>NC_090923.1:753184264-754670514 GCF_040938575.1 Ambystoma mexicanum
GAGGGTGCAGGCCCCTTTTTACACACAAGGTGGGAGATGGTGACGAAGGGGAAGGTGATCCTGTGGCCAGGTGAAATTGAGGGTTGAAGGCTCCATGACCCAGGTGCAGTTGTTCAGTGGGTCATGGTCATTTGTGAGGGAGGGGAGGGTTTGTTGTTGATGGTTGCCTTGCCCTGCAGTGTGATGGGAACCCTGACATTGTAATTGTGGTATCCTATGTACATGTTGTGTTCTGCTGATCAATGCCTGTTCATTTGTTGTGTTTACCTTTCAGGTGTGAGGGGATAGTTGCGGTTTGACATGCTGGGGTGTACACATGGTGAATGTTCACATGTGATGTGTAGAGGACACTGATGGTCACTTTATTGCACATGCATATGTTGAGTGCATGTCCTTACTCACCCACACACTTGCACTATGATGCACTACATGTACAACCACCCTTGGATATCCACGTGTACACTCTGTTTGCCTTCTGGTGCCCACTGTGTCCCTGCAGCACATGTTCTGTGACCAATTATGGATCCTGTACATGCCTAATTTGTTTTTTGATGTGGTTTGTCGCTTAGATGTGATGCTCAGGGTGTGCATCACACACAATAGCTGTTCACTGTGCTGTGCACTGAGCAGTGTGTTGCAGGAGTTGGACACAGCACACAGAAGCTGCAGTGTTGATTTTGCAATGCACAATGTGCATGTAGACAGGCATTCATTGTTATGTTACGTCTACAACTTTTGTAATGCATTTGGGAATTACTTATTTTGGGTGGGAGGTTGTTGGTCAGTCATTTCATCTGATTCCATGTCAGGCATCATTGTCTGATGCCACTGTACATTTTTGACATGGCAATGTGTACCTTATTGGTACTGTGTTGGTGTATGGGTATTGCTTGCCATGTCATGTTGTGGTTTGGGAGGGTTTGAGTGACATAACAGTGATGGTCATGGCCTGTTTTGCAGGTGTGTGTGATTCACACCTTGCATGTCAGGGTCATCCACTTCTCAAAGCAACTAGCTGGGGTTAGATCTCTCTCCGTGGCAGGGGCCTCCCTCTGGAACAGCCTTCCTGCCTCACTGGAACTTGAGGAGAACCATCTCCGGTTCCGGAAGCACCTCAAGACCTTCCTCTTTGCTTCTGCTTTCTCTCTCCCTCTCCCTTGCAAAATTCTTCACTGGAACTGCACTGGATCTGCAACTGGGCCACTCTCACCAACCTCGGTCCCTGGCCCAGCCACTCTCCACTTGCACTGCCTCCCTGGCAACCCCTGCACTGCGGGACTGTCTCTCTATCCCTACAGCGCCCCCTTCCCAGCACTTGTCTGCACTTACCTTTGAGTTGCCACCAGCTGGCCTATTTATTTGTTTTTTAGTCTACTTACCCTGTACTGCACTCCCCCCTCCCCTTCCCCTTGCACTTTTCCCTTCCCCCTACCCCTGCACTTGCGCAATCTAAATGACACCTGGCCTAGTAGTATCCTTGTCTGTCTTCCCTTGTTCCCCCCTCCCTGCCTCGTCGCACCTTGAAACACTTGTGTATAGGCACGTTACAAATGCCATATCATGTCAAGTCATATGTGTGCCTTTTGGTCACACAGGATAGCTTGTGTTTTAAGTAGCTAGGGATGCAGACAATGTGGCACTTCCATGGCAACTATCTCAGGGTGGTAGGGTTGTGACAGTCTCTTTGTCATCATCGATTGTCACCTGGTATGTGCCAGGCCTGTGTGCACTCCGCAGGGGTGGGAGTTTAGGTGAAAAATGTGGCCACAAGCTGGGTCCGGGCTTCCTCGCCACGTGCCCTGTCCCCTCCCATGGGCAGCGCCTGTGCCTGTGGTTGGGGATGTGGGGGAACCACCATGTCCAACGGTACACCCTGCCGTGTTGCAACATTGTGCAGAACACATGCTGCCACAATGATCCTGCACACTACTGGGGGTGCATAGAGTAGCTGCCCGCCAGAGCGGTCAAGGGAGCGGAAACGTGACTTGAGCACTCCGAATGTGCGCTCCACTATGGCCCTGGTTGCAATATGGGCGGCGTTGTATCTTACCTGGGGTGGTGTGGTGGGGTTCCGGATTGGCGTCATCATGTGGTTGCTCAGAGGGTAGGCACTGTCCCCTGGGGAGGTGTAAATGGTTGTGATTATTGGGGTTTGTGTATTTGTGTGTGTGTGTGTGACATGCATGCATGTGCAAGGGCATTTGTACTCACCTAGGAGCCAGGTGTCGCCATGCTGCCCAGCTTCCAGGGCCCGGCTCAGCGCGGACATTCTGTATATTAAACTGTCATGGGTGGAGCCAGGGTAGTTTGCATAGACAGAGGTGATGATTCCCTTTGCATCGCATACCACCTGTACATTGATGGAATGCCAGTGCTTGCAGTTTCGGTAGATGTGCTCAGTGGCCCCAGGTGGACGTAGGGCCACATGGGTGCAATCTATGGCACCAAGCACTTTGGGGAAGTGTGCCACCCTGAAAAAATCCAGGACAACGGCCTGCCTTTCTGCGGGTGTTCTGGGCATGTATATGTGCCTGCGGACTGAGGGGCGCGCTGTCATGATTGCCAGTACCTGGTGTATGCAGCGTGACTGCGTGGCCTGTGAGACCACCCCCACTATGGCAGTAGTCTGCTGAAATGACCCAGTGGCCAAGAAATGCAGGACATTGAGCACCTTCTCCAAGGGGCTCAATGCTTGGGAGCAAAGGGTGGGGGATGTAAGGTCATCTTCCCACTCCCTGACCAGGTCTAGGATGATATGGGGTAGAAACCTATACCTGCCGTAGACCTGGTCGTCAGGCATCCCAAAAAGGCTTGTCCGTGGTGCGGAAATGCGTGCCCTGGCTATTCTCCTCCTCCTGCGGTGTCCCACGATCAGTGCTGCGACAAATGGGGCCTTCATCGTAGCTGTATATACGTGTTTGTTGTTTGCGCGCACTTTTATACTGTGCGCGGGGACGCTTCCGCCTGCCTTCGTGTGGCGGACGCGTTGACGCCTGTGTGCGTCTTTTGCCGTGCGCGGGTTTCCCGTATTCAAATCCATGAATACGGGTTGTTCGCGTGCGTGTGGGCGTTCTGTGTAGTTCCCTGCAGTACTTCCCCAGTTACGCCTTCTTTTTCACGCGTTATTCCCCATTCCGCGTGTTTTGCCCACTGTTCCGCCCACTTTGGTTGTGTGCGCCGCGCTATGTGCGCTTTTGCTGTGCGCATAGCGCACGCCGTGTGTGCCCGTGTGCGCCATGGCAGGATTTGGCGCACGGACAGCGGGAAACATGCGCAGCGTCTTCCTTGAATCGCACGCGTGCGCGTGCGCTGGGTTTCTCACGCCTGCGCCACCTTGCGCCTGCTTGCGCTGGGATTTCCGGCGCACGTTTGCTCCATGAATCGACCCTTAGAGTCTTGTCCATCACTTCAAGTGGATCCTAGTTCCCTAAGTTGTTATAGTATTCTTAAACCTGGGGACCTTGATTATGGTCTAGATTTGGGGTAAATGATGGTGTCAACGTACAGTGCAGATCCCATCCAGGGCCACGCATCTGAGTGCACTTTAGGAAATGGTTTCTGGGTTGAGACAACTGGAGGGAGCAATGAGAAAGGGACTAAATGTAGGGTGGGTGCGAGGGAGGGGAGGTGAAGGTGATTAGGGGAAAGCAATGCTGGCATAATTCCTAAGAGGGACAGTTTGAGAATTAAGATGCATGGAGCGCAGCACTCCATTGGAACTTCTATTAAATACCCTATGAGACTTAAAGGGCTCGATTGCTTACCAAAGGTAGGTCCGCACTCAATAAAAACACTAATAAGTATAAATATTATAAAAGCAGCATCCTTGCATGGACTTGATCTTGGATACATTTAGGGGTAAAGTGTATGACCAGACTTTAATGAAAAGGTTGGAAGAATGTGGTTGTGGTGAAACAATTGAGAAACTGACTAAAAGATGGAGGGTACAGTGGTAAATCTGGAGAATCTGTTAAGGACGGAAAACATGTGAAATAAAGGCCATGAAGACATATTGGAGGCTTGGGGGAGACCGGCACTCAAACCTGTGTTGCTATGCATTGTCTTGCTTCCAAGACCAACGCGTTGCCCCACAGAGACAAACAGGTTGCCCCTGAGCTTTCTTCCTGGCCCAATAGATAGGTTCTGGCAGTAGCTTCATGCATGTGATTTAAAGTGAGCATTACTGGCATAGATAGGTTGACCCACCAGACCCCTCAACAGAACCTTCACCCATCATGGAGGAGCCATGCCAATGCACAAACACTCTCTCAACTGCTTGTTGCAGCTGAGGGAGCGCTCCTTGGGTGGCTTGAACTGTCAAAGGGAAACATGGATTTCCCTTTGAAAATGTGTACCCCAGCCGCTTATGTCCAATGGGCCATGCAAGGCTGGGCCGTTTCGCTCCCCAGCCCTGCATGGCCAATTGGTATTGCAGGCTGTGGTACTGCATGCCCCTGTGCTACCCCGCAAATGTAAAAGGACTGGGACACAGTGTGATCAGTGTTCCAGCTCCTGCACACAGGTGTAGGAATCAGCAAGTGCATTTCACTGTCTTGCTGCATGGGAGCTGAAGGCTTTCTAAAGATGGTAGCAGAGTGTATGGGCTCCGTACAGGTAGGATTTTATATTTGAATGCATTATGAGTGGGAATTAGTGAGTGTATGATGTATGGGTGCACGCATGAATGAGTGAGTGAATGTTGTGTCTGAATCAGTTGTGTGAATATGTATGCATATGTGTATTTGTATTGGGCCGGGAAGTGGCTGGGGCTGTTGGGGGTGTGTCAGCAAACCCATTTTTTACAAGGAATCTGTCATAGGTGCTGAGTATAAAATCATCATACTTTCTTTTATCAACCAGCAGTAGATAAAAGGATGGTCTGTTATTACTTGGCTAGACTGGCATTTTGGGGCAGCCAGTCTAGCCATTTCATACTGTTGAATGGCATTTTTTACTTGATATCTGTAATAAAGCAAGCATGGTAAGTGTTATTACTTGGCTAGAGTGGTCTTTGGTGCAGACAGTCTAGCCCTTTTATTACTGTGGCATACATTTTTTTACTGGATATCTAATCCAATGCAAGCATGTTAAGTGTTATCACTTGGCTAAACTAGCATTTTAGTACAGCGAGTGAAGCCTTTTCTTACTGTTGTATGATTTTCTATTCGGGCATCTATGATCAAGCAGCATTTCAAGTGTTATTACGTGACTAGACTGGCATTTTGGAACATCAAGTCTAGCACTTTCTTACTGTGGAATGTTTTTTATTCTTGGTATCTATGATAAAGCAAACATGTTACATTTTATTATGTGTCTAGACTGGAATTTTGGTGATGCCATTCTAGCTATTTCTTACTGTGACATTTTATTCCGGGCATGTATGACACAGTAGGTGAACCCTAGAGGCCCTTTTACTCAAGGTAATACATCATGTTATGGATGGGACAGAGAATAACTTCTTACACGAAGCAGTAAGACCAAATCAGGAAGTTGCCAAATAACTCTGTTTTATTCTCAATTGTCTAAAGCAGGGAGTACAACAGACATCAACGGACGTCACACAGCATAATCTCAAAGCATCTTGTAAAAAAATCACAATTATATACTAAAAGTTCATCATACGTGACGTCATACTATGTGGCAAATTAAAAAAAAAAACTATGGGAGATTGTGCATGGCTCAAAGGGGATGACTAAGTATACTTTCTATATGGGATAGGATTGTGATTGGGTCTCCACAGTCAGATGGGCACTCATGCCCTCCCTTAGTGCAGGTCATAGTGCAAGTAATCTTTGACAGTAATTAGAAACACAACACTTCATTGGCACTGAAACTATAAGGCTCCTCATTATACAGACTTCTACAATTGGTTGGCATGATTGTACCGTTCTGGAACCTTTGATGTTTAGCAGCATGTAAGCTGGTACCCCAGGTGCTGGTAAGTGAACTTGACCGTGTCTCCCCACCCAATTAGCCCAACATTTCTCATCACATATGCCGTCTGCCATTCACATTGTCTTTGAACTTGGCCTTGAGTAGCTTCTCACCTCTGGGAATTCACGGGAGTGCAGACACTTGCTAGCTTCAATCTGTTGCAACATGCTCTTCGTCTATTTTCATGCTCAGCTCATGTGATTAGAGACTGTGAATGTTCTCATATTATAGCATTTAATAGTCATTAATGAAGAAACGTGGTACTCTTAGTGTTCTCTCTTTGGAACTTAATAAGGGATGCCTGGGCTTCTCACGTATACTGTTCTTCACAAGCTGATAACCAGTTCTTGGCTGCTTCCAGTCTTTGACATCAAGCCAGGCAACCTCTTTGGTCTTTGCTGCAAAACACATAGCTTTCAATCTGTCTTCCTTCACAGACACTCACTTGCCAAAATGCTATCATCGAATGTCCAGAATTCTATATATATAT
Organism: Ambystoma mexicanum; assembly: GCF_040938575.1. Lineage (NCBI taxonomy): Eukaryota > Metazoa > Chordata > Amphibia > Caudata > Ambystomatidae > Ambystoma > Ambystoma mexicanum. Next base: position 753,190,689 of record NC_090923.1, read on the forward strand.
GTGTTGGCGGCACTGCCTGCAGTCTATATACTACGTATAGCCAGCCTTACGAATAATTAAATCTACTTGTGTTGCAGTGTCTGTACAATTGTAAAACGGCTTGCGTTTTCTGCAATGTTCTTTGCACATGCAATCTTCATTCCGCACATAAAAGCATTCTCAATTCTTTACTTCAACATCAGATTCTATATCGCCTATGCAGTCTCTTCTCTGGTCATCCTTCCGAGTGCGTCACTCTCATCCTTCATGACGTCACCAGCTTCTCCTTTTCACATCTTCACACTTCTTCAGGCACTTCTCTCAGGAGACCATCAGTCTTTCAGGGGTTCTTCACATAAGGTCTTCTCAACGGATACCCTGTTTCAAAGATTCTTTGTGGTCTAGGTACAATTACTGACGTTGCACATGTTGCAATTTCCGGTTTACAACATATAGGCAAAATAGGGGTGGGACTTCCTGTAGAGGCATTCGACTGATCCTCTACACTCCCGCCCCTGGTTGATTCACCGACCACTCCTTCCCTAGTTTCCACATCACAGCATTCTTTCTTGAAAAAGTGCTTATTTGGAGTCCAAATTTTCATCACTCCTTTCAAAGATCCTGCTGATTTTACATGTACAATACTCCACATCACCTGGCTGCATCAGCCCTTCGGATTACAGTAAATCCATCGTCCCTCGTACTTCTTGTGGTTCCTTGGATGCAAGAAATGTGTTCCTTCCACTGCTAAGATATTTATGTTGTCTTTGATTTCTTCCTCTGTTAATTTCTTAGGTCCGAACCCTCATTCAACATCTATCATGATCTTCATTCCTACTACTTTCTTTGCTGTCTTCTTGCACTGTGTAATTATTATCCTGATTACACAGAATCTGAACATCACCATCATGAGCATGGCTCCCAAGAACTTGAAGATATTCGTCATCCATTGTGGAACCCATGAGAAGATGAACACAAACCAGCTGTCCTCTGCAATATCTTCTGTCTCGTCTTCCATCTTGTTTTGCAGGTTTGTCAGCAGCGTTATGGCCTCCGTCAAGGTCCCATTCTGGTCATCATGAGAAGGTATGAACATGCAACATGATTCTCCACTTTTGGCACCAACACCCCCATCCATTGCTGTGATAATGCCAAGGACATATCTGTTCTGGACATTCATCAGTCTCATGACTCTCAATTCTTCCTTGATCGCATTGAATCCCTTTATAGTGGTATTGATTGCCTGCAGGAGTTCCCATCTGTCAATCTGTAGCCATTTAGCATATGCCATTGTCTGAATCCCTGGCATAAAGATAGTTGTGAAGACCGCTGAAGTCTGGCTGAACAACTTGTGCTCATACATATTAGCATCAAGGGCTTCTATCAATTTTGCTGAAAAGTAATTCTCTCTCCTGGTTTGATTTAGGAACTCAAGTGATCCTCTCTTACTCCAGTGGGCATCTGCTTTTGGAAACTCATGAATATTCAGGTCACTTTGTGGAATCGCTAATGCTGGAACATGAATAAGCACAAGGGAACACATACCTCCCCATTCCTTGGGCAGCTTCATGTGAGCTCTGGACCCACAGTCCCAGTAGAGGTCCATTAGTACTACTGTTCAATCCTTCATACTTGGTACATCAAATGTTCGGCCACACTGTTGATGTACTCTAACCTTCCCTGTACCCTTATTTCTGAAGCATAGGACTGCACTGGTCAGAGGCACTATCTGTAAAGGTCCTCCTTTATCGTTGACCCATGTCAACTGCTTCACAATCTTCAGCCAGTGAGACATGCATTCATTCTCTGCTGTATTTTTTACTGGCTCATAAAATCCTGTTATTGCTGCTGCTTTGCACACAATGAGGCCTTCCGCCCATCCTTCCAGAGTCAACACTGATCCTTTAATTTGTTATTGGCCTCTTTCCTCACACCTTCGTATTTCTTCTGGATTTTTTGCCTTGACAATCTAGCATCTTGTTTTCCTCTCTTCTGATACCTTCTCCATTTATTCCAGACTGTTCATATCGTGTTACTAGATTTCATGTCTCTGGCGTTTCCTTTGTCTTTAAATCTTGTACGTAGTTATCTTCTCTTGGAGATGTCTTATCAGTCACCCATATCAAGGATGCTGTTCGACCCTGGAACTGACCTTGTGCCTGGCAGAGTTCAAGATGTCTTAGACAATGGGCTTTTTGTACTAGTACGTCTGTAGCTATGAAGATCTTAGAGGTCGCCATAGCATAAGGTATGGGAGCACAAACATAGCAGCTCTGCTTAGAGGTTTTTGCACCCATCTTTTTCATGTGCTGATACCACATGTTATTACCCAAATGTGCTGTGCTGTCTAAATATGTGTAAATATTATCATTTTCCTCTGTACTCCTTTTAACGCCTTCCCAACAGAATGGTTGCCGCACATAGAAATAATTCTAAAGCAGCTTTGCTCTGGGCAGAGGACACTCGAGGCCTTGGTTCATTAGTAATTGGTAAATCTACACAAGTTACTGGAGTGGGGCGAATCAAAGGAATTTCTGCCTTCTTTGGATCAATAAAATACTAAATAAGAAGAAACGGGAAGGCACAAAGCATTATTGTGAACACATATAAGGAAAACTAACACATGAAACCCCACCACTTGTGCCATTCTGGAATCTCTTGACCATGCTAATTTTCGAAATTTTTACCATTTTCAAGATTCCTCATTATTCCTGTGTACTACTTTAAGGAAGGAAAAAAAACGTTTTAATCAGGCAATACAGGTAAATCAGGTAGCTGCAAAATTTGTTCAATTATCATCGTAAGCAGCCTCCTTATCACAGGGCCATTTTAGGATCATGCACAATTGTACGTATGTGGACACTACGCCCAACAAGAGCAGGATAAGCTCGAAGAATGTATATGAAAACAGCAAGTAGGATCCTATGGGCATCGTCATTTGTCAAAACCATAGATTCAACCAAACAATTGCGTTGTACAAAAAGAATCAGCGTATTGTTCACACTTCCAATTTCTTGTTACATTTTGCCACTTAAACATGTTTGCATGTCAACAACTTTCTAAAGTTAATTTTCAAGAACTCTGTGGCTCAAGAAATGGATTTGCACGCCTGCTATAAAATCTATAAGGAGTGTTTGTAACAGCCACAGTCCAAGTGCAAATCTGCACTTTTTAATCAATCCATTGGCTTATCGTCCTTCCTCCTCATCATCGATTGACTCTGCACAGGCAAAATTCTTCTTATTGTCTTGCTTCCAAATTAATCGTTAGGGGTGCCTCTGCCTGTCCAATTCAGGGTTTAACATTGCTGAGCTGGATCCATGCTCTTCTGCCTTGAACGTTTACTGCAGAGGGAGTAATGTCTTCCACTATGAATGATCCAACAAATCTAGGTTCACACCACTTTCTGGTAAAGTTCCGGGTCAGCACTGTATCACCAAGAAACACCTTAGGTACTGATAATAGTTTAGTTTAGAAACTCTGATTGCTAAATGGTTTTCATATGTGTTCTGAGACTGACCCCCCCTTGCCGCTTGAGTTGATCTGAAATGACTAGCGGTCATGCATGTTAATTACTCATTTAATTCCTTTCCTAACAGTTTTGCAGAACTCTGGGCATCACTTCTGCTGCTCAATGGAGGAGTGAAAGTCATTCTCATTCGTCTTCCTGTCACTAGTTCGTGGGGTGTGAGGTCATGGTCTGAACCAGTTTGATTCCTTAGGGCATATAACGGTAAGGGCAGGCAATATAGCCATGCCTTCTTCAATGTCAATTTTAATTTGGTGACTCTCTCCTCTAGGAGGCAGTTGAGTCTCTGACATATCCCATTTGCTTGCTGGTGATTAGCAGAAGAAAACATATGTTTAATATTCAGTAAAAATACTATTTGTTCAAAGACTTCATTAACCAAATTTGGACCATTATTGGATCTCAGCACTTCACACCCTACCCATCTTGGAAAGACTTCACATACTAAAAACTTTGCTGCGCAAGTGGCATCAGGGTGTGTACAAGGACCTGCTTCAATCCACCTGGAGACGGGACACACCACCACTATCAGATACCTATATCCACTACATACTTGCAGCATGTCAACATAATCAATATGTAAATGCTGAAAAGGAGCATTTGGTCAAGGAATCACTCCTCTTACTGTTCGCATTGTATGCCCAGTGGTAAACATTTGACATGCCATGCAATTTACTACATAAAATACAACATGTTCTAAGCGGTTCGACATGAACCAGTCTTCTGCAATAGTCGCAGAGTCGCAGCGAGACTCTCCCTAGTTAGATGCGCAGGGTAGTGCACCTGTTGAAGCACTAGCTTCAATAATGCTACTGGCATCACCGGCTTTACGGTACTGTCCTGTCTCCACAGCACTTCTGTGGGGGACAAAGAACACCCCCTTCGTTTCCATAATTCTTGCTCTTCCTGTGGTGCACTGCCTTGAATTTCCATCACCTGAGCATTTGATAAATTGTTAAATCCTTCTTTTAGCACCATAATTTTAAACACTTTTTCCTTAACATCTGGAGCATCAAAACTTGAAAAATCTGGTGTGTATGCAACCCTTTGGCTTCTGCGTCTGCAGCTTAATTCCCGCAAGAAACAAAATCAGTTTGCTTAGTATGTGCTGCACATTTGGCTACTGGGAGTTGTACTGCCTTAATAAGCTTGTCCAATAATGATGCGTGTTGCACTGGAGTGCCATCCGCTCTGAGGTAGATCCTCCTTTTCCAACATGCTAGCCCTGAGCGTACAGTCAACGACACATAGGCGGAGTCACTGTATTTCACTGTATTTCGTCACTTCCTGTCCTTCATGTTTCTCAAGCACTGCAATGAGCACTACTAATTCTGCTGCTTGTGCTGAAAAATGAAAAATAAGACGGTAGTCTTGCACTTGCTACAACCTCAAATTCACCGTTTGCTCTATATCTCACTACAGCTTCACCAGAATACCTTTTCCCACTTGTCTGATCAATTTTCGAAGAACCATCAATAAAAATAATCTTCCCTCCTGACAATGCGTTTTCTTTAACGCGAGATATGCTGTCGTAAAGCTCCTCATGATTCGCGCAGTCATGCACATGCTCGCCCTCTTCCACTGGCTCAGCTATGAATGTGGCAGGGTTCACTATTTTACATCTAACAATTTTAATCACTGGATTAGATATAATGACTTCGTACACAGATGGCCTCTGAAATGTCAATGTACACTTTTTCTAAAACGGGATTGAGAAAAACACAGTTTTCAAGTCAATCACCGTGAAATATTGCGCTTCCACTGAGATACTACATAGTATCGTTGCTGGATTAGGGACTAAAGGAAACTCAGCCTCTACAATCTGGTAATCGGTCTCATGTCTTCTATGAATCTCCAAGACCCTCCCTTTAATTTCTTCACAGGGTACACTGCAGTATTACACAATGACTCTGACGGTACCTGAATAGCTTGTTTCATCGATACTGAAATAGTCTCAAAAATGCCCTCAACTGCCTCTCGAGACATTGGATATTGTCTCACTCAAGGTAACATTTCTCCTGGTTTCAGCTCTCACTCCTTTCAATAGGCCTTCATCATAAGGGTTTGTAGTCCATAAAACACTCCGCACTTTTTCATCAAAAAATGCTGGAGGCTGTCAAATTATTGCCATGACCTGTGGTATCTCCCTATGGGATCTCCTCTATTCTGATCCAATACGTAATGCTTAGAAAGAACACCACTTCATCTTCTAATGGATTATATGTAAAAATGTCATCATCAGTGACGTCAGTCAATCTGCACTCCTCCCCTATGGCAATTACTGTTCTCCATAGTCTACCCTCATCATCTGTACCTTCGAGCATTTCCATTTCCCCTCGTAGTATGGCTGTATCTAATTCTAAGGGGATAGTCTGTCCCCCCTCTTTGTCTATAGGTACCTGTGGTCTGAAGAGAAATTCATTAGGTATCCTCATAGTCCTTCCCACTAACCCAGGTAGCCATGTAAACAATGCTCACCCCATAAAGGAAAACATCTTGCTCTATCGGCACCACTCGCAGAGCCATTTGCCCTGTAAATGCCAATATAATCCCACCCACATTCATGTAGTGCATCCCAGGAGTGGAGCACACTATACCTTCATTAGTAAAGGAAACCTTCATATTAGGTTTTATTAAGTCTCTTCCCTGAATATTAACTAGTATCTGCCGTGAATACAACAATGGAACAGACATATCACGTTTTCCTACAGAAACTGGTAATTCATCGGGTAAAAGGAAACTGGTAATTCATCGGGTAAAAGGAACTCAGCTTTTAGCTCCAGAGAATCCCATGGCATTCATGGCATTTCCTGACATAGGGCATTTTCCCTCTCATATACATGAACGAGTAGCCCCAGTGTCAACTAAAAATGAAAAGGATATGCCTCCTATTGTCACATCAACCCTTGGTTCCTCTTGGGGGTTTGGTGTCATGGATAATACTGGACACATCAAATTGCCCTGTGAGCTGTCCTATTGTGGATACTTACATTCCCCTGTACCTGTAAATGGATTCCCTCATACCACTGTTACCCCACCTATTCTAGGTGTCAATAAATGTCCTGTGTTTGCATTCTGCTGTATCTACATGTGGACGAGCTGCGACTGCCCTTGCAGTAGATTCAATGGTGCTTGCTGCGATTGCTGCGGTTGCTGAACCTGTTGCACTTGTGGTGCTTGTGCCTGATACACTCTCTGATCCTGGGCGAATCCTTCTCTGGCATGTGAGCTATATGCTGGAGGGTACACTGTCCCCCCTTGAGTATTGACCATTCTGTATATAGCCTTGGTTCCCACATGTGCGTGCAATGTACGCTGTCATTCCACATTCCCAACATATAGGAGGGTTTTGTCTAATAAGCCCTCCTTGGTTAAATCCTCCCTGCACATTCTGATTCTCATTCTGCCCATTCTGAAACCAACTTAGAGTGTTTTGAAATCCACCCCTTCCTCTGTAGTCCATACCTCTACCCGGTGGTATAAACCCACTTCCTCCTGATTCATTGGACGCTGATTATTTGCATGCATGTGTCCACTGCTTGCTGTACTTCTAGCCCTTTTCCGCTTGTCAATACTGCCCCTTCTATGGCGTATTTTGACAATTCTTTCTGCACTAACTTAGCTTCCTCAATTTTGCTAGCATCATCGTTCTTTTTATTCTTCTCCTGTAACAGCTGACAGTGATGCACTATAGTCAACTGTATCTTAGCCCACGGTTTTGCTTCCATTCCCACTAATTTCTTAAGCTGTATTTTTACTGGCTCAGGCAGTCCCTGACACAAAATGTGGTAAAATACCAGCACTATTGTACTTCACAGCTTGTGTGTTTCCAGAGACCAGTGCTATTGAATGTCTTGAATGTCAACAAGCGGATCTTTATCTTTCATGTCATAAGCGCACCCATATCTGACATGTCAGGATATTGTACTCTAAGGGCTCTCCAAACATCTGCCCTACAGTTATTAAATGGTGCTCCATTGTGCGTGTGTTTTGTGCCGTGTCACTCGAATAACCTGCTCTTGTCCAAATGTCATCTGCTCTTTCCCCAAAAATAGATGCTAGGAGACCCTTGATATCCCCTATTGTCAAGGTATTTCCTCCAGTCAGTCTCTCTAACTCATAAATCTGTTTTCCTGCACCCGCCATTAAGCTGGGGAGTTTGCACCTTAAATTATCCTTGTCCATCTGTGGCCATGGAATATACTGTGGTCTCGCCCCTCCCTCCTCCAATAGGGGAAACTGTGTAAATCCTCTTCCACAGGCTACTCCCATTGTCTGCCTATTCATGGTAGGAACAATAGTTCCTGATCGCCTTCTTCCTGGCAGGGACCTTAACCGGTATGATGGCGATTCTCCCCTCTAGCTATAAGATCATTCTTTAGGGATCTCTGGACATACTATTGGATATGGCATCCTATCCTTAGGTTGTTCTAGATCAGACCATCTTACTCCCTTGTCTGTCTGTAAGCCTCCCTCAGGGGCACACACACTCCTTCTCTCCCCACTGTAGGATTCTCTTTCTTCATCTGACATGTCTAGTCCCCAACTAGTATGGCTCTCCCCTCTTTCACCCTTATCTAACGTTAGCCTACTTAAAGAAAGGATGCTAGACTCAGGACCGAGTAGGCTTCCCTCTTCACTTCGTGATTGGGAGATTATAAATCGATCTCCCTTTCTTCAGCTTCCCGATTCGCCTCTTTCTCTTAAATCCTGATAGGCTTTATCAATCCTATCTCTGATGCTCCCTATATCAAAATCCTCATCTACTGTAACTTTAGATGTCCCTCACGTTGCTCCCTATAACGGGAGGAACTCCTCTATATCGCTCCATCATATTATTGGACTTGGCTCCATTAATTCATTCTGAAGGGGATCAAACTTGCGTTCTGTCAGGTTTCCAGGCAGTTGTGGCCAATACTGTTTAATTCTTGATACTCACTTGTTTAATTTGCATTATATATATATATGTTCCTGTTTTTTAATCTATGGTAGTTTGGGCTTTAAAATATTCATTCCAGAGTGCAGAGGTTATCCAAAGCCAAGATGGTGGAAGGAACCTGGAATCCTGATTGGTGGAAGGTTAATAAAAGGGCTATGCAGAACATTCCCAACTGCCTTTCATTAAGATTTGTCCTCTTGTTTTGGTGTTTTTAGGCCTGGAGTCACAGAAGAAGAAAAAGAAACTGTTTTCAACTTTTTGAGAAGAAGTCTCAAGAGCAGGAAGATTTGTGTATCTTCCCAATGCAGAAACGTGATCCGCTTTACAAGTAAAGAAGTCCGTTTTTATTCATAAATAGCTTTAAATAGAGTTAAATAGATCTAATTAGCTTTTAAAATTAGTTTCAAGTTGTTTTCTCATTAGAAATTAGGAAGTATCTTTCTTTCTTCCATTGCGCTTGTTGGTTTCAGGAGGTTTGAGTTTTAATTTTTGACTACGCATGCGTGCAGGACTTAAACTGTCAGGAAACAGCCTTCTACCATAACATTTACTGCTGCCTGTTTATTCTTTTGGCTGCGAGTATAATGTTAACTTCCTTTGAAGGCTGCTTCCCATTTCATTGTGTTTCTGTTCCTTGAGCTGCGCGACGGAGCCTGAGTTCTTCCTGGCAGTATCGCGTCGGATTCGTAGTAGGTGACTGATTCTTGGAGATAAGCCTTCTGTCTGTTGTGCAGCAACTGTATTTTCAGATTTGTTTCTCTTACAGCGTGGCTCACGCAGTTAGCTTTCTTTGACTAGTTCAGCAACTGTTTATTCCTGTTGTTTAGGTTTACTGCTGCCTGTATATTTTTTCAGCTTCACGTATAACCTTACCTTTCTTTGAAGGCTGCTTCCTGTGTCATTGTGTTCCTGTTGATTGAGCTGCGCAACAGAACCCGAGTTCATCCTGGCAGTATCACGTCTGATTTGTAGTAGGTGACGCATTCCTGTAGGTAAGCCTTCTGCCTGTCTCACGGCGATTGTATTTTCAGTTTTGTTTCTCTTACAGCGTGGCTCACGCTTTACCTTTCTTTGACTAGCGTGGCGACTGTTTATTGCTGTTGTTTACTTTTCTGCATAGTGTTCGTAGTATACATTCCTGATTAGCACGGCGGCTGAATTTACAAATTTGTTTAGCTTTTTAATGCTGCATATGCTATTAGCATTTCTAGGCTGGCGTGGCTAACGTAGTAGCTTTAGTTTAGATAAATAGGAAATAATTAGTTTTTTTAAAGGATTTTTGTAGGCTGCAGGTTTAATTCTGGAACTTTGGTAAAGAGAAAAAGCTTACTCTACAGAACCATAAGGTTGTCAAGAAAATTACTTTGTGAATATTTTCTCTGCCAAATGAGATCAAAATTAGAAAGTATTATTACATTCAGGTTAGGTTGAGAAAGGACAGATGGTGTGAGGATCAGCCAAGCATACCAAGTCTATGAACAAAATCCAAAGAACTATTTTGGTGCCTTATGACAAGCAAACTCAAAAGAGTTTTCAGTTAACTACCATGAATTGGGTTTCATCAGTTTCTAACCAGTTTTAAGAAGCGGGCAATCGTTTTGGAGAAATACATTCAAATAGATACTGTAAAACACAGCAGAACCTCTAGTACATTCTCAATGCCACTGATGCCAAGGTGAAACTAATCCTCTAAGCTTTCAGCAGAGGAATCTCAGGTACTGTTACAAACCTTTGGAGTCAGCGAGCGGGAGATGACATTAACAGACTAGAAGCTTACCTATTGTCTTTTTTTATTCACGCAGAAATCCATCCTAAGGAGGAAGATCCATTGTCTGAGTTTGTTATTTTATCCCATTCCCCTTTACCCCCAGGGGCGTTTTGAACTCAGATGTATTTACAAACAGTTGTGCACTGGACACCTTTGTGGGACTGAGGGTTCAGCAGCTTCTGAGGAACTTTGGAGAGAGGACCTAACAGATTCTGTCACAATCCCATTCAGGGAGCATAGTTTTCATTAGGGCATTTAGGCTAGGCAGAGAACGTTATCTAAATCAGCAGGTCAAAGGTGGGTGTTAGCCTGGCACATATGGCATTTGCATCATCTACAGTATCTACTCCCATAGGCTCCTGTGATGATTCACAGTAATTTCATATACTAAAAACATGGCCACCGCAAAACCCATTTAGAAGTTGCAGCACAGTTCTATTCATATTTGCAGAGGAGCTATTTAAGCCCCGCCTCCACTGGAACGCGCGCTTTGCATACTTCTCTGCTGGCAGCGGGTCATGCTACCGCCGTTTCTCCTCATTGAACCTGTCAAAGAAAAAGAGAGAACAGAGTCATTAGTTTGACGGAATAACTAAAGGTTTAGATAGTTCACAAAAGAGACTTACCAGGCAGAAGTATCCCCAACGCTGTTATCTACAGTCAGAAGTTTCATTCACAGCTGCAGCCTCACCAGTCCGAAGTTTCCTCCGCAGCCGCCGTATCTTCATTCAGAAGTTTTTTCCAGAGCCACCGCATCTTAAGTCAGAAGATTCCTCCGCAGCCACTGCATCTTCAGTCAGAAGTTTCTTTCGCAGCCGTCGCATCCGCTGAAGGTTTTTCCTCAGTTTTCCAAAAACCTGCAAGAAATTAAAAGAGGTATTTAGTTAAAAGACGAACTTAACACTTTCAAAGATAAGACATTTAACAAGTGTTTACGTACCTGAAAGCTCTTCAAGTTTTTACCTCACAGTTGTTACCGCGCTCCACCTTGAAGGTTGCAGTTACTCCGTATTGATGAACTTATGTTCTAAAAGAAGCATTTTCTCATCCTGAGTAACTCTGCAGCCGTCCGCAGCCATAATTATTTTTCCTGGATTCCAAAGAACCTGCAAAATTGAGAAAAAGAACAAAAGTAATTAGAAAGAGAGATCTCTCCAACATAGGAATCAAGCCAAGCCTTTCAGATTACAGTATCTTTGTCATGGTCATGAAGTCAGGGGCACAGTCATGCAGTGGTCGCATGCACAGGAGACCTGGTTGGACACTGTCCTGGCACCTTTGGCGCCAGGCTCATGAACAAAAGTAAACAAGAACATCCATTTTACATCAGAAAGCTTTTATTATGGACATAGCACTTCAGATGCATTAACCTTGAACATTCCATCCATTAAACAGGATGCATTAACCTTGAACATTACATCCATTAAGCAGCCCCAAGTGTATTCTTGGGTGTGGCTGCTAGTGGATTTCCTTTGCACGTGCTCACTCTCTAGAAGTGGCAGGGTGTGGCTGGTAAGCCGGCCCTAATGGGCGTGCCCACAACTCAGCTATATAAGCTGCCCCGATCCTCAAGACAGACGCTTCGCATTATTCTGCACTTGCAAGCAGCATAAAATGCTCACCGTCGCCTGAGATCAGACTTACCTTTGAAGATCCTGCTTCCTGGACATCCTGCTTCCTGCCAGCATACTTACCAACTGGGGGAAGCTGTTCTTCCCTGTACATCTCTTCGGCGAACCAAGTATTCATCTTTACACTTTCTGGAATGCCGAAATCTTCATCTTGGCACCGCAGCACGACAAGATCCATTGTCGACAGCAGCGCTTTCAAGGAAAAACAGAAGACAAGGTTAGACATCGAAAAAACAGTCAGTTTAAGGTTGCGCTTCGCCATACTTCACGCTTTCCTTAAACCATCACTTACCTGCTGTTGAACATTGCGGTAGCATCCATCTTCCATTTGGCCGCGTCTCGTGTCTCACAGCTGCATTGAGGCCACATTTCCATCTAATGGAAGAAAACAGAAAAGAGACATTATTGCAGGGATAACTAGGAGCAACATATAAAGACATTAAACAGAGCGAACAGCATCACAAGAGCTCAAGAAAGACTTACTAATCATAAGGAGAAGCATAGTCACAGTTGGACTGGACTAATCCTTATCAGGGATCAGTGAGGGAACTAAATCTCATTCGATGTGCCCCTGCCAGAAGTAGCAGGACGGAGAGCTTATCTTCCATAATTCACAGGAGCAGTACCACCATGTACCACCGCTCATAGCTTTTCTACTTAGGGAGAGGCCTGAAGGGGGTGATTCATGTTCAGGGAGTGCTGCAACTGTGCCCCAATGCCTCCGCAGGGACCAGGTGAGCGTAACAGAACGCAAATCCTCTAATACTCTCTACCTGGGCATTATTGAAACTTCAGAAACAGATCAGTTAGCCCTCTTACTAGGGGAATTACGGGCTGAAGTACATGCTTCAAGACAGGAAACCAATGCATTACAGAGGTATCTTAGTGTAACTCGAGAAAGAACTGATAAATTGGCAAGACAAATGCTACAAGCACAAGCAGGACAGGTTCCACTGCCTGGAGTGACCCATTCTTCTCATTCTTCCACACCACAACAATCAACACCGATTCAGGGGGTTCTTCCAGGAGCAGTGCCTCTAGCCCCTCCCGAACGCTTCATCAGCGACCCAAACAAGTTTGCTGTATTTATGAACCAATGTCGCCTTAATTTCTTATGCAGACCAGGAGCCTTTCCTAATGACCAAGCCAAAGTGGCGTTTGTACTCTCGTATTTAGGAGGTAGTGCGGCAGACTGGTCTATACCTTTTGTGAATCAAGATGACTTTGGGAATTTCCAACATGAGATGGAGAAATTGTTCGCCCGTCATACTCAAGGACAAGCTCTGGAAAACGAGTTCTTGTCACTCAGACAAGGGTGTCAAGATCTATTAACCTATATTGCAACCTTCAATCATCTCAAAGCCCATACCAACTGCCCAGAAGAGAAGAGGACTACACCCTTTTACCAAGGGTTACGTGGAGAATTTAACGATGTGTTGGCGCAAGTGGTGAGTCCCCCTGAGAGGTGTGCGGACTACATGGACCTGACGGTGCAACTCGATCATAGGCTGCAGAATCGGAAAATGGATCGAGCTAGATCAGAGGGACGGTCAGTTTACGTACGACCTTGTGAGAATCAGACTAAACCACATGAACAGTCTGAGCCAATGCAAATTGGTGGATTACAAGGTCCCCTTACCAAAGCAGAAAAAGCAGAACTCGGGAAACACCAATGCCCGGCAAGTGTAGGGGTCTGCTTGTCGAGCATGAAAAAGGAATCCGTACAGACCTCACATATAGGGCCTCATTACGACCCAGGCGGTAAGGGGTTAACGGCAGCGTTAACAGCGCCGACCCTTACCGCCTGAGTACGAGGTCCCTTAGCGCCATGGCGCTTTTAACACCTGCTTTTAGCAGGTGTTAAAATCCATGGCGCTAAGGGACCATGGAGTTAATTACGCCACCGTAATTTACGGTGGCGTAATTAACGCCTTCCCCACTCCCATTATGCCCTATGGGGCAAAAATGGGAATGGGGAAGGGTAAATGGGGATTGGGGACTTACCGCCCCGCCAAGGTCGGAATGGGGCGGTAAGTCCGCCAACCACCATGGCGTAAACGTAGTTTACGCCATGGTGGTAAAGTCACGGCCCAGGCGGTAACTTACCGCCTGGGTCGTAATGAGGCCCATAGTCCTTCCAGTGCTTTTGGTGAATCACAAGCAATCATCAAAAATACATACCTTGGAGGCATATATTGATTGTGGAGCTGTGGGTAACTACATTGACCAAGATTGGTTCTCCGAATAGGCCTTCCTCTCCGACAGAAGCAGAAATCGGAAAACGTCACTGCTGTGGATAGTTCTCAGCTATCATCCGGCCTGGTGACACAATACACCGAGAACGTCAAGCTTCTGTATCAGGACGGGCATCAAGAGGACATTACTTTCAATCTCATCGGTGCTCCTCAGTTCCAGATGATATTGGGAATGCCCTGGCTGGAGACCCACAATCCTAGGCTCGACTGGCGAAAACAAGTTCTGACATTTCCTCATGATTGTGCCGACACATGTTACAAAAAAGATGACACCAATCTGAAACCGAAGAAAGGAATCTTGTTGGGCCTCATCAGCTCCTTACCGCTTGAATACCAAGATTACCAAGATTACCAAGATGTCTTCAAAAAGAGCAAGCCAATGTTCTGCCCCCACACAGACCCTATGATTGTCAAATAGATCTTGTACCTGGAGCCCAGATCCCTTGCAGCTGAATTTACGCTCTGACAGAACAGGAAAACCAGCATATTAGAATTTACCCAGATTAGTACCGGGCGAACGGTTTCATTCTCCCGTCCAAGTCACCTGCCTCCTCGCCCTTATTCTTCGTGCCTAAAAAGGAGGGGGATTTAAGAACTTGAATAGAATAGATAGCCATCAATCAGATCACAGTAAAAATCGATATCCTTTACCACTTATAGCAGAGCTCCTGGACCAAGTGAAACATGCTCAAATCTACACAAAACTGGATTTAACCCTTTAAGTGCCATGGGTATTTCTCCCCAGTGCCAGAGCCTTTTTTGGTGATTTTGGTATGTGGCCATTCAATGGCTTGTAACTTTTTTGTTACATGAGATATCTCGGCCAAATTTGGCTCCTTTTCTTCCCACATGTAGGCGGTCGTAACGCCACCCAGGAATCCCAGGTTGCTGTAGGGGGGTGAGAGAAAATAAGGAAAATGTGCGAAAATTTTGGGTTTTTTCAAAAAATGCCAATAAAATGATGCACAAAGAAGCCAGTGGTTTTTTCCTTGTAAGAGCTAGGAACAAATGGTTTGCTGTGCTGAGTTCCCCAATGTGTTGGCTTTCAGGAACAGGTTGAGTGGAAATGGAAAAAAATTATTTTGATGGGGATATCAACCGTTTTGTGAGAGGTAGGCGATTTTTGCCATTTTTGCCAATTGGACATGCATGGACGGAATGGAAGAAAAGGGCAGGAAAGCCAAATTGGAGGACAGAAAGGCATATATTTCTGAAAAGTAGACAAAATTCCAAGTTTAGGAAGGGGTGATTTGTATAGGTCAGGCAACAACTAGGTAGGGGAAACTGCCATCGAATGGGGGAAAAGCGGGAAAATGACTGAAAAAAAAGGTATGTGTTGGACATGGTTGGCTTGGTACGGCAATGGCTTCTATGAATTTTGAGAAAAGCAATGCTCCGCTACATTCCCCCGACTCTTGCAGTTAGGAGAGCATACCATTTTTGTAGTGTTTGTACAAAACAAGCAATACCACAAGCCAAACACTGAGCCATGGTACACAGGAGTTTTACGCTCACGGTCTGACCAGACGCACTTAGCATGTGTAAATTGGGAAAACCAATGTGGTGAGGAACGGCAGCCATACATTTTTTGAAAGAGCACAGGCAGACCTTTTCAAGGGTAGGTGACTTGTGCAGGTTACAAAAGTGTATGGTGGCTAAAGCAGCGACTAAATGTAGGTCACATTTGGGAAAAGAAAGGGTTGTGAGACAAAGGGCTCCAGCAAATGGGTCAAAACGTTATGAAAACCACACAAACACAACACATGGCCTACCGTCCCGCGTTCCCACAGGTGTCCCGATGAAAACGGTACCTCACATGTGTGGGTGCACCTACCTGGCCGCCAAGGGGAAAGCCCAAAACATAAGTAACCCCAAGTCTGTTTTCACACCGGAAATGTCACACTCTCCCATCATACAGATATGGGCCTCGGGTGTCCAAGCCACCGAGGAAAACAGGGAACCCCATGCATTTCCGAAAAGAGGACACCCGTGGGAATCCGCAGAGGTATGATATGCCCAAATTGCCCCAGAATTTATTACCCAGACACCCCTGCAAAGTCGGAAATGTGGGGAAAAAAACGCTTTTTCCGTACATTTCGCTCGACGCACCCATCGAAACACGCCCCCAACAACACATGGCCTACCGTCCCGCGTTCCCACAGGTGTCCCGATGAAAACGGTACCTCACATGTGTGGGTGCACCTACCTGGCCGCCAAGGGGAAAGCCTAAAACACAAGTAACCCCAAGTCTGTTTTCACACCGGAAATGTCACACTCTCACATCATACAGATATGGGCCTCGGGTGTCCAAGCCACCAAGGAAAACAGGGAACCCCATGCATTTCCGGAAAGAGGACACCCGTGGGAATCCGCAGAGGTATGATATGCCCAAATCGCCCCAGAATTTATTACCCAGACACCCCCGCAAAGTCCGAAATGTGGGAAAAAATACGCATTTTCCTCACATTTCGCTCGACTCACCCATCGAAACACGCCCCCAACAACACATGGCCTACCGTCCCGCGTTCCCACAGGTGTCCCGATGAAAACGGTACCTCACATGTGTGGGTGCACCTACCTGGCCGCCAAGGGGAAAGCCTAAAACACAAGTAACCCCAAGTCTGTTTTCAGAGGGAAAACTCAGACATTCTGCCGACCGGCACAAGGTACAGATATGGGCCTCGGGTGTCCAAGCCACCGAGGAAAACAGGGAACCCCATGCATTTCCGAAAAGAGGACACCCGTGGGAATCCGCAGAGGTATGATATGCCCAAATTGCCCCAGAATTTATTACCCAGACACCCCTGCAAAGTCCGAAATGTGGGGAAAAAAACGCTTTTTCCGCACATTTCGCTCGACGCACCCATCGAAACACGCCCCCCACAACACATGGCCTACCGTCACGCGTTCCCACAGGTGTCCCGATGAAAACGGTACCTCACATGTGTGGGTGCACCTACCTGGCCGCCAAGGGGAAAGCCTAAAACACAAGTAACCCCAAGTCTGTTTTCACACCGGAAATGTCACACTCTCACATCATACAGATATGGGCCTCGGGTGTCCAAGCCACCAAGGAAAACAGGGAACCCCATGCATTTCCGGAAAGAGGACACCCGTGGGAATCCGCAGAGGTATGATATGCCCAAATCGCCCCAGAATTTATTACCCAGACACCCCCGCAAAGTCCGAAATGTGGGAAAAAATACGCATTTTCCTCACATTTCGCTCGACTCACCCATCGAAACACGCCCCCAACAACACATGGCCTACCGTCCCGCGTTCCCACAGGTGTCCCGATGAAAACGGTACCTCACATGTGTGGGTGCACCTACCTGGCCGCCAAGGGGAAAGCCTAAAACACAAGTAACCCCAAGTCTGTTTTCAGAGGGAAAACTCAGACATTCTGCCGACCGGCACAAGGTACAGATATGGGCCTCGGGTGTCCAAGCCACCGAGGAAAACAGGGAACCCCATGCATTTCCGAAAAGAGGACACCCGTGGGAATCCGCAGAGGTATGATATGCCCAAATTGCCCCAGAATTTATTACCCAGACACCCCTGCAAAGTCCGAAATGTGGGGAAAAAAACGCTTTTTCCGCACAATTCGCTCGACGCACCCATCGAAACACGCCCCCCACAACACATGGCCTACCGTCACGCGTTCCCACAGGTGTCCCGATGAAAACGGTACCTCACATGTGTGGGTGCACCTACCTGGCCGCCAAGGGGAAAGCCTAAAACACAAGTAACCCCAAGTCTGTTTTCACACCGGAAATGTCACACTCTCACATCATACAGATATGGGCCTCGGGTGTCCAAGCCACCAAGGAAAACAGGGAACCCCATGCATTTCCGGAAAGAGGACACCCGTGGGAATCCGCAGAGGTATGATATGCCCAAATCGCCCCAGAATTTATTACCCAGACACCCCCGCAAAGTCCGAAATGTGGGAAAAAATACGCATTTTCCTCACATTTCGCTCGACTCACCCATCGAAACACGCCCCCAACAACACATGGCCTACCGTCCCGCGTTCCCACAGGTGTCCCGATGAAAACGGTACCTCACATGTGTGGGTGCACCTACCTGGCCGCCAAGGGGAAAGCCTAAAACACAAGTAACCCCAAGTCTGTTTTCAGAGGGAAAACTCAGACATTCTGCCGACCGGCACAAGGTACAGATATGGGCCTCGGGTGTCCAAGCCACCGAGGAAAACAGGGAACCCCATGCATTTCCGAAAAGAGGACACCCGTGGGAATCCGCAGAGGTATGATATGCCCAAATTGCCCCAGAATTTATTACCCAGACACCCCTGCAAAGTCCGAAATGTGGGGAAAAAAACGCTTTTTCCGCACATTTCGCTCGACGCACCCATCGAAACACGCCCCCCACAACACATGGCCTACCGTCACGCGTTCCCACAGGTGTCCCGATGAAAACGGTACCTCACATGTGTGGGTGCACCTACCTGGCCGCCAAGGGGAAAGCCTAAAACACAAGTAACCCCAAGTCTGTTTTCACACCGGAAATGTCACACTCTCACATCATACAGATATGGGCCTCGGGTGTCCAAGCCACCAAGGAAAACAGGGAACCCCATGCATTTCCGGAAAGAGGACACCCGTGGGAATCCGCAGAGGTATGATATGCCCAAATCGCCCCAGAATTTATTACCCAGACACCCCCGCAAAGTCCGAAATGTGGGAAAAAATACGCATTTTCCTCACATTTCGCTCGACTCACCCATCGAAACACGCCTCCAACAACACATGGCCTACCGTCCCGCGTTCCCACAGGTGTCCCGATGAAAACGGTACCTCACATGTCTGGGTGCACCTACCTGGCCGCCAAGGGGAAAGCCTAAAACAAAAGTAACCCCAAGTCTGTTTTCAGAGGGAAAACTCAGACATTCTGCCGACCGGCACAATGTACAGATATGGGCCTCGGGTGTCCAAGCCACCGAGGAAAACAGGGAACCCCATGCATTTCCGAAAAGAGGACACCCGTGGGAATCCGCAGAGGTATGATATGCCCAAATTGCCCCAGAATTTATTACCCAGACACCCCTGCAAAGTCCGAAATGTGGGGAAAAAAACGCTTTTTCCGCACATTTCGCTCGACGCACCCATCGAAACATGCCCCCAACAACACATGGCCTACCGTCACGCGTTCCCACAGGTGTCCCGATGAAAACGGTACCTCACATGTGTGGGTGCACCTACCTGGCCGCCAAGGGGAAAGCCTAAAACACAAGTAACCCCAAGTCTGTTTTCACACCGGAAATGTCACACTCTCACATCATACAGATATGGGCCTCGGGTGTCCAAGCCACCAAGGAAAACAGGGAACCCCATGCATTTCCGGAAAGAGGACACCCGTGGGAATCCGCAGAGGTATGATATGCCCAAATCGCCCCAGAATTTATTACCCAGACACCCCCGCAAAGTCCGAAATGTGGGAAAAAATACGCATTTTCCTCACATTTCGCTCGACTCACCCATCGAAACACGCCCCCCACAACACATGGCCTACCGTCCCGCGTTCCCACAGGTGTCCCGATGAAAACGGTACCTCACATGTGTGGGTGCACCTACCTGGCCGCCAAGGGGAAAGCCTAAAACACAAGTAACCCCAAGTCTGTTTTCAGAGGGAAAACTCAGACATTCTGCCGACCGGCACAATGTACAGATATGGGCCTCGGGTGTCCAAGCCACCGAGGAAAACAGGGAAACCCATGCATTTCCGAAAAGAGGACACCCGTGGGAATCCGCAGAGGTATGATATGCCCAAATCGCCCCAGAATTTATTACCCAGACACCCCCGCAAAGTCCGAAATGTGGGAAAAAATACGCATTTTCCTCACATTTCGCTCGACTCACCCATCGAAACACGCCCCCAACAACACATGGCCTACCGTCCCGCGTTCCCACAGGTGTCCCGATGAAAACGGTACCTCACATGTGTGGGTGCACCTACCTGGCCGCCAAGAGGAAAGCCTAAAACACAAGTAACCCCAAGTCTGTTTTCAGAGGGAAAACTCAGACATTCTGCCGACCGGCACAATGTACAGATATGGGCCTCGGGTGTCCAAGCCACCGAGGAAAACAGGGAACCCCATGCATTTCCGAAAAGAGGACACCCGTGGGAATCCGCAGAGGTATGATATGCCCAAATTGCCCCAGAATTTATTACCCAGACACCCCTGCAAAGTCTGAAATGTGGGGAAAAAAAACGCTTTTTCCGCACATTTCGCTCGACGCACCCATCGAAACACGCCCCCAACAACACATGGCCTACCGTCACGCGTTCCCACAGGTGTCCCGATGAAAACGGTACCTCACATGTGTGGGTGCACCTACCTGGCCGCCAAGGGGAAAGCCTAAAACACAAGTAACCCCAAGTCTGTTTTCACACCGGAAATGTCACACTCTCACATCATACAGATATGGGCCTCGGGTGTCCAAGCCACCAAGGAAAACAGGGAACCCCATGCATTTCCGGAAAGAGGACACCCGTGGGAATCCGCAGAGGTATAATATGCCCAAATCGCCCCAGAATTTATTACCCAGACACCCCCGCAAAGTCCGAAATGTGGGAAAAAAT
Source organism: Ambystoma mexicanum (assembly GCF_040938575.1). Taxonomy (NCBI): domain Eukaryota; kingdom Metazoa; phylum Chordata; class Amphibia; order Caudata; family Ambystomatidae; genus Ambystoma; species Ambystoma mexicanum. The sequence continues at coordinate 753,211,393 of NC_090923.1, forward strand.
ACGCATTTTCCTCACATTTCGCTCGACTCACCCATCAAAACACGCCCCCAACAACACATGGCCTACCGTCCCGCGTTCCCACAGGTGTCCCGATGAAAACGGTACCTCACATGTGTGGGTGCACCTACCTGGCCGCCAAGGGGAAAGCCTAAAACACAAGTAACCCCAAGTCTGTTTTCAGAGGGAAAACTCAGACATTCTGCCGACCGGCGCAACTTACAGATATGGGCCTCGGGTGTCCAAGCCACCGAGGAAAACAGGGAACCCCATGCATTTTCGAAAAGAGGACACCCGTGGGAATCCGCAGAGGTGTGATTTGCGCCCATCGCCCCAGATTTTTTTACCCAGACAGCCCTGCAAAGTCGGAAATGTGGGGAAAAAAACGCTTTTTCCGCACATTTCGCTCGCCGCACCCATCGAAACGCGCCCCCCACAACACATGGCCTACCGTCCCGCGTTCCCACAGGTGTCCCGATGAAAACGGTACCTCACATGTGTGGGTGCACCTACCTGGCCGCCAAGGGGAAAGCCTAAAACACAAGTAACCCCAAGTCTGTTGTCAGAGGGAAATCTCCGACATTCTGCCGACCGGCGCAACTTACAGATATGGGCCTCGGGTGTCCAAGCCACCGAGGAAAACAGGGAACCCCATGCATTTTCGAAAAGAGGACACCCGTGGGAATCCGCAGAGGTGTGATTTGCGCCCATCGCCCCAGATTTTTTTACCCAGACAGCCCTGCAAAGTCGGAAATGTGGGGAAAAAAACGCTTTTCCCGCACATTTCGCTCGCCGCACCCATCGAAACACGCCCCCCACAACACATGGCCTACCGTCCCGCGTTCCCACAGGTGTCCCGATGAAAACGGTACCTCACATGTGTGGGTGCACCTACCTGGCCGCCAAGGGGAAAGCCTAAAACACAAGTAACCCCAAGTCTGTTGTCCATTCTGCCGACCGGCGCAACTTACAGATATGGGCCTCGGGTGTCCAAGCCACCGAGGAAAACAGGGAACCCCATGCATTTTCGAAAAGAGGACACCCGTGGGAATCCGCAGAGGTGTGATTTGCGCCCATCGCCCCAGATTTTTTTACCCAGACAGCCCTGCAAAGTCGGAAATGTGGGGGAAAAAACGCTTTTTCCGCACATTTCGCTCGCCGCACCCATCGAAACGCGCCCCCCACAACACATGGCCTACCGTCCCGCGTTCCCACAGGTGTCCCGATGAAAACGGTACCTCACATGTGTGGGTGCACCTACCTGGCCGCCAAGGGGAAAGCCTAAAACACAAGTAACCCCAAGTCTGTTGTCAGAGGGAAATCTCCGACATTCTGCCGACCGGCGCAACTTACAGATATGGGCCTCGGGTGTCCAAGCCACCGAGGAAAACAGGGAACCCCATGCATTTTCGAAAAGAGGACACCCGTGGGAATCCGCAGAGGTGTGATTTGCGCCCATCGCCCCAGATTTTTTTACCCAGACAGCCCTGCAAAGTCGGAAATGTGGGGAAAAAAACGCTTTTCCCGCACATTTCGCTCGCCGCACCCATCGAAACACGCCCCCCACAACACATGGCCTACCGTCCCGCGTTCCCACAGGTGTCCCGATGAAAACGGTACCTCACATGTGTGGGTGCACCTACCTGGCCGCCAAGGGGAAAGCCTAAAACACAAGTAACCCCAAGTCTGTTGTCCATTCTGCCGACCGGCGTAACTTACAGATATGGGCCTCGGGTGTCCAAGCCACCGAGGAAAACAGGGAACCCCATGCATTTTCGAAAAGAGGACACCCGTGGGAATCCGCAGAGGTGTGATTTGCGCCCATCGCCCCAGATTTTTTTACCCAGACAGCCCTGCAAAGTCGGAAATGTGGGGGAAAAAACGCTTTTTCCGCACATTTCGCTCGCCGCACCCATCGAAACGCGCCCCCCACAACACATGGCCTACCGTCCCGCGTTCCCACAGGTGTCCCGATGAAAACGGTACCTCACATGTGTGGGTGCACCTACCTGGCCGCCAAGGGGAAAGCCTAAAACACAAGTAACCCCAAGTCTGTTGTCAGAGGGAAATCTCCGACATTCTGCCGACCGGCGCAACTTACAGATATGGGCCTCGGGTGTCCAAGCCACCGAGGAAAACAGGGAACCCCATGCATTTTTGAAAAGAGGACACCCGTGGGAATCCGCAGAGGTGTGATTTGCGCCCATCGCCCCAGATTTTTTTACCCAGACAGCCCTGCAAAGTCGGAAATGTGGGGAAAAAAACGCTTTTTCCGCACATTTCGCTCGCCGCACCCATCGAAACACGCCCCCCACAACACATGGCCTACCGTCCCGCGTTCCCACAGGTGTCCCGATGAAAACGGTACCTCACATGTGTGGGTGCACCTACCTGGCCGCCAAGGGGAAAGCCTAAAACACAAGTAACCCCAAGTCTGTTGTCAGAGGGAAATCTCAGACATTCTGCCGACCGGCGCAACTTACAGATATGGGCCTCGGGTGTCCAAGCCACCGAGGAAAACAGGGAACCCCATGCATTTTCGAAAAGAGGACACCCGTGGGAATCCGCAGAGGTGTGATTTGCGCCCATCGCCCCAGATTTTTTTACCCAGACAGCCCTGCAAAGTCGGAAATGTGGGGAAAAAAACGCTTTTTCCGCACATTTCACTCGCCGCACCCATCGAAACACGCCCCCCACAACACATGGCCTACCGTCCCGCGTTCCCACAGGTGTCCCGATGAAAACGGTACCTCACATGTGTGGGTGCACCTACCTGGCCGCCAAGGGGAAAGCCTAAAACACAAGTAACCCCAAGTCTGTTGTCCATTCTGCCGACCGGCGCAACTTACAGATATGGGCCTCGGGTGTCCAAGCCACCGAGGAAAACAGGGAACCCCATGCATTTTCGAAAAGAGGACACCCGTGGGAATCCGCAGAGGTGTGATTTGCGCCCATCGCCCCAGATTTTTTTACCCAGACAGCCCTGCAAAGTCGGAAATGTGGGGAAAAAAACGCTTTTTCCGCACATTTCGCTCGCCGCACCCATCGAAACGCGCCCCCCACAACACATGGCCTACCGTCCCGCGTTCCCACAGGTGTCCCGATGAAAACGGTACCTCACATGTGTGGGTGCACCTACCTGGCCGCCAAGGGGAAAGCCTAAAACACAAGTAACCCCAAGTCTGTTGTCAGAGGGAAAACTCCGACATTCTGCCGACCGGCGCAACTTACAGATATGGGCCTCGGGTGTCCAAGCCACCGAGGAAAACAGGGAACCCCATGCATTTTCGAAAAGAGGACACCCGTGGGAATCCGCAGAGGTGTGATTTGCGCCCATCGCCCCAGATTTTTTTACCCAGACAGCCCTGCAAAGTCGGAAATGTGGGGAAAAAAATGCTTTTTCCGCACATTTCGCTCGCCGCACCCATCGAAACGCGCCCCCCACATCACATGGCCTACCGTCCCGCGTTCCCACAGGTGTCCCGATGAAAACGGTACCTCACATGTGTGGGTGCACCTACCTGGCCGCCAAGGGGAAAGCCTAAAACACAAGTAACCCCAAGTCTGTTGTCAGAGGGAAATCTCCGACATTCTGCCGACCGGCGCAACTTACAGATATGGGCCTCGGGTGTCCAAGCCACCGAGGAAAACAGGGAACCCCATGCATTTTCGAAAAGAGGACACCCGTGGGAATCCGCAGGTGTGATTTGCGCCCATCGCCCCAGATTTTTTTACCCAGACAGCCCTGCAAAGTCGGAAATGTGGGGAAAAAAACGCTTTTTCCGCACATTTCGCTCGCCGCACCCATCGAAACACGCCCCCCACAACACATGGCCTACCGTCCCGCGTTCCCACAGGTGTCCCGATGAAAACGGTACCTCACATGTGTGGGTGCACCTACCTGGCCGCCAAGGGGAAAGCCTAAAACACAAGTAACCCCAAGTCTGTTGTCCATTCTGCCGACCGGCGCAACTTACAGATATGGGCCTCGGGTGTCCAAGCCACCGAGGAAAACAGGGAACCCCATGCATTTTCGAAAAGAGGACACCCGTGGGAATCCGCAGAGGTGTGATTTGCGCCCATCGCCCCAGATTTTTTTACCCAGACAGCCCTGCAAAGTCGGAAATGTGGGGAAAAAAACGCTTTTTCCGCACATTTCGCTCGCCGCACCCATCGAAACGCGCCCCCCACAACACATGGCCTACCGTCCCGCGTTCCCACAGGTGTCCCGATGAAAACGGTACCTCACATGTGTGGGTGCACCTACCTGGCCGCCAAGGGGAAAGCCTAAAACACAAGTAACCCCAAGTCTGTTGTCAGAGGGAAATCTCCGACATTCTGCCGACCGGCGCAACTTACAGATATGGGCCTCGGGTGTCCAAGCCACCGAGGAAAACAGGGAACCCCATGCATTTTTGAAAAGAGGACACCCGTGGGAATCCGCAGAGGTGTGATTTGCGCCCATCGCCCCAGATTTTTTTACCCAGACAGCCCTGCAAAGTCGGAAATGTGGGGAAAAAAACGCTTTTTCCGCACATTTCGCTCGCCGCACCCATCGAAACACGCCCCCCACAACACATGGCCTACCGTCCCGCGTTCCCACAGGTGTCCCGATGAAAACGGTACGTCACATGTGTGGGTGCACCTACCTGGCCGCCAAGGGGAAAGCCTAAAACACAAGTAACCCCAAGTCTGTTGTCCATTCTGCCGACCGGCGCAACTTACAGATATGGGCCTCGGGTGTCCAAGCCACCGAGGAAAACAGGGAACCCCATGCATTTTCGAAAAGAGGTCACCCGTGGGAATCCGCAGAGGTGTGATTTGCGCCCATCGCCCCAGATTTTTTTACCCAGACAGCCCTGCAAAGTCGGAAATGTGGGGAAAAAAACGCTTTTTCCGCACATTTCGCTCGCCGCACCCATCGAAACACGCCCCCCACAACACATGGCCTACCGTCCCGCGTTCCCACAGGTGTCCCGATGAAAACGGTACCTCACATGTGTGGGTGCACCTACCTGGCCGCCAAGGGGAAAGCCTAAAACACAAGTAACCCCAAGTCTGTTGTCAGAGGGAAATCTCCGACATTCTGCCGACCGGCGCAACTTACAGATATGGGCCTCGGGTGTCCAAGCCACCGAGGAAAACAGGGAACCCCATGCATTTTCGAAAAGAGGACACCCGTGGGAATCCGCAGAGGTGTGATTTGCGCCCATCGCCCCAGATTTTTTTACCCAGACAGCCCTGCAAAGTCGGAAATGTGGGGAAAAAAACGCTTTTTCCGCACATTTCGCTCGCCGCACCCATCGAAACGCGCCCCCCACAACACATGGCCTACCATCCCGCGTTCCCACAGGTGTCCCGATGAAAACGGTACCTCACATGTGTGGGTGCACCTACCTGGCCGCCAAGGGGAAAGCCTAAAACACAAGTAACCCCAAGTCTGTTGTCCATTCTGCCGACCGGCGCAACTTACAGATATGGGCCTCGGGTGTCCAAGCCACCGAGGAAAACAGGGAACCCCATGCATTTTCGAAAAGAGGACACCCGTGGGAATCCGCAGAGGTGTGATTTGCGCCCATCGCCCCAGATTTTTTTACCCAGACAGCCCTGCAAAGTCGGAAATGTGGGGAAAAAAACGCTTTTTCCGCACATTTCGCTCGCCGCACCCATCGAAACACGCCCCCCACAACACATGGCCTACCGTCCCGCGTTCCCACAGGTGTCCCGATGAAAACGGTACCTCACATGTGTGGGTGCACCTACCTGGCCGCCAAGGGGAAAGCCTAAAACACAAGTAACCCCAAGTCTGTTGTCAGAGGGAAATCTCCGACATTCTGCCGACCGGCGCAACTTACAGATATGGGCCTCGGGTGTCCAAGCCACCGAGGAAAACAGGGAACCCCATGCATTTTCGAAAAGAGGACACCCGTGGGAATCCGCAGAGGTGTGATTTGCGCCCATCGCCCCAGAATTTCTTACCCAGACAGCCCTGCAAAGTCGGAAATGTGGGGAAAAAAACGCTTTTTCCGCACATTTCGCTCGCCGCACCCATCGAAACACGCCCCCCACAACACATGGCCTACCGTCCCGCGTTCCCACAGGTGTCCCGATGAAAACGGTACCTCACATGTGTGGGTGCACCTACCTGGCCGCCAAGGGGAAAGCCTAAAACACAAGTAACCCCAAGTCTGTTGTCCATTCTGCCGACCGGCGCAACTTACAGATATGGGCCTCGGGTGTCCAAGCCACCGAGGAAAACAGGGAACCCCATGCATTTTCGAAAAGAGGACACCCGTGGGAATCCGCAGAGGTGTGATTTGCGCCCATCGCCCCAGATTTTTTTACCCAGACAGCCCTGCAAAGTCGGAAATGTGGGGAAAAAAACGCTTTTTCCGCACATTTCGCTCGCCGCACCCATCGAAACGCGCCCCCCACAACACATGGCCTACCGTCCCGTGTTCCCACAGGTGTCCCGATGAAAACGGTACCTCACATGTGTGGGTGCACCTACCTGGCCGCCAAGGGGAAAGCCTAAAACACAAGTAACCCCAAGTCTGTTGTCAGAGGGAACTCTCCGACATTCTGCCGACCGGCGCAACTTACAGATATGGGCCTCGGGTGTCCAAGCCACCGAGGAAAACAGGGAACCCCATGCATTTTCGAAAAGAGGACACCCCTGGGAATCCGCAGAGGTGTGATTTGCGCCCATCGCCCCAGATTTTTTTACCCAGACAGCCCTGCAAAGTCGGAAATGTGGGGAAAAAAACGCTTTTTCCGCACATTTCGCTCGCCGCACCCATCGAAACACGCCCCCCACAACACATGGCCTACCGTCCCGCGTTCCCACAGGTGTCCCGATGAAAACGGTACCTCACATGTGTGGGTGCACCTACCTGGCCGCCAAGGGGAAAGCCTAAAACACAAGTAACCCCAAGTCTGTTGTCAGAGGGAAATCTCCGACATTCTGCCGACCGGCGCAACTTACAGATATGGGCCTCGGGTGTCCAAGCCACCGAGGAAAACAGGGAACCCCATGCATTTTCGAAAAGAGGACACCCGTGGGAATCCGCAGAGGTGTGATTTGCGCCCATCGCCCCAGATTTTTTTACCCAGACAGCCCTGCAAAGTCGGAAATGTGGGGAAAAAAACGCTTTTTCCGCACATTTCGCTCGCCGCACCCATCGAAACACGCCCCCCACAACACATGGCCTACCGTCCCGCGTTCCCACAGGTGTCCCGATGAAAACGGTACCTCACATGTGTGGGTGCACCTACCTGGCCGCCAAGGGGAAAGCCTAAAACACAAGTAACCCCAAGTCTGTTGTCCATTCTGCCGACCGGCGCAACTTACAGATATGGGCCTCGGGTGTCCAAGCCACCGAGGAAAACAGGGAACCCCATGCATTTTCGAAAAGAGGACACCCGTGGGAATCCGCAGAGGTGTGATTTGCGCCCATCGCCCCAGATTTTTTTACCCAGACAGCCCTGCAAAGTCGGAAATGTGGGGAAAAAAACGCTTTTTCCGCACATTTCGCTCGCCGCACCCATCGAAACGCGCCCCCCACAACACATGGCCTACCGTCCCGCGTTCCCACAGGTGTCCCGATGAAAACGGTACCTCACATGTGTGGGTGCACCTACCTGGCCGCCAAGGGGAAAGCCTAAAACACAAGTAACCCCAAGTCTGTTGTCAGAGGGAAATCTCCGACATTCTGCCGACCGGCGCAACTTGCAGATATGGGCCTCGGGTGTCCAAGCCACCGAGGAAAACAGGGAACCCCATGCATTTTCGAAAAGAGGACACCCGTGGGAATCCGCAGAGGTGTGATTTGCGCCCATCGCCCCAGATTTTTTTACCCAGACAGCCCTGCAAAGTCGGAAATGTGGGGAAAAAAACGCTTTTTCCGCACATTTCGCTCGCCGCACCCATCGAAACACGCCCCCCACAACACATGGCCTACCGTCCCGCGTTCCCACAGGTGTCCCGATGAAAACGGTACCTCACATGTGTGGGTGCACCTACCTGGCCGCCAAGGGGAAAGCCTAAAACACAAGTAACCCCAAGTCTGTTGTCCATTCTGCCGACCGGCGCAACTTACAGATATGGGCCTCGGGTGTCCAAGCCACCGAGGAAAACAGGGAACCCCATGCATTTTCGAAAAGAGGACACCCGTGGGAATCCGCAGAGGTGTGATTTGCGCCCATCGCCCCAGATTTTTTTACCTAGACAGCCCTGCAAAGTCGGAAATGTGGGGAAAAAAACGCTTTTTCCGCACATTTCGCTCGCCGCACCCATCGAAACGCGCCCCCCACAACACATGGCCTACCGTCCCGCGTTCCCACAGGTGTCCCGATGAAAACGGTACCTCACATGTGTGGGTGCACCTACCTGGCCGCCAAGGGGAAAGCCTAAAACACAAGTAACCCCAAGTCTGTTGTCAGAGGGAAATCTCCGACATTCTGCCGACCGGCGCAACTTACAGATATGGGCCTCGGGTGTCCAAGCCACCGAGGAAAACAGGGAACCCCATGCATTTTCGAAAAGAGGACACCCGTGGGAATCCGCAGAGGTGTGATTTGCGCCCATCGCCCCAGATTATTTTACCCAGACAGCCCTGCAAAGTCGGAAATGTGGGGAAAAAAACGCTTTTTCCGCACATTTCGCTCGCCGCACCCATCGAAACACGCCCCCCACAACACATGGCCTACCGTCCCGCGTTCCCACAGGTGTCCCGATGAAAACGGTACCTCACATGTGTGGGTGCACCTACCTGGCCGCCAAGGGGAAAGCCTAAAACACAAGTAACCCCAAGTCTGTTGTCAGAGGGAAATCTCAGACATTCTGCCGACCGGCGCAACTTACAGATATGGGCCTCGGGTGTCCAAGCCAGCGAGGAAAACAGGGAACCCCATGCATTTTCGAAAAGAGGACACCCGTGGGAATCCGCAGAGGTGTGATTTGCGCCCATCGCCCCAGATTTTTTTACCCAGACAGCCCTGCAAAGTCGGAAATGTGGGGAAAAAAACGCTTTTTCCGCACATTTCGCTCGCCGCACCCATCGAAACGCGCCCCCACAACACATGGCCTACCGTCCCGCGTTCCCACAGGTGTCCCGATGAAAATGGTACCTCACATGTGTGGGTGCACCTACCTGGCCGCCAAGGGGAAAGCCTAAAACACAAGTAACCCCAAGTCTGTTGTCAGAGGGAAATCTCAGACATTCTGCCGACCGGCGCAACTTACAGATATGGGCCTCGGGTGTCCAAGCCACCGAGGAAAACAGGGAACCCCATGCATTTTCGAAAAGAGGACACCCGTGGGAATCCGCAGAGGTGTGATTTGCGCCCATCGCCCCAGATTTTTTTACCCAGACAGCCCTGCAAAGTCGGAAATGTGGGGAAAAAAACGCTTTTCCCGCACATTTCGCTCGCCGCACCCATCGAAACACGCCCCCCACAACACATGGCCTACCGTCCCGCGTTCCCACAGGTGTCCCGATGAAAACGGTACCTCACATGTGTGGGTGCACCTAACTGGCCGCCAAGGGGAAAGCCTAAAACACAAGTAACCCCAAGTCTGTTGTCCATTCTGCCGACCGGCGCAACTTACAGATATGGGCCTCGGGTGTCCAAGCCACCGAGGAAAACAGGGAACCCCATGCATTTTCGAAAAGAGGACACCCGTGGGAATCCGCAGAGGTGTGATTTGCGCCCATCGCCCCAGATTTTTTTACCCAGACAGCCCTGCAAAGTCGGAAATGTGGGGGAAAAAACGCTTTTTCCGCACATTTCGCTCGCCGCACCCATCGAAACGCGCCCCCCACAACACATGGCCTACCGTCCCGCGTTCCCACAGGTGTCCCGATGAAAACGGTACCTCACATGTGTGGGTGCACCTACCTGGCCGCCAAGGGGAAAGCCTAAAACACAAGTAACCCCAAGTCTGTTGTCAGAGGGAAATCTCCGACATTCTGCCGACCGGCGCAACTTACAGATATGGGCCTCGGGTGTCCAAGCCACCGAGGAAAACAGGGAACCCCATGCATTTTCGAAAAGAGGACACCCGTGGGAATCCGCAGAGGTGTGATTTGCGCCCATCGCCCCAGATTTTTTTACCCAGACAGCCCTGCAAAGTCGGAAATGTGGGGAAAAAAACGCTTTTTCCGCACATTTCGCTCGCTGCACCCATCGAAACACGCCCCCCACAACACATGGCCTACCGTCCCGCGTTCCCACAGGTGTCCCGATGAAAACGGTACCTCACATGTGTGGGTGCACCTACCTGGCCGCCAAGGGGAAAGCCTAAAACACAAGTAACCCCAAGTCTGTTGTCCATTCTGCCGACCGGCGCAACTTACAGATATGGGCCTCGGGTGTCCAAGCCACCGAGGAAAACAGGGAACCCCATGCATTTTCGAAAAGAGGACACCCGTGGGAATCCGCAGAGGTGTGATTTGCGCCCATCGCCCCAGATTTTTTTACCCAGACAGCCCTGCAAATTCGGAAATGTGGGGAAAAAAACGCTTTTTCCGCACATTTCGCTCGCCGCACCCATCGAAACGCGCCCCCCACAACACATGGCCTACCGTCCCGCGTTCCCACATGTGTCCCGATGAAAACGGTACCTCACATGTGTGGGTGCACCTACCGGGGGCGCAAAAGGAAAAGGGTAACCAACTGGGAACCCCAAGCCATTCGCCACTGCCCATTTTGTTCATGTGGGCAACCTACAGATTTGGGCCTAGGGTGTCGCAGCCAGCAAGGGAAACAGGGAACCCCATGCATTTCCCAAAAGAGGACACCCGTGGGAATCCACAGAGGTCTGACTTACGCAAATCGGCCCAGAATGTAATACCCAGAACCACCAGCAAAGACCCACATGGGAGAAGGGTGCCCAAGGCCAGGGATATTACCGCCGACTTTGCTGGAGCCCTGGCTGCCCTGCGTTACAGCTTCTCCCCACCAAGGAGTCTCGGCAGTGTGCCAATACCTCCCCGAAGGGAAAAGCTGTAATGCAGCCAAGCCGCAACTCCAGGACAGTTGGAGGTGATCTGCCCAGACGGGCCATTCCCACCCACACCACCAACAATCCAGCCCCAGTCTCACCCACCCCACTGACAGTGGGCCCTAACCATAGAATAATAAAAAACAGTACTCACATAACGTTGCAGCTGCTCGGGTAGAAAAAGCTGTAAACAAAACAAAGAACATGTGTTACCTATGGTCACACCAGCAAAATGTAGCCCTCCCCGGGGGCAGATAGGGGGGGGGGGTTGTCCTGCACTCCTCCCTGGGCTGAGGCGTCCGTTCCTAGGAGCAGATATCTGGTCCCAGGAAGGGCTGCATGACTTGGCACCCACTCCATTGCGGGTGGGGGGGGGGTCAACGCCCCATCCCATTAGAAAATTCCCTGACCCATTGGGGTGCCCCACCGCCCCCCCTAAAAAGCGTACCACCATTTTCATTTTTTTCCTTTGGTAACCCAACTCCCCTTGGTGCAGAGGGTCACATTGGTGTGCCAATCTGGCGCCGGGGTGCCCAAACCTTACTGCCCCACCCACTGGGGGGGCCTGACCCACCATTTTTGGGGGCCCTCTCCCCCCTCACCCCAAATGGCTGGGGGACACACCTCATGCAGGCCTCCCTGGGCCTCCTCCAAACGGCTGCGTGAGGTACACCCCACCTCCATTTGGGGTGAGGGGGGAGAGGGCCACGCCAAAAGGTGGGGCAGGACCCCCAATAGATGGGGCAGTAGGGTTTGGGCACCCTGGGGGCAGATAGCCACACTAATGTGGCCATCTGCACCAAGCAAAGTTGGGTAAACAAAAACAAAATATACAAAACCACAGGCTGCTTTTTAGGGGGGGCTGAGGGCCACCCTAAATTGGCAGCGCATGATGTACCGCAACGGGGGGTGGCCCTCAACCCCCCCCCCCACCCCAAATGGAGGGCCCCACCTCATGCAACCCTCCCTGGGGGCAGATATCTGCTCCTAGGAAGGGGCATCTGACCCCAGGGAGGGATGCATGAGGTGAGGCCCCCCTATCTGCGCCCAGGGAGGGTTGCATGAGGTGGGGCCCTCCATTTGGGGTGGGGGGGGGTTGAGGGCCACCCCCCGTTGCGGTACATCATGCGCTGCCAATTCAGGGTGGCCCTCAGCCCCCCCTAAAAAGCAGCCTGTGATTTTGTATATTTTTTTTTGTTTACCCAACTTGGCTTGGTGCAGATGGGCCCATTAGTGTGGCTATCTGCCCCCAGGGTGCCCAAACCCTACTGCCCCATCTATTGGGGGTCCTGCCCGACCTTTTGGGGTGCCCCCCCCACCCCACCCCCAATGGCTGGGGGACACACCTCATGCAGGCCTCCCTGGGCCTCCTCCAAACGGCTGCGTGAGGTACACCCCACCTCCATTTGGGGTGAGGGGGGAGAGGGCCACCCCAAAAGGTGGGGCAGGACCCCCAATAGATGGGGCAGTAGGGTTTGGGCACCCTGGGGGCAGATAGCCACACTAATGTGGCCATCTGCACCAAGCAAAGTTGGGTAAACAAAAAAAAATATACAAAACCACAGGCTGCTTTTTAGGGGGGGCTGAGGGCCACCCTAAATTGGCAGCGCATGATGTACCGCAACGGGGGGTGGCCCTCAACCCCCCCCACCCCAAATGGAGGGCCCCACCTCATGCAACCCTCCCTGGGGGCAGATATCTGCTCCTAGGAAGGGGCATCTGACCCCAGGGAGGGATGCATGAGGTGAGGCCCCCCCTATCTGCGCCCAGGGAGGGTTGCATGAGGTGGGGCCCTCCATTTGGGGTGGGGGGGGGTTGAGGGCCACCCCCCGTTGCGGTACATCATGCGCTGCCAATTCAGGGTGGCCCTCAGCCCCCCCTAAAAAGCAGCCTGTGATTTTGTATATTTTTTTTTGTTTACCCAACTTGGCTTGGTGCAGATGGGCCCATTAGTGTGGCTATCTGCCCCCAGGGTGCCCAAACCCTACTGCCCCATCTATTGGGGGTCCTGCCCCACCTTTTGGGGTGCCCCCCCCCACCCCACCCCCAATGGCTGGGGGACACACCTCATGCAGGCCTCCCTGGGCCTCCTCCAAACGGCTGCGTGAGGTACACCCCACCTCCATTTGGAGTGAGGGGGGAGAGGGCCACCCCAAAAGGTGGGGCAGGACCCCCAATAGATGGGGCAGTAGGGTTTGGGCACCCTGGGGGCAGATAGCCACACTAATGTGGCCATCTGCACCAAGCAAAGTTGGGTAAACAAAAAAAAATATACAAAACCACAGGCTGCTTTTTAGGGGGGGCTGAGGGCCACCCTAAATTGGCAGCGCATGATGTACCGCAACGGGGGGTGGCCCTCAACCCCCCCGCACCCCAAATGGAGGGCCCCACCTCATGCAACCCTCCCTGGGGGCAGATATCTGCTCCTAGGAAGGGGCATCTGACCCCAGGGAGGGATGCATGAGGTGAGGCCCCCCCTATCTGCGCCCAGGGAGGGTTGCATGAGGTGGGGCCCTCCATTTGGGGTGGGGGGGGGTTGAGGGCCACCCCCCGTTGCGGTACATCATGCGCTGCCAATTCAGGGTGGCCCTCAGCCCCCCCTAAAAAGCAGCCTGTGATTTTGTATATTTTTTTTTGTTTACCCAACTTGGCTTGGTGCAGATGGGCCCATTAGTGTGGCTATCTGCCCCCAGGGTGCCCAAACCCTACTGCCCCATCTATTGGGGGTCCTGCCCCACCTTTTGGGGTGCCCCCCCCCACCCCACCCCCAATGGCTGGGGGACACACCTCATGCAGGCCTCCCTGGGCCTCCTCCAAACGGCTGCGTGAGGTACACCCCACCTCCATTTGGGGTGAGGGGGGAGAGGGCCACCCCAAAAGGTGGGGCAGGACCCCCAATAGATGGGGCAGTAGGGTTTGGGCACCCTGGGGGCAGATAGCCACACTAATGTGGCCATCTGCACCAAGCAAAGTTGGGTAAACAAAAAAAAATATACAAAACCACAGGCTGCTTTTTAGGGGGGGCTGAGGGCCACCCTAAATTGGCAGCGCATGATGTACCGCAACGGGGGGTGGCCCTCAACCCCCCCCCACCCCAAATGGAGGGCCCCACCTCATGCAACCCTCCCTGGGGGCAGATATCTGCTCCTAGGAAGGGGCATCTGACCCCAGGGAGGGATGCATGAGGTGAGGCCCCCCCTATCTGCGCCCAGGGAGGGTTGCATGAGGTGGGGCCCTCCATTTGGGGTGGGGGGGGGTTGAGGGCCACCCCCCGTTGCGGTACATCATGCGCTGCCAATTCAGGGTGGCCCTCAGCCCCCCCTAAAAAGCAGCCTGTGATTTTGTATATTTTTTTTTGTTTACCCAACTTGGCTTGGTGCAGATGGGCCCATTAGTGTGGCTATCTGCCCCCAGGGTGCCCAAACCCTACTGCCCCATCTATTGGGGGTCCTGCCCCACCTTTTGGGGTGCCCCCCCCCACCCCACCCCCAATGGCTGGGGGACACACCTCATGCAGGCCTCCCTGGGCCTCCTCCAAACGGCTGCGTGAGGTACACCCCACCTCCATTTGGGGTGAGGGGGGAGAGGGCCACCCCAAAAGGTGGGGCAGGACCCCCAATAGATGGGGCAGTAGGGTTTGGGCACCCTGGGGGCAGATAGCCACACTAATGTGGCCATCTGCACCAAGCAAAGTTGGGTAAACAAAAAAAAATATACAAAACCACAGGCTGCTTTTTAGGGGGGGCTGAGGGCCACCCTAAATTGGCAGCGCATGATGTACCGCAACGGGGGGTGGCCCTCAACCCCCCCCCACCCCAAATGGAGGGCCCCACCTCATGCAACCCTCCCTGGGGGCAGATATCTGCTCCTAGGAAGGGGCATCTGACCCCAGGGAGGGATGCATGAGGTGAGGCCCCCCCTATCTGCGCCCAGGGAGGGTTGCATGAGGTGGGGCCCTCCATTTGGGGTGGGGGGGGTTGAGGGCCACCCCCCGTTGCGGTACATCATGCGCTGCCAATTCAGGGTGGCCCTCAGCCCCCCCTAAAAAGCAGCCTGTGATTTTGTATATTTTTTTTTGTTTACCCAACTTGGCTTGGTGCAGATGGGCCCATTAGTGTGGCTATCTGCCCCCAGGGTGCCCAAACCCTACTGCCCCATCTATTGGGGGTCCTGCCCCACCTTTTGGGGTGCCCCCCCCCCACCCCACCCCCAATGGCTGGGGGACACACCTCATGCAGGCCTCCCTGGGCCTCCTCCAAACGGCTGCGTGAGGTACACCCCACCTCCATTTGGGGTGAGGGGGGAGAGGGCCACCCCAAAAGGTGGGGCTGGACCCCCAATAGATGGGGCAGTAGGGTTTGGGCACCCTGGGGGCAGATAGCCACACTAATGTGGCCATCTGCACCAAGCAAAGTTGGGTAAACAAAAAAAAAATTACAAAACCACAGGCTGCTTTTTAGGGGGGGCTGAGGGCCACCCTAAATTGGCAGCGCATGATGTACCGCAACGGGGGGTGGCCCTCAACCCCCCCCCACCCCAAATGGAGGGCCCCACCTCATGCAACCCTCCCTGGGGGCAGATATCTGCTCCTAGGAAGGGGCATCTGACCCCAGGGAGGGATGCATGAGGTGAGGCCCCCCCTATCTGCGCCCAGGGAGGGTTGCATGAGGTGGGGCCCTCCATTTGGGGTGGGGGGGGGTTGAGGGCCACCCCCCGTTGCGGTACATCATGCGCTGCCAATTTAGGGTGGCCCTCAGCCCCCCCTAAAAAGCAGCCTGTTTTTTTGTATATTTTTTTTTGTTTACCCAACTTGGCTTGGTGCAGATGGGCCCATTAGTGTGGCTATCTGCCCCCGGGTGCCCAAACCTTACTGTCTCATCTATTGGGGGTCCTGCCCCAGCTTTTGGGGTGCCCCCCCCCCACCCCACCCCCAATGGCTGGGGGACACACCTCATGCAGGCCTCCCTGGGCCTCCTCCAAACGGCTGCGTGAGGTACACCCCACCTCCCTTTGGGGTGAGGGGGGAGAGGGCCACCCCAAAAGGTGGGGCTGGACCCCCAATAGATGGGGCAGTAGGGTTTGGGCACCCTGGGGGCAGATAGCCACACTAATGTGGCCATCTGCACCAAGCAAAGTTGGGTAAACAAAAAAAAAATTACAAAACCACAGGCTGCTTTTTAGGGGGGGCTGAGGGCCACCCTAAATTGGCAGCGCATGATGTACCGCAACGGGGGGTGGCCCTCAACCCCCCCCACCCCAAATGGAGGGCCCCACCTCATGCAACCCTCCCTGGGGGCAGATAGGGGGGGCCCCACCTCATGCATCCCTCCCTGGGGTCAGATGGCCCTCCCTAGGAACAGATATCTGCCCCCAGGGAGGGTTACAAGGGGTGCCCCCTTTCTACTTTGGTTGGGGGGGCACCCGCCCCTATGGGGGGACACCCCCTCCCTTTCATTCAGTAAATAATCCATGGTGGCTAGTGGCCCCCACCCCTTCCCCCAACCCTGTTTCCCATCATTTCATTTTTGTTTTTTATTTTACATTCCCTTGGGGCAGATGGTCAGCCATCTGCCCCAGGGTTCACATACACGTGCCCCCATGCTTTGGGGTCGGGAGGGGGGAGAGGGCTGCTTACTTGAAGCAGCCCCCTTCCCACCCCCCACCTCACAAAGAGATCCATGGTGGTCTAGTGGGTTGCTGGTCACGGATCGAGCGCTCTGCGCCGATCCGTGACCAGCAATGCCTCATATGTGGTGTCCTTGGAAAGGGGAGAAAGTCCCCTTTCCAGGGACACCACTTTCTGTTCAATCCCTGGTGGCCTAGTGGGCCCCAGGACCCCAAACCCCCTCCCACCTCCCCCCATCCCTCAGATTATTATTATTTTTTTTAGATATATTTCCCTGGGGGCAGATGGCCAGCCATCTGCCCCCAGGGTACATTTTCATGTGTCCCCATGCTTTGGGGGCCGGGGGGGGGGAGAGGGCTGCTTACCTGAAGCAGCCCCCCTCCCCCCCAACTCGCAAACAGATCCATGGTGGTTCAGTGGGTTGCTGGTCACGGATCAGCGCTCTGCGCTGATCCGTGACCAGCAATGCGGCATATGAGTGGTGTCCCTGGAAAGGGGAGAAAGTCCCCTTTCCAGGGACACCACTTTTAGGTCAATCGCTGGTGGCCCAGTGGGCCCCAGGGCCCAAAACCCCCTCCCACCTCCCTCCTTCCCTCGATTTTTTTTTTTTTTTTTTTTTTCCCCCCCACCCCCGGGGGCAGTGATCATCTGCCCCCAGGGGTCCCTGGCGCTGTGGCCCCATGCTTTGGGGCCACGGGGGAAGGGGGCCGCTTACCTAGTAAGCAGCCCCCCCTCCCCCACGCGTCACAAAAGGATCTTCGTTTGATCCGTGACGTTGCTGCCCGCGGATCGAGGCGCCCTGCGCCCGATCCGCGGGCAGCAAAGTCACACAATGGGTACCGTTGGAAAGGGGAGAATCTCCCCTTTCCAACGGTACCCGCCTCGATCTCCGGCTTGAAATACAGCCGGAGATCGAGGCGGAACAAGAAGGGCACTCACCTTCTCTCTCCAACGCAGCAGCCGAAAATGGCTGCTGCGTTGGAAATACTTTCCGTTTCACGCCGACGTGCGTAACGCACGTCGGCGTGAAACTGAAGGAAATCCAACCCCCGGGCAGTGAGGGGGGACCTCCCCCTCGCATAGCCCGGGGGTTGGATTACAGTTTTGAGCGATCCCTGCTTTGCAGGGATCGCTCAAAACAAGGTGCCAAAAAGGACGAGCTATCTCGTCCTTGGCACTGCGTGTGCACTTCCAAGGACGAGATACCTCGTCCTTGGCACTTAAAGGGTTAAGAGGAGCATACCATCTTGTAAGAGTAAAAAGGGGAGACAAGTGGAAAACGGCCTTTGGATGAGGTACAGCCTCTTTGAATACCAGGTCATGCCCTTTGGATTATGTAATGCCCCCGCAGCATTCCAATTCTTTATGAATGATGTACTCTGTGAACTACTTGATGTTTGCGCTCTTGTTTACATTGACAACATTCTTATCTACTCAAATTCCATGGAAGAACATGTAGGCCATGTCCGGGCAGTATTAGAGAAGCTTCGGCAACACAAATTGTATGGCAAGTTGGAAAAATGTTTTTTCCATTTAACCGAGGTCGAGTATCTCAGTTTCATGCTCACACCACAAGGTGTACATATAGATACACGAAATGTGGATGCAATCCTCCAATGGCCCTCACCAACATTCACAAAAGGAGTGCAAAGCGTGCTCTGATTCGTCAACCTTTACCGTCGGTTTATATCTGGGTTTTCACAAATTGTACATCCAATTACCTCCTTGTTAAAGAAAAATCAAAAGTTCCATTGGTCGACAGAAGCTGAAGAAGCCTTCCAGAAGTTGAAACTAGATTTCACTACAGCATCAGTCCTGCAACACCCATGACCAGACCTACCTTACATAGGTGAGACAGATGCTTCAAAAATAGCCATGGGAGCATTATTGACACAACAAGACCCTGAAACAGGACAACTACACCCCGTCGCATTCTGGTCCCACACATTTTCACCCCCCGAGTTGAACTACACAATCACAGATAACGAATTACTGGCGATTAAAGCAGCATTCAAGGCCTGGAAACATTACCTTGTTGGGGCGAGACATACGGTCACTGTCATCACGGACCACCGTAACTTGCAATACTTGAAAACCGCCAAAGCACAATCCTCGTTTCAACTTTGTTTGGCTCTCTTTTTCGCGGAATACGATTTTATTATCACTTATAGACCTGGAGTACACAATGGGAAAGCAGGCGCTCTATCACGCATGAGTGAAGAAAAAGAGGCTTTTACAGCATCCGACCCCGTGGCCATAATTCCTGAGGAAAGAATTCAAACCAGAATAGCTGCCACCACATGTGTGGATGACCAAAGAACCAGTTTGCAATCTCTGATGGATCAATCAACACAACAGGAATGGCTGTTAAAAGGTGACCAGTACAACATCGAAGATAATCTACCATATTTCCAAGGATGATTATATGTCCAAGACCAAGAACCGCAAAAGCAAATCATCACAAATTACCATGATTCATTAGTGGAAGGACACCCAGGAATAGCAAAAACTCAGGCTAAGGTAAAAAAAAAAACTACTGGTGGCCAACCTGGCGAAAAGACATCGCCCAATTTATTGAAACCTGCGGTGTCTGTGTACAGCACAAGTCTCAGAAACAGAACCCTGCTGGCTTACTACATCCTCTAACAGTACTACCAGCACCTTGGCATACCCAGTCGATTGACTTCATCATGGATCTTCCACCCTGCAATGGATACAACACCCTATTAGTCGTTGTGGATCTATTCTCCAAAGTGGCCCATTTCATCCCTCTGAAGGGACTCCCAACTTCGCCAACTCTCGCTTCTGTGTTCCTAGAGCAAATTGTTCAATTGCATGGATTTCCATCAATATTAGTATCTGATCGCAGAACTCAATTTGTTTCTGCCTTTTGGAGAAAGTGTTGTACGATTGCCAAAATCGATCTCCTGTTGTCCACAAGTCATCACCCTCAAACTGATGGGCAAACTGAACGAACCAACCAGACTTTAGAGCAATATCTCAGGTGTATGTTGCAACAGTCCAAGGATTCTTGGAAAAATATACTCTGGATAGCTGAGTATGCATACAACAACTCAGTTCACACAAGCACAGGGCAAACTCCATTCTAAACTGTGCACGGAAGACATCCAAGGACATCAGTATTTGATCCACCCGATAACCTGGACATGCCAGCCATAAAAAACTTGCATAAAACCATCACTCAGGTTCTTAAGGAGGCGACAGAGCATCTGAACAAAGCTAAGAAAAGACAAAAACTGTTTGCTGATCGACATCAGAAGGAAGCTCCCGCCTACCAGATTGGAGAAAAGGTGTGGTTAGCACCCAAATATATTCCCCCGAAGGGGCCAAGAGCTTTCCGCCCAAGATACCTGGGCCCATATACTATAAAGTCCATAATCAATCCTGTCGCCATGGAATTGGAGTTACCATTTCACATGAAAATTCACCCCGTATTTCATGTCTCTCTCCTCAAACCAATGAAATCCAATACATGGCTTAGTTCTCCGCCTGAGCCCGAAGTAATAGATGGAGAACCAGACGATGAAGTCAAATCCATCCTAGACTCCAAGGTCGTTCGATCAAAATTGTATTACCTAATTGACTGGAAAGGTTACAGAACTCAAGACCGAACTTGGGAACCCAGTGAACACGTCCATGCTCCGCGTTTAATCAGACAGTTCATCACAATAATCCCACCAAACCAGGACCGGGAGGAGAACCACCCTTGAGAGGGGACTTGAGGGGGAGTGCTATCATGGTCATGATGTCAGGGGCACAGGCATGCAGGCGTTACATGCACAGGAGACCTGGGTGGACACTGTCCTGGCGCCTTTGGCGCAAGTCTCGTGAACAAAAGTAAACAAGAACATCCGTTTGACACCAAAAAGCTTTTATTATGGACATGGCACTTCAGATGCATTAACCGTGAACATTCTATCTATTAAGCAGGATGCATTAACCTTGAACATTCATCCATTAAGCAGGCTGCATTAACCTTGAACATTCCATCCATTAAGCAGCCCCAAGTATATTCTTGGGTGTGGCTGCTAATGGATTGCCTTTGCACGTGCTCACTCTCTAGGAGTGGCAGGGTGTGGCTGGTAAGCCAGCCCTAATGGGCGTTCCCATGATCTCAGCTATATAAACTGCTCCGATCTTCAAGACAGACGCTTCGCATTATTCTGCAAGTGCAAGCTGCGTAACGCTCACCGTCGCCTGAGGTCAGACTTACCTTTGAAGATCCTGCTTCCTGAACATCCTGCTTCCTGCCAGCATACTTACCAACTGGGGGAAGCTGTTCTTACCTGTACATCTCTTCAGCG
Organism: Ambystoma mexicanum; assembly: GCF_040938575.1. Classification (NCBI taxonomy): domain Eukaryota; kingdom Metazoa; phylum Chordata; class Amphibia; order Caudata; family Ambystomatidae; genus Ambystoma; species Ambystoma mexicanum. The sequence continues at coordinate 753,232,346 of NC_090923.1, forward strand.
AACCAAGTATTCATCTTTACACTTTCCGGAATGCTGAAATCTTCATCTTGGCACCGCAGCACGACAAGATCCATCATCGACAGCAGCGCCTGCAAGGAAAAAAAGAAGACACGGTTAGACATCGAAAAAACAGTCAGTTTAAGGTTGCGGTTCGCCATACTTCACGCTTTCCTTAAACCCTCACTTATCTGCTGTTGAACAGTGCGGTAGCATCCATCTTCCATCTGGCCGCGTCTCGTGTCTCACAGCTGCATTGAGGCCGCATTTACATCTAAGGGAAGAAAACAGAAGAGAGACATTATTGCAGGCATAAATAGGAGCAACATATAAAGACATTAAATAGAACGAACAGCATCGCAAGAGCTCCAGAAAGACTTACCAATCATAAGGAGAAGCATAGTCACACCTGGACTGGACTAATCCTTATCAGGGATCAGTGAGGGAACTAGATCCCATTTGACGCGCCCCTGCCAGAAGTAGCAGGACGGAGAGCTTATCTTCCATAATTCACAGGAGCAGTATCACCACGTACCACCGCTCACAGCTTTTCTACTGAGGGAGAGGCCTGAAGGGGGTGATTTAAGTTCATGGACGGCTGTTACCGTGCCCCAACGCCTCCGCAGAGACAAGGTGAGCGTAACAATCTTCACTTGCTACTTACCCAAAGACTATGGCCCTCATTACGACCCTGGCGGAAATCGCGGTGCAAAATGCACCATGGAGCACGGCGGAAAGCTGCCGATAGCGCCATGGGGGTTGGCGGATTTTCCGCCCCATTCCGACCTTGGCGGGGCGGTAAATCCCCATCCCCCATTTTACCCTTCCCCATTCCCATTTTTGCCCCATAGGGTATAATGGGAGTGGGGAAGGCGTTAATTACGCCACCGTAAAATACGGTGGCGTAATTAACAACAAGGTCCCGTAGCGCCATGGATTTCTCCGCCCGGAAAAACCAGGCGGAAAACGCTCCATGGCGCTACGGGAACTCGTAGTAGGGCGGACGGGTCCGCCGCGAATAACGCTGGCGTAAACCCACTCCGCCAGGGTCGTAATGAGGCCCTATATCTAATAAGACTAGACATTTCAATGGGCAAGAAGCTATAGAATTCATCTGCAACGCAAGTTTCCATTGTTTCTCCATCTCAACGCGCCTTTGTAGAAAAGCAGGATGGAGAGCTCCTCCATAACAAAACACAGGTGACAAGGGTATTCATTTTAGAAGTGAGTGATTTAAGGAATACACATCTCGTGTAGCATTATCTAGTTAATAGATGGCATAGCATTTCTATTTTTATTATTTTGTTGTTTCTTACAGAAAAAGAATCCTAAGGGCTCTAAGTATCAGGTCCACAGGCTGGGAAGGTATTACGCTCCCGACGAGTCCAGGTAAGTGTTACAGATACGTGCTGTCTCCTTTTTCGTTCTAATTCTTCATCTACTTCTCTTAGTGTTTTTGTTTCCCAACTAATTCTTTCTTCTTCTTTTCTTATTTCTTCCCTCTGTTCCTCCGCTCTTCTTTCTTCCTCTTTCTTTCATATCTGTACCCTCTTATCTCTTAATTTCTGCTCTTCTTCTCTCTTTTTGTCCTGTCTGTCCCCTTCTTCCATTACCCTATGTCTATTATCATACTTCCTTTGCTCCTCTGCCCTTTCTTCTTTCTTTTGTTGCTCCTTCTGATACAGCTGACCTCGCTGCAGTAGGCTCTTCCTTTGCTGCTCATCTTCTTTTAATCTCTTCCCTCGTTCCCTGTCTTTCCTATCTTGCTTGTGTTGATCTTCCCTTTACCTAACTTCCTCAATGCTTTTCCCATTTAACTTGAGCAATATCTTTTTTTTTATTATTTATTTTATTTTTTATTCCAATTGGTTTTATTAAACCTTTAAAAAAGAGCAAGAATGAGCAAAAAACAAAAATAAGTAAAGAATTAAAAAAATATAAAAGCATAAGTTGATCAAAGCATACATTTGTAAGTGATGAACTAAGGTAATAAAATCAGAATTATTTACAATTGGTAGTAAACAAAAGGAAAAAGAAAAGCAAACATTAAGTTAGAACACAGAGAAATGTACAGAATATATCAAGCCAAAAAACTCAATATTTGAAATGAGATACATTAACATTGCATACAAATAAACCAGGGCCTATAAAATAGAATCAATGAGCAGACATGTATTAATGCTTCAGCTCTACAAATTCAGACTTTTGATGAAGCCCGAAAGGGCCAGACCTTCATGGATATGGCTATTGTGAATGTAGAGGCAACACTTCCATACCCACTCTTCATTGTAGATTATGCAGTTCAAATTCAAGGGCATGAGTAATTTAGCCCTTAGGGTCTCTTGATCAATATCTGTCCTCCCATTCATTTGCTCTGTACTATAGCATAAAGCTGACGAGGTAGCTACCTTGTCAGCTTTATGCTTTTCTCTTTTCCATCTCTTAATTTCTCATTCTATGTCTGTCGATACATTTCATCGTTCACCTTTCTCTTCCCTGTTTTGTAAGGCCTTAAAGGTCTCCTCTGGACTGTTGTCACTGCTATAAGCAGTCAGTTTGTGTATTCCAATACTATACCCTGTCTCCGCTTTCAGTTCCTTCAGCGGATACAATCCTGTGCTTTCTGTACTAATGCTTTTATCTCAAGTGAGGCAAGATGAGCAGAAGGCTCAGCACCTTCCTCCTTAAACTGATTAAGCATCCAATCCTCAGGTGGCGGATCCTCTCTTTCTTCCTGGTACATCTTCCAAAGTTCTAAAATAAAGAACCTCTTCTCTAGTTTCTTTCCCGTGTACACAGCATGCAAGTATGTGGTCATGTGGTGCAGTACCACTTTTGCCAAAGATCCCCCTTTGGGGCCACGGCATGAACGTCTTATGCGCTGTGCCTTTCACCCATTCTGCACTATCATGTTTGAGCTTGGGCATGTGTTTTGGCAATGTTTTACACAAGTGCATCACAGGAGTAACATCTTCAATTGTGACAAGTCTCATCAATACTTAACAGTGTTTTACAAAAAGAACACGTTTATAAAAATAACAAATATGAGCGCGCTCCAACAAATCACCAATAAAAACCCTCTATTTTCCAATAGTCTCAGTCTAGCTTTATGTCCGTACCGACAACTTCTCTAGACAGATGCTATATTTTCTCAACCTTTTCTTAATTTTCTTTACAACATTGTTGCTCTTCGACATCTCGATTTAAAACAGACCAATAACAGACAGACAGATTAGTTGACTCTTTTACATTAATCCTCAGCGCTTTATTCCTTATCTCTGCCCCTAAATATACCCTGATAGGGGTTTAAGTCATTATCTTACAGGGACCTGTCCCCTGTGTCGCCTAAATTACTTCGACTGAAGTGCGTTATGACTTCTTCTGTAATCCCTCGGACCAGGACTTCTAGGGCCTTTATCTCCTTATCTCTTATCTATAGACACAAAAAACACCACTCATTATCTTTTCTACACTATTTTCTAAATCCATGTAACCTTTTAGAACTATCACAATCCCATCCCCTCAATTTGCCATTCCCCTAGGTCTACTCACCATTCACTCTTTCTGCTCGAGTCCGTCGGTATTGACTCCCCTCTCCAATCAACCACTTTTGCCTTGCATCTGCATAGTGCCTGGGGATACCAGGAGAGATTTGGAGAACTGTCCCACCTGTATCAAATTTCTTGCAAGAATTCTATATCGGCCGCTATCCACAGGAAACCTCTCGATCTTCTGGCTAGATGGTGAAGGGCACTTGATCGTCCAAAGCACTGGGTTCTATAGGTCGATGGGACTTTGCATCAACCATCCGACATGCTAAAATCACATTTATATCCTAAACGTTCATCATACGTGATGTCATACTATGTGGAGAATTAAGGAAACCTATGGGAGATTATGGTTGGCTCAAAGGGGACGTCTAAGTATACTTTCTATATGGGATAGGACCGTAATTGGGTCTCTACAGTCAGGTGGGCACTCATGCCCTCCCTTAGTGCAAGTCATAGTGCAAGTCATCCTTCACAGTAGTTAGAAACACAACACTTCATTGGCTCTTAAACTATAAGGCTCCTCGTTATACATCCTTCTACAATTGGTTGGCACGCTTGTAGCCTTCTGGAACATTCGATGCTTTAGCAGCACATAAGCTGGTACCCCAGGTGCTGGTGGATGAACTTGACCCTGTCTCCCTTCCCAATTAGCCCAACATCTCTTATACCTCATGCCTTCTGCCATTCACATTGCCTTTGAACTTGGCCTTGTAGTAGCTTCTCACCTCTGGGAATATAAGGGAGTGCAGGCACTCGCTATCTTCAAGCCGCGAGGAGAAGGCCAGAGGACAAGGCCTGCACTCCTCTTTTCTGCTCTGCTGCGAGTGCCCCCATCAGCTGAGCTGGATCAGCTGTCTGCAGCGTTCGACCTTCGTTTTGGTGCCCCTGTGTGCTTCGCGCACACTTCAGAGGCCTCCACCATGGAAAGCATGATCACCGTCTGCAACAATGCTTTTCAAAAAGCATCTTTTGAAACTCCCGCCAACCCGATGCGTCTTCCCGCCCGCCGCCCGCAGCCTGATACGGCTTCCCGCCCTGCCGGCTCCACCCCCCCACCATAAAGGGAGACGGGGCTCACCGCCAGGCGAAGCCGCGAGGAGAAGGCCAGAGGACAAGGCCTGCACTCCTCTTTGCAGCTCCGCTGCGAGTGCCCCCATCAGCTGAGCTGGATCAGCTGTCTGCAGCGTTCGACTTTCGTTTTGGTGCCCCTGTGTGCTTCGCGCACACTTCAGAGGCCTCCACCATGGAAAGCATGATCACCGTCTGCAACAATGCTTTTCAAAAAGCATCTTTTGAAACTCCCGCCAACCCGATGCGTCTTCCCGCCCGCCGCCCGCAGCCTGATACGGCTTCCCGCCCTGCCGGCTCCACCCCCCCACCATAAAGGGAGACGGGGCTCACCGCCAGGCGAAGCCGCGAGGAGAAGGCCAGAGGAGAAGGCCTGCACTCCTCTTTGCAGCTCCGCTGCGAGTGCCCCCATCAGCTGAGCTGGATCAGCTGTCTGCAGCGTTCGACCTTCGTTTTGGTGCCCCTGTGTGCTTCGCGCACACTTCAGAGGCCTCCACCATGGAAAGCATGATCACCGTCTGCAACAATGCTTTTCAAAAAGCATCTTTTGAAACTCCCGCCAACCCGATGCGTCTTCCCGCCCGCCGCGCGCAGCCTGATACGGCTTCCCGCCCTGCCGGCTCCACCCCCCCCACCATAAAGGGAGACGGGGCTCACCGCCAGGCGAAGCCGCGAGGAGAAGGCCAGAGGACAAGGCCTGCACTCCTCTTTGCAGCTCCGCTGCGAGTGCCCCCATCAGCTGAGCTGGATCAGCTGTCTGCAGCGTTCGACCTTCGTTTTGGTGCCCCTGTGTGCTTCGCGCACACTTCAGAGGCCTCCACCATGGAAAGCATGATGACCGTCTGCAACAATGCTTTTCAAAAAGCATCTTTTGAAACTCCCGCCAACCCGATGCGTCTTCCCGCCCGCTGCCCGCAGCCTGATACGGCTTCCCGCCCTGCCGGCTCCACCCCCCCACCATAAAGGGAGACGGGGCTCACCGCCAGGCGAAGCCGCGAGGAGAAGGCCAGAGGACAAGGCCTGCACTCCTCTTTGCAGCTCCGCTGCGAGTGCCCCCATCAGCTGAGCTGGATCAGCTGTCTGCAGCGTTCGACCTTCGTTTTGGTGCCCCTGTGTGCTTCGCGCACACTTCAGAGGCCTCCACCATGGAAAGCATGATCACCGTCTGCAACAATGCTTTTCAAAAAGCATCTTTTGAAACTCCCGCCAACCCGATGCGTCTTCCCGCCCGCCGCCCGCAGCCTGATATGGCTTCCCGCCCTGCCGGCTCCACCCCCCCCACCATAAAGGGAGACGGGGCTCACCGCCAGGCGAAGCCGCGAGGAGAAGGCCAGAGGACAAGGCCTGCACTCCTCTTTGCAGCTCTGCTGCGAGTGCCCCCATCAGCTGAGCTGGATCAGCTGTCTGCAGCGTTCGACCTTCGTTTTGGTGCCCGTGTGCTTCGCGCACACATCAGAGGCCTCCACCATGGAAAGCATGATCACCGTCTGCAACAATGCTTTTCAAAAAGCATCTTTTGAAACTCCCGCCAACCCGATGCGTCTTCCCGCCCGCCGCCCGCAGCCTGATACGGCTTCCCGCCCTGCCGGCTCCACCCCCCCCACCATAAAGGGAGACGGGGCTCACCGCCAGGCGAAGCCGCGAGGAGAAGGCCAGAGGACAAGGCCTGCACTCCTCTTTGCAGCTCCGCTGCGAGTGCCCCCATCAGCTGAGCTGGATCAGCTGTCTGCAGCGTTCGACCTTCGTTTTGGTGCCCCTGTGTGCTTCGCGCACACTTCAGAGGCCTCCACCATGGAAAGAATGATCACCGTCTGCAACAATGCTTTTCAAAAAGCATCTTTTGAAACTCCCGCCAACCCGATGCGTCTTCCCGCCCGCCGCCCGCAGCCTGATAGGGCTTCCCGCCCTGCCGGCTCCACCCCCCCCATCATAAAGGGAGACGGGGCTCACCGCCAGGCGAAGCCGCGAGGAGAAGGCCAGAGGACAAGGCCTGCACTCCTCTTTGCAGCTCCGCTGCGAGTGCCCCCATCAGCTGAGCTGGATCAGCTGTCTGCAGCGTTCGACCTTCGTTTTGGTGCCCCTGTGTGCTTCGCGCACACTTCAGAGGCCTCCACCATGGAAAGCATGATCACCGTCTGCAACAATGCTTTTCAAAAAGCATCTTTTGAAACTCCCGCCAACCCGATGCGTCTTCCTGCCCGCCGTCCGCAGCCTGATACGGCTTCCCGCCCTGCCGGCTCCACCACCCCCACCATAAAGGGAGACGGGGCTCACCGCCAGGCGAAGCCGCGCGGAGAAGGCCAGAGGACAAGGCCTGCACTCCTCTTTGCAGCTCTTCGCTGCTCGGCTGCCATTTGCCACAATAACATGCAACATCACAGAGGTAAGGAGCTCGCCCACTGCCGCTTCCTACACCAAGACTTGTCCACCAGGAGCTCCAGACTACGCGCTCGCACCATAGAGCCCACCATCAGCTCCAATCCCCTTCCCACTAACATCCGCAATACGCGGCTATGCTCCCGTATCTCGCAACCCACCCCACCCACCTACATGGCCATACTCAGGCGGTTAACCATAAAGCCTAAAGCCTTCTCAATTACCCCCTATACAGTAGCAAATGATACACTCCACCCCACACCTAATTGTACCACCTCTACCCGCAATTTCTCCCCATCCGTGCCCACCACCACTGAAACTGCGCCCCCCCAGTGCAAAATGTGTGATATGCAATTCTTCTACCCCCATTGTGAATGCTATTGTGCCAAATGGGATCTCACCTGTGCCCACCACCACTGAAACTGCGCCCCCCAGTGCAAAATGTGTGATATGCAATTCTTCTACCCCCATTGTGAATGCTATTGTGCCAAATGTGATCTCACCTGTGCCCACCACCACTGAAACTGCGCCCCCAGTGCAAAATCTGTGATATGCAATTCTTCTACCCCCATTGTGAATGCTATTGTGCCAAATGTGATCTCACCTGTGCCCACCACCACTGAAACTGCGCCCCCAGTGCAAAATCTGTGATATGCAATTCTTCTACCCCCATTGTGAATGCTATTGTGCCAAATGTGATCTCACCTGTGCCCACCACCACTGAAACTGCGCCCCCCAGTGCAAAATGTGTGATATGCAATTCTTCTACCCCCACTGTGAATGCTATTGTGCCAAATGTGATCTCACCTGTGCCCACCACCACTGAAACTGCGCCCCCCAGTGCAAAATGTGTGATATGCAATTCTTCTACCCCCATTGTGAATACTATTGTGCCAAATGTGATCTCACCTGTGCCCACCACCACTGAAACTGCGCCCCCAGTGCAAAATCTGTGATATGCAATTCTTCTACCCCCATTGTGAATGCTATTGTGCCAAATGTGATCTCACCTGTGCCCACCACCACTGCAACTGTGCCCCCCAGTGCAAAATGTGTGATATGCAATTCTTCTACCCCCACTGTGAATGCTATTGTGCCAAATGTGATCTCACCTGTGCCCACCACCACTGAAACTGCGCCCCCCAGTGCTAAATATATGATATGCAATTCCTCTACTGCCCCCCACCACAACACCACTGGAGCCCCCATCCCCACACCGACCATGCCCATCACCTCACCCTCTCCCCCCACAGACCCCTCCCTAGTCGTCACAGAACCCCACCTCAAATGTGCCATGATCAATGCCAGATCCATCAGCGCCCACACTCTAGACATTCACGACCTCATAACCACCCATGACCTTGACCTGCTCATGATATCTGAAACCTGGCTACACGAGGCCTCTGGCCCTGCGCTCTCCCTGGCACTCCCTTCTGGCTACTCCATCACCAGACAAGATCGCCCCTCTAAAGGTGGAGGTGTCGCAATCATCGCTAAAGACTGCTACAGTATTAGAAAGATAGAAAAATCCCTACACAGCAACGACGACTACCTCCAAGTCAAAATTGTCCTCTCCCCCAACTGTACCATTACCGCTCATATTGTCTATCGCCCTCCTGGCCCAGTAGAAGACTTCCAAGCCTCCCTCATCCATCTCCTATCTGACAACCTCAAAAAACATTCGAAAGCCATTCTCCTTGGGGACGTCAACCTAGGCCTCCAGGATAATAAGGACCCAGCAGCCAAATCCTTTGACTTAGCCCTAACAACACTAGGCTATAAGAACACCATCTTTAGCCCAACGCACACTCAGGGCAGAACACTCGACTGGATTGCTCAGCACAACTGCCCACTCATCATCACTGGAAACACTCCCACCCCATGGTCTGACCACCATATCATCACATTTAGCATCCTCTCCACTCGCTCTTCTACCCCGCCACCCCAACCCCTACCACCTTGCTTCACAAGAAGCTCCCGCCAGCTCACTAAGGAAAGACTACTGCCCTTCCTCCAAGGTCCAGCCTTCAGACCACCTTTTTCCACAGACCCAGAAACTCTTGCATCAACCTACGATGCTGCCATTAAAGCAGCTATCAACTCCATTGCCCCACTTAAACCCCGTAAATACAAACCCACCACCCACTCTAACTCTTGGTTCACCCCAGACTTGCTCGCACTCCGAAACGAGAAAAAGGCAGCACTTACTCAGTGGCAAACGTCCCACACTGACAAAGACAAGCTGCTCTTTAAAGCCTGCTCTACGGAGTACAAAAAAGCTATCACCCGGGCAAAATCCAAATCATTTGAATCCAGAATCTCGGAAGCCCAATCCAGCACAAAAGAAATCTTTGCAATATTTAGGGAGCTAGAGACTCCTACTCCCACCCCCCAGAACTTCACCAAAGACAAAGCCTGGTGCGACGAAATTCAAACGGCAATGCTAACTAAACTGAGCCGCCTCCAAAGCAAAATTCTAACTACCAAACAAGCCCTGCTCAATACTCATATCCCTGTCCCACCACCAGCCCAAGACCCTCCCCATCCCTTCTCCTTCAAATCCATACAGGAAAAGGACATCATTAACATAATGAAGAACATCAAAGCATCCAACTGTAAAGGTGATGCCTGCCCAGCCACTCTCATCAAGGACTGCACTGAAGCGCTTGCTCCCTTCCTGACAGCATTTGTCAATGCCTCCTTCGCTACAGGGAAAGTCCCCACCTCCCTCAAGGAAGCATGAGTCCGCCCCCTCTTAAAAAAACCAACTCTCGATCCCACCTCCCCCAACAACTATAGACCCATCACCACTGTACCTTTCCTCCTCAAAATACTCGACAAAGCAGCCTATCTGCAGGTTCAGCACTTCATCGAAGAAAACAAACTCCTGGGACTCCGCCAATCTGGCTTCCGCCCTAGACATGGGACTGAAACCGCCCTACTGGACCTGAAAAACCAAATGGACGATGCCAGAGACATGGGCAAACCAGCTCTTCTCCTACTCCTTGACTTATCTGCAGCGTTCGATCTCGTAGATCATGACGTCCGTTGCCATCATCTCTCCTCCACTGCCAAGTTCTCCCCTGACGCCACAGCATGGATCACATCCTTCCTACAAGACAGAACCATGCAAGTATTCTCCGACCTAGCCTCTGCCTCACCCACTACCATACTCTTTGGCGTGCCCCAAGGCTCATGCCTCTCCCCGACACTCTATAACATTTTCACACGACCCCTCTTCCTCAACCTCGACGCTATGGGTATCTCCTACACTAACTACGCGGACGATACCCAGATCCTCCTTACCCTCACAGGCAGCTATGACACTGACGCCATGACCCTTAACAACCTCTACAACACCATCCAAGCCTGGATGGCAGACAATGGACTATGCCTCAACTCTGACAAGACAGAACTCCTACTGATAGGTTCCCCCGAAACGCTAAAAAAACTTGACTCCCAATTCAGTCACTTCACCATCGACACCATCAAAATACCTGTATCAGACTCAGTCAAAACTCTTGGAGTCTATCTAGACTCTAACCTTTCCATGGACAGACAAGTCAACGCCATTGCCTCCTCAGCCGCATATCATACTAAACTGATCAACGCAGTCAGGCCTTTCCTCTCCAAACAGAACTGCACAAACATAGCCAGAGCCATCACCGGCTCCAGGCTAGACTACTGTAACATACTCTTCCTAGGAACCTCTAAAAGAAACTTGGAGAGGCTACAAGTCATCCAGAATAGTGCTCTCCGAGCAGCCCAAGGTATTGCCAAAAGGGACCACATCTCAGAAGCCAGAAAACTAGCCCACTGGCTCCCAATTAAGGAGAGAATAATTTTCAAAGCGCTCACACTGACACACAAATGCATCCATCTCACTGCCCCCGACTACCTCTCACAAAGAATCCACTCCGTCGCCTCTACAAGGCCAACAAGATCACCCTACACCAACATGCTCTCTGTGCCACTTGTAAAAAGATCCAGAGCAGGTGGATCCAGCTTCCCCTATCTCGCACCCACTCATTGGAATGCCCTACCTCCCACCATCCGCAGTGAGCCCTCCCTCCTAGCCTTCCGCAAAGCATTGAAAACCACCCTCTTCTCATAAGGTCCCTCGCAGCAGCATGAATACCAACCATAGGACCCACTGCTTAAGTTGTATTGACCAACCGCATAAACTGCAATGATAACCTTGCTTGTTCCTTTCTGTAATATGCCTCTTATTGATACCATGCCTGTAACTAAGCTCATGCAAGTAACAGCGCCTCAATGCCCCTGGGCTGCTTGCGCGCTATACAAATTTAAATAAATAAATAAATAATCTGGTGCACCATGCTCTTTGTCTATTTTCATCCTCAGCTCACGTGATCAGAGACTGTGAATGTGCTCGTATTATATCATTTAATAGTCTTTAATGAAGAAACTTGGCACTCATAGTGTTCTCTCTTTGCAACTTAACAAAGGATGCCTAGGCTTCTCACGTATACTGTTCTTCACAAGCTAATAACCAGTTCTTGGCTGTTTCCAGTCTTTGACATCAAGCCAGGCAACCTGTTTTGTCTTGCTTCAAATTCAAGCCTATTCTTTGCTGTGACAAAAATAGTTTTCAATCCATCTTGCTTCACAGAGACTCGCTTACTAAAATTGTATTATCGAATGTGCAGAATTCTATATACATATATATTGGCGGCACTGCCTGCAATCTATATACTACATATAGACAGCCTTACAAATACTTAATCTACTTGCGAGGCAGCATCTGTACAATTGTAAAATGGCTTGAGTTTTCTGCAGTGTCCTTTGCACGTGCAATCTTCATTCCACACATAAAAGCCTTCTTGATTTTTACTTTGCTATGAGATTCTATATAGCCTATGCATTCTCTTCTCTTGTCATCCTTCCCAGTGCGTCAATCACATCTTTCTTGACGTCACCAGCTTCTCCTTTTCACATCTTCACACTTCTTCAGGCGTTTCTCTCAGGAAACTATCAGTCTTTCTGGGGTACTTCACATAAGGTCTTCTCAATGCATACCTTGTCTCAAAGATTCTTTGTGGTATAGGTACCATTACTGGCATTGCACATGTTGCAATTTCCGCTTTCCAACATATAGGCAAAATAGGGTTGGGACGTCCTGTTTAGACATTCGACTGCTCCTCTACATAGGCATGATAAGTGTTGTTACTAGGCTAGACTGGAATTTTGGTAAGCTATTCGAGCTATATCGTACTGTGGCATGGAATATTTTACTGGGCATCAACGATAAAAGAAACATGATAGGTGTTAGTATGTGTGTAGACAGGACTATTGTGCAGCCAGTTTGGACATATGTTCTTGTTGAGACATTTCAAAGGCAAAGCTAACAAGAGGATATTCTTTTGTGGGGATACTGACATATAATGCTATAGCCTGTGTGCACATGTTTTCTTATAGTATCATTACTGGCAATATGTTCAAAGCAAACATGAGTATATTCTATATAGGATTTCTGCCATGTATTGGTGCATCGTGCATGGAAATGTATGGGCACAGCCAGAGTGAAAAAAATGTATACTGGCATATATTGTGGGTGAAGTCATCATTAAAATGTGTTGTGAAATGCTCCTGTACACTGTTAGTCACTTGCATCTGTTGAATTTTTGGATTGGCATTACCTAGGCAAAACCAATTGCAGACTATGTTTTCTACCCAGTTTTTCACCAAAAGTGTTCGATATAATACCCCTTGTTAACCTAATATTACAAACCGAATTCTCAGGTGCCCGGTCCCCTTCAAATCACCATTGGTATATTTGTGGGAAATAGCTAAACCCCCAAATGAAAATATTCACCACCCGCCACTGGTTGTGGCATCAGCTTCATGCATGCAATTTAAAGTGATAATTTCTGACATAGGGCCTCATTACGAGGTTGGCGCAAAAAAAGCAGCCCTTAACGGCATGCCGTTAATAACATGTCCGTCTTGGCTCGAACTCGCAAACAGCGGGTGATTAAGAGTACGCGAGCATGCGCACCCCTGCATGCCAGTAACGACCGTATCGGCATGCCGGTAATGACCCCCAAACCCCTAGATAGCGGCATCAACGAATGCGCACATAACGCCTCTGCCCTCGGCAACCCCTAAATAGCAGTACCGGTATTAACATAGTGATAAGAACGGGCCCGTCATTACCGGACCCGGTAGTAATGTCATCGCGCCGGAACGGGAAATGCTCTGGCGGCCATCTTCAAAAACACAATCCATTGCCATCCTCCACACACTGGACCTTCACCACCAGAACTCCTAGCACACCATGGACAAAATGTCTAAGTCTACCGAGAAAGGCACAGCCCGCCCGGTTCAAGGATGAGGAGCTGAACATGTTAGCTGACACCCTAGTGGCGAATGCTAATGTGGTGTTCTGCAGCGACCTCAGGCGTCAAGCCGAGCTGAAGAAGAAGGCCATCTGGGAAGAAGTAGCCTGCAAAGTAAGTGCAGTCGGCAGCACAGCACGCACAGTGCGCGATTGTAAAAAGTGATGGAATGACCTCAGGCTGAGAGTTCGCAACATCTTGTCGGCCAATCGGAGCCAGGGGCTGGCAACAGGTGGAGGACCACACTCACCAGTGAAATTGGCCAGATGGGAGGAGACTTTCAGTTCAGTCATAGATGTGGAGTCAATTGAAGGAGTCGGTGGAGCTGAGTTTGGCGTGCCAACATCGGCAGATGAAGGTGAGTGTCCCTACAAACACACGACAACCAATCATCACCATTGACCTCCAAATGTGACAGCAACACCAGCCAATACATGGCCCATCATGCACACCCACATATATCCATATACACATGCTGAGCCCACCACTATCACATCCCAATGCATGCTGCATGCCGCGCCCATACACAAATACACACCCAACACACAGATGACCTGCACGTGTCACACAGCACGTCATTCACAACACACATCAGGGCCCGACAGCAGCCACCATGGTGTACATGTGACCACCTGCACGATTGCAAACAGCACCCCCCAACCTTGCATGTACCCAGTCCGCTGCAAAGCCAGGCATGCAACTGATCACATGGCGCCAACTGCACAAAGATAAACGCTTGCATGATGCAAGCACCACCATCACTGATGCCCTGCCACTCTCTGTCCCCCACAGGTACGGATGCAGACACTGAAGAAGCAGAGGGAAGTGGATAATGCACAACACCATCCAAAAGGGCAAGGAGCCAAGCTGATGGCACCAGACCATCTACCTCGAGTGCACCAAGGATGGGCCAAGCGGCACACAGGACAACAACCAGTGCCCTACCAGCCACACTGCAACCTACACAGGACCAGCAGACACCTGCCCCTGCACCCCTGGTACACAATTGACACAGACAGAGGACACATCTGGCATGTACAATGATGGCACACAGTGTGCTGCTGCAAGCACAATTGGGGAGATAGCTGCATCGGCACAGCATAGTGCCGACGAGGAAGCTGACCCTGATGATTACGGCAATGCAGGACTTGTCCACTCAGAGCCTGTAGGTCGAACACCAAGCCCGCAGGTTCCCCGCAGGACACCCCTCGCCAGGATTCATCCGAACAAGGCAGCCATGGAGAGTGGTCTCCGACATTACACAGTGCCATGTTGCATGCAGTATCACCACATAACCCACCAACCACCACCCACACTGCCATACAGGACCTTGAGGGACGTCTGTCCAGGATGGAGGGCTAGGAGGAGGAGATGCAAGGCTATGTCAAGCAGTACCTTACTGAAGGGGAGTCAACACGCTGTGTCATCTGTGACAGCACTGCGGCCGTAATCCAGGCCATCAACTCAAGTGCACAGCAAGTGCGCAATGGCTTCAATGCCTTGGGACAGATCCTCACCAGGATTGCTGACAGCATGGAGCAGCGGCAAACTCTGGCTTTGGCGTCAGAACCATCTGGCTCATCCACATCGACCACGCCAGCGAGTTCCAGGCAGACCAGCCCCGTGCGCAGGTCCCTGCGAAGTGCATGGCGCTCAGATATCCATTCCCCACCTCCAAAGGGGGCTCCACAGTAGCAGGGCCCCCCTGCAGAATCTCTTTAGGAACACATCCAGACACATGTTGTGCCATTGTTGACTTTGGGTGTTAGGGGGAGGGTGGAGGGTGGTGGTGAGTGTAGTACTGGAGGTGTTGGGGGGTGTGGGGGTAGCGTGGGGGTGTGTGGGGGGTGGGGGAGGGGTGTATGGGGGCATAGATTGTTGAATCATGTTGTTCAAAACATCACTTCAATACACCTGTTGTGTACAAAACATCACATGAGTGGACATTGCTTCTTTGGTGTTTGTCAATTTATTGCTTCATAGTGCACTTTGCCTATATAACCACACACCCAGTGCCCACAGTTCCCAACACATGGCACCCTCTGCATCCCTGTACATCAGAATGAATGGTCTATGACCAATTGGCGCACTGCGCGACCCTCAAGTGTATCGCGTACTGGCCTATGTCCAACATCTACTCCTTCCTCTCCTTCTACTTCATCAGGTGGTGGCAGCTCCATGTCAGGTGGCAGGGGTACGTTCCGCCGGATGCACATGTTATGCAGCATTGCACATGCCATGATGATCTTGCCCACCTTCTCAGGCCCGTATATGAGTGCCCCTCCCGACCTGCTGAGGCAGCGAAACCGTGCCTTCAACAGGCCAAACGTCTGCTCAATGACCACACGCATGCGTGTATGTGCACGATTGAAGTGCCTGTTTTGTGTATTCCTGACAGGGGTGAGTAGCCACGCCTTCAGAGGATAGCCAGCATCACCTTCATGGGAGCAGAAGGGGGTATGTGTAAGGATAATGCTCAGTTGCCATGTGTGCTCAGCCTCTACATCTTACAAGTTCACATGCACTATCCCGTCAATAGTAGCCACATCCACATGACTATCAGCCCTGTACAGTACATGCCAATCCATGGTGCGAGCCTTGGGTGACATACATGACTTAGGGGCCTAGACATTTAAAGCACCAGGCACCCCGATGCATTTTGGCTAGGTCCATAATATACGCACATGTGAGGGCTGTGTGGCTGGGGATAACTCAAGATACATTCAGCCCCCCCATCCCTCTCCTCCCATGGCCCAGAGGGCATTCCCCTTGCATATGCATGTGGCCCCCCCATCCCTCTCCTCCCATGGCACAGAGGGCATTCCCCTTGCATATGCATGTAGCCTCCCCATCCCTATCCTCCCATGGCCCAGAAGGCAGACTCACCCAACAGCCAGCCACTTCGTACAACTTCTCCTTCCATGTAGCTGGGTAGCGGGGAGTTCCGCAGCACCATGGCATCATGCGTGTATCCTGGGTATCTGGCACAGCTATTATCTGGCTGGCATCACACACCGTCTGCACATTGATGGAGTGGTATAGCTTCCGATTGCGGTACACCGCCTCCACGGCATGTGGGACTACCAACTCTACGTGGGTGCAGTCAAGGGCATCAATTAAATTGGGCATGCCTGCCAGTGCATGGAATGCTATTTTGGTGGCATTTGCCTCCTGTGGCGCCTGTGGTAGGGATATGTACACACTTGCGTGCTTCAGTAGTGCATCCAGCACTTGATTTAGCACAATGGAGAAGCATGATTGCGACATGCCATGCATTTGGCCCACTGTGTGTTGGTAAGTGCCTGTGGCCAGGAAGTGGAGCACAGAGGCCACCTTCAGAAGAGGGGGTGGGGGTGGCTTTGAGGATGTTGATCAGACTGACCAAGTCTTCCTGTAGTAATTCCACTATGTTGCTGATGGTGTCCCTGTCCAGCTGGTAGAGGGTGTGGATCTGTGATGGGGTTAGGTCAAATGGATTGGCCCTTATACGTGGAATTGATGGCTGTCTGCGGGGAACAACTACCTGCACTGGTGGGATTTGCTGGCTCAGTCTCACCCTCCTTCTCCTTCTGCGTCTCCTCTGTGTTGTCTGTTGTACTGCCTGCTGAAGGAGTAGCAGTACAGGCATGTCCTCCAGCCCCAGTATGGCAAGTGCAAGTGATAGAATTTTGGTTTGGGAAGGGGTGTGGTGTGTGGGTGTGCTCCTTTTGTGCTGGCCCTGACTCCATTGCCTCCACCTGTGCTGATTGTGTATACCTGTGGCACTTGGTTACACAGCAGATTGCTGTTAATGGGTGATCTGCGATGCTGGTATTGCCGGCATCATGGTGGCCCTTCTTACCGGCATCTCGATGCTGGTATGTACATGTCTGTGCAACTCGTGGTGTCCTCTTCATTGCAGGATGCCGGTATTTCAGGTACGCCACCCGCGTGCACGCCCGCATGGCGGTACGGTGGTGCACGGCCACAGCAGATCCTTGTCGATGCCGGTGGGACCGGCATCTAGGGTCGTAATACTATAGACCGGTAATGGAAGCCGGTATTGCCTTACCGGCTCCATTATTACCATACTGCCAATCTCATAATGAGGCCCATAGTCACTTTAAATCATTTGCATGAAGAGCTTTACCTTCATCCATGTGGTATAAAGTGCCAGGTTATGCCAGAAATGGTCACTTTAAATCATATGCATGAAGCACTTCAGTCTCCATACATGTGATATAAATTGACCATTACAGGAATAGATAGGATGTGGTAGCAGCCTTGTGCATGTGATTTAAAGTGGCCATTGCTGGCATAGATTTAGTGGCAGAAGCCTCATGAACATAATATAAAGTGCTCCTATGTAGTGTACGGTTGCTGGCAGTGTATTGATGCTGGTATGGCGTTTCCTGGAGAGCTATCTGCCTCTCCTGCCCCTAAAAGCTGCCTCTGCTCAAAATATTGTATTGAAAACATGGCTATGTCAATACTAACCAGCATGAAGAAAGCACTGGACTTTGTAAACAATACCATGAAGACTGTCTTCAATAGAGCGCTTGCAGAAAAACACTTAAATTAGCACAGACCTTGGTTCTCTTTCTTTTAGTTGTGCTGAGAGTACTGCTGAATATGCACTTGCTTGTCTGCAGTCAGGGGCAGTTATCTTCAAACAGACAACAGGCGCCCGTTCAACATTTGCAGCAAAGTGCAAGTGGGATCTTTGGACTATAGCTACCAGCACTCATCTTGTCAGGCTGGACAGTGGCCTAAATTGGAGGGCTTTTTGCAGCATTGTCGGGTCTATAAATTACCCAGATCTAGGACTCGGCCCACATAAAGCCCAGTATAGAGAAGAGTCGGGTCTAGGGCAATAGGGTGACAAAGTTTAATGTAAGTAGAAATGTGCCTTCAATAATGTAGATGTTTGTGAAATTTAAATATATGTCAGCTAGGTGTCTCAAAGAATTCAAAGACAGTCTTTACTTCGTTAGATATATTTAGGGACCACCATTAATACAGGGAGTTCAGTTCCCTCTAATAAAAAGCTCCACACCAATATAACTGTGATGTAATTCAATGTAGCTCTGTCTGCGATTCATATAGGACCACATAGGTCCCTCTCCCTTTTGCACCAGATAAGCCAAGAACCAGGCTGGTGTATAGAAGGAATATATATTGAGTATTGAATAGGAACATTAATACTGGTACACAATCACCGATCACACACCTCACTCCATGGCCTAAATGTTTTTCTTTCCTAACACTTCCCTTTTCACACAAATTGAAAATACTAGTTGGTTCACGATAACACTGATGACTCTATAATCCCACAACATGTAGAGTCCAACACTTTGCAGCGGGGTACTTTTAATAACATGTAGCACCTAGAATATGACTGGATCATTCACTTAACAAAAGAATTTACAAGAAGATTAATTTAAATAACATACAATACTTTCCTATTTGCAAAAGCAATTTCACACATGCAACGCTCAGTTTTGTTCGTCTCACTGCACACTTGGAAATGCTTTACAGTATTGTTTAACGTAATCACATGTAAAAATAATGTTGACTGGTGCTACGCTCTTAGCAAAGCTGGCAGTCAGTAGCACAACAAACCTTTCAGAACAAACACTTTTTATTTATATTTGGAACCCTTTCTTCCTTTGCCACTATGCAATGCGCAATTTCCCTACTCCCAGGAGCCACTTTCTCACTTTCAGTAGAAGGTAAGCTTTTACATCAGTGACTCAACTCTATTTCACTTTGGGAAGACGCTGTTCTACTCCAGCACACAAAGCCGGGTATTCAGTTGATCTTTTGGAACCTCTCTGCTTTAAGGAAGGTTCTGAAAAAGGGTGAACAGTTGGGAAATTCGTTTTGTATGTACCCTTCACTTTGGGTAAATTTGGGGTTGGCAGTGAGAAATCGGAGTCCTCAATTACTTTAACAAACTACGGGCCTCATTACATAGTAGGCGGTAAGGGCACTGGTGCCGGTATTCCCTTACCGCCCTAATACAAGGTCCCTTAGCGGGTCCCTCCCCTAACGCCTCGTTTTACCAGGCATTATGGAAGAGACCCGCTAAGGGACTTCAGAGCTAATAACGGTACCGCAAATTGTGGTACCGTTATTAGCTCCTTCCCCATTCCTATTGAGCCCTATGGGGGCTCAAATGGGAATGGGGAATGGTTCCCGGAATGGGGTTTTACCGGGTCCTCCAGGGTCGGAATGACCTGGTAAGCCCTATTCCGGGAACACGGACCCGGAATGCGGTAAGGGGGTAGCCACCGCGCAAATAGCACCATGGCTACCGCCTACCGTGTAATGAGGCCCTATTTATTTGGTTTCACACTGGAAGCGATGTTGTTGATTTTGATTTTCAACAATATTACCCTGTGTTAGTTGGCTATAGGGGAATTAATGTATTATGTGGTAAGACAATGCAATGCTAAGGGTCCATCTTGTCTGCCCACCCAATCAATAATGGGCAGATATTAAGTCAAACTAATCCCCACAAGATTTGGTTTGGTTGGCAGGTTTACTTACATATAATATGTCTGGGTTTTTGTGCTCAGGAAAGTACCCAAGGCTTCTGGATACTCAGGGGAAACATCAGGACTTGGTTAGAGGCCTCTCCAGTTCAGTCAAGAATGAAATAGAGCATTGATCCCATTATTTGTTTCGCCTTGTCTGAATTCCAGCTTCTGTCTCTGTTCTTGGTTAACTCCAATTCTTGTCTACCAATCAATGTTATTTTTCCAGCAATGTTGCAGTAGTTCAACTCAGATGAATCAGGTAATTCCCTGATTCCCATTGTAAGACACCTTATAAACCCATAATCACAACCCCAGAAATGTCCAAATGATCAGGTAACAGCTTATTGGTTCTTGCTCTGGATTGGACAACTGTTTTCCACCCCCTTAACCCAGGCCCAGACTCTTTTCTTGGATTAGCCCCTTCAGTTAGCAAGCCCAAATTTGGGAAGGGATTAGTCCACCCACTTGAATTTACATTTTTACACATTTCAATGTTGCACTTAAAACTCTAACGTGCCAGTTTTCTCTAATTTCTAAGTAAACCTAACAATATATACATTTTTGACTTCTTATCATGCTGTACTTAATGAACTGAGTCCCATGACTACAACATGCTGCAGGTTGGAATGAGGGTTTTCTGTGATTTATTTAGAAATTATGACAGTTATCAACCCAAACCTTTCGATACAAATATCTAATTTAATAAGATATCATCTGCCGAATCTCTGTTTCATGACATTTTCTGGGGAACTAGAAACACATTTTAGGTTGCAACTCTTGTTCCCAAGGTTTCATTGGATTGAGCTTTCCCTAAGCTTTGTAATGATATTTGACCCATTATGGTGTGATTTATGGTCCTGAGGAAATTAACAAAGTATGATCATCCATTTAACTTATTGCACTCTCTCAACATATATGAATATTTTGACTTCAATTGCACATTAAGTTTTGTTTCCCCACCTGACATGGGATCTGGACCATCTGCTTTCTTTGTTGGTTTTGCCTGCAATTGATCCATTAACATTGTTTCTCCCAGGGCTAATGGATCATCTGTTGCTTATCTCTGAGCCCAGGCTGCAACCTATCATAAATTGCTTCTTGGTCATTCATGTGGCTTCAAAAAGAGGTTTTAGGTAGATAGAAGATAGGGGGAAGTTCACTGTTTGAGTACTCTGAACAGGAACTGAAGCCATTTCTCCTGAACAGAAACGGATGCCAATTCCACTGATGTTTTTAAATGGTATTATTTCTTTTACACATGAGGCCTTTTAATACTTAACCTACAATAATATTCAGATTTCTCCTGTGCCATGCCATCAATGTTCAGTTTTACATCCTAACATATGTTCCCATGACTCTGGCTGTGGAGATTCGTTTTCCCATGTGTTCATTGTTCTAAGCTGCAAATGCACACCTTTCCATGGTAACAGTTTCAGTTTTTGCAAAGTTACCCTTTAATCTTTGCTCTCTCTGTCAGCAAGATGGATTTTGGACACCAGTCAAAAATGATGGAAAGTCGTTTCAGGCCTTTGGCCTAGTCACTCAAATTCAAGGCCCATTTCATTTTATTTCTCTGGAAACAGCATTTCTATGTGGCAGTTGAGAATTAAATGCTGCCCTTTCAGTTTGGCAGTCATCTCTGTGTGTTGCCAATGCTCTACATTTTTAGGCCCAACGTAGCCAAATGAAGTTTCCTTTTTCGCTGGCGCTGAATCTGAACCCCACAAGTCGGTGCTTTCCTGCAAACACACCCCACCTTCAACATTACGGCACACTGCTCAATGCTTTCGGACACCACATTTAGCTTGCTAGTGAACATGTTAATGCCTGGCACTATCTTGATTGAAATGTTAAAGTCTGTAAAATGGTTTGTTGTGTTTTTACCGCACAATTGTTTAACCATGGGTTTTCTAACAGCGCGTTTGGTTACCTATTTTGTTTAACGTAAAATGCGAGGGTAATCCCCCACAATCCCAACTACTCCCCCACTTTCCAGCCACCCTCTCCCCAAACCAGGGATTACCATGTCCATGGGCAGACATTGTGTGGATAGATAACCAAACAATACCCACAAGCTCTGTGTCCCTCTGCATGGGTCATTTATCTCCTAGCTGTACACCAATGCAATAGTTTTGGCTTTGGGGAGGACCTAATAATTTAAAAAGGCCTAAGAAGGCAAAATGCCACCCTAATACCTGTGGGTTTTTGGTGCCCTATGAAAAAATAAAATAAATAAACCTGGCCGCATCTCTACACTCCTTCCACTAGCCTCTTAAAAGAGCTCAAAATTAACTTTCTCTTTATCAAGACCTCTCTCTCGCTCTCTCTCAGGAATAGATACATTGGGCCTCATTCTGAGTAGGGCGGTAAGGGTTAACGGTCACCGGTAGCGAGATAGGTGCCGTTAAACCCTTACCACCCTGCTATGAGTTCCCTTTGCGGGTCCTTCCTTAACGCCTGTTTTTAGCAGGCGTTAGGGACGGGACCTGCAAAGCCCTATGGGGTCTCAAATGGGCATGGGGAATGGCCATGGTGAATGGGGAATTACCGGTCCCTCCAACCTCGGAATGGACTGGTAATTACTCCATTCACCAGGCCGGAGTTTGGACGAGTTCGGAGGCAGCCATGCCGCAAATAGCAGCGTGGTTACCTCCGAAATCGGAATGAGGCCCATTGTGTGCAACAATGATCCGTGAATTTGCAGTGGAGGGTGGCCAGCAGTCTTGATTCTCACCTCATTGCCTCAA
The DNA here is from genome assembly GCF_040938575.1 of Ambystoma mexicanum. Taxonomy (NCBI): domain Eukaryota; kingdom Metazoa; phylum Chordata; class Amphibia; order Caudata; family Ambystomatidae; genus Ambystoma; species Ambystoma mexicanum. The sequence goes on from NC_090923.1 coordinate 753,254,965, forward strand.
GTGAGCACTAAGGGTTATGAGGGCCTACACATTTTGGTTCAGAGAAGGGGTTGCTTGAGATATGGAAACCAGGACTCGTATTTCACCTCCCTTGGTTTGTTGGTTGGCAGGCTGACAGCCTTCTCAAACCTCACTCTACTTGCTCAGGTGCTGTGCTTAGTGGCCTGCTGGGACGTTTACCCATTAGGGAAATGAACTGTGTTACTTGGCGATTGGCGTAGAGACCAGAATCTATGGTCTATTCTCTCAGAAGTCTGCCTCAAAGTTTCCAAAAAGCCTCAAATCCCTCTCGTCCAGCGCACACAAACAAAAAAGGAACTCCCCTGGTGAACCTCCCCTCACCTGATGCTGAAGAATATTAAAGTTAACAAAGAAAGGAAAGTGCGTCTTTAAATAGCTTAGTTGGCTAATGTGCCTGCTTCCGAGGTCTCTGTGTAGCCTTCACAGGGTAACAGTTTGGGAACAGTTCTTTCTTCTGGATTCAATGCATGAGTACAATTCAGTGAGATGCTACTAATATGTGATTTATGTTATATTAGCTTGCATTTTTATAGCACCTCCTGCGATGAGTGAAAGTGCTTTGCCTGTCAAAGGAGGAGTATGGCAGAACATGCATTAGTGGTAGGGTAGATGGCTGTGAAGAGAGTAGAGGATAGATAAGAGGTTCAAGAAATCATGAGAAGGAAAAGGTGGGGGAGCTGTGTGTACAATTGTACTATTTATTTTGGCACTCAACTGTATTCTATGGGGCACAGCACTGAAAATAGATATAGGGCCTCATTACACGGTAGGCGGTAAGCGTTTACCGGTACCGGTAAGGGCACCGGTACGGTAAACCCTTACCGCCTTACTACGAGGTCCCTTTGCGGGACCCGACCTTAACGGCTGGTGTAGACCAGCCGTTAAAGTTGGGACCCGCAAAGGGAGCTTGGTGCTAATTACGGTACCGCAATTTGCGGTACCGTAATTAGCTCCTTCCCCATTCCCATTGAGACCTATGGGGCAAAAATGGGAATGGGGAAGTGCCATGGAGAAAGGGGGAATTACCGCCCCGCCAACCTTGGAATGGGGTGGTAATTCCCCTTTTCTCCATGGTGGTACCGGTATGGTACCGGCGGCAACCATGGTGCAAATAGCACCATGGTTTACCGCATAACGTGTAATGAGGCCCACAGATGGAGAGAGGCAACACCCTAAGCTTGTGCAAAGTGATTAAGGATGCGCATCCAGTCTATGGCTCATCAGTGGTTAGACTTTCAGCCTTACTTAGTATCATTGTGTGCCACAGCAGGCTGAAGCCATTCCCAAAAAATACACAGACGACCACGCCCTTCTATGTACTTACTTCCCTAGGCCCCCAACAAACCTTTGGGAGGAGTTGCATGCCAGAAACCCGAATTTGGAAAGTTTGAAAAACACTCCCTAAAAGCGAGCAAAACCAACCTTGACGTTTGGGGTTATAGTCCAACAAGGTTACAACACAGTGGAGACAAATGCCATAGGAAAATAGGTCTTATAATAATGTCTTGCGGAAATATTTTTCTTTTTTGTTTAGCTTGCAGGAGACCACCCAACAAATCTGCATTTCAGAATACCGCTACGATTCCTAAATTGCTTGGCAGAGCATCTCTTTCTTCCATAAAGGGGCCTCTTTAAGAGATCCAACTGACGCATAAAAATGTATAAATATACATGGCTGTGGCATTTTGCTGCACGGGGAGGCAGAACGTGCTGGAGCTGTCCTTTAAGTGAAGAGAGGAACAATAGACGCTGAAGTGCCGTGGGTGGGGGTGATTCTGGGTTTCGGAGGGGTGACTCAGGAGCTGCCAACCTGATGAGGCCTTTCTGGGAGATGAAAACGCCGATGCGCACCACCCCCACGCCACCCCTGTGGATCCGTCTCTATAAGGTTCGAGTTAGATTATAATGGTCCTAATTGCGCTGCTATCCGCCGCGACATCCCTGAGCCCCTGCGTTGGCGCGGGATGATGAACAGCTTCTCATAAAGCAGTACTATTAAGGGAGAAGCTTCCCGCGCAGGCCGGGCGGCAATTAGTGGCATGGAGATGATGTTCGTGCTGAGGCGGGCAGGGAACTCTCCGTGCCCAGCCTTCAGAGCACCGAGGCGGGCGCCAAGGGCAGAAACAGTTGCAGTGTCACCCGCCAATCTCGGACGGAGATGGGTGGGGGAGACGGGTGGCAGGTCACCATAGCCCACTCTGTTCTTGCATGGCGTGTTGTACCTACCACGTAAGGCGACCCATTTCTGAGCAACAGGGTTACGCTTCTGCTTCCTAAACGTGTCACGTCGCAACAGGTGAGGCCAGCAGGTACACGCTGATAATTGAGAGTGCTGCTGGCCCATGTGACCATAAGCTGTTTGTTTGTTCGCCTGCTGGGTAACTGTTAATGGGCCTCATTATAAGGCTGCCGCTGACGGAATGAAGGGGGCCGGGCTGGCCCACTTCATTTCATCAGGGCCGATTACAAGCTTCCCATCCAGGCGTGCTTTCTGCGTCTCGCGAGGGGAAGAAGGAGGTAACAACGGGACACCTGTAATGTGCCCGTTGTTACCTCCCTCTCCATTCCCATTGAGCCCTATGGGGTCTCAAATGGGAATGGGGAATGGTTCCTGCAAGGAGGACTTACTAGTCCTCCTATGTCGGAATGATCCAGTAAGTCCCCATTGCAGGAACCTGGAAAAGGAGCCCAGTTTGGAGGCAGCCATGGCCCTAATAGAACCATGGCTACCGCCAAACTCGTAATGAGGCTCTTAGAGAATTATAGATATTGGGTAGGAAATCCGGAAACTGTTTTACTGGAACTGAACTGGGAGTTTACAAAGGCAAGCGTCTACACAAGTCTCTCTATGGTGCTTAATTTGGAAATACTGAAGCTGCCCATCCCTTCAAGTTGTGGAAAAGTGTCTACAATTTAATGTCCCCAGTTTGTTGTTGCCTAAACTTTGTTGCAACAGTTTGACATTGATATGTGTTAGGAACGGGTTAAATCATTGCCATAGCGAGATGCAAGTGTCTGTTTTCGCACTTGAGGTGATAGGGAGGTACTCTCGGAGGACCAAAAAAAACTGTCATGTATTCCTTTGTTTCATTACATTTAAAAAAATGGCAGAGAAATTGTGATTCTATGATTCATGGAGCATAGATGATGTACAGCTTAAAAGCATGATTGCTCTGCTTGAAGAGTACTACTGCAGGTGAGTCACAACAGCACATTGAAGAATATGAGCAGAAATCCTGGACTATTTTGTACAAGGAATCAAAGTAGAGAGGCCAAATATGCCATACTTTAGAAGACTTCCCCGATTTGATGGGCTGTGTCCCACATCCCTTAGACAGCCTATCCCGGATGTGAAGTCTATCCAGAGCGGGAACAGCCCTGACTTCACTTCCCTGCTGAAGGGTCATCTGCTCAGAGCTTTCCCAGGCTCGGAGCTCACCCTTTTTTATCTGACATTTCAAGCAGAAGGCAGAACAATGGCTCCCCTGATGTCTTCCTTCGTGGCATCAGAGCATAACAATAGGAGGATTATAGGTCGATGGCCCTGACAGAGCAGGAAGTGATCCCTTGGGATAGACAGTTGTCCTTTTAGAGGAGAGAGGGGTGTGCGATATGAAATAGGAGGGTGCTTACCATGGCATGCTGTGTGAAATAATGACTTGAGCGGTTCACCTTTTATTTCATTGCCTTTTTCACACTGTGTCTTTTAGTCTTCGTAATTCAATTTTAACACCCAAAGGACATCTGTTTAGGCTCAAGTTATTTTGTGTGCTGCTACTGTGATCTTCTGTTAACAATGGAGAAAATAGAGCTATTGCCATATGTTTGGCTCAACATGTTTATAACATTGTTTATAACAATGTATATATATTGTCAGATTAGCTTATTATGTGATTTGTGTATTTTTCAAAGCATCTTACCATTTAAGCTCTTGAAACCCAAACCTTAACACACATTTGTATGAAATAAAGCTGGGAACATATTTGGTCATGTACTTCATTCTCAAATTGGGCATAACCCCAATGTCACCACACAACCAAAGTAATTGATCTGGGACAAAGCCTAACATTGCACTGTGTCATACCAGCCAAAATTGGAGAGTTCCTGGAAGTGATTGAGTTTACAGCTTTTTCTATTATAAAACCTGTCACTGAGGAATGACCATATTTTACATTTGAAACGTGTTTTGTGATCATCATTCAGCATGAAACGGTTCTAATCAAGTTACAAATTGGGCTCTCTGCTCTTTTCATTTGTCTCCATACTAACCCTCACACAAAAATGTAATTTCAATATATATATATATATATATATATATATATATATTTGGACAGCTTCCCGAAAAGACGTGAGCGTTGGGCTGTTTCTGCACTGAGCTCGTATTAAGTTTCTTCTGAAGCATGCAGCGTGACTGAGGGTTGCTTTTGGGGATTTCTGGGTTTGGGTTTCGACCTGAGGACGGAAGGGCAAGACACAGCTTTGCTGGACCTAATGTTTATCTGTGCTAATGTGCACGTTACCAATAACTATATATTTGTGTGCCTAAACTCACATTTAGTTTGAATAGAATATGTGCTTTGTGTATCACAGGATTCCCACATTGTTCACAGGCCGTGCTGTCATTGGGCCAGATCCCATATCACATATCCGCCTCTCCAATCCTGGGGAGTCCATGTGCACTTTACATTTATTTTCGATTGCGGCCGTGTGTTCATGTTGGAGTTGGGATTTGAACTGTGGTTGCTAGGTTCAGAGGCAAGACACTTCCCCACAAGACCACTTCAGGTTCTGAGCAGGGGCCGTCTAATATCCCAATGTCAATGTTGCACTATACAGGAAATACTGATTTGTATTTTCTGATGGTTTTATAAGTTGTTCACATTTTGTACTTTGCTGACAACATTATAAGAAATTCAACAATTTCCAAGGCGCTCATGATTCATCTTCTGAGGGGGCTGAGAGAATGTTTTTATGGGGTGACTAAAAAATAACCCCTCCCCCTGGCTCACCCCACGCTGCACTCACCTTCCCCCTTATTCCCACGCAATGTGGGATCCCCCAGTAAAAAAAGTCAGCGTTCACCACTGTTCACAGAACAATGTGCAGTGGTTCATTACAAAAGTGTGAGGGGAAAAGGCATGCACCCGATACTTGCATAAGGCAGACTATACCTTCAGCCAGGGTCCAAATGAGTTCTTCTTCTTACTCATTTCAAAGTCGTCGGATGATCTGCTAAGTGATGGGCTCAGCCCTTGTTTAAAGCCAAATGTGCCCCATGATTGGTGCAGGCTAAGCCTACCTTAATGAACCAATCCTGGGTCCCCACCACCAATCTTTTGTTATGCTTGACATCATAACCAGAGTGAGTTGCAACAGGTATGGTAAGGGGTGACAACATGTACTACTAAGTCCCACCTATCTTCCTGTCTGTTGTGGATCAAAGTGTCTCTCTAGTTAATTGAACTCTCTGTGACTCTTGATCAAAACATAGGTCTCCCTTAAAGTTTGTGGTGAGAGCAGACTTCTGTCGCCCTCAATTCACATACATCTTCCCTCTGAAAGGGGGTTCCCTGCAGGAGTTGCCTGCTTTACACAGTTGTCACACACATGCCATTTACTGCCCTTCATACAGAGGGGTCGGAGCTAGCTTCAAGTTGACACATTGCGTATCAAAGTGGTGTTAGTGTCCTGACTCCATTTGTCTGTTCTGCTCTCAGTCCTATCGCAGGCCTGTTTTAATGAACTCTCATCAGTATGTGCTACCACAAGCAGACCCTTAGACAATAGAGAGGGCATAACCAATGGGCCTTTGATATTTTAATTAGGCTGGCCATGGCAGGAGGAAGGTGTTACCTTCTTCCTTCCTGAGATGCTGGATGTAACCATGGCTGTCACATTCCAGCTAAATGTTACAGGGATGATTGCGCCTGTAGGCTGTGTCCCCCTGGAGTACACTTGACTATGTGTTTGTTGTGCGATGAGCACAAATGTGTGCAGATTATCCCCACACATTTTTTGAGGTTGATCTCCCATCATTCATTTTATTACAAAACGTGAAAAGAAGCCCCGGCGAGCGCACACTCCCGATGCGGATAGTCGAATTCCTCACCTCCCCCTAGTAGCTTTATAGAATCACACCCTATATATAGGTGTGGGACATTTTCAGATTTCTGTGTGACCTGCACATACATGTCTGATGTGCCACAGTGCTGACTCAGCCTTTCATTCATTCCAAGTCGATAAAACTAACACCATTGAGTTGGGTAATAGCAACGACTATTATTTACAATGCTGTGAAATGGGGAAAACTGGCAGTAAGCACTATGCCACACAGAATTGTGCTGGTTGCTGACAAAAAAGATGGGTGAACCGTGAAATTCCATAGTACGTGCCACTTTGAGTCTTCCAAGCCCCCTTGACTATCACACTGTCTCCCACTGTCCCCTCGTCCCCGGACTCTCCCATGGACTCATTGGGCCTCATTATAAGTATGGCGGTAAGGCAACAACGGTGCCAGTATCGCTACTCGCACTGTTGTTACCATACCACCATACTACGAGTTGTGGTCGAGGGTGCCCTTGCAGTCACCTGGTCTGACCAGGTGGCCGTACCGGCACCCGTGAGCAGAACTTGATGGTAATACCGGTACCTTTATTAACGGTACCGGTGTTACCACTCTCCACATTCCCATTGAGCCCTATGGGTCCGAAAGGGGATAGGGAGTCAGTTATTACCGCACCCGCGAATGGGCAATTACCGGGTCCGCCAAACTCGGCATGACCCGGTAATTGCCCATTCGCGGGTGGCAGAAAAAAATTGATACCGGCGGCAGCCGTGCCTGTATTACAGGCACGGCTATCGCCAGCCCGTAATGAGGCCCTAAGTCTTTGTAGGCGTTGGGGACTGGGCATGCACGCAGCAATCCTTAACCTGACACCCGTACTTCCTTCTCAGACATTTCTCTTCTAAAATTCTGATTCAGTAGGTACCCCTGTCCTGAATGGATCATAGATATAGCAGCCATTTTTTTGTCCCATCCAAGGCTGCCAGAAATAATATATATATATTGTTCATCCAGCCAGAAACCTTCAATGTGGCTATATGCCCCTTTCTTTTTTTCTGCAGGAATTTCAAAAGGGTACACGAGGAGTGTATCACGAGGAGTGTATCAGATTGCCAATCTTGAAATAATAACCTGTGAGAAAATTATTTACATGTTTTATTTAGGTTTAAATAATGTGCTTTGCTCAAAAACATTCTGTAAGTGTAATTTCCTTACGGTACATGATACCCTGCAATACCATATAAAAGCATGTAAACAATTATCTTTTCATGGGATAGTTGTGATATCACTATTGATCTGTACTAAGAAAATGACACCACTACCGGTCGAAAATCAGTTATTACGCTTCGTTGTGAGGTCACAGTACATGCTGCTTAAGCCTGCACAGAGCAGAATTCCAATTGCCACTGCAGCACTTAATTAAAGCGGTGACAAGCTTTACAAATTCCCTTCATGTAAAAAAGATTGCTATGATTCTTCACAGTGATTAACTGAAAATAAACTGTGTATGGTGGTATTATTTGTGTACTGCTGGACGTTAACAGATTAGAGGAAGAATCTGCATGTTAAAGTGCATTTTATGAAACTGTTAAACTATACAACATATTAGAAGCAGTTTATTAGTTTTTCTAAATCAAGGTTATAGATTGATTTAATGCATCAGCAACTGGAAGATCTCTTACTTTACAATATGCAAGAGGCCAGGTATTAAAGGGGTTGATAGTGTATGGCCATGTATTGTAAGGAATACAATGGGCCTCATTACAATTGAGGCGGAATGGGTTAACGGGACACGCTAAAGGAGGCGGACCCGTCAAACCCGTTCCACCTCATTACAAGCTCCCCTCGCAGGACCTGGTAAGTAACGCCTGGTTAAACCATGCATGCTTACCGGGTCGCGCGAGGGGAAGAGGGAGCAAACAATGGCCGCTCGTAATCGGCCCGTTGTTTGCTCCCTCCCCCATTCCCATTCAGCCCTATGGGGGCCGAATGGGAATGGGGAAAGTCCGGGCCCGGGTTCCTGGAGGGAGGAATTACCAGGCCCTCCGAACTCGGAATGGCCCGGTAATTCCCCATTCTGGGAACCCGGACCCGGACCTGATTTTGGCAGCAGCCAAAATTGTAATGAGGCTCAATATCTCCTACAGTACATAAAAAGGCTACTGCAAATCACCTCAGAGTTCTGTAACCTTATAAAGGAACTCAACCTCTGGCCTTGTTGTTAGGGAGAATTTTCATTTCTGTGCCAATTAACTTTAACCTTAGAGACCCCCAGCTCATTTGCTGGATTTAGGGCTATTTAATTGTAACTCCTGAGCAAGTGGGACTTTTTTTCTCACTCATGTGTTTTTCTGACTAGGATTTTCTGTGTTTCTTACTGTTTTATGGCGTCTGGTAAACTCCATAGGCATCTGCTTTTTGCATTGTGACAGAGCACCTTTTGTGCAGTGCTACTGAGAAGTCCTTTGGATTTCTCTTAATGTTTAACAACATTTTCTTGGGTGAACTACTGTTCCCAAGAATAGTAAAATGACCCCTGTATTACCCTTTCCTTTGTGGGTCCATAAAATGGGGAGTGCTGGGGGGTTACATAGTAACTCCTTTAACCCATTCCTCATGTAACATGTTGTTACACTAACTCAATTGAATGGCTGGTGGCAGTGGTTTCTTTTTACTGCCTGGTGCTCCGTATCTGCAGGCTGATACCTCAGCTGCAGTACAATACCCAAGCGTGACCATTTTCCTGAAATGGCCCGTGTCTTCTTTTTTTGACATTATTTGTCATATAGTTTCTTCTGGCTTTTACTCTGTTGTTTGAATTGGGTATGAGTCCTTTGTGTGTTTTGCCTTTGGTGGGCTTCAGCTACATCCTCCAGTGTCTGGAAAGGTAAGAAGTGTCTCTTGGTATGGCTGAGTGAAACTAGTTTCCATTGGCCGGCTGGCTGTCCTGGAGGAATCCACCATGCTGGGTGATTTACAGCCTAGGGCTGTGAATGAATGGAAACTTGCATAAAAAGCAAGGTTTTCAGGACTATAGGCAAAGTCGACCAATGGATGTGTGAAGAGATGCCAGCAGCACCCGCCTGGACTGCAAAGTGCCAGGTGAAGTCCTGCAGCTGTGCTGACCCCGTTTTCATTTCAAATAGGAAGACCTGTATGGGACAACTCCCTCCCTTAGGCTGGTGGGACCAACTAGCCTCAAGACAAAATCTATTTTGGCACAACCCCTGACTTTCTGTGATTTTCCAAGGATGCAGAATCTCAATACCAGGGGCTCCTTGACCATCTGCAAGTGCATTATCTTCCAAAGTGCAAATCCAGCCAAAATGTGGACATCCAGAGGACACTACAGAAGCAGGAAATCTGCATCCAGAGTCCCCTCACCAGAGTCCAGGACTGAGGGATCAAGGAACCTCTAACCAGAGCTGTTCATTCTTCTTTGGGCCTGAGAAAAAGGTACCAAAACAACCAGGAGCCACTGAATCAAGGAGAATCGATTGCTGCCAAGTCCCTCTCTCGAGTGCTGCTGCAGCAGCTCGCCAGACACCCTCCCTTTCTTCACCACGACCAAGGACCACAAACAAGGGTCTACTACACTACAACCAGAAGGCATCCAGCTGGAACAAATTCTTCTGTACATAGGTACTGTGGGTATACAATGTTTATATCGAATCTTTTATATAGAATGAACATATATTGAATATTTTATATTGAACATTTTTATAGTGAATGCATTTAGGGTGGGTTAAATATTTTAGGAAACTGTCAGGATGGGTGTTTAGGGGTGGGAAACAGGTGTTTAGGGGGGACCCACCATCAAAAAAATTGCATTCACTATAACATTTTTCAATATAAAATATTCAATATATACATGCATTCTTTATTCGGTATAAAGACATGTAACTGCACTGTGGGGCTTGAGGTACATCATCGTTTTGCCATTTGGGGTGCTTCCTACCATGGGGAGTGCTATTTTGCCCCACTCTGAGTTGACCTCAACTCACTTGCACTAGCCTTTCAGCTTGTGCTTGTGCTTCTTCAAAGTGGCTCCTCTTGAGTTGCTGTGATTTTCTATTTTCAGAACTGTGAATTGGCCCATTGACTTTGGCTGTCCTGGCTCCCTAAAGGCCCCCTTCTGAACCTATTGGCTTTGGAAGTGGGTGTTCCCTTACATGTTTTAATGGTTGCACACTATTATTGCTGGGATGAAAGACTGCCTGCATCCCTTTGGAAGAATCTAACTGTTTTTCTACAATACCAGTATGCTCTGATCTAACCCTAACCTTTCCCTCCTTTATAACTCAGTACTGCAAAGGTGATACAAAATAAGTGTTATTACTGATCTCAAATGACGTCACCTTTGGTGCTGGAAAATGTATAACATATGAAAAATTACTCACCTGTTTTATTGTTCACTTTTTGAATTGAATCCTAACTTGGGATTAATGTTACTATTTGTTGCTGCTTTTTAAAAAATGCTTTCAATATCTGTGTGCATATATAAATAAATATTTATCTTATAACTTTAAGTGTGTATCTGTTTACTTGGACACCTGTACTAACGGATTTCATTGTCAGCTCTACAGCTCACATTACCCCTCTTAAGATAAGCCTGGATGCTCAGTTACACTTCCAACATGTGTAGTACAGGCCTATATTAAAAGGTGGGTTACCTAATACCAAGAGATAAGACTTGTGTAGTCCCACATCAGTTGGACTGCACTAATTCTTACGTAACATTTTTTCCTTTATTTGGTCACAGAACTAGGGGACTTGCAATAGCCTTAAATCATGCAATAATAGGCACTTCATTCCATCTTTTATGACACAAATATATACAGGAAGCAACCATTAGAAAATAATATTGTACAATTTTACAAACGAGAAAATGGGCCTCATTACAAGTTTGCAGGTCCGGTATTAACGGTGCTGGTAGGACTGCATGTTAGGATTGGTATTATCTGTCATTTTAGGCTGTTTAGTTATCTGATGCGTCTCACTTCCTGCTTGTGTGCTGAGTGCTTGAAGTATGAGGTCACAAATGGAATGTGTGAGGTGTGTGGCTGAGTGGAATGCTGTGGGATGAGATTCCACACAGGACAGTTGAGAATGAGGTAGCCTGGGTGGTGGGAGCTAGTGGGCTTCTCTGATCCTGTAATTGACTTATGTAATCTCCTGATGTCATCTGATTAAATCAACTTGAAGATCTCTCCTGACAGCCAGTGTATCCTTTCAACCTGTTGACCCCACTTAAGGTCATAACACCGTACTAGCACCGTTTACCGGACTGGCACATTCCGACCTGCGATGGCGAAACTCCACTGCGAAGTGACCCCCATGGTGCTACTGCACCCGGTAGAACCGTGACCGCAAACGGTATACATTGCGAGAAGCACCTACACCGAAACACAGCCATAAAAATGGCGTTAGAACCGTGCAACTGTATTACTGCCACTGTGGACCAGGCGTTAAACAGTACCAGGTGAGCACCAACAGACACAGGTGGCCAAAATTAGACCTGTTGCACACCATTGGCCACTGGGAACAAACAAATGGACCACACCCACACCCAAACCACCTCCCAACACAACTACATGCTGATAATCATGCCCCAGGTGGCCAGAATTAGCCCTGCTGCACACCATTGGCCACTGGGAACCTACAAATGGACCACACCCACACCCAACGCACCTCCCAACACAACAATACTGGCAGTCGGTCTCGCAGCAATGGGATGGGGAACCTGCAAGCAGCTATGAATTTAGAAGCAACACTGAGGTAGAAGAAGAGGAGTAGGTGCAGAATGCAAATGAGGGACCAGGTGGCCATCTCAAACATCATTCTGCAGCAGGTACCACCCGAGGCAGCCACCAATACCCTGCCTCAGGGCCTCGCCCTGGAACCTGACCCCAAGCCAAATTCATACCCTATACCGGCTTGACAGGGACACTATAATGTCAATAGTCACCCTCATCAATGAGGACATCTGCAGCATTATAAACATCAGGACTGCAATCCCACCCTTGCGGAAGGTTGTGTCCGTACTGCACTTCCTTGCAACCGGCACATACCAGCACACCGTTGGTGAGTTGAACTGGCTGTCACAACCCTGTTTTTCAAGTATAATGTTCCAGGTACTGATGCGCTGCTGCGCCATGTGTCAGACCGCATTGCCCTACCCCGAACCCCTGCACAGGTCAATGCCACCAAAGTGTCCTTCCATGCCCTTTCCGGCATGCCCAATTGCATAGGTGCGCTAGATTGCACCCATGTGGAGTTGACTGCCAGACATGTCATTGAGGCGGTGTATAGAAATCAGAAACAATTCCACTCCCTGAACGTGCAGATGGTCTGTGATGTAGAACAACTCATCATCCATTGCTTTGCAAGTTTCCCGGGATTGACACTCGACTCAATGGTTTTGCGGAACTCCACGTTGCCAGGGTACATGGCACGTTACCACAGAGAGAGCACCTGGCTATTGGGTGAGTAGAATGACCAATGCAGGACATTTGTGTAGTGGGAGGGCAAATAGACACTCACTACATTGCTCATGGCTGTGGGCGAGTAGAATGACCAATGAAGGACCTCTGTGTAGTGGGGGGAGGCAAATAGACACTCACCAGAGTTCACCAAGCTTACCGCTGCAATAGGCAAACAACAGTTTGCCATGTCACCAGAATCCATATACTGGCTAGTGGCTAATGGTAGCACACCCGCACCATGGTTTTTACTTCACTTTGAGGTGAAGAAGTAATTGCAAAAAGGCAGCCAAGAAAAGGAAGGTCTTCAGAGAGCGCTGAAATGCCAGATGGTTGGAAGTAGCTCGCAGAGCCCAGGGCAGCTGATTTGACGCCCTAGAGGCTACTACAGAGAAGGCACGGCCATCAATTTGTGACTGTCGAACAGAAGGTATTGATAACAAGAGAGCAGTCTGAGAACGGAGGGGGCGAGAGGGAACATAATGAACACATTTTTCCTGGAGGTTCTCAGCTCCTCACTTATAGGATGGATTGGCAGAACATGCAATGGTGACATGTGAATGTGAGTATCGGCACTGGCAAGAAAATAGCAGGTGCTCCCATGTGCACAATGCCTTCTTTGGCCACTGTGCACAGCGGTATCTTCACTCCTGTGTGCTGTGGGTGCATGATGCTGATTTTTGACAGTACCTTACAAGAAATGAGGCACCTAGTACGTACACAAACTGCATTGTGCAAATTGTAAGGAAAAAGACATGTACTTGCCTAGAAGGTATCGTGTATGCAGACACTGAGCACGACAAACAGTCTCAGTAGGAATTAGTGAGCCAAGTGTGTAATATTGAAGAGCACATACAAGACAATTTAGCATGTTGCATTCTGAAATCTGTGCCATGTACTGTGTTCTGTGCTAACAAAATACTTGTGACTGTGTATATGCTGTCATAGCCAACACAAAAATCCCACCATAAACATCAGATCACCTTTCTGTCACTCACATGCAGGTGATGCCGGATACCCCCTCACACCATGGCTCATGACACCAGTCAGACGACCACGGAACAGGCACGAGGAGGCCTACAAACTAGCACATATAAGTACACGGGGCATCATAGAGCAGACTTTTGGACTGCTGAAGCCAGGTTCCGCTGCTCAGCAGATCCGGCTGGGCACTGATGTATAGCTCCATGAAGATTGGGAAAATTGTGCTGGCATGTGCCATGATGCACAATATGTGTATGCACTGGAACATTGCACTGCCCCCGGACATGTACCGAGCAGAGGAGGAAGAGGATGATGACCATGATGATGGGATGGGTATGCACAAACGAACAATCACCACAAGCACATTGAGAACATTATCACATGCCTAATTTTGAACACTTGCATTAAATTGTTCATTCACACACAGAAGAAGATTGTCCACTCGTTGTTCTGATTAACAACCCAGTGTATTATGAAGGAACTATTAAGCAGGTGCTACAACAATACACGCCCAAAGGTACCCACCCACCTGCCAGGCAACCAACTACCTAGCCTAACTATGGACCCCCTCCACCTCCCAAATGTACCCACCCACCTCCCTGGCCCCAACTAACTACCTCAACTATGGACCCCCCCCATCTCCCAAATGTACCCAATAATCTCCCAGGCTGTCCGTGCCCCGGGACTCGGCCTGGTGGGGTGGTGGAAGGGCATGTCCGGGTATGATTCCAGTGCAGAAGGGGTGTTGGCCTGGGGTGTCTGCTGTGTCCCAGGGGCAGCAGGGGTGTTGGCCTCCTGGCCGTGGTGTACCTGGGACTGCATAACTTCCCAGATGGTCGAGGTGCCTGCAGCGGATGTTGACTGACATTGAGCTGGCCGACTTGCACGTCCCGTCTCCCTCAATGTCCTGGTTGTCCCCCATCAGTCTCAGATGATGTTCCTGTAGTGGAATGAAAGGCATGCTGTTAGTGGACTAGCAGGATGTGTATAGTACAAGTACATCCAACACAGTCATCGGGCAACATCACATTGTGGTTACACATATTGATGTGTGCTGCATTGTCATGTGGGTGTGTATGGCTCAGACCTGGGTGCAGGCCATCTCACAGGCTTTGCACTGTATTCTGGGGGTGGGCATGGGAGTACTGGGTGTGCTCGGGGTGATGTGGACTGTGATATGTGTATTTCTGTGCATTGATGGGGGGTAGTTGTGTATTGATGGGGGGTAGGATTATCTTGATTCAGCTTCATATTTGTGCACTTTCTGTACTCACCAGCCTCGCCAGGTGTCCCAGCTCCTGCCTCTGCTGCACCGGCTCGCTCGATACCCTCGAGGTGGAGCACACTTCTGCACTTTTCCTCCAATGGGAGCAGCCTTAGGGCTGAGTGTGGTCTACTACTTGTTGCATTGCATTGGCATCTGTGGGCTGACAGAAGGTTGCACACTCTTATGCAGAAGTCATCCCATCGCTTATGGCAGTCCTTGATGCTGCGAGCTGTGACACCCACAGCTGTCACCTTCTGGGCAACCTCAGCCCATACGGCCTTGCGCCTCAGCCACGTGCTGCCCTGCTGGTCAGCTTAGAATAACTTCCCTGCATTTTCCACAATGTGGTCAACCAGCAGGCTGAGTTCTGCCTCACTGAAGCGGGGCTTGCGCACATGGTTCTGTGGGATTTTTGATGCCACGACCCTCTGTATGTTTGGGCACTCACTGTTGCTGGATGCCTTTTGGTACAGGAGGATTGCAGCGGACTGTGATTTTTGTAATGGCTGCTGCTCTCTTTTGGGTCCTGGCAATCACAGTATTTCTGGTTCTGGTCTTTCTGGCTCCACGTACGCGGTGCTGCTTTGTCTGGCATACACGCGGCCGAGGTGGATGCACCACTAAGTTTTGTGGTGGTACATCCGTCTATGCTGTGTTTCCATGATGTAGGTGGTACCGGTTCCACGCATTAGTGAGGCGCGCGGCCACCAAGCCATAATCCTACCTTGTTTCCGCCACCACGTGGTGCTGGAAATGGTACGACCATCATCACGGTAACACTGGATTATTACCACTGGAGGGGGGAGGATGGACATTGACATCACATCACAAAATATAGTAGTGCATGAACAGTCCTGGTGTTAGTACCTTATGTGTGGGGTGCAGAATTGACCTCAAAGTGTATTTGTAAATATTCACTGAGTTATTCATTTGGAGCATGTTTTACCATCTCTACAAACAAAATACGGCATGTTAAGAGCTTGTCCTTTTTAGGAACAGCTCCATGACAGAAATTGCCTCTTAAGAGTGCCTTGTGGTTTTGGGGTAGGAAGAGCAGATCACCATAGAAACTGGCCATTTGGATCCATCTCCGGGCATGGAGAAGGCAGACTTGTGATTACTTGCACACATTTCAGTAAATCCAGTGTGATCTCCACAATGCACAAATGAACATGGCAAACGTTTGCAGCACTCCATTACTTCCTCCTCATGTAATTCCATTGATTGCAAATAGTATTTATTTGTGAATTAAAACGGGACACAATACATACATCCACAGAGATGACACCCATCACAGGTTCACTCAGAGCTCAGCCAAAAACACTTGAATATGAGCTCTAGATACTAAAGGGACGCTATCAATGTTTTAAGGTATTGCTGAAAAGAGCTTTAGCGTGCTGAGGTAAAATCTAACATAACAGAGCATTTTTAAGTTTTCCACTTTGCAGATACATAGCAGATATGCCATGAATCATATTAATGATGTGGGATCATTAACCTGTTGTTAAGACGGATTTCTGACTCTGACCTGGAGGGGCTGAGGTTCAGAAGGCCAGCCTAGTTTTTTGGAACAGGGTAACCTCGGACAAGCCAGACCAATCAGGGTACCTATGGCGGCAGTCAAGACTAAGGGCCTCATTCTGAGGTGGGCGCAAAGGGATACCGGGCACCGGTAATGACACTGGTGCTGGTAATCCCTTTGCGCCCTATTCCGAGGTCCCTTAGCGGGTCCCTCCCTTAACGCCTGGTTTTACCAGGCGTTATGGACGGGACCCGTTAAGGGATACCGGGGTCAATAACGGTACCGCAATTTGAGGTACCGTTATTGACGCCTTCCCCCTTCCCATTGAGCCCTATGGGGGCTCAAATGGGAATGGGGAATAGCTTTTACAATGGCAACTTACCGGTCCCGCCAAGGTCGGACTGGACCGGCAAGTCCCCATTGAACGAGGGCGGACACGGTCCCGTTATTGGTGCTAGTCATGACGCTAATAGCGCCATGACTAGCACCAACCTCGAAATGAGGCCCTAGGTCTCAAGAGGGGTGAGGGTGACTGAAAGACCTCAATGAGCACACAAAGCGAGGACACTTACAAATTACTCTACACAGGTGTTATATTAAAAATATAGACACATTTAAAACAAGGCCTTTGTAACATTGACCATAGTAAAAGAATCACAGTAATACTATATAAACCAAGACTTCACAATCAACACAATATATATACAAGACCAATGGGGTCTAAAGTGTAAATGCACGAAGTATATCGACAACCTAGAGGGGAAGAAAAAAGGCAGTGCATATAGTCTTTAGGCCCAGTTCCGCATCAATAATACACCTAACTAAGAGGTAGACCAAGCCCTACGAAGAGAGGAGCCTTGTGCTGAAAAGTACATGCTATGCAGGTGCATGAGCTTGTGCCAATGGGCAGGATAGGGTCTTTTCCAAGGTCTCTAGCAGCTCCGGAAGGTGGACGTGGCGATGCAGAATAAGGTCCCATTATTCAAGAAGGGCCTCCACTGGAGGCAGAGGCAGTTCAAGAGTGCAGGATGGGGTTGCTATTTCGCAATAGGGGTGGAAAGGATAGGGATCCGCAAGGGCTACTCGTGCGTAAATATAGGCTCTTGCGCTAGGGGCCAGCAGTTGGGGTATGGAGTACTCACCGGTTCCCAACGCAAGCAGACCCAGACTTTGTGAGTGCGATCCACTTCGCTGACAGGTTCGAATGCGGCAAAAAGGATGTCTCTGCAAGAGGGTCACAAAGGCAGCGAACTTGCACAGGCCTTTGCCGCAGCAGGGCAACACGGTAACCGCGAATACTCCGGTCTGGGCGCACTCGGCTCACTTTAGACCTGAGAATGCCAAGTGTATGAAATTCAGTGTGAGGGTGCCGTGGACGGAGAGTTTGCCGTATACCAAGTTTTGAGGGCCTCCTCGTAATGGCAGCGGTGACAGAGCAAAGGTCCTGCGTAAACTGGTCAGCCCACTGGTTGGCCCAGGGACACTTCCGAGAAGGCTTACTTGCAGGGTTTGATGAAGGTGCCGAGAATAGTTGGTCCCACTATTCCAATGGGTTGAAGCGTCTTCGCAGACCTTCTTGGAGAATCAGATGCAGAGGGGTCCCATGGGACGACAGCGGGCTCAGGGTGCCAAACCTCACCAGCGGTTCCTCGACTCGCCTTCTTGTTACAGGATACTTGGCTCCTTTCCTTTGTTTGGTGTGAACTCAGGACATCGACATGGTAGTGGTGTTTCCAGCCCACATCCTGGAGGCACACACACAAGGCATGCAGAAGCCTGCCAAAGCATTGGGATTCGCGGGAAAGTGCATGACCAAATAAGGACGGGCCCAGGTCGGCTCGACCTGAGAAAGGTGAAGGGGCAGGATGGCCAAATGACAGGACAAAGAACCTTATGGTATGGCCATTTTAGAGCCGAGCCACCTATTCGTGCCAAACGCGGTTAACGCGGTTAACATGGTAGAAAAGGGTTAAAAAGAATACAAAAAGATTGCTGCCACCAGTCTTGTCCTTGACACATCTGTACAGTTCATAAAAAGTCCAACGAGAGTTTCTTGGGCCTTGGGAAATGACTAGAGACCCAAGTGTGCTGTATGGGAAGATACATTGCAAACTTGTTACATGTTGCACAAAAGCTGCAACATGAGGAAAGGACTAAGGGAAGCAAACGTCTCCCACTACTGACTGTCTTAAGGGCATGTCAGTTTCCCCATAAGAAGTGAGTGAAAGCCCAGAGGAGTGCAGCTGAAGGCTTTGCTTCTCTGGCAAAGTCAGTCAATGGTGGCTAAACAGCAGCAAAAGGTTTGGGGGTTGACGCATGGAGGGAAAATTACATACAATTATTAAATCTTTCCTAACACTCGTCCATGAAATTGTATTGGCTTTAACCTGAACCTTAGCCCTTCCCTTAAATAATGCTGGGCAATGTTAAATGGAATATCTCGTAAAGTCAGAGACTTGTTATTTGATAAGAAAAAGAAAAACAACCTGACTAAATCTGGCATTGTTGATAGAAATGTAGATCACTCTCAGTATGGGCACAGTATACCAAAAATAAACAACTCCAGTGTGCTGTGATATAATGTGTATTTCCTTAAAATCTTTATATGTGACAAATTGACTTCTGCCCTGCCAGAGTACAAGGATGAGTAGTGGCTGTAATGCACTGTACTATGTGATGATTTGCACGGTATCATCAATTCTCTTCAAGAGGTAGCCCTTTTCTATGAGGCTAGGGTGGTGCGGCCGCTACCCAATAGTCCACCTAGGGGTGGTATCATGCAGAATGACCTAATGGGGAAGAACTCCCCTTTTGGGGATAAGAATGACCACCTAGGGTATAGCCCGTTAGCCAATGTCACACCCCCACTTTCCTTAACACCCGTACATGCTAAACAACTTCCTTGTGAGTAGATCCATTTATTTCTGTAGTGTAGGAGAAACAACCACCACAGACAGTACAAGGACAAAGAAGAGCACAGGAGACATGAAGATTACTTACTGTGCTAGTACTGGTAAGAAGTAGCCCTGGGGGTGCATCAAGATCAATTCATCAAGAACAACAAAGGACTTTGAAAATCCACCAGGGTGGGACTGGCAACATTGTATAAGAATTGAAGAATGACTGAAGACTTTGTCAAGCCCAGACGGGAGAGGCAGCCGGTGTGGGCAGGAGTTTCGAATCCTGTCGCTGACCAGAGTGAACCAATAGCAGAGGATGCCAGAGAGGTGCTGAGGGAGTTCTCTGTGGTTGCATCATCAGGTGCAGACCTGAACGCAAAACAGCAAGAGAAAGCCAAGCTGTCCAGGAGCGAACAGAGTTGCAATGCTGCTGCAGAAGCGGAGAAGAGAAGCCAAAAAGCCAGAGAGACAGGCCTCAGTCCCAGGAAGCCCTGGTAGCATACCAAAGTCCCAACAAAAGTAATGGGATGTACAAGTGACCCCAAGGGGACACATGGGTGGAATAGAGTAGGCTGGAGAGGCTCTCTGCTGACCCAGTAGTAACAGTCAAACTACTGAGAAGAAAGCATCCAGCATCAGGTGAGAACATCCTCATTGCAGTGGCAGCAACAAACCCACTGACCACCAGAGAAGAATCTGGGACCCCGACAGAAGTATATTGAGTATCTGAGGAAATAATCCTCACCCCAGTGGCAGGGAAGAGTCCACTGAGGCCCTGAGAAGGACTTTGCCAATTCCAGGTGAAGGGAGACATGCTCTGGGTTCTGGAAGTTGGAACCACAAGCCACAGGAAGGCAGTCATTCCCCCCTGGCATCCTTTTTTCCAAAGAACATTTCTGGTAATACCACCCACCAGGAGAAGGAAGTCATTCTCGTGGAGAAGGAACTTTTTTGTTGGCTTATTCTTTAGTTGTAGTCTAAGGGATAGAAGTAGGTTGTAGCATAGCACAGTGGATTTTGACGATCATTCTGAGAGCCCATTTTTAGTATTAGTTTGAGGCAGGGAAAACCCTCTTAGAATACAGGGATAGTGAGGGTTTATTTTCTTACAAATAAGTCTTTGCCAATTACCATATATAAGCGGAGTAGATGTGGGCACCAAGTGTAAATTTTGAGTTTTCTCTATAGTTCCAAATTTTCTAATTCCATTTAGATTTAACTTCATTTTAGCCTGGAGCCGTCAAAATAAACTAATCCCATGACACAAGTATTAGAAGTATGTGCAAAAAAAGAAAATAAGGTGGAAGGTATGAACATTTAACTTTAACTCAATTTGCTACGATTGATTTTGTACTTGTTGGATGTCACTGGAAGACAGTTGCTGATCAAGATTTTTGTCTTGTTTTGTTTGCAGTTGCATATTTGAACATAAATTATCTATTAAAGTATGCATAGCCCTGAAGATGGTGTCGCACACTGAAATGCACAGGATTAATGCACTTGATTGACCATTGGGTCTTATTTCTGCGTAAAACAAAGTATTTTAAGCAAATTGTAGGAATGCGAATTAAACATAACCTACACATTTTTACAGTGATTTCTTTATTTAAAGAACGTGCTTTATTTATTTTTTCTTGAGGAGAAAAGAAGAAAAAGGAATGTTGAAATAAAAATTCTTTAACAAGATTATGATTTTTGTGCTCATGTTTTGAGCTAATTGAGAGTGTCAAATACTATGTGGTGGTTCCACCTTGTTTTCTTTTTTTGCCAATTACCATGCCACCTTTGTATCAGCTTCCTACTTTGATGCCCTTACAGCCCTCACACTTCTACAAACGATATGCAATAACTAACTAGAAAACACTGCACAAAACCCACCCCTCAGGAATGAACACAGAATAAGAAAAGATATCAAGATGCAGTGCTCTTGATATTGAATCAGAGGTAAAAGGCAAGAAAAAGCCACAATGTTCTCAAAAAACATATGTTCTTGTGAGCAAAAAGGGTTCAAAGTGACCTAACCATTTTCTAGGTCCCAGAAATAGACCAAGAGGGCAATTAGCAGTCAATAGTACCTTCTTTGCAGTTCTTGAACAATGCTTCGATCAGTTGTGTGAGCAGTACGAACCAATTTTTGGATGCAGCAATTTATGTTGATCCAAGCAGCAAGCTGGCATCGAGCTGAGGTGACTTAAGTGGCTCAGAGTGGTTTGAAGACGGGGTTCATGCAATGCAGGTTGGAGCACTCACCAGGATTAGTTCGGGGTCAAGCCGGTTGGAACCAGGGTTGTAACATCTGGGCAAGGTCGGTGAGATATTCTCCCTTTGTTCTAGTCGCGAGTCGGTGACAGTTTGTATTGGTGATCCTGTGCTCCGGTTTGTCAGTCGACAAAGCAGTAGTTTGAGTTTCAGCTAGGACAAGTTCTTTGTGTAACTGCCGGTTGAAGTCAGTGAGGGACAATCCAGTGGTTCGAGTCGATGTTCGGCGGTGAGCAGTCGATTCGAGGTGAGCAGGTGACTGGCTCTGCGAGGCACGAGACAGCACTGAGCTGGTTCTAGATGCAAGTACACATGTTTGATTGAGTGCCAAATTCAACACTGGTGTGTCCTTTTGTTCGAGATGTGACAAAACAGGTTCAAAAGCAGTTCAACTGATTCAAAAACAGAGATCATGGCTCTCAGAATGCTCGGAATCCAAATCCAGGATTTCAGGGTAAGATTGGTACTTGTTCCCGGGCTCCTAATTATGGGGGATGTTAGCACACAACTGCAGGGGTCCTTCAGCATGGTGAGGTACTGGGGACCATTGTAGGAGGCAGAGGCAGGTCTTGTCCCAACAACACTTCACCCCCACTTGTCCCTGGGGATGGTTAGGGTATAGAGCTGACCTCTGCCTTGGACAATCAGTCTTCACCACACTGGCTGAGGCCTTAGGACAAATCAACTCTCCTAACAGAGATCAATGAATTCTTATGTATTTGTCCAAAGGGAATCAAAGAAGTGATGGGAGACCCCTTCTGTTAAAGGCAGCAGTACACAGGCGAGTGGACTAATGCTAGCCTGCTTTAAGGGTCCAATCCCTTTCTGGAAATAAGTGGACTTTGCTTTCTGACATCACCCCCAAAGTGCTTTGTGCTAAAGGAAGTGGTTGGGACAGGAAGGGAGAGATGGAGGCAGAGAAAAACAAGATGATGGAACCTTCCCCGGTTGTAAAGAGCTCCCTCTGTCTACACTAACCCTGCCCCCTAATCTTCTGAATAGGATAAAAGGCCTTTTCAGTTGCAGCACCCTGGTGTGAGGCCAAACCTTTTGTGAATGCATGTTCCCCATGATTTCTGTCCTAGGCCAGCTTCCTGTGATTGGCTATTCCTCTGGGAAGGGAGTTACCTTCCCTTGCAAAAGAAACAAAGAGAGGCAAGCACCCAAAGTTACAGACATCGAAAGTAAAGTGGACCTACCGAGGTACGAGCTAGCTACTTACAACTCATATATTATAAAAGCTGGAGAGAAAGAGCCATTGGTGACCCAGTCCCAATGGCCATACATAGAAAGTTCAGACAAGAGGGGTTTAACCTCAATCCACCCACACTAAAATAACAATAATTTCACATGCTGTATAGATGCTCAGTGCACCACATTAATCGATTCATAAATCATCCAATCCATACAGCAAAATACTCTATAATTATATTCATATTTTCAAGATCATGTAATTTCAAAATGTTGGTAATTAACAAAAAATACAATCATCAAAACAGAGCAAGAAAACTGAATTTTTAAAACTGCCAAAGACAGCGAACGTGTGTTTCGACCGAAAGGTCATCTTCAGGGCAGTAAAGTTGGTTCAAGGATAATCAGTGACTGCAAAAATAATTTCCCAAGTGATCTGCTTGACAGCATCCATAATCCAGCAGCACCCCATATCTGGATATATGATCAGCGTGCACAATGGCAATTACTGATAATTTCCATGAGCAGACATACTTATATAAGCAGGGTGAAATTCAGTATCCTGTGTTCGAAGCACCCAATGTTACAGTCCTGCAAGCACATAATCCCTTCAGAGCTGAGCTGAGCTTACAGGACTGACACATTTGTGATACCAAATTGCTGTGGCTGTAAACATTATGAGAAATACCATCCACCATAACCTATGGCATGGCTAATATATAGAGATTATTCTGCCACCAGGACAGTACCCTCATAACTGTATGTGTTGGTATAGGGTTGCATTCCATAAATGCAGCCCCTGCACTGCAAATAATGTGTCTATCACTGCAGCTGTCAAATTACCACTTGTGTTCTCAGAACTGCCCTGTGCCACTGGTAGAACAGGTGCTGCAGATCAGGATAGAGATGCAACAGTGCACATGTGTGCAGTGTGCTTTTGGCATGGAGCTTATGAAAAGGGAATCTGATCAGAGATGGAATTACCAGCATTATTTTATTAAATTAATACAAATCCAGGGCTTCTACACTCTTGCCAAATGGCAATAGTCACAATATGGATGAACAAGCATCAGTGCAAAATGTGCCACGTGCCTTTCTCCAAAGACCGCGAGGGCCGCACCCAGTAAAGAAGGACTCCTTCTCCCTATTGGTGCTCTTTCCAGTGACGTACACCCTGAGTATCTTATTGGCGAAAGGCCATAGTCCCATTTCCATTGGCCATCATGCTGAGAAGCGCAGAATGTGGCACCTGCCTTTCTCCAAGTACTGCCAGGGCCGCGCCCCAGTAAAGCAGGAGAAGTACTTCTTCCTATTGGCTCGCTTACCTGTGACGCACACAGGGAGCACCACCGGATAGGACAATCGCTACAGTCCCATTTCCATAGGCCAGCATGGTGAGAAGCGCTGAATGTGGCACGTGCTGTTCTCCAGGTGCATCGGGGGACGGGCCCGAGTGAAGCAGGAGTCCCTCTTCCTACTGCCGCACACCCTAAGCATCTGATTGGACAATCCCTACAGTTCCATTTTCGCGACCGCCACCCACAAATTTCCTGGATGTGGCTTTCATGCTGTGTGCGGGCGTGGGAGAATAACTTGCTACCAGGGTAGGGGGACTTTGTGGTAAGGGGCGACTCAAAAAAGAGCCTGCTGTTTTTTTTTTTGTTTAGATGACTCTATAGAAATACATTTTCCGTTTTTATTAGCTTTTGTGTTTTCTTGTGATCACATTAGTGCAGTAAACTCTTCACCTTATCCCGTAGACGAGCAAACAAAACTGCATTACCATAGGGTGACAACAAAATGCCATTTTCTTGGAAAAACTCTGCATTTCCACAACTAATGAGGTCATTGTTGCAGAAGAACTTTCCACGAGTGGACAAAAAAGTAGACATGCTTCTGTTGATTAGAGACCTTCCTGCGTCTGGCTCGGAACAACATCCATGAGCAGTCAGCCATACTCTTCGTGGTATTATGGATGAGAAAAGCACTTTGTCGGTGGGAAAAATCATCCTCACGACATCCAGCAATCTCCTCAGTCTACGTAACAAATCTAAGCAAGCCAGGTAACCCATATTCATGCCGCCGTAATGGATGACAATAACATTTACTACTGGAAAACTGGCGAGGTCTTTGGAGAGTGCATGCATATTGGTGAAATTGCACTCATACACAGCGTTCCACAATGCATCCACTTCTTCCGAACCAAAATTGCTGCCAAAGTGTCTTTGAAGGGCATAGTTGTACAGATCTATGACAAAGGGATCACCTACAGTCAACATAATGCGTTTCCCCATGTCAGCCACCCTCAGCACGCAGAGTAAAATGTACAACAGTTTCACCTCCCCTTCCTGTTAACCACACCCACACTACCTGATTGGCTAATCCCCACACTGCCATGGCAATTGAGCAAGGTGGTGTAAAGGGAAGATTTTGGCACGTGCGCTTCCGAAAGTAGCGCGAGGGCCGAACCCCTGTAAAGCTGGAGCAGTCCTTCTTCCCTTTGCACTATATTCTCTGCAGCTCTACTTCATTGGGTTACGTGTAAATAGGTACACATGCTTCCACCAATCACATCGAAGCCACCGTCATCCAACACTGTCACTCCTGTATAACACTTGAAATGTGCTGTTACACATTTACAGTACAAATGTCGTGCCATTCCAAAGCACATCCACTACAAATTCTCCATCTGCATACATCCAAATAGCCACCCAGGATGTGGCATGTGTAATTCTGAAAGTATTGTGTAATCCACAAATTTTTCGTGATAGTGAGGGGCGGGGGGGGTAAACAACATCAAACTGGGTAGGGGATTCAGTCTTCCAGCGTACATGTATGACGTTTTTTTGTTTTGTTGACGTGCGTGCAAGCAAGTTTTTTGTAATTTCTCTTTATATGCATTTCTGTTTGCCTCTCCTCACATTTTTACCACATTATGGTCAATGCTTCTTGCACAGTGTAAAAGAAAATGGCATCGCCAATGGCACTCAAATAAATGCCTACAGAACCAATGCATATTTTGCAACCTCATGATCTCACAGTGGGTGGAGAACATGCCATCAGTCTGCATAAACTCATGCATAATTCTGTTTGTAGCAAACCTTTCCGACCTCTGACTGGGGACAAATTACACCGTCATGGACCCATACTCCTCTTGGTGTTATGCATGAGAAAAGGACCTTGGCAGTAGGAAAAATATGCATCACTGCGGTCAGCAACCTCTTCAGGTGATGGATTAATCGTCAACATAACATGTAACCCAAATGTAGAGTTCCATAGTGCAGCACGACAAAGTCAACGTTCGTGACGGACGCCACATAACTGCAAAGGCGTACCATCCCACCGAAACTGCAGTCATCCTGACAGGCCCAGAAAGCGTCCACTCCTTCCAACCCAAAATGACCTGCAAAGCCTCTTTGCACACAACACCTGTGCAGATGGCGCACAAAGGTATAACCAACGATAAGCACTGTGCGTCTCTCCATCTCCACCACCCTCACGACACAGTATTGGGACGAAATGGTACCGGCTCTTCCTGTGAACCAAACTAAACTCCTATTGGCCTATTTCCCACAATTTAATTTGCTTTTCCACCCTATTCATAACGGAAGGATGTGAACGTGCGCTTTCCCATCTACAATGAGGGCCACAGCCCAGTAAAGCTCACACAATACTTCTTCCCTTTGTACAGCCACTTTTTGCTGCACTCCCCCATTGGGGCTGTCAAATTTTCAAGCACACATACAGCAATCACATAAAAAACCTCTGCATTGCACATTGTCATTTCTATACACCACTCCATATTTACAGTTAAACACTCTCTGTACACACTCTGTTTGATTGCAAAGCCCCTCCACCAGAAACCTATGCTAAATAATGCATGATTGCAGCATCCACAAAGATCCTAAGACGCACCCAGCACACTGTTGGCCATGAACACAACATTGCAGCCCTTTTCACACCCATCACAACACTATACATCCATGGAAGCAACCATGTGGGCACCTAATATTATGCACAAACGGAAAATACATTGCAGCACTTCTACCCAACTCCCCACAACATAAAACACCCATTCATGAAAATGTGTCTCACTTAGCAGAATCCACAGCCATACCACCGCCTGCACCACCTCTATACACTGACATTCAAAAAGTATTGTGTCACTGGCAACCTCTGCACAACAGCTTCACAACATTGGGCCTATTTCAATAAATCTGCACACAGCAGAGAAACCAACCATATATAAGCTGCACTTCCACCATACCCACTTCCATACTCACGTTACGTACACACTGCACCCTGTGGCCACACTTCACAACTTTTCCTGAAGCACGCCAAATACTGTATCATGTTGCACCTATCACCACAACCATAGAATGCACAATACACGCTTTGCAACTCACTTGTGCTGTAGCACGTCTACAATGTGCACCACACCCATTCTCCAAAGATCACCACCCTGTGCCTCATGCACAGTAAAACCTTTATTGCTCCAGTGGGCATGCTCCTTGCACACATTCCCTGCAACATAATGCAACCGTGCATGTCAGCATGTCACCAACTACCACTGTGCACATACGCACCACTGGCACCAGCACTCCTTACCAACCTCCACACCGCAATGGACATGCACAGCATTACATGCAACAGTTACCATAATATATATACATTACACTGTCTGCGGCACCCCTATGTCCCTTCATTCACATACTATTGTCTTACCCACTTCCATTCAGAAAGTATTGTGTGACTGCCAACCTACCACATTCTGTTCACAACACTGGCCTTACTGCAACCAATCTTCACAGACCACACCATGCAAGCACCACCCTCTACCGAATGCAGAGCTGAACATGCATTCCTGCGGTGGGTATGTTGCAGCCCTATGCTCTTGAGTGCATGCCCTAAACCCTACGGCCTACAGCCTTCGGCCATGCACCCAATAGCCTATTCCTTCTACAGACCCACTGCACCTTCAATCACCTATGCATACCACCATGTGCCCAACTACCGCATTCCATCTGCAGCGCACATCCACCTGCCCTCCCACCCAACCTATGTCATGTGCAATTCAGTCCCCTCCAGCAATTAACCTGCCACCACTCACCACAAAAAGAGGTTGCCGCAAACAGCTCACAGCAGAATCTATGGGGCCGTTACGACAGCTGCCTAAAATCACCACACAAAGTACTCGCCTACATATGTCACATGAACCACTTCTCACTCCACCACCCATTCCCTCCCTTATTGCCACCAACACATTCCGTATGGTACATTTTCCAGACCCTTCCGCCGCTGCACTCTCCTCCGATACACCATGATGTGTTCCCCAAAATATGTTGATGCACACCATGCTTCCCTCCAGTGGCTGTGTCCAAACTTCGCCGACAGCACGCTGTACTGTGAGCCAATGACACTTCTGTCTGCGGAGCGAACAGAGAAATGGGTCCGCAGAGCATTTCAGTTCTTAGCAACAATAGTATTAGTCGGATTTCCACCAAACACACAAAAGCATGCTTTCTGACCCAAGTCCCGTTCCTGCCGCAAATTTGATGAAAATCCATTCAGCCGTTCGGCCTGTAGCTGTGTGCAAAGTATTTCCCCATGCAGTCTATGGAAAAAAATATCTTTTGGAATACCCTATAACTTTGTCCCCCCCCACACGAAACCTTGCCAAACCTGGTGAGAAAATTCAGAGCCGGCCATTTACTTTTTTTGCAGAGTTTGGTGAGGATTCGTCCAGGGAAGAGAAGTTATAAGCTGTCGAAAAAGTGCTTTTCCTATGAGTTTAGCAACTTAACCACTACACGTCGGCTACCGCGGGCCATGTAATGTAGCAAATTTGAATCCTTATTATTCAAAGTGCATGTTAATATACACACCATACTTAAAGCTTTCACTCCAAATATTTTCACAACCACCAACAAACTGCAACCTACAATTATTTGTTCACAAAAAACACTTATTATACAAAACACACTTATCAATCATAACACAATTCAATTCTACCACTTCCTCTGCTTCTATAACGTGAGGGTATACACACCTCATCAAGCCCCCTTATCTGGGACAGAGGGAAAACCACAGCTCCTCTGTTTCTATAAACCAAGGGTATCCACACCTTCTAATGCCCCCGTACCAGGGATGGAGGAAAAACCACACCTTCTTCACAATACACCCTACACACTTCGCAGTGCTGGCCTTCCTCTTATATGGGAGTATCCACTTCCTTAATATTTCACCATAAACACACTATATTTCCATCCAAAACTTCTCCTCTCCCACAATAATAAAACCACCATTTTCTACGCTGCTGCCTTCTTCATGTACGGGCACACTGATGGTTTATGTTTCTACGAGCTTCCTCCCACAACTTTGCTGTTGATGCAGGTGCATAATCTTTTAGATTGGGTCACAGGATGAATAACACTCTTTATGGGGCTCTGTCTGCCATGGATAATTTCTTCTATTTTACTGTTTTTAGTACAGGGAGTAGTGGCAGTAATTGGCCATAGGGGGCACTGTGTATACAACTTAGTTTAGTGTATTTGGCCATATTTCTTATTGGGACACCATGCGCCTGGCGATCAAGGCTTATGTGTGTTCATACAATTATCATTTGGACCAGAAATAATTGCATCAGATCTACTCTTGTATCATGGAAATAACATCTCTTCGACGTTCCGTCAAGAACTATTTTGTACTCCCTTTCACTGTAACCATGGCTGCCATCATAAAGATACACAAATCTAAGCCCTACAGCGCGGCAGCTCTGAAATAACAAGTTGTGTAGTTTCTAGTCGGGCCTTTGCTACAAAATGGCAGAACCTCTGATCGATGCTACATTATAGTTCATTGGGGACACTGTTTTCTTCATGGATGTATCTTTTAGTAATCTTCTCAGTGTATTCACCACCCTATATTTCTTAGTGATCTTCTTAGTGTACACTGCAACCTAACTCCCACAATGTGGCAAAACTACATACTGTTTTGCAGACTAATTATATCCGACTTGTGCTTATATGTTAACAGCAACACAATAAGACATGTGTCCCTATTCTACTTGTGTTAGTGTGTTGGCTGTATTCAGGCTCTACTTGAAAACAGTCTGGTGGATGAAAGGCCTAAAACTATTCATTTAAGTGAGCGCTCTTATATTTATGTTCATATTTTAGGGTTGTGGGGGCAGTGCACAACGTGATGTTTGCCCCATTGGCACCATCACAATTGACATCAGTAAGAACTCCAATGTGCCATATCTTGGTGGACCCTATACGTCCTCATCATTTAATCCTTTTGTCTACAAAGCCTATTGGTAAATTAATCTTTCGTTGACATTCCGTCCTGGAACCATTGCCGCTTCCCAAATGACTTCCTCTGGGACTTTGCCTCTAAAATACTATCCTCAATATGTATTTGAATTCAGATTCAGGTATAATACCTATCACATGTGGGGAAACTCTGGTTTTCACCTCCTTAACCACTTTTTATTTCCTTTATAAAATATTGACAGCTGACCTTGTTAGAGCATCTCTGCATCATCCTATTGCATCTTACCACCTGTCCATCCATTCTTAGAGCTGAGCCTCATCTTCTAGCCCCTCCCCCCAGCCTTTCGTAAACAGTGGTGCTTCGAGGACCTGTTTTTCGTTTGGTTTTGACACAGTGTTGCTGGATGTTAGTGCATGAAGTTACACAATGGGCCAGAAGTACACGGATAGTCACTACAGGCCCATTTTAGTATTACAGTGCTTCTAGGATTTGGAAGAAACAGCCAGAATTAGTCCATCAAGGTCCACATTGAAGGACTTTGGTGCAACAGTGGGTTGCAAGTGCAATTTTGCATGGTTTTAGCACAAGGGTACAAATGGCCAAACTGTAAAAACAAACTGTTTCAATTCATTTTGCACCAGGAAATATTTTTTCCTGTTGATAATACCGTGCAAAATTGCATTTGCACTAGGACAAACTTTTAGTAATGCAGCCTATTAAAGCATTTGGGGCAAGCCAAATAGGAAAGGGAGTGTGGCAAGGGAATATTTGATTTTGAGAGCGGCCGCTGAAAGCAAATGATTCCAAGTGAAGGTATTTCAATATGTTGTCTATCCTTCCCCATTCAAAGGACTTCCGAGGCTGGACCTATTCCATGTCCTTCATGTTTGTTTTTCTATGTATGGATGTTTGTGTGAATTTGAATAAAAACATTAGTGAGATAATAGCAGACAGGTTGCATTTTTCTTTCGGTGGACAACTTGCCTGTATCTATTTGATATTATATGGGTGACTCTCCGGCATTGTACGTAAGATGACCTTCTTTAATTCCTTGGTGTGTCATACAAAATATAACAAAATATGCAGAGAAATGTTGAAAGCAGGGTGGACAAAAGCCAGCTGTGCCAAATGAAAATATTCTAATCCTGTTTTCCAGCATTCCTCATTCAAAGGACTTGTGAGAACCAGAGCTGTTCAAAGTCCTTCCTCAGTGTGGTGTGTGGCCTCCTTCCCCCCACTGACCAAAGTAGAACTACCTGTACTGGATCCAACCTTGCACAGGGCATTGGAGAATCCATTGAGGTAACATGCATACACAGTTGACGTTGCTCAACAGCTGGGTTTGCTGGTGTGCAAGATGGAGGTGGTACTATTACAGCTCATAGTTTATGTGTTTTTGTTGTTTTAAGTTTAATTCAACAGAGACACCTAAGCAGGGGTGATCTGGTGGCACTTGACTTGAAGTGGTAGAAAGGGAATAGTGGGTGGATGATGGGCAGAAGGCAAGAAATCTGTCAATATGCCACATTAGTGTGACTGGGGCATACACACATGCAGATACCAGCCTAACCCTCGCTCCCTAGGAAAGTAGGAATCATGAAGGCTTGGTTAGACGCTGACCTTGGTCCATAAGCAGGTTCAAACAGGAAACAATAAAGATTTATATATGTTTAATATTGACATTGTATATAGTCCAGTGGGCAGCTGATGGTGTTGTCATTTGTAGGCATACCAGATTGGTGAATGATCTGGTTGGGAACACAATTTATCAGGAAAGGTCAGAGAGGGGTTTCAGTTAGTGATTGGAGGTAAAGGGTATCATTTGTCAGCAATGTCTTATTTTTTTAATATTTCTTTTTAATTATAACAATAAAATCATGAAGGCGTGGTGAGCCACTCCCATGGGTCCATAAGCAGGGTCAAACGGGAAACAAAAGAATGTTCTATTTGTTTACTATTTACATTTTATAGGTGGTGGTTAGAGGTGGTAGGGGTATCATTTGTCAGCCAGGTCTTAGAGGCTGCTAGTGGACCTAATACATCTATGGTAGGAAGAGAAATTTAGGAAGGCCGGGATACCATATTGGAGACTAGAGGACTGGAACTGGGGCTGGTGCTTCCAGGGGGAATAACGGTCTTTGAGCCTAATGGGGAAAGGTTTCCTGGGATTTAGTGAGTGAGAAGTCAGAGGGAGATGGCCAGGAGTAAGTGAAGGAGGGCTTATTTGTTTAGTGGGTAGAGACAGTGTAAGAGTAATCACCAGCTCACTGTTTCATGGACATCTTATGTGTGGCAGCACAGCTAAGAATGTTCCATTGCGTTTGGAATATAGGTGTCCTTTTCAAAATTAACAACACCCTTTCCAAATCTTTTCACCGCTGCCGCTTCCAATGCATCTCAGAGCCTCACAGGGCACATCATGGGGGGGCCAATAGGGGGCAAGTGATAGTGCCGTAAAGCAGAGGGAGGGACATAACAAGCCACCTTGCTCATCTTCACCAATAAATGAGTCTAACCTGCACATAAAATGCACTTCTGTGAACTTTAGAGGCATAGTAAGATTCCCATTTGTAAGTGATTTCAATCCGGCACACACCCAAGTCAAAGCTCAGCATGTAGTGCACAACTGAAATCCTTATTTATTTTTGTCTAAAAGTTCAATATTCACAACAATATACTGCTCATATCACACCCTTCTCCTGGAACCCCCCCCCCCACCCCCGGTCACACAAAACAAGGAATCAGGCTGGTTTGCAAAAGTAAATATTTATTTATGTATTTAAAATTTAATCACAATGGCCCTCATTACGACCGTGGCGGAAATCGAAAAACGATGGCGGAAATGCAATACCGCCATCGAATAGCGCTCGGTGCGATTATGACCCGTCACCGTAAAGTACGATGCCATTAGCGACACCGTAGTGAACGCCAACGCTAACTGCACCAAGTACGCGCGCGCGCGCCATGCCAAACCGTAACTAGCACCATGGCGCAAGGGTACGCGAATTCCGACCCTAGCGGAAATGTACTCAACGCCATCAAGCACGGCGGAAAGTACCATTCCGCCATGGTGAGAAGTACGGCATCGCGAATCAACCGTAAACGGCCCCACTGAGTGCCTGTACACCGCTCCCTGGCCACATAGTACAACTCCCCGTAGGTGCAACGAAGTCACAATGCAACCAGTGAAATGTACAAGTCACCCATGCATGCCAACGAACAAAAGAATCACAAGAGGGGCCAATGGGAGCTGCAGGGCACAGATGGCACGAATACAGAAGCTATACCAATGGACATGACCTCAGTCTCCCACCAAGAAACGCACGCAAACACAGGCACCTGTGACCAGCAACATTCCGATAATCACATCAATCCACCAATCCACCTGGCTGACCGGCATCTGTTACACAAAACCTAATCCCCCGCCCCTGAGCATGACATCATTCAAACAGTCATATTGGCAGCCCTCACCCCTGACCTCACTGGGCTTCGTAGGCAAACGCGCCCAGCACAGTACCACGCAACTATACTCCGAAGCTGGAACCCAATGCAGATCTCCTCACAATACATCGCTCCCCAAATAGGAATATGCCACATCACTTGCAAAGAAGAACGCCACACGGCCCATATCAGAATAGAAATTTAATGCACAACAAATTCACCAAGCCCATACAGCCATTAGGCCATGAACTCCAAAACACATTTCACCATTGTGGGCTGCATCCGCAATAAATGACCAGCTACTTCTTGTGTGACGCCCTGTTCCTTCATGGTACACAGGGGCTACATTCTCGTACGAAAAGGCAACATGGAAGCGCCTAGAACCGCAGGGCCGTCCCAATAGGGAGGCACTAGTCCAGCTGAAAGGCCGAAATGTTGCTCCGAGCCACTAGTACTGCGTAAGGGCATGTGGCCCATTGGCGATCGTCCCATAAGATCGTAATGCTGCTCCACTGATTAACACGAAGCAGCAGGTGTCGGGAGTAAAACCCATCTGCAGGAGTGGCATACAGATGGCAGTGGCAAAAGGGGAGGAGATACCTGTCAACCAAAAGAAAAGAAAAAGAATAGAATGGCCATCAGAACTACATTCGAACAACTCACTTCAATGATCACACTAGATCCACAGCCATATGCATGCTAGCCCACTCCAAAGGATCATCACCACCCCAAAACCACTTGCGACTCACAACTATCCATATCGAGGTGAAAACACCATCACAAACGAGTGTACCTGTGCATGCGTCTGTGAAAACAGAATCCATCAGATGGGATTGGTAACGTGCATGGACACAAGTGTCTGAAGGCGCGTCGAGACAGGGAGGGCTCAACAAGGCCAGATAGACGATGGTCCCACTATGGCAGCCCTGCATCACATAGCGCAGGGGAGGCGGACAGATTCCAAGAAGCCCTGTACATGGCAAACACCGTATCAAATCATCTGTCCATGCATCCATTCATCATTCCCTCATCCCGTAATGAGAACGCCTGTTTCCATACTCACATAACATGTGAGAATTCCATTGAGTCTGTGCGTTATGCAGCCTGCAAAATCCACTGTGCCCCAGCCCGTAATTCCAGTGTTGTGAAGTAACATGTATTTGGGAACGTCCGGCCTCATCATCCACTTCGCTATTGCGCATCCCAAACTATTCATATCAATCATTGCATCCTCGCCATGGCCCCTGTCCCAAGGACACTGAACAATAGAACGTTATATTTGCAGTCAGACCTGTGGGCATCTCCTCGCCGCTAGCTGAAGACCGAAAGCGCCGCCCTTCGAATTCCTCATTTGCAACATCACGTCGAAAAGGCATCTGTGGCCGCTTGAAATCACAAATTAATCCATCTAGTGCGGCTGTGTGTGAAAATGGCAACTGCCTTCACTCACAAATGGGAGGCCCCGCCCGTCGGTGAACCTCGGTACAGTGATGCATGAGGGTCCACCGTTACTCGAGTACTACGTTCCACTGACCCTTCACAAGTCTGTTCGCGACTGCAAAGAATGCATGTGAAACAATGGGACCATAGCCGAATGAACATATCAACCAATGTTACACGGCCATCGGGTACTAATACATGATTGTAATAGCAAGATGCCATTCCTCGAATTGCAGCGTTGTGTGCGGGACGTGCTCGCCCAAAGGGGAGAGCAGCTTGCACAGGTGGAATGAATCACCACAGGTGGAGGCCATACAGCCTGAAAACACATAAATTGCACACCCAGTCTCCTCCCACAACCACACCCACTCCGAAATGCTACCGGCAGGACTCGCGATGTTGGCCCTGGGGGACCTGATAGCACTGCAAGTACTCCAACTCCAAGAAGAAGACGAACACCAACTACAACCGGCCGCACGGAGGAGACGCAGGAGGAGGAGGAGGGCAAGGCAGGGCCAGCAAGGGCTGCCAGCACAGCCACTACCACCACGCAGGCAGCCCGCAATCCCACGCCTCCGAGCACATCCGTTCAACCTCACTGATGAGCAGATCCACACCCTCTACCGTTTGGACCGGGACACCATAGCCGCCATTGTGGACATGACACAGGCTGACCTTGTCAGCATGATAGATAGCCCAACCGCCATCCCACCCCTACTGAAGGTGGTGTCTGTACTCCACTTCCTGGCCACAGGCACCTACCAGCACACAGTCGGACAGTTGCATGGCATTTCTCAGCCACTGTTCTAACGGACACTATTGCAAGTGCTCGATGCCCTCCTGCAGCACGCAGACGACTACATCTCTCTACCACGCTCGGAGCAGGAAATAACCAACACAAAAGTGGGATTCCATGCACTTGGCGGCATACCGGGTTGCATTGGTGCCATCGACTGCACCCATGTGGAATTGGTCGTCCCACATGCCATGGAGGCCCAGTACCGCAACCGAAAACAATTTCATTCACTGAATGTACAAACAGGATCATTACACATTGTTGTGCCCGATTCCCTGGATCAACCCATGATTCTATGGTCTTGAGGAACTCTACAATACCACGCTACATGGAGCGACACGCAGGGAACAGATCCTGGCTACTCGGTGAGTCTGATTTCATGCATGATGATGTGGGGTATGTGATGCGGCAATGACCTGGCAGGAAGGGGGGGAGGTGCGTACGTAGCAATGGCATTCCACATAATTCGTTTATCGTCCACATACAGGTGATGCCGGATATCCACTGAAGAGATGGCTCCTCACACCAGTCCGGAACCCACGGGACCAGCATGAGGAGGACTACAACCATGCCCACTCACGTACCCGTGTAGTCATTGAACAGGCATTCGGCCTACTGAAGACCCGTTTCCGGTGCCTCAGCAGGTCTGGCGGGGCACTCCTGTACCGCCATGAGAAGGTTGCAAAGATGGTGATGGCATGTGTCATGCTCCACAACATGTGCGTACGTAGAAATGTGCCCATGCCCCCTGACGCAGAACTGCAAGCACCTGAAGATGGTCATGATGAGGGTGGGGATGTGGCAGCACCTCAAGGAGTCTGCGAGGCACAGGAGGGCCGTGAAATTCGTCAGCATCTCATAGATGCATGCTTCTAGCACTCACGCCTGGTGGCTGATACATGGACACGGGACTCGTGGCACTGTGTGTGTCTGGTACATGCACAATATGGACTGTACGCCTATGATGGCCTAGTACACAAAGATCATTGTCCACACATCTCATTGTTTGATCGTGCATTGTTTATGGCATATGTGATATCATGTTGAACACCCTATCGACCCGCCACCCAAGTGAGCCCAACACACCCCCTCCACCCTCCTACCTCCCCCCCGAACACCAGTGTCCAAAGATGCTCATTGTCAGTGGGCATTCGCTATTGCAAGCCCCCTCTGTGGGTATCAGGGGCACCCCTGCCTGTGGAGCGCAGGTTCCTCCCAGATCTACGTTGGGGGCTGCCCTGGACGGAACTTGCAACGGATGATGTCTCTGCCTGCTCACGTCCATGCATGTCCCTAAGGGTTTGTGAGAGCTCAGTGAGCACACGGCGCACTGCGGCAAGTTCGGCACATACGTCTTTGGACGTCGCATGCAGTTCCCCCCTCAGGCTCTCGGTGCTTCTCTCCATTTGGACTCTCAGGCTCTCGGTGCTACTCTCCATTTGGACTCTCAGGCTCTCGGTACTACTCTCCATTTGGACTCTCAGGCTCTCGGTGCTACTCTCCATTTGGACTCTCAGGCTCTCGGTGCTACTCTCCATTTGTGCCCTAAGTGTCTCAGTTGATGTTTCTATGTCTGCCTTAGTGCCCCCACATCCATCGGCATGGTCCTTGAGGAGCGTGGCCAGTTGCTGCTGTTGCACGATTAACTGGTCGAGGGACTGTTGCCTGTGCTGGGCCATGGCCATTTGCGGTGGTGTCACAGAGGGGCTGTTTGCCTCATGTTGCCCTGCCACAGGGCTTGTGGGGGATGGCCAGTCGTCGTCTTGTGGGTGCCCCTGCGTGGTATCCTCATGGTGTACGGGATGGAACAGACAGGGGGATTGGGACAGGTCATGGATGGATCTGACTTCGACATCCCCGTCTTCTGTGTCGGAGCATGCTGCCATTAATGGGGTGCCACCTATGGTGCTGCTGCCACCAGAGGCAGTACCTTCTGTGGCATCCATTGGGGGGACCTGTGGTGGTGCTGTTGTGGGCATGCTGGCTGCTGGGGTGCCTGTTGATGTTCCCTCCTGTGTGCTGCCACTTGATATGTGCTGCTGCCGTGTCTTGATGCGTGCAGCTGAGGTGGAGGGTCTTTGGCCGTCGGTCTTGGCCCTCTTTGCAGGTGTGCTGGTAGGGGTGTCCTGGAGCTCGTCGTTTGGATCGGACCCTGTGGTGGAGTAAAGGAGGGCGAGCGTTATTAATGGGTCTGTGGGAATTGGAATGGCAATGTATCACATGCATTGGGGTGGTACCTGAGGGTGATTTGGGTCGGGGCCTTGGAGGTGCTTTCATTTGTGTGTGGAGTGAGGGTGCAGTTGTTTGGCAGCCTGCAGTTAGGGTGTGCCTGCTGCACGTGTAGTGGGTGTTTTTGGGGTTTTTACTTATTTATGTATTTATTGTGGTTTTAAAGTGCGCTATCAGGCCAATGTGTGTGGACGTTCTCCTGGCCATGTGTTGCTGTTGCGCTATGTGGACACATGTGGATCACATGATTGGACATTGTGGATTTGGCATGGTTTTATTTGGGCCACCTACCTGATTCTCCGGATGTCTGCACTCCTTTCTCCATCCCTCCGACTCCCTCTATGCTCTCCATTCCAATGGTGGAGGCACAGATTTCTTCCCAGGGGGTCAACTTGATGGGTGATTCCGATCCTCCCCCGGTGGCTGTGGCAATGTTGCGGTTGGCAGAAAGTATGCTACGGACGCGTATCCGCAGGTCGTCCCACCGCTTCCTGCATTGCTGTGGGTTGCGGGGTGCGGTCCCCACCGCACTTACCCGCTGTGCCACCAGGGCCCATATGGCCTTCTTGTTCGCAAGTGCCGTCCTGGTCATTTGCGTGGAGAAGACGGCGGCGGGTGGAGGGTCTCTGTTAGCACGGTGAGTTCCTCACGGGAGAAGTGGACCTGCCGCTTGTGGTCGCACGCTTTCTTCGCTACTTTTCCCATTTTTCTTGGTTTTACTAGGGTGGATGACGGGTTGGGATGTGTCTCAGGGTGGTGTTTTTAGTGGTTGTGTGTATTTTGTGGTTTTATAGGTGTACGGGGTGTTGTTTCCCGTTCCGGGCCCATGTTTTTACTTCCGTTTCCGTATATTTACGGTCACCGTACTTTCCGGTTGGCGCTCACTGCGGTGTCCGCTATGATGGGTGGCGGTATTGCACCTAGGGCGCCGTACGGCGGCGGTGTGGGCCGTTTTGGGGTCATTTGCGCCATCGCGGACTTTGCACTTCCGCCATGGCGTGGTGCTCGTGCCCGATGGGTCGGAATGGGCCGCACTTTGCTCCATCGTGCAATGGCGGAAACGCTATTTACGCTGTGGCGGTCCGGTCAGTCACTTTCCGCCAGGGTCGTAATGAGGGCCAATATGTTTTAATAGGTACACAACAATCACCAATGGGGTGACAGAACACTGAATAATATCTTTAAGACATGAGGAGTAAGTAATGAGCAAAACAAATGCAGCACAGAAAATAATACTTTGTGTTGGTTCAGATCAGATAGCACTGTGGTTAGCAGGTCGCCCCTGCAACACACCTCAACCCCCCAATAGGCAATGTAAGGAGATAGGAGGGGAGAGCAGTTACTGAGGTATAGCACAAATCAAACAGAATATCAGTCCCACTTCCCCCAGCAGCTCAAGAGAAAAACGGAATTGACTTTCAGCTGTCAGACTAGCTTTCAAGATCGTCTTTAGAATGGGCTGGGCAAAAACACAAAATATTGTCAAAATGGCTGAAATTGTATACATTCTTATGGTAGCCGCATTAAACAGTTGCACACAAACACAAGCAATGATTTGGTCAGCAGAAAACAATGGAAATCTCAAGGTCCAAGTTGGAAACAGCTTAGTGCTATTTTACACGTGAAAATGTTTCCGATTTTCACAATCGCAGCAAACGTTTAATTGCGCGATATTCGCGATAATGGGAGAATCACACTGATTTGAAATGCGGTTTTGGGTTCTATGGATAGCTATGGATGTTGGCTACAAGTAGGAGTGGAAGTTTGAAAAACTGAGGGAGTTATGGAGTTTTTAGTAAAGGTCATTTTTTGTAAAATAGGCGCGATAATTTATAACAGAAATGCACTTTTAAAAATGACAAATGGGTTTGCTTACACTAGGGGATGACTATGAAGAAGCGAATACCACACAAGAATGTTACAGCCACTGTGTCAGGGTGACCCACCTGATAAAGAAACTCGACTTCTCCAGATGAGAAAAGGGTCAGCGCATAGATAGTTCTAACAAGACTGGTTCTGAAGGAAAGGGAGGATGGGTTGGACAGGGATGAGACAAGGCAAAGATACTCCTAACAATACTGGTTCTGAATGACAGATAGGATGGGTTGGAAATAGGGATAAGACTATGTAAAGTAAAGTACATATGCTAGGTGACACAATTCTTCCTATTTATACTCACTGGATACGTTTTTAAATGGGACTGTCAGCTCTGGTGAGGATTGGGTCTGGCCTAGGGGAAAACAGCACAGCAGGCAAGGGACTGGATCCTATAGGCCTTAAAAATGACATCACAAAGGGGTGTATGGGCCGGCTTAGCTAAGCTTGCCCCTGTGAAAGGTGATTGGGTCAGAGTCTACTCTCTGCCTTGACAGGAGGAGAGAAACAGAGTGTCATCTTTATGGTGTATTTTAAGATGCTGAAAATCTACCCCGAGCCACTGGAACACAAAGTCTAATTTTGGCAAAATACATATTTGCACATGTGCAACCTCTATAAAAAATCACATATACCGATTGCCTAATTTATTGAGTATCTGCTCATCAAACTCTCACAGCTGTAGGATCTGGTATCAACTTTCTACAGACTTTTGTCCTTTTCGCTATGAACACAATGTCCAATGTTTAAGCAAATTTCCACAAATGTGCGTGTTTAACATAGGGATATGCGTGTAGATTTTCACAATTCTAACAGTAATACATTTTGCGTAAAATCACATATCTTGCCATTCCTGTCCAGAACATGTCACACAGTTATGGCGCCTCTTCACACGTGCAGCCAGAATTTAAATTAACAACTCTGTCATGTTCATATTTTTCACCATTTTGAATAGCAAGTTATAAGTCTTTTAAAAAGTGTTCTTTATTCATGTTCAACAACAGATGGCCACTTGGCTCCGCCTCTTTTTGTCTCCCTGCAGTCCAGGGGCATGCTCCTCCTTGTTTGTTCCTTCCAGAAGCCATTTACGACCCTCTTCACACTTCTAGTTTCCTGAGCTGCAGCTTGTCATTGTTCCTTTGCTCTCTGTAGACCAGATTATGTCCTACCATGCAATTAACACCTCCCTGTGAGTTTCTGCTGGGGGGAAGGCCCTCCTTCTGGGAAGAAACCTGCTTTCCCAGTTTTTTTTTTACCTTCAGCCAAGCTAATTACTTCTTAAACTTAAGAAAACCCACATTTGTTGCATTACCTACACATACATTTCTTCCTTGGCCATAAAATCTGTGGAATCAAAAACACAACTAAAATCAGTATTCCTTTTGGCAACAATCCTGTTTATATTTGCTAATTCCGCAGACTTTTGAGAGTTAGGTCATGTTAAAGCTGCCTTAGTGCTCCTCTGACAGCTGTCATTCAGGTTGCCCCGGGTACTGCACCCCGATTTTGGCATAGAGGCTGTCAGTTCTCAGATTTTGTATGTTTCACAATGTTTCATTTGATACATGGATTTTAGCACGAGGCAAGATTGTGGATGTTTAAAAGAGTTGTGTTATAGGCATTTTGGAGTTTTTGGGCAACAAAGCAAATGACAATTGTAGGCACATTTTGGGGTTTCACTTGCAAAGTGCTGCTTCTCTCTCTGCAATCTGCTTGCTGGTTATGGAACCCATTGGCACCTTTCAGCAGGGTGTTCTGTATTCCACTGCACATGCACCATGGGTGGCAGGTTGTGCATCCCTCTTTTTGTGTGCTGAAGCACACGGTTTTTGTAGGTTTTGGCGTGCACAAGGGTTTTGCCGCCATTGTTGCTGTTTCTTTCCCCACAACTGGCAGGGTGATGCTGCACAGCATAGCGGAGTGGGTCAATACATCCCACACATTATAGTCCTAAAGTGTTTTCAAGGAGGCAGAAAACATTATACCATGGAATCAAACTGGTGTCCGAAAGGGCTGCTCCACCACAGCCAATGCTTTAGCTCTCACTACCATCATTCAGTAATCATGGAATATTCATAAAAGACCAGTCTATGCGATATATGTAGATTACAGTGCCACTTTTGACACAGTCGACTGTGCAAGGCTGTGGGGGAGGTTGGCTAGCTGGGGGATTCCACCTAACCTATAAAAAATGATCATGTTGTTGCACAATGAGACACGGATCAAGGTAGGACTGTAGGGCAATGGGGGAACTTCGGACTGGATTTATACTTACATGGGACTAAAGCAAGACTGCATTCTAGCCCCCTTGTTATTCAATTTATATTTGTCTGACATGGGGAAAGCTTTGGCCGATCTGAATTGTTCCCTGACTAAACTTGGAGATCAGGTTTTACAATAGATGGGCTACTCCGATGACATTGCTATCCTTTACTTAACACCCTGTGGACTTCAAGCAGCTTTGAACAACCTCAATTCCTACTCAGCAGCAAACTCACCTAAAGTGAACACCGTCAAAAGTAAGATTAGGATGTTTGACTCTATGCAAAAAAGCATCTAGAGCTGACTGGAAATTGAAGGGGCTCTCTATAGAAGTTGTTACTCAGTACATTTATTTAGGAATTACCCTTGACACAAAATGTATGAGTGTTTCTCCTCTAAGCAAACTTAAGTTCCGTACTGCACAAACATCTGGGGCCATCTGCTCCCTTGCTCTCAAGGGAGGTAGTTATTCTGTGGGCACTCTAGTTAAACTGATTTCTGTGAAAATCTCACCTATCATTTCCTATGATGCAGAGGTGTGCGCTTTGGGGTGTTTTTAGCGGTTTCTAAACTTGAAATTGCAATACCTAGGAGGATTCTAAGGTTATCCTTGTTTGTTTCGTCTGAAATATTTTATTTGGAATTTGATACAATCCCGATTAGAGAGCGCATTATGCTGAATTGTCAGATGATGTATTGGAAGCTCGCATATGCAAAGAAGAATACACTCAAATACACTCATGGGAAAGCTGTTTGAGGTGTTCTCTACTAAGGCTGCATTCATGCAGTCCTCTACCTTAGGAACCATCAAACGATTAGCTGATGTATCGTTCAAGAGATCCCCCACTCGAGTTGGATCTAAACCTCAACAAAAGAGCAATGAGGGCACAACTAGAGGACTCTATCCATGATCAGTAAATCTACAGCTGAATGGTTCATTCCGTATATCTCTGAGCGACAGCTGGTCCCCTCTTGTATTCACACTTTTCTTGGCAATCACTATGTCTGGGACTAAATGCGCTTAACATTTAATGCAGTTAAATCCCTTGAGATCACTGGGTGATGGCGTAAGATTCCTAGAAGCTATACACTCTGCCGTTTGTGTGGCGAGTCAGAACTGGAATCAGTGTGGCATCTTCTATTTGAATGTAGTGCATTTTTAGATCTTCTAGTAAAAGCGACCCGAGCATCAGGGTTTGACATGTCTGTCACTTCTGATGCTCTCTGGGAAAGTTTTATGTCTGGAACAGACACAGGCTGTATCATTTTCTATACTAAACTGTGGAAAAAAATCTATGAAATTATATTAGTTTTAGATGAGTGAAGGCGCATTTACCTCCTTTCCGGTCTTTTGAGGAAGGAGATCTATGACATTATACTTGTTTTAGACGTGTGTATCTTTTCCTTTCTCCCCTTCTGGTTGTTTTCTTGTTTTTTGGTTTTATAAAAAGTGATGACTTGATGGTGATATTATGATGAAATGCATTAAAAGTTGATTTAACTGTATGATACTAAAGAAAATACAACACATTTGAAAAAGTCCTAAATTCGGACAAGGTTGCACACTTTGAGACTGCTACGATGGTGAACGTGCACACTATACACAATAATTAATAACAACAAACATCACTCGACTAGTTTGATCGAAGGTAAACATCTTCACCACCATCTGTATTTATTATAAGAATTCCCCTTTGCGCTAAAGCCAGCAAATCTATGCAGTTCTTAGAAAATCCTAATAACTAGCAGCAGTAGTTCAAACACCTCAAACATAAGAAGAGAAAGGAAGAGACATCGACTTGCCATAGTTTCCCATTAGATTGCATGTCCCCTTGAGACGCCTA
This sequence comes from Ambystoma mexicanum, assembly GCF_040938575.1. Classification (NCBI taxonomy): domain Eukaryota; kingdom Metazoa; phylum Chordata; class Amphibia; order Caudata; family Ambystomatidae; genus Ambystoma; species Ambystoma mexicanum. The sequence continues at coordinate 753,298,817 of NC_090923.1, forward strand.
CGACTTATTACAGCCCTAAGGCGGGTAAACAGGAATCTCACAGGAGCCTCTCATTGGGCGGGGGATGCAAGGCCGGTGGCGAGGGTGAGCGGCGCCTTGTGATTTGCTGGACCTTTCTGCCCGCTTTCCAGGCTGTGCTATTTCTTGAAAAGGAGCCACGGAAATCGCTGCATGAGAGAAACTGAATCCCCCTCTGCCCCCCCCCCCCCGCACATCCCCCCACCCCCAGTGCATCAACCGCTCAGAAATAGACTAAAAAGGGGGAAGTCATTCTGATGTATTACCCGGGCTGCACGGAAAACCGTTAGCTTAATACGAAACCTTTATTATTAGAAAATGCTAATTAACAAGAATGCATGAATGAATTACATCAAGCAATTATGTCAAACGAACGAGGGTGGTAAATTGATTTCTGCAGAAGCTAGAGGGAGAGATCAAATGGGTTCCAGAAGGAAAAGAATTGGAGGTACACCTTTCGCTTACCCCATTATGTCCTAACCATTCAAGCACGCTTTTGTGACCTCGACTTTATTCTCTTTTTTTTCAAAGATGCATTTTCTGCGTCTTTCATGTCTGACAACTATCATTTTCTTTTAAAAACTGGCAAATCCCGATTCCTCCTGGGATACTTGTCCGCATGTTCCAGAACTCCCAAATATGGCTAGAAAAGTATGGGACTGATTTACACAGCTATTCCATGGCATAAATCATATTATCATCGGGGAGGAGTCGTCACAGTTGCACTCAACCAATCAGAGAGCTCAGATAACAGACCTTATCACCTGATATTGACACGAATTCTGCACCCTGTCATGGGCTATACCCACACTGCCAGGCAGGCACGTTGAATCTGTTCCACCACTTCCCCCAAACTATCCCACACTGCCTCCCCACATTCACTTGCCCCGGAATCTGCCTGCCACAGATGCCAAGGACACCAGGCACTCTTCCTGCGCAAAACCACTCCGCTACAAGCCTGCTTTGCCTATGAGATCGCTGTCAAATATATGGAGAAAGGATGACGAGTAGTTTATGAAGAGTAATTCCCTTCTCCATTTCATAGAGTGCCATCTTTTTCTGTGATTTTTTTTTTCTATATGTTTTCAACTTGAGAAATAGTTGCCAAGCCGTTTCTCCACTTAAAAACAGACGACTATTAGCACCCCTGAAAACCTTTCTGGTACTATAGCTATCACTCCCTTTCAGTCCGGCTTTCCTGGACTGTAACACCCGGCAAACATTTTTAAACGCACAGATTCCGATGCCCTTGACACACTTCAAAACAGATGGGGGAAGAGGCCCTTATATGCATTTGAAAACAGCATCCAGATTCTCAATCAATGTAATTTAATGTATTGGTTTGCAACATGGCGATATGCGTCATTTCGGACCTTGCATTGTGACCAGGACAGCAGCGGTTTGAAGCAATTCTCTCCCGTTTGTATTTCTATCCTCACATTTCCATGGCAGCCATCTTTGTTAGGGCTGCATTCCCTGTGCTCCATTTATCATGTTAAAAACAATGCCCTTAGCACACCGAATGATATTCCAGGGGTGCTGTGTTATGTCTTACCTATCCTGGTTCATTAGCTGTTTCCTAAGTATATGTGAGCCTGTGCCTGGAATGCTTGTATTATAGTGTTCCATCTAGAATGTTTTGGTGTGAGTGCCAAGGTCCTCCCTGTTCAGTTGGAAAATGAGCTGAACAGAGGGGGGCCCGGTGGATGCTTCCCTCCCTTATGTACTTATCCTGCCTGTAACTTATTACCTGTGATTTATGTACCACGAACCCACTAAAGTCTCTTAACCCAACCTGGTCTCCTGGCTCATCATTGCAACCCCTCAACTTGCGTTGTAACACTGGCGACGAGGATGGGATGGAAAACGGAAAGGAGCTGCAACCTAAAAGGAAGTACCAGGGAAGAAGAGATGGCAAGGAAGGTAGCCACCAGCACAAAGGAGGAACCATAGAGGCATTTTGGTGATTGAGGTGTACCTGGGGCTGAAAAGCAGCAAGAAAGGACAGAAAAGAAGCAAACCTGTGCCAGAAGGAATATGGTACACAGGAAGTTGCCCACCAAAAAGGAGTGAGGAACCAGAAGCATCCACCGCCCCCCCCACCCCCCCCAGACCCAAGGTGAGCGCGCCCCATGTCCTGCATGACTGATTAGTGAGGGACATTTATAGTGATTTTGGGGGGCAGCGCTGCTCACTTTCATTTGTTCTGCATCTGCCACAGTAATGGCTTCTTAATATATGAAGGCATAGGCGCATTTTTAGTTTGGCGCTTCACAAGAAGTCAATGGCGTGTTATTGGCAGAGCAAGGGGTCGGGGGAACAAAAGAGAGACTCTGCTTATCAGCAGTGCAAGTGGCTCCAGCGATAATGCGCATAGAAGTAGCCGGGCATTTGACATCACGCCCACGTTCATAAGACTTTTACAAGCTGCGTTTGAACATGCTGTAAAAAGGAGCAGCTGCAAGTCTTATTAACACTGAGTAGGAGTTAAAGGCGCAGCTGGATTGACTGTTCATTACCTTCGGCATTACTGGAACGTTACATGTACTGCAATGACTGGAGGATGCATTTCAAGGCTATCAAAATGAAAGCGGCAGGCATTTATTTTCTATTAGCATTTCCATTTTGTCTGATCGGATCTTCAGGAAAGTGTTTCTGCCTTTCGATTTTCTTGAAAGTGTAATGTGCGAATTCAAAATGTTTTGCCTTATGTACATTGCAATTTATTTTTTGTGACATTGCCATTTTATTGAGCTGATATTTAAGAGTTGAAAGCAACATGCAATGTACCCATGCAACGTTTCTTTATATTGTAAATGCAAAGGCCATCACATGCTAAAATGTTGTTTGGAAAATGAAAATGAAGGCAATGCATCACTTTGGGAATGTGATATATGAAAACATGGGTCACATTTTGCAGGCATTGTGGTGCAGTTTCTATGGTTTGTTATATGGCATTCTATAACATGCTTTTGGGAAAGGAGTTTCCTGTTTTTTTGTGCCAATAGCGTTGGCAGGAGGGTTGATTTACAGTGGCCATGTGCTGTGGGTCTCTTTATTGGTGTGAATATAGTTATTGGTGTGTGCCAAACTGTAAGCATCAGTGTTACCCAAGGGTGGGCAATTGAATTATTTTTTGGAGCCATATGGTGGCTATGTGCCAATAAGCAGTGTTTTATTATGGTGCCAATGTGTTTTGTTTGGCAAGTGTTTTAGTAATTGCATTGGACCTAAAGTTATGGTGCCAATGTTGGTTATTGGCAAGTTTTAATTGGAAATGGCTATGGCACCAATGTTTTTAGCAGGTTTTAAGTGGTAATGGAATGGAATTAATGCAACCAAAAGAAATGGCAGGTAATAAAATGTATAGTGTAGTTTGCAGTAACTAACCCACAGTTACATATCAACAAAGACTCTGCAGGCATAACATTTTGAACTTTTATTGCGGCGCACCTAATTTTCGGATTATCAAAATTTGTTATGCTGAATTTGGCTGTTGTTTTTGTGTGGATATTGTGAGTGCCATAGAACTACTGCATTTCTTTGATATGTTCACTTTGACAATGTTTTTATTAACCTAACAATTTTTCCACAGGTATATGTCAAAACTGAACTTTGCAAGCATGATTTTTGGGACTCGCTATGGTGGTGTAACTTAAAACGTTTTATATTCCCAAATTTTTCAAGCTGAATTCGTTCATTAGTTTATTTAACAAACTGTGTAGGTTAAGTCAGCTGTGTGATTGTGGTTGTGTGAACGTCTGTTTGCCAGTATCAGAGCATGGTTTGCTCATTGTCTAGTAATAGGTTAGTTCCTTGACCTTTAAGCATGCCTATGTTTAATATGCTTAGTTGTGGCGAGCATTCTCTTGTTCAGGTAGTGAACTTACATAGGTTCAAATGTTAATGTGCTCAGTGGTGAGCATTGGTGTTTCAAGGTTAGTAGCTACGTTACAGACCTGGTTTTATGTTGGCATATGTTTGTGTCAATGTGTTAGTTAGTTAATGATTGATCATTTGGTTGGGTATCAACATTGGTGCTATTTGTCACCGTTAATGTGGTTGGTGCTCAGCAGGATGTTATGTGGAGGCAATTTGTGTCTCTAAATGATATGCATTAGGCAGATAGAGGGTATTAACCCTGTAGTTTCTTTCAAGAAGCTTTTGATGTTGGAGAATGTTGTAACAGGGTTAATGATATGATGTAGGTGGTCAGGTTTGTTTATTAGATTGTGGGCTGGTTCCCTGTAGCTGAGTTCCATAAATGGCCATTATGGTTCTGGCGAGTGTCTTGTAGTGGATTAGCTATTTTTAGCTATATCATGGAATTGGAAGGGAATAGCATATGACTATTAGTGGTTTGCTGGATGGGATATGTAAGGACAGTTTTTTTTAGATATATTGTCCATTTATGACTTTTCCTTCTGTTTCCTTCCTTCATTGTATTGTCATGTAAGGGCGGAGATGTGTTATGTCTTACTTATCCTGGTTCATTAGCTGTTTCCTAAGTATATGTGAGCCTGTGCCTGGAATGCTTGTATTATATTGTTCCATCTAGAATGTTTTGGTGTGAGTGACAAGGTTCTCCCTGTTCAGTTGGAAAATGAGCTGAACAGAGGGGGGACCGGTGGATGCTTACCTCCCTTATGTACTTATCCTGCCTGTAACTTATTACCTGTGACTTATGTACCACGAACCCACTAAAGTCTCTTAACCCAACCTGGTCTCCTGGCTCATCATTGCAACCCCTCAACTTGCGTTGTAACATGCTGCTTGCAATAATAAGGTACCTTGTAGACTTTCCTGGCCAGTAACGGTGACTTGAACCACATAAAAGGCACAGGCTAAGCTTAGGATATTCATTTAGTCAGTGAGCCGTTAAAATTTGGCATTACCACAAAGTCAAGTATCATTGCTTAATTAAATGTTAGAAACATACTTGCCTCACAAAGAATGTAAATGCAAGATTCTGTCATTCAGAACTTTTTTGGGAATCCTTCCATAAATGCCCCATATTTTCTTCTTAAACAGAGAATAACTGGTTATTGTTTTCACCTTGGCGATAAGTCAACCTCCCCATTCCATGCAGTTACTGTCCAGGCTAGGTCAACAGATGCCTGCTCCACATTCATTACTTTCTAAGTTTCTCTGTGCCAATGAATTGAGCCCCTTGCAGTAGTCATTAGGCTCAAAAAGGATGAAAACCATATAGTACTAATAAAAACACAAGCAGGTATGAAAGATGTCTTTAGTAGTAAACATCCTGGAGAGCTGATCATATATACATGAGGGTCACATTTAAATAGACATTGGGCCTCATTACACGGACGGCGGTAAGAGATTACCGGTACCGGTAAGGGTACCAGTGCCGGTAAACCCTTACCGCCTTATAACGAGGTCCCTTTTTGGGACCCTACCTTAACGGCTGGTTTTACCAGCCGTTAAGGACGGGACCCGCAAAGGGACCTAGGAGGTAATTATGGTACCGCAATTTGCGGTACCGTAATTACTGCCTCCCCATTCCCATTGAGCCCTATGGGGGCAAAAATGGGAATGGGGAAGGGCCATGGTGAATGGGGAATTACCGCCCCCACACACCCTGGAATAGGGCGGTAATTCCGCCATTCACCATGGCGGACTCGGTAAAATACCGGCGGCAACCATGGCGCTAATAGCGCCATGGTTACCGCCGTCCGTGTAATGAGGCCCATTGTCACCGTTTTTAAGATGATGACCGAACGACTTTGCCCGAACTGCCGGTTTACTCTGCTGGTAATTGCTAACATAACCCTGTAAATTGTGACTTGTAAGCAGTGCCTTGATGCCCCAAGGCTTAAGGCGCTTTATAAATGATTTGATTGATTTGGTTTTTTGCATTTGTAACGCGCACATGACGCAACACCGTATAGGGGCGCAGATGGAAATCAGAATTGAACAGGCTTTGACTCAAATTCAGTAGAGGAATAGTTCATATAGGAATGAAGAAATAAGCTATCTAAAAAGATGGGTCTTCAGTGCGCTCCGAAATTGAGAGAGTGACTGCAGGGTCCTGATATCTAATTTTAAATTAAATAATACATAAATAAGCCTGTAACCCATTGGCTCTCAACATCAACTTGGGTGTTGGGTGTGCAGTTGAAGGGCGTGTTATGATAAACTACAAACAGAAAAAACCCGCATGCCATACTCCATGATGGACATGTAGGTGCGACTGCAGCGTCAAGAGTTGCAGACAATGAAGATCACGGTCAGAAATTACTTTTTTATGTATGTAATTTTCTTATGCACCTGATCCTACCAGATAAAAGAGAATGCAACTGCATTTCCCTACACACACACACACACACACACACACACACACACTCTGCCGGTAATCCCTCACCACCCTATTCCGAGGTCCCTTAGCGGGTCCCTTCCTTAACGCCTGGTTTACCAGGCGTTATGGAAGGGACCCGTTAAGGGACTTCAGAGCTAACAACGGTACCGCAAATTGCAGTACCGTTATTAGCTCCATCCCCATTCCCCTATGGTGGCTCGAATGGGAATGGGGAATGGTTCCCGGAATCTGGATTTACCGGGTCCTCTAAGGTTGGAATGACCCGGTAAGTCCCTAATTCGGGAACCCGGACCCGGAATGCGGTAAGGAGGTAGCCATGGTGCTAATAGCCCCATGACTACCGCCTACCTCGTAATGGGGCCCGGGGAGTGTGTGCCTCTCTGATGCACTCCCTCAGATTTGCTTTTGTGGAACCCCACTTTTTTCACACAAGCAATGGTGATATACAAGCGCATCTTTTCTCGAAACCTACGGTCTTGATGGGGCAGTCAAATAAGACATTTTATACATACAGAACATTTTACAAAAAGGATCTAGAAAATAGGAAAAAGTACATTGTAATACGCCAAGTACCAGATATACAAACATAAAATGACTGTACAAAGCCTTTTATCTTCCACATTCCATAGGCAGATGGCTAGAGGTTCCAGGTTTGGTGTTTTCACAGATTGTGCAAGTTCTGGCTGGTCTAGGAACCTTGTTCCTGCTTCCTGTGATTTCATATGTTTCAACCAAATTGAGTAGGATTTTGAGATATTCTTTCAAAAGTTGATTGATAGGAAACATTTCTAAATACAGCAGCCTCTTAGACCTCTTATAGTCTTGTTCTACGTCATTTCCACTGCTAACCTTGGTAGGCAGGATAATCAGGGTTTGCTCTTGTTGAAGTCAGTATTCACTTTTCAACCAGGGGTTTAAAATATATTTTAGAGCTAGACCCGAGTAAGTCCAATCTTGTCCTCCAGGCATGCGTTTAATAACAGTGCCTTTCAGAAATTCGTGTAGTATACACATGTACCACTTTGGTTAGCAGTGTGGTCTCCAGGGAGTTGATTAACACCCAGTGGAAATTCAGGGTGGGTATAATTACCATGTGATTGACCCTACAGATATCAAGTTATGTGTACATGACTGCAAGTTGTGTATTAAAAGGCCGTCTACAGATAGTTTTTAGACATCTACTTTTCATGAGGTCCAAGGACTTGGGGAGGTTATGGGCACACATTTCAGCATTGTATGTCATTGTAGAGATTAATTTTGCCTTGTAAACCTTAATGATTGCATTCAAGGTGTAGCCACCATGTTTGGAGGCAAAGTTCCCAAGTGAAGTTTTCCAAGTGTGCCTAGTTGCTGGTTAACCAATATTTTTGTCATATTTAAATGGGGTGTCCAATCCACTTGGCAATACCAAGGTACTGGAACTGGTCGACTGTCTCAATAGTTTGCCAGTTTAATCAACAATACTCCTTACCATCGTGTCGAATGTGTGAGTAGAAGATCCTAGTCTAGGTTTTCTCTATGTTTTTCCAAAGTCTGCTCCAATCAGAATAGATGTTCAGGAGGGAGAGGTACTCTTGTAGTCCCTTAGGTGTGTAGTCCATCAGGACGAGGTCATAAACGTAACCCAACCATTTTATGATCGTATCACCTAGTCTGGGTGTGTACACTTTTGCAGTTGTTATTACCTCAGGTAAATCAGCAAGGTGAAGATTAAATAAAGCCTGTGCCAAGACGCACCCTTGTTTGAGGGCGACATGTATGGAAATCCAGTCAGTACCTAAATGCAGTAGAAATAACCCTACTTGTACCCCTGTGTAAACATGCAGTGCCTTTAACATCTGCAAAATCCCTAGGAGTATTTTACATCCAAGAAGTATGTCCCAGAACGTCTACCTCCTCTCTGTGTTGAAAGCAGAGGTATAACAGACAAATGAGACATTGACAGGTTGTTTTTGTGTTCCCCAGGCCGTTTGTATAATTGTAACAAGCGTAAGGACGTTGTCACCTGTACTAGAATTTTTGCTAAACCCCGTTTAATTCAGTGGGATAATGTGATTGTTGGTGGCTCAAATATTGAACTCATCCCGCAAGACACATGTAAAATCTTTGCGGGGGCATCTAGCATAGCTAGGATCTAATCATTTTTTGGATCATAAAGCTGTCCTTTTTTGTACACTGGAACAATTATGCTGTCCATAGAGGAAGTAGGTAAGATTTCAGTTTTACTAATCTCACTGAAACTGGCTCGGACGGATAGCTCAGGGGCAACGTGCTCTCCTTGGAAGCAAGACAACGCGGAGCAACACAGGGTCCATCCCCGGGTCCTTGCTTAGAAACCTCTAGGAATTAAGCGTGTTATACATAACCAATTATAATATTTTGTGTAGAACCTTAGCCCACCAGGTAGGGCTTATTTTAAGTAGTATATTGCAAAGACCATCCAGGCCAGGGGAACGTGATTGTTTGATGTTAGTAATAATTTTAACAATGTCAGAAACTGTAGTGAATAGTGTCATCTTAGGTTACTGTTATTGATGTTAATGTGTCCAAATGTTACCAGCCCAATTACACTACATATAAAGGTGACCCAGTCTTCAATGGAACCAGCATTTACTAAGCAGTTGGTCGGTTTAGCATCATTTAGAATACTCCAAAGTGTCAGAAAATCCTGAGAGTTATGACATGTGCCTAAGAGTTGTCACCGTTCTATAGTAATGTCCTCCTATAGCCTCCAAGCCACCTTTGGTATCAAGCCTTCCTTTTGCACCCTCCTGACTTAAGCTCCCAACTATTATTTGTGTTGTTCTAAAGCACTGAGGTCTCGGCTAAGCGATTTCTTTGCAGTTGATGTCTCCTTGTGAATTCCATTCTACTTATTTTCATCTTGGCAGTAAATCTCTATGGGTCGTATTTTCTGTTACAAGCAAAATATTTCACTATGTAAGAGACATTCTCTTCGTAGTTGACTAGGTATGGGGAGATAGACCAATGATCACCTTTGGCGTGTACTCATTCTTAATGGGTGATACAGTCAATATCGACAACTATTTTGTTTGCTACAGGGGCTGTACTCCAGCTTTTTCTGTTCATATCAGCATTAATGGAAATCTTACCAGTCATGTCATAATTATTCTAAGGCTCCTCTAAATCCAAATACATAAGTAAGGGGAATAGATACTCTCTTCACGTGTAATAATTTTCATGTCAATCATGTTAGGTGCAAGTGACTGGTCAATGAATATGTATTCAATAGTGTGTTTTAGCTTGGCTCATGTATGATGGTATACCCGTGTAAGGTTTATCAAAGGGAGCTGGCCTAGATTGCGGTAGGTGTTCATCTAGTTAAGTCTCGAGGAGGTGTTTTATCTGCAAGGCAACGCTGTAGATAGAGGTTGAACATGACAAATATTGGTATCCTCTGTTTGGAGGCAGGAAGACAGTTGTGGGTTTATGTTGGGGTTTTGTAAATGTTTGTGTAATGGGACATTAGCATTGTGCTCGTTGTAAGTGATCTGTAGCACTACCTTGTTTAGAAGAGCACAAGGTGTTGTAGAAGCAGAGTTAAAAAAAAAAAAAATTAACAGGGGAGGTTGTCCAGTGGCAATGCACAGAAGGCACATGCGTGAGATTTGTGGGTGTGCCTGAGGAGGCAGAGAGTTGTAGAAGGGCGGTGGGCGGAGCACGCCTGACAGGTTGTTTTGGGGCCAGAGAGGCTTGAGAAAAATGGTTCAGAACTGTTATTTGTGATTTTCATAAATCTAAACAAAACTTATTCATTGTGCTCGTGTAATGACAGAGTGTTAAAAGCATCAACTTGATGTTAAGTAAGTATAAAGGCAATTTATCAAGGGAAATCAGGAGGGGATAAACCCCTTCAGTACTTGTGTAAGACGATTCCACACTATAAAGACAAGATTTTTGTAAATATAGCGCAGAATGGACAAACATTACAGAGGGTAAATTGACTAAGCCATGGACACAATGCAGAAGTGTCTCCAAAAATGTGCAGCAACCATTACTGACACACTTACTAAAGGGAAGAAGTTGACCAATCGTATGGCAATATTTGAGATCTGGAGAATGTTTCAGGAAGATGAGGGGGAAGTAGCAAGGCGTCACTGGATAATGAGCCAACAGGAGACACTGGGTCCAGTGTCCCCGCCCTCTGCTCCCCCACCTTCTCCTGCGAGCGAGAAAGAAGGCGATATAGAAGACGAGCAGGGACTATACCCTACAAGGGAATAAAAGGCAGCTAAGGGGTGCACAAATAAAATATTTCAACCTCCACCACATACCAAGGAGGAGGGGCAGAAAGGGGCCAGACTGACAAACAGTGGAAAGGGAGCAACCGGCGATGCTCAGACAAGCATCAAGTAGGGGCTAGAGGGCATATTCTCGAATGAATGGATAGCAGGGCAGATCCTCCTGAAATTGGATGGGAAAGCAATAGGAGAATCATCAGGGGTGATTAAAGAAATTGAGGGTTTTAAGGGGAGCAGCAAAGCACAAGGCTTGGCAGAGATAATGGAAGAAGTAAAAAGAAATGAGAAGGGGGAAGAGGAGAGACAAGAAAGAGCATGTAAAGACAAAGGGAAGAAGAAATAGAGCAGTAGCAGTGTTAGAGGAGAAGCAGCTAGCTCAAAGAGATAGAGAGGCGTGGGAAGAAGACAAGAAGGAAGAGGAAACAGAGGAAGTGGGAAATAGAGTGACTCCCAAGAGAGCGAAAACGCAAGGAGTAGGAGGAGCGTGCAATATGAGACATAAGGACAAAGTGGGTAATGGGCTCGGGAGAAAACAAAATGGGAGGAGGTAGGTGAACGGAGCCAGACAGCACTACTACACAGGACAGGACTGACACTCTATCAGATATGACAGACGTGGTGTCCTTCGGGGATAGGGATAGTGAGGACTTGATTGACTTTGGAGGGGAGCCCAGTGTATACACGATCTCTAGGAGGCTGAGCTTCGCAGATGGTTTTTGCAGTGATATGGACACCGACTCAGGCAGGGACGCAGAGGGAAATGAGGACAAGGGAAGAGGGCGAGCCAAACATAAGTCGACGGGGAAAAGCGCAGACAGAAGCGTGACCTGGGAATGGGCAAAAGACACAGGGGGATTTAGGGGTGACAGGGCCGATCAATCATAACAGTCCAGAGACGCATCACACCATATGGATGACCTGATCCCATGCATGCAGAGGCTTAGAAATATTCTAGGGTGAAAGAAGGCGGAGCCAGCAAAGGCTTGCTCTGACATTAAAGACACCAACAGACCTGATGGGTATCTCAGGCTGACACGAGGGGTGAATGGGGAGATCGGTTTCACACAATTGCCCTTACTGGAAAAGGGAGGGGGGCGACCTCAGTACATGCCATGGAAACACATAGACATGGAAAAATTGACGTGTAGGATACCCCCGTTAACCAAGGGTGTGAGGAAATGGATATATGAAATGGAGAGAATGACAGCGGGACAGAAATGAGCAGTGGGCAACGTGAAAGAGCTATTTGTGGCAATCCTCGGGGAAGTCGCTAATTTTGTAAGGAAAAGGACGGGATACCCAGGAGTAACCACCCAGGACACATCGCATGATTGCACGCCATTTGCAAATTGCAGAGCGGCCGTATGGCAAGCTCTAAGGATGCAGTAACCAGACACATCAGACATTAGTGTGATTATAGCATGCAAAATGGGGGAAGACGAAGACCCCTTACACTATATTCAAACAATTCAAGAGCTTTGGCGCCATGAATCGTGAGAACTGTGGGACAAAATAGTAGCATTATTGTATTACATATTATGCCATGGTTGCCAGAGTAGGTGCAAAAGAAACTCAAGAAATTGGTGGGGATGGAGGCAAAGCCTTGGTCATAAATACAACTCACTATAGTACACTATTGTAGGCTGCTGCAAGAGAACATGAGGAAAATGTGCAAGGGAAAGAAGCAAGAGGAAGCAAAGCTAGTACAAAGAAAGCTGTCTAAATATGCCATGAAAGGGGCAGCATTTATGAGCACGGGAGGACACGGTGCACCACATATGCAGTACGCACCACTGCCCACGGGAGGAGGATTCCTGGTGTGGGGGAATGTGCAGTATGGGTTTCGAGGAATAGGGGGGCCATCTACAGGACACAGGTACAGGCAACAGATGCAGCAGAATCAAGGGAGCTTCCCAGGGAGCTTTCGATGATATGACCAACAGGCGAAGCAGTGTCCAGGGGGATAATTGGGGGTTCCAAAGGCAGGGGAGAGAGCCACCCCAATGCTGGGTGTGCGGACAGATAGGAGACATCTTGAGAGTACGCAAAAGCAGGGGAGGTTCGCAACAGAATGGGAGAATGCAATACCAGCCAGCATATCCGGGAGATCAGAACGAGTATTACACACAGGACCAGACACTTCAACAAGGACAGGTACCAAACACATACCCACAGGCACACCAGCCCATGATGCAGGAACCACAAATGCAACCACCTATGCAGCAGTATTCACAGATGCAGGGTAACACACAGCACACACACACACCACGGCACTGCAAATACCACAGATGCAGAACAGCACACAACCAAACAACGGGAAAATGGCAAGTACAGACTCCATGATTACGAATCCCATTAGGAAACTTGGTGGGTCACTGTAGTGGAAGGCTACCAATTTATGGGGAAGGGAATGTATTTATACCCTCAATAGAACAGCCCACAAACGGACTTGATGTGTTCCATCCTATCGATTACACTCAACCCTGTGGAGGAACCATGCATGGGGTGATGATAGGTGACATGAATTTTTCCTTTCTTGTAGGCACAGGGGCGACTAAATCCTGCATCCGGGAAGGGAAATATAGTATGCCAGGTGATGCCATGAATGCTCAAGGGTTCTCTAGGTCGACGGAAGTGGTTCCTTTTACAAACGATATTGTACTTTCTATTGGGGAGCACAATCTATCTTTGCCCCTACTTTACTCCCGACAGAACCCTGTAAATATACTGGGGAGAGACATCATGAGCAGACTTAACATGACCATTTCATTCACTGACAAGGGGATAGTGTTCTCCACACCAGGGATACTCTGTCTCAATGTGAGGGAAAATCATTCAAGCTTATTGTGGATGAAAGGTACAGAGGGGGGGTGCCAGTGGATGAGGAGCTGTTCCAATATGGACTGAAGTAATAATAGCATGGCTTCCAGGGATTAAGGGGAAATGTGGTGCCTTCAAAATGAGTACATATTCAGTACACAGATACTATTATACAAGGAGGAAGGGATGATATTAACACTAGAATTAGAGACAGTAATCAGAGATGATTGGATAGCAGTGCATGGGACAGATGACTCAGGGTGACCACGGCGAGCAGTAATCGCCATAGGTGAGGGGTATAGGTTGGCTACAGTCACAGATGAAGAACTATTCAAAGACAACAGATCGGGCCATGAGATGGTGTTCGAAATGAGCATCACAGATTGGGTGACAATGCATTACACAGAGGTACCACAGAGAATGGTGATGGCGCTGAAAAGCACTGTCTTTTTTTCCAGAGGAGGATCTGGCAAAGGTACCCAGCATTTTATGGACTACTAGTCCCTATGATGTGAGGCTTCTGAAAGGGAAAGGAGCAGTGAAGATAAAACTAAAGCCAGGAGCCATTTTGCCTCAGGTTAAACAATACCTACTCTCAAGGAAGGCAGACAAAGGTATCTATGAGACCTTTGCAGAAATAAGGAAGCAGGGCATCCTTGTGCCATCAGAATCACCATGCAACACGGCTGTGTATCCTGTGAAAAAGGCAACATGGGGTTCATGGCATTTTATACAGGACTTGCGCTCTCTATCATATTGTAGAAGAAGAATATCCTCGAGTTCCAAAATCCAGCTACAATTTTGTGCAGCATTCCCATAGAAGCTGTCATAGATATGAAGAATGCCTTCTTCTCTATGCCATTACACCCAGACTCATAAGACTTAACTTTGTTTCAATATAGAAATAAGAAGGGGAACATACAAGACCTCTTGAAGGGTACTGAGAATCACCTTCCATATTCAATAGGGTTCTTCAAATGGACCTAGGCAGCGTACAGGTGGAAAGCATGGTCATACAGTATGCAGATGACATACTGATTTGCAGCAAGACTGAATAACATTGAGAGAAGATTCAGTATACATGCTAACTAACACTGTCAGCAGACAAGAGATAGACGGTGGAGCAATGCCGAATTGCAATATTGCCATGCAGAAGTGTTATAAATTGGACAGATAATCTCCCAAAATGGCCGACGAGTGACGCCAGAAAGGGCAGATGCAATACGCAGCACAACAAAACCCACAATAGTCAGAGAAATGCAGCAGTTCCTGGGACTATGTTATTACTGCAAGGTATGGGTATTTGATTATAGCACTTACACTAGGCCCTTATTAAGTGCACTGAAGGAATAATAGAAAGGGGAGAAGATAATAAAATGGGTGCCAGAAAAGAATGAGGCATTTTACGAGCTGAAGCAAACAATATGCACAGCCCCATTATTAGTGATCCCAGACTATCAAAAGGAATTCTTTCTGTTCTCACACTCTGATGAAGTAGTATTGACAGCAGCACTGACAGAGAAGACTAGCATGGGGCACAAGCCGCTAGCATATTACAGCAGGAAATTAGACCCAGTAATGAGAGGACACTATACATGCAAACAAGCATTGGCTGCAGCCGCATTCACAGAGGACAAATCAGCGAGTAGTACCATGGGATGCAGCACCACTCTCTACATGGAGCATGCTCTCTTTGCAATACTGGAAAGACCAAAGAGCACACTGACAACACAGAGAGCCTCTGGGTATGAGGTGTTACTATCTAACCCAGCTCTCAAGATAGTGAGATGCAGACTTGTCAACCCTGCGTCTTTTCTCGCTGATGCTTTAGAGAAGGGTTGTTAGACCATATATGGAATAAAGGCACAATAACCATATACTAAATGACATGACACGGCAGTTGTGAGGTTCAAATTTCAAAGAAGTCTGGTTTATTCATAAAGTATCTCAGTCGGCCGACCGGGTCTCAACGCCTCACGACGTGTGTTCCCAGACACCGTGAGATGAGAGAGAGCGAGCAGCGCTAAAGCAGTCATATATATACATAATACATCATTCTTTAAAATATCATTTGGCCCGCCCTTATACATGACGAACAAGCTAGGGTTCAGTAATTGGGCCTCATTACGACCCTGGCGGTAAGTGAAAAACGATGGCGGTAAATGGTTACCGCCATCGTTTTCCGCCAGGTCCGATCATGACTCCTGACCGTAAACTACGATGCCAATAGCGGCATCGTAGTTAACGCTGCCGCTAACTGCGCTAAGGGTGCGCGCACGCGACCGCCCACACCGTACTTAGCGCCATGGCGGAAAGGTACGCAAATGCCGACCCAAGCGGACATGCACCTAACGCCATCACCGAGGCCGCTAAGTACCTTACCGCCATGGTGCAAATAACGCCATCGCGAACCAACCGTAAAGGGCCAATTCAAGTGAATGCAGCTGCCACAGGTGCACAGAAACAGCACAGGTGAAGGCAATACAGACTCAGGGGAGTACAAAAAGAGCACACCCCACCCCTACCCACACCCAGTCACACTCCACAATGATGCCAATACGACTAGCAATGTTGGGGCTGGAGGACCTGATAGCAATGCATGTGCTACTACAACAGCAACAACAACAACAACAGGCAGCACAGAGGAGACGCAGGAGGAGAAGGAGGGCAAGGCAGGCCCAGCAAGCCCCACCAGCACAGCCAGTGCCACCACGCAGGCATCCCCCAATCCCACGCATCAGAGCCAATCCAAACAACCTCACTGCTGAGCAGATCCACACCCTGTACCGTTTGGACCGGGACACCATCACCGCCATCGTAGACATGACACACGACGACATCGTCAGCATGATAGAAAGTCCAACCGCCATCCCCCCCCTACTGAAGGTAGTGGCTGTACTCCACTTCCTGGCCACAGGCACCTACCAGCACACAGTGGGGCACCTGCATGGCATTTCACAACCATTATTCTCACGAACACTCATCCAAGTGCTCGATGCCCTCCTCAAGCACACAGACGACCACATCTCATTACCACGGACTGCCCAGGAGATTGCAAACACCAAAGTGGGTTTCCATGCACTAGCCAGCATACCCGGTTGCATTGGTGCCATCGACTGCACCCATGTGGAATTGGTGGTTCCACGTGCCATGGAGGTACCGTACCGCAACCGGAAACAGTTCCACTCTATCAACGTGCAAATGGTCTGTGACTCCAACAAGATCATCACACATTGTTGTGCCCGATTCCCCGGATCAACCCATGATTCACTGGTCCTGAGGAACTCCACAATACCACGCTACATGGAGCGACATGCAGGCCCAAGATCCTGGCTACTCGGTGAGTGCAATGTCATGGAAGTGGGCATGGGAATGACGTACCAGTGCATACTCCACCTGGCAGAAAGGGGGGGGGATGATGCATACTCCACCTGGCAGAAAGGGGGGGGGGAGATGCATACTCCACCTGGCAGAAAGGGGGGGGGGGAGATGCATACTCCACCTGGCAGAAAGGGGGGGGGAAGATGCATACTCCACCTGGCAGAAAGGGGGGGGGAGATGCATACTCCACCTGGCAGAAAGGGGGGGGGAAGATGCATACTCCACCTGGCAGAAAGGGGGGGGGATGATGCATACTCCACCTGGCTGTGAGTAACACAGAGAACGGATACAGAGGAAGGGCACTCACAATGCACAAAACCCCTCTGCATACATAGGGTGATGGCATGCAAAACAGGCCATGGCAGCAATGAGCATATACTGGTTGCATAGTGTGAATCAATTAGTGCATGTAGAAATGAGCCAAGGTAACAGTTCCATGCCAGCCATGGTGGAACATCATGTTCCTGATCAGACAACATGACTGACACATACATTCTCGCCTACATACAGGTGATGCAGCCTATCCCCTGAAGAGGTGGCTCCTCACGCCAGTCCGGAACCCGCAGAACCAGCACGAGGAGGACTTCAACCGTGCACATACACGTACACGTGTGGTCATAGAGCAGACATTCGGCCTCCTGAAGGCACGGTTCCGAAGCCTCAGCAGGTCTGGTGGGGCACTCCTGTATGGCCATGAGAAGGTGGCAAAGATCGTCATGGCATGTGTCATGCTGCACAATATGTGCGTCAGACGGAATGTGCCCCTGCCCCCTGACGCAGAACTGCAACCACCTGACGATGAGGATGAGGAGGGTGCAGATGGGGCGCCACCACATGGAGGAGGCGATGCACAGGAGGGGCGTGCCATGCGCCAAAGTATCATCGACCACTGCTTCTAGCACACGCGGCTGGTGTTTATCGCATGGAGACTGCACTTGGGGCACTGTGTGTCTCTGGGACATGCACACTGTGGACTGTACACCAATAAAGCACACATACGCAATGAAAATGTCCACACATTTCTTTTTTTGAAAGAAAAAAGTGTATTGGAACTATGAACTGTCGTGTCACACCCCCTCCCACCTCCCCCCTGCACACCCCAACACACCCCCTCCCACCTCCCACCTCCCCCCTGCACACCCCAACACACCCCCTCCCACCTCCCACCTCCCCCCTGCACACCCCAACACACCCCCTCCCACCTCCCACCTCCCCCCTGCACACCCCAACACACCCCCTCCCACCTCCCACCTCCCCCTGCACACCCCAACACACCCCCTCCCACCTCCCACCTCCCCCCTGCACACCCCAACACACCCCCTCCCACCTCCCACCTCCCCCCTGCACACCCCAACACACCCCCTCCCACCTCCCACCTCCCCCCTGCACACCCCAACACACCCCCTCCCACCTCCCACCTCCCCCCTGCACACCCCAACACACCCCATGTAGCTGTCAACAGATGCCTGTGACAGTGTCCACAGGCCGTCACAAGCCCCCTCTCCCGGCCCCCGGGGCACCCCTGGCTGTGGAGCGCAGGTTGCGTCCGGAACGGCGCACGGGGCTGCTCTGCGCAGAACTGGCAGTGGAGGATGTCCCTGGCTGCCCCTGTGCATGCTGCTCCTGTACTGTGTGGGTGAGGTCAGTGACCGCACGACGCAAGCCCGCAAGTTCGGCACAGATGTCCCTGGACATGGCCTGCATGGCATCCCTCAGGGTGGCAGTGCTCTGCGCCACTTCCGCCCTTAGTGTCTCCGTGGCCTGTTCAATGCTAAACCTAGCCCCCACACATTCCGCGGCATGCTCATCCAGCATTGCGGACAGTTGATGCTGCCGTTGAGTGATGTCCTCGAGGGACGGCTGGCCGTGCTGGCCCATGGCCAGTGCAGGTGGAGTGATGGAGGGGCTGGTCCCCTCCTGTGGAGTGTGGACAGGGCATGGGGTGGAAGGCCACTCCTCTGCCTCAGTGTGCCCCTGTGTGTCGCCCTCATGGGGGCTGGCGTCTGAGAAACAGGGGGAATGTAGTTGGTCAGTGGGGCTTCTGACCTCCTGCTCCATGTCCGAGTCAGAACATGCAGCTGTTGCAGCTGTCTCCCCGATGTTGCTGCTGGCCGCTGACCCCCTGCCTTCTGTGGCAGGCAATGTCGGTGGAGGTGGAGCAGCTGCTGCTGGCCTGCTGCCAACAGGGGTGCTTGCCGGTGGGACCTCCGGTATGCCTGCAGTGGGACCTGCTTGTCGTGGGGTCTGCCTCACTGCAGCTGAGGTTGAGGGTGCAGGGAGGTTGTTGTTGGACTTCGCTCTCTTCGGCGCAGGGGTGTCCTGGTCCTCTGGGTGTGATTCTGTGCCTGTGGTGGAGCAAAGGTGGGAGGGCGTTATTGATGGGTCTACGGACTTTTGAATGACAATGGTTGACATTATTTTGGCCAGTGGATGAGGCAGATTTCAGGCAGTGCCATGCAGGTTGTCTCCTTTTGGTGTGGTATGTGGATGCAGGTATGCGGGTGCCAGCAGTGTATGCAGGGTTGTGCTCGCATGTGGCTATGGGCAGTATTGATTTGTGTTGCATTTACACTCTAGGGCAACCTTGTGCTACACATGATTGGACTGCTGTGACTATGGCATGTCTTGTATGAGGCACCTACCTTCATCGCCTGATGTCGGGGCTCCCCTTTCCATCCCTCCAACGCCTTCGATGGATTCCATGCCGATGGTGGTAGCACAGATCTCCTCCCACGGTTGGAGTTTCAGGGGGGATTCCGACCCTCCACCGGTTCCCTGGGCAAGGTTGCGGTTTGCCGAGATGACGGCTCTGACCCGTATGCGCAGGTCATCCCAGCGCTTCCGGCACTGCTGTGGGGTGCGGGGTACGGTCCCCACCGCGCTGACGCGCTCAGCCACCAGGGCCCAGATGGCCTTCTTCTTCCCGATTGCTGTCCTGGTCATTTCAGGGGAGAAAACAACACCTGCGTTGTCCTGCAGGGTCTCCGCTAGCATGCAGAGTTCCTCCCGGCTGAATCGCTCCTGGCGCTGGCGGTCACATGCCTTTTTCACGGATTTTGGCATTTTCGGGAACTTGGATGGGTGGGTCTTTGGTTGGGACAGGTGTCAGGGTTGGGTCTGGTGTTGTTTGGTAGGATGGCGATGGATTGTGTTTTTAAAGATGGCCGACGGGCTGCTTCCCGTTCCGGCGCGATGACGCTATTTCCGGTTTGGCCTTTTACGGCCGCCGCTAATTACGGTGGCCGTAAATTACGGTGGCCGCTACTTACGCTGGCGGAAGGGCACCTTGCTCGCTTAGCGATGCCGGTAGGGGCCTTTTCCGCCATGGCGTTAATTGCATTACCGCCATGGCGTAATGCTCGTGCGCGATGGGTCGTGATGTGGCGCTCTTTACGCCATCGTCCCACGGCGTAAACGCTCATTACGCCATGGCGGTAATGACGGGCGATTACCGCCAGGGTCGTAATGAGGCCCATTGACAGTTATGCATGTAACTTCAGTCAGTCTAAACATTAGTATTCCAGCAAAGGCTGCAGAGACAGTTTTCTGTTATGAGGAACACGGGGCACTGGCGCAGGGGAAGATATCATGTTCTAGCAGGGAGACAGTCCAACCAACTGTATCTGTTCGCTGCGGCTCATGAGCTAAGGGTCAGACAGTTCTGAGGCAGAGAAAATACCATCCTCCGTGAAGGAGCACCGTTAGTTGCATATAATTCACATTTAACTGCCTTTTATAACAGCGCTTGCAAGACAAACCGGCACCTGTGCTACTGATTAGGCACAGATCTGTGCACAGCTTCAAGGCTTCCATGAGAGGAAAACAATGTATTTCTGTACGCTCTACATTCTGTCTACGTTAGCATTTCAGAGTTCAAGCTGTGGCCTTGCACCGTGTGTGGATTTGATGCATAGAATATATTTGCAAAGTGTTACAAAAACAAAAATGGCTGGCATTTACAAAATGGACTCCCAATGGCCACATTCAGGTTTCACGGTTTGCAATGTTTGTCACATGATGCGATTTGCTTCTGGCCAACATACTATTCATCTTATTCGGCTATGCAATTTCATTTACTGTATAACAGGGTGACTATGTACATGACTGCACAGCAAACTTAGAAGTATTCAGTGACACTAGTAAGATACATGAAGACACACTTGAGTGGGGAGATGTGATTTATATTGACGGGTCCTCAACAATTGACCAGATGAACGGGGAAAGACATACTGTTATGGCAGTAGGGAGACTGAGGGCCTCATTACGACCCTGGAGGTAGCCATGCCGCTATTTGCGGCATGGCTACCCCCATTCCGGGTACCAGGTCTGGGTTCCTGGAATGGGGAAATACCGGGCCATTCTGACCTTGGAGGGCCCGGTATTTCCCCATTGCAGGAACCCAGACCATGTACATCCCCATTCCCATTCGAGCCCCAATAGGGCTCAATGGGACTGGGGAGGATGCAAACAACGGGCCGGTTAATGACGGGCCCGTTGTTTGCAACCTGGTCTGCTCACGGGACCAGCTAAGTATTCCTGGTTTTACCAGGCATCCTTACCGGGTCCCGCGAGCAAACCTCGTAATGAGGCAGTAGGGATTTAACGGGGCTGGCAGCTGTACTGGCCCCGTTAAACCCCTACCGCCAGGGTTGTAATGAGGCCCTGAGAGAGGACGGGAAAAGTGAGGTAGTGACAAGCGCATTACTGCCATCACATTATTCGGCACAAGCAGC
The DNA here is from genome assembly GCF_040938575.1 of Ambystoma mexicanum. NCBI lineage: Eukaryota > Metazoa > Chordata > Amphibia > Caudata > Ambystomatidae > Ambystoma > Ambystoma mexicanum. The sequence continues at coordinate 753,320,368 of NC_090923.1, forward strand.
AGAATTTGGCCTTAATATTGCCCTTGGAGCACAGCAGGGGAAAGGAAGTGACAATTTATTCAGATTCATCCTACGTGACATCCACAGTGAATTCTGGGCTGTCATGTTTGATGAGAAGGGGCTTCAGACATGCTGATGGGACACTGGTGCAGCACACACTCCTATTGGGCAGGTTGGTAGGCATCATAGATCTCCCAGAGCGACAAGCAACCATGAAATGCCAAGTACACACAAAAGTGGAGGATCATATCTCCAGTGAGAACGAAGCAGTAGACGCAGAGGCAAAATGTGCCACAAATTTTGGGGACATTTTAGTAATGGAGGCTTAGTCACACGCATGCAATTATGCAAGAATTTTAATACTCAAAGTATAACATATTACCAGTGACACAAATTATGCAGCTGCAGGGAGCTGTACCGAGGGAGGAAAAGGAACTGTGGTTCAGGAGGGGATGTGCAGTATCTCCAACATATGGCATATGGTGGCAAAACAACAGAGGGAAAGTGGTAATGCCACTAGCATTATTGCACACAGCACTGACACAGTTACATTATCCAACCCAAACAGGGAAAGAGGTACTTGCGGCCCATATCGTAGAAACATGGTTCTGTCCTAACTTGGCGGAACATGTGGCTAACTTCATGGTTAATTGCTTGACATGAAAACAGTTCACTGCAGGTCATACATTAAGGATAGTGAGAGGGGACATACCTCACGCAGTTGGTCCATTCCAAAACCTCCAGGTCGACTATGTTGACATGATCCAAGTCTGCCAAGGGTTCCAATAGTGGTCACGTGTCCATTTTCCTGTTGGATCGAAGCTGGTCCTTGTTCTCATCCTGATGCCCTTAGAGCAGTGAAAATCCTGATTCAGGAAGAATTCTCTCACCCACAAGTGAACTGCTTGCTTAAAGAAGCTATAGTCAAGACTAAAAAGAGTCTAAACAAAAGTTGGCTGCATTGCCTATCCTTAGACCTGTTCGCACTGCACAATAAGTCCGGGTCCGTCCACCATTGAGCCCCACACAAGGTGGTAACAGGACGGCACATGCGACTCCCCTTAGCTCCTCCCACTAGAGCAATTAAAGATGCTGAGAGTGCAGCAAATCTGTTGGGTCAGTAAATGTATGAATATACGTGTTCCTTGATTGCTAATGCCTCTTTTATCTCTTGCCGGCTGCAATGGCACCAGGATAGGCCAGAAGCCGGCAAAGAAAGTTGTAGTGTTGATAGCCAAGAGGACCTACTTAAGCAGCTACCTATACACCCAGGAGACCAGGTTCTCCCCAGAAACCTCTCTTGAAAGTGGGATGCGCCCAGGTTCATGAGCCACCACACTGTTGAAGCAGTAACTGAGAGAGCTGTAAAATTAATTGGAAAGAACATTTGGAATCATTTAGGTGACATCAAGCCCTACGAAGCTGTGGCCTCACCTTGCAACAACATCGACAGGTCCAACAATCCTCAACAAGAAGAGCAAAGGGCCGAGCAGAGAACACCCAATGGTTACACACTCATGGGCAGCAGAGTTAGGGCAAGGACTTCCTACACTTGTAGATTCTGGGTACACTATCTGTTTGTTATTTTTCTTTTCACTCACATTCATCGTGAAAGTGCAGCTGTTTTTATTGCATTTCTTCCATGCTGGTCACTGATCCTCAACCTGATACCTTTCATGGCCAATTTGTCAGACTATCCAACAGATCCCGAGCACATCCTCTGAACGTGTACTATCATGTCTTCATAGCATATTTGACCCAAGCTTACCCACAACTGAAAAGAGGAAACCCATGTGTTTGTGGAGTCCTCAGAGACCCTAGAATTAAGGTTGTGTGGGAACAATTATTCATTTTCCCCATGACAGATTACATGATTAATGGGGCTTCAACTACTACAACACTAACACAGTAACGCTAATTTTTGCACATTTCAGGTGGGCAACTGCTATCTTCAAGCTACACCAGGATCCAAGCAGCACAGGTAAGGGAAGGGGCTATTAAAAACATGCTCATCTTGTCTGTTCTCTTATTTCCAAGTGGTGTTTTTGCATTTCTCTTTTTGCGAATATCCCTTGTATCTAGTTCTGCCGCTGTATTTTCTACTAACACTACCGCAACTCCAGCAGTTGGAACAACCATGTCAGATGCACAGGGGAGCACTGTAAGCATGGTAAGGAGAGACAAGCGCAGTGCTGATACAGACATGGGAGGGGTGGACCTATACCTCACTGACACTGCTTGAGTATCTAACAATATGTGGTACAAGGACATGACCAAAGTAGGTAAAGAAACCACTGGGGAGAGCTGCTATGTCTGCTTGCTAATCCCATATGCCATGAGTACCTCTAGAATGTTTATAGCAACTGAAATACCAACAGAAAGGGCACAATGCCTTATGTACCTATCCATGGTCACAGCCTGAGAACAATTTCAAAGGAAGACAGCATCATTAAGATGGATTTCTCAGGCAACATTCCCCTATGAAGACAGTTATATAAAGACTCTTAACATGATGAACAATTACTGGAAAGTAGACTAAGCTATACATGTAACTGATGCCCACAGAATGAGAGACAAACAACAATGACACTGAAAGATTTACCATGCCCGAAGAGAGGGATCAAGGAAATAGGAGGAGAACCAAGATGGTGGGAGAGCCCACAGATGCTTGTGTATGGCCAAATATACACAGCAGAGGGATGTAAAGAGGGAGTAGTAGGAAGCAAAACACAGACCCTGGTACAAGCACCAGTGAACACAGTGCAAGGAGAAAATGACAAGTGCCTGAAAGAATGGGATGAGAGCACAAAGCTGCTCACCTGGGTACACAATGAAGCTGGACCAATGCCCCTAATAGAACTGAAGAAACCAGCAGAATGAAGGTGCAGTAAAGGTTGGAGATAACACAGAGTGTAGGTACACAGGGAAGCATCCAGCAAGGAAGTCTGGCACAGCAGTATTAATTTACCACTATTGGGCTTGTGGATCCAAGGCATTCGAGAAACTACCACCCAATTTGGGAGGAGTTTGCTCGTTGCTACACATAAATATGCCAGCACTGGTAGTGCCACAGAAGAACGACTTTCCTAAGATGGATACTAACAAGAGAAATACGAGATCAATAGAAGGGGAAGAAAAGAAAAGAGGAAATGGTCAGTGGAAGTGAGTAGAGTGAAAAGAGACAACTATTTCTCATCAGAATCAGAAGCATCACTAGACGATGTACCACTTGAGCATCGGTTATTCAGCAGGACAGAGATGTTTATCACTTCGTAAGTTCCAGCTGTCCAGACATATACAAATGTGAAATGGTTTCAGATAAACAGATGGGAGCTCATGCAGACAATAAACTCTTCAATGAACAGCTTCAATGCAACAAAAGAAGAGCACTGAGCAGTAAGGTTAATGGCACTCCAAAACTGTTTTGTTCTAGACCTTCTCACAGCAATGAAAGGAGGAGTTTGCACCAAGATCCAGAGTTCCTGTTGCATGTTTACACCTGCCAATGCCAGAGAGAACGGCAAACTGTCAGAAGCAGTGACATGATTATCGAAGATGCACGCTAAGGTGGAAGCAGAAGCCAAAGGGACAGGAAAGGACCAGAGCTACTTGTCATACATATGGTCCTGGATGCCATCATGGCTAGCAGACGGACTGAAAGTATTACTAGGAACACTAATATTAGTACTAGTGGGACTGTGTGTGGTGAAGATCTGCATCATGTAATGTTGCAAAACCACTGAAAAGACAATAGGGATGACGATGATGGTGAATGTGAATATGGAGAATGAAAAAGACAAGATAGTAGGAGAATTATTTAACCTGAGGATAAGGATAAAGGAATGTCCACTGGTCCCGACTGAGATGATAACATTCGACAATCCATTCGACAATAACAGATACTGGGGAAAATGGGTATGGTGCAACCTGGAAGGAGACTGTAGCTATATGACTTTGAATTTCGATGATCATGCAAATTACTATGGACATCTTGGAGAAGTAACAAAGATATGTCTACCAAAATCAAGCGTGACAAAGTACAGAGGTTTGGTCGAAATGTCGACCAGAGGGGAATTGAAGAGAGGGTCCAGGAATGCCCCCCTTTCATCCCCATGACCATGACAGCCCGAAGAGTCGAGAACGCACAAAGTCACTCATGATTCGGAAAGCCCTCAGGAGCACCAGTAACTGACACATATGCAGAAAAGTATTCTCTCAAACAGCCATTCAAACCTTATACAGTGAATGTCTTTATGGATACAGGTGCTTCAACAGTGGTCATAGACCCAAATTAACTACTGCGCTGATGTCATTAGGGACACCATGACATAGCCACATTAGCAATGAAGTACACTAACAACGATGCACAGTTTTACACAAACACACACTTGTATAAACGAAAGAACATGCTTACACATTTCTGTAGATAGAGGATAGATACATATACATAATGTCAAAGCTTTTATTATTTTTCTCATTAGCTAAGTGCAGAAATGCCCAACGCAAGCCAATGAAGAGATGCAGAGGAAGCTTGCAGATGCTCATTGCAACTAACTCTATGAAACTACAGGATCACATAAGGAGCCTGGCAGGACCAAGTATGACTAACCTATAGGAAATATAGCATGATATAGATGCGTATAAGTCACATTATAAGTATAATGAAGATCACCTAAGACAACAGGCCGCAGGACAAGAGGTGAGGGGAAAGCAGAACCAGGATGCACGGAGCAGGAAGTCCAGGGCGCGCAGTCAAGGTTAGAGACAAGCAGAACATTCCAAACCTAAAACGACAAGGCGCCATCTGCAGAAAAATAGAATAAATCCTCATAATTTCAGACCAGAAGAGCTCGATTTTGTGGTCCTCAACTATGTGATGCAGCAGAGCTAAACAATGGTCATTCACCCACGGTGGGAAGAAGAACAGTTCTCAGCAACACAGACTTGAAGTGAAACATGAACAAGTTAACAATGTTTCAACTTGGAGAGCACTCTCACAGGCAAAAGTGGTGGTGTTAACAGATACATTGCGAACACATAGTTATTCACATCACCTTGAAGTTGTGCACAGGGGGCTGAGAACAGAACTGAGTCACAGGCCTGAGAAGACCAGTTCCAGCCAATCAGGGGACAGAAATCTAGGGGTGGATGGCAGGGGGCAAGGGCCAATGGTAGTCCTGCGGCCCTGCCACAATATAATAGATAGTTTCTCGGGGAAGAGGCAGGCCTGCCACCTGACATGTAAGGGCCAATTAAGTGAGATCTATAAGGGTAATCCGTAATGTATACCACTCCGAGCAACCAATTAGCTTTCGGGAATGGCACATGGTGTGATGCCAGTCTGCATCAAAAATGGTTGACATGATTGTGGGAATGGTGACTCTGAAGATTTTTGAATGCCCTTCATGATCCCTGTCATTTTTCGTAATAAATGACAGTTGTAACTTGCCCTTGGTTGCATCCTCCGTTTGTTCTGGGGGAAGGGTTGTTTGGCCCTTGGGAGCAGAATGGGTGAGGTTGTAGTATTCCCCAGACCTCTGGCATACCAGGCCTCACCAACAAGTGTTCGCAGAAATCCTAGTATAATGGCCTAGATTGCCGCTTGGGAAGTAGCTGTTTAGCATTGTAAAGCCATAAAAATAGATGTTATGGCATTTCTTGTCTCTAAATTTCTGGTTAGGATTGGGCATCAAAGCTTGTTTCGCATACTATTTACTTGATAAGCATGTAAGATGGGATGGGATATTAGAGTTAAAGTCCCCTATGATTATATGTGGTGTATCAGAAATCACATTTTCTAATAGCTTTTCAACTGATTTCAGGACAGAAGTGTTGACTTTGTTGGAAGCGGGGTCATAGATGTTAGTAATTAGCAGAGTTACTAAGTAACCTACTGGACATCTCTGCTCTTATCTGCCAGTACATTATCTAGTTGCTGGAGTCCACAATTTGCTTCAAACAGGTAAGCAGTAAACAGAAAACCTAATTTGATTTATAGGGTTATTGCAGAGAAACCTGGGAGTATGATATCCATAGTGAAGAGCCAATGATCTTACAGACTACAGTGCTTTGGGTCTGGTTAGCCACAGACGTGGAAGAGTGTTATACAACTAAAGAGGAGAGCTTAATCATGGTTCGGTAAGTGTTAATGTTCTAATGACACAGTCTGTGATGGCCGTCTGTTGCTGGCTATTTGAGTGTCTAGCATAAGTTGGCAGGAAATCTTAGAGGTGAGATGGTAAGTCACGGTAACAAGGCAAAACAACCTGCAACCCTGAACTCCCACCACTGGCCTCTTGCAGCTAGCTCACATTTCCAGTGTTAATCATTCTCTCTCTCCCACATTAATACTATGTATCCCATGTGCAAGAACATATGTATCTAGTAGTAGTTAGATGAAGGGGAAGGGGAAATCTGAAAACTCCACTCAATTATTATAAACTGCAGCTAACGGTTATGGAAGGCTAATTGAAATTTGGGGGCTCAGCCACCCATTTTGCCTTGCTTAGTAAACTAGTTGGCAGGCTGTGTCCCACCTCAAAGCTCACTCTTGCCTGCTCAGGTGCTATGCTCAGGTGCCTGCTGGGAATTCTTCCCATCAAGGGCAGGGCCTGTCGCGGGCAAGGCAAGAAGTTGCTTGTCAGGTGGTCGGGCCAGGGACCAAAATCCCTGCTAGTTCCTCCAAGCAGTCTGCCCTGCTGTCTCCCACACCCCCCAAAACCCTTCTCACACATGCCAAAATGACATCCCCACACCCCTGCTGACTACAACATAACAGGTTTTGAGGTGGCACCAGGACTTCATTCTGAGAGTGAATGAAATGAGGAGCAGAAAGGATATAAAGTGGAGTGAAAAGTCTTTAAATGTGCAGCCCCTTGACCTAAAGGGGGTGAGTCGGCTGCAGGAATGTGAAGAGAAACATGCTGGCAGTGCCAAATAGGAGATTTGGGTGGTGGGGAAAAGGATAGACATTCTAATAACACTGAAATTTCAAGTTTATAGTTCTGGGTTCTTGCTAGATAAGGGTCTGTGGCCGAAGTCACTGGATAGCTTTTTGCAACAGCTAAATGATGGAACCACGGCAGAACACCTATGTGTAGAGGAGCAGATGTATGAATCTGCAGGAGATCCCTCCCCACTAGCTCCTTTGTATTGGAGACATGAGACCGTCCTTGTCTGACACCAGCTATCGTGCCAATACCTCAGTGAGTATTTGGATGAAGATATCCATTGAGACAACCCTATCGAATGTACCCTCGAGTTGATGACAACCTACAGGAGGAACTCCATGAAGAATTATAAGAAAGAGCTAAGAAATTGAACTGATGACGTCATAAGAAAATGTGCACTATGTCCTGAGATGCTGAATGAAGACAATAGGGGTCATTACGAGTGTGGCGGTAAGGGGTTAACGGCACCAGCAAGGATGTCGGTGCCGTTAACCCCTTACAACCACATTCTGAGGTACCTTAGCGGGTCCCGCTAAGGCCGGTTGGTAAAATCAGCCATCCTTAGCGGGAGCCGCTAAGGGACCACAGAGCTAATAACGGGCCCGTAATTTACAGGCCCATTATTAGCTCCCTCCCCATGTCCATTGGGCCTCATTATGACCCAGGCGGTAAGGGGTTAATGGCGCCGTAAAAGGTGGCGGTGCCGTTAACCCCTTACCGCCTAATTACGAGGTCCCTTTGCCGGTCCCGACCTTAACGGCTGGTTTTTACCAGCCGTTAAGGATTGGACCCGCAAAGGGACCTTGGAGGTATTTACGGTACTGCAGTTTGTGGTACCGTAACTACCGCCTTCCCCATTTCCATTGAGCCCTATGGGGGCAAAAATGGGAATGGGGAAGGGCCAATGGTGAATGGGGAATTACCGCCCTGCCAACCTTGGAATGGGGCGGTAATTCCGCCATTTACCATGGCGCAATCGGTAAAATACCGGCGGCAACCATGGCGCTACTAGCACCATGGTTACCGCCTGGGTCATAATGACCCCCATTGAGTCCTATGGGGGCTCGAATGGGAATGGGGTATGGTTTTCTGAATGGGGACCTACCTCCAAGGTTGGAATGACCTGGTAAGTCCCCATTCAGAGAACCTGGACCCGGAGGCAGCCATGGCGCTAATAGTGCCATGGCTACCTCCAAACTCATAATGACCCCCAATGTATGGATCCTAGAGGACAAATGATGAAGTAAAGAATCAAGTGAACTATGAAAGTGGAAAAGTGGAAAAGAAGATTACATGTTAACAAAGTTCTGCAGAAAACAGAACCATGAAGAATCTACAGACGCTGAAACGCAAGGTAGATAAAGTCATCATATAGGCTAGCTATGAGTAGTTAATAGAATGCAGATGAAGCCAATATTGTACAGAAACTGAACTTTGGTATCATGAAATAAATAAGCCAAAAACCAGGAAGGGGAATGAAAAGCTGTGTCACCGTAGAATAGCAAGCTTGTGGAGCTGCGTGGCGAGGCTGTCTGGCCTGAAGTCAAGATCTTAGAAATCGAGGTCAGCTATCTACTCTGAAGAAGAACGAGTGTGCAGAGGATTAATCCTCTCACTTTAAGGTGCAAGAAAGTATACAAAGGATGCCAAGTTTTGATTCATTTAAAGCATTTAAAAGCTGCAGAATGGACCAGATCGCGGTCTCTTGTCACGTGAGCCAACGATGGAAATAGAGTTCGAACTTGGAGTTGCAGACACAATAGCGAGTGCCCTCACTCCCGTGCATTCCCAGGACAAGAATACACTGCAAGGCCAAGTACAAAGACAATTTCTTCGCAGAAGGCATGGGTGATGAGAGATGTGCTAATTATGTGTTGAGGTAGCTTAATGTCCTATCTCCCTACACCTGGGTCTTGGCTTACATGCTGCTAAATTAACCGAATGTTCCAAACATGGCACAAGCATGCCAACCAATTGTATTAGTCTTTATAACGAAGAACCTTATAGCTTGAAGACCAATGAAACATGTGTAACTATTTTTTCTTAAATTACATGTTTAAAGAGGTAGGCATAAGTTGTCCACCTGATGAAGTACAGCCAATAACAATACTAATTCCTATATGATTTCATATACAGATGTTTCCCTTAACCATTCCTGACCCTTACTATTGCCACATAGTATGACGTCACTCTGATGTATAATCGAGTACATGAAATGTATTTTTTGTGGAAATCATTGAGAGATTGAGCGAGCGTCTGTTGATGTTAGTTGTAACCTTCCCGATTTGGAAAATTGTTAATAAAACAGTAACTTGCCATCTTCTTGAGTTTGTCAAGTTATTTGGACTTAATTAATTATTCTGGTGTAATGCCATCCAGTAGAAAATGCATGTTCCAAAGGCCATAAACTCACGTGTTAGCAGTGCAGATTGTTTCAGATCTAAACTAGTTTGACTTTAGAGTTTCGGATGATCGGGCATCCTCCTCCATTGGCTGGAAGTTTTTGATGTTTCAGGTGGAGAGCGGCCGATACAAATAAACTTGCAAGAAGAATCGAGACGTTGGCCGGTCTCTCTTTGAAGAAATCCCTTCCCAGTTTCCATAGGCGCTCTGCAGACAGAAGGTGAAGTGGTCAGATTGGAGGAGGAGTCAATACCGAAGACCTGAAGTTGATTAATGGATGTAGGTAAACTAAGAGAAATGGCAATATGAGGGGCAGGAATGTTATATTTTTTGGGTAACAGGACATTTTGTGTAGATACAGGAACACCTAAGTAATCCTATTTCAAGAGAGATAGAAGAAAACCTCTCAAATTCCCATTGAGAGAGAATACGCACAGTCGGGACTGTGTAAGGCGAAGTCTTAAACCCTGCACGGGGTAATATAATTGGAGGTGAGGAAAGAATACCTCTTACAATAAATGATTATAGGGAAAAGGGAAGGTGATCACAAAAATTATTAATTTGTATCGTGTTATTATTTGAAGTATTATTTGATGTATGAAGTCTCGAAAGGTTGGAAGTGACACTGTTTTGAGTCAAAGGGTAATAAACAATTGGCTCCAATCAGAAGGCAGATAGGTTGTTGAAGCAAAAGAGAATTGAGCGGTGATTGATGGTTCTTGCTCATGTTTATGGTTTTGAGATTAAAAATGTTGAGCAATAGGCTTTGAAATAGGTAGAGATTTATTAACGATCAGCTAAGTATCGACAGTCAATTACTACTTGTCATTATGTAGGACACTCCTCTCATGCACCTTTGTAAAACCTTACCACGACATGCGTCCAAGCTCAAACAGTACAGTGCAGAATGGGTAAAGCGCACAGCTGATAAAATGTTCATGCCATGGCCACAAGGGGGATCATCGTCAAAAGCAATATTGCAACACATGACCACATATGTGCACACTGCGTACACAGGGAAGAAATTCGAGAAAAGACTGGCAGTTTGAGAACTTTGGAAATGTACAAAGAGGAGAAAGACCCAGTACAGGAGGAGTGGATGCTTAATCAGCATAAGGGGGAGAGCAGTGAGCCCTCAGCTCCTCTTAGTTCATTCAAGACTAGGACCATAGATACCGAGGAGATAGGAGTTAATCCTTTAAAGGAATTAAAAGCAGCAGCAGGGTATAGTTGCCCAATGTATGAACCCCCTCTTACAGTAGTAATGACAGTCCAGTAGAGTGCAAAAGGAAGGCAGATCCTTGTAAGTTAGTAAAAGATGAAGAAGAATGATGTGAGAGATAGAATATATCGACAGATATAGACAGAGAAATTAAGAGATGGAAAGGAGAAAAGGATAGGGCTGATGTGGTAACACTTGTACAGAATGAATGGATGGGAGGACAGATTTTACTCAAGTTAGATGGAAAAAGCATCGGGGAGGCTAGGCAAAGGGAAGACATAGACAAACAAGAAAAGAAGGATAGGGAATGAGAAAAGCGGTTGATGGAGGATGAGCAAGGAAGAGAAAGCAGGGAATAACGGGGACAGATACATAGAGAAGAACAAGAAAAAGACGAAAAGCAGGCACAGGAACAAAGGAAGTACGACACTAGAAAGAAAGAGACATTAGAAAGGGATAAGAGAGAAAAAAAGAGAGAGGAAGAACAAGCACTAGCAGTGAAGGAAACTGATTACAGAGAAGGAGAGAAGAAAAATAACAAAGGCAAGAAGAAGATAGGGCAAGAAGGGATGCGAGAAAGCAAGGAGAAGTGGACAAAGAAATCAAACAGAACAGAAGGCAGAGATGACTCGATGCCAGTCTCATTCTTAAAGAACGAATAAGACCAAGCAATGAAATACAATGCAATGGAACACAATAAGTGAAGTTTTCCCAGTGAGGGAAAACAATCAAGAAATACCTAAGGTAGCCCAGGAAGAGGAGAGCTATAGTTATGAAAGTATTGGAGAAAGGAGTGATAAGATATATCAGCAAATAAGGCAGTACAGTGAGTATTTAGAAGCCAAGGAAGAGTGCAAAAAAACTGACAACCTTTGAGACGGGGGATAGCTTATCCGCCACCATACAGTATACAACCACGAGAGGGCTTTGCCCCGGATCACACATCTTATCAGACACAGGTGCCACAAGCACAACAGGCACAGCAGCAGAGGTCGGTGCAAACGCACCCACCACAAGTGCAATAGCAACAAGCACCTATGCAAACATAACAGAATTCGCACATAGGGTTAATATTTTCACCTCGCATAGGGGGTGTCACTGTGATAGGATGGAACCCTTTCACAGGGACATGGATGCATTTGTACCCTCAATAGGACAGCTCACAGGGTGACTTGATGTGCTCAGTACTATCAGTAACACCGGACCCCCAAGAGTAACCAAGGATCGATGTGACGATAGGAGGCAAATCTTTTTATTTTCTTGTAGACACTGGGCGACTCATTCGTGTATAAGGGAGGGAAAGTATCCAACATTAGGTATTGCCATGAATGTTCAAGGGTTCCCTGGAGCTACAAATGTAGTTCCATTTACTGATAAATTACCTCTGTTTTTATAGGGGAATGTGACATGTCTGTTCCCTTGCTGAATTTGTGAAAAACGTCAGTTAACATTTTGGGAAGAGATTTAATGACCAAACTTAACATGACCATTTCATTCACTGATCAAGAAATAGTGTGCTCCACTCCAGGAATACACTATATAAATGTAGGAGAGTTTATAATGGCATTTACAGGGCAAGTGGCTATACGAGGAGGCCTGGTAGATCCGGAAGTCTTCATGTATGGGGTGAGAATTTTCTTGACATGGCTACTTGGATTAGTAGGGAAGATTGTGAGGATACCTGATGCGTTCTTATTCAGACCACAAGGACCTATGGATGAGGAAGAAGGGCAGACTATTCCTATAGAATTGGAAGCAGCTATAGTACGAGGAGAAATAGCAATGCTTGAAGGAGTAGATGACGAAGGCAGATCATGGAGGACAGTGATAGTTTTTGAGACGGGATACAGATGGACGGACATAACAGATGAGGATATGTTCAGAGATGAATGTATAGTTGATGAGATAGTGTTTTTATAAGCATTACATATTGGATAAGAATTACGAAAATGCAAGTCCCACAGCGAATGGCACTAATGCAGCAATGACCAGTGTTCTTTCAGGAAGACCTAGAAAAGGTGTCAAGTGTCCTTTGGACTATGGCCCATATGATGTAGGCCTATTGAAGGAAATAGGAGAGGTGAAAATAAAACTCAAGCCAGGAGCAATTTTACCACAAGCAAAGCAGTATGCTGTGTCTCGAGAAGCTGATGAAGGCATATTTAAGACTATTTCAGTGCTGGTGAATCAGGGGATCCTAGTGCCATCAGACTCTGTGTGCAATTCTGTGGTGTATCCGATTAAGAAATCTAAAGGGGGGTCGTGGAGATTCATCCAGGACTTGCGTCCACTTAATCAGATTGAAGAAGCAGAGTTTTCATTAGTTCCTAATCCTGCGACAATATTGTGTAGCATCCCAGTTGAGCTAGGTATTTCAGGGTCATAGAATATGAAAAATGTGTTTTTCTCAATCCTGTTGCACAAACACTCACAAGACCTTATTTACTTTACATCAGACAAAATAGACTAAAACATACTCGATTGCCTCCAGGGTACTGTGAGTCCCATTTGATCTGTAACAAGGTCCTACAGATGGATCTAGCCAACATTGAACTGAAGAGTGCAGTAAATCTGTACGTAGATGACATATTAGTCTGTAATGAACAAAGGAAGATTGTAGACAAGACTCAGTCCAGTTAATGACTATATTGGCAGACAAGGGATACATGGTAGACAAGGAGAAATTACAGTATTGTCAGGAAGCGGTGTGGTACAAAGGCCAGTTAATTTCACATGTAGGAAAGAAAGTTACACCTGAAAGAGTTGAGGCTCTCACGAAGACACCAAAGGCAAATGCAGCAGTTTCTGGGTTTATGCAATTATTGCAGGGCCTGGGTGTTCGATTACAGTACATACACAAAACCGCTTTTGCAGGCACTTAAGGAAGCACAAGTTGATAAGGAAAAGATAGAATGGACTGAAGAAATTGAGCAAGGATTTGAGGAATTAAAAAGAGTTATCTGTATGGCTCCAGTTTTAGGGATTCCCAACTGTAGCGAGGAACTTCATTTATTTTCACACATGAATGGATCAGTAATGACAGCAGTACTCATACAAAGAACAACTCTATGATATAAACCTTTGGTGTACTGCAGTGGGATTCTAGATCCAGTTATGAAAGGACATTTTCCACGCGAACAATCTTTGGCTGCTGCATTTGCAATTGAAAAGTCCACAAGTGTTGGCATGGGCTGTTCCATGTCTCTCTACATGGAGCATGCATTATTTGCCATTTTAGAGAAACCCAAGGGTACATTGGCATCACAAAGAGCATCTGCATATAAGGTGATGATTTCTGATCCGGTGATTACGGTAGTGAGGTGTAAAATATTGAAAGTAGCCACGTTTGTAGCTAAATCTGTAGAAGAAAGTGATCATGTGCATGACTGCTCTAATTCTGTTGAATTTTATGATATACCCCGTGTGAAAGAAAATGCTCTAGTGGGATGGGAAATTCTCTTTATTGGTGGTTCTTTGAAAATTGACCACACTAGTAGGGGGAGGCATTCAGGATCTACAGTTGCAAGACACAGATTAAATGGTGAATTTGAGGTACTGGCAAGTGCCACACTACTGTCGCATTTTTCAACACAGGCAGCAGAATTGGTAGTGCTTATTGTTGCGCTCGAAAAACACATAGGGCAGGAAGTGACAGTGTACAGTCACTCAGACAATGTGATGTTAACCGTACACGCAAGGCTGTCATGCTGATAAAGTAGCGGTTATCTCTGCGGAGATGGCACTCCCGTGCAGCAAACATCTTTTAACTACGTAAACGTAATTTACGCCATGGTGGTAAAGGTACGACCCAGGCGGTAACTTACCACCTGGGTCGTAATAAGGCCCTTTATCTAGCATGGAAACAAAGCCACAGATTTGGAAGCCAAAAGGGTTGTATATTCTTCCGAAGTTTTGATACTGAGAATGTCAAGGAAATATTGAATAGAAGTATGCTAATATGAGAAGGGTTTAATATGCTGTCAATTACGCAACTTATAGAGATTCAGGGTAGAGCCCCACAAGAAAAGCAGGAGTTATGGCAACATAGGGGGGGTCCTATATCCCCCATGGAAGCATTATGGAGACAGGATATCACTGGAAAGTCAGTGATGCCAGCTGCATTGTTGAAAATCGCACTCGAGCAGTTGCATTTCCCCGCGCATATAACCTGAGAAAGTCTTGCTGCTACCATTGCAGAAGACTGGTTTGTTCCCAATCTATTGGAACACGTTGCCCAGTTCATTGTGAATTGCATTATGTGTCAGAAGTTTACAGCTGGGCATACACTGGGAACAATTAGAGGAGCAATAACCCATCTGAATGGTCTGTTTCAACATTAACATATCGATTACATTGATATGCTGCAGAGATGTAATGGATATAGGTATCTATTAGTGGTGGTTTAACCCTTCTCTAGATGGATCGAAGCTGGTCCCTATACACACCCTAATGCCACTTGCGCAGTGATGTTTTTAGTGTACAATGTATTTCCGAGATCGGGTGTGTGTGAAGTACTGAGGTCCGATAATGGCCCACATTTTGTCAATTAGCTATTTGAACAAATAGGACTTCTATAAAACACGTTTTCTTCTGCTTATCATCCACAAGCAAACAGAATACGTGAGATACTCAATGCCCTTTTAAAAGAGAGGATAGGCAAGATCAGATTAACTTTGAAAAAGGGATGGCTATACTGCCTACCCCTAGCCTTATATGCACTTCAAAATCAGCCAGGCTCTTACCAACATCTTACGTCCCATGAGTTAGTGACAGGGCATTGCATGAGGACGCCTCTTATGCCCCCATCTAGAGTCAGGAGTGATGCCCAGAGTGTATCACAGACTCTAGGTGATGAAATTCACAAATATTTGACATGTATGACATGTATGACTACCAGTGTTTCTTTCATTGCAGATAAAGTCAAGCATCGGAGGGAGGGGTCAAAGAACATGGAAGAGGATGGCCAAGTAACCTACCCGAGTGAATTATAGCCCCCACCAAAGTTGTATGTTGGAAACTAAATCCTTATAAAGAACTTCACCCATAGACGGCAGGAACCAAGATTTAATGGTCCTTTCTGTGAAGAAGAGCTTGGTTACATTTAAGAGATGTAAAAATCTACAAAGGTGAGACCCTCCCTCCAGCACCTGTTGACCAAGAAGCAAGGCAAGACAAAGAATTTCTGCGTGTGCAGACACGATCAATGACCAAGATGAAGGACGGCAAAACAGAGTGTGGTTAGCACACATTTCTTTAGGACTGGAATTCAATGTAAACTCCTTAACATTTTTAGCAGGAAGTACATGGACTTGCAGAGAATTCCAGAGGCTAAAAACATACTTTGTAGAAATTCTTTGAAAAGATACAAACTGCATCAGTATTATGCCTAAACGTCACTTCCAGAATAAAAATTGCAAGAGAGATCATTGCCCAGATTCATTTTTAGGAACATATCTGTTATAAGGATAACATATGATACTCATTGACAGTGACACATATCAGCTTGCAGTTGCTATTTCTGTGTTTATACTTCTGTCATACCCTGCTCTTGTTAGGAGAGACATTAATATTCACACCTTTCTTTATGACCCAAAAAATTGTCCAGTTATAAGAAGACTTCTGATTGCAATAATTGAGCAGATTGTTCAACTACAAATGTAAACTGAACACCTGTATTAAAATGATTTGTGAAGATGAAAATGTGGTTATAGATAGAGCATGAGCTCTACAAGTATTGGTATGACACACCCAGAGGCCGATTCATGGAATAATTAGCGCGGCGCAAGTGGGCAAAAACGTGCGAATCGCAGTGGAATAGCGAAAATCGCAGTGCAAGTGCGAAAATCGCACGAAATGCAGCGCACGTCGATTCATGGAAGGCCGTGCGCGAGAAAACCAGCGGATGTGCGATAAAAAAGTGCGCGGCGCACGTTGGCGCACAGGCCATCTAACAGCGTGCGCCAGGTCACAGCGAAAATCGCACAGGCCACAGCGAAATTCGCACATAGCGCGGCGCACGCAATAAAAGTAGGCGGAACACGGGCGTAACACTCGGAATGGGGAACAACTTGCCAAAACGTGGGCGTCACGGGGGAAGTACAGGGCACAAGTGCGCGGAACGCCCACACGCTCGCCTACAACACGTATTCATGGAATAGAATAGGGGAAAAAAGCGCACGCTCAAACCAGCGCACAGGCACAAACACGACGCCACAAGAAAGGAGGCGGTAGCGTCTCTGCGGCTGTAAGAAATGTGCGCCAAAAGGTGCGCCAACAAATAGCACCTATATACTGCCATGATGAATGTCCCATACTGTGGCCCTCCAGGAAAAATGACGTGAAAAAGGGGTACCCACAAACACGGACACCCGCTGACAAAAAATACGTGTGCATGTATACCGGGGTGCGCGGGAAGTGTCACACGTGATTTGCAGGGTACGTGCATCACAGGGGTTCGCGTGAAGTTATTCACGCGATCGGGCCTGGGGGAGCGGGCTACGTGTATTACAGGGGTTCGCGTGAAGTTCCTCACGCGATCGGGCCTGGGGGAGCGGGCTACGTGTATTACAGGGGTTCGCGTGAAGTTCCTCACGCGATCGGGCCTGGGGGAGCGGGCTACGTGTATTACAGGGGTTCGCGTGAAGTTCCTCACGCGATCGGGCCTGGGGGAGCGGGCTACGTGTATTTCAGGGGTTCGCGTGAAGTTCCACACGCGATCGGGCCTGGGGGAGCGGGCTACGTGTATTACAGGGGTTCGCGTGAAGTTCCTCACGCGATCGGGCCTGGGGGAGCGTGCTACGTGTATTTCAGGGGTTCGCGTGAAGTTTCACACGCGAATAGCCTGGGCGCGTGAATTTGAGGGGTGCGCGGGAAGTTCCACACGCGATCGGGCCTGGGGGAGCGGGCTACGTGTATTACAGGGGTTCGCGTGAAGTTCCTCACGCGATCGGGCCTGGGGGAGCGTGCTACGTGTATTTCAGGGGTTCGCGTGAAGTTTCACACGCGAATAGCCTGGGCGCGTGAATTTGAGGGGTGCGCGGGAAGTTCCTCACGCGATCGGGCCTGGGGGAGCGGGCTACGTGTATTACAGGGGTTCGCGGGAAGTTCCACACGCGAATAGCCTGGGCGCGTGTATTTCAGGGGTTCGCGGGAAGTTCCACACGCGAATAGCCTGGGCGCGTGTATTTCAGGGGTGCGCGGGAAGTTCCACACGCGAATAGCCTGGGCGCGTGTATTTCAGGGGTGCGCGGGAAGTTCCACACGCGAATAGCCTGGGCGCGTGTATTTCAGGGGTTCGCGGGAAGTTCCACACGCGAATAGCCTGGGCGCGTGAATTTGAGGGGTGCGCGGGAAGTTCCACACGCGAATAGCCTGGGCGCGTGTATTTCAGGGGTGCGCGGGAAGTTCCACACGCGAATAGCCTGGGCGCGTGTATTTCAGGGGTTCGCGGGAAGTTCCACACGCGAATAGCCTGGGCGCGTGAATTTGAGGGGTGCGCGGGAAGTTCCACACGCGAATAGCCTGGGCGCGTGTATTTCAGGGGTGCGCGGGAAGTTCCACACGCGAATAGCCTGGGCGCGTGTATTTCAGGGGTGCGCGGGAAGTTCCACACGCGAATAGCCTGGGCGCGTGTATTTCAGGGGTGCGCGGGGAGTTCCACACGCGAATAGCCTGGGCCCGTGTATTACAGGGGTGCGCGGGAAGTTCCACACGCGAATAGCCTGGGCGCGTGTATTTCAGGGGTGCGCGGGAAGTTTTACACGCGAATAGCCTGGGCGCGTGTATTTCAGGGGTGCGCGGGAAGTTTTACACGCGAATAGCCTGGGCGCGTGTATTTCAGGGGTGCGCGGGAAGTTTTACACGCGATTTCTGCACGGTACGTGTATTTCAGGGGTGCCGGGGAGTCCCACATGTGATTTGACAGTGTGGGTCCTCCCAGGTGTACCCTGTACACCCTCCACGGCCCCTGCAGGCAGCCCACACCACAGGGGACTACCCTGCATCCCTGGTCATGTCCCGCAGGCAGCCCACCCAACATGGGCATGCCCCCCAGCAAAGGCACATGTCTCCTTGAACTAATGAACACCAACACATGTCCCCTTGCACCCCCACCCCCCAGCACTGTGGGGCACATGCCAGCAGTCCCCCACCCATGTCCAACTCATGTCCCCCACCACCCCCACCCCCCAGCACTGTGGGGCACCTGCCAGTAGGCCCCCACCCATGTCCAACTCATGTCTCCCACCACCCCCACCCCCCAGCCACCAGGGTCACCCTCCACCAGGGCCCCACTCATGTCTCCCACCACCCCCACCCCCCAGCACTGTGGGGCACCTGCCAGCAGGCCCCCACCCATGTCCAACTCATGTCTCCCACCACCCCCACACCCCAGCACTGTGGGGCACCTGCCAGTAGGCCCCCACCCATGTCCAACTCATGTCTCTCACCACCCCCACCCCCCAGCCACCAGGGTCACCCTCCACCAGGCCCCCACTCATGTCACCCCCCACCTCCACCCCCCAGCCACAAGGGTCACCCCCCACCAGGGCCCCACTCATGTCTCCCACCACCCCCACCCCCCAGCACTGTGGGGCACCTGCCAGTAGGCCCCCACCCATGTCCAACTCATGTCTCCCACCACCCCCACCCCCCAGCACTGTGGGGCACCTGCCAGCAGGCCCCCACCCATGTCCAACTCATGTCTCCCACCACCCCCACCCCCCAGCACTGTGGGGCACCTGCCAGTAGGCCCCCACCCATGTCCAACTCATGTCTCCCACCACCCCCACCCCCCAGCACTGTGGGGCACCTGCCAGCAGGCCCCCACCCATGTCCAACTCATGTCTCCCACCACCCCCACCCCCCAGCCACCAGGGTCACCCTCCACCAGGGCCCCACTCATGTCTCCCACCACCCCCACCCCCCAGCACTGTGGCGCACCTGCCAGCAGGCCCCCACCCATGTCCAACTCATGTCTCCCACCACCCCCACCCCCCAGCACTGTGGGGCACCTGCCAGCAGTCCCCCACCCATGTCCAACTCATGTCTCCCACCACCCCCACACCCCAGCAGTGCAGGGTCACCCTCCACCAGGCCCCCACTCATGTCTACCACCACCCCCACCCCCCAGCCACCAGGGTCACCCTCCACCAGGGCCCCACTCATGTCTCCCACCACCCCCACCCCCCAGCACTGTGGGGCACCTGCCAGTAGGCCCCCACCCATGTCCAACTCATGTCTCCCACCACCCCCACCCCCCAGCACTGTGGGGCACCTGCCAGCAGTCCCCCACCCATGTCCAACTCATGTCTCCCACCACCCCCACACCCCAGCAGTGCAGGGTCACCCTCCACCAGGCCCCCACTCATGTCTACCACCACCCCCACCCCCCAGCCACCAGGGTCACCCTCCACCAGGCCCCCACTCATGTCTCCCATCACCCCCACCCCCCAGCAGTGCAGGGTCACCCTCCACCAGGCCCCCACTCATGTCTCCCACCACCCCCACCCCCCAGCAGTGCAGGCTCAACCTCCACCAGGCCCCCACTCATGTCCCCCTGCACCCCCACCCGCCTGCCACCATGTGCAGCCCCCACCAGGTCCTCACAATCCCCAATCATGTGCGTAATGGTCAGCCTCCACAGCCAAAAAGACCTACCAAGTAACCCATTCACCCACATGGAAATGGAAATCACATGTTACACCCCCAATGTACATGAAGCAAATGAACCCATGTCCGTCACACACATATTTTCAAATTGAATGGGAAAACACACAACATGACATGCATGAAACCAATGAGATGAAACCACACAGTGAACAATGGAAAAAAAATGTATTGAAAAAAATACAAATGCCAAAGAAAGAAAACTAACTACAATGTAAATGTGAAAAAATAAGCTGCATGTCCGCATAAAAACACAAAACTAGAAAATCAAATCAAAAAAATTATGTCCAAAGTGAAATGTAAAAACTCTCCATGCAACAAAGAACTATGTACAAAAATAACAAGGGTCCATCATCACAACTGAACTAAGGAAACCTCCTAAAAAACCTACCTAAATATCAACTATATACAAAAAGTGGAGCAGTGTCCGTCGACTCCAAATAATAATAAGAACGAAAGGAAACCTAAAACTAAAGAACTATATACAAAGGCGGCGGGCAAGTCCAGCGGCTCACTCTGTGGTGTTCCGGGCCAGGGCATCATCGAACTCCTGTTCGATGTCCCGGAGGCGGTCCAGTTCCATGGCCCCGAGGGTCCGCAGGGACGACGCCGTGTCCTCCTCCAACCCCCTGCGGATTGCCTCGAGGCACTCGGCCCGCCTCAGGGCCCTCCGCATGGAGTTCTCCGCCCTGACCATTGTGAGCCGCGCCTCTTCCGCCCGCCGCCGCTCCGCACCTATGGCGTGGCCCAACCGCTGCCACACGGAAGACACTCTCTGTCCTGGGTCCTCCTGCCCTCCGGCCGATGCCTGCCCCTCCGATGTCGAAGGCCCCGAGCCTTCATGGCTCCCACCATCTTGCTGCTGCTGCTGCTCTGCCTCTGCCCGTGCACTGCCTCCTGCTGCCTGCACATCCTCCGCCGGCTGGGGTGCACCTGTTGATGTGGCCACCCCTGCTGGACGTCCGACTCCCGACTGTGGCAGGGATGCCTCCTCCACCAGCCTGGCCGCACTGTCAGAGGCAGCTCCACAGGGCACCCAGGTGACTGATGGGTGGGAAGATGGCACAGAGGACGACTGGCGCGTAAGGGGTCCAGTTGAGGAGGGGGTCGGAGCAAGCCCCATCAGACAGCGGAATCCGGCCTGGGTGACCTGTCCCAGCAGGCTGACTTGGTCAACGAGCCATTCGAGATGACGTGCAGTCTCTCCATGAAAAGACTGCAGGTCACCTCGCATGGCCCGTTGACGCAACGCCACACCAGCCAGGACAGGCTCAACCCTGTCCTGGATGGCCACGTCCGCAGGCAGAGGAAGGCCAGTTGACGTCAGCTCATCCCCTGCCTGAAAACGGGTCTGGACGTAGGCATCCCTGCTGGTGCAAGATGATGCAGGGACAGGATCTGGGACAGGATTGCACACAGGCACCTCCGCGGCCGCCTGTGCTGCCTCCTGTCCCTGGTCCTGCACTGCACCACTAGCACCAGTGGGATCCCCACCTCCAGACCCTGTCTCTGGTGCTTGCGCGGCCCCCTCCTCCACCAAACCCCCCACCAACCTGGATGACTCTGTGCCATCTTCCCCTGTTGGGCCCTGTGGGGTCCCAGCTGCCCCTTCTGCTGCCGAGGAGTCCAACTGCAACCTCCACCTCTTGGACCTCCCCCCGGCAGCTGCGGCCTGGGACGCGGCACCGGACTCCTCACTCCCCGACGAGATGACAACACGGGAGGGGAGCCGGGCCTTGCGTCTCCGGCTGGCGGTCGGATCCCCGCCGCTGTGCTCCACAGCACCTTCTCCGCCCTCTTCATCAGTTGACGCTGCAGACAGGGAGAAACAAAACACAGGCATCAGGGCACTGTACAATGGACACATACACGCACGACAGTTGCACATGAGTGGCATTGGCAAACCTCAGACATGTCATCACAATCCCCAACACACATGTCATTGCAACTGGCACACATGAGCCATACCACAGCCATATCGCAACTGCCACCACCATCCCTACACATACAACAGCATCAGCAGCCAAAGGGGAGCCATACATCACATGCAACACAGGAAGTGCACCACACATGTACACACACCACCACACTTGCATGCATGTCTACACCTCTGCCAAGTGTCGCACTGTTCAGACGGGCATCCATGTCACATCTGCCAATCAGGCTTCCACATACCGCTGTCACATGCATCCATGTAGCATCACTGTTGCACCTTTGACAAATACACACACATGCACATGTACACAGTGCTCATACATGCAGCCGAAAACAACATACATGCCTGACATCACGGACATGTCTACTTACATACACATTCATCCAAACATGTGTGCACGCACAACTGCATTTGCCATGCAAGCCCACACACACAAGCACCATCCATGTCTCACACATTACAGCCCTCGCATGTGTCAGCCCCACGGCCCTGTACACCCCCACCCATACTCCACCCCATACAAACAGATGTGCAACCGGCACAATGGGGAAAGATCACCACACGCCCTGCTCACAACCAGGATGCATGTACACTCACCGCTCGACTCCAGACGGCTCTGCTTCTCTAGGACCTGGACGTGGAGCGCTGGGGATATGCGTTCCAGGACCCCCATCTGTTCTTCCGACAAGTGGCCCCGGCGCCCCTTGGCATCCGCTGCCTTCAAGAGGCGCCGGGCCTTGTTCAGGGTCCTGGACCTGAAGTCCTCCCAGCGCTTCCTGACATGTTGTAAGTCCCGGACTGCCACCCCCTCCGCGTTGATGGCAGTCACGATGTCAGTCCAGATCCGAGTCCGTCCTTCCTTGTTGGCGCGGGAACTTCCAAAGAGGGCATCATACTGCCCCAGGACTTGCTCCACCAGGACACCAACTTCGGTGGCACTGAAGCTGGTGCCCCTCTGCCTCTCTGGCCGGGGGTTGTCAGTGGTCACAGATGGTGTTAGCCCCGACATGACAACCCCAGAGGCAGGAGTGGGTGGGCAACTGGGTCCTGGGGCTGGGCTGTGGAGCGATGGAATTCCAGTCGGGAGTCTTCTGTTCCAGCAGGGGTGGTCACAGCAACAGCACCCCTGGCTGATGTGCAGGCAGCAAATGGCAGTGCACGTGGGCAGCAGGCAGTCAGGCAGCAGCAGATAGCAGGTGGGAGCGTGCTCGGGGCTCTGGGGGGCAGTAATTCGGCCTTCTGGGCAGGAGCGTGGTCTCCCGTGTGCTCACGCGTGGCCAGCTTGGTACGGAGTGAATTGGCACGTGAAAATCCTGCACGTCAGCGTGAAAACCGAGGAAAGGCCCTTAGCGCGTAAGCGCGTCAGCACGCATACGCGATTCCATTGGACCAAAGGCCCTCAGCGCGTAGGCGCGTCTGTGACGTGACCCGCACGGGTGTTTCCCACACAGCACGTGATGACAGAGCACACGTGGAAAGACTGCACGTCAGAGTCTCATTGCGTGTGATTGGTGGAAATGGCCGTACACCGGGATACAGGTGCGCTGACGTACTTGCGTGTGTAAGTGTCCGCGCACACCTCATATACACGTACATAGGCCAATCGCGTGTACACGCACTTTTGTCCAATTACACGCGATGAGACTCTGACGTGCAGTCTTTCCACGTGTGCTCTGTCATCACGTGCTGTGTGGGAAACACCCGTGCGGGTCACGTCACAGACGCGCTTACGCGCTGAGGGCCTTTGGTCCAATGGAATCGCGTATGCGTGCTGACGCGCTTACGCGCTAAGGGCCTTTCCTCGGTTTTCACGCTGACGTGCAGGATTTTCACGTGCCAATTCACTCCGTACCAAGCTGGCCACGCGTGAGCACACGGGAGACCACGCTCCTGCCCAGAAGGCCGAATTACTGCCCCCCAGAGCCCCGAGCACTCTCCCACCTGCTATCTGCTGCTGCCTGACTGCCTGCTGCCCACGTGCACTGCCATTTGCTGCCTGCACATCAGCCAGGGGTGCTGTTGCTGTGACCACCCCTGCTGGAACAGAAGACTCCCGACTGGAATTCCATCGCTCCACAGCCCAGCCCCAGGACCCAGTTGCCCACCCACTCCTGCCTCTGGGGTTGTCATGTCGGGGCTAACACCATCTGTGACCACTGACAACCCCCGGCCAGAAAGGCAGAGGGGCACCAGCTTCAGTGCCACCGAAGTTGGTGTCCTGGTGGAGCAAGTCCTGGGGCAGTATGATGCCCTCTTTGGAAGTTCCCGCGCCGACAAGGAAGGACGGACTCGGATCTGGACTGACATCGTGACTGCCATCAACGCGGAGGGGGTGGCAGTCCGGGACTTACAACATGTCAGGAAGCGCTGGGAGGACTTCAGGTCCAGGACCCTGAACAAGGCCCGGCGCCTCTTGAAGGCAGCGGATGCCAAGGGGCGCCGGGGCCACTTGTCGGAAGAACAGATGGGGGTCCTGGAACGCATATCCCCAGCGCTCCACGTCCAGGTCCTAGAGAAGCAGAGCCGTCTGGAGTCGAGCGGTGAGTGTACATGCATCCTGGTTGTGAGCAGGGCGTGTGGTGATCATTCCCCATTGTGCCGGTTGCACATCTGTTTGTATGGGGTGGAGTATGGGTGGGGGTGTACAGGGCCGTGGGGCTGACACATGCGAGGGCTGTAATGTGTGAGACATGGATGGTGCTTGTGTGTGTGGGCTTGCATGGCAAATGCAGATGTGCGTGCACACATGTTTGGATGAATGTGTATGTAAGTAGACATGTCCGTGATGTCAGGCATGTATGTTGTTTTCGGCTGCATGTATGAGCACTGTGTACATGTGCATGTGTGTGTATTTGTCAAAGGTGCAACAGTGATGCTACATGGATGCATGTGACAGCGGTATGTGGAAGCCTGATTGGCAGATGTGACATGGATGCCCGTCTGAACAGTGCGACACTTGGCAGAGGTGTAGACATGCATGCAAGTGTGGTGGTGTGTGTACATGTGTGGTGCACTTCCTGTGTTGCATGTGATGTATGGCTCCCCTTTGGCTGCTGATGCTGTTGTATGTGTAGGGATGGTGGTGGCAGTTGCGATATGGCTGTGATATGGCTCATGTGTGCCAGTTGCAATGACATGTGTGTTGGGGATTGTGATGACATGTCTGAGGTTTGCCAATGCCACTCATGTGCAACTGTCATGCGTGTATGTGTCCATTGTACAGTGCCCTGATGCCTGTGTTTTGTTTCTCCCTGTCTGCAGCGTCAACTGATGAAGAGGGCGGAGAAGGTGCTGTGGAGCACAGCGGCGGGGATCCGACCGCCAGCCGGAGACGCAAGGCCCGGCTCCCCTCCCGTGTTGTCATCTCGTCGGGGAGTGAGGAGTCCGGTGCCGCGTCCCAGGCCGCAGCTGCCGGGGGGAGGTCCAAGAGGCGGAGGTTGCAGTTGGACTCCTCGGCAGCAGAAGGGGCAGCTGGGACCCCACAGGGCCCAACAGGGGAAGATGGCACAGAGTCATCCAGGTTGGTGGGGGGTCTGGTGGAGGAGGAGGCCGTGCAAGCACCAGAGACGGGGTCTGGAGGTGGGGATCCCACTGGTGCTAGTGGTGCAGTCCAGGACCAGGGACAGGAGGCAGCACAGGCGGCCGCGGAGGTGCCTGTGTGCAATCCTGTCTCCGATCCTGTCCCTGCATCATCTTGCACCAGCAGGGATGCCTACGTCCAGACCCGTTTTCAGGCAGGGGATGAGCTGACGTCAACTGGCCTTCCTCTGCCTGCGGACGTGGCTATCCAGGTCCGGGTTGAGCCTGTCCTGGCTGGTGTGGCGTTGCGTCAACGGGCCATGCGAGGTGACCTGCAGTCTTTTCATGGAGAGACTGCACGTCATCTCGAATGGCTCGTTGACCACGTCAGCCTGCTGGGACAGGTCACCCAGACCGGATTCCTCCGTCTGATGGGGCTTGTTCCGACCCCCTCCTCAACTGGACTCCCTACGCGCCAGTCGTCCTCTGTGCCATCTTCCCACCCATCAGTCACCTGGGTGCCCTGTGGAGCTGCCTCTGACAGTGCGGCCAGGCTGGTGGAGGAGGCATCCCTGCCACAGTCGGGAGTCGGACGTCCAGCAGGGGTGGCCACATCAACAACTGCACCCCAGCCGGCGGAGGATGTGCAGGCAGCAGGAGGCAGTGCACGGGCAGAGGCAGAGCAGCAGCAGCAGCAAGATGGTGGGAGCCATGAAGGCTCGGGGCCTTCGACATCGGAGGGGCAGGCATCGGCCGGAGGGCAGGAGGACCCAGGACAGAGAGTGTCTTCCGTGTGGCAGCGGTTGGGCCACGCCATAGGTGCGGAGCGGCGGCGGGCGGAAGAGGCGCGGCTCACAATGGTCAGGGCGGAGAACTCCATGCGGAGGGCCCTGAGGCGGGCCGAGTGCCTCGAGGCAATCCGCAGGGGGTTCGAGGAGGACACGGCGTCGTCCCTGCGGACCCTCGGGGCCATGGAACTGGACCGCCTCCAGGACATCGAACAGGAGTTCGATGATGCCCTGGCCCGGAACACCACAGAGTGAGCCGCTGGACTTGCCCGCCGCCTTTGTATATAGTTCTTTAGTTTTAGGTTTCCTTTGTTTTTTCTTATGATTTGGAGTCGACGGACACTGCTCCACTTTTTGTATATAGTTGATATTTAGGTAGGTTTTTTAGGAGGTTTCCTTAGTTCTGTTGTGATGATGGAGCCTTGTTATTTTTGTACATAGTTCTTTGTTGCACGGAGAGTTTTGACATTTCACTTTGGACAAAATTTTTTGGATTAGATTTTCTAGTTTTGTGTTTTTATGCGGACATGCAGCTTCTTTTTTCACATTTACATTGTAGTTAGTTTTCTTTCTTTAGCATTCGTATTTTTTTCTAATACATTTTTTTTTACATTGTTCACTGTGTGGTTTCATCTCATTGGTTTCATGCATGTCATGTTGTGTGTTTTCCCATTCAATTGGAAAATATGTGTGTGACGGACATGGGTTCATTTGCTTCATGAACATTGGGGGTGTAACATGTGATTTCCATTTCCATGTGGGTGAATGGGTTACTTGGTAGGGCTTTTTGGCTGTGGAGGCTGACCATTACGCACATTGTGAGGACCTGGTGGTGGCTGCACATGGTGGCAGGGGGGTGGGGGTGGTGGGAGACATGAGTGGGGGCCTGGTGGAGGGTGCCCCTGCACTGCTGGGGGGTGGGGGTGGTGGGAGACATGAGTGGGGGCCTGGTGGAGGGTGCCCCTGGTGGCTGGGGGGTGGGGGTGGTGGGTGACATGAGTGGGGGCCTGGTGGAGGCTGCCCCTGCACTGCTGGGGGGTGGGGGTGGTGGGAGACATGAGTGGGGGCCTGGTGGAGGCTGCCCCTGCACTGCTGGGGGGTGGGGGTGGTGGGAGACATGAGTGGGGGCCTGGTGGAGGGTGACCCTGGTGGCTGGGGGGTGGGGGTGGTGGGAGACATGAGTGGGGGCCTGGTGGAGGGTGCCCCTGCACTGCTGGGGGGTGGGGGTGGTGGGAGACATGAGTGGGGGCCTGGTGGAGGCTGCCCCTGCACTGCTGGGGGGTGGGGGTGGTGGGAGACATGAGTGGGGGCCTGGTGGAGGCTGCCCCTGCACTGCTGGGGGGTGGGGGTGGTGGGAGACATGAGTGGGGGCCTGGTGGAGGGTGACCCTGGTGGCTGGGGGGTGGGGGTGGTGGGTGACATGAGTGGGGGCCTGGTGGAGGGTGCCCCTGCACTGCTGGGCGGTGGGGGTGGTGGGAGACATGAGTGGGGGCCTGGTGGAGGGTGCCCCTGGTGGCTGGGGGGTGGGGGTGGTGGGAGACATGAGTGGGGGCCTGGTGGAGGCTGCCCCTGCACTGCTGGGGGGTGGGGGTGGTGGGAGACATGAGTGGGGGCCTGGTGGAGGGTGACCCTGGTGGCGGGGGGGTGGGGGTGATAGGGGACATGAGTGGGGGCCTGGTGGAGGCTGCCCCTGCACTGCTGGGGGGTGGGGGTGGTGGGAGACATGAGTGGGGACCTGGTGGAGGCTGCCCCTGCACTGCTGGGGGGTGGGGGTGGTGGGAGACATGAGTGGGGGCCTGGTGGAGGGTGCCCCTGGTGGCGGGGGGGTGGGGGTGATAGGGGACATGAGTGGGGGCCTGGTGGAGGCTGCCCCTGCACTGCTGGGGGGTGGGGGTGGTGGGAGACATGAGTTGGGGCCTGGTGGAGGCTGCCCCTGCACTGCTGGGGGGTGGGGGTGGTGGGAGACATGAGTGGGGGCCTGGTGGAGGGTGACCCTGGTGGCTGGGGGGTGGGGGTGGTGGGAGACATGAGTGGGGGCCTGGTGGAGGCTGCCCCTGCACTGCTGGGGGGTGGGGGTGGTGGGAGACATGAGTGGGGGCCTGGTGGAGGGTGCCCCTGGTGGCTGGGGGGTGGGGGTGGTGGGTGACATGAGTGGGGGCCTGGTGGAGGCTGCCCCTGCACTGCTGGGGGGTGGGGGTGGTGGGAGACATGAGTGGGGGCCTGGTGGAGGGTGCCCCTGGTGGCGGGGGGGTGGGGGTGATAGGGGACATGAGTGGGGGCCTGGTGGAGGCTGCCCCTGCACTGCTGGGGGGTGGGGGTGGTGGGAGACATGAGTGGGGGCCTGGTGGAGGGTGACCCTGGTGGCTGGGGGGTGGGGGTGGTGGGTGACATGAGTGGGGGCCTGGTGGAGGCTGCCCCTGCACTGCTGGGGGGTGGGGGTGCAGGGGGACATGAGCAGGTGTGCAGGGTAGTCCCCTGTTTTGTGGGCTGCCTGCAGGGGCTGTGGAGGGTGAACAGGGAACACCTGTGAGGACCCACCCAGCCTAATTGCGTGTGATAATTCCCGCACACACCTGTAATACACGTACCAAGCCAAATCGCGTGTGATAATTCCCACGCACCCCTGTAATACACGTACCTGGCCAAATCGCATGTGAAAATTCCCGCGCACCCCTGTAATACACGTACCCAGCCGAATCGCGTGTAGAACTTCCCGTGTACCCCTGTAATACACGTACCCAGCCAAATCGCGTGTGATAATTCCCACATACCCCTGTAATACACGTACCCTGGCCAATCGCGTGTAGAACTTCCCACGCACCCCTGTAATACACGTACCAAGCCAAATCGCGTGTGATAATTCCCACGCACCCCTGTAATACACGTACCTGGCCAAATCGCATGTGAAAATTCCCGCGCACCCCTGTAATACACGTACCCAGCCGAATCGCGTGTAGAACTTCCCGTGTACCCCTGTAATACACGTACCCAGCCAAATCGCGTGTGATAATTCCCACATACCCCTGTAATACACGTACCCTGGCCAATCGCGTGTAGAACTTCCCACGCACCCCTGTAATACACCTACCCAGCCAAATCGCGTGTGATAATTCCCGCGCACCCCTGGAATACACGTACCCAGCCAAATCGCGTGTGATAATTCCCGCGCACCCCTGGAATACACGTACCCAGCCAAATCGCGTATGATAATTCCCGCGCACCCCTGGAATACACGTACCCAGCCAAATCGCGTGTGATAATTCCCGCGCACCCCTGGAATACACGTACCCAGCCAAATCGCGTGTGATAATTCCCGCGCACCCCTGTAATATACGTACCCAGCCAAATCGCGTGTGATAATTCCTGCGTACCGCTGTGATACACGTGCCCTGGCTAATCGCGTGTAAAACTTCACGCGTACCCCTGATATGCACGTTACCCGCTTTGCGTTCCTTGTTTGGCAGCCCTGTGGACTGGTCCAGGGTTAGCGCTGCCCTTTGCGATGATTTAGCGATTTTGATGGCTTTTCCTTGCGCGAGGGCGTTCTTGGGGGCGTTACTGGCGCTGCTGCAGGGTCGCTGCGATACTCTGCGCCACGGCTGGTTTGGGAGCCTGAAATCCATGAATACGCTGTGCGCGGAAATCGGTTTTAGCGCACGTGCCTGGCGCAGTCAATCGCGCGCGGACACTCTGCGCCAGCCGCTTGCGACACTTTTCTGCGAAATTCTATGAATTACCCTGCCAATGTTTTTTCAGACTTCTATGCCTTCTATGCCTAATATACCTCAGTCATTTAGCAGCATGTACTACTAGGGAACAGTTTCAAGGGAACTGGGCAACCTTGTTATGGAGATCAAAACAGTAATTTCTATACCAGGATGATTATATCAAGATAACCCAAATGGAAAAGGAGCCTGGATGGACAGACAAAATTCTTGTGAATCCTGCTGCAGGACAAGACAAGGGGCCTCATTACAACTCAGGCATTAAGGGTTAACGCCTTCGTTAACCCTTAATGCCTGATTCCAATTTTAACGGCTGCTTTTAGCAGGCGTTAATATCCATGGCGCTAAACCGCCTTGGTGCTAATTACGGCAACGTAATTTACGGTGCCGTAATTAGCGCCTTCCCCACTCCCATTATTCCCTATGGGGCAAAAATGGGAATGGGGAAGGGTAAATGGGAAATGGGGATTTACCGCCCCACTCACCTTGGAATGGGGCGGTAAATCCGCCATCCACCATGGTGTAAAGGTAAATGCTGGGAACGTTCACAACGCTAATCTATGGATGAGAGAATACGACCTGCTGAGGATGGAAGCAGTGAAGAAGGTACAGAAAGTGTATAATGAGTGCCTAAAGTCATGGGCCAAGTACTCTAAACTGCTGACCTTGGCGGAAAATGAATCAGGCCCAGTGGCTGTACAGCCATTGGTTTATGCAAAACGGTGCTTTCGGAGCAAGGAACAAATTCCAGTTGGACATAATAAAGGGTGCAAAACATAATTGACTTTCCAGGAATAAGGAGAGGGACGATGGCTGTCTTAATGGATCGATATTGTCTGCGGTTCTAGAGCATATATGAAACTGCCTAGGAATTGGGTTGGAGTGTGTTCCTTGGTATATCTCCATGTTTCGGCATTGGTTATTCAAGAGAGTGACCTGAAGATTGAAAGATTTCCCAAAGTGGACGAACACCTGAGAAAAAAGAAGGTCACTAGAACTCTGGCGGATGAAGAGAGGGAATCATTACCTCACAAAAATCACGAATGGCTTATGCAGACATTCCTGACGAGCATCAACTCTTCAGCAGGACTACCGTGATGTTCAAATCTATTTTCATGCCTGGAATTCAAACCGTGGTGAAAGCCAAATGGCTACAGATCAATAGGTGCAAGGTGTTACAAACAATTAATGCCACTATAAAAGGATTAAACACCATATAAGAAGAGCTGAGGACCAGAAGGTTGATGACCCTTCAGAACAGATATGTCCTTAACATGATTACAGCAATGGAAGGAGGTGTTTGTGGCAAGTTTGGGCCATCATGTTGTACATTTATACCATCTCATGACGGCAAGAACGTGACTTTGACGGAGGCCATATAGATGTTGACAGAGAGGCATAACATAGTGGATGAGACAGAGGCCATTGGAGATGACAGTTAGTTCTCACTCCTGTTTTCATGGATTCCTTATTGGATGGCAAACTTGTTCAAGTTCCTTGGAGCAATATTGGTGATGATAATATTTGGTTTCTGTATGATAAGGATAATAATTGGACAATGTTGGAAAACAGCAAAGAAAGCATTCATTGGTAATGAAGATCACAATGGACACAAAGGATGAACAGCAAGACAACGTGCTGACCGATAGTGCCATCAGAGACTACATAAACGTACCATCAGAGACTACATAAAAGCAAGTATTGTGGCACCTGAAGGAACAACATTCTGGTCACCAAAGGATCATAGGAATTACATGGGTTATTGGTGTATTCTTTATTCCAAATGGAGAGTGCATTTACATGACCTGGAGTGTGGATGAACACATTAAAAAAGCGGGCTCTGAGGGGGGTGACAAAGATATGGATACCCAAGAACCCCTTCTTCAAGAGAAGATACAAAGAAGCAGGAAAATTGGGGAAGGTGGTTGAGGACCCAACCAGAGGGGGGAATGTAGAGGAGCAGATGTGTGCATCTGCAGGAGATCCTGCCCCTTACCTCTGTTTTATTGGAGACATGATACCGTGTCTTGTCTGACACCAGCTATCGTGCCAATACCACAGCGAGTATATGGAAGAAGATATTCATTGAGACAACCCTATTGAATGTACCCTCGAGTTGATGACAGCCTACAAGAGGTACTCCCTGAAGGAATATGAGAATGAGCTAAGAAAATGAACTGATAACGTCATAAGAAAGTGTGCACGATGTCCCAAGAAACTGAATGAAGACAATGGAGGTCATTACGACCTTGGCGGTAAGGGGTTAATGGCGCTGGTAAAGGTGCCAGAGCTGTCAACCCCTTACCGCCTCATTACGAGTGCTGCTCACGGGACCCGCTAAGGACGCCTGGTTTCACCAGGCAGCCTTAGCGGGCCCCGCGAGCAGCCCAGCATGCTAACAACGGGCCCGTTATTAACGGGCCCGTTGTTAGCATGCTCCCCATTCCCATTGAGCCCTATGGGAGCTCGAATGGGAATGGGGATGTACCGGGTCCGGGTTCCTTGAATGAGGAATTACCAGGCCCTCCAAGGTCGGAATGGCCCGGTAATTCCTCATTCAATGAACCCGGACCTTGTACCCGGTAAGGGGGTAGCCATGCCGCTAATAGCAGCATGGTTACCTCCTACCTCGTAATGACCCTCAATGTATGGATCGTAGAGGACAGATGATGAAGTAAAGAATCGAGTGAACTATCAAAGTGGAAAAGAAGAGGATTACACGTTAACAACGTGCTCCAGAAAACAGAAGCATGAAGAATGTACAGACACTGAAACGCAAGGTAGATCAAGTCATCGTATAGGCTAGCTATGAGTAGTAAATAGAATGCAGGCATAGCCACCATTGTACAGAAACTGGACATTGGTATCATGAAATAAATAAGCAAGAAACCCTGAAGGGGGAATGAAAAGCTGTGTCGCAGTAAAATAGCAGGCTAGTGGAGCTGTGTGGCGAGGCTGTCTGGCCTGAAGTCAAGATCTTAGAAATGAAGGTCAGCTATCTACTCTGAAGGAGAACGAGTGGGCTAAGTATGTTTAGGTGCAAGAAAAAAATACAAAGAAGTCCACGTTTTAATTAATTTAAAACATTTAAAAGCTGCAGAATGGACCAAATCATGGTCTCTTGTAATCTGAGCCATGGATGGAAACAGAGTTCGAACTTGGAGTTCCAGACATGATAGCGAGT
The DNA here is from genome assembly GCF_040938575.1 of Ambystoma mexicanum. NCBI lineage: Eukaryota > Metazoa > Chordata > Amphibia > Caudata > Ambystomatidae > Ambystoma > Ambystoma mexicanum. The sequence continues at coordinate 753,353,761 of NC_090923.1, forward strand.
GGCATCACTCCTGTGCATTCCCAGGACAAGAACACTCTGCAAGGCCAAGTACAAAGACGATTTCATGGCAGAAGGCATGGGTGATGACACATTTTGGGCTAATTGCGTGGTTAGGTAGCTTCATGTCCTATCTTTCTGCACCTGGATCCTGGCTTATGTGCTGCTTAATTAACCAAATGTTCCAGACATGGCACAAGCATACCAACCAATTGTATTTGTCTGTATAATGAAGAACCTTGTAGCTAGAAGACCAATGAAACATGGTGTAACTATTTTTTCTTAAATTACAAGTTCAAAGAGGTAGGCATAAGTTGTCCATCTGATAAAGGACAGCCAATAACAATCCTAAATGATTGTATATCTAGATATTTCCCTTAAACACTCCTGACCCTTGATAGGTTTTTTACTATTGCCACGTGGTATCATGTCACTCTGATGCATAATGGAGTATATGAAGTGTATTTTTTGTGGAAATCATTGAGAAACTGAGCGTACATCCGTTGATGTTCGTTGTAACCTCCCAGTTTTAGGTAATTCTTAATAAAACAGTAACTTGACATCCTATTGAGTTTATCAAGTTATTTGGACTCAGAATTATTCTGGTGTATTCCCATTCATTAACAAATGCATGTTCCAAGAGCCATGAGGCTCAAATGTCTTATGCATCCAAACCTTAAGAGGTGCCCATCACAGGGTCAGGAGATACTGTTAGGAGTTAGCAGATGTCCAGTTAGCAGATGTCCATGGTGGAATTGTTCCCCACTGGGGGACTCTGGCTGCTAGGAAGGTACTGCCCCATTCAGTAATTGTTATTTACTCTACAAAAGAGAGGAAGGAGCAGAAAGGTGGCCTTTATGTGGCAATTGGGGGGGCTGACTGACTTGCACTCTGGCATTTACAACTTTTACACAAGTTGATATGATGTCTGAGGAAGAATGTCTGAGAAATGTGTCTGCATAATTTGATCTGGTTCCAAAATCTATGAAAAAGAACTAGGTTTTGTCCATGTGATGTGGGCTCCATTTGGTTTCCTGGTCATTTTCTACTTCTCATGTGGTGCCTGGGCTTTTATTTTGAAGCAATAGCTTTGCTGTCTAAAGCTTGAGCTGTGAGGTAACGTTTGTGCTGTCGCCTAATGTCTGATAGTGTACGGTGCAGGACATGCAATATGGGTATCTCTGTAGTCTACAGCCTGACCATGTACAGTGCAGGACATTTGATTTAGCTTTAGTTGTCTGTCTTATCATGTATGGAGCCGGATGGGCGATTTAGCGGGATAGCTGTGCTGTCTACAGCTTACAGCCTGACCTTGTAACATGCAGAACATGTGATTTAGGGTTTAGCCGTGCTGTGTAAAGCATGAGCGTGTACAGTATGTACAAAATGGGTGGTGGAGGGGATAGCAATCATGTGTAGGGCCTGACCATATACAATTTAGGGGATGTGATTTAGGGGGATAGCTCAGCTATGTTAAGCTTGAGCACATATGCTACAGTATATGCAATTTAGGGGCTAGTTCTGTTGTCTAAGGTCTGATGATAAACTATGCAGGACATTCGATTGAGGAGGGTATCACTCTCCTTAAGGGCCTCTCTCTGTGAAATGCTCTCCCAGCAATCACAATCACGTGGTTGCCTGGATCCAGTCATACACTAGTGTCAGTGGAGTGCTCCTAATACTAATGTAAGGAAGGGGGATGGACAGCACATCTTTGCGATATTGCACACCGCCCACGAAATGCACAGGTCAGTTGACCCTCACATTTCTACATTGAGTGCAAATGAAAAAAAGTGCATCCATTGCCCTTTTTTAATTTGTGCTAATTTCTGAGAATCTAGTAAAAACATTTGCAGTGGCAATGGACAGAGTGTAGTGCAGCCTCGACACATTTCAGTCATCTTTGCTACGAACAGTATTCCACAGGGAATCTATATTTACTGGAAGACACTACATGTTGCGTTAATATGCTTTTCAACTGTGCCAAATCACCACTGCAACAGTTTAAGAGTACCTTGGCTTTCCGTGAGGCGAGGCATGAGGCCTCATTACACGGTAGGCGGTAAGGGTTTACCGGTATTTTACCGGTACCGGTAAATCCTTACCGCCTTACTACAAGGTCCCTTTGCGGGATGGGGAATTTAATGCCTGCTTTTTGCAGGCGTTAAAAACCAACCCGCAAAGGGACCAGTGGAGTAATTAGCGCCTTCCCCATTCCCATAGAGCCCTATGGGGCAAAAATGGGAATGGGGAAGGGCAATGGTGGAAGGGGGAATTACTGCCCCGCCAACCTTGGAATAGGGCGGTAATTCCCCTTTCCACCAAGGCGGTGCCGGTATTTTACCGGCATGAACCATGGTGCTAATAGCGCCATGGTTCACCGCCTTCCGTGTAATGAGTCCCATGGTCTTTTCGCAGTGTTCACTAGCTTTTAAAAGGTTAATTCTGTTACATGATAACAAAAGTATTAACCATTTTGAATCTGCTTTATTCTATGATGAATGTCATAAAAAATAACAATAAAAATACAACAGAGACATATTGCATTTCTACATTCAATTACTTCTTTGCAGCTTAGCAAACCTGCAATGGTTTTATAGGAACTATGCCCATGCACTTGTCATACATTTTAAGGAAGGAGTATTGGGCCGCTGTTAACAGATCTCTTATCAACCCACATTCAAATGTTACGGGATACTGGCAGCGAGAAAGAAAATGTGTATTCAACTTTTAAATAGAAGTAAGTTCAATGTAACGGAAGTCACTGGAAAACTGTGAAAAGACTATGGGGTTCATTACGAGTTTGGAGGTAGCCATGGTGCAAATAGCACCATGGCTGCCTCCAAACCCGTGTCCGGGTCCTGGTTCACTGAATGGGGACTTACCGGGTCATTCCAACCTTGGAGGACCCGGTAAGTCCCCATTCAGAAAACCGTTCCCCATTCCCATTGAGCCCCTATAGGGCTCAATGGGAATGGGGAAAGAGCTAATAACGGGCCTGCAATTTGCGGGCCAGTTATTAGCTCCATGGTGCCTTAACAGGTCCTGGTGGGACCCGCTAAGGGACCTCGGAATGTGGCGGTAGGGTGTTAACGGCACCGGCATTCTTACCGGTGCCGTTAACCCCCTACCGCCATACTCGGAATGACCCCCTATGCCTAGCCTGCCCGAAATGTTCACCAACAAGTTGTATTATTTGTTCACTGAACTCTTATTTATGGCGTGGCTCTTGTTTGACTCCCTTGTCTTAAGCCAGGCTCCAGCCTTCATTGGATTTCCTGTCACTATTGGGCAGAACTATTGGGCGTGGGAAACTCTCTGGGACGTAAAGTGGATTTTAAACATATTTAATGTCCCACCTATTAAACAACACTCCTTTTGCTTAAAGACACATCCTGGGGCATCAACCATCTAACTTATGCAGGGCTACTCTATCCACCCCTCATGCACCCTATCCCCTCACAGATCCCGTATCTCTATTCCACCCTCACCACCAACTCCACTTTACTCAACATACTCTGTTTGTTTGTTTGTTTGTTTGTTTATTAATTTCTAATGCGCACCAGACCCAGGGGTATCAGGGCACAGCAGTTAAAGCAAATGCAAGGCTTAGGTTACAGAGTTACAGGTTATAAGCAGGAATAAAACATATATACAAGTTATGAGCAGGAATAATACATATATACATTCCTGTACATTCCTATCACCCCAATTTGGTAGGTCAGACATAGGGGACAGACAAGAAGACTTGTGACTTGTCTATCCATGCTTCTCAGATGAAGGTCCCCTATTCTAAAAAAGTCACGGAAATTGGTACACGTCAGAACATCTTAGACGTATAAATCTTGCCCTCTGTCCAAACCTATTGTACTCTACTGATTGACCCTACCACCAACAATTATGCCATTTGAACATAGCCTAGCGAAGTGTTTCTTACTCCCCACTTCTTAGCTTGTGCTGGTTGGTACTTGACCCCCTCACAAGTGTCTCTTAAACTCTCTTCTTGGTATTTCAGGCCTCTGCCTGCTTGTACAGAACATACAAGTTCCATGATTTTCGATACTAAAATGGGGACTCCTGATCCCCTCTCCAAAGTCCTATTCAACTTATAAACTTAATTCCTTCAATGTGACAACTGAATGTGTAAATCATTCAATTTTGTAACTGGTGTCTCTTGTTCACCCCTCCAGGGTGTTTCAGTTCCTGAGAAGTAATGGGTTTTCTCAGCATGGAGATTCTGCTCTAATGCCAGTGTTGGTTTGTCGTGGTTTTCCACTCTCTCTGAGCGTATTGGTTTCTCCGCTTGGACTGGGTTCTCTGGTCCTTCAGACATTGTGATTCTCTGGTGGTTCTTACCCCGCATGAGGTCTTTCAGGTTCACCCCTCCCTGGTGTTTCTAGTTCTCTCTGGTGTCTGATATCCCCTTGCAGAGTCTTGGTTTCAGGTTCACTCCTTCCAGGTGTTTCTCTATCTCTCAGGTATCTGGTACCCCCTTGCGGGGTCGTGCTTTCAGGTTGACCTCTCCCGGTGTGTTTCTATTTTCCCCCTGTGAGATCTTGGTTTCAGGTTCACCCCATATAGGCATTTCTATATCTCTTGGGTATCTGGTAACTCCTTGAAGGGTCTTAGTTTCAGGTTCACGCCTCACTGGTGCTCCTATTTATCCTAAGTCTCTGGTAGCCCCACATGAGCCCTCTGGCTCTTTAGCTTGTTCCGTATTCTCCTCAATCCCTTGTGGAGTAGGCTGAAGCAAAGAATGTTTATGTGTTCCATATTTTAATTCTGCTAATCGTGTCCCAAATCTATGATACAATAGGGCCTAAAGTGTGTACTTCCATCAACTGTAGCCTCAAGTCACTGGGCCTCATTATGAGGCGGGCGGTAAGGGATTACCGGCACCGGTAAGGGCACCGGTGCCGGTAATCCCTTACCGCCCTACTACGAGTTCCCTGTGCGGGTCCTCCCTTAACGCCCAGTTTTTCCAGGCGTTAAGGACGGGACCCGCAAAGGGACTCTGGAGCTAATAACGGTACCGCAATTTGCGGTACCGTTATTAGCGCCTTCCCCATTTCCATTGAGCGCTATGGGGGCTCAAATGGGAATGGGGAAGGGCCCTGGTGAATGGGGAATTACCGGTCCCGCCAACCTTGGAATGGACTGGTAATTGCTCCATTCACCACGGCGGAGTCGGTAGGGTTTTGGAGGCAACCATGGAGCTATTAGCTCCATGGCTGCCTCCAACGTCGTAATGAGGCCCACTGTCATGCATTTGTGCAAAAACAAGCATTGAATACAGTGCCCTTTTCAAGACTCCCATTACTTGCAATGTATCCATGGTATGCACATGTACCATTCATTATTATGACCTCTATACAGTATCAATCAATCAATCAGTTACTTATATTGCACTCTATCACCAAAGGCATCATGGCGCCCAGTGGAGTAACTTTGCTGAAAATGTTGGGGGGGACATGACATCTGAAGAAAAGGTGCCCAAGCCAAATGAATGGAGAGGAAATGGTGTGCATTGAAAGTTGGGGAGGACAAACACCACCGTCCTTCCCTAAAATTACTCCCTTGATGGCACATTGAAAAGATACTGGAAGGATGAAAACAGATAATCACATAAAAGTGGGTTTTTAGATTTCATTTGAAAAGCTCAAAGTCTGTTGTACACCGTAGAGCAAATCGGCAGCAAATTCCAAAGTCTGGGCTCTGCAACGGAAAAAGATCTGCCCCCAACTCGTTCCTTACGATACCTGGGAATGCATAGGAGTGCGCATCGGTAGATCTGAGAGGGCGACTAGGGCTATAATTCTGCAATTTCTCCTGATAAGCCAGGCAGCCTTTCCCGTTCAAAGCACGATGGATCATACATGAGGCTTTGAACTTAACTCAGGCTGTGACAGGCAAGATTGACAAGCTTTGGAAACATGCTGACCAAAAGGGATCCCCTTCACTAATTGAACTGCCGCGTTTTGTAACACTTGCAGACAGTGAATAAGATATAGAGGTTGAGAAAGATAAATGGCTTTACAATAGTCAATGCTGCCATTAAGGCAGGATCCAACCAGTCGGGCATGAAATTCCCTAGAATAAAAGGGAGGACTTTCTTCAGCTGTTTCAGTTTAAGAAAGCCAACCCCACAGACCAAATTTATCTGGTTGTCCATGGTCAATGAGGCAGATATTTTAATGCCCAGGTTCTGGACCATGTTAGCTATTTCTGGCAAAGGGCCGAGTGAAGGTGGCCAGAATTCAGAAGTCCAGCCACCAGAGGCTTCAGTCGGGCCCAAACTCAAGACCCCAGTCTTTCTGCCACTCAGTTTTAGTCAATTGGCTTCCATCCAACCTCGGATGACGTCTGGACATTATTTTAGCTTTGCTGCTGCCTTTCCCCATTTGTTCCGGACCTAACCTAAACAATACTTGAGTATCGTCTGCATAGGAAAAAACCCAGAACCCAAAAGACTGAATAAGTATTATCAAAACAGGTCCACCCCTGTTCCTCCAAAACTATCAAGGACCACATCGACTCCCTGGTGCCTGCCCTGGCTGGCTTCTGCAATCACTCCTTCGCCTCTGGAGTCTTCCCATCCCCCTCAAGCACTTCCTTGTGCACCCCCTTCTTAAGAAACCCTCGTCTGACCCCTCCTGCCCAGCTAACTATCGCCCAATCTCTATCACTCCCTTCCTGGGCAAGCTCCTGGAGAAACTGGCCATCTCCCAGCTTAATCTCCATGCTGGATCTGTTGGTAGTCTTCATGACCATCAGTCTGGCTTCAGAGCTGCCAGAAGCACAGAAACTGCTCTCCTGAACATCCGTGAAGACCTGCTCTCAAACCTTGACTCTAACACCCCTTGTGTTCTCATTTTGCTCGACCTCTCTTCTGCCTTTGACACTGTCAACCACACCATCCTGCTCAACCGTCTCCGTGAAAACCTGGGTATCACTGGTCAGGCTCTGGCTTGGCTGACCTCCTTCCTCTCCAATCGACCCTCCCAGGTCCAACTGGGTTCCTTCCTCTCTGACATCTTTTTCTCTACCTGTGGTGTCCCCCAGGGATCTCCCCCTGGCTGTTCAACCAGTACCTGGCACTTCTTGCTCACCGCATCGCCTCTCTCTGTCCCAACTTTCAGTGCTATGCAGATGATACCCAGCTAATTTTCAGGCTACCCTCGGCCTCCTCTTCCCCTTCCCTCATCTGCAACTGTCTTTCTGCTATCCAGGAATGGTGTGCCGCCAACGACCTCTGCCTTAATGCCAGTAAGATTGAGATTCTACTTATCGGCACACCCACTCCCTCCTTCCCTGCAGCTCTTTGGCCGGCCTCCCTTGGCCCTCTTCCTGCTCCTACCTGGAAGGCAAAAAACCTCGGGGTCATCTTCGACTGCACACTCTCTTTCTTTCCTCACATATCTGACATCTCTAAGAAGTCACACTACCAGCTACATCTCCTCAGAGGTATCCTTCCTTTCCTCTCATTCCCCCAGAAGCTCACAGTCTCCAGAGCCCTGGTTCTCTCGAAGCTGGACTACTGTAACAGCCTCTATCTAAATCGACCTGCCTATACTCTCCGCCCTTTGCAACTCATCCAAAACAGGACTGCGAGACTTGTCCTTGGCCTCAAGCCCAGGGACCGTATCTCTCCAGGACTGAAATCGCTACACTGGCTCCCAGTGGCCAGGAGGATTAAGTTCAAAACCCTCTGCATTGTCCACAAGGCCTTCTGGGGCCTTGGGCCAAAATACCTTCAACTCTCTCTTCCTAAATATCTTCCTTCTCGAGCTCTTCGCTCATCCACCTCAATCTCAGGGTCAGCCGCTTCTCCAAGAAACGAGCTGGGGGTAGATCTCTCTCCGCAGCAGGGGTCTCCCGCTGGAACAGCCTTCCTGCCTCCCTGAAACTTGAGGAGAACCTTCTCCGGTTCCGGAAGCACCTCAAAACCTTCCTCTTTGCCTCCCGTTTCTCTCCCTCTCTCCCCTGCTAAAATCACTGAACCTGCACTGAATCTGAAACTGGCCACTCACCGATCTCGGTCCTTGGCCCTGCCACTCTTCCCTGCACTGCCTACCTGCACTACGGGACTGTCTCTGTATCCTACAGCCCCTTCTCCCGGCACTTACCTTGCACTTGCCACCAGCTAGCCCTATTATTTATCTTGTATTCTACTAACCATGTACTGCACGCTCCTTGCACTTGCCACCAGCTGGCCCTATCACTTATCTTGTATTCTACTAACCATGTACTGCACTTCACCTCCCCCCTTCCCCTTGCACTTTTCCCAGTCCCCCTACACTTGCGCGTTCTGAATGACACCTGGCCTAGTAGAACCGTTGTCTGTTCTCCCCTTGTTCCCCCCCTGCCTCGTCGCGCCTTGAAACACTTGTGTATAGGCGCGTTACAAATGCCATATCATATCATATCATATCATATCAGGGGCCAGATATACAGTAACTAAAGCAATACGGCATGCTCAGGAATATGTAACATCCCAGGGGTGTTTAATATAGATTCTGTATCTACTGTATGCTGAGGCCCTAAACAGAAGAGGCAAGTGCAGTCAGCGGCTTCCTGTATTGGTCTATTTCAAGGGAGTGGAGGCATTGCACTGTAGCCTTCAAATCCGATGAAGGACACATCTACATCTGTGTCGCCTTAGGCAGACCTTCACCTTTATTCCTAAGGAGGATCAGGTGTCAGTAATGGGCATGCTTATAAGCTCACAATTGGATTTAGCTAATGCTTTGCATATAGGCATTTCTGACAAAATGTTACATAAACTGTAAATTGTTCTAAACGCTGCTGTTTGACTTATTTTCAGGTTTCAGAAAATGTATTCTAATTCCTCCTATCACCTTAATCTCCATTGGCGCCCAGTCCACCATCATGTTATCTTCAAGATTGTATGTCTTATATAGTGTCCTGCCTTGTTGCTGCTGCTGCTGTGCCTGTGCTCTGGCTCTTGCTGCCTGCATGTCCTCCTCCGGCTGGTGCAGTTGTTGAGGTGGCCACCCCTGCTGGACATCTCACTCCCGACTGTGGCAGGGATGTGTCCTCCACCAGCCTAGCCGCAAGGTCAGAGGCAGCTCCACAGGGTACCCAGGTGATACATGGGTGGGAAGATGGCATGGAGGACGACTGGTGCATAGGGGGTTCAGGTGAGGAGGGGGTCGGAACAGGGTCCAGCATACAGAGGAATCCAGCCCTAGTGACCCATCCCAGTAGGCCAACGCGGTCAACGAGGCATCCAAGATGACGTGCAGTGTCTTCACGGACACACTGCAGGTCACCTCGCATGCCCCGTTGACGCAACGCCATACCAGACAGGACAGGCTGAATCCGCTCATGGATTGCCACGTCCCTAGGGAGAGGGAGGCCAGTTGTTGTGCGCTCATCCCCTCCCTGAAAACGGGTCTGGCTGTAGGCATCCCTGCTGGTGCCGGATGATGCAGTCACACGATCGGGGACAGGATTACACACAGGCACCTCCGCGGCAGCCTGTGCTGCCTCCTGTCCCTTCCCCTGCACTGTACCACTAGCACCAGTGGAATCCCCACGTCCAGACCCTGTGTGTGTCCCTTCCACGGCCTCCTCCTCCACCAAACCCCCCACCAACCTGGATGACTCCATGCCATCTTCCTCCATCGGACCCTGTGGGGTCTCAGCTTCCCCTTCTGCTGCCGAGGAGTCCACCTCCGACCTCCGCCTCTTGGACATACCCTCGGCAGCTGCGGCCTGGGACGCGGCACCAGACTCCTCACTCCCCGACAAGATGACAACCTGGGAGGGGAGCCGGGCCTTGCGTCTCTGGCTGGTGGTGCGATCCCTGTTGCTTTGCTCCACAGCATCCTCCCCGCCCTCTTCATCAGTTGATGCTGCAGACACGAATAGATAGAACACAGGCATCAGGGCACTGTACAATGGACTGATACACACATGACAGTTGCACATGAGTGGCAGTGTAAAACTACAGACATGGCATCACACTCCCCAACACACATGTAATTTCAACTCACACACATGAGCAAATCAACAGGAATCTTCCACCAGGCAGCACCTTCCATACACAAACAACAGCACGAGCAGCTGAAGGTGAGCCTGACATCACATGAAACACGGGGAGTGAACAACACATGCACACATGCCACCAGACTTACATGCATTGGTACATCTCCACCAACTGTCGCAGTGATGAGATCGCCATCCAAGTCACATCTGGCAATCAGCCTCCTACATGTCAGTGTCACATGCATCCATGTTGCATCACAGTTGCATACTTGTCAAATACACACACATGCACATGTACACAGTGCAGATACATGCAGCAGGAACCACAATCCATGTGTGATACCACAACCATGCCAACCTACATACACAGAAATTCAAACATGTGTGCTCCCACACCTGCATTTGGCCAGCATGCTTAGCAACACATACACCATCGATGTGTCTCACACATGAGAGGACTCACATGTGGCAGCCTCATGCCCCTGTACATACACATCCATCATGGCCCTACAAAAACACATGTGCAACCTGCACACTACTGGCACACCACAACACGCACAGCGTCCAATCAGCATGCATGTACACTTACTGCTCGACTCCAGACGGGTCTGTCTCTCAAGGACCTGGACGTCGAGCGTTGGGCGTATGCGTTCCAGGACCCTCATTTGGTGGTCGGACAGGTGGCCCCGGCGCCCCTCTGCATCTGCTGCCTTCAAGAGGCGCCGGGCCTTGTCAAGGGTCCTGGACCTGAAGTCCTCCCAGCGCTTCCGAACATGTTTGATGTCGCGGACTGCCACCCCTTCCACGTTGATGGCAGTCACGATGTCCATTCAGATCCTGGTCTGTCCTTCATTGTCGGCACGCAAACTTCCAAAGAGGGCATCATACTGCTCCTTGACTTGCTCCACCAGGACACCAACTTCCCTGGCACTGAAGCTGGATGGCCCTCTGCCTCTATGGCTGGGGGTTGCCAATGGTGCCAGATGGTGTCGTGCCCGACATGGCAACCCCAGAGGCAGGTGTGGTTGGGCAACTGGGGCTGGGCTGTGGAGCGATGGTATCCCAGTTGGGAGTCTTCAGTTCCAGCAGGGGTGGTCACAGCAACTGCAACCCTGGCTGACGTGCAGGCACCAAATAGCAGGGCACGTGGGCATCAGGCAGGCAGGCAGCAGCAGATGGCAGGTGAGAGCGTGCTTGGGGCTCTGGGGGGCAGTGATTTGGCCTTCTGGGCAGGAGCGTGGTCTTCCGTGTGTTGTTGCGTGGCCAGCTTGATACGGAGTGATTTGGCACGTGATAAAATTGCACATCAGCATGTAATTTGAGGAAAGGCACTTAGCGCATAAGCGCGTCTGTGAGGCGAAGCGCGCGGGCATTTGCCTCGTAACGTGGGCATAGTGTTTCAGCGCGCGCATGAAAAAACTGCACATCCGCATGTGAATGCGTGTAATCCGAGGAAAGGGCCTACTCACGTAAGTGATGCGGCGCGCGTGGGCGTTCCCCTCAGCACGGGTTAAAGGTGAGCGGCGCCAGCAGTTCGCTGTACGTGCCTTTCGTGGAGACCGACGTGTGTTGCTACTTTGCATTGTTTCGCGCGCCATCACAACTTCACAGCGGATCAAGGACGTATCTCTTCTTTTGGCGGGGGTATTGGCTACGCGTGTTTTTCATTATCACGCTAGTCAGACAGTGAACTAAAGGTGAGGGGTGTCTCAGCTGGGCGTCCTCCTCGTGGAGGGCGGGGTCAGGGACGTGGCCGGGGTGACCGGGGAGTAGGGGGACTCCAGGGTTTCCAGGGTGGCCGCAGAGGGGGAAGAGGCAGGGGTGCGCCACTTAAGCATGATGTTGTGCCATGTGTCGGTGCAGTCATGCCACCACCCCCTGTGGTAATGGGAGATACAGCTTCTGCATCTGGCACTGGCGCCTGTGTGACCTGGCAGTCAGTTTCATCGACTGCCACGGGCCCAAGGGTAGTGGTAGCTGCAGGTGCAGTTGTGGACACCACCACCCAGGCTCAGGGCCTGCCAGCACAGGCTGCGTTGGCACTTGAAGAGTCCTTGGAAGATTTCCAACAGTCCAGTAGGGAAACCGCAGGTGCACGCAGGGCTGCCCTGACCAAGACATGTGTCCCTGGGGCAGTAATGTCATCTGCTGCCCCGAACAGCCGGGTGTTGGCAAGTGCAGGGGCAGATGCAGCCAACAACACCCCGGTTGTGAGTCTGCCAACCAGGAATGTCGTGGTCAATGACCCTGCCACAGCGGATGTTGCTGCGCAGGGTCCATTAGAGGGCACCCAGCTGCCACTGACGCAAGTCAGGCCTTTGGTCGTCCCTCCACCTGCCACTCCCTTGGCTCAATCCACCGGTGCCACTGGCCATACTGATCAGGGCGGCATTTGCCAGTCCAGGTCTGCGCCACAATCCAAGAGGAGGAAGGTTGCACCTGCAGCACAGGCTGGGACCCCACACACAGCCATGATCTCCTGCATGTCCAGGAAGAAACCTTTCTGCAACCAGGAACTGGACTTCCTCGTGGACTACATGCGGGACCACAGCCGTGACATGCTAGTGGGTCCTAATTGTCAGACTACGGCTGCCCACCGTGATACCCACTTGAAGCAAGTTGCGGAACATGTGAGTGCATTCGGCCATGAGGTGCGCACGGCGCAAGAGTGCAAAAAGCGTTGGAATGACCTCAAACTACAACTTGAGTCTGGTGACTGGCAGTGGGCCTGCACCTGAGGAGGAAGACCGCACTCCGCATGAGTCACTCGTTGTGGTGTTCATAGCATCTGAATCGGTCGAAGGAGTGGGAGAGATGCTGGACTTTGATGCCCAGTCCAGTGAGTGTTGCTGCGTGTTTGTTGAGGACATGTGTGTTTTACTTGTGTGATGTGTTGTGCATGACTGCCACTACATGTCACGTGTACATGGTTCTGATGTGCAAGTGATGCAATGATTCCCTGATGCATGGCTGCTCTGCTGGATGGTGGACATGTGGAGAGCATGGGGACTGTCCGCATCACCACTATTGCACCCTTCTCACATGCTGGTCACCAGGATGCCCCTCCAGTCCATGTTCCAGCTCACTGGCCCTTCTGCATGTAGCGTGGGGTGACCTTCATCTCAGCTCAGGGACTATGTCATAGCATGACTGACGTGCATGTGTCCTCTGCCTGCATGTGGGTACTCCATGTAGGCATGCTCCCTTGCCCCTCCACCTCCCACTCTGCACCCCAATTCCACCTTTTCACTGGTCTGCTTCAATTTTGTCATTGAGTACTTCCCTGTTCATGCGTCCTGTGTACATGCTATCTTCCAGCGGCCAATCTGCCAGACATATGCTGTGTGGTACATCCTTTGTACTTGATGCAGGGTGTCTCACTTGGACTGTGCAGAGGTCAGATGCCCGCAGGGACATGAGTGCCCATTCAAGCTCCATGTGTATTCCACACATACCCCTATGTGTCCTTGACTGGATGATCATTGTAGTACGAGTCCAGGGTGACCTACATTGCATGGCATTTCATCAGCCTTCCCAAGTCCACTGTGGCTCAGTCCTGCGTCGCACACATGTTTAGGGTGTGACAGTCTGTGTGGGTCACAGGCCTCAGCCTGTTTAATGGCCAATGACTCTGTCCAACTGGTGTAGTGTCTCCTTCACACATGGGTGTACGCCAGAGGTTTCATCATGTGTCCTGCTTACTGTCCCATCATCATTTGGTGTGTTGTCACTTGACTCACATGATGCAGTTGATGCTAGTCAACACTGTCTGTCAATACACAGGTCTATGGTCAGCCTTTTGATACCATGCTAGGCATCCCTGCATTTGCACTTGGGGGGAGGGGTGGTTTGCTTGTAGCCATGCTACCGATTGAATGCACATTGCACGTGATGCCTGAAGTTGACCTTGCACTGCCTTCACATTTACTGACACACATCATGAAGTACTTGTACACGTAGATAGTGAGTAACGTACAAATTTGCTGCACTGCATTGACCCACTTCTGTGCAAACTGACACCATTCTGCATGCCTAATCACAGAAGCAATGTCAAGTTGACCCATCATGCATGGCAGGTTCTATTTTGTGTGTGACATGTCTGCTTGATGTGTTTGGTGTCTGTGTGATGTCTGTGTGTGTGTGTGTTGTGTGCTTCTAACATGTGTAGTGACCTTTTTTCTCTCTTCTTTTCAGATGATGATGCAATGGAGCCAGAGGATGGTGTTGTCATGCCAGGCACAGGGTTGTTATCACTACAGCAACCTGGCACAAGTGGGGGTCGTCGGGTGGTAGGCCATGAAAACCCACATGTGCCACAGTCCATCTTGTCTCTGGCTGGCAATGAGTCCAGCCCGGATGACCACTCTGACGTCCATGTCGAGTTGGATGAGCATCAGGTCCATATGTCAGGGGTGAGTGATTCTGATGTGGGCACTCCTCTGTTCGCGACAACTGCACTGAGGGGTCAGGCCGTCTTGGAACCTCTGCCTGTGGAGGATCGGGACGCAGGGTCACCCTCCACACCAGTCACTGATGTGCCTGGGCCATCACGTCGACGGGGGCATGTAGTCGTGCAGCCACGGGCGGTGCCAACACAACGAGGACACCCGGTCCTTGGGTCCCGCAGGGGTCAAGCCCAGCAACGCGGTCACCGCGGGCAACCACTGTATACTGAGTGGGAGCAAGACATGACTGCCAATTCTAAACGCAAAGAGGCAGCAATCGAGAACATCGTTGTGAGCATGGAGATTGTGGCCCAATCCGTGCTCCCCCCTGCTAGACAGGTGCTTCTCCAGCAGCAGGCGGCACGGTCCACGGCCCGCTTGCTCAGGCTGGGCATGGCGGCCTCAGACAGGGCAAGCCAGGCTGAGATGGTGTCTTTGTGTCGAGCAATTGCTGCTCACGCAGAGGCACACATGGAGGCCCTGAAGGAGGAGTATGCTTCCCTCAGATCCAATCTGGGTGTCCTTATGATGTCCCAGAGGGAGCGGGCAGAGGAGAGGTTTGCGCAGCTTGAGCGTACCATCTCGGCTGAGCTACATGCTTGCCGGGAGGTGCAACAGTTGTCCAGCCAGGCCTTGCAGGAGGAACTCTGTGTTACACGTTTTACCTTGCAAGAGGAAGCACGCGTATCATGTGAGGTCCTGCATGCAGACCTACGTGTGATCGCCGCACAGAACCAGGCTCACCCATCCGGCAGACTTGCTGCTGACGATGGGCAAGCTGCGGCTAGGCATGGTCAGGCTCCTGTGCCACGTCCTCCTTTCCAGGAAGAGCCAGACTCGGACAACACTCTATCTCCTGCATAGGTCGGGCTGTGCAGGCGTTGAGCCCATGGAGGTTTCTTTTTTCGTCAACATCATCGCATGTGGGTGTTGAGCAGCACCCTGTAACTCCCCCCTCCTGGGTGCCTCCCCCCCAGGTCGTATGTGCCATTTTTGATTTTTCTTTTTGTTTAGTTAGTTAAGTTTCTATTTGATAGTTAGTTTAATTAGGTCATGTAGGTTTTTCATAGTGTAATTAGTTAATATAGTTTAAAATTGCTTGTCTATTATGCTTTCATGTGATGGTGTGGTGCTTTGTGGCTTTTGGAAGCATCCATTGTCTGTTCCAGCTGGGCCCTTCAAGCTTGTCTTGTGTATGTGTTTGCAGCTTGGGGTCCTTGACTCACATATGCCACTCCTGCTTCCCTTATCCATAGGCTTGCAAGGATGGTTCGGTGTAAGAGCCTATTACACACGGGCTTTCGACTGTCATATCTGTGGCATGTCTGCTGCTAACCAACTTGTGTTAACACCCCTAGTGGGGATGATAGGGGTGTTATTGACCACTATTCTTCTTTCGCTAGATGGGGGGTTTCATGATTCATGTGCACATTCATTGCTATGCATTATGTAGTATGTTTCTTATATTTACTGTACATGTGCTTGTTGCAATTCATGCCATAGATAGTGTGTTCCACACTTTGCCTGTGAAAGACGGACTGATGGTGTGATTTCTGATGTACGTCTCTGACATGGTCCAGTCATGAAATGCCTGAAGAGACACACACAGATGATTTTAAAGCATAAATTATGTGTTTCATGCCCTTTCTGCAGGGGGATGAGCCTCCAGACCACCTTTGCCAGCAGACATGGGCCATTGGATGTCTGGAAGCTGGACACGTTTGGTGGTGCCGACATGTGCATGTGTGCGCAAGCAGAGGCACAGGGATTGTGGTCATACATCCAAAAACAGCTGACATGTTTCAAGGGACTCCAGGCAAGGTGCGCAGCACAGGGGGGCCACAACACAGCAAACCTTCCACCAGGCCAGTTGCACATGCATGCTTAGTAGCAGCACTGACGGTGAGCTTGGGCAAATATTGGTGTTGAAGCGCACAATACAGCTGAGATGTGTTGGTGGACTAATGGCTAGTTGATGGGAAAGTTGTCTGGGGCACCTGCAGGGGCAGTGGCACATACCCTCCGGTCCACCATGGTCCATTGAGGCACTTGTATTAGCCGTGTAGCGTTCCGAGACATGGAAATAAGCAGCTCACAGGGACAGACAGCAAGGGACAGACTTGTGTGCAGTGCATTTCATTTCCATGTAGATTTTGACACATGCACTACCTACTTTATTTCGGTCATGATGGAACACGACTTGTTGTGAAGTCATAACTTGCTATAAGCGTCTGGCTGCTTACCCAGGGAACATTGCATGTTGTGTGAATCGTGACACATTGGTCTTCCATTTGCCACACATCCACCGGCGCCTGACTTACTGCATTGACTGTGTATGAACCATCACAGGGGTAATGTTACGTATGGGTACAAAGCATCCACACCAGATTGTTGGTTTGTAGAGTAGTTTGTTAGTTTGGGGCATATATGGTGGTGTGTTTGTGTGTTATGGGCATGCATAGATTAGTAACTGTGGCTCTCTTTGCAGCATTGAACTTCTCCTGTTACCGGACCTGAGAGTGCGCAGGCAGGAGGCCAGCACTCACCCCAGAGATAAGTTTCTCTTTGTCTTCCATTTGAGTAATTTGTTACTATGTGCATGATGATCAAGTTTGGTGTACTTGTGTATGTGTTAATGTGAGTAGTACAGTTTTGTGCATTTCCTACTTCCCCGTGTCAATCCTACTCCCCTCTCCTGCCCCACATTCCGATTATCCAACATAGCAATGCTTGTCCCGACTGCATATCCCTGACCCTCCTTCCCCACCAGGGTCTCAGAGGCCTGTGTGAGTTTGACCTTGCAGGCACCCAGACCACGGTGGGGGTGGTTGGTTCGTGCCACTCCTGCGCCTATACACGGGAGCTGTGACAGTACACATCAGTTCATGGTGCATCATTCTGTGTTATGTACCACACATGGTACACATCCTGTTGCGACATTGTTTTACTGTGCTACCTTGGTTGTTACTTCATTGTGGTAGAACTTGGACTTTGTGATGTACTGCTACTTCAAGTCATCTACTGGAGGCTCTTCTGGTTTGTTTTGCTGCCTGCAGGCTTTTTGCTTGGCTTCTGTGTTGGCCTGCTTTGAGTTCTCTTTGATGTGGTGTTTTTGCAAGGCAAGGTGGCCTCTGAGGGTGCTGGATGCTTTTTGCACACAAGGTGGGAGATGGTGACAAAGGGGAAGGGTGATCCTGTGGCCAGGTGAAATTCAAGGATGAAGGCTACATAACCCAGGTGCAGTTGTTCAGTGGGTCATGGTGATTTGTGAGGGATGGGGGTTGTTTTGTTGTTGACAGTTGCCTTGCCCTACAGTGTGATGCGCACCCTGACATTGTAATTGTTGTATCCTATGTACATGATGTATTCTGCTGATCAATGCCTGTTCATGTGTTGTGTTTACCTTTCAGGTGTGAGGGAATAGTTGTGGCTTGACATGCTGGGGTGTACACATGGTGAATGTTCACATGTGATGTGTAGGGGACACTGATGGTCACTTGATTGCACATCCATATATTGAGTGCATGTCCCTACTGACCCACACACTCACACTATGATCCACTACATGTCCAACCACCCTTCCATGTCCACATCTACACTCTGTTTGCCTTCTGGTGGCCACTGTGTCCCTGCAGCACATGATCTATGAGCAATTGTGGATCCTGTACATGAGTAGTTTGCTTTTTGATGTAGTTTGTCGCTTAGATGTGATGCCCAGGGTGTGCGTCACACACAATGGCTGTTCACTATGCTGTGCACTGAGCAGTGTGTTGCAGGAGGTGGACACGGCATACAGAAGCTGCAGTGTTGATTTTGCAATGCACAATGTGCATGTAGACAGGCATTCATTGTTACGTTACAACTACAACTGTTGGAATACATTTGGGTATGACTTCTCTTGGGTGGGAGGTTGTTGGTCAGTCATTTCATCTGATTCCATGTCAGGCACCATTGTCTGATACCACTTTACATTTTTCACATGTCAATGTGTACCTTATTGGTACTGTGTTGGCGTATAGCTATTGCTTGCCATGTCATGTTGTGGTTTGGGAGGGTTTGGGTGACATACCAGTGATAGTCATGGCCTGTTTTGCAGGTCTGTGTGATTCACACCTTGCATGTGTGCCTTTTGGTCACACAGGATTGCTTTTGTTTAAGTAGCTAGGGATGCACACAATGTGGCACTTCCATGGCAACATTCTCAGGGTGGTAAGGTTGTTACAGTTGACTGTCTCTTTGTCATCATCGAATGTCACCTGGTATGTGCCAGGCCTGTGTACACTCAGCAGGGGTGGGAGTTTAGGTGAAAAATGTGGCCACAAGCTGGGTCCGGGCTTTCTCGCCAAGTGCCCTGTGCCCTGTCCCCTGCCATGGGCAGGACCAGTGCCTGTGGTTGGGGATGTGGGGGCACCACCATGTCCACCGGTACTCCCTGCCGTGTTGCAACATTGTGCAGGACACACGCTGCCACAATGATCCTGCACACTACTGGGGGTGCATAGAGCAGCTGCCCCCCAGAGCGGTCAAGGGATCGGAAGTGTGACTTGAGCACTCCGAATGTGCGCTCCACTATGGCCCTGGTTGAAATATGGGCCGCGTTGTATCTTACCTGGGGTGGTGTGGTGGGGTTCCGGATTGGCGTCATCATGTGGTTGCTCAGAGGGTAGGCACTGTCCCCTGGAGAGGTGATGATGGTTGTGATTATTGGGGATTGTGTATTTGTGTGTGACATGCATGCATGTGCACAGGAATTTGTACTCACCTAGGAGCAATGTGTCACCATGCTGCCCAGCTTTCAAGGCCCGGCTCAGGGCGGACATTCTGTATATGAAACTGTCATGGGTGGAGCCAGGGTAGTTTGCATAGACAGAGGTGATGATTCCCTTTGTATCGCATACCATCTGCACGTTGATGGAATGCCAGTGCTTGCGGTTTCGGTAGATGTGCTCAGTGGCCCTAGGTGGACGTAGGGCCACATGGGTGCAATCTATGGCACCGAGCACTTTGGTGAAGTGTGCCACCCTGTAAAAGTCCTCGACAACGGCGTGCCTTTCTGCGGGTGTTCTGGGCATGTATATGTGCCTGCGGACTGAGGGGCGCACTGTCATGATTGCCAAGACCTGGTGTATGCAGCATGACTGCGTGGCCTGTGAGACCCCCCCCCACTATGGCAGTAGTCTGCTGAAATGACCCAGTGGCCAATAAATGCAGGACATTGAGCACCTTCTCCAAGGGGCTCAATGCTTGGGAGCAGAGGGTGGGGGATGTAAGGTCATCTTGCCACTCCCTGACCAGGTCTAGGATGATACGAGGTGGAAACCTATACCTGCCATAGACCTGGTCGTCCGGCATCCCAAAAAGGCTTGTCCGGGGTGAAAAAATGCGTGCCCTGGCTATTCTCCTCCTCCTGCGGTGTCCCACGATCAGTGCTGCGACAAATGGGGCATTCATTGTAGCTGTATATACGTGTTTGTTGTTTGCGTGCACTTTTATACTGTGCGCGGGACGCTTCCGCCTGCCTTCGTGTGGTGGACACGTTGACGCCTATGCACGTCTTTTGCTGTGCGCGGGTTTCCCGTATTCGAATCCATTAATATGGGTTGTTCACGTGCGTGTGGGCGTTCCGTGTAGTTCCCTGCAGTACTTCCCCAGCTACGCCTTCTTCTTCACGCGTTGTTCCCCATTCCGCATGTTACGCCCACTGTTCTGCCCACTTTTGTTGTGTGTGCCGCGGTATGTGCGCTTTCGCTGTGCACGTAGCGCATGCCATTTGATGATGTGTGCGCACGCGTGCGCCACGCAGGATTTTAGCGCACATCCCAGGATTTACACTCGCATGGACTTCCATGAATCGATGTGCGCTGCTTTCGCATGCTTGCGCTGCGATTCACACGCTTTCGCACGCTTGCACAGAGATTTTCAGCGCACATTTTTTCCATGAATCGGCCTGTAGATGTCATCATTGGGAATAACTATGAATAAATGGGACAGCAAGAAATCATAGCTTTGTCCTTTCGGTTTGGACAAGACTATGGCTCTGCAATATTTTCTATTTTTATGCCTGGTTTATGGAAACACAGTTTCATGCTGTTGCTTCTAGCTGCTGAAGTAAGAAATGTGGGCGAAACAGAAAAAATGTGCAGATGGACAGACCATTTAAATATCACAATCAATGTGGCATCTTATCTGAATTGGGCTTCGAGGCTGAGAAAGATGGTGGAAATGAAGCCAAGAGCTGCTATTGTGGGTGGCCTTGTATAAATAGTGGAGATATTCGAGAAGTCCTTGTAAAAACTGCCAACTGTATTTTAGGTACACTTGCTATACCTGTCCTATGTATGTGCAACTATGTAACCTTGTACTGTTCTTTCCCCTTCTGCAAGAACAGTGCATAGATGACCTCGGGCTGGGTAAATAAATAAATACATTGGAGTTTGTACGTTTGCTGCAGAGTCTTAGAATGTTAGTATTCCACTAAGGAAGTGCTATATGAATTGTATGATTTGCCGTCCCCTGGTGTTTGTATGTTTATTTATTGTACTTGTAGACATTTACGGCAATTGTGGAAATAAAGTAAAAATAAAATAACAGGGAAAGGGCAGAGTCCTATTTGGACTGACAAACAGCCAATTTCTTTGATGATAAAACGGTACTTAAACCATTTGACTATGATTAGTAACAAAAGATTGAATTCATTTGAGGATAGTACTTTGAAAACAATGAGATTTCACTCTGTCGAGGAGGTTGTGCTGGTCGACAGTGTTGAATGCAGCTGACAGATCTAAGGGTATCAGGGTGCCTGTGCTGCTGTCCTCCTTGACTCCCTAACATAGCTGATTGAGAAATTACATTGTGATCAGCTCAGTGCTTCACCCCGGTGTAAACCCGTATTTAACTAGATGTACAGGGTATTTTTCTTCAGCAAAGCCCTGAAACTTGGGCCAACAATACTTTCTATCTGCTTCACAAGAAATCGCAGTTATAGCCAGTATTATCCAGGCCAGATGGTTTCAAAGATTATAATTCTAATTGTTTTTTTTATAAAATACTTAATACCGGAGACCAGTTTCTAAGCACGAGCCCGAGATGGCCTCTTACGTATGCATTACCTTTGATATGATTAGGGTGTACCTTCTCCTTGGTTTTACAGACAGTTTTGTTATGACATGAAAAAATTCATTCAGAAAACTGTTCCCTCCCTTTCACTTTGCCATCCATATCTGGACTGTGGCAAACTCCTAGTTACATTACTCACTAGGTTGGGTAGCATTGAACTGTTTCAACTTCGCTGTCTGCTACTAAAATGTTTTTACTGAACTGCAAGTGTTTCGATATGCTCCTTCTTGTACCATCTCTGTTACTACAATTGTTTTAGTTTTGGCTGATAACATCAACAAACACAACGTGATGACATCAGAGCATTCATAATCTGCACAAAATGGGGTTCAGAGTTAAAGAAATTAATCTTACATGAGGTCCCAAATTTACGAGAATTACTTTTGTAAAACCACACTTTAACACCTACACACTCGCCGTATCCAGTTACATTGTACTACATACTCTGTACAATCTACACTTACTAGTAGTCCTCTCAATTAATTTCAACAAAAATCTAAATAGTAAAACATTTGAAAAATAAAAAAATAATAGAACAAACCGCAATGCTGTTGTTTTCGTTTTGTTTTTGGACCCGCATATCTTTACTTAAATATAAACACGCATTTTTCTTAGGCCGATTCATCTGATGTTACTTTATTTAATGATGGGTCCATGGTGAAATTTCTTTTCTTCAAAGGAGTGAAAATGCTATTTTCCCTGCATAGCTAATTTCTCATTTTTTTGTTGCAACATCTATCTGTATTTTGCAACCAGTTACTTAGGTTATACTTTAACGCACAATGGATGTCCTGTGACCAGAGATAGGCTGTGATTGATGGTGACTGGCTCTGTGTGCTGAGTTGGGGCACAGGGTGTTTTATTCTTGATCCCTGGATGTGCTATATCCCTGAAAGGGTTCAGGGCTGGCTTGGGCTGATGAGGAGTTGATGCAAAGTGGATGAAATGTCGTGTTTGTGTCCAGTTTTTTTGTCTACCTTTGCAGGTCCTGCAGATCCTCCATGTGACTGTCCCCTGCCATGTGTCAAAGACCACAGAAGGTTTACTCAGGAATCCTTCCAGTGCAACTCCTGGTGCCAACATCCACTGGCTCGGTTGGCACCTGACCTCCTGTGTTGCCATCTTGTTAATGCCCAGAACCAGACAGAGGACGTCATCACAGCTGCTGATCGAACACGTTTCTCACTATACCTTTGATTTAAGTACTGTAAAATGTGTTTTGTTTCATGCACTCAAAAATCATCTCCAGAAAAGAGAGGGAATAAATCAAAAAATCAATTTTTCAAGACCTCCCAAAACAGGAGATCGTCACACAACTCAGTCATTCAGCGTCCCAACATCATCAATGTGGGGATACATAGGGACTGATTTCCAGAAGGTTTTGCATGGCGCATTAGCATTTTGTGGCAAAAAAGACCACTATGCACCGCGCAAAACTATATCCATTGATTTACAGATCGGCCTCTGTGCAGGTACGCAGCAGCATGTGCCATGTCCGTGTGCCCTGCGCAAGGCCTGAGGGAATGGCCAGTGCAAAGTGCACGAAGCGGGTAGAATGTGCATACAACCTTGTTAAAGTAAGCAAATGAGGGATAACATGGGCATGGGGAAAGAGGCACCATGCAAATGTACAAAAACGACCCCATGTAGTACAAACCAAATCATATTTACAGATTCACTCGTGCATCTTCGCAAACCAAAAAAGATTTAAATTGTATCGCTGCCCGTGACCAGCCACAAAGTGAGACTGCACCATTCAATCTCAGGTTTAAAAACCGCCATGCAATCGTAGAGAAACTTTGTGGCCATGCCCGTACTGGCATTGATTGAATACCTCCTGCTTTATGGAAGGAGGAGGAGAAGGCGGGCCAGAATTTACCATACATGCACGATATTCGGCATAACTGATGAGGAAGTGGATAGCACATACCGCTTCCTCCCACATGTCATCCTTGAATTGGTCATGGAGTGGGAGAATGACCTGGTGTTCCCAAACCCGCACTCACAGCTAGTACCAGCCTTGGAGAAAGACCTAACTGCCTGTTAAGACTCGAGAGGGGTATATGTACTTCTGCCATTTATATGGTAGAGTAAAGGCACAGAACTTCCCGGCCAGGGCTCTCAATTTGGTAGCAAATTAAAGAGCAGCCAGGTTTAAGCTTTCAGGAGGTGATGCAGGCTGGTTCCTTAGTACAGTGAATCCCCAAAACCCCCACAAAGGAATGTCCACACACTATGTAATGTGATAAGACAGCTTCTTTATGTAAGATAAGATTCAGGAATATGTATACATTTAATTAATAACGCACTGTGCTTGGAAATGCTTTTTCAAAGTATGGCCAATATATACACTCTATGTGGTACCACACAATACTTAAATTCAGTAATAGATGCAGACAGTTTTAAATAGGCATACACATTCTTAAGTGAGGTGAATCAGCATAGAATAGGGAAGACAGGCAGGTTAGTTATGAACTGTTGCAGAGTGGTTTCTTCAGACTAGATATGCAATTTTGTATGAAGATCCCCCCCACCTGTGCAACCTGTAATGCAAAAGTTAGGGAGTAATTTATCTTGTCTTTTGCAACCCAGTCCAATAGTGTTAAATCATTTTCTGCTTTCTTTAAACAGTTCTACCACCCCAAAGTACCGGAGAGGCCACAAGCGAACAGGATCCTATATGAATCTGGCACCCCTGGACAATTCCTGAGGCTAGAAGATGCTCTTCCTCGTCACAGTACCTTTGGTCCCTTGGCAGGCGAAGTGACAGAGTTTCTTGGTTTCACTCTTTGATTCTCACTGAGGATGGAGCCCCCTTGGAAGAAGGAGCCACTGGGATGCTGAGTCCAAGAAGAAAAATGGAACCAAAGTCTTTCTGAAGTGCAACAGTTTAACTCTTTGCAGTGCTTTCCTTTGGTCAATGATTTCTCCGACTGTCGAAGTCCTGTGAAGGTGAAACGTGCTGTGGGCTCCTTAAATGCTTGGCAGATGAGAGTAAGACCCCCTGGGACCCTTCGATGTGCCTTCTGCTGGGGATGGGTGCATAGGTCACTTTTGGTGTTGGGTTTTGGAATAGCGCAGTTTTTCGACTTTCAGTTCTTCGGTGCTGCAGTCGCTACACGGCCCTCTGGACACCTTCTGGGGGCCTGGACTTGACCACTCAAGTGGACCTTGGACCTGCACCAGTCTGGACCCTCAGGACATCTTTGTTAGCTTCTGTTGGTGGGAAAACCACCAACAGACTTTCCTCTGCACTTTGGGACTCTGGACTCTCACTGGCGGGAAAAAGTGGTCAGTGGTGATGGCAAGGATATCACTTGAAATATTCTCAGGAAGATTGGAACTTTTGCAGCTCTGGCGTTCCAGCAGCATAATGCCAGTGTATCCCCTCTCCTGGACGGTTAACAACAATGGCTTCAAGCGGTTACAAAATGCACCCCCAGACCCTGGGTGACACCAAAGGACTTCTTGGACTTGAGATTTTTGGGCACTCACTTTTGGGACTCACGAAGACCACTTTTCTGGATGGAAGGCATAGAGGACTGGCTTCCAGGGCACTTCTGATGAAGAGTAGTAGTTTGCACAATGGTCCCTTGTAGCACGGGGAGCGGTCCACCTTGCGGGTTCTCTCTGGATAAGTCCTTGGAAGAACACTTCAGCTTTTGGATTACACAAAGAAAATGCTGCAGCAGACTTCTCCTCCAGCTGGGCTTCAAGGAACAGCTTTTTCTTTTTTAAGTTTCTGAACAAATTGGTAAGTGAGAGTTCCCCAGATATACACATCTGTTCCACATTCACTCTGGCTTAGCCAGGCTCAGTCAATCATGCAGAAGGGCATTCATGCAGGCAGGCAGCCAATCAGGCTCACAGGCATTCAGGCCATTCACTCCATGCAGACACCCATAACAAAGAATGTGGATTGGGGTAAGCACCCAGCCTTTCACCACACTGCACTGCATTCATATCAGTTTCAGTCTATTCTATTCTATTCTATTCTAATAGTTTTTCATAAAGCGCCAACTTGCCCGCAGGCCTCAGAGCACTCAGACAGACAGTACAGACAAAAACAGAAAGAATAAATTACCCTACGGCAACAGTCCAGTCGGTGGTTAGGAAATAGGAAGAGATCTACATACCAGTAAGGGCTGTCTCATTAATTGTGTCACACACACAGAAACCAGATGCGCATAACACAGAGTGGGAGTGCACTTCAGACTCCATTCATACAGGTGCCACCCAAGGGTGTACCCACAGCACACAGCCCCTGGGAAGGCTACAGTCGGAGAGGAGGCAGCCCCAGAGCCATGTATGGTATTTCCACCCAACAGCCAGTCAGTGGGAAGGAACAGAGGCAGGGCTCCCCAGGACTTTAGGCACACAAGGTAAAAGGCAATAGAAACCAAGAGACCACAGGGGCCATCTTGCAAGGAATCCAATGATTCCTTTGGCAGGGCCTTGGTGCCCCAAAATGGAGGATACTCAGAGTGACTGCCATGTCAGCATGTAGCTGCTACCAGCTCATACCCTGCTCTGTGGGTGACACACAGGTGCCCACAAACACTCATAAGGGGTACAAGGGTGTACCCCCACCCATGGGTGCCATAAGAAAATCCCATGGGGGTTGTTCACCAAAAGGAAAACATGAAGCACTGGCAGAGGTCCAGACTGGACCTCAGTGGCAGAAAACAGAGAGGAAACACACAAAGAGAAGTGGTAGGACAACGACTAGGAGGCCCTGTCCTCAATAAGGCATTTCCAGCATCACACTACCCATTACGTCCTGGGGACTGGGACATTCTAATGGACCACAGCCATTGTCGGGGGTATTCCACAGCCTAAATAATCATGCTACCACAAACAGGTCCTAAACTGCATCATAGCACGTCTGCATAGACACATAGACATGCCATGAAATGAGCAGGCAAGGAAAAGTGTGGCTAAAGAATTCTATGCAGTTCCCCAGTTTCCACAGGTGCTTGGGGCAATTGATTTTACACATGTTGCACTACAACCCCCTCGAGCCACAGAATATAGATATCGGAAATGCAAGAATTGGCATTCGCTGAATGTGCAGGTCATCTGTGATGCAAAGGGTCACATCATGCATGTGAATGCAAACTACCCTGGATGTACCCATGACAGCTACATATTATGCCATTCCCTCAACCACCAGGCACTGGCATCGTGAACATCGGAAACAAGTGGCTCATTGGTGAGTACCAGCAGCACACACAACAAAACACACTGATTGGGGGACACATCCAATACAAACCACTATAACATCACAAACCATAACAAAATGTGATGTTGGTGATTAGTAATAGGGGACAGTTCTTAGCCGCTAACACCAGTCCTGATGATGCCTATCCAGAATACCACAACACCAGCAAGGGCACTTTACAATGCAGCCCACATAGCCACCAGAGGCATAGTCAAGCGCACATTTTGAGTGCTGAAATCACGGTTCCACTGCCTGGACCATTCAGGTGGAATATTGTTGTATGCACCAGCTGTTACATGTAAAATCTTATTGGCATGTTGCATTTTTCATAACAAGGCCACACGTCGTCGAATACCAATAGCGGCGCATGAGAGGATGCGTCTGCAGCCATAGGCAGTACTCATACCATTAGCAGAAAGTTACACCATAGTCACATCACTGACAGCGTTTGATAATGAATCATGGCAAGTACAATTGGGCCATTAACAACAACCTGAGTTTGGCAGTCCAGGGTGGAAATGTGGTGTGTGCCTCATATTCGTAAATCACACATATCCTCCATCTACATCCTTCACAGAAAAAATTGTAAACATGTGCAGACTCCTTGGTATTACAAACTGTATTTCCCAAGTCACTCACCCTAGCATACAAATACAGATAACAGGGTCACTTGGCTACACAGATCAACTAATGAAGTAATATGGGCATGACCCATTAAGCAATGTAAAACAAAGAGCATGGCACACAATCCCATATTGAGCCACATCCATTACCTGTTACCGACCCTCATTACGTACACTGTAATTGACTGATTGTTTCCCTGATAATAAGTATGTACCATTTAAATGCTGAAAGTGGACCCGCTCGACTGGTGGATGGGCCATAGGGTTGGGAGGGACAGTAGGTGGCAGAGCAGGGGGATAACTGGTGGCTGCAGGCAGCAGCCGCCCACGACTGGCATGGGGCAGCATGAAGCCCGCTCCAGCCCAACATTGCATGCGCAGCGGGTGGCCAGGTGGGGTGGCCCCGGATCCCTTCATCCTGGGTGGCCTGGGAGTTAATTGGGAGTTCATTGGTACTGTCATGTTACTACAGGTGCCTCCTCAGCACCCTCTCAGGGGCCGCTCACAGGGCATATAAGGCCTCGTGCAACAGTGTCAGGGTGGGACAATATGCTATCAGGGCAGTGGGCTGCAGGGCATTGCCACAGTGGGTGGTCCTGTGGGATGTCTTAACCCACTCATCCAAGCCCTGCAACATCACTAGGCATTGCTGGCAGCAGAAACATCAGAATGGCCATTGGAAAGCATGCTGCTCGCTAAAAATCATCCAAAAATGCACAGTAAAAAATCTGAAAGATAGGCTGCCATCCACTTTTGCCTTATCTTAGTGAGCACAGGAGATCACTGGCCAAAATCACCATTGAGCTATCCACCAAGTAGCCTGAAACCACTTGGAAATAGCAATGCTGATTGCCAAAAGAAACACAGAGCTGTTGGGAATCTGTTTTCTTGATTGTCAAAAATCGCTAAAATCATGGCTCACAAAATCAATTAAAAGATCCAACCTCTTTGTTGGGTGTTCCACATTACTCTGCTGCAAGAATCCGCATCAATACAATGTCAGCAAGAATCAGATGCTATCAAGCAAAATCCTATTTTAAGGATACTGATGGAAAGAAAGCTGTCAAAATGGGTGCAATACCGTTACTCACCTCTACCAGAAAGCCGGCGTGTTAAAACCATATTCTTTGTAAAGTTGAACATGGAGCCCCAAACTATGCCAAAGAAAGACTTGCTAAGGGGTGGAGACAATTTAAAACTATATTCTGAAATGACTTGAAGGAAGCAATTGTTTAATGTATGTATTAAATGTGTGTGTTATATTGTAAGGAAAGACAATTTGTAGACATTGGTTGCAGAGTTAAAACGTTTCCCACACTGGGATCAAACAGATTCCACACCTTTTCCCTGGACAAAAGAAGCGTCCTTCTGCCCTTTGCCAAGAGATTGAAAAACTGGTGTGAACAGGAACTAGCCAAGGCACCCTGGCATGTTGCTCTCAGTCAAGATAATGGATTCTTTGGGATGAAAAGAATATGCTGATTTGGGTGTGACTTGTCAATAACTGCTCTTGGAGAAACAGGACATGTGACCTCTGAGTCAAGCCAGCTCTAGGGACGGACCAGACTGAGATGTGAATTGAATTGAATGCAAATATATGTTTTTATAAAAGTGCATATACATTGTTTTACCAAGCTGACAAAAATATGAAACTTTGGGATTCTTAAAATGACAAATTCACTCACAGTTCAAGACTAAGCTGGACGCCGTGTGATGTTCTGAGACCAAACCCCAGAATGATTAATATCACAGCTGAGGTGTTGTTGCTATGAACATAAGAACTTACAGTAATATGCCCAGAGAGGAGCTGCATGCATGTATCAAATTTGGTGCAGAACCAATATTGGGAAACTCACCAAAAGCACAAATAAGTTGTCATTTCGGAACTAAAGCTCGTAGGAAAATGGGACTTGAACAGAGACATGCCTTAATTAATCTGTGATGTGTATATGTATTATGAACAAGTTGTGCACCTTGGAAATATATTTGTTATGAAAAATTGATTTTCTAAGTAAAAGCAAAGGGGAGTTTCTTCCCTAGAGGGTAAATGGTAGCATCATGATGACACCTCATGACACGCTGATCCTTTCTCCAGTCAAAAGACAGAGAATCCTCTATCCTTTCAAATCCTTAGGGGGTTGGGCATAGAGAATCAGCCTACCCACCCACTTTGGAAACACATAAATAGGAACTGCTGAGACCCAGATAAGACACTCTTTTTTCCACTGCTCACCGATTCCTGCGAAGCACTCTGCCGGACCAGATCCAGACAATATCCAGATAGAGACTCCAGATCTAGATCCAGAGACCAGAACTTAGAATCCAGACTCTAGAACCAAGCTCTAGAACCCTGAAGCAAAGGCCTAATTCACAAGCTGAATCCTTCTCAGCAGGCCTTCAGAATCTTTTGCAACCTGATTCTAACCCCTAAACTTCCACGGGCCTAACCAAACCATTCAACAGCCAGGCCGTGCTGTTTGCTTCTAGCTAAGAACCCTGTGCTAGAACCCAGATCCGGACCCAGAAAGCAGTGCTGTAATCCAAGACCCTTCAGATCCAGTTCAAGAGACCCAGACTGCCATGCAGTGCTGAGAGCAGAACCCAGAGGGCCTGAGACCTGTCCGGTGGCGAGAGTGAAGCCAAACCCCTTGACCAGATCTTTGACAAGGCCCATTCCACTCCAAAGCCTAGGAGTGAGTAATCCTCTTCCATCCATTTTAACCTGTCCAGAACTGCATTATAGAATATTGTGTCCATCCTGTTGGTTTCAAATCTGTAACGCAAATCTGTCATTTGAAATCTTGACTTTATTTCTGCAAATCTACCCTCACAAAAACATCAGTAACTTTAGAACCGCATTTACCGTGCATTACAACTGTAATTTTAAAGCTAAGATCCTAAGCTTTCCAACAAACCCAAAACAACATTCCAATCCATTATAGTTTTTCCATAATCGCGATTTACGCACACGGAGAAATTGCAGCAAATTGCAATTTAGCTCCATTTCACCACTTGTAAAAATAGCTGTTTCTTGTTTTCAACTGCTGAATTTCATTTCCAATTTGATAATCATTCATGAATCATTGCTAGTGTTGACCTGAACCAATCTAAAGTAACTATCACTCATCCTGAATCTCTTTCAGTAAATTAAAATCAATTTAGCAGATTTTCCCATCCATTGCAATCACTTTCAAAAGCGTTTTTGCCTGTTTTAAAATCATACCTGTTTTCTCTAAGCTTGCTGGGGGGAACTGGAATTGAACTTCATTCTTGATTGTATTGCCGAAACCTGTGTGCCCTCATTTCCATCTCTTCATATTGCATAGGGGGGAGTGAGTAGTCACAGGGGAAAAAGTGATCACATTATCTTTTGATTGAAATCATATCAAGTTATTTCTGTGTTGTATTCTTTCCCATCATTGCATTTCCTTGAATCATATAAGGTATTCTCTGCTACAATATCCTTCATATTCATACTCCTAAGTGATTAAAGAGATTGTCAATTTTGTAATATTCCCCTTGTTGATTACTGTCCATATTCATAAGTGTGCTATTCAAATATTATTTCATTCGTAAAAGTGTGATATATATAGTGTTTAATTATTCAAATAAACCTTTTAATTTGCTAAACAAACCTACTTCTTGGCTCAGTGAGGTCGGGGAGATCCAAAGAGAGGGGCGTTATATAAGGGTTCATCATCCAGATTCAAAGAACTTTTGACATAAAAATATATAAATAAGGGCTTCCATTGGGCATCCCCTACTAAACATTGACTTAGTTGGAGTGCTGAATTGAAGTTACTTACAGTCCGCATGGCATGGGATAGGGAATCAGCACTCAGAGTGGATTTGGCCTGGCACTCATCCAAAAAAATACAGCATAACTCACACATCATGAACATGCAAACATGTGAAAAGTCAAACATGTGAAAACATCAAAACACTGCTGCTGCATTTCACAGAAGACCTGATATGGGCAGTCAGACTCAATTGTGCATAATGCATATGCATGATGAAGAGGCTACTTGACAACATATTGAGCAAAGTCCAACACAGGAAAACAATCTACATTAACAATACTGTGCAAACATAGACTAGTAAAAGTGCAAACTGCAGGAATTAGATTATACAAATGCAAGGTGGTCCCTTTACATTTTCTGGGAACCAAATAACATTGCTTCTGCTGGATACATCAGCTTGGTGAGCAGTATGTTTGTTTGTTTGTTTGTTTTTATTGTTTATAATGCGCACATAACCCCAAGGTTAACAAGGTGCGAAAATAGTAAGAGGGTTGTATAGCTTGGTTACATATAGCATATTAGGTAACGTCCCATGGAGTTACAATAGGGACACAGTGACAGCATAAGTAACAGATACCAATGACACTTTATCTAGGGCAGTTTACATAGTAGCAAAGAGAATAACTAGAGTACACTGAACATTAAATCTATTGGAAATAGCGCTGGCCAATTTAAATACTGATAGGCTGGCCAGGCATGAGGGAACCAGGGAGTATTATTTGTCAAGGTCCTTCATCCATTGGATAATGTTCGTCCTGAACTGAAGATAGGGGAGGCCTTTCCTTAAGGTGGCAGTAGCGAGTTCCAGTGTATTGCTGCTTTAACAGGGAAGCTGCTCCCTCCTGTCAACGTCCGTTTGAATCTTGGGACTAGTAGTAGGTTGGCATTGACACTCCTGGAGGGGCGGTGGGAAGCCTGTCTAGAGAATCTCGTTGTAAGATATTTCGGGGCCAAGTCGTGAAGGCATTTGTGTGTCAGGGAGACAGATTTAAGGAAGATCTTGTCTTTCGTGGAGAGCCAGTTAACAGATCATCTGGTATCTGAGATGTGGGCTTTCTTGGGGATACTTAGTGCTGCTCTTAGGGCGTTATTTTGTAGGATTTGGATCTTATTTATGATGTATTTGTTACTGCCTACATAAAGGGCATTACAGTAATCCAGCTTAGATAAGCTCTATGCTCTAGCCAGGGTAGTCCAGTTATTGGGAGTTAGGAATGGTTTGGCTGCTCGGATGAGTTTACAGGTATAGGCAGTGGCGGAGGCCATTGCGTTTACCTGTTTTTTAAATGATAATGAGGAATCTAGGTAAAAACCCAGGGTTTTTACCTCCTTGGCCACAGTGAGGATGTTATGGTCATTTTCAAATGATGAGTAGTTTTGCCCGAGTTTGTTTATATTGGCTGAAGTACCAAGAATGAGAAGTTCTGTTTTGTCATCATACAGGCATAGTCCATGTGAGGCCATCCATGCCTGGAAGATGAAGTATACTCTGTTTACAAAGGCCAAATCCTTGTCATAATCCCCCGTCAACGGGATGAGGATCTGGGTATCATCAGCATAGTTTGTGTAGGTGATACCCAGACCATCGAGATCATCGAAAAGGGGCTTTGTAAAGATGTTGTACAAAGTAGGTGAGACGCAGGAGCCCTGAGGCACGCCGCAGGCAATGGGCGTGGGGTAAGCAGCCGCTAATGGTGAGAAGACGCGCATTGTTCTATTACTGAGGAAGGACTGAATCCAGCCTATTGCCTCTTGGGAGAAGTGTGCGGCCGACTCGAGGTGTTTGCACAGAATCTCATGGTCGACTAAATCGAAAGCTGCTGAGAGGTCAAGGAGCAGCAGTAGTGCTGTTTTGCCCTGGTCTCCCAACTTGTCAATTTGTATCTTAAGGTCAACCAAAGCGGTTTCTGTTCCATGTTGGGGTCTGAAACCAGATTGTCGGATTCCTAAGAGATGGTTATGTTCTAGGTATTGTTAGATTTTTAGATATGCCATTTT
Organism: Ambystoma mexicanum; assembly: GCF_040938575.1. Classification (NCBI taxonomy): domain Eukaryota; kingdom Metazoa; phylum Chordata; class Amphibia; order Caudata; family Ambystomatidae; genus Ambystoma; species Ambystoma mexicanum. Next base: position 753,386,972 of record NC_090923.1, read on the forward strand.
GTCGAGGATTTTAAGCATGAATGGTACTATAGTAATAGGGCGGTAGTTCGTAGGGATGGAAGGGTCTAGGTTTTGTTTTTTAAGGAGTGGGAGGACCCAGGACTGTTTCAGATTGTTAGGTATTGTGCCTGAGTTGAAGGATGCATGTATTAATTTAGTGATGAAAGGTGAGAGTTTGCGAGCTGCATCTTTTATAAATTGTGCTGGGCATTAGTCCCCATGGCAGTTCGATGGTTTAAGAGTGAGGATGACATTCTCAACCTCTTTGATAGATACTTTGCGGAAGTTGAAGTAAGAGGTAGCGTCAAGTGGGGGGGTCGAGATAGGAGGCGTCACTGTCACATTATTAATATTAGGTTTAGTTATAGTGAGAAGGGTGGCCTTTTTATGGTGGATCTTAGTTTGCAAGGTGGTGATTTTATTAGACAGGGCATTTTGAATGTTTGTACACCAGTTTTTGTCTTTGGTGCAAGAGTCTGGGGTTTGGATAGGGGATTCTATCGCCTTCAGAATTGTAAAGAGCTCTTTGGTATTGGACTTAGCTTGCGTGATTCGAAAGTTGTATGAATTTGTTTGGCAGAAACTATTTCTTTTTTGTAAAGGGCCGATTGCTTACTTAGGTTGCACTTATTGGTCTCTGAAGTATCAAGTCTCCATATTTACTCACATCGACGTTTCTCAAGTCTGAGTATTTTTAGTTGTGGGGAGAACCAGGTGTACACATGTTTACGTGGTTTGCTTTTTCTAATCTTTAAGGATGCTATGGCATCAAGGGATGATAGCATCACTTTGTTGTACACGTCTACCATGGTGAATGGGTCAGTGTGATCTGGGATAGAATTGAGGGTAGGTATGATCAGAGGGATGAGGTTTTCTGCAGTGATGTTTCTTTTGTTTCTAGTGGGGACTGCTGGGGCTACACTATCAGTGAGTAGCGAAGGTGGGGCCACTAAGGCGAACGTAATCGAGTGGTGGTCAGACCAATGTTGAGGTAGTGTGGATAGTACCGAGATAGGGCAATTGTGCACAGCAATCCAATCAAGGGTTCTACCTTTAGTATGGGTAGGGCATGTAATCTTTTGGGTGAAACCTAGTTCCTCTAGGGAGTTATTAATTAGTGGGGCATTCAAATCTAGGGGGTCATTGAGTCCTAAGTTGAAATCTCCTAATACAAGTTTCTGCAAGGAACTTTTCAAATTGTTAGATAGGATATTTGTGAGATCTTCTTCGAAGAGTCCCAGAGGGTCTGGTGGGCGGTAGATAAGGTGGATAGTTACAGAATGTGAATTAGTTATAGTTAACTTGGCTGTGAGGTATGAACAATCAACACTGTATAGAAATGTGGTTGTCGACACAACTGTGCTTTGGCCACAGGGAGCAGTTGAAATATGCTGTGGATGGAACAGCCTTCATCAGGATGGGCCAATTAGAGGGTATTCACTAACTGGGTTCTCCTTTGTGGGTCTACAATAAACAAAGAAATGTGTGTGAGTGGAAAGGGTATATATTCGGGTAACTGTTTTTAGAACAAAAATATCTGTTAAGCTTTCACTGCTTATTGATATTTCAAAAGGATGTGTCCAAGCTGGCCTTACCATGCAAGGAAGTTCCTGAGCGACAGACAGTGATTCACTAGTGCTTATTTGTCAAGGATCTGTGGACATATATGAATAGTGCTTTAGAAAGGGTCTCTGTTTCAATATGGCTGGATGGACAGATGGGTAAGTGAGATAATTACCTGGAAGGTGGGGGTGGCTGAATGAATCCTTGTTTTCAAACAGAAAGTTACTTCATAGGCCACTGTTAGAATGTACCTCAACCTCGTGGTTAAAAAGACAGAAATCAGAATGGCACTCTGAGTGCCCTGTGGGACCCTGTAAGAGAGGGTCAGGTGTGTGTCTTGATATTAGTTAGATGGGCGCTGGTAATTCCCTTTGCGATCGAGCTCAGTCAATAGAGAAAAATGAATGAAGGTGTAGAGTGCAATTGTTCGAATGGGGCTATATAAACAAAATTGAAACAAAGGCAGGTGTGGGCACTGTTGCAGGCACCATGCCATCAGAAGAAGCATGGCTCACGACTGGCAAGGGCCCAGTCTCCTTTCCCCACTCAGGCTCAGTTTCCTCCAAAATTTCAAGGAGAAAAATGGGGTTGGGACTGCTGAGTGGTGGTTGTTCCACCATTTGCATCAATATGGCTGTGACATCTGCATCATCATCTTCCTCGGATGATGCCTGTGCAGGCATGCTGAGGATAGTCTGTAACAGCAGCATGGTCTTACCACACACAGCAGCCTGGCCACTGCTGGTTACTGGTTGCGCATCCCCTGACCACTCCTCTGCCACCTGCTCCCCCTCTGCCGTGGCATCACCTACAAAAGGTAGACAACAATAGTCAGGGGGTCATCTGGATGTACACCTATGCCTCACATGAAATGCATTCAGAACATAAGGGCCATCTACACATGCATCAGACTCACAAACCACCCATACAGGCCCTCATTTCAAGTTTCAAGTCCGGAATTAACAGTGCCAGTAAAACCGCACCAGCACCATTTTCCAGACTGGCAAACTACGAGTTCTGTTGGCGGGTGCTGTACTGCCCGCCAGGTCTCACCTGGCGGGTGGAACGGCACCCGCCGCAGAGATGCACTGAAACACCAGCACCATTACGACATGGTGCCGGTGTTTCCAAAGTCCCCATTCCGGACTCCACGGGAATGGGGTTAACAGAATTGCCAGCGCTGGATTTACCGGACCACCAGGGTTGTAATGCCCCGATAAATCCAGCAAGTCCAGCGCCAATAATTTACTACGGGTCCGACGGCAGCCTGCCGGTTTTACCTGCATGGTTACCACTGGACTCGCAATGAGGGCCATAGTCTTGTTCTACATCCATGCTAACACTAGCAAAAGCACCATGCCACTCCAAACACCCTGCATCGGACATACATCATGGCAGTGTAAACCTCATGAGTAAGGAATGAGGTATCCATGCAACATGGACATGTCACGAAAAACACAGGGAGCACACTGACAGTGGCCTTCAGATATCAGCAACACATATTCTGGTGATGTAAGTGCAATGTCCCATTCAAGAAGAGATAATCAGTTTGCCCGAGAAGTGTTAGAAGTCAGTAATCATACATGCCAGCAGCATCATGTAGCTACTCTGCCAGAGGAAGTAACACATGGATGTTGCACCAGCAGAGGCAATATGCAGGGCAACATATAGTAGGTGTGGTATATGTTGGCAATGTAAAATGTCATAGAAAATGGAACATGCAAGTAGGGAAATGATGCAGGCAGGAGTCGGAAATTGAGTCACAGGTGCATTGATGCTATTGCAAGGTCTGTGGGCAAAGGCGGCAAGAGACCAGCCATTTTGATTACAAACTCTGTAACCCTTCCAATCCAAAGGCAGGCCTTTGAGTGTGGATGTGGCCAGGTTCAGTCAGTGCCCTGTAAAATGCCCTAACAGCTTTGTGGGAACAGGCAATGTCAAGTTTACGGGCATCTCTCCTCCAAAGGTAAAAGTCAAGGGCATATCAAGTGCCAAAAGCACACATGCATCACAGGGATGTACGGCATAGCCCCACATGGATGTTACCTGTGTGTACCTTCATGGACAATAGAGTATGGACACTCCAAATGCACTTACAACCTCAGAAGACATGTATATAATGTCAGTTGCTAGCATACGGGCTGCAGTGGATGTGATCCACGTACATTTCACTGGCAATACACCCTTTCTTAGGAGAATATCTGACTGGACCAGTGAATGATTCACACATGCATGACCCATTGCTAGTAGAGGAGCCATTTCAGTGCAGTGTTAGGGAGAATTCTCTGTTTAGGCTGAATTTCCTAACCTAGTGAGTCCCCCAGCAGCTTTGCTGGATTTCTGGAGTTTGTTTTTTCCATACTGCCAAGAGTGAGACTCATTTTCTCCCACTCTTGGACATGAATGTGGGTAATTCCTTTGAACGCCAATGTGTTCTATGGGCTATGGGGTCTTTTACTCCATAGGGTCTCATATGTTTTTCTATGTGTGTTACACCGCACCCTCCGTGCCGTAACACTGGGGCGTCCTAGCGGACCTCCCTCATAGACTCCATACCCGGGGACTGACTACTGTCTCCCCGGGCATGTAAAGTCACCATTGGCTTTACTAGACCTAAATTTACTAACAGAACTAGTACAAACCATCCTATTGTGGACGTACTACGAGGGGTAATTCGATTACTCCTGGGTCTGTTATTCGAAGGGGCACTGTTCCGTCCCCCTTCGTCGAGTTTTGGCTGGTGGCAGTGGAAACTACTTGTTATATTCGACCCCGAATATAACCCTATGGGATTCTTCCCATTGTTGGAGATTAATACCTTTTTCTCGTTCATCTCTAACATACCACCGATTTACTTATCTTAAATAGGTCTATCGGATGGTATTTTCTGCCAGAACTCGGTTTGTAAAATGGCATCTGTGTTCGTCTCTGTGACTCCTAAACCAAAGGTTGAGCCCTTTGTTCCACTTTTGGCGGGCTTCTGTACAGAGACCCTCCAAAGTGGTGCCATTCTGTCTGGGTTACCATAGGGGTGTGGGGGGGGGTTTAGGCACCCTGGACCGAGTTGCCCTGCCAACTCCGGTCACACTCTGGTGTGATTGGCCCAAGTGGTGAGCCACCTCGCTCACCTCTTAGCGTGTTTTGATTGACAGCTAGGCTGAATGAATGGGGGTTTTCTGCATAAAAGCAGGGCTTTTGGGACTGGATCTTCAGAAGTTGCCACAGGACCTAAGAATCCCACAAGGGTAAAGCTGAGCCGACCTGCAACGACGACACCTCCGGTGGAGCCCTGCGGAACCGACTCACCACTTCCCGACGACAGAGGAGATCTCCCTCCCGGAGAGTCTCTTCCCCTGACTGGTGGGAACAACCAGTCCCTTTTGCTTTTTCTTCGCTCCAGGACGCAGTGGTCGAATTGCCCGTGCAGAGCACCTCGGCAACCGGATAGCCACTACCCCTGTACCACGACCAAAAGGTGGTGCCTTGTGACAGAGCACTCCGCGGCTGGTCTCTTCCCTGGTGGTGCACCGGACTTCACTTTTCTTCGACAACGAGATCCTCTCTACTCTTGGCAAAGACCCGACGTGCATCCACCACCAGCTTTCTCTCCACAAACAAGGTACCGTGTCCGCCTGGCTTCCCTTTCTTCCGGATAGAGTGAGGTGTCTTAATCCTCGCCTTTCCATTGGGTCGCCTCCAAGCTTTCTTCAACTTGTTGTTCTGAACTGGTCCAATCTTTCCATAACAATTTGCGATAAAGGTTCGAAGCGCATTTCCACTGAGACACTTTTTGGGACATATCGCCTTGCCTCTCTCCGAGTGGGCCTGGCCTCTGAACTTTGTGATCTGCAGTAGACCCTGCCTTCCTTGCCTTGCATTTGTCCGTAAAGTATTGGTGCCGAGTTGATTTCATAACCTGTCTTATTTCTTTCTCCCGTCCTAACGAATACTAGAGTGCCATCTAGGTTAAAGCATACACCTCTGTCTGCAAATAAGTGATGCCGGTAAACCTAGACTTGACGAACTATTGTTAGGGGGATTGATATTTTCTTCGTATAGTAATTGTGATTGAAGTTGTTTGCCGTATTAGTGCCAGAGTGTTTTCCATAGATGTGTTGTTATAAATAAATACCTTTATATCTTTACACCAAAGCCTTGTTCCGTGTTTGCTTGTCCTACTGTGTAGATTGCCCTATTTTGTATACTCCACATAATGCCTAACTGTTCTTGAGGGAAGTCTGACTGCTCAGCCACAGCTACCAAGTGAATCTGTGTGGTACAGACTGCTACCAAGTGGGTTTACTGCCAAACACCTGTAGTCCGAAATCTTTTGCAGTGGTCCCAGAGGGAACTGCACAGGTTTCCGCCTAACACCAACCTTGCGAGTACACTGATACTGTGTGCAGTGACATGCGTCATGCAGAAAGTGGGCATATTGGCATGTAGCCAATCCCATTCAGAAATGCACCTGTAAGGGACATTGAAGTAAACATTACACATCCAATGTCCGCACTGCATATCATGTGGACGGAGTTCACATGCATGTACAGCTCGAATGGAAATGCCCTGATGTGAATCCCCCTGGGGAACATCAATACCTGCATCCATTGTCATGCACACTGGTGTCATGGTCACATGTATCAGTCAACCATGTCCCTCACCTGCTGCATGTCCATATGTGTTATATGTCCCACACCAATGACCTGTTCACTTGTGATGAGTACAGAGGCAACTTCGTCAAAAAGAATGAACTCCTCAACATGTGACAACCCTCCACCTGTAGCCTGTGCAGAGGACACATTAGTGCCAAGCTTTTCTTCAGTACACCTGGGGAGGTCGTCCATCCTCTTATGCATTTTGTCTGCTGTGTGCTTCTCCACCCCACAGGCATTGAATAAATCAGTGACCTCCCGCCACTTCCACTGCCGCCGGGCCACTGATAGGGTGCTGACAGCCAATGGCTATAGCTCCGACTTGTGCTCATCCACATAGTCTGTGAGGATTTGCAGCTCCTCAGTGAATTTCTTCTTCAGGCTCTGTCCCTTCTCAGGGACTGATGACTGTTCCTGTGTCATGGGAGCCCCAGTGGCCCCTTCACTTGTAGCCCTGCTGCCGGTCTGTGCCAGTGGTGCATCCCCAGCATGTGGTGGTGGTGCTGTCTTCCTTGTATGTTTTGGTGGTGGTCCCCTCGTCTTCACTGGTCTTCCAGCCCAGGCAGTTCCCCTTGCATCAATGTTAGTGGTGATGCAGATGATTCACAGCACATCTTACTAGTTTGTGCTTGCGCCGCATACACCCAAGTTCTGCCCGTCACGCCGAATTCTGATGTGCTCCATGTCCTCTGGCTGTTAGGATTATGTAGCGCAGATGCATTCTGAGCATGTGCCCCCTATTCGTGGTAAGCTGTACATGCGCAGTTTGCTTGGCGCGGCACGCGGAACTCATGTGATACTGGCCTAGCTTAATTTACCATCTGTAGCTACCCCATTCCTCTGCCTGCTTCCTGCATTCTGTTCCTGATACAGCTTGGCTTGGCCTCACACTCCTGCTATTCCTCAAGTTTACAGTCCTGGGATGGTTTGCTGAACACTGTCACTGCCTCATCTCGACACTAACGCTTCATCGCTGCTCCACAGTACAGGTAAGTGGGGGAATTGCAAAAGGGAAACTGGTGGTTATCTGGCTGCATCCAAGAGGGTTGGAGTGGGATGCCAGCATGTGTCCATGCCCGCGTGTCACTTCTGACATTGGCAGAGCCTGATTCTCCATGCCCAGCTGAGTCAATATTGGGTATGGGATGAAGAGAAATGTCCTGGGAGCATACTTGAGCCTTTGAACAGTAGGCTCACTCAGTAGGGAGCAAACAGAGTGGTGGTATGGCATACTAGTGATGGTTTTGGCACTTCCATCTCTGTTACAGGTGTATTTGAGAACCAATTCAAGGCCACCAGCATCAGCTGCACCATGTCTGCCACCTCCAATAGCACCCCCAATAGCACTTGCAAGGTTGGGATGATGAGGGCTGCTTCTCGAGGGCAGAAGTTGCCATCCTTGGAGAACAGGTGCTGCTGCACTACAACGCCATTTTCTATCCGGAGAAGCAACTTGGGGCCGTTGGATGTAAGAGGATCTGGAAGGAGATTGCTGCTGCCGTCGATGTTGAGGGGGTGGCAGTTCGTATGCAGGAGAACATAAAAAATCACTGGGACGACATGAGGATCCGGATCCAGAAGAAGACCAGGGCAGCCATTGAGGCAGGACCTACTGCAGATGTGCACCCTGGCGGATGCCATCAGATTTTGCCTTTCCATGTCTGGATCCTGCAGAGGGTGAATGGCCAGGTCCTCAAACTGCAGGCCCAGAACTAAGCTGCAGGTGAGTCCACACTGTCAATATGATGGGGCTGAATGGGTATGCCACTTGAAGAGGATGCATGTTGGGAGGACGCTGGTTGTTGTACACAGCAATGTAGTGTAATGTGGCATGCCATTTGGTTCTGGTGTTATTGGCATGGTTTCTATATGATGTATCCATTGTGCATGCAAGGTTCCACACTGTTTGGGTCCTATGTATGGGAGGGCCTGAGGATGATGTACAAAGAGAGTCCTTGTATTCTGCAATGGCCTTGAGGAGTTACATGAGGGTGTCAATGTTGTAAGGTCATCAGATACATATCAGGGGATGGCCACCCTTCATGATCACTTCCCAGTTTTCTTTTGACTGATGGACATATGTGGTCCAATTCAGAGGTGAGGGCACAGCCCACCATTTGTGTTGTAGGATGTTCATTTACCTTTGGGGGATTAAAGGACTGGGGTGATACATCTGGTGCATTGTCTGTTGGTGGCTGATCTGATATGTGCGAGGGGGTTTTGAGCCCTGGATGGCCATTCATTGAGATGAATGATGGATAGCTGACTTGCCTGGAGGCTGTGGGAGTCTATGGAGGAAGGCAGGGAGTCTGACAGGTCCAGTGTTCCCCAGACCATGTATCATGGTTGAAAGTGGGAGGCGGGTCCTTCGTCAGTGAAGGTGAGTGAAGGATGAGGCATGTTGGTGTTGATAGTGCAATGATGATGGCTGCATGTCTTGACAATATGCTACAGTCCCCATGAGTGAACCTTGTGCCCTATTTTTATTATTCCAAGGGTGCTACATGGGTGCAGGGTTGTGTGGATTTTGGGTGTACCTTGGGTGTGCTTGTCCTTTGAGGGGGTTGTATGGGTGTGGGGCTATGGGTGTGGTGTTGTGATTGGTGGTTGTACAGAGACTAGGATTAGTGGTTGTAGGTGCCCTATGCATGTGGGGGGCTCAGATTGGTGGGTGTACAGAGAGTAGGAATAGTTGGTTTAGGTGCACTTTGCATATGGGGAGGTCAGATTGGTGGGTATACAGGGAGTAGGAATAGTCGGCATAAGCTCACTTTGCATGTGGGGGCTCAGATTGGTGGGTCTACAGGGAGCAGGAATAGTGGATGTAGTTGCACTTTGCATGTGAGGGGCTCCGATTGGTGGGTGTACAGGGAGTAGGAATAGTGGGCCTAAGTGCACTTTGCATTGGGGGCTCAGATTGGTGGGTGTACAGGGTGTGGGTATATTGGGTGTAGGTGCACTTGTATGTGGGGGGCTCTGATTGGTGGGTGCACATGGAGTAGGAGTAGTGAGGGTAGGTGCATCCTGCATTTGGGGGGAACAGATTTGTGCGACTCTTGGGATTGTTAATCAGGGCTCAAGTCGAGGGTACATGCGGGGGGACGGAGTCCCCACACTTTATTCGGAGGGTGGACTCAGTCCAACCCAGCTAAAAGAGAAACATGGATGTCCTCTTTGAATTTATGGAGACCTCAGGGATCAAACTGCAGTCGTCAGGTTTGTAGGCTGGACACTTCACCACTGCACTATATAACCTGATCAAAAATAACAAACAACTAAGAGTGAAATATCCCATTTCAGTACTGCAAGTCCCAGGGAAAACATTTGTATTGGTTCTTGGAGTTTAAAACATGCACACATTATAAAGTTTTCAAAATCACTATTAGAAGAAAATATTCTGTCTTGGTTTTGTGTGTGTGTTGATTTTATGAAAGGCAAATGCCATTCGTCCTGTTCAATTTGGGTGATTATGCAAAGCCAATTTAATAAAATGTGCATATTTTACCTTGATATGGTAATTTCTGATGACGTCACATCCGATTGCATTTGTTGAAGAGTCTCCCCACTTTCATTTTTAGGACTTGACCCCTGCTGTTAATGGTTGGTATGGGTCTGGTGTCAAGGTTCACGTTGTGCGCAAAACAGTCTATTTCATTGGGTCCTTGGTTTGCACTGGAGGCGTGTTGGGTACAAACCTGTTTTCTTTGCACTGTAGGTCCCTGCTTGTACTTATTTCTGTAAATTGCCTCCTCATGCGATGCATTTGCACCATGCAATCCTAGCGCACGTGCTGGAACCTATGCAACCACTTTGCACGTTTTTCTTTAAATCAGGCTCAAACACTTATCCCACTTCTTCACATTTATTGTGCCCTCACAAAAACGTCTGAAAACCCTACAAGAAAAATTGCATGCTGTCAGTCTTATAAGCCCCAGCTCCTGCAAAGCATCATGGGACATATATACATTTTAAGTAGTAGGAGGCATTCCGCTCTCAATATAATTTATATAAAACAACTGAACACGTTTTTATCAAACCAAAAAAGCACATATTCCTGCACTTTTGCATTCTCTAAACAATGTGTGCAATCCCTTCAGCGGTTTTGGCTGTGGACATGAAAACATTGAGCAATTCTCGATATGGGAAAACCAATGTAGTGGCGGAGGGTTGCAGTCTTGCTACCCGGTATTCTAGTCTGTTGTCCCTGCCTATTGCTGCAGCTACAGAGGAGGCATGTGTAACAGCCTCCATAAAGAGTGTATTAGTCCGCAGAGCGGATGCGGAGTGGCAGAGAGTGGCAGTCTTGCTACCCGGTATCCTAGTCTGTTGTCCCTGCCTATTGCTGCAGCTACAGAGGAGGCATGTGTAACAGCCTCCATAAAGAGTCTACTAGTCCGCGGAGTAGATGCGGAGTGGCAGAGAGTGGCAGTCTTGCAGTCATGACAGGCAGGACTGCAAGGACGGCCCTCCCTCCCGCCCGCTGCAGGTCAATCCTACGAAGAGGAAGCGCGGCATTGTCTGAGAAGTTCACAACCCCGTTTGGACCAAACACCAGGGACACAGCCAGTACCCGGTAACTTTAGTTACCCTAGCAACATTCCTGAAGAGGGACCCCTGAGTCCTCTGAGTGCCTCATACCCAAAGCTTGCTGCTACCTCGAGGCATACAGGGACCAAAGTGTTAGTGGTCTGGAGCCTTTCAACCATGAAGAAAACGAAGCAGAGTCTTCTGAAAAATCCATTCCTCCTCGATCCTGCAACGAAGCAGCGACCTCAACGCCTTTGACCTCTTTGCCACACGCTGAGAGTCTCCTCACTCCTGCCGCACCCCCGATTGTCCCGCCCTTCCAAACTCACCGCTGTCCCCTGGAGGGGGGTCAACGTTGGGTTCTTTGGCCCGGCCGGCTTCGACGTCCGCGGCTGGCGGGAAGGGCGGAACTGCTTTCGATAGCAGTGACGTGGTGAACTCCTTGGAGTGTTGGGGGGACCGGGGCCCTCACTCCGCTCTAGAAGGACCCCCAAAGACTGAGTGATCATCAGCTCCAGGAGGGGCCAGTCAAGCGACAGCGCAGGAAAAACAGCGCATGCAGCTTGCGGCTCCTCCCATTATCCAGCTGTCAGTCAAGGCTGTGATCCACGATACACAGAAGAACCCACAGCCTACTTTCAACATCAGCAGACAGCTGAGACAGTGTTTTCCCGGATTCAAATCTGGAAGAGATGGATTTGAGAGACTCCCCCACCTCAAAAAAATGACAAAGAAACCCCAGAGAGTCTGTACAGGAAATGAACAGAATGCAGGCAAAGGATAAAAAATCATCCAAGATTCCTACTCTGCGGGGACGGTGTTAAAAGTCCCTTATCATCAATAGAAGACGCTGCGCTGGTTTAAGCACAGTAAGCAAAAGCGGGAAAACTTGCCAACCCCTGCTCAAACTCTTATCAGACTTTTTCTCCAAACACTCGAAAGCAGTTCAGGAAAGATGTGAGGAACTAACTGATTCAGAGATGCTAGAAGCAGGTAAAGAAAATATGCCGCCTCACAAACAGCGCAAACTCACTGTTACAATTCCCAAGCCAACATCGCAAATCCATCAGGAGACAGCTGGGACTAATTTTGAGATGAATAAGACAAAATGGCAGTTCGGCAAAGAGGGTCCCTTCACCCTCGTACCCCCTAAGAGTGTGTTTTCGCCGACCCAAAAAGAAAAGGCTTCTGCTCAGTCACCCACAAGCTCTTGATACCTTCACAGAACAAGGGTAACGAACCAGATCAACCTATTTTCGATCTATTGAACACAGAAGAACCCGTTCATAATAGATCTGGGACTCATGCCGATCAATTTCAACAGAGCCCCCTGTCCTGTGGCAGCTCTCCAATTGAGGAAATTATGCCAGACAAGGAGATGAATCCAGGTACGAGATCCAATGTACAGGGAAAAAGAGAATGTGGAAGGAAGTCGGAGGAAAGACAAAACGACTCAGGAGTAACCCCGAACCCAACCAGTTAAGCAGACACATTGGCAAATCCTATAAACCTTGATCTAGAATTGGTAAAAGCAAGTGAAATTTCCATCAGAAGTCCGGAAAGACATTGCCTCGAGATTCAACCTCGGGCCAAGGAAAATACGCCAGTGAACAACGCCCTCAGAAGCAAAAACTACCTCGAGAAGACAGTTGAAGCCACGTGTTCAAAACCAAGCTACCATAGCTCACCTCGAAGAACTTCATTAGACTCTTCTAATATAATGTCGCAGCGTGGTAGAGCATCATCAGCCTCTCAGACCTCCTCTCCAATAAAGGTCAGACCTACTTCTCTTCACTCTTCCTCGATCAGAGAAACTCAGACTAAAAAACCGGATATGTTCTCAATATTGTCGGCTATGACTATCCCTCTTGCGAGAAGCGCCACCGGAATCCTCTGGAAACTTTAATATAGTCAAAAACTTTAAGACTGAAGGAACGCAAACTTTACCTTTTATAGACTTGGCGATTACCCCAGCGCCGTCTACACCAATCACACATTGTATCAAGCATAAGAAAGGACAAAACTCAACGCTGCTTGATAAATCATCATTTGAGCCTATCTTTCATCAATTGGAGCCATTAAAGCGCAAAACTCCACAAACAATGCTTCTGCTCATAGTCACAGGGGCTCAAGCCCAATCAAACAAAGCCACTACTTCAATTAATAACAGCATTTGAAGTGTTAAGGACATCTGCTAGCGATCATAATTTCCTGTTAACAACTTGGTTCTCAAACACAGCACTTTACAAGAAGATGACGACCCAACTAGATACAAATAACCAAGGTACAAGGCTAAAAATGACAGTCGGTTTCATCAGAGCCATGACGCCCACTTACAGCGGCCTAGCTAACAGAGATGACTCAAACCAGGTCGACTATACCCCACTTCTAATTACATATAAAGTTCCGGCTCGGAATAAGACGTCAACAAACGGCCAGATGAAACACGTCTATGACAAACTGGTGGCAGATAAAACGCGTGAACTAAGGAAGATCAACAGAAACGCTAACAAATCTAACCCTCTAGTGGCTTCTAACACTATCACAGTAGCAATAAGATCATATAAAGCCTGGTTAGGAGCCCACCGCACCAAATTATATCAACAAGACACAGAAGCCACACAGAAGCCATTCTAATAGCTATTAACGGTAACCACGCTAAGGACTTATGGTCTCTCCTCCATCCAACATCAGCTGGTGTGCCACCCTCCCTCCCTCCAAAATGGAATAGGTGAATTAACATGTGTCAAACCCTTCAAGCATCTCTTCCAACTTCCTACAAACAGCAGCAAAGATAACTGGAGATCTGACTCACCGTGGATACGGTTGGATAAACAGTCGGACATTGGATAGTTGATAAAGACACTAAAATCCTCCTGTGCTCGAGCCCCAGATGGTATAACTAACTTGGACTTGAAAACCCATCCAGAAGCCTGGGCGACACTGCAAAGCAAGATCTTTGGCCGTTGTTCGGATTCAAAATCAATTCACCCTTCATGGAACTCAGCAAACCTGGTAACGATTTATAAAAAAGGCAACAAGGTTGACCCGGCGAATTATCGCCCAATCTCGCTTTTAGACCCGATAGGTAAAGTCTTCGGATCTCTCCTTCTACAACACTTTACTTCATGGGCATCCAACGCCCCCAGTCAGGACCATCTTCAAACAGGGTTTAAGAAGAACTTGGCACTAACGCAAACATCCTCATTTTAAGCACTTGAAAAAAGTAAGGTCTTGGAAGGCAGTCCCAAAATATTTGTTGCCTTCATAGATCTCAACCTGGCATTTGACCGAGTGGATAGAATTAGACTCTGGTTGAAACTTATATCCTGGAAGGGCCCGAACAAAATATTAGAGTCAATAAGATCGCTGTATACCACCACTACTATGCGAGTCCGCTTAAAACAAGAAACGACTCTCTCAACAGAAATCACCATAGCGAGGGGCATGAAACAGGGTTGCCCATTGGCCCCGGCCCTGTTCTGGGCTTATATAGGTGACCGACAGGAATTTGAAAAGTCCATATGCTCCTTCCCTCCAAAAATGGGTTGAGAAAAGATAAGTCACTTAGTATACGCAGACAACCTGATTGTTTTGGATTACACACCCATAGGCCTACAGCGCCAAATTAATAATCTACAACGATACATGGCAGACAACAATTTAGATATCAACGAAGGCAAAACAAAAATGATGATAATAAAAAAAACTATTACGAAGAAGGAAAAAATCCCCCTCTGTCTAGGCGCCACCATAATAGAAAAAGTAAATGACTTTAAGTACCTAGGAGTAACCTTGGATAGCTCCGGGAACGAAAAAGCTTGCAGCTCAAGGAAAAGCAATTAACATTAAATGTGGACATTTCTCGACAATTCCGGTCCGAGAATTCTATAGTAAGAAAGTGATACCGTCCTTAACTTACGGCGCCAACGCCATGCCTAACCTCCCCTTTGACCTATGGCCCAAGCTAGAAGCCATATTCTGGAGATCGGTGCAGGGCCTTTCCAGCTCAATGCCAGTAGCATCGATCAGACGAGAACTCAGCATTTCTTCATTACAGGCATCAATAAATTGCAATAGCCTACTGCTCTACCAGAAATGCAGATTAAAAGACAGTCAGTTCGTCTACAATTTGATAAATCGAGAATGACTGTCTTCCATCTATAAAATGCTGACCAGATGGAGTGCAGAGAACGTGGCCCTCTTGGCTTCAGTGGAGTGCTTGATTAGATGACGACACTGGAATAAGCTAACGAAAACAAATTAACAATTCATCTTCCACAGAAGACGTGAATCACCCCCTCTGCTGAGACTCGCTGCCACAACCGCCATTAGCTTGGTGAAAACCCTCGGCCGGAGGAATGGCAGAACCCAAAACTGATAATGAGAACCGCCAACGGCAAACCTTAGGTACTGTCTGTGCTTGTGATGGATCTGCACATGAAAGTAAGCATCCTGGAGGTCCAATGATACCATCCAATCCTGAAGCTGGAGGTCCTGAAGGATCTTAGAAAGGGTTACCATCTTGAACTTGCCCTCCCTGAGGAACTTGTTCAAGTCTCTTAAGTCCAAGATGGGTCTCAATCCTCCATCCTACTTCGGAATTAGAAAATATGGGAAGTACCACCCCTTGTTCCTCTCCGCTACAGGTATTGGTTCTATATCACTTTTTCTCTAGAAGGGTTAAACTCTTCTACATAAGGAGCAGATCTGGAACCTTCAAAGAGTTGTTCCTCGGTGGATGGATCTGAGGTTTTTGCAGGAAAGTTAGGAAGTAACCTTGGCCCACTGTTTCCAATGCCCAAACATCTGTAGAAATAGCATGCCATTCTGTCAGATGCTGTGATAACCTGCCTCCTACTGCAGTCTTGTGAACGAAGACCTCAGAGAGGTTCTAGAGTGGTTGACGCAGTGGCTGAGGGCAAGGCAGCTGCTGCTGCTGTTGCGGTCTTAGTACTTCTTCCCTGTCCACCATGGGGGAATCGTCTCTGTCCTCTTTAAGCTGGCTGTCCTCTGCTCCTACCTCATGTTAATCTTGTAACATTGTGTCTTTGCCATGAGTTTCTTGAGTCATGGAACTTGGTATTTATGGTCTGTAGAATGGCATGCAGTGAAATGGAAAAATCGTATCACTGACACAGGTTTCATGTGCTTTTAAACAATGAAGTTTCACGTTTACTCTTTTGAAATTATGAGGATTGTGAACCCTTGTTATGATTTATATGTGAAACCTTGGTTTTGACCTCAATTAACTGTGTTCTCGCAAAATGTATATTTTCCATGCTTGCATATGTTTTTGATATTTTCAAACACACCATAATGTTGCTTGTACTGTGATTAGACATTCCCTTAAAAGGCTAGGCTGCAGCATCATTGATGGAGCTGCAGGGCACACTATGAAGTGATCCAGACTTTGAAAGTGTGTGCGGGGTGTGTAACTAGTCCTGGCCTTCAGAGAGTTTTGATGTAGCTAGTGTGATTGTCGACAGCCATATGATGGGAACCAGGGAAGAATGACCAGGGTATTCTCTGCGTTCAACCACAAAACATCATCCACTGGCTTAGGGGAGTAACGGGGCTTGCAGTCCCAGGGGTCAGACACAGGACGACATCACAGTTCCTTTAATGAGGATATGCAATATCATATCTATGGACCCCACCAGGCATCATGTGTGATCAAGCTTGGTCAGCACTTTACACTTGGCATTCCCTTAGGTTGGCATTCCCTTAGGCAGGCCATGCCGCAGACCCTACCCCAATAATAAATGTCTACTTTACTAGCATAGCAGCTCTGTGGACCAACGGTCATTGTTCACGGCAGGGCCAGTGCCCAAATTCCTCAGAGCCAGCTTCAACCGTGTCCTTTCTCTGCTAAGCCCCCAGAGATAGCCACTGAACACTGCCTGCAGTCGGACCCAGCAGCCACTTTAACCCCAACAGGTCCAAGGGCCATGCCAGAGAGCACATTGCATGGGCATGGCCTTCAACAAAACCCGAGACTCCACCAAGACATCTGAAGTAGGCACTGAGAACCCATGTCGGGCCGTAGACCTGCAGTCATTGCCGGTGGCCACATTGCCTGGGGCATACAATTTAGCCATGCCCCAGACCACACATACATGGCCCTTTTCAAGATTTCTGCAGCACACTTTTCTCCTTCAGAATCAGGAACCAGATCCACAGATCATGTGTGGAAAACAGAACATTTTTTGCCAAAAAGTACATATTCCACTCTTCTGGGGCATACCCACACGCTAGTGCAGTATGTATATGTGTGAACGCGAGTGTAATGCACCATGGGGGGGTCAAAATATGCCCTACGGGGCTGCTATGTACCCCCATTTCTTTATTTTTCCATTGTCTGTTACTGCTCCAGAATACTGCAGGACCCGCAATCCGAGTGACCAAAACATAACTTTTTTGGTCCAAAGAAGCTGATTCCCATACCTCTGGGGCATTTAATTATCATGCAGTGATAACATACCCACATGTCTGCTATATGGCCGAACCTTCACATTTTTGGCACATTTTTGATGTTCCAGATCCACGGTTCCCACTTGAATCCATGGATCAAACATGGCCTGATTGTTTAAAACATACATGACAACATCAGCCAATCAAAAGACACTCCTCACGAGTTTGGCGGTAACTCTTAAATGTGGCGGTAATACTATTACCACCTCATTTAAGGGTCTGCCAAATCACAGGTTTGACAGCATTTACCCCCAGCTATGAGCTCTGAGCTGGGGGTAAATCCGCCGGGAATTTGCCAATTTTTATCGCAAATACCACTCTGTAATACCGGCAACGGTAGTTGTGCTGAAAATTCCCCATTGGGCCCAATGGTGATTGGGGAATTCCCGAATGGGCCCAATGGGGAATGGGGAATTACCGTTCCACCAAACCTGTGATCCGGCACTAACAGCGCCGGGGGGTTTGGCGGTAACGCTCTTAGTAATACCGTAATACCGCCCAACTCGTGATGAGGCCCACTGTGACATGTCTGTGGGTCTCTGGATATCTGCAAATACCCATGACCCACAGCCAGCACATCCAATTGAATTACTTGCTCTTTAGCCAATCTAATTCATGTTCTTTAGTTCAAAATTATGGATGCATGAATTTAACCGGCAAAATATACATTGGACTGATTTGGTAAGCTAAATAAGTAGCTTAACCAAGACTACATTTACTAAGCTCAACAAAAGGTGTAAGTAGAAAAAAGCGACTTAGGCACTTACGTAAGCTACTTATTTATCTTAGTAAATCAGCCCCACACAAATCTAAATGCTCCAGATTTTATTTTTTAATCCTGGAAAGATTTTCAATTGAGGTTGCCTAGGTGTCAGCTCCTAACAAAGCTTTGGAGCAAATCCGTTCCGCATATTTTCTGCAGGCAAGAGCAACATTCCCTATGGAAGTCTGAATGAGAAATTCAAATTTTGATACCCCCATATAACGGTGTGGCCCGGGTTAGAACTTCATAAAACTTTCCAAAAATATTCAAGGGGCATGCATATTTATTTACCAGTTTGTGCAGATTCATTGAATCATGTAGACCTACAAGCATCTCAAAATTGCCTTTTCTCATGGACACACCATAACCATAATTGCATATGTATTTCAGGGCAGCCGTTGCTGCTATAATTAAGATAATTAATATAAAACCTTTGAACCATTGACTTTCCAAAAATTCTATGGTTTATACATTTTAATCTGAAAATCTGTACAATGGTTTATAAGGTATAAATTGCCAAAAAAATGGTTTGTTTTTCACCCTTTACATTGTTTAAAAAAATAATAATAAAAAATAAATGTCTAAGGGCCTCATTATGACTTTGGAGGTAGCCATGCCCTTAATAGGGGCATGGCTGCCTCCAAAATCGTGTCCGCGTCCGGGTTCCCTGAATGGGGAAATACTGGGCCATTCCGACTTCGGAGGCCCCGGTATTTCCTCCTTCAGGGAACCCGGACCCAGTCCTTCCCCATTCCCCTTCAAGCCCCCATAGGGCTCAATGGGAATGGGGAGGGAGCTAACAACGGGCCCATTAATAACAAGCCCGTTGTTAGCTCCCTGGTCCCCTCGTGGGACCCGCTCTGGACGTCTGGTAAAACCAGACGTCCAGAGCGGGTCCCGCGAGGGAACCTCGTAATAGGGCGGAATTCTGCCCACCTCGTAATGAGGCCCAATATAATCCTAAGGTAGAGCGTCTTGGTAAAACATCTTGGTAAAAGACCGCTTACTTTCATGTGCGGATCCATCACAAGCACAGACAGTACCTAAGGTTTGCCGTTGGCGGTTCTCATTATCAGTTTTGGGTTCTGCCATTCCTCCGGCCGAGGGTTTTCACCAAGCTAATGGCAGTTGTGGCAGCGAGTCTCAGCATAGGGGGGATTCACGTCTACCCTTACCTGGACGATTAGCTGATCAGGGCCAGTTCCCCAGAACAAGCCTTGGAACATCTCAGCTCATTCTGTCACTCCCTTCACAGGCTGGGTTTCTACCTCAACTTCAAGAAGTCCCACATGATACCATCTCAAAGACTACAATTCATTGGAGCAGTCCTGGATGCATTCCTGGGAAAAGCCTCGCCACCAGAGGTGAGGCTCAAGATATTCTGCAGATGGTGACAACATTTCAGAATGCCCAACATCTACCGACCTTTGATTTTCTGAGGTTGCTCGGTCTCATGGCATCCTGCATTTTCCTGGTACCAGAGGCACGCCTGAAAATGAGGTCTCTCAGAACCGAGTGGTCACAGTTCTCAGGAAGGATGTCAGATCTCCTACAAATCCCAAGCAGAGTCTCATTGGATCTTCAGTGGTGGGCATGTCGGGAGAACATCTTGAAAGGAGAACCTTTTTGGCAACCATGGCAGGAAATAACAGTAGTGATGGACGCCTCACTCACAGGGTGGGGAGCCATACCAACGATTTGACAATCAGTGGTCATTGGTCTCCATCCGAGTCCAAACTACATTTCAACCTTTTAGAGCTGAGGGCAATCAGACTAGCACTGAAGGCGTTTCTGCCCTCTGCCAGTGAAAAGAATGTCCTGATAATGACAGACAACATAGTGGCCATGTAGTAACTCAAAAAGGGAGGAGGTTTAGTGTCACTACCACTGTGCAGAGAGGCAATGCAGCTCTGGTTCTGGGCAATACAAGAAGTAATCTCTCTGTCGGCAGTTCACCTAGCTGGATAGAAGAACACAATGGCGGACCCTCTGAGCAGGCAGAGCACAGTCTCCCACTCTTGGGAACTAGCTCAGGAAGTCCTTTAGTAGATCTTCACCCTTTGGGGAACCCCTCAAGTGGATCTGTTCACAACCAGTGCCAACAGGAACTGCACACTGTCCTTCTCAAGGGAATTTCCCAAAGAGGAGCTATAGAAGATGTGTTTGTGATGAAATGGGAATTTCCACTCCTGTACACGTTTCCTCCAGTCCCTGTGATTCCTCACGTAATCAGGGGGTTGAGAAGGTTCAAGAAATCCATGATCCAAATTTACCGGGACTGGGCCAGGAGGACGTGCTACCCGGACCTTCTGGACATATCCATCTGCCCTCCAATTCGTCTTCCACAAAGAGAGGACCTTCTCGTGAGAGGAGGGTTAGGTTCTCTATCCGGATATCAGGACTCTCAGCCTTCACGCATGGTTTCTGAGAGGTTGAGATACAATTATTGGGACCTCCCGGACGACGTAATGTTGGTTTTGATTTCGGCCAGAAGGCCAGAAACCAAACCTTTATACCCCTGCCACAAGTTCTGCAGCTGGTGTAGGGATACGAATGTTGCCCCTTTCTCATGTAATACACCTATGGTGTTATCCTTTCTATTGCATCTAGCAAATCCGGGTCTGTAGATTGGTACCATCAATGGATATCTGGCAGCGCTTTCTATTTTTAAGCGCACTTCAGAGGATGTCTCCTACTTTAAGATTCCTCTAGTAGTACAGTTTTTAAAGGGACTAACTAATGTTTACCCTCCAATCCCATTTCAGGTCCCACTATGGGATCTTAACTTAGTGTTAAACTACTTGATGGGAGCTCCTTTCAAACCTCTACATTTTTGTCCATTAAGAGGTCTAACTCTGAAAACTGTCTTCTTAGTGGCAATAACATCAGCCCGAAGAGTGAGTGAGCTACAGGCTTTATCCGGTAAGCCTCCTCATACTGTCTTTCATAAAGAAAGAGTGGTATTAAAAGTGAAGCCTACTTTTCTCCCCAAAATTGTCTCTGAGTTTCATATTACTCAAAAAATAACACTACCTTCTTTTTATCCTCCTCCACATCCTGAGAAGGAAGAGGAAAGACTTCACAGGCTTGATCCTAGATGTGCACTGAGTTTTTACATCTCCAGATTCGCTAAATTGCATCAGGATGACCAGTTATTTTTGGGCTATTCAGGTCACAAAATAGGACTGACCATTACCAAGCAAACTATATTACTATACTAACTATATTGGAATGTTACAGACTGGCAGGTAAACACCCTCCAGAACATTCAAGAGCTCATTCGACCAGGAGCATTGCAACTTGGTCCACCTTGCCGAGGGGAGTTCCAATAAAAGACATATGTGCAGCTGCCACATGGTCGTCTGTGAACA
This sequence comes from Ambystoma mexicanum, assembly GCF_040938575.1. Lineage (NCBI taxonomy): Eukaryota > Metazoa > Chordata > Amphibia > Caudata > Ambystomatidae > Ambystoma > Ambystoma mexicanum. The sequence goes on from NC_090923.1 coordinate 753,408,322, forward strand.
TCTTTGCTAAACATTACAGTTTAGACTCCTCCTCTGGTCAAGATTCGGTTTTTGGAAAATCTGTTTTGCACTCAGTGCATACATAACACACTCATTTCTACTCCCTGCTCCACATTAAGTAAACTGATTTGGGAGTGTATCAAAGATAAGGAATACATGGGAGGACACAATCCATTCGAAGAACATCTTATTTACCCATGGTAACGTTCTTTCGACTGGATGTTCCTCCCACGTATTGCTAATCGCCCCTCCCAACCTACCCCGCAGTAGAATTTCCCTTGCGGTTGTAGTCTACGCTCTCTTGGGGGGACTACCTGTCAAATACAAGATAAAACTCCACTCATCAAAGCGGAACTTAGGCCAACGGGTGCTGTGCATGCTTCATATGCTACATATAGGTCTCCGAGGGAAGTTGACAGGCATCGGCGCACAGCGCCCCCTGCTGAAAAAAAAATTCTGAAGCAGCAAACCCTTGAAATTCAGGGAAAAAACTTTCGTTTCAGGGATGTTAAGGTGAGAACTTAACACAAAAAACCTTCTGAAATTCAGCTAAAGCCACCTTATCTTCACGCCCCATTGCGTAGCCTATGACCACAATGGTGACATCACAAATCACATTGCTGTTATTGTCATTGTTAACCACCTTCTACACTCCTTTCTGGCGACAGGTGGTTAGATATGCGTATAATGCATACATAAAAAGACAAAGGGGGTCATTATGAGTTGGGCGGTAAGGGATTACTGGCACCCTTAAGGAGACCGGTGCCGGTAATCCCTTACCGCCCAATTCCGAGGTTGCTAGTCGTGAGCCCATTATTAGTGCCCTCCCCATTCCCATTGAGCCCTGTGGGGGCTCAAATAGGAATGGGGAATGGTTTGTTCAATGGGGACTTACCGGTTCCTCCAGGGTCGGAATGCACCAGTAAGTCCCCATTGAACAAGGCCGGTGCCGGACCCGGTATTGGAGGCAGCCATGGCGCAAATAGCACCAGGGCTACCTCCAATCTCGGAATGAGGCCCAAAGTTGTTTTGAGTTTTGGGGAAGAAAGGAAAGATGTGATGAGGAGCAACGAAAACAATTATAAGGTTTAAAGTGAAATTAAACTGTATGTAGGTAGAAAAATAAGCACTACTTTCCTGAGTATCACGATATTTAAGAAACCACTGAGATTATAATTTCAAAGTATTAAATAAAGTGGGTTATGTAGTAAACAACAATGGTGGGTAGAGTGGTTCATTACGGAAGTGTATACAAAGAAAAGGAATGCTCCAGTTGACCCAGTCATACTGGCAAATTTACATCCTGAGATTACAAATCACAAGTGTAGAGGAGCAACAATTATTCAATGATTGTGATGGATGGAAGGTGGAAAGAAATGTGTGCTTTGACTCCTTACCAGTCACACTGGCTTACATGTTCATCAGCTCCACAAAACAATTAAGATTGAATAGGAAGCAGCATTGAACCCGTTGTGTTGTTCTTGCCAAGAGGTATAGCATCAAAAACCTTTGAAATTCAGTGGAAAAACACATTTAGTTAAGAAAAGAGTTAAGGTGAAACAGCTCAACGCATATAAACTCCTGGAAAATGTGACACATCTTTAGTTGAAGTGATGTTAAGGCGCTGCTTAAATGTAACACAACACTTTCAATGCGACAGGTGTTGGAAGCTACACTACCTTGAGGGTAAGCTCCCCTGTTGCGCAGCCCATCAACACATACATATATTACTGTATACACATTGTTAAACAATCGAAACATCCAAACAATCTTGCACACTTTGGTGAACTTTCAGGAACACTTTCATGTTGAAAACGATGAGATAAAAACGTTTTTAAAAAATTGGGTTTTCCATAGACCCAATAAAAAAAGATTTTGGGGCAACTATCAATGAAGGTTCTGTTTTGCTTTTCATGTCTCTTGGTATATACATAATGCATAGAGGCAATTCGTGTACGCCACAAATATCCAGAATATCGCAGGAGGCAACATCGAGAAAGTCCATTTTTAAAGCTGAGAACTTGTAATTTAGGAATGGGCAGTGCAGTGCAGTCAAAGTTGCACATACGCCCTTACAAAAAATGAAATTTGGATTATACATGCTCACAAATATCAACACAAACACGTTCTGAGTATGGGTATGGATTACAGATAACACGTGTGCAGTTCCACTTCCAGATAGAAATAGCATGCGGGTTATCTAGACACACTGATGCATATAAATGACACGCACGAAATGCACACATGTATGACTATAAAGTGGGTTATTCTGCCATAAACATGGATATGGATAAAGTATGGAAAATCTGGTTTAAAGACGGATTGTGAAGGTTTACAGACTGTGAAAGCGGATAACAGATAATGCAGGTGAAATTCCACTCACATGTAGAACCACCAGGTGGATTATTTGTAAGTACCAACATATAATGCATGTGCAAAACACACACACACTAACTTAATGATATGTGCAGATGGACGGAGTGTATGCATGCTCATACATACATAAACACGCACAGACACAGAAATGGGCAGACGTGGGGACACACAGGGCCTGATTCATGGAAGTGTTTTATAATGGCGCAATCCCATAGGAAAACGTTCCACGAATCAGGCCCGTCTCTCTGACACTTATTGCCATGTGAAAAATGCCATGAATTCATCAGTTGACAACATTTTATTTTCCAAAGGAGTTACTTTTTGTACCCATAAAAATTAAAGTCTGCAAAAATCTACAAATGCTACACATGCCAAAGTTAAGGGTACTACACACATTCATTATAAACACATTCCAGTAGACAAACAGATTATCAACTCACACTACAGAATGACTTCACAACACACTACAATAATTCGGCAGCTTACATCAGCCCTAGAGTTCAAGTGAGTCTTGTGAAGTAGTGATTTAGGTGAGTTATGGTTTAATGTGAAGTGTGATGGCATTCTTTTGGCACTTCTTTTGTTTACCTCGTTGGCATTTCCAGCATGTGCAAGCTTTCCTTTCTATGTATAAGTGAACCTCTTGGTAAACAATGTTCTTGAACCAATCCATCTATTACACAAGACTCAAGAAGACATTTTCACATTCTGAGCTACAACTGCTGCACAAATTCCACCAGAGTGCTGTGGAAAGCACATGAGGTTTCTGATTGGTTCTCCAGTAGTGCGTATGCAGTGCTAAATTAATTCCTGCAGGCCTTTCACTTTAGAGAAAGTGGGTCAGCTCGGGGCTTTAATCATAGTCTCTATGCAGCAAAATATGCCGCCTGAGGATTCTGCGGAATTCTCATTTGGAAGCTTTGGAAATATGACTGTAGCTTGAATGCCCAGTCATGTCTCACAATTGTTCCCAGAAGGTCGATAAGGTGCTGAGACTTTGCTCTCCCGAATGCCCGGATATTATTAGAGTGGAATTTCCATTGTTTGATTCATATATGCTGCTGAATTATGTCAAAGTGTAGCATCCAAAATGACACTGCTGAACATGCATTTGCTTTAAGCACTTGATTGTAGGCACTTTCCTAGTATTTTGCTAGATATGCAACGTTGAGGCAACTGCTAAGTTAGGGAAGGATTCAATTTTCTGATTCTCTCGAGCCCCTTTATGGGCCCCACACACTTGTGTTAGATTTTTGAGGGCTTCCCTAATTTCTTGACTTCATTTTTTTGCTGAAGTCACCCTGTCCCTCTAACCCTTTTTGTGACGTGCTGCTCCAGTAGTCTATATGGCAGCCAGTGCAGGGGTGCTTTTTGAGGGCCCGCTTTTAATCCCAGAAAGTTTGCTATTGTGGCTACACCACGCTTCGAGCCATTTTGACCTCATCCACATATGGTGGTCATTGTGGTTCAAAAGCAATTTCCATTCAATGCAATTTTGCATTTGCCCATTGCTTTGCCTTTGGTCACCACAAGGCAGATCTAAACTAGCTGTTGTGCTGATGTGGTCTCAACTGGTTTAGACTGGCTTACAGCTTTCCAACATAATCACTGCAAAACCTGTGATGGTGGGCCACTGTGTTTGACAGTTTTTAGGGCCAGTCTGACTGGCTGACCATCAAAACCTCTGTGTGCTGCCTTGTAATGTGATTGATTGGATGTGTGGAAGATGATATCAGTGAAAGGCCATGCCTAGTCCTCCCCCTCCTGTTGGACTTCTGAATACTGCTAGTGTTCATTGGATGCTCCTTAAGATCCCTGGCTGGCCAGACTAGCTGGGCCCAAGCTCCTTTTGCCCTTCCTGCTGGTGGAATCATTTGGATGGTTGTCCCCGTTACTTCTCTGCCATCATCCTAGCTGGCTGGACTGGCTGTACTCTGAGGAGATGAATTGCACACCTCTGCAGTTCTGCCCCCCTTAACAACTACCTTTAAAATCTTCCTGTTCAACATCACATGCGGTGGGGAGTCTCCCTGCTCTGGGCTGGTGCTAGGACACTGCTACCCTGCCTCAGTTCTCTTTTGGGACATCCTGGGTCACCTCCTTTCATTTCACTAGTGTGGGATGATCACTTGCTGGCTGGCTGCCCCCTCCCACACCCTTCAGCTGGCATGACCTCTTGGTCAGTTTCGTCCATCCTACTGATGCCATTCTCATCATTGCTGCTTATACCGAGTAGGTCATCCTCTGAGGCATCTGTGTTATTGCTCATTTTAATTGCCTATGGCATTGCTGCTTGAGGATTTAAGTACCTTTGTCCTGAAGATGACCTTGTACATACCTGGTTCTCCCAACATTTCAGGGCTAAAACTGCCATGACCTGCACCATATGTCCCTGGGTCCTGATGTGCAGAGGCATTCTTCTATTTGCTTTTCAGTGGTCTCTTGGATCTCGGAGTAGTGGGGCTCTGAGCACCCCCGCACAGCTCCCAATGTTGCTCCATATCATACTTCCCTCTTCAACTCCTCTCTGGACAGTAACACATTTCTATCATTCTACATGTCGACTGCTGTCATCCTTATCCTAAAAGAACCTGGCCTAGAACCTAACTTTAATCCTGTCTCTCTCATAACTCATTATTCTAAAATCCTAAAGCGTGTAGTTTTTAACAAACTCACTAAGTTCCTTGACAAAAACAACCTCTGGGATTTTTTGGATTTTTTTGTTTTGGATTTCTGTAAGGTGCCTCTTCAATCTGGTTTCTGAACTCTGCATCTAATCAGTCAGCTCTCCTGAATGTCAGCAAATACATCTCTTCTGCTCATCATGCTAACTGTTCTATTCTTATTCTTCTTGACCTCTCTGCTGCTATCCATGATGCCAACCTTTCTGACATTCTCTCAACACTATTTCTCTTAGGCATCCGGGACAAGACCCTCACTTGGTTTGCTTCATATCTCACCCGCAGACAGTTCCAGGTCTCCTGGAACAACCTAACCTCCCCACTCATCCCCCCTTACTGTTGTCATTCACTCTCTATACCTCTTCTCTTGGCACCTTGATCTACTCATGTAGCTTCTCCTATCATCTCTTCACTGATGACACTCAGATCTTCTCCTTTCCCTCCTTATCTGACAAGCTATGGTAAAAAATGTCTAGCTGTTGCTCTTCCATCAAATACTGGATAGAATGTCACTCAGTCATGCGCAACTTCACTAAGACTCTACGTCCCATCCAAACAGGCTGTCTCTTCCCCTCCCCCTCTTCTATTCTTCTCTGCTAGCTACTGCCCCTACTCTGCTTCTGCTCGCAACCTTGGTGTCATCTTTAACTCATCTCACAACTTCTCGCTCTTCATCTCCAAATGTGCCACTGCGGGCAGACATAGGCCCTCATTACAACCCCGGCGCTAAACCATGGCGCTATTAGCACCATGGTTGGTGCCGGTGTTGTAACGAGTCCGCCATGGTGGAATGGGGAAATACCGCCCCATTCCAAGGTTGGCGGGGCGGTAATTCCCCATGCCGCCATGGCCCTTTCCCATTCCCATTTTTGCCCCATAGGGCTCAATGGGACTGGGGAAGGCGCTAATTACGGCACCGTAAATTACGGTGCCGTAATTATCTTCTAGGTCCCTTTGCGGGTTGGTTTTTTTAACGCCTGCTAAAAGCAGGCATTAAAGTGCAACCCGCAAAGGGACCTCGTAATCAGGTGTTAAGGGTTTAACGGCGCCGACACCTTTTACGGTGCCATTAACCCCTTAACGCCTGGGTTGTAATGAGGCCCTTAATCTCCTCAAAATTAGAAAAATAAGACATTTTATCCCGTCAAATCTGTTAAGCGCCTACTCTCCTGTTTAGTACACTCTCTATCTGACTACTGTGCCAGTCTACTCTATGGCCTTCCCAACTATGCTGTTTCACCTCTCAACAAAGTCCTCCACTTTGTTGTCCCGACACTCTTCAACCTTCCCTGCTTCATCTACACCTCCCAAGCCCATTGTCAGTTGGGCTGGTTATCCATGAGACGGAGGGCAACGTTTAAACACTTCTCATCATCTTCAAAACTATACACAGACTTGCCCTACCATATGTTTCAGATGATCTCTCTCCCTACTCATCCCCTCTCTCCCTACGATTATCCTCGGCTCACCTCCATGCCACCTCTCGTTCCCTTTGCCCTCCCTCTCATTTCTGCTCAATTTCTCCCCTCACTTCCTTACTCTGGAATGTTCTTCCTCTCCCTCTCCGCACAACTCCCACTCTATCTCTGCTTAAATCCAACGTCTTAGCTCTCCTCCTTTCTGAAGAACCACTTCTTAGCTCTCCTCCTTTCTGAATAACCACTTGCATAGTATTCTACACAACCACATCTCCCTGTTCTCTTCTCTCCCTTACTCTCTACGACAACCCCACAGCACATATTCATCACCCCTTCATCCAAAACATAGTACTTTCTCCACTATCCTGTTCCTATATCATGCTCTACGATCCTTGTCCCTGGTTCTTGTTTCCACCTCCTCTGCATCATGTGGTTGTGTAGCCACATCTTCTCACCCATTGTTTAGGACACTGGTCCTCCGCTCTGTAAATCAATGTTAAAAAGATGTACATGCATTTTTACCTATAATTTTGATTAAATCAATAAACTCTAGTGCAGAATTCCATTGATTTTAATTGGCCCCATGTATTTTCTGCTCCCAGTTCTTACTGGCCCACTGGTTATCAAACCCTGGACTGGATCCCTCCTTGGGTGTTAACTCTCCTGCTCCCTTTGATTGATTGCTCTGTAGATCTGTAGATCTTACCTTTTCTCAAAACTGTTGCAGGGCCATGGGATTTAACTAGATTGTTTCTAATCAAGGCACGTTTGAGCCCTCTTTCTTTCGCCTGGGTAATTGGAAATCACTGAAATGTGCCAGAGGGAAAGTTGACATGCTATTGTGCTATGTGCTTTATGTCTTTTCTTTTAGACGGTACATTCTGTAACCGCATCGGGCTTCAAGGTTTGGGTTAGAAGAAATTAATTTTTTCACTATGAACAAAAGTGGCTCATGTAACTATTGCTGAAGTGTTAACTTGTTCTAAAATGTGTATCACAGAACCTATTTTTAAATCACAGCACATATAAAAAGAAAACGCATTTGCAAAAACCGAATAGGTGGTGTTGCATTTTTGTGTCAATGTGAATTATTTTTAAAAGAGGTGAAATAATAAGGAAGGTCATAGTGTACCCAGAAGCGATAACAATATTTACCACATGTGGTAAAGTGGGAGGTAAAGTTTGAAGAATCAGCTAGCAAGCTAGAAAACCTATGATGCATGTGTATGTCTCGGCTGTGCATGCTGACAGCTGAGCAAATCCGTCAAAGACGGTAGTCCGGTTTTGTAAATAAGTGACCGGAAAAACAGCTATGGCTGTTTTGTCCCTGCAAGTGCGAAGCCCAATAGTCTGCACCTACAGTCAACCCTAAACACAATACATATAGAAGGGAAGGGGAGACTTGTCTCGTCATCTAGGGCATTACCATAAATATGCTGTGCTACCACTATTTTACCGCAATACTAAAATACCACCTAAGTTATGTAATAGCCCTCTGACAAAACCCCTAACAGGACACACATAGCCCTTACTGGGACTGCTACACACTGCAATCCATCATTTCTCATCCACTTTAAAATCCACTAAGTAGCACACTGCCAATCCATCTGCTTTAGGAATTGAATACAAAGGTATGGTAATTTATATTACACTTCCTGTGGATCCATTCCTAAACCTAGTAATGATCACTTTCAATATTGCCCACTTATATTACTCTTTTTTTCGACCTTGGAATTAGAAAGTGCTGAGTTAGGGAGACGGGGTTGTGAAGTTGTTTCACACAGCATTGTACGGTTCCTGAGCTGTGTGCTTTGCAGGTGACCTATCCATCCCACTGCAGTTTCATGTGAGTACTGCAGAAAGTATAATGTACACTATAAATATCCTGCAACATGGAAACCATTTATTACAGTATTCATCATTAACAATTAAACTGGTATGTAATATTGTACAGTAATTGCCGTATATGGGGAAATAAAGTGCAGTATACTGGAGACAAAATGTGTGTACTATTGTTTCCGTCTAGTTTAGATGTGAATACTGTACAACACTCCAGTGTGTACATTTCTACCAACACTGACAGATGGGAGCAGGGACAGCCATCCTGATGGATCGATAATGGGCTTGTGGATCTAGAGCTTACATAATATTGCCCAAGGATTGAGCAGATTATGTTCTTTGGTGCTCATCCATGTTCCAGCATTAGTAATTCCTCAACGTGACCTGAACATTGGTGAATTTCCAAAAGTGGATGCCCATTTTAGAAAAAGAAGATCACTTGAACTTATCTGTCAGACAAGAAGAGAACATTATTTTTCAGCCAAATCAATAACAGCATATGACTCCATTCCTGAGGAACACAGGTTGTTGAGCAAGACTGCCACAATATTTATGACTATATTCATGCCTGGGATCCAAACAGTAGCAAATGCCAAGTAGCTACAGATCACCAGATGGGAGCTTTTGCAGACAATCAATGGTACCATAAAAGGATTCAACGCTATCAAGGAAGAGCTGAGGGCCATATAACTGATGACCCTCCAGAATAGATATGTCCTTGATATGATCACAGTGTTGGAAGGAGGAGTTTCCAGCAAAATTGGGCCACCATGTTGCACATTCACACCTTCTCATGATGAACAAAATTGTACCTTGACAGAGGTCATTATGTTGTTGACAGACCTGCATACCAAGATGGAAGATGAGACGGATGACATTGAAGATGACAGTTGGTTTGCCTCCATATGCTTGTGGATGCCACAGTGGTTGGCAAATATATTCAAGATTCTTGGAGTAATATTAGTGATGGTGGTGTTTGGATTCTGTGTAATCAGAATAGTGATTGCCCAATGCAAGAAAACGGCAAAGAAGGTGGTAGGAATGAAGATCGTGATTGTTATTGAACCTGACCTAACACCAAGAAGCTGACTGATGAAGATGTCAGAAAATAGGCCAGCATTGTAGCACCTGAAGGAACAAAGTTCCTGTATCTGAAGAATAATAAGAAGTACATGGGACGATGGGTCTATTGTACCCCGAATGGACAATGCAATTACATGACCTGGAGTGTAGATGAACATGTCAAATCAGTCAGCACCCTGAGGGGGTGATATAGATTTGGACACCAAAGAAACAATTCTTCAAGAGAAAATATCAGGATTTGGAAACAATTGAGGAGGTGGTCGAGGACTCGACCAAAGGGGTAGGGGGATGTAGAGGAGCAGCTGCATGCCTCTGCAGGAAATCCCACCCCTCCACCTCATGTATGTTAGAAGCCTGAGATTGGCCGTGTTTGACACAAGCAGTTGTGCCAATACTGCAGCATATATTCCTAAAGGGCCCTAATCTCAAAGGGAAGATAGCCCTCATGATAACCCACCACAAAGCAGTGAGGAGTCAAGCCACCAACTCCAAAGGTGGCAGTAACCTGGCCGTGGGGCAGACAATGCTGCAAATATCTGAAATAAGTGTGAATAGATCAGCCCTGACCGCACAGAACCTATCACTCATTGCTCTCATAGAGAACATAGAAAACTCCCTTGACACTATGCAGTATAGGGAGTTTGGTCATGGTGATGCAGAGCAAGAGCTGGCAAGCCGTTACCCGAGATACTATGGTGTCCGCATGCAGACGCACCGATCCATACAGATATGGGCACTTTCCTTGACTCTTGATATATGGAACAGGTGTCAGCTATTTGTAATGGTCACCTTGGGCCAGATTGCAGAGGTTTTGCACCGGTGCAAGTGCAAAGTTGTACAGTATTAGCATGCCCTATTTCTAGAAACACTGGGACATAGAAAACCATTGCACCATGACAAGTGCAGTTTGGCATGGTATAAGTACCACAGTAAAAAATTTCCTTTTGCACAAAAGATACATTTTAGATGCATTTTTTGCATCAGGGCAAAGCACTAGTGCGAACTTTGCCCTGATGCAAAAATTGCAGTGACAATGTATATTTTTTCACTGGGGCCTTTTTTGCCCCTGTGCTTATACCATGATACACTGTACTTATCATGGTGCAATGGTTTTCTAATAAGTCTCAGTGTTTATAGAAATAGGGCACACGTTGCCCTAGTGCTGATAACATGCACACTTGCAACGTTTTTGTAATTGGGACCCTGATGGCTGCAGTAACTGTTGGTTAGTGCAAAAGCATTCTACAGGCCAAGAAAAAGGGGGATTTTTATGTGGGTAAAGGGGATTCTGGTCTGGTTCTGCAGGAACATGGCGGAGGAGATTGTGAAAGTTTGGGTACCTGTGTTAATTGTATACTGGGCAACTATCTAATGTTGCTCTTGTTTCTCGATCTGGCAGCAGTTTTCCCCCCAATATGGCAGAGTGCTTAGGGCATGGAAGGGGCAGGCGTGCCTGACGAATGTGAAAATGGCGCATAAGGAAAAACCTCTGCTGTACTTGCAGAAGAAAAAACATCGCATGGGGCGTGCAGGGTTGTGTCACCGTGGCCTTTGTAAGCTGTTTGCCAGTCAGTGCCTACTGAGAGCACGCTTAAAGCACAGCTGCAGGAATAGCCACTGATAAGAGGACTCGGCTGTCTACTGAAGAGGCTCTCTTGTTTCTAGATGAATCAATGCCTGATACCAAAGAACATTATCTTGCCACTCTCTGGCAGCGCCAGCGGCTTCACAGTTTGATGCAGATGAGGAAGTTGGAGACGGCCATTTTAGTTGATTAAAAGTGGCCTTGTGAAGAGTTGAGGTGTTCCCTGGAATAAGCAGGAATTGACAGAATGGAAAATGCCTCTGATGGTATGCCTGTGTTATGTGCATCTTGTCTGCCTGGTGCGTGCGGGCTAGTAGCAGGGGAGTATCCAGCATTGCAAGAGTGGGGATGGAAAATGTAGTGTGCACAATTCCATATGGTCTCATTCGCACCCACAAACCGCCCACAACTGCCCCAATCTACTTTTTTGGTAACATTAGTGGTAGATGACATTTTAACACACAACAAAGAGAAATAAGTCTGCAGAATCATTACAGATGCAGGAAACTAATCTATTAGAGCTCTGTCCAGGCGCTCTGTGGGAAAATACATACAGACCTCCTAATGTTCATGGATTGCACCAACAGAAATGACTTCACAGAAAAGCACATTGCAAGGAGAATCATCAGTCTTTGATACCTGGAAGCACCATGGATGTAACTTAATAATAAGTTGCCATAAGAAAGCCAAGTGGCAAATAACTTTGTGGTGCAAAATACCTAAATTGCACTGTTGTTTTTTATGGAGCAACTCTATAGCCAAGCTTTTTTTTTTAAATAACAGCGTGATATATTAACATAAGCTCTGAAGTGAATCACTGAGCTGCAGATAAGAAACAGAAGGCCTCATCAAGAGGTGGGCGGTATCCCGGCTGTATTCCTGCCGGGATACCACCTGCGCTAATAGTGCTACTGCCTCCCAGTCCGGCCTTATTAGCGCTGGATCCTGGGTTTTGCAGAACGGTCCTTCCCCATTGGGCCCATTTGGGAATTCCCCATTCCCCATTGGACCCAATGGGGAATTTTCGGCGGTATTACCGTCAGCAGTATTACCGTGCTTTAATAGCACTGAAAATCAGCAATTTCCCAGTGGATTTCCCCCCAGCTCAGAGGTGGGGGTAAATACTGCCAAATCTGTGATTTGGCAGACCCTTAAATGCGGCATTAATAGCGTTATTAGTCATTATTTCATAAAGCCTGCCGCATCAGGCACCCTTCTTATTGCTGATCACTGCCTCCCATGCACATTGCTAAAGGGACAAAAGTCCCTGCTAATAGCCCCCGTCACTCCCATCAGTGCCCAATGGCTCATATTAGCTCACAAAGCCCCTTGGGACATTGTCCTGGCAACAGGACACCTCTCGTGGTAGGAAAGGCTAAGGTGCCCTGCTGCCAGGACAATGACAGTGCTGAGCAGAAATTGCTCAGCACACATTATCCTCCCAGCGGGACACCTTTTCCGTTGGGCACCCTCAATAAGGTGCCAAACGGCAGAGGTGTCCCAGTGACAAAAGTCCCGGTCAGGCTCTCAAAAGAGCCTGTGGGGGGGCAGCTTGCACCCCCCTCACTGCTCACCACCCAGCCCCCGATCAGTAGGCCACTGGCTAGTAGACATTCTAGTATAGATCCCAGGTTTTGCTTTATTGTGGCGCTCCCTCTGTGATTCTGTGGTGCTAAGAGTGCAGATGAGCATTGTCCAATGGGATAAAGGGGGAAGCAGAGAGAGGGAGGGGCACAGAGAGAAGGACGAAAAGGGAAACATCTGGTCCTCGCTCTTTCCTCTGCCTCTCCACTTTGCATGGAAATGGAAATAAAGAGAAGCTGTTGGTTGTGTTATAGTTGCGGTAGGGTTAGAAACACTGGGTGCTTGTTGGTCCTATTGTGAATTACATGCACCTTTGCCCACGCAGCACAGTACTGCCCTATGTGGTTCCTCCTCATGTGCTTGCAGATTAGGCTCCGGGCTGACCCGCACACCATCTCTCCAATCCTTTGCAGTAACCCACAAAATTCATGTAAGAGCGCTCAAGATGAGAGGAAAGACTCACATGGTTCCGATGCTGATACTGGCCCACCACAACTCAGCACAGCAGGGGCAGGAGCCTGACAGGTCATCTCAAGTGCTTGCTGACCAGCACTGACTCTGGGCTTCCAACCACTTTACGTTGAGCATACCCTTGTATGAATGATGACCTGGAGAGGGTTGAATAACCCTCTGCACTGGTGGTCTCCATCGTAGTTGTTGCCATGCTGGTGGTGGACACTTTAAACAATGCCAAGCAGGACATCTTGTTGTTGAACATTTCCATGCTGGGTGTTGTGGGGCCTGTCTTGTCTGTGATGGTATATGCAGACCATCTGTATGTGTTGCATGTGCCCAAGCTTGCTGGGCCTAGAGACCCAAGCTACTCCTCGCTGATGATGCCCAATGAGGCCAAAACACATGGATGTCGATTAGGAGTCACCAGGGGTCGCATCTGCGACCCCTGAGGTCTCCCTTGCTACCCATAAAAAGAAATTACAAAAACGTTTTTTTTTTCTTTTAAATTGAGGCTCGTGGGCTGTGGCCAGAAGCATGCGGCTCTTTGTTTCTGGTGTGGCTGGTTTTCTGATAGATATTGCGGTAAAATAGCTCTGTGGGTTGATCGCTCGCTGCTGCAATTTGTGTGTGACCTACAGGTTGCAGATACGACTCCCGGCAAGGTAAACTCAGCCTTTCATCCTGCTGAGGTTGATAAATGAGTACAAACACAGGTTGGGTGATATTGTATGTATATTTGTTCTATATAGTGTAAGTGCTATATAATAACACATCATTATCGTTTGGCTTTGGAGGTCTGCTTGCATTCACAGTAATTTGGTAATATGGGCCTATACGCACTGATATTAACAATACATATGGTGATCCGTTCTTGTATGAAATGTATATCACTTTACAGTGATAGTGTAACCGTATTTTAGGTAGTGTACTAAGAAACAATGCTATGTGATGCAACTTCCTGTTTTGTCAAGGGGTGAAAGGTCATCTTCCATCGCTTCCCATGATGTCACTTCAGGGTGGGGTCACATGACATCCCTTCCTGTGATGTCCACAGAGGTCAAGGGTTGTGTGACGTCACGTCCGCTACCCCTGGCATTTTTGGGAAATGATGACCCTGCCGAAACATGTCTGGGGCTGCTTGAAATCTCGTGTATAAGGGCAGTTTGAGCTGGACTGCTGCTTTTGGGGTGTGGCTTAGCCTGATTTGCATATGGTCTTTCTGATTTCTGTAATGGCTTGGAAGGCTAAAGAACAATAGTTTGGAGGGTTGCCCAGAGTTGCTCCAGAATTGTATGATTAATTTGAAACCTTTCAGCCATCACCTTTTGTTTTGCATATGACAATAAGTGTATGCTTTGCTGTGGCTCCTGCCGGAAGACTATAATGTTGCCATATGTGGGATCATAACGGAGGTGGTCCGATCTGTGATTCTGGTCTTGTCATGTACACTGGTGGTCTAGTCATTGCTGTTGGCCTGGTCTTTGCATTGGCAGTCGCATATGTGCTGCAGGTCTTTGTGTAACTGAAGGTCACGACTTCAGGCCTTTTCACTGCTGGTGTGGACTGTGCCACTGGCAGTCCGATCTCCCTCATTGTGTGTCGTCCAAAATGACCTAATAATAAATACTGAATGCATGAATCAATTCGGCCAAATCACACATTCAGTGTTTTTTATTAGGTCATTTTGGACGACACCCCACGGGTTATGTGAAGCCTTGAGTGTCCCTGAAAAAGACAACAAATGTTGTGTTGCAAGTGGTATGTCACTCAATGTATTCATTATATTTAATGTAAAGCATCATGCCCAGTTTCTGCTGTCATATGCCAAATGCATCCTGACATAATAACGAAACTCCACTTAGTTCCTCAGATGCATGGTTACCATCTCGGGTCTGCAGCCTGTGGCTAATCAGATGTTGCGGCCTATGAATTCCATGATCCCATAACATTGACTATGCTGTATTGCCCCAGAAATGCCAGTTTATGAAAGAGTGATGGGGAAAGAGGCAGAAAAGGTAAGAATGATCTTCAATAGAACGTGAAGAGTGGAGGGATCCCACAGAAGGTTTGAAAAGGAAAGAGGGAGAGGGGCAGTAATGAGGAGAGAGAGAGGAAGAATATTTATCTAGAAAAGGAATGATATGGAGAGAAACAAAAAGAGAGAGGGAGACATAGAGAGAGCAAGGTACCACTTGAGTAAATTATATTTCCCTCTGTAGCTCAATCCCCTGGCCTCTTCAATAAATAAGCACAAACCTCAACTTGTGCAGCAAAATGCTATTTGAACCCATCGTCCGTCCATGAGACCTGTTCTCTCCCAGCCTACCACACTGGCATTTTAAATGTGCAAATTAACTTTGATTCAATAAAATGTATGAACGCGAAGCCCTTCCCTACACCCTTGAAAATAATTTCAACTATGGGTGTACATGGGCATAATCACACACATAGCTTTTTCCCTCAGATCAGTGGCAAGGGCAGCTTTTGGGGTTTGGGCAGGTGGGTGCCATAGTCCTGATGGGGAGCTAGCTTTTTAAATGATTGAATCTCTGTGGCGGTGGATGAATATTTTCAATGAAAGGCATTGATATTCAGCAAGCTGCGAAATTTCCAAGATAACAGAATGAAATGGTGAATTTTAACATATAACTTTTGAGAAAAATGGGGTAACAAGTCATTACATTTGTGAGAAAAATGCGGTAAAAAGTCATTATGGTTACAATACGTTCTGTAGTGTAACTTATGCAAAAATAAAACAGATGTTATGTCACCAACAGTACACCAAAGTATTTGAAAACACGTTCATGATGCTGCAACCAAAATATCTGTCAGCATTCCCACTGTGGATCACTTTCATGATTGTGACCACAATATACACGAGCACAGTCACTGTGAATCACAAGGTGTTTAACCTGCATGCCCAATATGTACCAGTATGGCCATGTAAAACATTTGTCATGCTGCATGCACCCAAATATGTGCAGGTAGTACACTGCAAACACTTAGACCATTGTACCCACAACGTATGGTAGCATGGTCAGCCCTGTAAAATACTTTATCATGCCACCTGTGTCCAAATATATGCCACTATTGTCACTTTTAAACACTTTTACAATTGTACCTGTGCCCACAGTATATGTCAGTGTACTTACAGTGTGCAAAGACCAGCAATCGTACATATTATATTGTGTAAGAAAGTTTTTACACTGCACACAATTATGACTGTGGTTGGTTTCACAGTGCTGACAATTGTATGTAAGTCGGAATATTGTACCCACACCCAGGCTATCCAGACCGTACTCTTAGGGGTAAGGTAAAAGGGAGAAAGATGGCCACGGATGGATAAACAGGGTGCAGGGTTAGACTAACAGTTTTGGAGAAGGATGCTCAGGGTTGATGGTAAGGGTAATGCTTGCAGCCTTTTAGTTGTATGTTTGTCCCAATGGGTGAATCAGAGGCAGTGCAGAATTAGGAGAGCCAGTTGCATTACATCTGTCACAGATGCCCTCAATAACACACCAAGAAGTTGATCAACAAGTGCCGGTGAGTGCAGTCGGCAGTATTCACTTTAATTGAGAAGCCATTGGTTTAGCTGGTTGGATCTGCTGGTGTCCTGGAATCAGCTGTTCTGCTCCCCCGGCGTGCCCTCAAAAGCATTCAAAGCCAGCATCAACGTTTGGGACGTGAGCACATTGCAGAGTGAGTGCTGGTGATGGCAGTTGGAAGTATTCACTTTGATTGATCTGTTGTTGGATTAGCTGGTTGAATCTGCTGGTGGCCTGGAATCAGCTGTTCTGCACCAGCCTACCCTCAGCCCCCTCAGAAACATTCAATACAGGAAGCGCTGTGTGTAGCACATTGCTGAACAAGTGCTGGTGAGTGTAGTCGACTGTTGATTGATTGTGTAGAAAAGAGTTAAGGCTACCTCTCCCTTTCCCACTAAGTGGAGGTTGACACAAGACCAGGGTCTAATGTAACATAATTAGATTACACTAGTGGGGCACACATATAGTTAAAACAAAATGTATTCTAAAAGAGAGTTACAAAATGGTGACATCAAAACAGAACAGAAGAGAGTATCATCAGCATGTGCAAAAACGAATTAAATTCACAATTTTTCACAATGCCTACATATTCTCTGCCACACCCTCATGTGTCAGGCCCCCCGTCACCAGAAAAGAGGTATTTAGCCTTTTTGTATGACTGTTGATTGATTGTTACAATATGTATACAATCACTTGTTAAGTGAAATGCCTTACAGTCTATGTAGCTCGAACAGAAACAGTGTAACTGACTCAAGTGGTATGTTGGGTATTTTGTGTAGATTTGGGGCCTGGCGGTATTTTCTTACCGCCGAAAAAATAATTTAGCAACAATCACTCCTTGTATTCAGATTCGGTTATGTATAATAATAATACAGTGGATATGCATTATTTCAGTACACAGACATATTTAGATGGTATACATTTGTTGGTATGCGCGGTTGGTATGCGTGGTTGGTGGTATTTTTGATGAGCATAATTCCTTTGTTTTATTTGTGGCCCCAATATCCAGAACCCCTTATTTTTGTTTAGATTGTTCGTGTGATCACTAGAGAAACCTCAGGCCTACATTTCAGAAATACCACATTTTCATTTTTAGTGTGCCACCATGGGCAATTCTCACTGAATTATTTACAACAGCGAGCTAACATGTGGTACACTCACTATTTTATATACAACAGTGAACTATGTCCCGGGTCTCTATTTCTGCTGACTCATTTGCTATTTCACACACACAGTTATTTATAATTGCTCATACTGAATGAAATCGTGCACACAGCTGCAGCCAAGTCTTATTTTTAGATACCTTAAAAATGACAATTGCACTGTCTAAACATCTCCCCACATCATCAGCACTGTAATGGTAAATGCACAAAGGAAAGAGAAAATAAAACACACTACCCGTCTGCTTTCAGATATTTTTGTGTATTATAAAAGTTGCATTTAAACACGATCTCACTCTTTTTACAGAAATAAATGAAATAGCACAGTCAACATTATCTGTAACAAAATGAGAAGAGGGCGACGAGAACAGACACACCATTAAACCTGTTGATAAGACACTGGAATTCTTTCTTCTACACTGACTGAATAGTTTCGCATTCACACACACTGCCCCCGTACTTTGCAATCTATAATTACCTAATCTGTTCAGCATGTGAAATTCTTCGGCTGGTCGCCTTCTGGATGTGGCAATTCCCTCTTCAAGCACCCCCAGTGAGAACAGGCATCAGCCGTTACTCAAACCGGGGATTATTGTCTGGGATCCCCAGTCTCTGCAGCAGTGCAGCAGGGATCTGCTTTTTCAATCAGGAACTCCACAGCTACCGGTCAGGTCTTTCTCTGAGCTGTCTAAAATGTGTTCTGCCTTCTTTTTCCTCCATATTCTACAAGAAAACTTGGTTACAGCCTCTAATATGATGCTTGTCCAATAAGAATCCCTCATGTTCTATCCTCCTCCCGCACACAATAGAAATCTTTTACAGTAAGCAACTGTAACAAAACTGATTTCCTGCTATTCGAGTCTTTGCTTCCTGCAAATACTGTGGACAGAGCAGCACAGAGCAGCAAAAAGAAAATAAAAATCTGGATGCGCGTTTAAAATGACTTTCAGAGCCTGTCTTTTCCATCCATTTTGCACTGGAGAACACATTATTTTATTAATGAGTTAGCATGTTAGTTTTTTGTTAATGAGGTTAGTTCATTAATCCTCAAATGTGTCTCCTGCAACAGAGGAATTTCAGGTAAAAATATATGCTTTTAACTGTGAAAAAAATTATTTGCATTTTATATGTAGAAATCGTTTTTGACTGCATAGCCTGTTTTCATTTACATGTCCATGTTACACTGGCAACACATGCCTTGCTGTACCACCTTATAGCAATGCACCAAACCCATGCAGTGGTGCTGTATAAAAAAAACATGCTATATATTGATCCTGTAAAGTAGTGCTGTGCTCTGTGCTCCCAAAACACGCCAAACAATCCTACATATCCCCTCCTTTTTTTATTAACTTGGCTACGATCCAAGCCAATTGGAAAAAAAACAATTTGCCCCCCTTTTCAAAGTGTAGCAATCCCATAAAATGCATATTCACATGCATAAATGAAAAAGTTGAAAACCACTGCTCAACATATGTCAAAATTCATCTGAGTCTATCAGTTCTTTTAAAATGTTCTACATTTGCCTTCCCAATGGAAGTGTCCATAGTTCAGTGTTTCAATTCTATACTTGAAGTCAATTGAAAACAAAAAAAATAAAATGACTGACTAAAACAAATAATTAACATAACAGATTAAAACAATTAATTAAAATAATAAATACGTGGAACTCCATATGCCAGGACACTTGTCTGCCTCTTTTGGTTCTTTCGGGTACTCTTTCATCTTGGCATTCTTGGATCCTTTTCTATAGAAGTCATCTTTTCTTTGGCATTCCGGTTACTTTGTCTTCATCTCCACCCAGAGGCAGGCATCTTTTGGTCTTCATCCAGGGGACTCCAGGACTCCATCGTCTCCCGTGACCTCCGGTACAAATATGTTAATATTCTAAATCAAATAGAAAAGAAACAGATTAAGTATATAGTACAATACTAACTTCACCCTTTTGCCAAAAATAAAACATGCATTGTAAAACATTTCACCCTTTTTCTTTCGCCTTCTGAAATTAAGCACAGGTTATAGAGAACAAGCATACATAAAACAACATTCAATGTTTAATGCATTTTCATTCTGCACACCGACTCCATAAACTTCAGCTTCTTTTTTATATTATATATATATTTACATATATTACAGTGTTTATGTGCCATTATAATCAACCATCTTTATTTAACTTCTCTGCCACTGCCTCCTGACTGTACCCATTTATTTTACCTTTTTGTGTTCAAGGGACTTTATCTGTTTCTACACGCTCCAGATTTTTTATCTCATGTCTTGGATGACATGGCTTGATTTAATTTACATGGACAAACTGCTCTATTATTGTTTCACTTTCATTCTTCAAAATTTTATAAACTACAGGAGAGACTTTATCTATAATTCGAAATGGCCCCTGCCAGGCTGCTAGAAATTTAGAATTTTTCTGTTTACTTTTTCCAAAATGAAACTTATACACCTGATCCCCTACACTGTATTCTCTCACTGATGTTCTTTTATCATAGTATGTTTTGGCGCTGTCAGCAGCCCTTTCCAGATTTCTCTGCACAAAAGCAAATGCATGTTGCAAATGCTTCCTCAGTTCATCAATGTACTCATGAACTGTGGATGCACTCACAAGTGTCTGCTCATGTGTTTTGTATAGCAGGTGTTGTGGTAACACCATTTTCCTACCTGTCAAGACCTCATGGGGGCTAACACCTGTTGCTTTGGCAGGAGTTGATCTGACTGCCATTAAAACCAACGGTAAACGTAAATCCCAGCTGGAACCTGCTTCAGCTACAAATTTCTTTAAACTGTCAACAACAGACCTATCGCTCCGTTCAACTCCACCTGAAGACGCTGCCCGATTTGCGATATGTAGTTTCCTTTTCACACCCAGTATTTGCCATACCTTCCTCATTAGAGTACTTGTGAAATGACTTCCTCTGTCTGACTCAATTCTTTGTGGCAACCCAAACCTTGAGAACACATGGTTCACCAGCAATGTGGCTGCTGTTTGCGCACTACAATCTGGTGCAGGAATACATTCAATCCACTTCGACATCAAACATATCACACTTAAAATATAACGGTTTCCTCTGCTCGACCTTTTTAAAGGGCCTACATAGTCTATTTGCAAATCTGACCATGGAAGAGTTAGGCCTCTTTTCATCAATGGGGCTCTATGCATAGGTGAAGCAGGTTTAAATTGGGAGCATACTAGACATCCTCTAGTATATAATTCCACATCTTGGGACATATGTGGCCAGTAAGCATAATCTTTTAGTATTTCCAAAGTTTTTTGTGAACCTCTGTGGCCTGCAGTTATTGCATCATGTGCATGTTGTAGCATTAGCCCTCTGAATGAAAGGGGTACCACCCACTGTATCTGTCCCGTTATGGACTCTCTAATCATGAGTCCATCCTGTAATCTAATTCGTTTTTTATTCTTTAAGAGCACCCTCAACTCTTCTTTTCCCATACAATAATTTTCTGTGAAAGGGTTTTGTTCAGGATCTATCAAATGATTATAATAGATTCCCAAAATGCGATCATTCTTTTGTGCCTCAATCAAATCTTGGTCTGGCGTATCATGACCCCACTGTACCACTGGTTGATCTACCTCCTTTGGTGCTTTAGAAAGTGTTACTGCATCAATTTGTATTTCACCCAGTAAATCATCTATAGGTAGCAATTCTCCCATCACAGCCCCACTTTTAGCCAGGTGGTCTGCCTTATCATTTCCCTCCTTATCCTCTCCTGGTGTTTTTAAATGCCCACAAATTTTTTTCCAGTAAATTGTTAAATCATTCTCTGACACCAATTTGTCTATGGCTTGTATCATTTTTCCATGTTTAAGTGGCTTTTTGTTGTATGTAATCATGCCTCTCACTTTCCAGCCAGGTAAATACTCCACAAAGCTATTTCGTGCATAGTCAGAATCAGTCACCAGGACAACTTCATTGAATTTATTATCAACTGCAGTAGCAATTGCTTTATAAATGGCCGCCAATTCTGCTACTTGACTGCTCCTAGCTCCAATCCTCATCCCTATGCTGGGGATACCTTCACATTTCAACCAGACATTTCCTATTCCTGACACTAATTGTTTATTACTGTCATTTTCAATGTGAAAAGCACAACCATCCACATATAAAGTTGGCAAATCCTTGCATGTTTTTTCATCAAAAGCTTTGTGTGGTGATGGTTCAAATTCCTGAAAACTAGGTTCCACTTCCATTTCGTTTGATACTTGTTCAGCTGCACAGTCATGTAAGTCAGCTAACCTTTGAGCAATTGGGCTCTTTTTATTTTGTCCATATCTCACTTCTACAGGAAAACCTTGTAATGCCAGCGTCCATGAAGTGATTCTGGACTGCGCTAGATTACCTGACCTAATTCTTTTACTCTCTAAAAACTGCAAAGGTTGATGATTTGTCTCAATAATCACCTTTTCTCCCTGAACAATAGGGCGGAAATGTTGTAGCGCCCACACAGTGGTTGATAGGGCCTTTTCACATTCATTGAATTTCATTTCAACTTGGGAAAATGCCTTACTTGCATAGGCAATGGTTTTGTGATTCAAATCGTGTTTTTGTGATAACACTGCTGACATATATTGTTCAGAGAAACCTATTTCTATAAAGAAATCCCTACCCTTTATGGGATATGCTAAACATGGTGCCTTTACAAGACATTCCTTCAATTTAGACACTGCCTCAGACTGCTCTTTTTCCCATATCCAGGGTGTATTCAGTTTAAGCAGTTTAGTCAATGGTTGAGTGATTTCAGCATAATTTTCAATTAACTTTCTGTTATAGCCTGTCATCCCTAATAAACTTTTTACCCCTTTTACATTTTTAGGGTCTTTTAGTTTTTGTATGGCCTCTATTTTCTTCTTTTGTGGATTTAGCCCATGTTCAGTCACTTCATGGCCTAGAAAGTTCACTTTTTTCTTGCACCATTGTGCTTTTTGTAAAGATACTTTGGCGCCTGCTTTCTGCAATTGGCCAAGCACATGTCTTATTTCATCAAAATGGCTTTTCAGGCTTTCATTTTTTATCAGGACATCATCCACATAAACTATGGTTCCTCTTTCCGCTGCATCTGGCATGGCCTTTCTCAAAAATATGCCAAATTCCCTCCCACTATTGATGTACCCGAACGGAGTTCTAAGCCAGGCGTATTGAGTCTTATCAAACGAAAAGGAAAATAAATTCTGTATCTCCTCTGCCAATGGCACGCACCAATATCCAGAGGTGAGATCTAATGTGATAAATACTTTTGAACCATGTACCTGAGCTAGGCCCTGATCAGTGAATGGCAGTGGCCATCTGGATACTGGTACTCTTTTATTTAACTCCCTCAAGTCTGCACATAGCCGCCATTGACCATTTGGCTTTAACACACCTGAAATAGGTGTATTGGATGTGCTATGGATGGGCCTGATGATTCCCTGCGATTCCAAATTTTTTATAATCTCTGCTAATGATTCTAAACATGCCAGTGGTAGTCTATACTGGCGTACAAATACTGGACTTCTGCTACACCCTTCTGGTAGTGTGGCCACATGTAAATCAGTTAAACCGCAATCATAAGCATCTTTTGCAAATACATCCTTAAACTCCATAAATATCTCTCTCAGATTGTTTCTATCCTCATCGCTGTCACATGCATCCGCTGATAAAATCTGCTCTTCTACCATTTTGGAAAATTCTGGAAAATCTTCTGGTAAGGGAATCTCGGCGCTTTCCTCTAACTGTGTAGCTGTGTCTTTTTGTAAAGCTGCCACTTTTAAATATTTTGGCATACCAGCTTCTACTTCAATGGGCTGATTTTCTGTTTCATTTTTCATTTAAATTAAATGTTATGCAATCCTCCTGATGACAGCACACGGTCTCATTTGAATCATAAGGGTACACAGAATGAATTTTAAATATTCCTTTGGGCTGAGAGTCCAGGTATTCTGGTAACTCACCCTTGGCATCTACATACCTTTCAGGTATATTTCCAATCACCATGTTATTTAGATATGCAGCATAATGTGAATTTTGTATAGCCATTCCCAATGGAGAGTTTTCCTCTAAAAGAATATCTTGACAACCTTTATTATTCAACATAATTTTTAAAGACCCTTCACCAATATCTACCAATGGAATGCATTCATAATCCAGCCCTTGCTGTTTTATGGATTCATTCAGGCACACAAATGCATCAGAATCTTTCATCTGCTGTCCATTTTTGCATTTCAGTGTTATTGCAAACTGTTTTGTAAATGCAGGAATAATAGTATCTTTCCTCATCTGTAATTCAACTGTGTATGGGACCAGCTGTGCGCAATGATAAGCCCTTCTTTTGTCTTCAAATGCAGGTGCAGGCCCACCTAGGCGCGACCATATTTTTTGATTAAGAAAGTCTAACACCATACACATTCTGTGCATGATGTCATTGCCCATGTAAAAGTCATTTTGTGCTCCACTCACTATCCACACATTATGGTGAATTGTTTTTTGTCCAATGTTAATTTTCAGCATGCATCTGCCTGCAATTCGGTTCTCAAAGTCTGGACTGTCCAAACCAGAGACATATTGGTACTCAATTCTAAATTTCGGGATCTCCTCCCTCTCCATTATTTTTTGCAATCATTTCTCATTAATGAAACTCCTTTCCTGTTCAAGCGCTAAAGTGGCTTTTATTGTTTTAAAACAGTCATTTATACCAACATGAACCCATGGTTGCTCATCTTCCATGTGTATTTCAGCAAGAGTGGCAATGTGTTTTTCTGAATCTGTTTTAGGAGCAATATTCTGTTTGAATGTTTTCTCTTTTAAATAAAAACGTAATGTGTGCTCATCTATGGCAGTCTGCCAATTTTTCCTTGGGTTCAAGTATATGTGTACAGGTAGTCTTTCATTGTCGCTCTGCATTTTGTCTTGACACATTAATATGACAGTGACACTAGGTATGCAACTATTCTGGAGATATATCTCCACAGCATCATTTGTTTTGGCAACGGTGTGACATTCATTTATGTTGCTGTTTTGTGATTTTATTTTCTTAGGTCTCAATGGTTTTTTGGTTAAGGACAACAGCACTCCAGTCACCCCATCTATGAGAGGAGACAATCTTTTCAGGCAATCTGTCCCCATCAGAAATGGAATTTCACAAATATATGTGATCAATACCTCTTGTTTCATTCTGTGCTTTCCTATTTTTATGTCAACCTCAGTTACACCTATGATGGGCACCTCCTCCCCATTAAAGTTATGCACTGGACCTTGATTTTCCTTCATTGTGATCTGATTCTGTGGGGGTCTCCCTTCATTGATACTCTTTAACAGCACCTTGGACATAATTGTGGCCTGTGCGCCAGTGTCAATCATTGCGAATGTTTGGCATTTTTCTTCTACAGTGATGGGAGCATAATACCTGTCCTCAACTTCCTCTAATACACATAAGAAGTGTGAATTCTTACTGATTTCAGGACTCACCTTTCTCAGGCTTTTTTCACTTTTGGCTAAGCACATTGGTAAATGGAAAGACATTTTTCCCTCCATTTTACCTATTTCTGCGCAAGAGACTTTATTCCTTTCTCCATGTTCAGAGGTTTTTTGGAGTGTGGCCACTGTTCACCCATCCATCTGGGTATCATCAGGGACCACATTACAACCTTCCAACTGAACATGTGTAACAACATCATTTAGTAATTTGTCATTGTTTAATTCTGTGCATTTGTGATCATTTAGTGTGGTACCAGCCCTTTCAGCCTCTTCAAAAATAGGTGGCTCAAAGAATTCTTCAGGTGATTGATTTGTATCCTCCTTTTGAGTATTTCCTTTTTTCTGCCTGTGTTTGGTCATTGTTTTGACTGCCCAGGGAAGAAATCATAGCATCCCCACTTACTCCCTGTTTACTGGTATTCCCCATGCATGAGTCATTTTTCTTAAATCTGTCTCTTTGTTCTCTTGGAGTTTCAGGTTTTCTTATTTCATTTGTACAAATCTCCAATGTTTGATTTAGCTCTAGGTTAAACCTTACCTCTCTTTTAGAAGTGTTTGCACTTTCTGTTACATGTTCGTTTACTGGCATTTTCAGTTTTAAATCATTAGACATCTCAGAGTCATTATGCGAAATTTCATCAGAGCAATCTGTCTTTTCGGCGCTGTAGGTATCATGAGTACTTAGTCACTTTTCAGACGCCCCCGGTCATTGCTATGGCCATCAGCCCCCTCTTTGGATGGTTGTTTTTGCGCTGTATAGAGCTTCCCTATTTGCTCAGCTAACATTTTCACTTGGGCCTCGAGGCACTGGAACCTTTCCATCTCTCTAGAATCCTCTTTCTGTGGCCTAGGTCGATACTGGTTGTTTTCCCCCTGATTGGATCTATTCTGATACCTCTCAGGTGATTGATTTCTATTGGGATGGTTCCTGAACTCTTGATTCATTTGTGGAGGGGAGCGGGGTGCGCCCATCCTTTGGTTGTAGTCCCCTGGTGGGGAATCATTGTACTGACGTGAAGTGTAATTCATGTTCTGTCTCATGTCCTGTCTCTCATGTTGTGGGTACTGACCCCTATGTTGATTCCCATTATCAGCAAATCGATCCACATATCGGGGTCTATCCTGATTACCATATATCATGGTGTTGGGATCAAATCTGCTCTGTGTCCCCAATGTCTGGTAGGGACCATAATTTCTTTGATCTTGATTTTGTCTTTGGTTATTATTCATACCTGACATATCAGGCCGATATCCTGCCCGGGGTCTATCCCCTAAAAACCTAGGGCTGATGTAGCTCTCCGTATTACTAGGATCATGTGATTGGAACATTGGTGCAGAGTGTGATGACCTTTGTTGATTAACCCTTTGTTCAGGTGCCAAATTATTTTTACCTGGACTTTGAGCAGACTCAAGGGACATTTTGGCTGACCTGATTTCCATCACTGTGGCTGAGGGTTCTTTAGATTTAGGTCTAGCATCTTTCATTTTATCACTTTCTCTACCCTGACAATAGAGTACCTCATATAGTTTTGTGCTTTGATGTACAATCCATTCAAGGGACTTGTCACGGTCAAATTCACGGACCAATTGTGATATGATGTCTTTCTGTAGCCCATAGAAGTAGGCAGTTTTAAACACATTGGAACTGGGGTCAAAAGATACATCAAAGCGAGAAAATGCCCTTTTTAAGTCCTGCAAAAATTGGCGAGGGGATGTGTTAGGCCCAGCAGTGATTGTGTAAGCGACTTTCTTTGCCTCCTGCAATGACTGAAAAGGAGAAAAATGACGCCTAATTTCTTTTTCAAACATCCCCCATGTCATATTCTGCTGTTCATTTAATCCCCTTATGATGCTGGCCGTCGGAGCATCTAAAGTTAAATGAAAATATTGTCTGTACTGTTCCTTAGGTATCTGGAGTGCTTTAAAAATGTCATGAACCACTTTTAAGTGATCCTCAATGCAGCATTCCCCTCCTTTTTTAAATGGTTTGATCAGAGCTTTAATAGATTTCATTATTTTTATGGGGCTACTTGTTGCAATGCATGGAATTGCACTACTTGGTGACTCAATCCTGGTTCCAGGTGTATGGGATTGGTGGCTGCCCCCAATGGGAGTATCAAATCCCCCAAGGGCGCTGCAACCAAGTTCAGTCACCGGCCCAGTCACTGGAGCACTAGCTCTTTGGGCAGAACTAGAATTCACCTCCACTCCATTGAATGTAGTACCCTGCCGCCTCTCCTGGGAACTGGGAATGCACATTTGTTGTTCTAAGTCTTTGCACTTTTTAAGGAGCCTGTGTGCTTCATTTTGCAGATAGTTGTTTTCATCACTCATTGTATTTATTACCCCCTGCATGTCGCACATTTGCATTTGGCATTCATTGAATTCTTTGTTTCTCTTGTCTTTTTCTTGAATCATTTTAACCATTTCTTGCTCTGCACCTTGGAGATCGCTTTCTTTTTCAACATTTTCTTTTTGTAAAATCTGCATTTCTGAAACAATCTCATTTTTATCCTGTCTAATGTGATCCACTAAGGCTTTTAAGTGTACCAATTCTTTCTCACAGTCTTCAAACTGTTTCTTGCTTTTGGACAACTGAATATCAAAATCTCTGCATTTTAATTGCATGTCTTTCTGACATCCTTCTAATTCTGTTCTTAACATCTCCTCTTTTTTACGTGCCCCATCTAAGTCAGTCTTAAACCTGTTAATTAGCTGGGTATCATTTTCTTGCATTCGCAGGGACCTATTCAAAATAAACCATATTTTGGCACATAGCCGTATCAGACAATCTTTCTCCGCATGTTTATCAGCTGCATTTAATAATCTCTGAAGGAAGACCTGAATTATGCTGCCTGCTGCAAAAATACTGTCTAGTTTTTCTTTCTGCACTTCACCATGAATGCGGTCGTGCCATTCTGTGGCATTGTTCGATGACCACGTCCCATGTACAAATAACTTTGCCTTTAAATATTGCACTAGCTCTGGGAATGTGGCTTCCATTTGATACATTTTGAAATTCGTTTTTAGTGGCACACTGCTCTTATGAAATGGGTTCCCTTTAATGTACAGATGGCAGTGTGAGACATGCTTGCCTCGCCCAGTAGGTGCTCTATGATCACTTTCCCAGCCAACACACCATAAATATGTTGGGTATTTTGTGTAGATTTGGGGCCTGGCGGTATTTTCTTACCGCCGAAAAAATAATTTAGCAACAATCACTCCTTGTACTCATATTGGGTTATGTATAATAATAATACAGTGGATATGCATTATTTCAGTACACAGACATATTTAGATGGTATACATTTGTTGGTATGCGCGGTTGGTATGCGTGGTTGGTGGTATTTTTGGTGAGCATAATTTCTTTGTTTTATTTGTGGCCCCAATATCCAGAACCCCTTATTTTTGTTTAGATTGTTCGTGTGATCACTAGAGAAACCTCAGGCCTACACTTCAGAAATACCACATTTTCATTTTTAGTGTGCCACCATGGCCAATTCTCATTGAATTATTTACAACAGCGAGCTAACATGTGGTACACTCACTATTTTATATACAACAGTGAACTATGTCCCGGGTCTCTATTTCTGCTGACTCATTTACCTTCAGCAGGCTATTTCACACACACAGTTATTTATAATTGCTCATACTGAATGAAATCATGCACACAGCTGCAGCCAAGTCTTATTTTTAGCTACCTTAAAAATGACAATTGCACTGTCTAAACTTCTCCCCACATCATCAGCACTGTAATGGTAAATGCACAAAGGAAAGAGAAAATAAAACACACTACCCGTCTGCTTTCAGATATTTTTGTGTATTATAAAAGTTGCATTTAAACACGATCTCACTCTTTTTACAGAAATAAATGAAATAGCACAGTCAACATTATCTGTAACAAAATGAGAAGAGGGCGACGAGAACAATCGCACCATTAAACCTGTTGATAAGACACTGGAATTCTTTCTTCTACACTGACTGAATAGTTTCGCATTCACGCACACTGCCCCCGTACTTTGCAATGTATAATTACCTAATCTGTTCAGCATGTGAAATTCTTCGGCTGGTCACCTTCTGGATGTGGCAATTCCCTCTTCAAGCACCCCCAGTGAGAACAGGCATCAGCCGTTACTCAAACCCCGGATTATTGTCTGGGATCCCCAGTCTCTGCAGCAGTGCAGCTGGTATCTGCTTTTTCAATCAGGAACTCCACAGCTACAGGTCAGGTCTTTCTCTGAGCTGTTTAAAATGTATTCTGCTTTCTTTTTCCCCCAGATTCTACAAGAAAACCTGGTTACAGCCTCTAATATGATGCTTGTCCAATAAGAATCCCTCATGTTCTATCCTCCTCCTGCACACAATAGAAATCTTTTACAGTAAGCAATTGTAACAAAACTGATTTCCTGCTATTCGAGTCTTTGCTTCCTGCAAATACTGTGGACAGAGCAGCACAGAGCAACAAAAAGAAAAAAAAAATCTGGATGCGCGTTTAAAATGACTTACAGAGCCTGTCTTTTCCATCCATTTTGCACTGGAGAATACATTATTTTATTAATGAGTTAGCATGTTAGTTTTTTGTTAATGAGGTTAGTTCATTAATCCTCAAATGTGTCTCCTGCAACAGAGGAATTTCAGGTAAAAATATGTGCTTTTAACTGTGAAAAAAATGATTTGCATTTTATATGTAGAAATCGTTTTTGACTGCATAGCCTGTTTTCATTTACATGTCCATGTTACACTGGCAACAAATGCCTTGCTGTACCACCTTATAGCAATGCACCAAACCCATGCAGTGGTGCTGTATAAAAAAAAAAACATGCAATACATTGATCCTGTGCAGTAGTGCTGTGCTCTGTGCTCACAAAACACGCTAAACAATCCTACATATCAAAACATGTTATCTCTCATCAAGGCATTGCATTTGGATACTTTTAACTGCAATTTAGTTGCAAAAGCAGAGCAGTAAGATCACCACTTATTTCACGCCTTGTGTTTTGGAGGGACCCACAACTTGTACAAGTGAATCTGGAATTGAAGCTGCACCTTTGCCCACACAAGATTCAATTCGAAATAATGGGCCTCATTCTGAGTAGGGCGGTAAGGGATACCGGGCACCGGTAAGGAGACCGGTGCCGGTAATCCCTTGCCACCCTACTACGAGGTCCCTTTGTGGGTCCCTCCTTTAATGCCTGGTCTGACCAGGCGTTATGGACGGGACCCGTTAAGGGACTTCAGAGCTAATAACGGTACCGCAATTTGCGGTACCATTATTAGCACCTTTCCCATTCCCATTGAGCTCTATGGGGGCTCAAATGGGAATGGGAATGGCTTTTTCAATGGGGACTTACCGGCCCCGCAAAGGTCGGACTACACCGGTAAGTCCCCATTGAACCACACCGGTGCCGGTACCGTTATTGGAGGCAGACATGGCGCAAATAGCGCCATGACTACCTCCAATCTCGGAATGAGGCCCAATGTCTCTGTTATTGATGATAATTTGTTGCCCAAAATGTGTTATAGTCTGCAGCGCGAAACAAGGTGTTTGGAACACAGGGACAAATTAAACATGGATATACCATCTGACCTGAATGTGGTCACACAGAATAGAAGACTGTCAAATACCCTGAACTTGAAACTAGGCTGTGCCACCGGCTTAACAACCCTTTGCCAGCTACATCAGGGTCATTAAAAATGGATGAAGCAAAAACAATGATGGCTGCATTCACGGCCTTTCAAAAAGAACAAAAAGCGCATTAACACATTGAAGACTCTGTGGCTACCCTGGGGTGGACAGGCCCACAGGGAACTCTGAAGATTTCGCCGTAGGCCTCTGCATCATGGGCCATTATTTTCTAACTTTCAATGGAAAAGGGATTGGTCTTGCTCAAAATGTGTAAAATGGGGCCACTTTGAAAATTGTTACCAGGGCCTCTTTTGGTTCCCAGTCCACCCCTGGTAGAATTCATCATAATGTGAGTCTGAGTAATGATGACAAAGAAGTGGGTTTATAGCTGAAATCATTAGCTCAAAAGAGAAGGTATCTTCTCACATCCGTGTCCCTCAACCTTTAGGTCAAGATGCTGCTATTAACTTTCTTGAACCTAGGAAAAAAGGACAGAAAAAAAGTCAAAGAGAGCTAACGGTCAAAAACCTAAAGACAAAAACAAAAGAAGTAAAAAGAGTTTGGCGGCCTCATCGAACAAAAAGTCCTCCTTATCTCTTTCTGTTACTACCGATCTGTGTTCACTACATGAGAATGAAGAAGAAATATTTGACCTTAGGGAAAATCTTGCAAATAAAAAAAGTATTAGAAGCTTAAGAGGTGGAAACAAAAACTAAACACTTTAGTTACCTGGGTGGTTAGACTTAATTCAGCTGAAAGGTCCCTGTCTCCCAGCTTGGTTAACAAGTCCAATCATAGTCAGCTGGTTGAAGACGAAATTATTGGGTCCATCTTTAAAGGGAATAATGATAGTGCTGTTAACGCAGATGGCCCAATGATTGAGTCTAATTTTACGATGGCTAGAATTCTGATGATTTATTAAATGAGACCATCTTAACAATGGTGGACAATGTCACTCTTCCTTCTATTACTATTTTATCAGCAGATATATTATCCACTAGTGATGGCCTCCCTTTGAATCACACTTACATTTTAAACCTGTTACATATGACCTCATTATTAAGGGTCATATCAACAAAAGACACTGGACCTCATTACAAGTCCCGCGGTAACCCTGCCTGTGCTACTGGCCGGTTGCCGCCGGACGCATAAAAATGTACCGGCGCCAGACTTCCCAGAGCCACCGGCTCATTACAAGTATGGTGGCCGGGATGTCAGGTGTCAGTAAATGTGTTAATCCCCATTTCCATAGTGTCTCATTGGACTTTATGGGAGTGGGGACATGCAAGCACCTGCACCATTGCTAACGGTGCCGGTGCTTCCATGACGGGTCTGCTTACTGTGTCCACAGCGCCCGGCAGGGTCAGACCTATCGGGCACAGCGGCTCTGGCAGGCAAACACATAGTTTCCCGGTCCGGAAATAAGGGTGTCCCGGTGAACTTACCGGTGCCCTTGTTTCCGGACCGGCAAACTTGTGATGAGGCCCACTGACTTTGTTGAGCTTTCAGAAGATATCAGCACTGCTAACTGGTATCGGACTCACTGTTTCTCTACTCGTATTGTAGATTTGGTCATACGCTATGTAAATTGCTAAAACAACCAGGGCTAGAAAAGTATCTGAGCAGGTAATAGCACAAATGTAAAAGTGGTGTGTAATGGAAAAGGTTGTTTCGTGAAAATCAGAAATAGGGACTAGTTGATCCCTGATGCCTACAAACTTAATCAATCATGTGGCTTGCTTACGTCTGTGTTAAATCAGAGGAAACAATACGGCTCCTTACCCCAGCCCAGGACTTGTTCTAGTCTCCCGGGACACCAGAGCTTATTCTAACTTTTGCAAAGTAAGGTAGAATTTGAAAAATTAAAAGCTTATGGAAAATTGGTGTTCCAGGAGACTTTGTTAATGAATGAGGTTGCTTTAGTTGGATTCCAGGTTACAATGTTAGGAAGCAGATGGTTACGTCATCCATTGCTACTGCCCCTCCCTCAGCCGAATGCCATATAGGTGACAAACATTACTGACTATGGCAACCATGCCACCTATATCCCAGGCAAGTACAACAGGAGACGGACACAATCTAAGCTAAAG
Source organism: Ambystoma mexicanum (assembly GCF_040938575.1). Classification (NCBI taxonomy): domain Eukaryota; kingdom Metazoa; phylum Chordata; class Amphibia; order Caudata; family Ambystomatidae; genus Ambystoma; species Ambystoma mexicanum. Next base: position 753,441,240 of record NC_090923.1, read on the forward strand.
ATGACAAGAATAAACAACCTGATAATACATGTGCATGTGTTAGACACAAAGAAAATGTGCACTCAACATGAAGAACGCAAACACTCAGTAATAAATGCATTCATACATGAAGAATATTAACATGGCATCAATAAGGCATGAAGATAACTAACATAAGCAATGTATAAGCTGAATTCAACAATAATGACGCATGACTATTGCTCACTAACATAGAAACGTGAGAGTTATTGTCAGCCATCTTTTCCAAAATGGAAGTCGCAATATGCTTCTAAGTGAATGAAAATCTTCAAAACTTCATGAGAACGCAAGATGCTGAAATCACAAAAATACTGCGCATACGTGCATAGCTTAGACAGTAGCTAGGAACCCAAATCCAGGGTACTGTGATTAAGGGAGGATAGGAACGTTGCAGTGAAAGCACGAGATAACAGTTTCCCATGACACAAGCCATATATTCTCAGATTAATTAAAAGAACAACCAACCTTTGTAAGCCTTTATAAGCCAGGAGTGAAACATAAACCTAAGTATACCCCACAATGAATAACTGAATAGTGTCCCCAGTGGTAAAAGGAACCATAACACTTGCACTCATATTAGCTAAAATTCCAATAAAAGCAGGGTGAAATAATTCCAAGTGTGGTATCATCACACGTGGCCCATACTTGAAGAATGCTGACTATTCATTAATAATGAACACAGATAGGACACCTGCCTCTTTCCTCAAGCATTTTCCCAGATACAACGTGTCGAATAGAAAGAAATCACCCAGGCTCATGGCCTAGGAATGAGGGATGGTATTTTCTTGAATCAAAGGGAAAGCAGTCCATGGAGCTCTCTCCCCTACTTCTGTCTGGCTCATGTCTTAATGACCGGTCAGTTGGCCAAGGTTTTCAGTAGAAAGCCAACCAATCAAATCCCCCAATGTTAGGCAGCCCAGTATGTATTATGCCAACCGATAGTTTATTGTACAGATGATGTCTTTTTACTGTTATCAATTTAGAAGTGGTCTCAGTAGGAGCCATCAGACAAGCATTACCCAATCAGAACTTTAACCCCTACAGAATGTATATGTAGTCAATCCCCTTAACCATTCCCCGTAACCCATAGGTTTTGTAAACTGATACCATGTTATGATGTCATTGATGACACATTTGTACTGTTAAAGCAACTGTTTCTGATAAGCGTGCTGAGAGCGATGACATGTTATGCTTGTAAACTGACCCTGCTTTATTTGGATGTAAATAATGCTGGGGTTTGCCTTGCATTTTGTCTATTTCGTTATTAAGTTTGTTTTCATCTGGCTCGAGAACCTCTCTGTAACATTTTATATTTTCCAGGCTGTCTTGACAATAGTGTGGCCTGCATTAAAAAGACGACAAAGCAGACCTGGTGGTGGATTATTAATTGGCATGAAATCCCACTTACAATGTTTTTAATACAAATGGACAGAAAATAAAAAAAATATCCTAAGTGCTGTAATAAACTTAGAGGGTTAAGTTTCATGAATGGTTTGGATTTGCAAATGGGAATATCAGGATACAATTGCATGCTTCCGTGCTTGGAAAAGTGGTAGTAATCAAAGTGCATAAGATTACGTTTTGAGGGGATAATGGAATGGATTTGTAATTGTGTCACTTAAACCTTCTAGAGAACTGCAACCTGATGGGCTTGTTAATGTTACTTTGCAAAGGTATCCTCTAATGTGTCTCGCTTGCTCAATGATTGAAGTCAGTTTCTAGCAATATATGTATACCTGATTCCTGGAAAAATCCTTTGTTGGTTCCATTCTATAAGCAGGGCTTCTGCACTGATCCATCAAATTAATGACTTCTGGCTATGCTGGAAGTCCCCAGCAAGATTTTTGCCAACATACCAATACAAGATCTCAGGATTAGAGGCAAATAATTTGCTGCACACCCACACAAACATGTCTTTGCCCTGTTATTGGTACAACATATAACATTACCATTCTTCTAAGCCCTAAGTGTTGTCTAGGCCATCATATTCTTTGCACATGATGTTTATTGATTTTGCTGCCACAATTGACGGTGTCAACCGTCAACTGTTATGCAAGGAACTGTAAGGTTGGGACTGTTCATCACCATTATTCCATGTTATTTATTAGCTTTACACAGGTACTTCAATCAGAATTAGATTGGATAACATGGTAACGTTTTAGAACCCCTGTTGTACCTTCATATATAAAGCTGAATGTATGTATGTGTGTATGTCTGTCTGGCTATAAAAATCCACACCGTTGAAACCACATCTACCAAATTTTGCATGGATTCCTCTTTTGTCTTGGGCAAGATCCTAGTCTGTGTTTGGATGCAAAAATCTTGTATGCAAAAAAACATTTGGATTTGTGTGTCTATGTTTGTCCGGTTATACAAATCGACAAGTTGAACCCATTACTACCAAATTTTGCATGGATTCCTCATTTGTCTGCGGCAAGATTGTCGTCTATGTTGTCTATGTTTGGATGCAAACAATTCACTGGGAAGACACCCTTATTTACTGATGCTCACCCAGAATCACTACAGTAGGTACTAGTAGGAGGCAACATTTTCAAAGGTGTTTGAAGCAAAATGTTCAATGTGTTGGTTATTCCTTTGACATTTATTGCTCATGTATACAGGTCAAAAGTGTTTATTAAAGCATTTATAAAGGGATTTAAACAAACAAAGAAAATGTTTTTATCACGCCACTCCAAATATGGGAAATGGCAATTTTACAGTTTACTTAAGTTCATTCACGAGAAGAGAGCACAATCAATCAATCTTTCTTGGGCATTTTCTCAAATATGCTGAATTCATTAAGTGACTGAAACATGCAGCACAAAAAATGAACATCACTTGAAAAGCAACATCTGATGCATAGCGAAAATCAATATCAAGAGCTTCTGAAACACAACAACAAACAGCACCTTGACTTGCCAACCAGAAGACAAGAACAACTTTCTCCAGGGCAAATGAGATGCCAGAGAAAACTGAAGCAAGACTTGGTGACATGAGGTGCTGATAGCATTGTATTTTCTTAGAATGGATTGGATGCCTCACGAAAATACTGACTTAAGATAGCTGCCATGGAGACAGAAGGTTGGGCTCTATGTAGAACACCTCTTCCATTTCCACAGCTGAAGTGGTGACAGCAATAAGGTGAATGGGGTTGGGTGACGGGGTGGGGAGAAAATGGTAACCTGAGGAGTGGGGGGAGGTAAGATGGCGGGGTGAGGAAGCAGCTGTCAGGCTGCTTGGAATGTGGGCTGAGGACATGGGATTCAGCCAGCGATCGTGCAACCTGATTGTTTGCTCCCCCCACACTGGGTGCTAATGCTAGATCATTGAAAAACATTATATTAGTAAAGAGGTTCACTCATTCCACATGCAGACATTCAATCAAAGGATTTCTCAAGATATATAAAACCAGTATAGTGCAGGGGATACGGTACGGTCTTGAGATTGTTTATGAAAATCAGGTATTATGGTTGGATAAACGCAAAGGTAAGATCTGACGTTAAGCCTTAGGATTGCATCGAGGTTTCCCTATTCAATCAGTCAGACTAAGACTGGTGTTGACCTCCTTATTAACTATGGTACAAATAAAATGTAGCATGCTGTATTTAAAGATGGTCACTTATAGCGACAAATCTTTGTTCGGCTATTTTGGTAAGAACAGTGTGCAGGGACTTAAAACATGTACAACATTAGACACATGTGTTGAATTGTATATACGCTTTCATGAACAAATCAACCGACAGGCTGATTGTACTTTGCAATTATCCCAATTTAAGATCCAATTAAGGACACAGGTTTTACTCTGGGATTGGTCTTTAAAGGCTGACTATATATATAGTAAGAACACTTTGTGTCAATATTCTAAGGTGAGTTTCAATTACTTCTGCACCACATCTAATCACTATCAGGGAAGCCATCCTGAGACGATTCATAAAGCTTCTGCAATTTAATCAGTTCCTCTTAAACATGGTGATTGGACCCAGGAATAGCATTCCCACGCAACTCATAAGTGTAGAATATGCAATTCAAGCTTAGAAACTACACACCACTTAGAAATGCAGTGTAAATGTTTACACGGTTTATATGCAAGGGGTTGTCCTGAATATATGTTTAGTAGTTTTCCGTTAGAAGTGGGTGAACATTGCGGGCGTATCGTCTCTTGAAAATCCATCATGCATTCAATAAAATTATGGACATGGTAGATAAATAGTTATTAAATGGTGTGTCATAACTTAGTATTGATTTTATGGATGTAAACATTTTACAATGCCATGTTGCACTTATTGTATTAATGGATTGTGATTGTGTATTACTTGTGTGTAATGGTTGATGTATTACAAAATCACATTAATAACAACAATAAAAAAAAAAATTAAAAAGAAAACAACTCCCACAGAAAGTTCAAACTCTCTCTTGTCGATAGATGGCAACTCCCTCCCTAACCTAGTTGTCCCTCCTCCACTGCTAGTATCTACTGACGAGTGACCAACTACTATCTACGTTCTGTCTGTCTCAATGGCCTAAAGGCAAATACCTTATCTATTTAACTTCTTCAGAGACTTCCTAGATGTGCCCTACTCTAATCTCAGGGTTAGTTCTATAAGTGATGGGGTGCCTTCAATGCAATCAAGCCCAACTCAGCCTTCTCCATTTCACACCTTGGTATTCCTCTACTTATGTCTTTTTGTCTCTCCCATTTTCCTACTCTCTTCCCTCCGACACCACCTATCTTCTTTCCTGCTACTTCCTCTTCTGTATCTCTAGCTCAAAACTACCTCCATCCTCTGTTCTTACTTCTTCCGACTGTCCATCCAACAACTCCCCCATTTTCCATTACTAATATCTCCTCTCCACGCCCCCCTATACTCCACTCTACACACCCCTACTACTCTCCCTTCTCCAAACTACTACTCCTACTATCTCCTCTCCTTTTCAACTAATCTCTCCTTTACGAACTACCATTTATCCACCCACCTTCTCCTCGGGCACCCTCCTTTCTCTCGCTTAGTCATCCCTCACTCACTCCCTACTCCTCTGCTACCTCACCTTTTCTGCAAATCGCCTCCATTCTCCTTTCCACTGTCCTACCTTCTTCTGGTCTCTTGGTCTGGCACCTCCTCCTCCACTGACCTCACCCAAACAATCTGCACCCTCCTGTATCCTTTCGTTCGTTATATCCTCTCCCTTCTGCCACCATTGGCTCTTCCCTTCTGGTACTCTTGGACAATCTTGCCTGCATTTCCCAGCCTGGGAGGTGTTGCAAACAGTGCAATTAATAAAAGGAGGTCTAAGCTCACCAATTTCTCTAATATGGGTCCACCACAGATTGATAATGGAATCACACTGAAACAACTATTCCAGTTTGTGTAATATCGTAACAGGACACTTTGTGAGCAAGCCTATTGAATGTGCTTGACAGGGCAGCTTTGCTGTAAGAAAGTTCTCTGAATGGATTGAATGGGTGAAAACACAGTGTGGGCCTCTTTGGCGAGGTTCTTGTAGCGTGGATGCATTGCCGGTTTTCTGTTCGGTGTCTCTCTCTCTCTCTCTCTCTCTCTCTCTCTCTCTCTCTCTCTCTCTCTCTCTCTCTGTCTCTCTCTCTCTGTCTCTCTCTCTCTCTGTTCTGCGGCATGTTGGTTTCTCAGGCACTGTGCATGCTGATAGTGGTATTTCTTCAGCAAGAAACATAGGAGAATTGCCCATATATAGTCATTTAAAGAGTGGACAAGAACTGGGGCCCTTCCATCTTCCACATCCCCTTTCTGGGGTACGGCACAGTTATGCCTATGGCTGTCACCCTGGTGGACCACCCGCCCCAGGCTGAGAGAGGTCCCCATTGCTCGATGACTGGGTCAGGCTACTGAACCTGTCACACAGTACTTGATAAGATGTTTTTCATGGAGACAGTTTTGAGACATACACTATTAAAAGTATTGTGTGGTTGTGTAGTGGGCCTAAAATGCCCTATAGCATTTGTAGCATGTAGTCCAATTTCTTTTGTTCTTGCATTTACTAACCCAAAAACAACATTCAGAATCGTAATACTGAGACTGCACAGCCTGGCTGCCAAGTGTAGCAGAGTAAAAAGCAGACAGTGAAAAAGGAGAATGTTAAAGGAATGGTTTGGTCAACATTTTTTATTGCCCCTACGGGTCGGCCATGTGTTTTTAAGCCTAAGTCGCTCAATTTTAGAAAAATTTCCTATGGACCATACCCGAGTTTTCGTCCATTAAACGCACGCGAAAACAGGCATCAGGGAGCTGCCATTTTGTGATAATCCTATCATTTCCCCCATCGCCCTGGCTGACCTGCTTTTGCGGCACTAAATCATATCCCCCGCCCCTGAGCCTGACATTATCAAAACATTCATAATCCCCGCCTCTCTCCGTGACGTTTCTGTGCTGCGTAGGCAAACACGCCCAGTCGTCTTCTACGGTACTTCACACAGAACCCGGAAACCAACACAGATCAACTCACAACACAGCACGCCACAATTCGGAATATGAAACTCTACTTTAAAATCAAACAGAAACACGGTACATTTGGTAAAGTACATTTATTTGACATTAAATGTTTATAGAATATTCAGCAATTGCCATATGAACTCGGAATGCCATTTATTTTCTTTTATCTCTATCCGCAAATCCGTAAAAGTTTATTGTGAGTCACGCGCTGTTCCTTGATGGTACACAGGGTGTTGGTTTTCATTAAAAGAAGCACTTTGGTCGCACGTTGAACCGTAAGGCTGTTCCATCAAGTAGGCACTAGGCCAGCGTAAAAGTTGATATGTTGCTTCTAGCCGCTAGCACCGCGTAAGGGCATATGGGCCCTTGGCGATCGTCCCATAAAATCATCAAAGTGGTGCAGTTGTTTACAAGAAGCTGCAGCTGGCAGTTGAAAAAACCATCTGCCGGGGTCTGAAACTGGTGGCACTAGCAGTAGGGAAGGCTATACCTGTTTTGAAAACATAAAATGTATAATTAGTCTCGCCAGCCGATCTTTATCAATATTATTCATTTTATTTATTACGGCCGAGCTGAAATTATTTGCTTTCAAGGATAGTGCAATGTAGTATGTTCGGCTCTAAAATCAATGCGAAAAGTAACAAAATAAATCGAGGTTAGCACACAATGAGAAACGACTGTTTGTCTACATGTGTGTGGAATGTGGACCTGTATGCCCATGTGCCCGCTACAAGGACGATCCCACAAACGTCTTCCTAGCTCTTCAATCATTCATTTATTCATGCATCCATTCATTAATTCTTCATTATGGTATAAAAGCATCTAAAGAGTTACTTACATTATATTTGCAATTTCCATTGTGTCTCTGCGTAATGCAATCCGTAAATCCCACTGTGCTCTTGACAACGATTTTTCGTATACTGAACTAACATGAAACTGGGTCTAGTTTCAGAATTTTCTGCCTTATCGTCTCTTACGTTATTGCTCCCCACCCTTCAAATGAAGTTCTTTCAGCATGGTCCCTGTCTCTCAAGGTCAAAAAACCTTATACTGGTAGTGCGAGTTGTGGGCCTCTTCAGGGCGCGAGCTGAAAATCAAAGCCGCTGACCTTCACTAGAATTGAGCATACAATCTTTCTTTGCAACATCCCGTAGTAAAGCCATCTGTCAGAACTTGAAGTTTCGAGTTCATCTATGTCCTGCGCCTCAATGTGCAAATGCAAACTGGCTTCTCTCCCATCTACAACGGCTCGCTTGGCACGTTCTAAGGCCCCCAATTTTGTCCTTGTTGTCTGCGAGCTTTGAAGACCTAAAGAACCATAACTATTGAGACTTTTAATTTTTTGGGGAAGGTCAGGGGAAGTATAAAGTACCCGAGGAGTTAAGTTGAAAGTGAGATTTATTTATTTATTTTTTTATTATTTGCAATACGCAAGCCTCCCCTCGGTTAACAGTGCGCAGCATTTACATGAGATTGCGAAAAATTAGTTACATCAACAAAAATATATACATACACATATAGACAGGTCAGCAATATGAGGTGAATAGAGAGAGAATTCAAAGATGACACCCAGCTTGTTCGCCACCCAGGATGGTGAAGGTAGGGGTTAGGGTTAGCGTACTTTGTATGTACACTGTACAATAACATTTATTTACAAAAAGACAATCATGTTACAATTATTTAAACCGGGATTTGTACTTCACAACCAGCTCTCCTTTGGGTGGACATGGCACAGTGGCAATGTTGGGTGGCAATGGATCAGTGCTCTGCACAGAAACGTTCAAAATTCCATATCTGTGCTTCTCTAATACAGCAACAATAAGGCTTTTGACAAAGTCGAACTCCATTTCCTCATAGACTGGTTTGATCACCCATTGCTTACTTCTTTTTGAAAAGGCCTTAGTGTAGCGAGGCATCCTTACATTACCCTTAGTCATACATTGTTCACGGCCGAGATTCTCTTTATGGGCCAAGACTGCAAGTAGAGTCCTATGTCTCATGCCCTGTATGCTGAAATGCAAATGCTTTGGCCTGTACTTTAGGCACATATTGTGGAACACCTCCAAACCTCCTGTGTGACAGAATTCTGTCAGTCCCCTCAAATCTCTTGATAGAGTTTTATCGAAAACAATCTTCTCAATGGCTTTGTGTGTCGGTGAAGATGGATTCAACCACTTCTTCTTCCGTGCCTCCACTGGGGACAAAGGGCCATGTTCACATTGGTGGAAATGTAGGTTTTCTGACCAGCGGTGCAAGTTGGTACAGTGGTGCATCAGAGACAGCCATTTTTCAAGTAGTATTTCCACTGACCCTTCACAAGTTTTGGAGCTCCACCAAAGATGGTTGCTGATAGACTGGGACCACTCTGAAATACTTTCCAAACGTTTTTTTTTCCCTGCAGCCGAGATGTTCTTATTGATTGATTTAGCAAGATGCCATACGTCAAATTGATGTTTAATATGTGGGAACTGCCCTCTCATTGTCTTGGCAATTGAAACGTGTCTGTCCCTGGCTATGAGGTCGATGTGCATTCCCCTCGATTGTAGATATTCCACTGATTTTATATATCCTAGTTTCTCCATGGCCACTGAGGATGTACATTGTGTTACCTGCACGACCACCAAACTCAAAATGTTCTTACTATCCATGTCCTGAAAGTGGTAGGTGCAGTACTTGGCAGAAAATCCAGGGCTGTCGCACTGTCCATCGCTGGCTAGCCCGAATCGTTTGCCTTCGAATGTACTTGCTAGAGACAATTGTTCAATTTTCCAAGCATCACTAATGGCCGGAAACAGATAATCATGTTGGTATTTGTAGTACTGCGTTTTTTAAATGAAATGTAGTCCCACAAACTGAAAGAAAGACTCTAACTTTCTAAAACTGGAGCCACTAAAAAGTGATGCAGCTACACACAGTAGATTGCCTGCTGGCAGTTTCCCCCGCATCGGTTGTGCAGACCATAAGAACGTATGATTTAATCTACAGGCGGCATGTATTGTGACGTTACTGCCTTGTTTTTGACGAGTCACACAAATCAATGGCTTCCTACATACTTTCCCTCTGACGTAATGCCCACATTTCAGCATACCTATAATATCCATCAAACAACTGTCGAATACTATGTATTTGCCCTCTTTCATTAGACTGTCATCCTGCGTCAAAGCTGTTTCGGCCTGTGACGTTGAGGACATATCACCACATTTGAAAGAAATATCGCTGCTATCAAGTTCTGATATGATATGATATGGCATTTGTAACGCGCCTATACACAAGTGTTTCAAGGCGCGACGAGGCGGTGGAGGGGCAAGGGGAGAACAGACAACGATCCTACTAGGCCAGGTGTCATTCAGATCGCGCAAGTGCAAGGGTAGGGAGACTGAGAAAAGTGCAAGAGGAAGGGGAGAGGGGAAGTGCAGTACATGGTTAGTGGAATACAAGATAAGTAATAGGGCCAGCTGGTGGCAAGTGCAAGGAAAGTGCAGTACATGGTTAGTAGAATACAATATAAATAATAGGGCCAGCTGGTGGCAAGTGCAAGGTAAGTGTCGGGAGAAGGGGCTGTAGGATACAGAGACAGTCCCGTAGTGCAGGTAGGCAGTGCAGGGAAGAGTGGCAGGGCCAAGGACCGAGATCGGTGAGTGGCCAGTTGCAGATTCAGTGCAGGCTCAGTGATTTTAGCAGGGGAGAGAGGGAGAGAAAGCAGAGGCGAAGAGGAAGGTTTTGAGGTGCTTCCGGAACCAGAGATGGTTCTCCTCAAGTTTCAGGGAGGCAGGAAGGCTGTTCCAGAGGGAGGCCCCTGCTGCGGAGAGAGATCTACCCCCAGCTCGTTGCTTGGAGAAGCGGCTGACCCTGAGGTAGTTGGAGGTGGATGAGCGAAGAGCTCGAGAAGGAAGATATTTAGGAAGAGAGAGTTGAAGATATTTTGGCCCAAGGCCCCAGAAGGCCTTGTGGACAATGCAGAGGGTTTTGAACTTAATCCTCCCGGCCACTGGGAGCCAGTGTAGCGATTTCAGTCCTGGAGAGATACGGTCCCTGGGCTTGAGGCCAAGGACAAGTCTCGCAGTCCTGTTCTGGATGAGTTGCAAAGGGTGGAGAGTAGAGGCAGGAAGATTTAGATAGAGGCTGTTACAGTAGTCCAGCTTCGAGAGAACCAGGGCTCTGGAGACAGTGAGCTTCTGGGGGAAGGAGAGGAAAGGAAGGATACCTCTGAGGAGGTGTAGCTGGTAGTGTGACTTCTTGGAGACGTCAGATATGTGAGGAGAGAAAGAGAGTGTGGAGTCGAAGATGACCCTGAGGTTTTTTCCCTTGCAGGTAGGAGCAGGAAGAGGGCCAAGGGAGGCCGGCCAGAGAGCTGCAGGGAAGGAGGGAGTGGGTGTGCTGATAAGTAGAATCTCAGTCTTACTGGCATTAAGGCAGAGGTCGTTGGTGGCACACCATTCCTGGATAGCAGAAAGACAGTCGGAGATGAGGGAAGGGGAAGAGGAGGCCGAGGGTAGCCTGAAAATGAGCTGGGTATCATCCGCATAGCACTGAAAGTTGGGACAGAGAGCAGCGATGCGGTGAGCAAGAAGTGCCAGGTACTGGTTGAACAGCCAGGGGGAGAGGTTAGATGCCTGGGGGACACCACAGGTAGAGAAAAAGATGACAGAGAGGAAGGAACCCAGTTGGACCTGGGAGGGTCGATTGGAGAGGAAGGAGGTCAGCCACGCCAGAGCCTGACCAGTGATACCCAGGTTATCACAGAGACGGTTGACCAGGATGGTGTGGTAGACAGTGTCAAAGGCAGAAGAGAGGTCGAGCAAAACAAGGGGTGTTAGAGTCAAGGTTTGAGAGCAGATCCTCACGGATTTTCAGAGAGCAGTTTCCATGATTCTGGCAGCTCTGAAGCCAGACTGATGGTCATGAAGACTACCAACAGATTCAGCATGGAGATTAAGCTGGGAGATGGCCAGTATCTCCAGGAGCTTGCCCAGAAAGGGAGTGATAGAGATTGGGCGATAGTTAGCTGGGCAGGAGGGGTCGGAAGAGGGTTTTTTAAGAAGGGGTGCACAAGGGAGTGCTCGAGGGGGGATGGAAAGACTCCAGAGGCGATTGAGTGATTGCAGAAGTCAGCCAGGGCAGGCACCATGGAGTCGATGTGGTCCTTGATAGTTTTGGAGGAACAGGGGTGGACCTGTTTTGACGAGACTTTCATATATCGGACTTGTCTTGAAACCTCGTCAGCAGAAAAAAGGGGAAAGGCACAGAAGCAGGGAATAGAGCAGGGGAGGTGATAGGAGGAGAGTGAGTACAGGATGTCCTGAGTTTTTGAAATTAAGTGAGAGGCCAGTGCCGTGCAGAGGGCCTGGGAGGGGACAGGAGAGGTGGAGACTGCAGCAGGGTTGGCCAGCTCCTTGCAGATTTTAAAGAGTTCGGCCGAATTGTTAGATGCCGCAGAGATGCGGGCTTGGATAAGGGCTCTCTTCTTAGTGAGAACGGAGAGCCGGTATTGCCTTTGGAGCAAGCGGCAGGCCAGTTTGTCAGAGGATGAACATGAAGCACGCCATTTCCTCTCTGCCACCCTGCATTTGCGTTTAAGGGTGACAAGATCCGAGTCGTACCAGGAGTTACATTTGGCTTTGGGCTTCAGGCGGATTCTCATGACAGGGGCAAGGATATGAAGGGTATCAGATATAGCAGAGTGGAGAGTGGAGAGGGCTGTATCAGAGTGGGAGTCAGCCGAAGGGGGAGGGGGGGCGAGAAGGTGGAAGCAAAAGCCTCAACTGACACGTGCTTCATGGGTGGGATGACCACCAACGTGGGTGGCAGTGATGAGGGTGGCTTTACCTGTGGGGTAGGGAAGGTGAGGTGGGAGGATAGGAGAAAGTGATCACTCCAGGAGAGAGGAGTGGAGAGAGGGACAGAGAGGGGAAGGTCAGAAGAGATCAGAGCATCAAGAGTGTGCCCTGCAGAATGGGTCGGCCCAGACGGGAGAATAGAGTGAGAGAGAGTCACAGAGGTTGTGAAAGAGTCCAGAGGGAGGACAGGAGGCATCAAGGTGGATATTGAAGTCTCCAAGAAAGAGGAGTTGAGTGGTTGAGGACAGGAGTGAGGAGGAGAGGTCAGCCCACTCAGAGAGGAAGGAGGAAATTTGACCAGGTGGCCAATAGATAGTAGCCACGGTAAGGGAATGGCTAGGAGAAAGAGAGAGTCGGCAGACAAGGCATTCAAAGGAGGAGTAGGTCTGCGTAGACAGTGGCAGGAATCCACTCAGGGAAGATAAGGGCCCTGATGCGTCAGTGAATGCTGCTGCTGGTTCATTCTCTGTCATTTCAACATCTGCTACTTCAACATTGATGGGAGAACACAACAATGTCGACAGCTTTTTTGGTGGCAATTTTTTGGCGGGTGTAGATTGTGTGAATTGATCTGCGACTACTTCAGAGCTATCTTCAATGCATCCAGTATCATGTTGTTGTGGTGGTGCAGTCGCACTGTAGCAATGGTCCTTTACAACTTTACTGGATTCTTCGGACACATTCATTTCATGTTCTGGCCATTGGACATGAGCATCTCTAGTCTCAACACGCGGCGTCTGAATTAATAGTTCCTCCATAGTGTAAATGGTCTGCCAAGCAACATCTCTCATTCGCTTCACTGTCTTTGTATGTATAGCTCGGACACCCACGGGTAACTAGAGGACAGATTGGAAAAGGGATGTTCAGTTTAAACACAAGATAAAGTATAGTACAATTGACCGGAAAAAAACATAAAATAGTCCCCAGCACAAAAAAATTTCTAAAGTTATGAACTGTTTGTAACTAACCTTATTTTTGTTTCTTTTCTTTGCAACTTTTTTGACTCGACCTTCAACATCTGCACGCTGTTGCTCTGATTCGTATCTGCATGTCTCCCCATCCTCTTGCGCTGCAACGACTATATTTTCTGTATCCGCATAGACAGCATGGAATGAGGCTCCATCGACTCCCTGAAACATAGTATTTTCATTACTCTGTATCAAAATATTGTTAGCATAAAACACAAGTGAGGACAAACACACATCTCAATAGCCAAACACGGTTTAAACATTGTGTGGAACAATCAAACGACAAGTATTCAAGCTCTGATGACCTAGTTCAAAGGAGCTGTCAGTATCCATACCTCTGGCTCTGCATGGACTGCCACGAATGTTTGTATTGAAGAGGAGGCATCAGCAACTCCCTGAAACACAGTACTTGCGTTAGTATGGTTTTCAATATTGTAAACATAACACACACTTGGAGTCGACGGCACAGGTACATATAAAGAGATAACCACAAATGTTGCATTGTCTAAAAGAATCAAGGAATATTTAAATATGATCAGATTTAATCGACTTATTTCTCCGATTTCTTTACATCTGCATCATCTAAATGGGATCTTGTGATTGTAGTGGAAGCTCCATCGTCTCCCTGAAACACAGTACTGGCGTTAATAGGGAAGAAAGTATAGCAAATGGAATCATGTTATATGATCACGCTCGATGGAGCTGTCAGTATCCATACCTCGTGCTGAATATCTATGGATGTTGTAAATGAGGTGCGCACTTTCGAAAGCTGTTGCTCCAATTCGTATCCGCATGGTCCCGCTTCCCCTGGAATTACTTGAATGTCAGGCTCTGCATCAAGCGCGTGGGTTGACGCTTCAACAACTGCCTGTAACATAGTATTTGCATTAGTAAGGATTACAATATTGAAAACACAACACACACTTGGGGTAAACCGCACAAGTACATATCAATGGCTAACCACAAATGAAACATGGTGTAGAACAATAAAACGACAAGTGTTCCAGTCCTGATGATCACGGTCGATGGAGCTGTAAGTATCCATACCTCGTGCTGCTGAAGAACATCTAGGGCTGTTGTCAATGTGGTGGACGCTTCAGCATCTCTCTGAAAGACAGTACTTGCATTAGTATTGGAAAGCACTAACTAAACAATTTGTAAAATAACCACACGATACATAAAAACTATTACTTGACATGCATAAAACAAGTCTGTAGCGGAATAGTCAAGTATGATTACCTGATACGCGCTAGAAGTGGTTGATAACTGCAGGCACGTCACGGATGTAGAATGTTCTTGCTTCAGATTCAGTGGATAGTCAAGCAGTTGTAAAGGTAAATTATTGTTTGATGATGAAATGCAAATATTAAAAAATTGCCATGTAAACCGACAGAATACTTGAGAATAATGCTATTGAAAATGCGCAATATAATACAGTTCCCTGTGCCCATAAATAGATTTCCTTTGGGGGTTATAAAATCGAAAGATTATTTATTGATAAATGTCATTATTCAAAAAGCTATACACTCATATCAATATCGAAAGTATTACAAGGGAGTATTACAAGGAACACAACACCTAAAATATCAATTAATCCATTCAGCTACCTACACACTACCGCAAGGCCTAAAGCTAAATACGGACACTTGACTCACCAGTGGCGGAATGTGGACGAATAGAGTTGGAATAGCGTTTGCGAGCAATTTTCGTGTCGTTCGCCGTTTATTCTTCTTTGTTACCCAAGTTGTGGCGTACATGTTCGAGGAAAAGTGCCAGCTGCAGATGCGGTATCGATCACCCCTCTTGTCCTCTAAGACTTGTTGGACTCTACTTTCCAGCTCATCCAGTGGATATCCGCAATGTCTGACCCATTCTCTTATTCGATCAACAGTTTTCGGGAATACATGCATTGTAGTGCCTTCAGATTTAGCATGGGTCTTCGAAGGGCAACTGCTAATCGAACAGGCAGGCATTGTTGAAAATTCTGAAAAGTAACTATCAAGATTATTATAAAACCTTGATGAATAAAAATGTCATAAAAAAGTAAATGAACCATACCATGCTCAATGCAAGGTTTGTTTTGGTCGCCGGAACTATACCAGTTCATCATGTGCGGCTTAGTATTTGCATAAGTTACAGACATTTTTTAAATTATGTGACTAAACTCTGAACATGTGACTCGTCCCTTGGATGTTCTGTTTTGCATGAAAAGGAAACATGCTTATATTATAGACTGGACCCCCGAAGGATGCAATTCGATCACAATTGACACAGATGAAAATAAATCGATCTATTGATAGCATAACAATTGAAACTCAAGTCAATAGCAATGAGACCAATGACCATAGCTCTATTGGGTACTGTAATCGCAAATAGATAGAAATGTAAAAATGACCAAAATTTGACTAGGATACATGGCCTTACCTTGACCAACAAACAGTTGGATTCAGCAGGCCGAGCAGTATGTTGCAGGAGAACAGGTAGATGGCCACAGGTAGCACACTGACGAGTTTGCTCGAAGCGGTCACAGATAGCACGACGACGAGCAGATTAGCATAGATCTCAGTGCTTCTCAGGTAGAAGGTTCAGGAGTTGACTTGCAAAGCACAAAGATGTTCTCATGAGACATATCAAGTGGTTTATAAAGTATTAGAAACAGGGGTGTGTTTGTGAATGAATGACGTGTATATGTCGTGGTATTATGTGGATTGCAGGGAGGCGGCCTGGCTCAGGGGAGGCCTGCCTGGAGACACGGGGTCTGAGGAGACCATGTGAGCGATGGCCCTTCGGCGTGGGATACCTTTTGAAGTGTACATGCTGTTTGGCACCATGGCCGTTTGCGACCGTGACAGCCACCCATGCCAGCGCTCATCCCCGGGTGTGAACCGCCTTTGTTAGAGGGGGTGGGATGGATGGGCCTGGCGTGCAGATAAGGCACAGGAAGACTGCTGAATGGAGACACACTTATGTGGATTGCAGGGGGGCGGCCTGCCTCAGGGGAGGCCTGCCTGGAGACACGGGGTCTGAGGAGGCCATGTGAGTGATGGCCCCTGGGCCTGGGATACCTTTTGAAGTGTACATGCTGTTTGGCACCTTGGCCATTTGCGCCCGTGACAGCCCCCCATGCCAGCGCTCATCCCCGGGTGCGAACCGCCTTTGATAGAGGGGGAGGGATGGATGGGCCTGGGGCATGCAGATAAGGCACAGGAAGACTGCTGAATGGAGACACACTTATGTGGATTGCAGGGGGGGCGGCCTGCCTCAGGGGAGGCCTGCCTGGAGACACGGGATCTGAGGAGGCCATGTGAGCGATGGCCCCTGGGCGTGGGATACCTTTTGAAGTGTACATGCTATTTGGCCCCTCTCATCCTTTACTTCTCAGTAGAAACTCGGTCCAAGTGCCTCCAGTAGTGGGTTCGCCCCTTGCCCTTATGTGATGTTAACTTTGGTTGACATTCGCGTAGATGAGACCACTGAGCAGGACACGGGGCATCCATTTATGTACCCCCTTGGTGACCAGGCTTCACTGCGCACAGTACATGGCCCCCACCCTCGTTTCCACTCTGACTGGAAAACTCCAGAGGTATTTGCAACAGCTAATAAATGTAACACATCACTCTTCCTCTTCGATCACTGTCCTGCATGTGAACCAGCCTGAACTAAGCACATAGCTCGTTCATCTCCACAAACGTGTCCTCAATACCTGCATGCATTATTGAGAATATATTATGTTAGCTTAGATAGTGACCACCCTGCTTCACAGCGACCTGACCTTCACCCATTCGGAGCACAGATGTCTGACGTCCATCCTTGAATGGTGACACACTTGATTCATGTAAAAAATCAAAACAACCGTTGTTAAAATATATGTGGTGTTTTATTTTGTATCTTATTTTGATGACACAAAAATACAAGACTTTACACATTGTACAGGTCAGGTTGCAGCACAGTGAGAGAATATCCCCTGTACTGACCGCTGTCACTCGGGAACGTTTCTCTTATGGCACGAACAGCACAGGCGGGTATTACTCTTCGAACGCGGTGCCCAAGCCTCCCGTGAAGCCACCATGTAAAGGAACGATAGGCCACCAGCCTGTACCACCTGTGAAAAGGAATGAAACAAACTGTTTTTAAATGACCAAGATAAGTTTAATAAACGTTTGTTGTCAATGACAATTCTTGTAACTAATGGCATTCTGCTCGGACAAATGCTATCTAGACACTGCACACTATTGAACGACTTCATGCGTTACAATGATATGTATATGTAATTTTGGATTTAGTAGAAGACCATGAAGTAGGAGTGGCATGACAAGCAGAGTATACTTACTCGTTACTCGGATTACGAGGACGAACAGTTGCGCAAAGTTCATGCATAAGCACCATCATTATCCTCAACACGGACCGTGTGAGGCAGGATGCCCTGAAGTCTGGCAGCTCGGTGATGCATTGCGGTCGTGGCTCGCCTTCCGAAATGTAGGCCACGCATCCTGAGTTTTCACAGCAGCAGCAGTTCTCGTCCTCGGTTGGCATTAGCTCGCACCGATTGCATGTGCACCAGGTGGAAACACCGTCCATGCGACTAGGTCCAGGCTCTTCAGCTGTTGAATCGTCCTCCCAACTGCTGTCCGAAGACCCATCGTTTTCGCGTGTTTCCCTTTCCAGTAGTTCCTCCTCGGTATACTCGGGCTCGTACATGTAGGGCATTATTGTAGCCATTGTGTGTTAAACAAACTAAAATAATTTATAGCGGTGGTACTGGTATCTGTTCACACGGGCTACAAGCAACGAAGGTAGCTGACCAGAGCACAGAAACGAGTCACAGAATACTCAAAGTAACACAGAGAGAGGAATGGAATCGAAAATCTGCTGCTGTGTGTTGTGAAACGGTCTGTTTATACTTATTGAGGAAAGAGGCGTCCTGCCATTTCCATGGCGACACATCATTAGCTGAAGCGCAGCGAATGTTGACACGAGACGTGCTTTGGCGTTGTGAAATGGGCGGTACGCGTCTGCTGATGACAGGCTCAGGGGCGGGGGATATGATTTAGTGCCGCAAAAGCAGGTCAGCCAGGGCAATGGGGGAAATGATAGGATTATCACAAAATGGCAGCTCCCTGATGCCTGTTTTCACGTGCGTTTAATGGACGAAAACTCGGGTAAGGTCCATAGGAAATTCTTCTAAAGTCGAGCTTAAAAACA
Organism: Ambystoma mexicanum; assembly: GCF_040938575.1. NCBI lineage: Eukaryota > Metazoa > Chordata > Amphibia > Caudata > Ambystomatidae > Ambystoma > Ambystoma mexicanum. The sequence goes on from NC_090923.1 coordinate 753,459,729, forward strand.
CATGGCCGACCCGTAGGGGCAATAAAAAATGTTGACCGAACCATTCCTTTAAAGGAAACATTAATGAAAACAAAAAAGGGGAAGGCTTCTGTCTCCCAGTGTGACATACATGCTTGGCAATGTATTGTATTGGTGAGCAGAATCAATTAAGTGTGGGACTGTCTGGCCTGTGCTGCTCGATCTAAGGAGGCATAACCGGGCATATTGTGGCCTAGTGTAGCAAAGCACCTTCTAGTGACTTAGGCTCAGAAGTGCCTCAGGCAAAGGTACAGAGATGGAAAATCTAACAAATATTGTAGCGTGTAATAGGCAGAAACAAGTACACAGGCAATGTTACAGAGTCTGGGGGACAGAGCCAACATACACACCTAGTGGCAGGATCATTTTGGAACACATTTAGGAATAAAATCGCATGTGGTGCACAATAAAGTGAGGTAAATCACTTAGACACATTTTAGTGATGATACACAAGGAACCACATCACACTGGGGTCACATATTATAGTGATCATGTTGATAAATTGAAAGGAGCAGATTGACACTTGGGAGCCCAATGGGTGGGGCAAACAGTTTGGCAAACCCAGTAGTAACATCTCGATAGCAAACAAAATGAATATATAATGGGTGCAACACCCAAGGGTCAAAACATATTAGAGAACACAATCACAACAGGCATGAACCAGGGGCCAACACAGGTCTTCAACATATCACCACTTTTTGCAAAAATGAAAGGGGAGCAGAAAACAGTGTTTTTCATATACAAACAATTGCAAAGCTTCATAGACTACTAGGCACGGTTAAGGAGAAAGTAGGATGAGCATGTATTACCATCTACACTGTAATTAGCACATGTTCACTCTTAACTCTTCGTGTAGCCAAGTTGGATGTTATTGAGCATTTCAAACCCAAATTGTCAAAGCAATATTATTATAGCATGTCCATATCCCCCAGAGAAAGACAAACTGATATATTAAGTAATATACAGATTTCACATTACATACTCTGAACATTGGTGACGTCCCCAGCCTTAAATCATTTTTCATTCCATTGTTCCTGCTTGAAAATGTTGTAACACACTAGTTGTAACGGTTCTACCAAATGCCTCCTGGGACTTGTAGTTCAGATAAATCAAAACTTGCACTAAGATCAATGCAGAGGTAAACAAGTCATGCACAGTGTCATGCACAGAATCTTCAGATAACAGACCATATATAAGTAGTAAACAGAGGGCTTTATTTAAGTTTTACAGGTATTCTGTCAACTCTTGGTGAACTAGCGGCCATGCAATATGTTCAAAGAGATAGAAGTGTACTAGAAGCAGTTGAGGGAAACGAGAGTGCCAGCGAGTAGGAATGTCTAACTTCACAGAAGCAGTTGAGGGCAAATGTCTAGTAATGTCTGATAGCATAGGACTGTCTGATTGCACACTCTTGGCTGGTGTCCCCCACCCAAAGTAGAGCAGGTGTTCCATTCTGCGCCTGCACCTACATTTGGCGTGCCTGAAGCAGTCACACAAAGTGCAAAGCATTCAATGCATGGCATAGCAGAGAAACTTTGCACCAATGCAAGTGCAAAGTTGCACAGTATTAGCACTAGGGCAACGTTTGCCTGATTTTTAAAATACTGGGACATATTAGAAAACCACTGCATCATGACAAGTGAAGTTTGGAATGGTATAACCACCAGGGCAAAAATTGCCGTAGTGCAAAAAAGAACATTTTGATGCATTTTTGTACCAAGGCAAAGTTTGCCCTAGTGCTAATACCATTCTTTATTAGCTCTAGGGCAAACTTGACCCTGGTGCAAAAATGCAGTGAACATGTATCTTTTTTGCACTAGGACAATTGTTGCCCTAGCGCTTGTAATATGCCAAACTGCACTTGTCATGGTACAATGGTTTTCTAATATGTTCCGGTGGTTTTAGAAATAGGGCAAACTTTGCCCTACTGCTAATACCGTGCAACTTTGCACTTGCACCGGTGCAAAGTTTCTGTAATCTGGCCCCAGGAAGAAGCGCAAACAATACCCAGGCATAAGTGCATTCATTAACAACTATCTCTGAATGTACATGCGTTTTAAAGTGCACGTTACAAGGGTCCTTGCTGTCTGCATCAGACTGGTTCCACTCCTTGGCCATTAATACCCTTTCTCACCCGCCAACAGTGGCATGTCAGGGAGCAAGTTGGTTACAGATGGAGCGTGACTGCAGCTCATTTTGCGTCCCTTTTCCCGGCTGAGTTCTGAACACAGAGATTACCTGCCCACCACCTAAATACTGTGCATCTTGCCCGAGACACCTGAACGCCATGTTTCCTGCATGATCTCTGGCCATTGTCCTGTTTGTAACGGCTCCCCTGTAGCTCCCACCGACTGCTTTATCCAGTTTACTCGGGAATTTTTCTGTAGGTATTTCTCTCGTGGTTCATGCTCACCGGTTGGTCTAGCCAACAGAAGTGAACAGTGGCATGCCCAGGAAATAGAGTGTGGCGCGGGGGCACTTGCAGTTTTGTTCTCATGCATTCATAACCCAGTCTCATTCAGCAACTGACATGCCAGTGTAGTATAAGATGCATAAATGTCTCAAGGAAACAACAGAATATTTAAGAAGCAACACTAATTTATGACTATGACCTTATTCTGGGCCTCTGCTTGGATTTATTGATGCTAACATTTTGACATTTGTAATATTCTGTTACTTACATAGTGCTTTCAGCAAAGCACTTTAAATACAACACTTATATTAAATGATTACCCAACAACTAAAATGAAAACTCATTTGTTGAACTCACAAGGTTGAAAGGTGGAGTAGACCTTGAGAGGACTCAAGCTTGCAGATCACACAGATCCAAGCAGTGAGCACTTAACCCGCTGTTCTACCACACTAGCTATTTCTGCTTAAATGTGCATGCCACAGAATTTCGGAATGCATTGGCTCTGGGAGTTGCATTTCTTTTTAACATAACACTTATTGCAGCACTCAGAAAAAGGAGGAATACAATAGCAGTATTCCATTTTGTTTTAAAATGGCTGGCTAGGCAGGAGAGAGTGGCCAATGATGCATTCTAATTGCACAATTGATTACACAGCTGAACTCTGAAGTGCCGGCCTGCACTTTTCAATTTCAAATGTCAGCAGGGCTGCATCAGCCCTTCATCTTCCTGGGATTAATACGTTGAGTTCTATTACATTTCTAGCAATAACAGCTATTTTTACAGTACTTAGAAGCAGAAGTCAGGAGTCAGACATGAAGTTCTATCGTAAAAATAAGTGACGATGCCAATTATTGTACCTGGAAACAGGGATAATCTGGGCCACAGTAACATCAAATTGTGGAGTATTTTTGCACATAGTGATAGTCCCGAGAAATATAAAACTATTGAGTTAACCCTAAATAAGTTCTGGGTTTGGAGCATTCAGTCTGCCTCGCCTATATAGACAAACACTACACCCCAGCATGCCTTTCTGAATGCAGCACATTAGAGAAAGCCAAACCTTTGCACACTTTCATTATAGGAACTATATAAAACATGAAAGAAGGCTCTAGGAGCCCACTTTACTTCGGTTTTCACACTGTCTGCAATCGTTGACCAGTGGTCACAGAGGTAGTGCCAGGGGTCACATGGGAGTCACCAGAAGAACTGCTGCTGCCCTTGCTGATCCCCAAATGATGTCCATGGATAAGGGTTCTACTTTGTCTTTGGCTACCATCTACCTGTATGTTGCAGCAGGGATGGCTGAGAGAACAGACCCAAAGTCAACCATCACTCTGACGGCTTTACCACCACCTTGTACCATGCCATGTGGTTTGGTTCTGTTCTGTCTGGTGACTTCGCTGCTTTTGTGTGGGCTGTTATTGGCTTCTTCTCCCCACGCTGTTGTAACCGTGTTGTTATGTTTTTGTCTGCATATTTTGCATTCTGCTTTATTTTGTTGAATTTCATCTGGTGTCCCCTTGTCCTGCCTCTGCATTCTGCAGGAAGGTACATTTGGGTGTACTAATGCATTGGAAGTTAAGTGAATACATCTCTCTGTTGAAACTGGGGGCATTACTGGATTCTCTTCTCACTGTTGTCTTATTGATTGATATACCAAACCGGGGAGGATAGTTCAGGGGCAACGTGCTTGCCTTGGACGTAAGACTACAAAGAGAACCACAAGTTCGATCCCTGGATCCATGCATTAAGCGCGTAATAAATAACATATCATATCTTGTTTTATCTAATGAAAAGTCCTTTTCATAAATATATTTTTCTTGGGCCTTGACATTGTTCTTGTGCTCTATCAACATGTTCTGAATACTCCCAAGGCATAGTAGGTTCGTCCCTCTCCCTCTTAGCCCCTCTGCTCTTAAATATTGTGTTTTAAGTATTTCCCACCCTCGCTACCTCCCTGCCCTGCGGGTGCTTTGAAACAGTATGTTCTTATTGTATAAGCGCCTAACAAGCAAACAATAAATAAATAATTAAATGGTGCTCACCAGGACTTTAGTCTAATACTATGTAATCATTAGCAAGTTCATGGGGTTCTTGTGCCCTGGTTTAAATCTGTATTTTAGTAGGTACTGTGTGTTTTTTGTTGGCAAAAAGCTTTGCAAATCTTCTAACCACGCATTTGAAGTGATCATCATTTCCTGCATACACTGTGGGAGTGTCTCTCTCTGTAAAACAGGAAAGATGCATTCACCCTGCCCTCCCTGGGTAGTCTGTCACACTAATGGATTCTGTGTAGGTATAAAAAAAATATTCCTCCACAGTGGCCATCATTGCACGCAGGCAGAAAAGGAGAAGAGGGTGTTGCACCCTGCATGGAGAGTGCATGGGCTCCAGACAGCTTCTGGGCATCTGTCTTAAAAAAGAAATGTTTCTCAGTACATTCAGGAGTTGACTGCGCAAGTTCTTTCATTATAGGAACTATATACAGCATGCATGGTGTGTTTCCCTCAGGGTCGGTGCACAGAGTATTGTCCTGCATGTCCCAATGTCTCTGCTTTTGTCCTGTGGGACTTCTTTCAGCACTCCACACTGGGACTGGGTTAGGCCCTATCAATCATTTCAGTTGAAAGGGGCCTCTGATGGCCCCCCAGCAACTTTCCCAATGTTGGCAGTCAGCAGTCTTTTGGCACAACAATCTAGGCCTTTGATTCAGGAATTTCAAGCTGCATTTGTTGAACCCTTGAGGGCGTCACCTCGGGCCTGCATGATACCTTTTTACTAAACATTAGCTCCTTCCTAACAAAAAAAGACTAACCAGGAGACGGCCAGCGAGAATGTTCAGTATTTCTTCTCCTTGTTAGCTGGCCGTCTTGCGATAATCAACAGCTATAATTGACTTCTATTAACCCCCTTAACCCATTTGTAATATATGCACCCAAGGGTGGCTCAGACTTCTGCACTCCTCTCTAAGCAAAGGGGTTCCCCTGACTCCACACATGCATGCCCTGCTTCCCAACAGGACCCCGAGTCACTGTGCGTGATAAGCAGCTGACCCAGCCCACTCTAGGGGGTGCTAGAGAGGCAGCTAGCATAGTGGGCTGCCCCTCTGTCCCCTTTTACTGTCCGCCTCCACTCCTCGAAGGGAGGCCAGAAACAGAAGGGGTGGTCGGCCCCCATCTCCTTAACCCCCCCCACGCCATCCGAGACCAGTTCTGGCCCCGCAAGAGAGCGTCGCTTCTTCTTTGTTATAGGGTGAAACGAGTGTTTGGAGTAAGATGGTTTAGTATAGTGCGACTGCCCTGGTGAAATAGAATTATTAATTGATTTAATTTAGGGTCCATGCAAGCCCTAATGTTCCCAGACAACGGCTAACGCCTGGGTAGCAGTACAAGGTCGGAGGTCCAAGCACAAGCATTGAGGGACCACAATAGCGTGATGGTTAGCGCATGATCTACCAGCGGCAAGGTGCTGGGTTCAGGCCACAATATAGAGGTACAAGTTAATATCCAAGGTGGGTGCGACTGCCTGGCCTAATATTTTTAGTCTTGGGGTCTCAATTATCACACAAGCTGAAGGTGAGGTATGTGCAGCTTGCGTGGACCACCGGCAGTTTGGGGAGCAGCCGGGAGGTCCGGATGAAGGTTGCCCCTGAGGGATAAGTGGGGCAGCAAAATCCCCAGGTTAATTTGCTCAGAGCAGTGCCCTGTGACACCAGGAACAAAGGAAGAGGTTTACCAAAGTATTTCAAATGGTGTATTAATAGTGCCACATTTTCTTGTCCGCTATATCACAGGATAGAGAACATCGGAGAAGCGAATCAAAGAAAGAGGTTTGTATTAGGCAGCAGCCCCTGGTGAAGAAGGACAAGCACACATTTGAAGTTATATTGGTATGGTGGGTTTGTAGTGTTGAGGAAAAGTTCTAGTGCCCCACAGGTGTAGGGCCAACCTGGTTGCTGGCTGTCAAATGCAATATTGTCCTGTTAGTGTTTTAGGATGGAAGTTAACATGTCAAGCCAAGGTTCACCCAGCATCTTCTGCAATGGGGAAAGTATCATCCCTGAAATGAGTGATGTTGCACCTGACGCGTGGCGAGACACACGAGTTTTAGACATTTTTCCAGGAAAGGGTTCGTAGTAAAGGGGCAAACTAGGTTAAGAGACTGTTGGAAGAGCCAGCTCAGGGGCGCACCCTGGACATCCCACCAGTCACCCAAACGGTGGCTACCCCGGCCACTAAAGGGAGCAGGGCACCACAACATTCCAATGGTAAAGTGCTTGCAGCGGTTGTGCATCAAGAAACAGTGGATGGAGCGCTGTGGATCGCTTTGCCTGGCCACAATGGCACGACAGGAACACCCGCTGTGCAGACAGAAGTAGTTTAGCAACAAGAGCGTTGCCAGAGAGCCGTTTAGCAAGTGAATATATCGTGTGCACCCACTAGAAAGACTGGAAGATGGACCACAGACACTGTTGAAGCTGTTGATTGAATGACGGACATGGAAAAGACCAAGTAACGTGTCTATAAATAGAGACGTGAAAGGCTGTTCTTGCCCTGAAAAATTAAAAATTAAAAAATTGGAAATCAGTGAGAATAAAGTGGAAGGTGTCGATTTACATCCTAGATACCTTCACTCCTGCATAGTATATCAGCTTTGGTATAGAAAAATCCATTACCTCTGTAGGATAAAATCCAGCGCTGAAACGCGACTCCATGATTTAGTGTGGAGGTGAGTGCCAATATACGTGTGGACGACATCCCCCACCTGTTTGACAAACCGGAGTGGTCACAATAGAACCATCCGTCTCCTGAAGAAGGTCGCCTACATTGATTGGCCCAATTTGAGATCCTATCCCTTGACGACTGAAACATATGTCGAGTGAAATTGAATAAGCATGTTGCTATTTGATGTTATGTATTAACACTCACTGCCAATATAAAGGGGTGTTGAAATATATGTAAAAATTCGAGCATCTAGGAGAATTGATTAATGTATATTCTTTTGTGAAAGACTGAAGCATTGAGTGAGATTGTGTTGTGAAGGATGCAATGAATGGTGGTATATGAATGCGAGTGTCGATAATTGTAATTAAGAATTTGTGAAATTTTGCACATAAATACATTTATATTTTTTTACATAATTTGGTATTGTCAAGAGTGATGTTCTGATTTCATATGCCAAGGATTATTTGTTCTGTTGTTTACTGATATTTAGCCTAAAGAATCCTTGGTATTGTAGGCTTACCTTATTTAGAATACGTTTAGCAACAAGGGACTGGAATGAGTGAGAGGGGTAAGCTCATGGTGGATATGTTTAAATCATGCAAATTTCTATACACTTGGCAGGCATGCCTGGAGAACAAGAAGGCCCCAAGAATGCTTGGGAGAAGGGGACAGGGTGCTCCTGTATCTGCTGCCATCGCAGAGGGCACACAGGCAACAAGAAATTATGTGAGGTGGAACAATGCAAATAGGGGGAATTCCGGGAGAACCTGAGATATTGGGCTCTGTTTTACGGCAACAAGTATTTGCAGGATGGGACATTACCCCAAATTTGGTCCCAAGTTGTGGGGATGACTCCTCCACAGGGAATGGGTTTAGTGTCACCTACACATCCCAGGATAGGGCAGTGGGACAGAGTGCAAGGGGGACAGTAGCGGTGGAAGAAGGGGCACAAGAATATGTCAGGGAACATGCAGGCCAGGTTAGCAGCAAAGGGAGGATCGAAAGAAAGAGAAATTGGTTACCATAGCCCCCTTGCTGTATGACCAATCCACGCTGGCATGGCATTTGCCAAAACAGGTAAAGGAACGTATTTAGCCGAGGGAATATGTTTATATATTTTCGCTGTTGTGCATGGACACTGCGTGGCCAGATATCACAACCAGCAAAGAGTAGAAGAAAAGGCAAAAGAGGTACACGCCAGAGGAAATGATAGATCATTGGACCAAGGCCTTCTCCTTATTCTCAGCGGTAGTAATGGAAAGTTTCCCGGAACAAGATGCAGCTTTATGGAAATACAAGGACAGTATAGTGAAAGTACAAAGGAGTTATGGGACAACACAGTGGCTTGACTATGACATGGACTTTCAGTCCAAGATGGCACAGGTGCACGAAATGATGTGGGATCAGAAGAACATGGAATGATGCTTGGCTTACATGGGAGGAAGAGAAAGGCTAGCCAAGGAAATAGAGAGGTTGGAAGGTCAAACAGGTATGAATGGTTTAATAAGGATTTCAACACAAAGAGAGAGGTGTATCAGCCCTTTTTGCTGAGCAAGCAGGGAGTGAAGGACAGGGGCTGGCTTCGCAAAGGAGACATGGTGGCTTGAACAGTGGTGGCTGGAGGGCACCAGGCTGCACCAGTCAAGATGACAATTCATGCTGGATGTTTAATAGAAGGTTTTGCCAATTGAGTAATAGTTGCAAGTTTGCCTATGATTGCGCAAAATGCGGGGCAAACCATCCCACAACAGTATGCCACAGAATGCAAGGGAAGACCAGGCGCAGGGGTCAGTACAGGGGAGCACGGTAAGGGAAAGTGGGAGAAAGGTCCATCACCAATTGACAGACTTTGGCTACATGCATTATTGAATTACTATCCCAAGGATCGTGAGAGAAACTTGTTGCACAAGGGGTTCAGGGATGGTTTGACATGCCCGTACGAGGGGCCAATGACAGTTAGGGTGTCCAGTGTATACCCTCGGCAGATAAACTGCTGGGTATAGTAACTGAAAACCTTTTTGTGGGAAAAAAGTTTAGTTGGAGGGACAGTTGTATTTGACAGGTGCATGCCTATGGGCTGCTCGATATCATGTTCCCTATTTGAAGCCCTTAGTTCATTTCTAGAATGGGCAGCATTCAAGAAGGCGCATAGAGTTGGCTTAGTACACTATTTGAACGACTTCCTCTTTGTGGGCAAGAAGGGTTGTCAGGTTTGTGCTGCAGCGCTGTCCTAATCCAGGAATTGATGGGTCATTTGAAGGTGTCTCTGGTGCATGAGAGGATTTAAGGGCCAGAGGAACTGTTGGCGTTCTTGGGGATTGAAATTGGCACCATCAAAGGTAGCTGCAGATTATCAATGGATGTGGGTGAAGGACTGTTGGTAGAAATTGACCATAATCTGTTGAAAGGAGGAACACCCTGCCGAACGTTCAGCAGCTGCTAGCAAAATAGAATTTTGTCTCAAGGATGATTCCCATGTGCAGGGTCTTTACCTTAGGGTTGGAGTGAGCAACAGGGAGAGTAACCCAGAAATATCATCACATCCGTTTTAGCATGGGCCTCAAAGAGGATCTTCGCGTGCACACACTTTTAGAGAGGTATTTAATGGTGTCAAGTTGTGGAGGGCCCTATGGGTTACCAGTAGTGAGTTGCAGCTATATACTGATGCCTCAGGCCGCAAACTGTTCGGGGTCATTTTAGGGGATGAGTGTAACATCCTGAGGTGGTCCACACAGTGGCGAAAGAAAGGAAGGACTACAAATATCATGGCCTTGGAGATTTCTCCCTTTGAAATGGCACTTTTGCTGTGGCCGGGGAAGTTGCGTGACCGAAATGTGTGTTTGCTTAGACAGCAGGGCTCTGGTCCAAACCATTAACTTGCAGTCTGCCTCTAATCCTGTGGTTTTGGGTTTACTGAGGAAGTTGGTTGGAACATGCCTGTATCAGAACATTGAGTTTAGGGCGTGCCATGTGCAAGAGATTGCTAATACCGAAGCTGATGCTCTCTCTCGTTTTCAGTGGGACACGTTCCAGAGAGCTCCCCCGTGGGTGCAGAGGGACGGGAGATCCTTTAGGATAGAGTGGTGGCAACTGGTGTCATGGACCGGAGGCTCTGGGTACTGAGGGAGCATTCGCTCACAGAAGGAGTAAGATTCAGATACCAGCGGAGCTACAGAGATTGGCTGCGGACAGTGGCTTGGGGAAGGATTCCTGGCAAGGGCGGGTGTATGAGTTTGCGTCCTGGGCATGCAACAGGGAAAATCTAAAGGTTGGGTTGCTGAGAACCTGGCAGCTTTGGTATTTTACACCAAGCTGAGCAATAAGGTGGACCCCACAAAGAGATGTGTGGTGCCGATGGCGCTTAATCAATGGGGCAAGTTGGAAGGGCCTACAAAGGATGGTTGCCGGCCCATAGACTTTGCAACACTGACTAAGCTCTTGGGAGTAATGCCTGAAGTGTGCTACAATGCCTTCAAATGGCATTTTTCAGGGCAGCATTTGCCATTGCCTTTTTTGGAGCATTACGAGTCAGTGAGTTAGTGGCATGGAGTAAGAAGAACACAACGGGTAGATCACTGATGTTGCGAGATGTTTCTTTTCATAATGGTGGGAAGGTGATCATGGTGAGGAGGTCCTAAACAGGTCAGGTATTAAAGAGAGGAGTATAACATTGAATAGCATTGATGTCCGGTCAGGAAATAAGGCGGTTGGGCAGATGGGAATCTGACAGTTATAAGCTGTATATTTACCCAGGATGCTGGAAGGTTGGGAGGACCGGGTCCCACCTGTAGGTGGATACATGGTGGTTAAAGGCGACATCAGTAGGTTGATTGCTGGGATGGCCAGGTCTGGGATCAGGCTTTCCTGAGGACTGTTTGTTTTCTGAGGTAATTACAATGACTTGTGTAATATTGCAAGAACTGTGCTGTGCAATTTAGATACAGCAACTTGCGCAATATCTCAAGAAGTGTGCTGTGCAAATAACGATTAAGATGTTAATTGAGACATGTGTAAATAAAATTACTTGTTCAATGTTACTTGATGTGTGCTTTAACATGTTCTAATTACCTCAGCAGATGAAAAGGTTTGGGTCATTGGGCATTCCTTTGTAACGTGAGCAGAGAAGATAGCGCATCAATGGCCTTGGAGGGGTTGCGACATCGGGTTGAAAAGAAAAACAATGGTTTGCTTGGTGTTTTGGGCATGCAGTTAGCTTCCCTGCTGCCCACAGTAAGAAGGCATTTGAGAATGACCGCAGCGCCTAAGGTATTAGTGATTCACCTGGGGGTAATGACATTACCTCGGTGATAAGGGGGCAGCTGCGGTGACAATACAAGAGGTCATAAGGACCCTGGCACAAATGTTGGGTGAGATGGAAATTGTCTGGTTTGAAATAATTCCCAGGCATGAATGGCGACGAGCATGGTCTGTGATTGGGAAATCTAGGTAGACAATATATAGAGAAATTGAGAAATGTTTGTAGATAAAGGGCCTGGACTTTTTCAGGCATAGGATGTTCTGTGAAAAAGACCGAATTAATTTCAAGCAAAGATGAATAGGAAAACTAGAGGTGTGGGGGTTTTGGGGGTCGCAGGAGAGCCATCCCCAAAGCGTGGCAGAGTTACAAGGTGATCCTAGCTGAGGAGGAATCACGCTGCAGATGCTAGCCGCAAGCATTACCTGCTGGCTGCAGGAGACAGGGTGGGTGCAATGTGCACTTTCACCCTTAAGGACAGTTGCATTCTTCAAAACCTTCAGTGTCCCGGATTTTGATCCATCTAGGGGTATGGGAATTATGAGACTATTCCTGGTAGAAAGGCAACCAGAGGCGGGCTTTGACCCGGAAGGACATACCCAAAAGTGACAGAGTTCACCCGGAAGAAATAAACCAAAGTGAGGGTTCATCAGTTTGTTTGAAGCCCAGGAATGGCAAAGGGCCACATGGAGAATCTGCTTAGGGCCAGGTCCCCTTGGGGCCTGGGTAATGCTAGGATCGGTCGTAAATTGACTCTGAATAAAGCGATCTGTTTTCTTCCAAATAATCCAATTGTTTTGCATACATTATTTGAATACAATGTATGACATTTGCATTGGGCCATAGTAGGGGCTAGCCTATGATGATCCGCCAGCAAGCACAATAGTCTACCGCAGACTGACACAGGGGCTGCAGTGGTGGTGCACCTCCTTTCAAAAAATAAACTGTCTGTTGCCAGTGGGCAGAGGTAATCCCGCATTTCTAAGTGATGTCCAGGCCCTTCCTTGGACCCTTCGAGACAAACGCCCCTCTTGCAAGTCCAAAAGTTGTATTTGTGAATGCATGTATAAGATTGTATTTATGAAGCGCAAACCCAGCTAGGGAACAATGAAGCACTGTACAAAGGAAGCTTGCAAGCTGTTTACAACAAGGGAGGGCGTGGTTTGCAATATCAGCAGATACAATGACATTGTTCTGCTGAATAAATAACCACTTGGAAGAGATCTTCCTCTTGGTAACTTTTGTTTACATAGTATTAGTAGAGTTCTGGGTTTTATCTTGCACCTTTTAAGCAACACCGAGTCAGACACTTATGAGGCTCATTCATCTATTTTTTATAAAAAAATAAGTATGATGTCAAAGGCATGCTGATTCATTTTAATAAAGAGAGTGAATGACCAGGAAATGGGGTGCAGAGCTGGCTGGCATCAACACTGAACTTTCCCAGGCACGTGGTGACCTCTCATATACGAGTCACATTCTGCAAAAATCCTTGGTAAAGTGCTCTCCTTATTACCCTATTCTTTTCCAGCAGCCTGATAATTATACAGCCACCATTACTCATCAATGTGACTGACTTAATAGACTTTTACTGATGCAAAGGACAGCTCAATGAGAATCTTGAATGAGAAACGTACAGTCACCCAGAGAACTGAACGTTTTGTCAATAAAAAGCAAACTCAAATCTATTAAAATCAGAACCTGTACTTTTCATGGAAATTTTACAACTGACATTGAAGCAAATGGGAGAAAATGGTGCTGACGTAGGGCTTCAGATAAACTGCCATTTAGAACCCTGCAATAAAAAAATGTAGCAGCAGGATGGCGCACAGGGATTTGGCATTGCATCCACACAATGCACAGCAAAGTCTATTCTTTGTTCGTAGGGCAGAAAAAAGCATCTGACCTTGAGCTTGCAAGTCTGCGCTTGTGGCAGAATATTTTCAGTCACATTTAGGCCATGGGGGCTACTCTTGAACACCCTGCCCAGGGCAGACGCGAGGAGTTATGTCACTGCTCCTCTCTCTTGGAGTGATCGCTTTCTCCTTTCTTTCCACTCTTTCTCTTTTCCGGCAGGTCAAGCCGACTCCAGCACTACCACCAACCTTCTCGGTCATCCAACCGATGAAACGTGTGTCATTTGAGGCTTTCACCGCTACTTTCTCTCCTACTCCTGCACCTTTGGATGACTCATACCCTGAGACAGTCCTCTCTAACCTTCATCTCTCTATCTCTAACACGCTGGATGTCCTTGCCCTGTCATGAAGCCCAAATCCAAGTGCAACTCTTGGTACGATTCCGACCTTGCCTACCTTAATCGCAAGTATAGGGCTGTAGAGAGGAAGTGGAGGGTCTCAGGCTCATCCCCTCAAATTGGCCAGCTGCCTTCTCCAAAGGAAGTGCAGGTTCTCTGTCCTCTCTAATAAGAGAGCCTACATCCAAGCCTGCCTCTCTACGGTATCTAACAACTTGGCCAAACTTTTTTTAAATCTGCAAGGAGCTGGCCAATCCTGCTGCAGTCTCCCTCTCATGTTCGCTACTATGCCCTCTGCATGGTCTTGGCATCTCATTTCACTACTAAAACTCAGGACATCCTGTCCACCCTCTCTTCCTCTACCTCCTCTTCCTCCTCCTCTACTACTCCTGGACCATTTGAGGCCCTCTCTCCTGCTCCTTTCTCCTCCTTTCCCCTGTTCACCCGTGATGATGTTTCAAGACAAGTCCGATCTATGAAATTCTCATCGAAGCAGGTTCTGCCCTGCTCATCCTGAACCATCAAGGACCACATGGACAACCTCGCTCCAGCCTTGGCCAATTTCTGCAATCACTCCTTTTTCTCCTCCCCCTAAGCACTCTCTTGTGCACCCTCTTCTAAAGAAGCCCTCAGCCGATCCTTCCTCTCCGGCTAACTATTGCCCCATCTCCATCACTCCTTTCCTGGGCTAACTCTTGGAAAAGCTGGCCATCTCCCAGCTTAATCTGTTGGTTGCCTCCATGACCACCAGTCTGGCTTCAGAGCTGCCAGAAGCATGGAAACTGCTCTCCTGAACACCTCTGAAGACTTGCTCTCCAATCTTGACTCTAATCTTTTTTCTGTCCTCATTCTCATTTATCTATCCTCTGTTTTTGACATGTTCAACCATGCCATCCCATTCTGCTCAATCGCCTCTGTGACAACCTTGGTATTACTGATTAGGCCCTGGCCTGGTTGACCTCCTTTCTCACCGACCGACTCTCTCAGCTCCAACTGGTGTCTTTCCTCTCTTCTCTCTCTCCACTTGTGGTGTTCCCCAGGGGTCTAACCTCTCTCCCTGGCTCTTCAACCACTACCTGGAAGCTCTTGCCCACTGCATTGCAACTCTCTGCTTCAATTTTCAAAGTTATACGGATGACAATCAGCTCTCTTTCAGGCTCCCCTCAGCCACGTCTGCTACTTCTCTCATTCCAGACTGTCTGACCGCAATTCAGGAATGGTGTGCCACCAATGATCTCTGCCTTAATGCCAGTAAGAATGAGTTCCTCCTTATTGGGACACATGCTCCCTCCTCTCCTCTCTCTCTCTTTCTGGCCTCCCACCCTGTGCCCTCTTCCTGCTCCTTCCTGTAAGGCTAAGAACCTTGGTGTCATCTTCGACTCCACCCTCTCCTTCTCTCCTCAAATCTCTGGCATCTCTAAGAAGTCAAACTATCAGCTGCGCCTCTCCAGAGTTATTCTTCCTTTTCTCACTTACCACCAGAAGCTCACGGTCCCCAGAGCTCTGGTCCTCTCCAGGCTGGACTATTGCAACAGCCTCTTTCTAAATCTTCATGCCTCTACTCTTCGACCGTTACAACTTATCCAGAACAGGACTGAAAAACATGTCCTTGTCCTCAAGCCTAGGAATCGTAGCTCTCCAGCTCTGCAATCTCTTCACTGTCTCCCCGTGGCTGCAAGGATCAAGTTCAAAACCTTCTGCATCATCCACAATGCTTTCTGGGGCTGGGAACGCTCTACCTCCAACTTTCTCTTCCAAAACCTCTTCCTTCTCGAGCTCTCCACTCATCCACCTCCAACTCTCTGAGGATCAGACACTTCTCCAAGCAGAGAGTTGGGGGCATATCTAGCTCCCCGGCTGGGGCCTCCCTCTAGAACAGCCTCCCTGCCACTCTCAAACATGAGCAGAACTACCTCTGTTTCCAGAAGCAACTCAAGACCTTCCTTTTTGCTTCCACTTTCTCTCTTCCTCTCGCCTGCTGATGCACCTGACTGCTTTGCGCACTGGTCACCTCGTCACACTCTGAACTTGGGTACAGGCTCCTGCATGCCCAGTTGTCCTCACACTGCCTCCAGACTCCCCAGCATTTAAGGGTCTGTCTATGCAACCCTACAGTCCCTTCTCATTCAGAAATACTCAGAGCTTCAGTGGGAGAGAGGAAAGCAACACTGTGACAAGGGTGTGTAAGTACCCAGAACATTACCCCTTTGTCCCGCATCCTCATGAAATTTCTTACCCAATAAGGATAGACCAAACATGTAAAAGGGCAGTGGAAAGAAAAAGAAAGTGTCTGGGCTAGCCTGAGTGTCCTCCCTGCAGACATCTGCAAGAGAAACACTTCTAGACACATCCCATGAGGCAACCATGCTCCAGTTGACCTACCCTAATTAGACTTACGAACCATCACATCAAAAGAAGCAGAAGCCATGACGATAAACAGCCTGACCCATCACCTCAGAGTATCACTCGTGGGGTCCCTATTTCCCCCAGACCAAAGCCAAAAAAGAAGTTTCAAAGTCTGAAAGAATAAGTCCCACATAAATAAAAGTTGTCAGCCCTCTGCTCATTAACACATGCAGAGAAAAGCTCAGCTCAGACAGCAAGGGAAGTAGAATGTCTTTATTCAGGTGGATGAGGACAAAATATTGGCCCTGAAATAAGGAGAGGCTCCAAGGAGAAGACCCCCTGGAAGAAATCTCAAGTATGAGTTCCTACACTGCAGTTTTCTTAGCTCCCTTAATCTTCGTGCTGAGTACATGCCCGCCTGGATAAGAATTTTGACCAAGAGAGCCTGTTAGAATTTATCCCCAAGGGTCCAAAGGACGGACTCCTCTCGGACGTCAGCACTGAAGGAAGGTCCGAGGACAGGAACATGGATCTGATTCTAGGTCTAGATATTTCAAAACATTTTGGGAGTTGCTTCTCATGTCCCTTAACAGATGAGACTGAGTTCCAGGGTGCCCGGAAACACTAACAGAATTTAGCTGTCCCCTCCTTCCAACTGCAATTCGAATGATTCTCTGAAATGCAAGAGTTGAGAGGGAACTACCTCTACTGATGCATCTGTTTGCAGAATAGCACACAGCTGTTATTGGTGTGACTTCATGGCACAGTTTTCTAGACTGAGAGTGCATAGGATTTCCCCATAAGCCAGTTTTGTATTTAGGGACACTGACTGTCGCTTTCCATGATAGTGGCACATAGTAAACTAACAGTCCCGCCTGATATCAAATAAAACTTTTTAAAAAACAGGAAATAACAGACTTTAGTAAAAGGGCAATGGAATGTGTCATGTTGACACTTTAGTTCCGGGGCACAAGGGAGGCGGGAGGCAGGGAAGGAAGTGACGCGGGAGAGTGGGGTTTAAGGAGTTGGCACGCATCAGGGAATAAAAGGAGACGTTTGTAGAGCAAGCACCGGCTCTGTCTTTTCTTCCCATGCAGCGATCAAAGCGCGGGTGGATTATCCGTCACACTGACATAGTCACCACACTGGTGACAAAGACACGGTGTCAGGGCGAGGACCCTGGAGTGCGGCGATGAGAGGTGCAGCGGCAAGGCGAGGACGACAAAAGCCTGCCCAGCCCTGCCTGGCAAAAGCAAGCCCGAGATGATAAAGCGAGGTCATTAGAGACCTGCTCGGGTTGCAAAAGCTGACAGAAGGTTTAAAGCGGTCGAGGAGGACCAGGCCGTGGCGGTGTAACAGATGATAAAGGGGTGAATTAAGAGCATATGAGGAGGTCACGTGATGGTGCTCGTGCCCATAGGCAGTCATCTGCCAACACCCTAACTCCCCTGGAGCCCTATACAGAGCTAAGAAGCCACCACAGTCCTCGTGCCTAAAAGGCGGCCGTGTGAACAGACTAAGGGGGAGTACATCCCCAGTGGAAGGCTGCATTTGCACCAGTAAAAGGTTGCAAGGGGCAGGTGAAAATGTCTGACCAGGAAGGCCCCCACGATGCGGGCCAGAAAATGCAGGCACAACACCCAGCCACTCCACAAGCACATGCGCCGTATAGACTACCAGACACTCTGTTGGTACAGATGCCAGATGTAACGGATACACGCAACATGGGGCAGAGGTGGGCCAGATCGATAAGGGACTGAAGAAATACAGAAATATCTACTCAAACTGGCAGTGAGGCCAGTGATACCTCATAGATGAGATGCCCGCCACAGCCATTGATTCCATCCAAGATCTGAAAGGGGCCTTATCAGCATATTTCACCCCGCACACCAACGTGGACTATGAGTGCCACTTTTTCTACAGCACGAAACAAGCAAAGGGTGATACCATGGACGCCTATGTCATGAGACTGTGGATTAAAATGAAACACTCTGAGTTTGCAAACTACTCCAACACAGAGGCCTCGCACTCCCAAATTATTTCAGGGTGCGAGTCCCAAATGTTCAGATGAAAATTACCACAAAAAGCCTGCACCTTGGATGAAATACTGATGCTCACAAGGGCGGAAAGGGCAGTGGATTCACAAGTGGCAAGCTTTAACATCACATCACCCATGGAATCCGTACACCGACTACAGCAGGAGAGGAGACAGGAAGAGCCCTTCTGCTTCAGATGTGGGTAGGAATATCCACACGAGGGCACGTGTCCCGCGATTGGCCAGAGATGCTAAACGTGTGGTGAGGAAGGACACTTCAAATCAGTATGTCGACTCCCCAAAGAGAGAGCGTGAGACAGAGGTAGCAAGTCGACTTCAAGATACAAACCCAGACCCTTCTCCCAGCACCACAAGCACTGGGGGTGACATCACATCCACCACAGAGACCTAAGGACCCTGAGTTGAAGGAGATTGAGCCCAGTGAAGAAAGACACAGGAGAGAACAAAGAGAAAGAAGGAGATATGTCACTCGTGTGAGACCCAAGCGCAGATCCGGATGTTACGTACGCTACCTGGTAGAACAGTCCCCTTCGGAATCTGAAGTCAGTTCCTCAGGAAGAAAACAGCAGAAGAAGGGCTACGTCTACGCCCTGGGCAACACAGAGGCCACATAACACAGCCCAACATTGGTAATGAGACTGAATGAAAGACACACATAATTTCTCATAGACACTTGGGCTACCGTGAACGTGATCATTGAACAAATATTCAAGGAATTACCACAAGCCCCTAAACTGAATCCAGTTTTGGTCGACATATACCCTTATGGAGCTACAATGCCCCCCAAATGCCTCAAATTCCTTGGACAATTCGAGGGAATATGCCGCTACAAGGGTCAAGCGAAAATAGTGCTACTACATGTGCTGGCGACAGAGAGCGAGAGTGGCTGCATAATCAGTTTTAAGACAGCCATTGACATGGTCCTAATACTCGTGCTCTATAAGCTCATGGTACACAAATATACCGATCCAGTGCACATGATAAATTAACTGTACCCAAACCTGTTTGAAGGAATAGGGAAGCTACGACCTGGCAAGTTAAGCTGCATATTGATGAAGAGGTTTGCCCAATAGTGGACTACTATAGGGACATAACAGTGAATATGCAGAGGAAGGTTAAAGATGTGCTACACAAACTCATAGAACAAGACATCATAGAACCGGGCACAGGCCCCACCACATGGGTCTCGCCCATCGTCCCGGTGCCGAAGAAAGCATCTGATGCCATCAGGCTATGTGTACATATGAGGAGGCCTAATCAAGCCATTAGGAGGGAAAGACACATGGTACCGCGTATCACTGACATGATACACATTTTAAATTGAGCCAAAGTGTTCTCCAAACTGGACTTGCAAAAGGGTTACCACCAACTGGTATTGAGTCCCGAGAGCTGGAACATCACAACTTTTGTCACACACCTGGGACAGGTACAAGAGTCTGAGATTTGGAGTATCCTCCACCGCAGAGATATTTCAGGCGGAAATCCATAATATGATAAAGCACATTCCAAACTGCATAAACAGCGATGACATCTTGGTGTTTGGGACTGATGTGGGAAAACACAATGACACATTGGCCAGGGTGTGCATGGCATTAGAGGCCGCCAACCTTACCTTTAACTAGTATAAATACGAGTTCAGGAAAGGCACTTTAAAGTTCTTCGGCCACATATTTCCCGAAAATGGGATGACACCTGACCCCGAAAAAGTCACTGCGCTCAACGAGACACCTCCACCGACCAACGTCTTGGAACTAAGGTCCTTTCTGGGCATTCCCAGTTACTGCACGCAATATATTAAAGACTTTTCCATGGTCAGTGAGACCCTCAGGGCACTAAGCAAGCAGAATGTGGCATTTAAATGGTCAGAGGACTGCCAACGTGCCTTCACGACAATTCGCGAAAGAGTGGCTGGAGCAGAAAACATGCTCTACTTTGACTCGGACCGCAAAACGGAGCTAACCGTGGAAGCAAGCCTACTGGGGCTGGGTGCCATTCTAGCTCAAATTGACCATGCTGATCCGACACAAACTCACATAGTTACATACGTGAGCAGAAGCCTCTCAGCCACAGAGCAAGCCTATTCTCAGGTAGAGAAAGAAAGTCCGGCAAGTGATATCAGAGGCATCGAACAAGCACACCTAGCCCACAAGATGGAAGCAGACCAGGCATGCCAAATAGTGTGTGACGGACTCAGATCAGGCCAATGGAGGAGAGCCAAAAAAAGAGGTTGTCTTGAGTCGGACAATGTACGACTGGAAGTGGACAGACTGTTGCAAGTGAAGGAGGAGCTAGCTCTCTCAGAGCATAATCTGCTATTGAAGGGTCACAAGACGGTGATCCCTGCCTCATTAAAACTGGAAGGTGGCAGAATTGGCCAACGAAGGACACAGAGGAGTGGTCTCCATGAAACGCATGCTGCGCCAGAAGGTGTGGCTTCCGCAACTAGACGCTATGGTGGAAGAACTCCTAAAGCCATACCCCATGTGCTGCCTCATCACACCCAACCAGCATCCTGAACCTTTGCGAATGTCTGAATTACCTGAATGCATATGAGAGGCTATAGCCACTGATTTCTTTGGACCTATTCAAGGGATAAAATATGTGTTAGCCATCATGGATCAATATTCCAGGTACTCGGAAGCCCAAATCATATCTTCAACAGCGGCTCAACACATCACACCTGTCATGGACCGCATCTTCATGGCATACGGCATCCCTAGGAAAGTAAAGACAGACAACGGGCCTCCGTTCAATGGACAGGACTTTGCGAGATTTCGTGAATACATGAGATTCCACCTTCACAAAATCACGCCACTCTGGCCGCAGGCCAATGGCATGATTGAACTTTTTATGGCTAACCTTAAGAGAGCTCTACAGGTGGCACAGCTCATGGGGCAGCCGTACGAACAAGTGCTCTACCAGTTACTAAGGGACTACCGGAGCACACCACACAGCTCCACCGGGAAGAGCCCAGCCGAAGTGTTGTTCGGGAGAGATATCAGGACCAGGCTACCTCTGGCCC
Organism: Ambystoma mexicanum; assembly: GCF_040938575.1. NCBI lineage: Eukaryota > Metazoa > Chordata > Amphibia > Caudata > Ambystomatidae > Ambystoma > Ambystoma mexicanum. The sequence goes on from NC_090923.1 coordinate 753,480,817, forward strand.
GCCCTTAGGAGGGTTGACAGCTACAGGACGACAAACTGAGGGAACAAGATCGAGCTGCTAAGAGTCGCATGAACGATTACGCAGATGTGCACCAGAAAGTTTGAGAACCTCAACTAGAAGTGGGGGACATAGCAGCTGTAAAACAACCACAGACCCAAAAGCCCACGACGGACTTCCAGGAGGAGCCCCTAATCATCATGGAAAAGAAGGGCTCCATGATCACTGCTCAAGGGGACAAGGGACAGACCACCCGCAACTCCTCACACTTCAAGAAGTATCGAGGAGACACTTGAAATACCTGATGAACACCTCTCTGATGAATTCTATCAAGGAGATTATGAAGAATCAGATGCTTCTGGTCTAGAGGACACAGGCGAGAGACCAAAGGCCAGAGGCTCTGGGGAATGCTCCAGCTCCAGACCGCAGAGATCCAGGAACAAGCCATGCCGCCTTATTGAAGAAATGGGCTAGCGGCCCGTTCATGTTTGTATACCACTCCTGTTGGGTAACTGTTTAAATTAGGGGCAATGTCATGTTGACACTTTAGTTCTGGGGCACAAGGAAGGCGGGAGGCAGGGAGGGAAGTGACGCCAGAGAGTGGTGTTAGGGGAGTTGGCATGCAGCAGGGAATGAAAGAAGACGTTCATAGAGCAACCACTGGCTCCGTCTTTTCTTCCTGTACAGCGATCAGAGCTCGGGTGGATTATCCCTCACATGGGGATTGTCACCACAGAATGCCTTACCTGTTTCCTGGAGCTGTTGTGTCGTTCCATGTTTCGAACATCTGCAACTCTCACTTTTACCGAAATTCCTTTAGGGTTGCCTGAGTACTCTCAATGCTCATACAAAGTGACCAGTGCACCACGTTGGAGAATTGGTGTGTTCTTGGGAGTATTACCCCAGGACCTCTTGAGACTTCTAACTTGCATCACTCTCTTGTTTTCAGGGACTTTTCCTTTTAACATACCTGAAGTTTGCAGTCCAATGTGATTGCATTGTTTTTTTCGCTAAGACTCTGAAGTTTGCCTTCTATTAATGGGAAGCTCTTGATTCAAATGTCGGCACGCCAGTATGGATGTCCAGTAGTTCCTAGGATTATTCTACTATATTTCCTTTGCCAGGGCATACAATATTCTTGAGGGCATGCAACTATATTTCTGTCATAAGTGCATGCAGTGCTCATTTAGTGTTTTCATTGGTCAACTGTTATTTTTCTTTTCCTTGAAAAGTTAGTAGCCTTATTCGTAGATGTTTTTTCAACACCTGTTTTAAGTGGCAACCACTTGAACCAAATACAATGTTCAAGTAGAATGCCTGTGCAACTTGTTTCCAAATGGTATTGATTGCTGTAGTATGCAGTTATGCGCTTACAAATGTTATCTCATCCAATTGGTGGATACATTTATTGTGATGACTTCAATGGAAACCCAATGTGTTCCTTAGTTATTTTTCTTCTTTTTCTTTTGGGTCCTGTGGAATGCCAGCATTTCCCTCTGTTGTTCTTTTTGCCTGCTGACTACTTCAATGAATAACTGCTCGCTGGGAGAAGGATGTTGAGGTAAGGTGTCCATGAACTCCAGAATGGCAAGCATTCATTGTTGTTGGCTAAGGCCTTTTATAGTCTTTGCTTCAAAATTGCCAAAGAGAGGTCTCAATTCATGGTGGATCTCTGAATTCTTGTGGGATTGCAAGGCCTGCTTGTAAATGAAGACTGTTCCAACTCTGATTAGGCTATGGCAGGCTAGGGATGTCCACCTTCTAATTAGTCTGATGTTGCAACTTCTTATGTAAGCTTACTGCTGATTGTCAACAAACCCCTCCTGGGCTCCCTGAATTTCCCCACTACGGTGCCCAGTACGTATACGCCCAACCGGCCTGACCGTAATCACCTCACCCAAAGACCATCCTGCCCACCTGGGTTTTGGTTGGTGCTGACGATCATCATGACCACCCTTTGTGCATGTATCTGATGTACCAGGTCTATGGATTCCCCTAATCTCTCTTTAGGACCGCCCCCTTCCAATCTATGAGGTAATGGAGTCTTCCTCTCGCTTGCTTAGAATCAAGTATAGATCAAAGTTCATACTCCATCACCACTTTCACTTGTGTGGGTTCTGGTGACCATGTGGTTGATTTAGCTTTTGGGTGGATGGGTTTTTACTAAGACAAATGGCTAACTGGGTAGATTTCTAAGGATTGTTAGTCACATTGCCACTTTACCAATCAAGGAAGGTATCATGTAGGGCCTATTTATTTTGGTTTTTCCATTCTTTGACATTAAATATGGAAATTTTAGCTGGCTGGGCATACTTTGTCCAGTTTTTGACATCAATGGGAGTTATTTATCTCCTGCACGCAGCCTAAGAGAGCCTGGATAACTTAGAACCAACAGCTACCATGTGCTTCCTATCACTCCCTAGGCATTTGGCGACATTCAGAATACCTATGTGATATTAACTCTGACCACCCAGAACATCCACTTACAGGACAAATATACTCCCAGATTGTCATCCCTCCCAGAATGCCACACCCTCAGAAGCTGTTTCTCCAGCATTACCACCTGGATGGCCACTGATCTCCTGAACCTCTACACATACAAAATGGAATACATCCTCACTGCCCCCACCCCACAGACAAAAACCTAAACTCACCCCCTGAATGAAAGAACTCGACACAGACAACCCACACATATCCTTTTGTTAAGTTTCTTTACCATTTTGATAATCATAGGTAATCATAAAAATGTAAACACTATAATTAAAAAACAAAGGAATATGAACACATACCATCGTCACAATATACATATTCAGATCCTGACACACCAGTCAAGTCCCTAGACCTCACCATTAACCCCCACCTTTCCTTCACACACCACCTAGCCGCTGTCACCAAAACATGCAACCTAAAGCTACACTGCCTACTCAAAATAAGGGACTCATTACGAGTCGGGCGGTAACCTGATGGTTTTTCCAGCTCAGTTACCGCCGGACTCGTATTACCATTCCGCCTCCGTGATTCCCAGAGTTACCTGGGCATTTCAATGACGGTGACCCGGGAATTCCGGAGGCGGAATTCGGTAAATCCCCATTCCCATTGAGTCCCATAGGACTGAATTACCTGACTCAATGGGAATGGGGGCCATGGAAACACCGGCACCATCTCGTGATGGTGCCGATGTTTCCACGTCCGCCTGCAGGCGGGCAGTGTTAAACCCGCCAGGTCAGACCTGGCGGGAATGACACCTCCACCTGTAGGACTCCGAATTACCCGGTATGGAAATAACGGTGGCGGCGGGTTTACCGCCACCGTATCTTCCATACAGGGTGACTCGTAATGAGGCCCACATTCTTCATCTTGATGTCTTCCGTACTGCAGTCCAGGAACAAATTCTTGCCAAGCTGGGCTATGGAAATGCAATTCTCATTAGACTTCCCAACAACGGCCTAACACCCCTTCAAGCCATAAAGAATGCAGCAGCAAGCTACATTCCACATCTACCCAAACACTTACACATCTCCCAGCTCTCTCTCAGCTCCACTTACGCCCATGCCCCAGAGAAATGATTTCAAAGGACGTTGCATCATATATAAGGCCATTCACCTCAAAAACGTCATCATACATTCACAACAAACTGAAATCCAATCTGCACCCAGAGCCTGGAATACCCTCACATCCTCCATCCTTACCACACCTTCCATGACCACTTTGTACAAATGTCTCAAACGTACCTCACCACACTTAATCCAGCCTGATGACACCCCATGTTATACTTTCACTATCCTAATATTCCTATCCTGTTCTTAAAGCATTGAACGTTTTTTTCACCTCCTCCCTTTGATCGTTGTGTGATGCGACGAGATCCTCTAAGTAGGATAGTGCTGTACAAATGTTTAAGTAAAATAAAATTAAAATAAGATATGTTAGGGAATGTGCATCAGAGATAGCAAAGGACACATATAGTGGACATTTAAGGCATATTCTATCATGTATAATGGAGAAAAAGACCTCATGACAAGTCTGGTGGTTTTTCAGTGGAAAATCTGCCGACATACCGCCAAATGGAATATCCGTTACCGCCACTTCATCTCGTGAACTTACCCCAGGATTATGATACGATATGATTTGATATTTTATTTATAGCGTGCCCATACATAAGTGTCTCAAGTGGTATTAGGCGGTGTAAGTCCCCATTATTTGGAGTACTTAGGACTCCATGGGAATTTCCGACGGAATTACCGCCAGTGGTTATTCTGCCTATTTTGCTGTTTTTTCATGGCAAGGTGGAGGATTTATCTCCAGAATTTTCCTGGAGGAAAATCCATCACCTTACCAGCAAAGCTGTAGCATGGTGGTGCAGTTATGCAACAGTGATGCAGTCATAACAGAGTAACGACTGCTTTACTAACGTTTTTTCCTTGGACTGCCGTACTCATAATGAGGCCCTTCAATGTGTTTATCTTGGGTGGAAGTTTGAGGTGTGCTATGCTCTAGTTCATCAGTCAAGAGAAGTAGTTCATGCCTACAGGGTCTGATACCCAGGAGCTGCTTCTAGCTCAGAGTCATCAAATCTCAATATTGAATTCTGGTGGTCTAGCCAGTAAGAGCTGATTTTCGGTATGTATCTTTTTCATTCTGTAAGTACTTATTGGCTTGTATCAGAATGTCTTCAAGGTTTTTATGGTGTCTTTTGACAATTGTTACAGTAGGGATTTCTTGGGCTTGTAAGGTCATTGTGGGAGAGGATAACCATGAATTCCACAAAAGGGTGAAAATATTAATGATGTATGCGGAGCACTGTTTCTACCTGATTCCACTGCCCAAAGAGCTGGGGGGCTCTGCACTAGAGCTGGGGGAGAGGAGGGGGGTTAGCTTTCCAGTAGATGCACCCAGAATTTGGCACTCCCATCAACGCTTCAAGAGCCTCATCAAAACTTGGCTCTTCAACAAGTTCTAACCTTTAGTCTGCCCTTGGCAACCTAGTTCCTCACCCCCTGTCTCACCATGCTTTGTCTGAGCTGTGCCGTCCTTTTGTTTGTACAATAATCATGCGATGCCTCGAACTGAGACAGCCTAGTTCTCTCCCTGTATTTATATACTGTAATTTTGCACTTCTCTATGTAAGCAGCTAAGCCTTTCTCATGTAACTGAAGCTGTGATACCTCCGAGTTTGGGCGTGTAACAAATGCAATAAATAAAAATAAATAAATAAAGTAAAGAAGGACACTCTTTCTCGTCATAAATATTTCCCCAGGATCTGATTGGCCCTCTTAGTCACTTTTCAGTTTGTTGATGTTAACTCGTGGACAGACGTAGTAGAAGACGGATCAGAACTTGGCCAGTAATTCGGGTCCATGATCGGTGTTGATAACTGTGTACTCCAAGGAGTTAACTACATTGCTCAACACTTTTTCAGCAAGTGTTTGGGCTTTTGGGAGACATTTAAGAGGTACGAATTGGACAATTCTTTAAATGTTGTCCAATATTACAAGGATAGTCTCTGAGGTTTTGCTATTGGGTAGAATCAGGTGCATGGAGATAGTGTACTATGGTCTTGGAGTACAGGTAGAGGTTGTAGGAGACCTGTTGGTGCATGCCTGCTTTGAGGATTTGCTCTGTGTGGAAAGGATGAAAGTCAAAACCTACTTCTGGATCGTAGTACTTAAGTTTGTCCCCCACTAACTTCCCTGGATTAATTCTGTGACCTTTCTAATACCCATGGGCGTAATTATAGGAGGGCGGGGGTTTGGTCCCCCCCCAACTTATGTGTCATGCCTTTTTGTCCCCCCCCCCCCATCTTTTGTCAGGAGGGCCTGGGCACTGCATTGCATTGTGACCGCCAGGGGAGCTGAATTCAGTTTTATTTTGCAATTAATGAACCATAGAGAATTCACAGGGCAATCTCAATGACTGTAAAACATCAGCCTGTGACGTGTGCAAGTCACCCACACTGTGTGCAAATGCACCGCCAGCGCCGGTCCATTTGGGGAGTTCGGCTATATTGTTGATTGTGAGGCCTCATAACGCTTTCATATCACACAACCAGTACCTGCACTGATTAAGTTTGTGCAATTTCTGGAACGCACCTAAGGAACAAATCAGTTTCAAAACTCGATCTGTTAAGCGAAAAATATACCTAATTGGGACACAACTAAATACATATTACAGATCTGTCTTTTCTTTTAAGAATAAAGTAAAATTGGTGGAATGTGCTCTTACTTCACACAGTCTGTACAGTAAAATGAAAGTGACTCCAATCTACCTTTAAGTTCTGGCTGTTAGGTGGCACTTTATAGCCACCTATGGCATTGGAGTAAAGATAGGGGATATGGGATGCCAGGATTGACATTCCTTCTGGATGTTTGGCTTTTTACCAACCCATTGCCGGCCAGGGCCATGGTAATCACTATGGAAAGTCCAACCCACCACATGCCCCTCCCTGCCCAAAACACTCCCACCTGGCATCTTTTTGAGCTATATCTATCACCCATTTATATCACCATTTGTGCAGTATGGGGTCCACGAGTGTTGTTTTTTAGCAGTTATCTGGGTGTTAATGGTTTAGTGGCAGCTGTAAATGAGCTAAATGAAGTAAAAACATCTTAACCAAATGTGCCTGTAGCCACTTGATTAATAGGCTATATGTGTGTCCTTGCACCTGCTCCTTGCACTTCCGCCCTGTGACCAGCAAGCACTAGAAAAGGCAAACATGTTGGTGTGTTTAGGTATTAGAAAGGCATTTGCCAGTCACTGATATCGTATGATCAGGTCATCATCATACCATTTACCAACTGTGGCCAGGTTGTACCACGATAGCAGTGCCTGGAAAAAGGCCTGCACCATGCCTACACAAAAGCAAAAACTGTTGGTGTTGGCATTGCTTGTTTTGGTTACTGTCACCCCTGAAAAGATGTTGAAAATTAAACAAAACGAGATAGTGATGTCTGCTTCCTTAAAGAGGAAAGTAGCATTGTAAACGTGATTATTTATTTTAAAAAAGGCATGCACCTTTTATTACAGTAATACATTTCTCTTTAAAAAAAAAAAATAGCTTTCTAAATTATAAATGCACAACCATTTACTGCACAACAGGATAGCAGCAACGTGTTTAGGACATATCCAGGCAGTATTGGGGCAACACACTACCTACCGCTCTTTGCATGGGAGATTTCCAAACCATTGCCCAGATTACTTACTGTTAATATTCATTACTTCTAGTCCTACTCTTCCTTGTCCCAGTACTTACCATTGGGTATGTTCCTACTCCCAGGAACTCTTTTTTTCAGGCTGGCCTCCAGCAGCATAGTTAGAAGCGGACAAGGGATGTTAGGTGCCACGTGGGAGGGGCTACCAGGCATAGGTGAGGTGATGGGAGACAGACAGCAGCAAAGTGAGAAGGTGACAAGTGGGGGCGTGTGAGGTGCCGTGTGGAAGGGGTGAACAGGTGAATATGAGGTGCTGGAGACCTGTCCAGGGGGATGTGAGATGCCACGTGGGAGGGGAGACAGGTAGATAGGTAGGTGAGCTGATGGAAGAGGGGCTTCAGGGGGAGGAAGCAAGTGATGGCTAGCGAAGTGTGGGGTACTGCGAGGGCCAGGTGCTGGGTGAAGTGTAAGTTCAAATTTGGAATGAAGGGGGTTGAGCTGCGATGGGGAGTGGGCACATACATTGGAGAATCTGAGATGGGGCAGACATGTACTTGAATATTAGGGACTTTCTATGGGGCATGTAAGAGGATACGCAAAGTGCAGTGATAAGCAGAACAGAAAAGCCCAGAGAAAACTAGTGGGTGAGGGTCTAGCGATGCTTCAGGCATCATTCTGAAGGAGTGGGGGATGATAAGGCGGGTCTAGAGTCAGCAGAGGAGGCCTGCCCATGGTCTAGTGAGGTAGTGGGGCAGGGGTTGGGTCAGTGACGTTATTTCACCAAATTGCCTGGGGTAGTGGAAGTGACATCACATGACCCTTGAGCCCCCAGATGACATCACAGGAAGTGATGTCATTTGACCCCACCCCAAAGTAATATCGCGGGAAGTGGTGGAACACGACCTTTCACCCGTTTGTATTGATGTTATTTTGCTCATAGATTTCTCTAAAATGTTGTAGCCATTGAGATTCCTGAATGTGATTGGTCTGTTGAAGTCCCTTTGAAGTTAGTTTATTATTTATTATCGCCCAAAAGAATTTAGCATTTTTGTTTTCTATTGCCATTATCATTTGTCCGGAATCCTGCTGGCAGAGCTGAGCTCTATGGGACTTGGCCCAAATACGATACTTTGCCTTCAGGTGCTTTGCTTTACTTTCTTTTGTTGTTGGGTCTTCTTTATTTAGGGCCCGTAAATCTTTAAATAGTTGTTTTTTCTTTTATGCTAGTTCTTGGTCAAATTGGTGTTGTCTTGTTTTTTTACTTTTCATGCTCTTTGTGTCTGTTTCTGTGAATATGCTTAGACATGTTTTGTAATCAACATCTGAGAACGATGACTCTTGCCATTTTTTTATTGCCATTTTTAACTGTGGAAATGATTTATTTGAGAGGCGTAGTTTGTTTTAGGCCATTGTTTGTATTCACTTTATATGGCCAAATACTTTTGATTTTGATTCGTAAAAAAAAAGTAGTCTAAGGTTGCAGGGGCGTTGTAACATGCCCATGTTGTAGACCCTGTCAGATCGCTCTTTACATTTCCGTTTACCATGAGATCCCTTAGTTTTTGTTCTTACAGTAATCTATATTTAGATCAACACAAACAAAAAGACCCATATTTCCAAATTCTTCTCTGATATCATCAATGACGGTCATGACTGATCCTAAGAATAGGTCACCGTCCTTGGCCTTGCTGTTCCAATACAAGGTGATAAATGTCTGCGTTAGTTTTGTCTTTGGAATTGGTTGGTATTCTTGCATTACCACTATTTGAATGAGTGGGAATGGTGACATAATTCGCACTACTTTTCCCGTCAGGCTGTTTTTTACGAAGGTTAGTAAGACAGCCGAGGGTCTTCCTAGTAACCCCTTATATGCTTTATTTAAGTAGCAAGTAAATCCATCTATAATAGGGATCCTTTGTAGCCAAAATTCCTGTAAACATATTATGTCTGATGTCAGTAATTCATGGTTTATTTTTCCAAGTACATGTTTGAAACCTCTGGACTTCCAAGAGGCAATCTGAATTTGCTCGGGCTGACAGACTGTCTATTTTTTGACCGAGGACACAAGGGTCAAAGGTAGCCAATCCCATGAGGTAGTATCATCAATCTTGGTCTCTATACTGGGTAGGTTGGTGCCTTTGAGAGCTTCGTTGGCATCAGATGTGCCTTTTATGATGATTCATAATGCTTTTGGACCCTGTATTATAGCATTAATTTCCTCTTCAAGTTCCTCTGCGATGATCGGTCTTGCTGGAACAATGTCACCCTTTTTTGTGTATGCTCTTTTGGAATGATCTGTTTCACCACTGTGATAGGGTCTAAGTTCGAACCCTAGGATCCTAAATTCTTCAGTGGCCAACCTTAGCAAGTTCATGACTGCCTTGGAAGCGAGGTGCAAGCATATGTAATCAGTTTCTAGTTCATTTGGAAAGGCAACTATTTTGATGTCCTTTGGTTCTACTACCCGGAGTTGTGTCCTCGACTTTTAAAATATGCTCTAGCATAAGTTTATGCAAACCGTTCACTTCTTTGTCTGATTTATAGACTGAACAAGCGTCTTGCCGTTCCTTTTGCTTTTGGGGGCCAAGACCAGACTCCGGCTTAAGTGATCGATTTCAATTATTTTTTAGGTCTGGCTTAGAATGCTCAATCATCACATCAATAACTTCTCTCTGTTTGTTCGCATTTTTCAATTTAGATTCCAGTAATTCCTGTTTGTCTTGTAAAGTTGTGAACTGAGTTGCTTTCGAGTCAGAGGATACTGGCTCAACCTGTCGGTCCGGGGCGGATTGGCTGACTTTATTTGATTTTTCACTCTCAACTTCAATAATACTTTCATCTTCATATACTGAGAGCAACAATAAAGGATCTTGCTCTCTTTCAGTGAGATTTGTCATTCCAGACTCATTATGAATAGATCGATTTATGAATTGCCTTTGACCATCATGTACATTTATTTGTAAATCCAACTCTGGATTTTTTTTCGTTTCACTTGTTTGCAAAAGTGATCGAATATGATCTCCAGTTGGTTTTAGATTACGGATGAAATTCTGCGCACCACCATTAGAATTCAGTTTTATAGGGATTTTCTTTCTGGCTCCTAAATCTTTTCCTTTAAGTTTGTGCTGGAACTTATCTGGTTCAAATAGAGAAAACAATTCTTGAGGTTGTTTCGTAATTTGCTTTTTCTCAAGTCTGATTTCGCCTAGAGTACCGTGAGCCCCTTGAAACGCTATCGCTGGGACCAGTTGACATGGTAAGCTTGCTCCTGCTGGAATCTGTCCCACAGTTTGTGGTGTTGGTAGTACTTTGTCACTCACTGTTTTAACTGGGAATGATTTAGACTGTATTTAGTCAATCAGTCTTTCTGTGGGTAGTCTGTGTGTGTGGGAGATAGTCAATGGCACTGTATAATTATCCTTGGTATAATGCTCATCCTTATCACTTTTTGTTGGCTTGTGATTTTAAGAGATTCACTATGTCACTAAAACCATTTAAGAAGACTCTTTTGTGCTCACGTGCATCCTCCATCAGGTCAATTAAGGTTTTGAAAATGACATTTTCAAAGTCTTTCTCTCTGGCTCTTCTTTCTTTTGTTGCTTTGATATATGCCTCAATATAAATCAGTTTTGATTGCATGAGTGCTAACAGGGTGGTCTGGTCCTTGTAATTTTCGTGAAGGACTTCATTAAGTTTGAGGAATGGTGCTAACGTTATTGTTAGCATAGAGACCACTGCTGTTTGCAGATTTGTATATTGTTCCGCTTGTACTTGTGGAAGGGCTTTTGGCTGTATATTTTGGCACTCTTGAGGTTTTCTTGCATGACTGCGGCTCTTGAAGGGCCGTTTCAATTTGTATCGGTCTTGCTTGTGCACATATCCAGTATCCACACTTTCTGAATCATCTGTGTAGGAAGTTTATATCAAAACTGATTCCGAATTGCTGTGAGGGGGGCCTCCTTAATAACTGTGAACCAGTAGAACTTGTGTATTCTGCCCATTGTGCCTGCTTTCATCCACTTCCAGGTTTGGAACCTTGGATTCCTGATTTGCCCCTGTTCTCACTGTGGAGCAATTTGGAGTGTAGATTTATTTGATTTCACTTCAGTTATTGCTTGTTTCCCTCTTCGATGATGAGGCATGGAAGTTTTGGTCGCCGATTGAATCCTGGGGGGTGAGACTCTTTCTTGGTCTTTCAAGATAAAGTGTACAGGCCGCGTGTCATTTTGACTCTTGTTCAACATCAAACCTTGCATTTAGTACCGATGCTTCTTTTACAGTATTTTGCACGTTTGCCGGGTGGTTGTCCCCAGTTGTTACAATGATACTTCTAAGGACTTGTGATGGACTACCAGCTCTAGATGGGATAGCCACTAAGTCACACCGACCCAATGCCGATTCTCATTGGGGGTCATTCCGAGGTTGGAGGTAATGAAAAAACGATACCGACATAGCATACGGCTCCGGGCTATTCCGACCTAAGACCCCGCTATTAGAGGCACCGTTAATAATGGAGCCTCTAATAGCGGCATCACACCGGCAATACCGGCATGGCGCGGAAGGGAAGAAAACACAAGTCAGGCGGAAAAGCAAATAACGGCATCATGAAGGTGCTAATAGGGGATAACGGCATGCCGGTAACACCGGCATCGCGAACCAACTGTAAAATGCCATGTGCAGTGTTCCCAACTGCCACAGGTGCACAAAATCAGCACAGGTTGAGGCAATGGAGTCTGGGCTAGTACAAAAGGAGCACATCCACATACCACACCCCTTCCCACACCAAGATGATTCCAATAGTAGTAGCAATACTGGAGCTGGAGGACATGCTTGCATTGCCACACCAGCAACAACAACAACAGCAACAGCAGGCACCACAGAGGAGACACAGCAGGAGAAGTAGGGTGAGACAGGCCGAGCATGCCCCACCAGTGCAGCCAGCTGTACCATGCAGGCAGCCCTCAATCCCTTGCATCAGAGCCAGTCCTTTCAACTTAACCCCTGAGCAGATCCACACCTGTACCGTCTAGACTGGGACACCATCACCACCATCGTGGACATGATACACAACGACATTGTCAGCCTCATTGAAATACGCGCCGCCATCCCCCCTCTACTGAAGGTAGTGTCGGTGCACCAATTCCTTGCCACAGGCACCTACCAGCACACAGTGGGGCAAATGCATGGCATATCACAACCCTTATTTTCTCACATTCTGAAGCAAGTGCTGGATGCCCTCCTCAAGCACACAAGAGACTACATATCCCTACCATGGACTCCCAGGAGATTTTTGATACAAAAGTTGGCTTCCATGTACTGGCAGGCATGCAAAATTGTATAGGTGCCCTCCACTGCACCCACATGGAGTTGGTGGTCCCGCATGCCATGGAGGAGGTGTACCGCAACCGCAAGCAATACCACTCCATCAATGTGCAGATGGTATGCAATGCCAGCAAAAAAATCACACATTGTTGTGCCCGATATCCCGGATCATCTCATGACTCTATGGTCCTGCGGAACTCCATGCTACCACGCTACATGGAGCGACATGCTGGACGACGTGCCTGGCTGCTTGGTAAGTTGCATGACAGGCACATGGTACTGAAATGGGGGGAGAGATGCACACACCACTTTGGTATCAATGTCGATGTGATGGCATGATGTGCACATCACTAAACACGGTGCCCCAAAGCATCCCAAACAGAACATGACACCTAAATCCCATAGGAATGAAGTAAGGTCGACACCTATCACAACATGCCAAACAGTAAACCATCCCACATCCCACAACACGTGCACCACTCATCTGCAGACCTCACCCGCCATAACGCCATCCAGCAACATGCAGTGTATATGCACTATGTTGCTGTCTCCACCACACAGGACAAGCATCCATGGGAGTGCGTTGAACAGAACCACCAAGGGATTCCACTGTCTGTCACAAGGCCGCCACAACCACAGGAATGCTGCACGCCACCATGGGAAAAATCAGTGCAGAATGCCTAATATTGCAGAGCCTACTGCCAACGCTCCCAGTCAGAAAATCATACAGAACACAACACATCACAAATTTGACACAAACACAGCTGTATGCATACACAATGCATGAACAACAAGACGGCAGTGCAAACCATGTATCACCTTGAATATACAACCCACACCATTATTCCATGGCACAGGACACATTGAGGGCCTAAAAATGGTGTGCATACAACCAGGGACATGTGCATGTGACCAACGATAATCTGCGGGCATGTGTGACTAGTACAGCTGTCCATCATGAATCGACTGACATATACCTTTTTCTGCCTCCCATGCAGGTGACAGTGGCTATCCTTTGAAGCTGTGGCTCCTCACCCCTGTCCGAAACCCACAGAACAGGCACGAGGAGTACTACAATCAATCCCACACCCATACCCGTGTGGTCATTGAGCAGACCTTTGGCCTATTGAAGGCACGGTTTTGCTGCCTTAGCCGGTCTGGTGGGGCACTCCTCTACAGGCATGAGAAAGTGGCCAAGATCATCATGGTATGTGTCATGCTGCACAACATGTATATCCGACAGAATGTGCCCCTGCCCCCTGACATTGAACTGCAACCACCTGGTGATGATGAAGGGGATGAGGAGATGTGACTGCACAATATTTCTGACACACATGGCTGCAGAGGGTGACATGATAGTTGAACAGAGGACACTGGGTGTGGGGGTACATGTACACTATGCACTGTATATGAATAAATGACACATGCGCAATGATGAATGTCCACTCAAATAATTTTTTTAACACAATGGGTGTATTGAAATGTACAATGAAGATGAAAGTGTACTAACCCTCCACCACCCTCACCCCCCTCCTCATCCCCCCACAACTCCCCCACACACCCTCACCCACTTCCCCCTCCCCCCACAACTCCCCCATACATCCTCACACCCCCCCTCTCCCCCACAACTCCCCCACACATGTCCCAACAAGTGTCTATTGCCATCATCAGGCTGGCCAGTTTACTTCTTGCCACTCCCTGCACCTGGTGGCGGCATGTCCGGCCGGCGCAGGGTGTGCGACGACCGGCGTTGTGGGGTAGTCTGTGTTGAGCTGGAGGACAATGAGGTTGCCGCCTGCTCCATTTGGGGGGCCGGACGTTCAGCCTCCATTGCATCAGCAATGCGGCCGAGGACCTGCCGCAGGGCTGATACCTCCTTGCACAGCCTACTTGTGTTTTCTGCAAAGATCTTGCCCAGGGAGGCGGTGTTATCGGCAATGAGTTTGCCCAGAGAGGCAGTGTTTTCTCACCACTCCTGCCTTGTTTGGGCATTGTCACTTACAAATTGTCACACCAGGGCAGTTAGCTCCTCCTGCCGCTACACCCCCGCCGGTACACCTGTGGAGGTGGAGGGTGCTTGGTTGTCATGCACAATTTCTATGGGCTCCACTATGGGACTCATGGCCCCTTGGTTGTACTCCTCCCCAGAATGCTCCGGGTGGTGGTGTAGTCGGACTCTAACGATGTGATCTGGGGTGATGGTGCTGGACTTGGTGTGCCAGGCAGTCCGGAGGAGTTGTCCTCCACGGGCACCCACACCTCTTCCTGCGCCTCCACCTCAGCCAGGGGTGCGGTGGCTGCCGCCTCCCTGACTGAACTGGACTCTGCTGAGTGTGGAGCTTCAGCTGTGTCCTGTGGCAGTGTGACTTGAGTTGACGGTTCAGCAATACCGTGGCATCTGGAGGTGGTTTCCTCTGTGGTGCATGGCGAACCTTGTGCTGGGCTTTTGAGGACTAAGGCCTCCCGCCCTCATCCCGGGCCCTCTTCCGGGGTGTGGTTGGCTTTGGGGGTGTGTCCCGTGCCTCGCCATCATGGTCTGTACCTGTGGGGGTCGAAGAGAGGGACAGCATGAGTGATGGTTTGATAAGCATCATGTATACGTTTGTAGAATTGCTCATCTGCACAATAGACGGTAATAGGTAGTTGACTTTGGATGATCATGTTGCTTGCTATATGGGTGGGTAATGCAGGCATACGTCGGGGTCACTCATGTTGGGGCAGACGTATGGTATGTGACATGCATATTTTTTGGGGCCTGCATTCAGTCTGATGTATGCCATTAACATATTAGTGTGGTTTGTGTAAGGTATGCCATTGCCTTTCTGCAGGCATCTGCATGTGTCTGTGCTGCGTACGAGAACTATGCTGGGAATGTGTGTGTTTTGGGCCATGGCTTGCCTCTTTAGACAGACAGATTGGTGCACTATCATCAGAATCTGCATTACAGTGTTTTCTTAGGACACTCACCTCCTTCCGCCGATGATGTTGCCCCACACTCCATGTCTCCCAGGCCTTCAAAGGCCTCCATGCCAATAAGGCTTGCACGCATGTCCTCCCACCGGGACAGCTTTATGGGAGAACTTGCTCCTCTGCCACTTGCCATGGCCTGGCTCCTGTTAGCCGAGAGGATGTTCCGGACTCGCAAGCGCAAGTCATCCCACCTCTTCCTGCAGTCCCTGGCTGCTGAGGATGGCAATGGATTGTGTTTTTAAAGATGGCCGCCGTGCTCTTTCCCGTTCCTATGCAATGACGCTACTTCCGGTGCCGTTTATTTACGGTGACCGTTATTAGCGGTGACCGCTGTCGTTATCGGCATGGCGCAAATCTCGTGCCCGCGAGGTCATAATACCCTCTATTAGCGGGCTCTAACCTACACAGACACAGTATTTGCTCCATGCCGGTAATGACAGTTACTTACCTCCAACCTCGGAATGACCCCCATTGTCTCATACTTCTCCCCAGGTTTGCTAATCAGACTGAACCAAAGTCATGACTTTTTGGCTTAGAATTGTCCTATCAGTGGGCCTCATCCGAGTTGGGCTGTATCCCGACTGTAATAGCCCTAGCACCGACCGGTCCGGCGGTATTACCGCCGTATCACGGGTTGGGTGTTAACGGTAAGTCCCCATTTCCCATTCGGTCCATTGGATTCAATGGGGCATTTTCAGCACTAATTATGCGGGCTAATACAGCCGGCGGTGATACAGCCGAAAACAGGGGATTTTCACCTCCAGGGAAAGGCTGGAGGTAAAACAGCCCATTTAGCACCCAACTCGTGATAGAGCCAGCCCTCAAATACAGCGGTAATACCATTACCACCCATTTAAGAGCTACAGCCCAACTCGTGATGAGGCCCAGTGCCTGATTCAATTTGCTCTTTTGGCTTGAAATGCCATCTTATTGATTTTATATATGAGAGGGATTTCGTTTGTTGCTTTTGTCTAACCCCGTTTAGATTAGGATGATTCAGCATTTTTAAGAGTAGATTGTCCTTTGTGGTTAGTGAAATGTTTTCTATGCTTAGTTTTGGAGACGCTTTAGTCCTAGGTACAGGTATTTCTGCAGTTTTTATCCTTTCCTGTGGCTGATCCGTAATTAGTTGTTTTTGTGTAATTGTCGTCAATGGCATCGCAGGATTTATGGACGGGTGCCTTGGTGTCCACTCAATTACAATATCCGTAAAATGACCTAAAGCATCCAGGAATATGGGAGAGTTACACTGTTTGCATAGTCATTATTCAATTCTTTCTCGTGTTCTTTTATTTTCACTGAATTTATTTTCGATTGACCAAAATTTGCCTGCTCTACATGCTCTCAAAATACATCTCCTGAGTCCAAGTCCTCATCAGCCTCTCTCACCCCCTCTTCGCTCAAACCTCCCCTTTGCAAACGTAAATCCCGAGCCACCACAGCTACTCCCTCGAACGCAGCGCTACACGCATGCACAAGCTCCTCCGCGAGCGATGGCCGAGAGGAGCAGGAACCGGCATCAGGGAAAGTGGGGGGGGGGCGGTGAGGGTTTTTACATGAGATGTACCTTGTAAGAGGCCAGAGGGGGCACCGCTTTGCTCGTCCTGCCGTCCTAATAATCCAGAGCACGGGCACAGCAGTTATAGCTTCGACGCCGTTTGCCTCACAATTCTATGTGATTACTTCTGAAGCGTTCGTGCTGGCAACGTTGTGCAGAGTGCTTCGATCAGAGGGACACAGCAGACGTAATTCGCCAATGCCATCAGAGCTTATGCAAGTTAGTTTAGTGCAGCCCCATGCTCTGAGGGCTGGTTTGTTAATACTGTTAATACTAGACTCCATGGCAGTCCTCAGGAACCCTTCTGGGAACACTCTGCCAACACTCTGCGGACGCTCTGCGTCCAGGTGTAGGCTTTGTAGGCTGGAATCTCCTTCAATATAGTTGGAGAAAAGACTGAAGGGAAACTGCAGCGTAGAGACAACGATTCGCAATGTAGCTTAGCCTGCCACACTCTGCCAACACTCCACAGACGCTCCACATCCAGGTGTAGGCTTTGTAGGCTGGAACCTCCTTCAATAGAGCTGGAGAAAAGACTCAAGGGAAACAGCAGCGTAGAGACAACGAGCCCCAGTGTAGCTTAGCCTGCCACACTCTGCCAACACTCCGCCTAACAAGGTTATGATTAGTTGTACGACCCTAGAGCTTTTTGTACCACACCTAGCAAGGTTATGATTAGTTGTAAGCCCCTAGAGATTCTTTTACCACGCCTAGCAAGGTTGTGATAAGTTGTAAAGGTTAACTGTTTTTTAAGGTTATTTTATTCGGGGCAAAACAACCAATAGAATTTTGAATATCACCTTTTTTCTTTGAAATAAAGAAGAGAGAACAGGTTGCTAGGAATGTGGCAGATGATTATATCTGTTAGCAAAATAGTTATCTACATATTTCCTTAAGTGTTTGTTTTATGGCTCAGTAAGGGAATATATATGACAAAATGGTATTTGAGCACCTGGCACCAAGTTTATCAGACAATCCTATGTCACACAGAGTGCAAAGGTAATGGTCATGTCTTTGCTAAAAATGCCCTTGTAGTCTTGATACTTTGGTGGCATATCCTCTGTGCCTACAAATATCCCCTGTGTTCAAGGATTAGCAAGCAAGATGCGTATAGTGATCTGTTGTTTATGCTATACAGCTACTGATCAAGTGTGTATATGCTAGGTCTTGTCCTTCTTGGGAGGTTTCAGTGGGACATGCTCTCAACAGATTGGCCTTGCTTACTTCCAGGCTCTTGGTGTCGCTGATATATAGGTTAGCTTGCCCCTACTGAGTGTTCAAAGAATTTTGGTTATGTGCGACATTCCCCAACTAAGTGACCAGAAACTCTGTAATACAAACATAGTTGTTTCTGGTTCCTTCTTTCTTTTTCTTCTTTACTTAAGGCTCTATTGATTCCCCCAACTGCATGGGTTCCCTGGTACTCTGCATACTAATGTGGGTAAGTGTGGTCTTCCCAATCTTTCTCTTACTCCCCTAGTGACCGGTGTTGTCGAGCTGTCAGCAAAAGCTTATAAGAGGGGAAGCCGGCTGGCAAGAGCACAGGATAAGACAATCATTCCATCAGAATTATATGTAAACAAATTTACTGTTTCTGCACTCTGTCTTGCGAATTTACCACAGAATTATGAGTGGGGAAATGGTAGTGAATAGCCCAATTTTTGCAGTCATAAGGACTCCCTGGGTATTACATCAGATTCGCCATAAGTGGTCATTCATCTGCAGTAAATCTGACAGTTTTGGAGGTAAAGTCGAGAATGCATCTGCAGGCTTTTCCTAGAGATGAATCCGCCACTTAACACCAACACTCGAAATGTGGGAGTGCAGGAAACTGTTGGTAAAGCAGCAGTAATTCTGTTACCACCAACGTACTTCAATTTTTCCCCCATAGGACCAACATCTTGATGAGGTTGTTGTAAAGAGATATTCCTAGAGTCACGAGTAATATGTCCTTCATGTTGCTTTATTAAGTTACATACCAGAGCAGGACCCACCAGTGCCCATCACCCAGGCTTCATCTTCCTAACTGCCACAGGTGGGACACCAGATCCAGAACATTCTTGTTACATTCTACAATTTCTCTCATTCCACCCATTGGACATCACACACCATATTGACAGGGAAAGGAAGCAGATACGGCACACCTCCTTTGTTTACTAAACCCACAAGCACAATCACAGAAAGGGAAAGCAGACACTACAGATGACCAGTATTGCGTGAATTAATGGCAGGTGCACACAGCGATGACGTAAAAAGATATTCTTTATATTCTGTGGTGAAGAAAAAGCTTAAGGTGAATAAAGAGACAATACCAAAATAATGATGAAAGTCTTGGGAAAACTCTCCTACATTAAGCAACTGGTTGCAATACTCCATGGGGACAGCAAGGTTGATCTGCTGTTACACAATATATCCTTGCATGGTCAAGGTAAATTAAGCAAACTTCATAGCTCATGCTGCATTCAATGACTATCCTGAACATGTGCGTAACTGCTGTTTGCAGATTCAGCCAGTCAATGGTTGTCTCACTTTATGTGTGCTCACTTCATCACTGCACACTGGAGGATGCAAGCAAGGCTTCATGGGTCAGCAGGTGTGAGATGACCCACATCCGTTCAGTGCAGTGCAGTTCTTTAGCAACCATAGGTCACAGACGCTGCAGGTTACTAATGAATGTAGTTACACTTCCCAAGTCTCTTTCATGCAGGATCCAAACAATGATCGCAGCATGACTTCCTTTTTAATCAAAGGTTCTATGGTCAGGATGTGTCTGCTGGACCAAGGGTGAGGGCATTACTCAGGGCCTCTTTCTGGTCATGGTGAAGAGAGCTGGAGTTCAGAAACACTGCAGAGCTGTTGTATCAGAAGTCTTGGAAGAATGCGATCTGGTAGGGCTACTGCACAGTTCCTCTATGGTTGAGTTCTGGTCATGGTGAAGAAAGCTGGAATTTGCAAACACTGCCGAGCTGTTGTATCAAAAGTCTTGGAAGAATGCAGTCTCTTCAAGCTTCTGCACAATTCCTCTGTGAGTGAGTTCTTCTTGATTCTTCTCGATACATCCTTGAGAACGACAACCTATGTGCGAAAGCCTTCACTTTAGAATAGAAACATGGAACCGAGAGGGGCAAAAGCTCCCAATTTCAGGGTGCATCCCTTCAAACATTTAGTGGGCACAGTATCTGCTGTCACCGTCATATTTTCCCCAGCATCCCTCTGACCTTCACTAAACTAGACTTGTACAGAGAAATTTTGGGCACGCTTACCCTGAAAAATGTTAAGACCGCGCAGGTGCCCATTCGGAGTTGTGTGCCATATGAAGACTTTGATGAGGACTCATTGTGGAAAATTGCTGTACCAGACAAGGAAACAGTCTCAAATGCACAGGTGCAGCCTAGACGTTTGTGTCTCATTCAGCATGATGTGCGCTATGCTAGCCTCTCCAAAGTCGTGTGGCAGACTTCAGTCAACCCAGAGTGTAGGGGCCCCTCATGCTCTCTGATCCAGAAAAGCGCAGGTATATCTACAAAAAACATTTGCAGACTTTCTAGGCTGCTGCAAGAAAAGGTATAACACACAGGAAAAGACTGATTCAAAGAGGATTTTACAATGGGATTGTGCCATTATAAATTGCTTCTGTGAATCATGGCCTTAGTTGTGTGCCTTAGCTGTCTGATCTAGAAGACAATGGGCATCATTATGAATGAGCCGGTCCGGAAATAAGGTGCTGATAACAAGTTACCAGCACCTTTTCTGGACCAGCTCACTGGGCGTTCAGGCCCCTACCGGCAGGTTTTTCACTGAAGCACTGGCACCATTTCTAACGGTGCTAGTGCTTCAAGGTTCCCATTGGGAACTTACTGTACCGCTGCTGCCTGTGATATCCGGTAGCAACAGGTTGTTAGGCGGTGGTAGCGGTAATACAGGGTTGCCAGCAAACTCGTAATGAGGGCCGCAAATTCAGTAGTTTTGATCCCTTCTAATGGCAAGATTACAATACACACATCAGTTACAAAAACTTGTAATAATACTATCACAAATGTAAGAATTGGACACATATACATGGACTTAGCAAAAAGAAGATCTTAACGAGAAGTAAGGCGCTTAAAAGTGGAAATGACGGGAGTAGGATTAGATAGCCCTGGTATGGTATGAGCCAGTGAATATACAGCAAATGCACAGGGAGTCTTAAGGGGGCAGTGGGTGCCTGGGGATTCTCTGTTAAAAAGGGAACACATGAAATGTTGGCCCAAAAAGAACACCTGAAATGAGCAGCAGGTCAATATAGAGAGGCAAGACGGAAGGAACAGCCCATCTGCTCCATATTAAAAGAATTGTTGAAGTATGGCAACAAGAAAAATAAAAAAAAAGGATCATACCAACCATTTTTGCTAATTTTGTCATTAAAGTAAAATATTTTCACAAATCAATCATCAAAATGTATTCATTATACGTTCAATTCCCGGTCAAACCTA
Organism: Ambystoma mexicanum; assembly: GCF_040938575.1. Classification (NCBI taxonomy): domain Eukaryota; kingdom Metazoa; phylum Chordata; class Amphibia; order Caudata; family Ambystomatidae; genus Ambystoma; species Ambystoma mexicanum. The sequence goes on from NC_090923.1 coordinate 753,502,281, forward strand.
CACACCAAGTAGGCATGGGATCTAAACCCAGCTTCACCACCTGACAAACCTTTGTTGTCCTAGGCAGTTCATCTGATCCCTCTCACCTTAATTTCTTTATCTGACAAAATTAGGAGTACGGAAAAACAGAGTGAATACTTGCATTTTGATTTGCATCCTGACATACTGGTCTCGGGCTGAAACATGTGAATGGAAATTGGCCATGCTACACTCGTCATGGTGGGTATGGCTCCTTGCAACCATGTCTTTGGGCATCATTGAATATGAGGGATTTTCTGTGGCATTAACATATCAATTATGCAAGTAAAACGGCACACGGTGGATGCCATGGACATGTTGACTGCCCTTGAGAAGGCTGTGGAGGAATAAAGACATTTCTGTGGATGCTGTAACCAGCCTGAAAGACTGAACGAACCTTGAAAATGGAAACAAGGGCAGCACTCCTTAGTTTTTGTGCAAGTTACTGTTGCTTGCCCACAGCTCCGTCAGCTGCATTATAAGTGACAAGAACGTGTGCAGAATCCACAAGTAGATTGAAGGACCGCAACATGAAATCTTCTTTAAGTAGAACACCACCAAATTGACCCCATTGTGGCCAGCTCCGATATTCCCATGCAATCTCCTCCCAATTCTCCATGATTTGTTTTGCACGGTTTTGTGCAGTGGCAACATGCCACCAGCTGAGCTCTTTGAAGTTCTCAAACTGCCTGTAGATTCCCCAGGAATATCTTTTCCATTCGTAATGTATGGCAAATAAGAGAGACTTCACAATGAATGCCAGCTCACTCAGTCATGGAGAAGTAGCAGAGTCTATGGTAGTAGGGCACGCTTCCTAGTAGAGGACCACCTTCTTATTCCCAGAAGTCTGGTCAGTGCCAACAGGTTTGGTTCCAAGGCATTTCAGGAGTGGATCCTTAAACCGCGGTTGGTTTATGCCTGTGCGTGTTTCATCTGAAGTTGCACTGACTTATGTCCTTGATATTACTAGACCTGAGGCTCAAGCATGGCTTCCAGGCGGGGGTGAGGCTCCTATCAACCTCCCAAACCAAAATGGCCCCTATGTGCTGTATCCATGCTGCACAAGATGGGGTCCAGATTATTAACTAACAAACTAACATTCCATTAACCTTACTCATGTACATGTGTACACATGGGAATATTGAATATTGAATATGAACAAGTAGCATATACAATAGGTCACAAAAAAATAACTTTAATAAGGACAAATGTCCTGTTACTTCAGGATGAGCTTGAAGGTATAAGTATTCAGCAGCACTTTATAGAAAAGGCATTCATGCAAGAAGGAAGAACTTTCCAACATGAAAGGAAATAATTTGGCTTAAGAAAATAATATTGTGTCTAGCACATATGGTGATGATAGTGTATCACTACATATTATCCACCACCAAAAATATTGTCGTATATATGGGCGTCTGCAACGTCCATAGGGGATATTTTTGGGCGGGATAATTTTTGGGGGTTTTGGGAGCAGGGGTTGCAGGGGTGTCCCCCACTCCTTTAAAAATAATGCAGGGGTTGCAGGGGTGTCCCCCGCAGGTCCCATGCCTTATTATCTCCACATAAATATGGTGATATTTTTGTATGGTGATATTTATGCAGGGATATTAACACATGGAACCGATGATAGGTGGATGAGGATTTGCATTGGCTGATGAGGGAGGATTCACTCTCCTCGTCACTTCCATAAATAAGTGTACTGGGAAGTCTTCATACAAGGATTTAAAGGTAATTTATGTATTTATTTATTATTTATATAGTACTGAGAGACGGCCCATATGTATAGGAGCTCTAACAAGACAAACTACAAATAAATATAAGCCAAGGACTGAGCACAGACAGAGAAACTGAGCAGCAGAAGACAAAGCAAAAGGAACCACTGGAACAACTTTAAACCAGGTTTGAACCTAGTAAGGGAGTGATAGGATCTCAGATCAGGCAGAAGAGCGTTCCAGCATTTGGGTGTAACATAGGGCAAAGACCCTTGAGCAACCAGTGCCTAGTTGGCCCTGTGAACATGCAAAAGAAAGAAGTTGTTGGATCTAAGCACTGTGCATGCTGGTTGCCAGACAGGCCTATTGGACAAATAGACTTAGCTTGTTCCATAGAGACAATTGTGTGTGATGCTCAACAAGTGGAAAGTAATTCTGGCAGCCACAGGAAGCCAACACTGGGCTTTCCTAGCCTCTGAGATGCAATCGTTTTTACGTAGGCCCTCCTCTGCCCAGACTGCGTTATTTTGCACAGTCTGTAGGAAGGTAAACTCTCCTTTACCAATGCCTTGTAACAAGCTGGAGCAATAGACCAGTTTAGTGCCAATAATGGCTCTGGCAATGATGCCATGATTACTATGGGTAAGAAATGTTCTGAGTTGGTCCATAGGTTTAAGATTATAAGAAACAGATGAAATCAGACTATTGACATGCACAGGCATTTTTAGTTTTTAGTCTAAAATGATCCCAAGAGGCTTGTCTCTGGGGAGGGTGGTGATGGAACAACAAGCAATTTGGAATTTACAGTAGTCAGGGTTCAGCTTTTTCAGCTGAGGGGATGTGCCCATTGTCATACGTTCCGTTTTCTCGAGTCGTTCAGGGCAGGGCCATTATCTATCATTCAAATCTGGATGAGTGAATAAGCTGAGTTAATGGTCTCAGTATCTTTAGTGTAGTCCCCAGAAAGAGGCATGAGGCACTAGGTGTCATCCGTGCATTTCGTGCGTAAAACCTCATTTTTATCAAACAGTTTGAATAAAGGTTTGGTGAAGATGTAAAATAAGGTGAGGGACAAGCATGCTCCATGAGGTACCCTGCATGTCACCATGTCAGCCATGACATTACCAGTGAACACCCTAGCTGAATGCCCAGCTAGGAATGATTTGACCGAGTGGGCCACGGCTGGTGAAAAAGAGGTAGAGTGTAATAGCCTAGAAGCTGCTAATGAATCCAGGAGCATTAAGAGAGCTGTTCCGCCTTTCTCAAAGACCTGGCCAATACTCGCCTTCAGATCTAGCAGTGCTGATTCTGTTCCATGGGCACTACGAAAACCTGATTGCCTCTGACCCAAAATATTATTCTTGGTCAGGAAATCATGCATTTGAATATAGGCCGCTATATCCAAGATTCATAGCCCAAACGGGGAATTAGTGTTAGGCCTATAATTTAAAGGTACATTAGAATCCAAAGTAGGTTTCTTAATCAGAGTCGACATCCATGCGTGCTTAATGCACGGTGTAATAGTGCTGTCCCTGAAGGAAGCATTAATAAACCTACTGTTCAGGGAAACGAGCTGCTTAACACACCCCTTTACAGTCCTGGCAAGACATGCATCTCCCTTACAATACGATTTATTACCATAGATGAGTCACTGCTTGCTAACTGCAGCGCTCCCTTCATGCTTGGCTCCCAATCTTGGCTCTGAACTCTGTGAAATCAAGTTTAATCGGCTCTAGTAACTGCTTTCAATTTTCTGCAACCATGCATATACCTGAGGAAAAATGGATCCTAGTCGAGAAGAAATGCAGGTTTATTTTCTGTTACCACTGTAACATTTATTTCTAGCACCCACAGAAGGGTGACAATGAACCGTGATTTTTTTTTATTTTTTATTAGTATACAGTTTCTAATTGAAACCTTTCAACTATGTTTAAGATCAACAAAATTACAGAAAATAAGAAACACACAAACATAAAATATAATAGATAAAAAAAGAAATAAGACAAAATCAAGATGCAGGACTTTCTTCAAACATTTGAGTACAGGATTTCGCTTCAATGTTCACAAATATGATATTAACAAATTCCAACAAAGCTAAAGTCACAGAAATTCTAGTCCCATGTATCAGATGAGACCAGATTTCTGACTCAGTTAGTGTGCTGTATTCTGAGTAGAATTTCCTCATCAAGTTTGATCTTACATCATTGATTCCAGGGCAATTCATGGTGAGGTGGTGAAGGGATTCCTGTTAATAGAGACAAAGTATACAGCGATTATCCCAGCAGATTGCTGGTTTCCTAGCCTCAAGCCGCTCCTTAGTCAGGAGCAAGTTAAATCATGTTCTCACAAGTTTTGCTCGAGCGGCGTCTGATGGAAATTTTTGATAGTAAGGTAAGGTTGTTCCTCTTTTTTGTTGTCTGCAATATTGCCCGAACAACTTGTACTTAGTTGTTGCATCCAGTGTATCGATCCTGTCTTGATCAAGGAGATCCTTCTTAACATTCACGGGATTGTCTATTAGTAACTTTTGCATGAGTGTGTTTAGAATCCAGTACATTTGGAGCACCAATCTTCCAAGGAGCGATCGCTACCTGCCCGGATAGCTTGATTCAGCAATGTGAATCCTCCTTCTATCGGTGGTGTCAAACATTTTCAAAAGAATGAAAGGCTCTTCCAAACTCTTGTGTGTATAAAGATATTAAACCAAGCTCTCTTCTGATGATTGCAACTAGCATGGATTTCGGTAGAGATAAAACATATCTCCAAAACAGGCCTTCAAAAACAGGCCATATTTTCCAAGACAGTGATAGAGAGCTTTCAGATCCATATATCTGAATAGGAATTATCTTTGTGCGATAGAAAGTGATGACAGGAACAAGTGAACATTTGCAAAATTGTTTTTTAATGATCTTGGCTTGTACTGCCAGACATTTCATTTTCCTCCTTAACTCATCCTCTCTATACACATCTGCTGAGCTGTCGTTTATTGATATACCCAAGTAGGTAATTTGGGTTATCAACAGTATTTTTGCTCCTTCAATAAACCAGCTGCAGACTTTTGTCTTCATCCCGCTTTTCCTCCAAAAGATCAGGACACTTGATTTCAGAGGATTTATCCTTAAATTGTTAGTTACCAGGTATTTGGCTAATGCGTCTAGCTGATGCTGCAGCCCAATAGGTGTTTCATCCATTATTATTACATCATCTTTATATCGAAGTCTATTGATCTATGTATCAGTGATGTTAGGTGGAAATGATCTGGTATCTATAAATGAATCTTCCATGTCAGAGATGTATGAATTAAAGATTGCAGGTGCTAAACGACAACCTTGTTTACGACCAGTATTGGTGGTAATTGCATCAGTTAGATCGCCTGCTTTTTTCAGTCTTATATGGACTGCAGTAGTTGTGTGAAGGCTCCTTATGGCTTCCAAGATGTCAGTGGGGCATCCAGAAGCATGTAATGTATTCCACAGGGTTTGACGGTTTAAAGAGTCGAAAGCCCTGAATAGGTCAACTGATGCCAAGTATAATTTCTTGCCCTTCTTCTGTGTTGTTCGTAGTTTCAGCAGGTTTATGAGGAACAAGTTTAATGATGTTCCAACACCTTTTTCAAAGCCTGACTGCCATGGATCTCGATGTTTAGTTTCCCTGAGCCAGATGTTCAAGTGCTTCAAAACCAAGGCTGCAAATATTTTGCCCATTACATCAAGAAGGGCGATAGGTCTATAGTTCTCTGGTGACGACTTGTCACCCTTCTTGAAGATGGGAACTATAATTGAAGATCTCCAAGAGACGGGTATTTCCCTCTGTGACTTTATCATTTCGAACAAGTCGAACATGAAGGAAGCTCATTCTTCTGGATTTTTCTTCAGGGTCATGTTTGTTAGGCCGTCGGGGGCACCTGCTCTAGAGGAGCATGAAGATTTGATCAAATCCAAGATGTTGTCTCTACCGGTTTCAAAGGACCAGGGATGATTTTGTGAACTGCAAGTGTCAGTAATAGCTGTTGTTTTAATCGAAAAGAGGTCGCCAAAGTGAATGATCCAGTACCCAGCTGAGATGGGATTTGCTTGTAAAGATTGTTGAGGTGCTTCCAAGGCGTTAAGAATCTTCCACATCTCGCCCGAGTTCTTAGGGGCTATTAGCTGAAGCATGTATTCAGCATCCTTCTGAGTTATTAAATACATGTGCGGTTCAGCCAGTTTTTATAGCTTTATTTGCCTTTTTTTAGGTCTTCCAGAGTCTTCAGAGAAGGTGTTTTCCACCAAGCTCTTTTTAGTGTATTCAGCTGTTCTTTTCTTTCAAAAACCGCAAAGTCGAGTTTATGTTGATGTCGAAAACACCACTTCATGCCCATATTTTGTTTTTCTGCATGTAGGCACAAAAGTTTGGGTAGTCGGGGTCCATCCTTGAAGAAGACACATCAAGGTCCTTTCTCATAGCGATTATATTTTTAGTCGTTAATCTCAATCCATTTCTACAATGGAGAACTGTTAAGTCACATGACCTAACTTGTGTGTCTTTATAATGCAGGCCTTCCATTCACAGCCTCAGGAGGTTGTGATTGCTCATACCTGTAGATTCCACTACTAAGGACTTTATGTATGACTTGTAGTTGTCAGAAACGAAAAAGTAATCGAGGATCTGCCTCCTAAAACCCCTCTTCCACGTCTCACTAGACGGGATGTCTCCCGTTGTACAACCATTTAGGATCTCAATGTTTCTTATACTGAGTTCCTTTCACCAATTCCAACCATGTAAGGTAGCCTTGTCTGTATCTGTGTAGGGTTTACTACCAAGAGTGACTCCTTGGTGAAGCAGTGAATGTTGAGGTCACCACAAAGTATTATATTTGGTACCGGCCTTGTGACTCCTCTGTGATCAATTTCATTCATTACTTGATCTAAAATGTTCTTAGCCATCTCCGAGTTGGTGTTCCAGTAGAGGTTACAAATTAACCAACCTCCTGTGCTCCTACTGTCAAGGATCTTTCTGTCAAGCAGGACAATTTGAATTAGAGCAGACACATTTTTCACACGCGTTATCTTTAAGCGACAAACAATAGGCCAGCCATAGGTCGACCCCTCTGTCCCTTTGTAGCTGGTTTTTGATAGGAAGCAAACCCTTTAGTATTAGTGTTTCCTTTAACCATGTTTCTGCAGACAAACCAGGTCAGCAGACTCAAAGGGCATGTTTCCTTCTCCGAATAAATGTCTAATGCCTCTAGTATTCCAGCAAACAAGGGTAATGTCTTTTGGTGACTCATTTTCCCCGTTCTCTGGGTATTAGGATTTTTGTGCTAACACACCCATGAGTCAGTCCCATCTATGTTCGTGTTCTTTTAACTGGATGTCTTTTTGTGGTTTACCAACATTCTTTCTGTTTGGGTTTTCTACAACTATCCTGAAGGTCTTTGACACTGGCAATGAATCATTTTGGTTTCCCTTAGAAGAGGCACTCTTCTGGGAGTTGAAGCCTCTCAACAAGTGTCTGTGTGATTCTTTTGGTTTGTCTGCGGTTTCTGATGTGTGTCTATCTGTATCTCTTAAAGACAATCCCCTAAAGGTCAGTTGGCAATTTTCTCTCATAAGTGGACTTTTTATTTCACTGAAATTGAGGTGCAGAATCACTTTGTCTTTCTTTTGTTTGTCAGAGAATTCGATCAGATCGATGTCCTTGGAGCAGATCTGGGCTAATGCCGGGACACTGTGGAGCAGTCTCAAGACGTTAACTCAGTTAAGGAAAAGGTAATCCCTTAAGTGCAATTTTCTTTCTAAATTCAATGTAACTTGCCATTACTTCTCTTCCTTAGTCCTCTGCTCCTGTGGTTCACCTGGGGTGTTGGGAATCAATGGGGAGAGCTAACTGAGGGCTCTCTTTATCACCCCAAAAGGCGTATCTGTTACAGTTTCATTTTTTTGTTCCAAAGATTTGAAGTCAGAGTGTGAAATCCTTTGCTGGGAGGCCCTCTGGGTAACCTGAAAATGATTTGCCATGTATATACGTGAGGTTACTTTAGGCCTCTTTGGGGAACCAGCGCCACAAAACCAGGCTTTTCCCCCGTCACCCACCTCTCAAAAGCAACCTCACACTCGCCACTGCTTTCTGTGTCTGTCACCAAGATCGGCTGGCAGTGGGCGGGGTGACTTGTTCTTAGAACAACCATGCTCTCTACCAACGTGTCCTCCTGCCGATCATTCGTGGAAAAGACCTCGTCCCAATCGTCCGAGTATGTTGAAATATTCAAGAGCTCGTCAAAGCCAGTGGATGTATCCATAGGTGGTGACTTATTACTGTCTATCGTTAGCCTCAAGGGCTGTTTTTTAGTCAGAGAACTTTGAAAGACGCCCTCAAGGAGTGTACTTATGCTTGATTCATCCATGGAATTTCAAGAAGAATTTACACTCCATATTGTCACATTTTTGTCTTTTTTTTTTTCTTAGTACGTGTATGATTTGGAACAGTAACAGAGGCCCTGAAGTTCTTCACTATTTCTATTCTTCATCTCTGTTTAAGAAATGAGGACTCCACTGTTGCATTTGGCAGTAACTGTGACTCTTTTCTTAAAATACGATTTCTTAAAGGTTTAGGCCGGGGAGTCAAGTACAAGCTTTGGAAAAAAAAGCCATCGTAAATGGCGTCATTTGACTAAACGGGTATAATTGAGCTATTTTTTGAAAGTGTAGGCTCAATGATAATATTTTTTGAAGCCACGTTAGATTTTAATTGTTTATTGGGTGGTTTGAGACCATCTGCCTCATCCACCTTAGGATTGATAGAGGGAACTTCCAAGCTTTGCAGTTCTTTAACCGTTCTTCCCGAGAGGGGAATTTCCTCATTTGCTGTGTTGTACAGGGGAATTGACCTTTGGTTTATTGACAAGGAAGCCCTCATATTTTCCTTTTCTTTTATGAGGGGCTCCAGAATGTTTTGTAGGAAAGCTGTGATGCGTTCAAGGCTTTGGTCTTAATTTTCCTTTAAGGCTTAATGAAACCTTCAATATAGATTGTTTTAGAATGAAGCATGGCCAAAAGAGTATTTTGGTCCCTCATTTGATCAGCCACTTCTTCATACAGCTTCATGAAGGGGGCCATTATAAGGGTAAATGCTGTGATCATATTTGCGTCTATGGTAGGAAGGTTTGTTGCTTTCTCTTCTGTTTGTGCTGCGGCAAGATCCTATAAGAGATCCTCATCTGTTAGCCGATTGTCTTTTGAGGAGTTTAGATCTTCTGTGCGGGACGTCAGCCGCCTACGTTTAGGGGCCTGAGTAAACCTACCTATCCCACTGTGTGGGGCAAGTCCAGTCCCAGCTTTACAGGGATTTTTGGTGTTCCTTTGTGTCCAGCGCAATAATTTGTGTGAATTTCATTGTCCATATTGTTGTCCATTTGGTCATTTAACAAGTCTACTGGTCCAAACTCTGGCACCTCCCCCCCGAAGTAAGTCACAGGGCATGTCAGTGGTTTTTGGGGTCCTCGGGAGCAGGGTTGGTTTAATTAAGGATTGGTTATGATGTCCTTGACTCTCCTGGAGACCTGTATTCCGGGACACTGCACTAGGCTTGGAGGTATCACTTCCCAGAACGGTATGTTCATTTGAGGCGGGGATACAAGTTTGAGTGGGTGAGCCGGTTTCTCCTTTTAAATGTACTTGTGGCTTTGGCCGTGCATAGAAGAATGACTGTTTACTTTGTGAAAGAGCAGGAGTTAAACCTCTTGGATTCCAGATCGAAAGACCTGAGGTGCGACAAAGCTGTTTATTTGGGTTAAGCTGTTTTGAAGTCCCAAAATTGTACGGGGCCTTGACCACCCTCAAATCCTTCTCAGAAGGTGTAAGCCCGCTCATCACGGGCATAGTACTGGAAGCCCAAAATGAAGCAGTGACAGGAGTTTTGGCAGCATCTTTGTGAGCCTCAGGAGAGTGAGGAGCCAAGATATTGTTGTTATTTATAGTTGTTGTGTTTAACCCTTCATTCCACGAGTCAAGGAGCGCACTATCCCAATGATGCTCCAATATGTTACAAGGGGAAGTGGTTTTAGCAGTTATTTCAATCTGAATGTCCAGGGGGCAGCAGTGCATAACTTCCAAAAAGGAAGGGACAGATAGTTCAGGCAGGTTTCCTTGTTCCTTATCACTTTCATTGCTGATGATGATCTTAGCGACCACCAGCTTTTTCACAGGCGTCTCCTTGTGCTGCGAACAAGGGATAGCAGCTCCCACCGACCACAGGACCACTTTAGCCCACTTACATACCTACAGCCCAGCACTGCACTGAAAACTACAGTCTGGGATCTGAGGCCCGCGATGCACCGCCGCCACACATCAGCGGTCATGGCAGTCACAGCATTTGCGACGGATTACAGCGTTTAGAGCGGGGGCTACTTAGTCTACGGACCACAGTAGTATAGGGCTGTCCAGGGCTTGCCACCCCCTAAAATCGTGGCCGCTTGCCGCTCACCACACCGCAGCCGCAGCCACATCCTCATCTTCCAAAAGGGTTTTCTAGTAAAGCACCTCACACGGACGTATCACATCAAGGATCGTCAAGCCGCACTGGAGTCAGCCGCTTCCGACAATCTACACTGTTGTGCTGTTGTGCTGCCCCTGAACAGTTTTTGGGCTGCTACCTCTTTCTGGGGAATCCTATTCCTAAATCGAACCATCCAAAGAGGGATGATTATGAGTTTCAGAGAAAGGTATAAGGCAGATGGTCCAGTTTAGTACCTCAGTTGATGCCCTACCACTCTGATGCTGTTTGACCAGTATTAGCATACTTGGTCGAAAAACATTTGACCTGAATTGTTTTAATTCCTTTTTTTGTCAATATTTTGTCAAATTTAATTAAATATATATATGGGGTGGGGTAAGGGAATAGGGAGGGTTGCGGGAGTTCTCCCCACGCATTTCCGACCCAAAAAGAGCCAAAATAATTCGGTCAAAAGTGAAAAGGACAAATATTTTCGCCGAATAGACCCAAACCGTTTGACCTTGTGATTGACTCGTAGGACACAACCCGGATGTATGCTACATGCTTGGGTACCTAAACTGATGAGTTCCCACTCTGACATCTAAAGAAAAACAAGCGTTTACAGTAATCACACGTCCGTAAAATCACATCCACCTCCCTTGCTTTTCTCATAAATATTGAAAGCATCCACTGGTATGAGTGTTATGTCCGCAGTAAACATTAGCAACATTTAAAACCCATCAGTGCTGAAGGTATTTACAAATGTCCAAATAGTGGATCCCAGCAAACAAACATACAAGAATGCATGCGGGTCTACAGAGTAAAAAAACAGGTGCCAAAAAGTATGATTATATACTGTTTTGCCTTTTATCACGTTGTCATACATACATGAAACATACAACAGAGCAAGGAAAACAAACTACCAAACTATGCCCCCACCATAGTAGTTGAGGTTTTCAGCAGGTTTCTCCAATTAAAATTCAGCAAATCAATTTGAACAAAATCTAGGCACATCTCTATCAGATAACTCACAATGTTGTGGACGAATGAGTAAGCCTGGGCAAACCTATTCAGGTAAACTCCAAATCTCCCGAATTGCCATGGATTCGGATGACCAAAGTTTCTTGAGCTTCCTTCTGGTTTCTTGTGGGGAGGTGTGTGTGGAATAGACTTCAGGCTCTATAAGAAGCACACATGGTTGGAGTTTGTGATCAGTATTTTGGGCCGAGGCAGGAGGCTGCTCATGGCGTGGTTAGTATAGTTGCATATGGAAGGGCGTTTTAATGGACTTACATTAATATAGTTGAGGGACAGGTAGAAAGATGAAATAGGATTTAGTTGAGTTAGAAAAAGAAAATTGTAATTTGTAGCGGGAGAGGTGGAATATTAAAACAGGATAGCCTGCTTATTGTATTTTTAAAGCTCATATTTCTTTAGAGGCAGGTGGTACATTAACAATGTGGAGCTGCAAATGCAGCTCATACGATGCAATCAGCACCCCTGGTGTTTGCCTGCCTATCTGTTGAAAGGGGCGTGGGCACAGGCAGGCAGGAGGAGAGGCATGAAAGTTAGTTGGACAAAAAGTGCTGGAGGTTCAAAAACAGAAGACACACCGCGACCACCTGAAAGAACAAACAGAAGGCGTACCAGTGTATTTATTTTCTTGTATTGTTTTAGTGCTAATAAAAAATAGTTGTATCAGTTTGCTGGGCCACATGGATGGGGCACACACCAGATTCAAGAGAGAAGGCATTTTATACAGAAGATACTGAGGACAGTGTACTTTTCCTTTAGCAAAACAAAGGAGGTGATGGCTGGAAGGTTTAGAATTAAACTTAACCTCTGGCATTGCTCTCGGCAACACTCCAGACCAACGTTCTTCCCCTGCCAAGCCATTACAAAAGGGGAAAGACCATATGCAGATCAGCCTTCGCCACCCACCCCCAAAAGGGGCAGTCCAGCCTGAACTGCTTGGTCCCATCCCTTCTACATGAGACCGCAAGCATCCCCAAACATGTTTCAGCCTTGTTGGGCCTCATCTGTGTGGAGTAGCTTTTGTCTTTAGGCCCGGCAGGCACGAGGCCCACGTTTGGCCATAACTGTCCCACTTGAGATGACTACAGCCAAACAAAAGAGGTCAACCTCTGTCATTGCTCTGTCACTTTGGCCTTAGTGCTCTTTGCAGGATAAACATGGACAGCTCCTGTGCCTCCCTGGGCATGCTGGCAAATCTACCTCCTAATGGGCCTCATTACCAATATGGCAATGCAGTGACAAAATGGAAGTAACAGTATTAACACCATTCATGTTTACCACACTTCCATGTTACGAACTTGGAAGTAAGGATCTGGAAATACCTCCTGCACTTGGCAGGAAGTATTTCCTCCAGAAAATGTGAAGATGTTCTGCATTCAGAATTTCTGCCGCAGTAAATATTCCAAGGCCTATTCAGTCCAATGGGTGCTTGTGGTGGTGGAGAAGGGGAGAGAAGAGCAACAGTTGTAGGAGGAGGTAGAGACTGATGGCTCTGCACCTGTGTTTGGTCTTGCAGAGTGGGGCACAGAAGACACAACAGTCCCTTGTCAATTTCCAGGCAGGATAGGGAAAAGCTTTATACCACGTGTGGACAGTAGCCACCTCGTCAAGTCCTTAGAAGGGTAGACTGTGAGGGATAAGGAAGGCACTGTGATATGTAACCCACGGAACACACCAGTAAAGCAGGGTACACCAAAGTAGGTTCCTTCTTTGTGACAATGGCAATGCAGAAACATACAGAATGTAAGCATGGTATGCAGAGGGATGTGCAGATCAGTATCCAGTGGCGCTTCTTCTATAGCACCCTCCACCAAATCCCACCCATTTAATTTGTTTTGACCCATGAGATTAACCAGGTGGAAGAACGTCCAGCTTTATTCATGGCATATTGGTGGTACTGCACTATTAGTAAACGTTCTGCTATAAAAGGGTGCCAGACCAACATTCATTCCCATCAGAAAGATTAGCTTTTCTTCTCAGAGTTGATAGCCACTGGCATGCCTCTAATTATTGAGTATGGGAACATAGCTGTAATGGGGCAGATGAATGTGCAAGTGTCAGGTACTGCCCCTACTCAAGTACTAATTCCTGCCCCATCTCCTCACCATTACCATACAGGTGAGAAACAATACTAACTGAGGCAGCCCTACCCCCACATGAATCTAGGGGTGAGAAACGAGACAAACTAAGGCAGGTTCCAAGATATAATACTTTAAATAATCAATGTACACAACTCTGCCGTACAGAATTAGTTAGATTGCGCGACACGAGTACAGACTACAATTAGATAACAGAAAGCACAAGTAGATTGCTGTATATAGCATAGAAGGGGTGAGGTATCCGGGATACCAAGAGAGGGACTCACTACACTGACAAGGCTGATGAGCATATAGGCATGAAGAGATGCAGAATACATGAGCTGGGAAACATACGTATGGCAGAAGCTCAAGGTGGATGTGACATGAACAGAGACAAGTGTAGAAGTACAGCCATATTCCTAGCACAAAGGCTGCAGCAGGTCTAGAAGTTAGCAAGGCCTCAGACAAGATGCTGAATTCATAAAAACACATTTATTTTAGAAGCTTTGAAGCTGCCCAATCAGTAGTTCATAGCAAGCACCACTGTCAGATGCACAGAAGGGAGTAATGGATGCACAGAACACAAAGACGAGATAACAGTTCCCAGGAGGAGAAGCAGTAGACTCTGATACTAAATAAAGTTCTGCAAAAGCCATTGATGCCCAGATGCATGACCTGAGTAGGCCAAATGACTTTACAGCAGATAGATAAAGTGTGTCTCCAATGGCCACAAAGAGTACGACATGTATGTTAGAATTAGCTAATAGTCCAGTAAATAGGAAGGAATTTGCTGTACAACACAGTATCCTAACACGTGATTAAGACTTGAAGAACACTGGCTATTCATTATGAGCCTTGTACAGATAAGACACCTGCTTAACCCCATAGCATGCACACAGACACAAGATGATACAGCAGGAAAAATACAAAAGAATAGATAAGCCACATGGCCTGGTAATGATTGGGAGTACCTTCAATTGGAATTAGCATAGACCATGGAGTTCTCTCTCCACCTCCCCTATGTGTGTCTCAAATCTTGGCATCCCATCAATGTGTCATAGGTTGGTGAGAAATGTGCCAACCAATAGACATTTCTCCTGCCACATACCGCCTATGATGAATAACACCAGCCTATTAATATTGAATATAGTGATGTAGTGAAACTATTATCTATGATGGGTTGGGCTCAGGAGGAACGATCAGAGATGTATAAACCAATAAGAACATTAAAACATACATACTCTATAAATATCTCAATATATTAACCAATCCTACCTATTTGCAGGTTTTGCAACTGATTTCGCATTATGACATCATTGCTGACGTATTTTTAGTACAAATTCCACTCACACTCTTTGCACTTTTGAGAGATGCTTGTATGCTGTCCACAGCCGAGAGTATATGCTTCGAATGAAGCTGGGTTTTACTGTGCAGTCTGGGTACTCTTTTATTGATTATTGTTTTTACTAGTACAGCAAATTGGGCCCATCTCTAAATTTGGTCCAAGAAGATATCCCTTGGACAGCAATGGCAGCTTCTGGAGAGCGGAATAACGTGCATCTAAGAAAAGAGGTTGGCAGGTACCCCCATTGACACAAAGTCCTGCCCGGTTTTGAATGCCGCCCCTCTGGGCATGGAGGGTAGTGCAAGCAGATAGAAAAGACTTGACACCTAAGACCCTCAGGGGGATGTGAGTCTAAACTGTGCATGGCAAAACTGAGAATTTAGTGTTTGTGTCTTATTGATTTGTGAGACATTGGAAAGATTATAATTTTGAAAATGGGAAAGACTGTGTGGTAAGCCGCTTTTAGAGTTAGAGAAATAAAGAGAAGGATCCCTCGCTTATGCCTACCTAAATACTGTCCTTCCCGAGCCCTCCGCTCATCTACCTCTGACCTTCTGCGTGTGAGCAGGTTCTCCAAGCAGAGATTTGGAGGGAGATCTTTATCCTCAGCAGGGGCTTCCCGTGGAATAGCCTCCCTGCTGCCCTCCTTCTTGAGCCTGATCTCCTTAAGTTCCGGAAACTACTTAAGACATTCCTCTTCTCCTCTTCCTTCTCTCTCCCTCTACCCTCCTAACCTCTCTCTCCACTCTATCCCCGTCTCCGTCCTTTTCCGCACAGCTTGCTGACTGGCCTCCGGGTGTACCTCTGAGAGGCGCCTCCAGGCCTTGCACTTGCCTCATCATTACTGCACTTGGTAAATGACCCACGAGAGTGGTATCTCTCAGCACTTACCCCAGCTTCTTTCTGACTGGGCGCACTTGGATTCCCCCCACGCACTTGTCTTCCCCCCCCCTCCCCTCTCCAGTACATGCACTTGCACGATCTGAACGTACCATGCTTTGAAGATTCATCTATCTGTCTCCCCCCCCACCTTGCATGGTGGTGCCTCAATGCACTTGGAAAAACTGCAGAATCATCGTCAGACCTATTTAGTGGTATCTACACTGTTAATTGTATTATATGCAGGTACTCAGCCTGTGCAGATTTGCATCGTTCAGAAATTCAAGGGCTCTGAATGACTGTTGTTTTTTCCCCCTTGTTCCCTTCCTCCTTGAGCGCTTTGAAACACTTGCTTTGTGTATAGGTGCTTTACAAATAAACATTACCATACCATACCATATAATGCAAAGACAGCTGTATTTTTTTTTGTGGTAATGATTGTTGGCACACTTTTATTTTTTGTTGTGCTATCGCATAGGGTAATTGAGGTCTTGTGTTAGTAGACGAGTGAAGTTGCGTTGTTAACAATAAAATCTGTTTAGAGTGTGAGCAACGGTTTTGTGGTACTGCTCGGGGATGGAATTTTAGGACATGTGGTCTGAGAGAGATACGTGGGTGTGTTAATATTGGAGAAAACCCTTCGGGGGTACGAAAAGGAGTGAAAAGGTGAGCGAGGATTGAAGCGCTGTTCATTGAGTATTGGTAAGTTGGGTTTTATAGTGTTACTAGCAGTTGTACCCGTGCGTCGCATGGTAATTCCTACTAAGAAAATAAAAGACAAAGGTATATTTATATTTATGATTTTTACATTGTCTACGCCAAGGAACCTAAATTCCAGGTTTGTACGATGTTGGGAAATATGCTGAACATTTCGAACAGACACATACATGTCCACAGATCCCCCCCCCAAAAATTTTTTTAACAACGGTATATTGATATTTTATACTTTTTACATTGTCTAGACCATGGAACCTACCCACATGCCAAATGTCAGGTTTGTAGCATGTTGGGAAGTAGGCTAAATATTTTGAACAGACACACACACATATCCAACCAAACATTGCAGACCGCATACAAAACTCATACTTTTCTTTTAAGAAAAATGTATATCGTATAATGTCTACATTGTCTACACCATGGAACCTATCCACAAGCCACATTTCAGGTTTGTAGCATGTTGGCAAGTATGCTGAACATTTCAAAGAGACACACACACAAACACATATCCACATTTCCCTTTTATATGTATACTAGCAGCTGTACCTGTGCTTCGCACAGTAATTCCTACTTCAGTCATAGTGTGAAGTTTATTCAACGAACAAATATAGATGTTGATGTTACATGGTTCTTTGCAATACCTGAATGACAATGCGTGGAGGTGACCATGTGGCGTTACTTATGGTGAGTTTGATTTGTTCTGGCAGGCCTGTCTAAATACTGTTGTGATCGAAAACTGTATTGTTTGAAGAGCTATAGGGAGTTGAATTTGTACCGGCCGGCCCCCTTTGACTACTGCCATAAGTGGTAAACTATTAGTCCTCACCCAAAGCTTCTTTCTAGACAATATTGCTAGTCTTTACTGTAGGAGCTAGTATGAAAACCTTTTCTTTGTTACTAACTGTGGAGCAAGCCACATAAATCTGACCATGAAAAAAGCATTAATTGAAACACGATGATTCGCGACTAAAAGGTAGGAAGCAGTGACCTAAGAAACACAATTAGAAAAATCTATATTTTATACTTTTTACATTGTCTACACCATGGAACCTATCCACATGCCAAATTTCAGGTTTGTAGTATGTTGGGAAGTATGCTGAACATTTCAAAATGACACATACACATATCCACACATTTCCCTTTTATATATATATATATAGAGAGAGAAGATAGGCATCATTTCTGTCGTTACTGCACTGAGACCCTCCTGGGCCTGCAGTGTTAATTGTCTTGGGCATTTTTGAACCTCACGCTCTGTGCGCTGCTGTTTTCTCCCTCCCACGCCCACCCCTGCATCCATTTCCTGATTTTCTCCTGTTTTTAAAATTGCATTGTGAAAGTATTTAAAATTCATTGTGAAACCTAGGCCTTTTCCCCACTATTCAAATTTAGATGTGTTCTCTCCTGTTTGTAAAATTGCACTGTGAAAGTCTTTAAATTGTAAGCACTGGTCACCTTGTCCAATTGTCAACTTGTCTCGACTCTCTCTGTCTCATCTGCTTGCACCCTGCCCTGTGTCCTCTCTAGTGTTCTCCCCTTCCCACTCCCTTCCTCTTCTCTCCTCTCCCTACCTACTCTATGGTGCTCTCCGTCTCTCCTATTTTTTCTAACTGCTTCTCTATTAACTATCCTGCTCTTCTCACTAAATTTGGTAGGAAGAAGTTTAAAAAGGACAGCCTGTTCTCCAACCCATGCCTCCCTATTGCTGAGATCTATACCAGCACCTCCTCCAGGCAAACTTTCACTGACATCCTCATTGTCGTCCCTTTGCCAGACATGTGGACTTTACATATGGTCTCTGTGCTCTCTCCCTTCTCGTCCTCTCCCATTAATGGTGGCACCCAATGGGAGGCCCTCCTGGCCTCCTTCCACTCCTCTAAGGTCATCATTAATGTTTACTTGAATGGCACCATCTTGGTCCAAGGCCCTCAAGCCAACCTTGTCCTCTTTGATAGACGCTTTCCACGCCTCATCCATTTCCTTTCTTCTCCTGCTGTACCCGCTCTCCCCTCCACGGCTCCCTTGCCTTCCCCTGGTTTCTCCTCCTTGGCTTGCCCTCTCCTCCTCCCCCCCCCTCGAGTTTCTTCTACACCTCCACAGGGCGTACCTCTAATTTGCACCCCTCCCTGGAAGACTTTCAAGGATGGCAATCTTCTCCATATTGGCACTCTAAACTCTCGCTCAACTGTCAAACACTCCTCTGACATCTGCCGCCTCCTGGAGGAACTTGATCTCGATGTCCTCGGTCTCACCGAGACATGGTTCACGGCCAACTCTGTCATGAGCTTTGACACTCTCCTCCCTGATGGCTACAAGATCCTCTCCGCTCCCAGGCCCAACCGTTCCAGAGAGGGTGTAGCCCTGATCTTCCCTGAGTGGATTCCTGCCTCTGTCATTCCTACACAGGCCTACTCTCTTTTGAATGCCTCTTCTGCAGGCTCGCTCTCTCTCCTGGCCATTTCCTTACTGTGGCTACCATCTATCAGCCATCTAGTCAGATCTTAGCCTTCCTCTCTGAGTGGGCGGACCTTTCCTCTTCCCTCCTGGTCTTAACCACTCAACTCCTTCTTCTTGGAAATTTGAACATCCACCTGGATGCTTCCTGTCCTTCCACTGGACTCTTTTGTGACCTCTGCAACACTCTCTCACTCTCTAGTCTCCCTTCTGGCCCAACTCACTCTGCAGGGCACACTTTGGATGTTCTGATCTCTTCAGACCTTCCTCTTTCCATCCCTCTTACCACTCTTCTCTCCTGGAGTGATCACTTTCTCCTTTCCTCCCATCTCACACTCTCTACCCCTCAGGCCACACCAACTCCAGCACTGCCACCTACCTTTTCGGTTATCCAACCCATCAATCGTGTGAAAGTTAAGGCTTTCGCCGCCACGTTCTCACACCCCCCCCCCCTTGGCTGACTCACACCCTAACACAGCCCTTTCCATGCTCCACTCTGCTATATCTGATACTCTCAATGTTCTTGCCATTGTCATGAGGACCCCATTAAAGCCCAAAGCCAAGTGCAACCCTTGGGACTACTCAGACCTCGTCAACCTTAAAAGCAAGTGCATGCTGGCTGAGTGTAAATGGCGTGCTTCCGAAACATCCTCCAACAAACTGGCCTGCCGCCTGGCCAAAGGCAATACCGGCTCTCTGTGTGCACCAAGAAGAGAGTCCACATCCAAGCCCGCGTCTCCGCGGCATCTAACAACTCGCCCAAATTCTTTCATATCTGCAAGGTGCTGGGCAATCCTGCTGCAGTCTTTGCCTCTCCTGTCCCCTCCCAGGCCCTCTGCACGGCCCTGGCTTCTCATTTCATCTCTAAAACACAGGACATCCTGTCCTCTCTCTCTTTCTCTCCGTCTCCTCCCACACCTCCCTACTCTTCCTCTGGCCCTTCTACAACCACCCCTCTTCCCGCCTTCTATGCCTTCCCCCTGTTCTCCTCAGATGAGGTTTCTAAACACGTCTGATCTGTGAAAG
Organism: Ambystoma mexicanum; assembly: GCF_040938575.1. Taxonomy (NCBI): domain Eukaryota; kingdom Metazoa; phylum Chordata; class Amphibia; order Caudata; family Ambystomatidae; genus Ambystoma; species Ambystoma mexicanum. The sequence goes on from NC_090923.1 coordinate 753,522,017, forward strand.
TCTTGTCAAAACAGTTTCACCCCTGTTCTTCCAAAACCATCAAGGCCCACATTGACACCCCGGCTCCTGCTTTGGCTGATTTTTCCAACCACTCCTTTGCCATCTGAGTCTTCCCCTCCCCCTTGTGCACTCTCTTGTGCACTCTCTTATTAAGAAACACTCTGCCAACCCTTCCTGCCCGGCTAACTACCAACCAATCTCCATCACTCCCTTCCTGGGGAAACTCCTGGAAAAGCTGGCCATCTTCCATCTTAATCTCCACACTGAATCTGTTGGTTGTCTTCATGATCCTCAGTCTGGCTTCAGAGCTGCCAGAAGCATGTAAACTGCTCTCCTGAACATCCGTGAAGACCTGCTCTCCAACCTCGATTCCAAGACCCCAGGTGTTCTCATCTTACTTGATCTCTCTTCTGCCTTTGACACGGTCAACCATGTCATCCTGCTCAACCGTCTCTGTGATAACCTGGGTATCACCAATCAGGCCTTGGATTGGCTGACTTCTTTCCTCTCCGATCGACACTCCCAGGTCCAACTTGGTTCCTTCCTCTCCACTGTCTCTATCTCTACCTGTGGTGTTCCTCAGGTGTCTAACCTCTCTCCCTGGCTGTTCAACCAATACCTGGCACTTCTTGCCCACTGCATTGCTGCTCTCTGCTCCAGATTTCAGTGCTATGTGGATGACACTCAACTCATTTTCAGTCTCCCTTCAGCCACCTCTTCTCCTTCTCTCATCGCTGACTGTCTGTCTGCTATCCAGGAGTGGTGTGCCACCAATGATCTCTGCCTTAATGCCATTAATTGGCACACCTGTTCCATCCTTTCCTGTCACTCTCTGGCTGGCCTCTCTTGGCCCTATTCCTGCTCCCACTTGTGAGGCTAAAAACCTCGGGGTCATCTTTGACTCCACACTCTCCTTCTCTCCTCACATCTCTGACATCTCGTAGAAGTCACACTACCAGCTGTACCTCCTCAGAGGTATTCTTCCTTTCCTCTCCTTCCACCAGAAGCTCACTCTCTCCAGAGCTCTGGTTCTCTCTAGGTTGGACTACTGCAACAGCCTCTTTCTAAATTTGCCTGCATCTGCACTCTGCCCTCTGCAACACATCCAGAAAAGGACTGCGAGACTTGTCCTCGGCCTGAAGCCCAGGGATTGTATCTCTCCAGAACTGAAATCTCTGCACTGGCTTCCAGTGGCAGCAGGGATTAAGTTCAAAACCCTCTGCATTGTCCACAAGCCCTTCTGGGGCCTGGGACCTCAATACCTTCAACTCTCTCTTCCTAAATATCTTCCCTCCAGCTCTTCGCTAATCCACCTCTAACTCCATCAGGGGCCGTCCCTTCTTCAAACAGCGAGTTGGTGGTAGATCTCTTTCTTCTGCTGGGTCCTCCCTCTGTAATAGCCTCCCTGCCTCTCTGAAACTTGAGGTGAACCATCTCTGGTTCCAGAAGCACCTCAAGACCTCCCTCTTTGCTTCTGCGTTATTTCCTCCTCTCCCCTGCTGATCTCCTGGCTGAATTTGAAACTGCACTGGTTACCTGGCTACCCTCTGATCTCGGGCCCAGGTCCCCTCCCTGCCCTTTGCACACCTGCACTGCTCCCCTGGCAACCCATGCACTCAGGGACTGTTCTGTATCCCCACAGTCCCTACTAGCACTTGACACCCGATGTCTGCACTTACCCTGCACTTGCCCCCAGCTGGCTGCACTTTTATTTATTGTCCTTATTTATCTTACTGTTATCCTATGTACTGCACCATCCCATCTCCTTTCCCCCCACATTTTTCCCCTTCCCCCTCCCCTGCACTTGCGCAATCTCAATGCCACCTGGCCTAGTAGGCTCGTTGTCTATGTCTTCCCTCTCTTGCCTCGTCACGCCTTGAAACTCTTGTGTCTAGGCACGTTATAAATCCCATATCATATCATATCATAGAAGATTATGGTAGATACCCGCATTTTCCATTTGTGTAAGTCACATCCCAGGTAAAAAGACAAGATACTAAAATATCACGTTCAGTGGAAAAAAATACAGCCGGCAAGATGCTTATGCCATGGCCTCTGGACGGTACTCATTCAAAAGAGGTGTTGCAACACATGTGCACCTATTTACATCCCACACATAAGGGAAAACAATTACAGAAACAGAACAGGCCAATTATACTTGAACTGTGAAAAATGTTTGAGGATGAGGTAGTGGAACTGGGCAAGAAAGAATGGATGCTTAGCCAGCATGACAGAGTGTGCACTTCACCCACAGATCCTCCTCCTCCTCTTCTGGCCAGTGTCCCGTCCTCCTCTGTACAGGCACTATACCCATTAAAGGCTGCTGCAGAGTAGACCAAGCCAAATATTTGCCCACAGCATATAGTGATAACGACATCTTAAGGGGAGAGAAAGTGAACAAGCAAAGATCATTGCTGTTGCAAGGAGAATATGACATGTAGTGTAGATAGCAAGTGAGGCTAATTGAAGCAGAGGAAGGTCAAAGAGCGAGGGGTGTGCAGGAATAAAGGGATTGGACAACAATTGTGTCAGATAAATGGATAGGAGGGCAAACTTGATGGAAAATACATAGATGATGCAAAAGAGAAGGTATTAGAAGATAGAAACAGATGGGAGATAGAGTAGGAGAAAAGGGTGGATGAAAAGAGAGAAAGGGTAAGGAAGGAGAAAGAAAGAAAATGAGAGAAAGAAAGAGAGAGGGAGAGATGGCGAAAGGAAGTTGATGACATAATTAGCAGACATACTTTGATTGATAGAGACAGGGAAGATGTTACAAGGAGGGACAGTGACAGCCTAAATAGGAGTAGAAGAGATTACATGAGTATCAGAGAATATTGGGGGAAGTCATAGCAAAGTATATGTAGGAATGTATTGGTGGAGATAGTTATTGGGACATATCTAAGAGTGCCCCTTGGAAGGACAGAGTTTCAGGAAGAAGATGAAAGTCAGGTCCAGCTCTGGGTCCCGCGAAAGGGGAATTACCGGGCCATTTCCGACCTTGGTGGGCACGGTAATTCTCCTTGCATGGGACCCAGAACCGGTACATCCCCATTCCCATTTGAGCCCGCATAGGGCTCAATGTGAATGGGGAGGATGGTAGCAGCAGTACTGTTCATAACAGTACCGTTGCTACCATCTGGTTCTGCTCGCAGGTGCTGCTCTGCACGCCTGTTCTAACCAGGCGTGCAGAGCGGCCCCTGCAAGCAGAACTCGACTGTGGCGGTACAGTGATAACGGCACCGGCATCACTACAGGCGCCGTTGTCACTGTACTGCCACAGTTATAATGAGGCCCAATGTCCCTTATAACAGAAAGGCAGAGGATTAACACAATATTTACCATGGCCACCGACAGATAAAAATAACTTAATATATAAATTGCCGTCACTTGCAGGTGGGGCAGGGAAGTGGCTTTATGCATTAGAAAGGGTAATGGCAGGTATGACTTTGTTGGTAGGAGGCATGAAAAGCAGCTTGTTTGTTGGCATATTGGGTGAACAATTACAAGACATTTGGAAATGGGCAGGATAACCTAGGGTGACAGCCCAACATATGTGAAATGACGGGGTACCTTTGAACAATTGTCAAACAGAAGTTTGGAAGGCACTCAGAACACAATTTCCAGACACATCAGACAGGGGTATGCCAATAACATGAAGAATTGGGCTAGATGAGGACCCAGCAGCTTACATACAAGGCTTACAAGAGCAATGGTGATTAGAAGCGAGGGAAGCTTGGGATAAAAATATAACAATTTCTTTCGCATTTTATGTCAGGGACTCCCTGAACAAGTACAGAGGCAATTAAAGAACATTGTGGGGATTGAGGCAAAACCGTGCCCGGGATTCAATTGAACATTGTTCATCATTGACGATTGAAACAAGAGAAAGACAGAAAGAAAGTTGAGGGGGAAGCGAAGCTGGTACAACAGAAGTTGTCAAAATTGGCAGTAGAACGTCCCAGGAGGGTAGCTCAGCCGCAAAGGTGCTCACCTTGGAAGCAAGACGACACAAAACAACACAGGTTTTATCTCCGGGTTCATGCTTAGAAACCTCTGGGTATTTAAGCGTGTTATAAATATGCAACTGAAACAAACAATTCCTGTAACAGCGCCTTGATGCCCAAGGGCTGTGTGAGTGCTTTAAAAATGCAAATAAATAAAATAAATAAACTAAGGAGCAGTATTGACAAATGTCTGGGAGAACCACATTGTTCAGGAAGCACAACAAATGCAGCCAGATTGGAATGGAAATTCTGCGGGAAGAGGGGGAGATAAGTATTATCCCTGGTCGAGGGGGTTTGCACCAATAGGAAGAGGGTCTGGATCTCAAGCATCACAGACAGGATGGTTTAATGGAGGATAGCAATGATTTGGGGAATATGGGGCACAGTGTTGAGCTTGTGGAAAAGTAAGACATGTTGCACGTGTTTGCAGAAGTGGGGGAGGAATACAACACAATTGGCAGCAATTTGGCCCAAGAGGGGGGTCCGCATATCCACTGCCATATAGCACTATACAGTAAGATTACAATGCCAAAGGTTATGCACAGTATCAACCAGCCCAGGCACAGGTATAGCAAACACAAAAAGCAGTACAGTTGCAAATGCAACATCCACAGCAGGCAGGGCAACCTCAGATACAGCAAGCACATGTACAACCACAAGTACTACAGACTATAATAGCACATGGGATGCAAACATATTGCTTCAAGTACCACAATCACCTAGAGTAGGGGGGTGTGACAGTAGTGGGAGGGAATCCCTTTACTGGAGCAGCACTGAACATGTATCCACAATAAGACAGCCCACAGAGTGACTTGATGTGCCCAGTTCTATTGATTACCCCAGACCTGCAAGAGGAAGTGAGGGTCGGGGCAACCATAGGTGACAAGACTTTTTTCTTTTTTGTTTGACACTGGTGCAATGAGATCCTGTGTTAGAGAGGGAAAGTGCCCAATGTCAGGAATATCGATGAATGTACAAGGATTTCCTGGGGCTATGGCAATGGTTCCTTTTACAGATAAATTGCCCATAACAATAGGAGTACATGAAATGGCTGTGCCATTATTATATTTTTGGAAAATACTGGTGAACATATTGGGAAGAAACTTGATGAGCAAGTTAAACATGACAATTTCTTTCACTGAAAAGCGAATAACATGTTGAACACCAGGTATTCATTGTAATAATAATTTGCAGGTTATACAGTGCTATGAACCCTTAGGCATCTGAGCGCTGCTTATTATTACCCACAGAAGGATGAAAGGCTGAGTTTGGCCCTGCCAGGATTCAAACCTGCCTCGGCCGGCTCTGCCTGGATCTCAAAGCTAGTGCTCTACTCGCTGTGCTATCTGACCGACAGCCTTAGACATTATATGAATGTGCATCCGTTTTTTTAAGTGGTATTGGCATGGCTTCCACGAATACAGGACAAATTGTTTAGACTACCAAAAGAATTTTTGTTTAGACCTGAGGTACCCATGGATGTGGTAAAAAGGGCAGATTATTACAATTGAATTAGAAACAGCAATAGTAAGAGAGGACAGAGTGATCCTGCATGGAGCTGATGATGAAGGAGAAACCTGACGCACAGTAATAGTGCTTGACTCAGCACACAGACCTACCGACTTGACTGAACAAATTGTTTGAAGATGATTATTCAGATGACAGGGTGATTTTCAATATTTTTATCACATATCAGTTGCAAATGACATACAGAGAGGATCCCCAGCAAGTATTGCTGTTGAGAAAGGTACCATCATTTCTGCCGGAGGATTTGGCAAAGGTGATGAGTTCTTTGTATACTAGCAGTCCATATGATGTCGGCTTATTAAAAGGTTTAGGAGCCGTTAAAATAAAACTGAAAAAGGTGGCATTTTACCATGAGTAAAACAATATCCCATGTCAAAAGAAACAGACAAGGGTATCTATGAAACTTTTGTTGCCCTGCTGGGAAAAGGTATATTAGTGCCTTCAGAATCACCATGCAATAAGGCAGTATATCCAGTAAAAAGGGCAATAGTGGGGTCTTGGAGATTTATAAAAGATATGCCCTTTGAACAATATTGTTGAGGCAGAATTTCCATTGGTCCCAAATCCAGCAACAATATCACGTAACATATCGCCCAAGGCTCAGCAGGTTAAACGATTGTTTCTGCGATCTGTGTTTGATCTGCAGGTTCAAATCCCAGCAAGGCCAACTCAACCTTTTATCCGTCCGATGTCGATAACTGAGTACCAGTTTTGATTGGGTAATACTAGTAATGTATGTAAATATATCCTATGTAAAGCACTTTAGATCAAAGCGCTATATGAAAAAGACATTTTTTTTTTTTTTTACAGTGATTGGTCTGAAAAATGCTTTCTTCTCCACCCCCCTGCATGAAGACTTGCAATATTTGACTGTGTTTACCTATCATGGAATCAGATTACAGTGCAGTTGCCTCCCACAGAGTTACTGTGGTGTTGCAGATGGACTTGGGAAATGTAGAGATAGCCATCACAGTCATACAGTTTGTGGATGACTTGCTAATTTGCAGCCTCACAGAGGAAGAGTGCAAGAATAACTTTCTGAAACTATTGACAGTATTGGCTGCAAGGGGTACAAAGTGGACAAGGAGAAACTGTAATATTGTCAGGGAGAGGTATTAGATCTAGACCCGATAATATCAAAAGAGGGGAGGAAGGTGACACCTGAGAGAGCAGAAGCTATTACTAACACATCCAATTCCAAATACAGTAAAGGTGTTACAGCAGTTTTTGGTGTTCTTTAATTATTGTCACTTGTGGGTCTTTGACTATAGAATGTACGTTTGACCTCTTTTGGAAGCACTAAAGGAAGCACAGGAAGACAAAAGTGACATTGCATGGACAGGTGAAATGATAGGTGCCTTTGATGAATTAAAAGAACCAATAAGCACAGCTCCTGTATTAGGTATCCCAGATTACAAGGAATATGTTTGACTGTTTTGCCATTCAAATGGAGTTGTGATGATGACTGTTCTCGCACAAAAATATTCAATGGAAAAAAACCACTGGCATTTTATAGCACAATCTTAGACCCAGTAGTGAGAGGACATTACCAATGTGAGCAGGAATTGGCTGCAGCAGCTTTTGCAATTGAGAAATCATCCAATATAATAATGGGTTGTTCTGTCACACTATATGTTGAATATGCCCTCTTTTCCATCTTTAAAAAGCCCAAAAGCACATTGATTACACAAAGAGTGTCAGGCTAGGTGGCCATAATATCTAATCCAGCAATCAGAATTGTGAGATACGACATTGCGAGCCCTGTGAGGTTCATAGAGCCAGTGAAGGAGGGAGATAAAGTACATGACTGTCCTACCTACACTGAGTATTATGATGATGTGCCCCATGTTAAGTAAAATACCCTAGGAGGGGGATCATTCTCTTCATTGATGGATCATCAATGATAGATAGAAGCAGTGGAGAAAGGTATAGTGGGATAGAAGTGGTGAAGGCATGAGAGAGCATCAGGTTTGAGAATTAGTAGCCATGATTTTAGCGCTTGAAGTGCATAAGGATGAGGTGGTAAAGGTGTATTCTGATGTGCCCACGTGACATCAACAGTACACTCAAGACTGTCAGGTTGGAAAATGAGGGGCTTCCAGCACGCAGACAGCACACAAGTACAACATGCACCATTGTTCAAGAGGCTGCTAGAAGCACCTGTATGTCCCTCTGCGATCGCTGTTGCAAAGTGTGCAGCACACATGAGAGGTGAAGACCTGATTTCCCATGACAATGAAGCTGAAGATGCAGAAGCTAAAAGAGCAGAATATTTCCCTGCGATATTAGATATTAGAACTGCCCCAAATAAATTCATATGTGCACCTAACATGGTGATGAAAGAAAGTTTGAATACGCTGTCAGTAGCACAGATTGTAGAGCTGCAGGGACACGTGCCACAAGAAGAGCAGGTTTTGTGGAAGAAAAGAGGGTGCTAATTATCCACCCCCAGAGCTAATTTGGTGACAGGATAGCACAGGGAGACCTGTTATACCTGTTTAGTTGATTACAGTAAAGCTAGAGCAGTTGCAATATGTAGCACATACCACAAGAGAGTGTCTTGAAGCATCTATTTCAGATGACTGGTTTGTACCAAATTCAAGTGAACATGTGGCCAATTTTGTTGTAAGCTGCATAGAAGGGTGCAGGCGAGGCAGGGGGACTAAGCAAGAATCTCAAAGATATAAATGGACATTTTGATCCAGTTAGTTTAATACAACCTCTCCCTCTACATCCGGGAGACACGATCCTCTTTTGCAATTTTACTAGAAAGTGGCACAAGCCGAGGTTTGAAGGGCTGTAGACAGTCGAGGTAGCAACAATTCCCCAGTAAAAGGTAAGGAAGGAGAGCTTGGTTACATCTTAGTGATATTAAAAGGTATTGTGGTGAGGCCCCTTCTGTCTGAAGTTACAGAGACAGAAGGGGAAGAAGAAGTCTGAAGACTGCAGATGAGGGTGATGCCCAAAGTGTATAAGAAGCAAGAGAGACAACATGAATAGAGACAGTGCGCTATTTTCCAATTCCAAGGAGATCCTTGAATGTTCCCCAAAGATGTTTTTTTGAAATATTTATTATTTTTCTAGGAGTTTTGAACATGTACATCATCATTTTTCAATGATAATATTTATTAGAGTAGAAACATTTTTTAAAATATGTTATTTACTGTGAACTTTTGTCTGCGCCAAGGGCCTCTCTTCCTCTCACACCACCATCCCCATTCCTAGCCTGCAGCCCTCCTGGAGAAGTGAGGGCTGCAATGGAGGAACTACTAAATATACCACGGGCCCTGTGGTCCCTTTAAAGATGGCAACGGCCTTCAAAAAGGGTTTGCCTTACTCCGAAGCCCCCTCTGTAGCCCGCCCTGCTCTTGCAGATGATTGGCCACAGAAGGACCAACCCAGCAGGCCTCACAAAGCCGGTATGTGAATCCGGCATCAGCCCCCATTGAAGGCCCCCAGACAAGGCCGGATCCGGTCTGGCCTGTCTACGCATGACAAGCACTGAAACACTAGCACTGTACCTTACTGCATCGGAAACAGCAGAGTTCCTGCATCATCACCCCACACTGCTCTTAAGCTCTAAAACGGCCAAGTTAAGCCACCACTAAACCCTGATCCCACTCCACCACTAACCAACCTTACGACCACCCTCACACCATGCAGTACCTTATCAGAAGTAAAGTCAGTAGCCCTGCCCACCACCAGCCAGGTGCAGCTGCCCCCTCAACCTCTTCTAACCATCCTTGACATCGATTTGGCTAAGCCCTCCTTTCCAGATCTGCTCTGTCTACCACCAGCCCTCCCTCCTGCTCTCAGCTGCACAGGCCCACCAATAACCCTCTTCTCATCATTAGCCATTTGATGCAAGTAAGTCATCATTAACACTTCTCCATATGCGCCTCCTCCTCCAACTGTCCCTACACTATGGAATGCATATGACCCATGCCATTCCTCCCATCATCACTATTAAAAGCTGCTACATGGTCTCAGCTCCCAGTGATACTCACAAAGCCCGTCATCCTCATTCAAACCATCACACTGCATGCAAGCGCATCTAATGTCCCCAGTGCTACCCACTCTGCCCTTCGCAATGCTGGTGTATGATCTTGCTCTCTGCCTTCACGCATTCCCTCCTGCCCCTGCACAGGTATTGACAGAGTCTTTAGGCTCTTGTCCTGCACCAAGACAGTGCTCACTCCTAGCTCTATCCCATCACCTTCTGGCTACCGCTATGCACACCTCCATACGTGCACTGCCTCCACTCATCCTGCAGTGGCCTCACCCACTCCCTCCGCACAAGCACCCTACCTACCCACCTCCACTCCCCGACAACTGTCATGTGCACTCACCAATGCAGTCTCTATCATTGCCAACGTCACAGATATCAGGGACCTGATCACCAACCATAACATGGACACTCTGGAAATAACAGAAACATGGCTTCACCCCACTGCAGGCCCAGCACTATTCATCGTTATCCCTTCTAGCCACACTATCCTCAGATGTGACCACCCCTCATACAAAGGCGACAGAGCGGCCTTGATTCATAGATACATGCTGACCATCAACACCATCTCTACCATTGCCCCTCCCACATGCGAGCTACTAAGTGACAAATGATCACTATCGCCTACCTCCACAGTCTCCCTCCATGTTATCTACCACCCTCCAGGCCCAAATCATTTGAAAAAACAAACTCTCACAGCTCCTTACCACCAACATCAAACCAAACTCCAAAGTAAGGGACCTAAACATGAGACCCAGTAATCCTTAAGACAAAGATTCACCTCATTTGCAAACTCACTGGCTTCTATAGGCTTTACTCAACATTTATCCAGCCCAACACATTGACTAGGTAGGTCATTAGAATGGCTTGCTGACCTGAACTGTAATGCGATCAACACCACCATCACCCCAATCTGTAGACTGACCGCCACACTATCACCTTCAACATTCCATTAACCCATGCCCAAATAACTACTGCACCTCCTGACCCCCTCAATTACATGAAAAGTTTACGAGAAGCAAGCAGCTATCTGTATCAAATCACCCACATCACCTGATGAGGTCTCTAGACAAGTCTGCTCTATGAAAGTCTCATCCAAACAGGTGCTCCCCTGCTCCTCCAGAACTAACAAGGACAACATTGCCTCCCTTGCTCCAGCCTGGGCTGATTTCTGCAATCACTCCTTTGCCACTGGCTACTTCTCGCTACTCCTCAAGCACTCCCTTGTGCACCCTCTCCTCAAAAAGCCTTCTGCCGACCCTTCTTGTCTGGCTAACTACTGCCCTATCTCCATTAACTCCTTCTCGAGCAAATTCTTAGAGAAGCTGGCCATCTCCCAACTTATCCCCCACACTGAATCTGTTGGTTGTCTCCACGACCACCAGTCCAGCTTCAGATTAACAAGAGGCACGGAAACTGCATTCCTGAACATCCGTGAAGACGTGCTCTCTAATCTCCAACTCTCTTTCTGCTCTCATCCTTCTTGGCCTTTCCTCTTCCTTTGACACGGTCAATCATGCCACTGTTATAAACCAGCTCCATGATACCCTTGGCATCATGGACCCTGCTCTGGGCTGGTTGACCTCCTTCCTCTCTGACCAATCTTCCCATGTTCAACTATCCCTTTACTCTCCTCCATTTTTAATGTAGTTTTTTATTTATTTGTTTATAATGCGCTGGTCGCCACGGGCATCTGGGCGCTAACAAAGAGACCCTACAACAGAGTCCATCACACTTTCCACCTGTTGTGTCCCTCAGGGCTCTATCCTCTCACCTTCAATTTATACCTTGCCCCTCTAGCCTATTTAATCTCTGCCTTTACTCCTAATTTCCAGTGTTATGCAGACAACATGCAGCTCTCCTTCAACCTTCCCTCCACTGCCTCCTGTTCTTCCTCTCTCATTCCTGACTGTCTGTCTGCTATTCAGGCATGGTGCTCTACTAACGATCTCTGCCTTCATGCCAGTGAGACAGAGATCATTCTCATTGGGACTCCAGCTCTCACTTTCCATCCTATGTTCTGGCTGCCCTCGATGGGCCCCCTCTTCTCACCTTACGGTGAGGAAAAAAACATTGGTGTCATCTTCGACTCCTCTCACTCCTTCTCTCCACACATCACAACCTTACCAAGAAGGCTCACTTTCAGCTGCACCTCCTCAGAGGCATTCTCCCTTTCCTCCTCTTCTCTCAGAAACTCAAAGTCTCCAGAGCTCTGGTCCTCTCCAGACTGGAATTTTGCAACAGCCTCTTCCTCAATCTGCCCAATTTCTCCCTTGACCCCCTTCAACTAATCAAGAATAGGACTGCAAGACGTATCTTCAAGTCCAGGGACTGCATCTCTCCAGCCCTATAATCTTTCCACTGGCTCCCGGTGCTGTGAGGATCAAGTTCAATATCCTCTACATCATCCACAAGGTTTTCTGGAGCCTGGGACCCGCCACATCCAAATTTCTCTCCCGAAATACCTCCCTGCTAGAGTCCTTCAGTCTTTTAGTTCCAACTTCTCTGCAGATCAGATGCGTTTCCAACCAGAGTGTGGGCGGTAGATCTCTCTCCCACGCATGTGCCTCAGTCTGATATGGCCTCCCTGGCCCTCTCAGACTTGCGACAGATCTCCCTAAGTTCCAGACGCTTCTCAAGACCCTCCTTTTCATTTCCTACTCCCTTCTCCCCTCCCCTACAAATGTTCTCCCTCTGCCTCTTTTTGACTGGTTGCCTGGTTCCTTGTGATTCTTACAGGGCACCAGACCATCCGCGCTCAGTCTATCCCTGCGCTTGGTCTCCCCTGAACCCTGTCTAATCTGCACTTGTCCTTCCAGACTCAACCCCCCTGCAATAGCCTGGCTGGGCCTGTACCCCTTTGAGCCCTACCAGCCCTGTCCCTCACACTTAGCAAGTTGACCTTCCTTTCATTGCACTCTCTGCATTTCCCTAGCAATTGTCCACCTGGCCTCTCCTTAGCACTAGGCTAAACCATGGGCCCTCTTTTCCCTGCTTCACCAGAACTTCCCCCTCCCCTCTGCCCTGCACATCTTGTACTGCACTTGCAGGATCCGAATGACACAAGGCATAGTAGGACCATTTTGTTTTTCTTCGTCCCTGCCCACCCTTATCTTGTTGTACCTTAAAACACCTTTTGCTGTATAGGTGCATTATATATATCCAGTAAATAAATTAAATACATAAATAAAGTCTGACCCCATGCCCACCTCCCTCACTCCCTTCCGCCTCCATTGCCTTTAGCTTCCTCCCTGTCACAGAATCGTAAATTTCCAATCTCATTGCTGGTCTTAAACCTTCATGCTGCCAAGGGAACACCAGCCCCGCCCAGCTCATCAATGACTGTGCGGTAGCTCTTATTCCAATTATCACACCATTCGTCAACTCCTCCTTCAGCTCCATCCCACCCATGCTCAAGGAAGCCTGGATCTCGCCTCCTGTTAGGTAAGATTTTCATAAATGTGAATGATCTTCCTGACCTGTGTGAACCCCTGAATGTTTTGCTTGGGCTTGGTGATTATTTTTCCTTGTCCCTAGGTGAGTGGGAATCTTTACGTCGGTCATCTTTTTTATGTCTCTGCATAGTGTGTGATTGACGTTATAGTTCCCTATAACATTTGGGTTTAGGCTGGGTTGCCCCTTTGGGCATAACTTTTAAGTTCTCTTATTTTCTCTTGGGGAGCTACTGTTCCCAAGAAGTAAAGTGGGATTCCCATCCCCTTTTCATTTGTATATAGTGAGCCTGCACATCCCACCTTATGTGGAGTGCTGGGGAGATACATAGTATCCCCTTTCTCACAGACCTGGTAACATGTTTGTTACATTGCAAGTTTACTTGAATGGCTGGTGGCAGTGGTTTTACCTTAATGACTTTATAAGTGTTATTACACACAGGCTGTCAAATCAGCCATGGTGATGCACAGGAGGGTCACCATTCTGCTATGCTATGATATGATATGATAAGTCATTTATGATGTGCCTGAACACAAGTGTTTCCAGGTGTGACAAGACAAGGATGGGGGCAGAAGAAGGGCAACACAACGATCTTACTAGGCCTTGGGTCTCATTACAACCTTGCCAGTTCACAAACAACGGTGCTGGTAAGCTTAACAGCACTGTTGTTTCGGGACCGGCAAAGTACAAGACTGCCTGCTGCAGCCGCTGTACCCAACAGGTCTGACCCTGTCGGGCAATGCAGCCACGGTACGCAGACTGTCACGTAAGCACCAGCACCATTATTAACGGTGTTGGTGCTTCCATTGTCCCCACTCCCACAGAGCCCTATGGCACCCTATGAGAATGGGGAAAAACCCTTTACTGGAGCCTGACTTTCTGGCCCGCTGGGGTTGTAATCCCCCAGTGTTACCGGGAAGTCAAGCGCCGGTAAATCATTACAGGCCCAGCGGCTACCTGCCGGTAGCACCGGCACGGTTACTGCTGGACCCGTAATGAGGCCCCTTATGTCATTCAGATTGCACAAATGCAGGGAGGAGGGGGGGGAGAAGTGCCAAGAGTGAGGAAGGTAGAAGTGCAGGTAACTCAATAAGTGCTGGTTCATAAGTGCAGAGAGACAGGGGACTGTATAGTTACAGATACAGACCCTTAAGTGCTGGGGGAGCTCGGAGGCAGTGCAAGAGCAACTGGACATGCAGGGGCCTGGGTCCAAGAATCAGTGGGTGGCCAGGTGACCAGTGTGTGGAGCAGTCAGGGACATCGGCAAGGGAGAGGAAGAGAGAAAGCAGAAGCAAAGAGGAAGGTCTTGAGTTGCTTCCGGAACCGGAGGTGGTTCTGCTCAAGTTTGAGAGGCGCAGGGAGTCTGCTCCAGAGGGAGGCCACAGCCGAGGAGAGTTCTACCCACCACTTTCTGCTTGGAGAAGCAACTGACCCTCAGAGAGTTGGTGGTGGATGAGCAGAGGGCTCGAGAAGGAAGATGTTTAGGAAGTGAAAGTTGGAGGTAGTGCGGTCCCACGTCCCAGAAAGCTTTGTAGACGATGCAAAGAGTCTTGAACTTGATCCATGCAGCCACAGGAAGCCAGTGGAGAGATTTCAGAGCTGGAGAGATAGGATCCCTGGGCTTGAGGTCAAGGACAAGTCTTGCAGTTCTGGATAAGTTGTAATTTTTGATGAGTAGAGACAGGCAGATTTAGATAGAGGCTGATGCAATAGTCCAGCTTAGAGAGGACCAGGGCTCTGGAGAGAGTGAGCTTTTGGGGGAAAGTGTGAAAAGGAAGAATACCTCTGAGGAGACGCAGCTGGTAGTGTGACTTCTTATAGATATCAGAGATGTGAGGAGAGAAGGAGAGGGTGGAGTCAAAGATGAAAACAAGATTCTTAGCCTCACAGGAAGGAGCAGGAAGAGGGTCCAGGGTGAACGGCCAGTGAAAGAGAGGAAAGGAGAGAGCAGGTGTACTGATGAGGAGGATCTCAGTCTTACTGGCATTAAGGAAGAGATCATTGATGGCACACCATTCTTGAATTGTGGCCAGTCAGTCTGGTATGAGAGTATGAGCTGAGGTGGCTGAGGGGGCCCTGAAGGAGAGCTCAGTGTCATCCACATAACACTGAAAGTTTGAGCAGAAGGTAGTGATGCTTAATATCCTTGTTCTTTCTTAGGTCTTCTTCTGCCATCCACAGTGGGAAACATCTTGGTTATAGTTTTGTCTTTGGTGGGAGTCCTTTGTATTCCCCACCGAGGCTCCAGAGTGCCTGAGAAGGCAGTAAGGGAGGGAGGAGTCCAAAACTTTGCAACTCTTTGTCTTTTACCCTGCATTAAAGGAACCAATTCCTACTGGGGCGCTAGCGCTCCTGATTGAACAGCTAGCTGCCCCTTTCCTGTAAACTACAGGGAGGGTTTGAAGAAGTTGTGCTGTAGTTCCTGATAAATACTCAGATCCTGGAAGCTGCTGACAACTCGACCACTGGACCAGAATCCAAATCGGAAGATGCAGAAATTACAGCTGTAACAATTTCCAGGGAATGATGAGCCTGCTGTGTAACCAGAGCCTGATGTAACCCATTCTTCCAACCAACCTCGTTGTCCCAAAAAACAATGACTCCTACCTAAAAGCTGGTGAGACCCACTAGTCTAAAGAAGACCTGTAAAATGAGCCATCCCTCTACATGCTTTGACCTTTCTTGCCTGCAAAAAAACAATACAAGGGGACCTCAAGTGTGAGCGCAGCGCAACATCTTCCAAAATATTATTCCTACTGAAACTTTGGTGAACTACTGCTGGACTTGCCGAGACCAAATTCAACTTCTTGAAGTCCCCTTACAAGAGTATTGGACCAAGTGAGTGACGAGAATCCGACCGGGGATGTTCGTTCTTCATCTGGTTCCTGTAAAAGGGTGCTAAATCCACAGAGCCATGAGAAGCCTTGATGAATCCTTTGTTGGAAGCCTTTTCTGATGACTGCTTCTACAAGTTCCTATCCAGTATCTGTTTCTTCAGTCTCCAGACCAAGAATCCAAGATCGGGGTCAGTGCTGCTACAGTATGAAACCATCAACCCCGGAGCTCTTCTCTTCTGCTAAGGTACTGTGTTGGCTTGAGTAATGCTTACTTCAAGTCTTGTGTTGATCCTGTGAGGCTGAGTGGCAGATATGTCTGTTTCAGAGTTTGCCCATACCGTTGGTCCAGGCCAAATGCTGGAACGCCTCTAGGAAGTCTTCTATGAAGGCCCTGAAAACATAACTAACTCTAAAGCTAATACTTGTTGAAGAAGATATCCTATGGAACTCTGACTTTCCTGCATCTGAGCCCTATCCTGACCTGCCTACAGCTGGCTCCTAGACCACTAAAGTCCCTCTTCTGCCTCTGAGAAAACTCATGCTCTAGAATAGGGAAGGACTTTAAGAGATAAGGCTTCTGGCTTGAAATTACAGAAAGTGTAAAAGTACTTACTTGTAAATGAGTTAGTGTTGTAACTATCTATGAAATAGAATAAGTTACAAAGTTTTACAAAAGTTATTACATACCTTTCAGTTGCTCCTTTAAAAAGTATATAAGTTGCTTTACTTGCTTTGCATAGTGTTCCACCCCTCTTAAAAGTAATTGGGTTGGTACTGTTTTATAATTAAGTGAATGAGTGCAAATATCAATAGGTTATACTAACCTTGAATAACTGAAGTTACATGGGTCCTTACTTGCCTTGAACTTCTTATTGCCTTCTTAAAAGTCTGCTAAGAGTTTTCACTCACCTTAGAATTGTATAATACACTTCTGAAAAGTATCATTGGTTAAACTGTCTGTTCCTATGTGCAGTAATAGTGTAATAAGTTTAAATACCAATAGGTTATAATGACCTTGAATAGCTGCTGCTCTTCTTAAACTGCAGTGTTGGGTTTTGCTTTCCCCAAATTACTTTAGTACACTACTTAACATTTTTTCAATAGGTGCTTACTTGTCCATGTGTAGCTTGAGGCCTCTCTAGAAAGTTTACACGTTAAGTTACTCCCTCTGAAATGTGTTCTTAAAAGTAAAATCAGTGTTGTAACTGTATCTATTCAAAATAGAAGAAAGTGCATATGTTGCAGGATATACTTGTAGAAGCCTTGGTCTAATTAAGTGATTCTATAACTGAAAAACACTGTATATTATGACCAATATGGTCTATTGCCCTTGAATTCGTAATGGTATTCTAAAAGTCTCACTACTGTGGTTTTACTCCCCAATTATAGCATAATGGCATTTGAATGTGTTGTAGGTCTGACTCACCTTGACTGCTCATTGTATTCTAAATAAGGTTATACTTTGGTTTGTAGAAAAAAGAGACAATTTGAGAGTTTCATTGCCAATTGTGGAGGTTTACATTTTCTAAGACATAGGTGTCTTTATCAGAGTCAGTAAGAAAACGTCAAAAGTCTCTTTCCACAAATTGGTTGCTAACTGAAGGATGGGAGACCCAAACCAAGGCAAAAAGGATGTGGAGTCCACGAAAAGTTTGAATTTCTGTCATGAATTCTCAGAAGTAAGATGCCATCAGGGTCTAGTTCCTGAACATTGTTAACGCCCTGAGGAAGACCTTTATGTACTGGTCGAAACACATGTCAGCGGCATACCATTAAACATACACTCAATCAAGAATTTGTAGAGCAATTGCTTTTTTTGTATAACTTTGTATTGATAAAGTAGTATGCACAACATACCTAATATAGTGTGGTAGGTTTGAAAGAATATTGAGGGTGTAGCGCATTAGTCACATGGTCTCTTTTTTTCTACTTAGTTGTGACCCAGGGCTAGTGTCATTCAAACTGACTGATGCATGCTGATCACCCATCTGTGTATTTCTATGTATTTCTGTAAATATACTTCTTGAATAACAAGCCAGGTATATAGCTCGACGAGGGAGGAGCCCAACTTCCTTATTTTGCATACTTTAGTTTCTATACCGTAAGTATTGAGTTGGTTTTTATAATTGTGTTTATATGATATGTGATAGTACTTATCTTTCTTGTATTTAAATACACCCTTTATTTTTACAATACATCGAGTTTCAGTGTTTCTTTGGACCATATGTATCCTACAATTTCTTTGTACCAAGCTACAGCCCTCTCTCGCTCCTACGATAAGCCAGGGTGCTCTGTCTACGCTACCAAATGTTCTGAGGTGGTACAACCTTAAACTAAGAGTGGAGTTTTGTATTGCCTCAGATATGGTTTTATGAAGCCCTTTTTTGGACTTAAGAAAAACTGTCCTAACACCCTCTCATCAGAAAAGCTTCCTTTGACCCTTCCATTCCCTCCAACTACTGCCCCATCACTACCGTTGTATTCCTACCAAAAATCTTGGACCATGCCTCCTATAATCAAATACAAACCCACCTAGAAGACAATAACATCCTCAGTCCACGCCAATCAGGTTTCCATCGAGGTCATGGCACCAAATCAGGCCTCTTCAACCTAAAAAATCAAATGGACGACATCCACAACTCTGGCAACCTAGCCCTCCTTTTACTGCTAGACCTGTCAGCAGCATTTGACCTCTTAATCACCAAACACTCTGCCAACACCTCACCACTGCTGCCAACTTTTCTATCATGGCTACCAATTGGATTGCCTCATTCTTTGCAGACAGGACCTCCCGCGTCTTTGAGGGAAGTGCAGCTGCCCACCATACTCAAGTTCCCTGTGGGGTCCCACAAGGCTCTTGTGTCTCCACGACTCTGTACAATGTCTATACCGAACTGCTCTTTGACCACCTCAACTCCTTCGGCATCTTCTACAGCAACTATGCCGACGACACCCAAATACTCATCCCCCTCACAGGTAACTGTGTAGAAAACTAAAGTACTATCAACACAATCTACAACACTACACAGGTCTGGATGGCTGCACAACATCTTTGCCTTAATGATGAAAAGACAAAAATACTCATAGTGGGCCCCTCTCATGCTTAGCTAAACTCGACCCCACTTTCTGCTCCTTCACCATTGATGCCTTTTTACCATCCTGGTACCCTCTGCGATCAAAACACTGGGAGTCTACCTGGACCCAAGCCTTTGCATGACCCGGTATGTCAACGCAAATGCCTCATCAGCGGCCAACACCACTACACTCTTGAATGCAACCAAGCCTTTTCTCTCCACAAATGACTGTATGACCATAGCAAGAGCTCTAATCGGCTCCTGGCTTGACTACTGCAACTCTTGCTGGCACCTTGAGCTAAACCTCAACAAGCTCCAGACAATCCAGAACAATGCCATCTGGGCAGCCATTGACCTAACCAAGTGAGGCCATGTATCAGCCAACAGAAAAGCTGCACACTGGTTGCCAGAGAGGGAACAAATTTACTTTAAAAATGATATCTATCACTGACCGATGTCTCTCCAATTCCACTCCACCCTAACTTTCACAGAGGATCACCAAGAACACTTCCTCCAGACCCACACAACCTATGTACAGCCACATGGCTGAGCACCCCACACTTTAGGTGGACTAGAGCTGGGGGATCCAGCTTCAGAGCTACTGCCACCCACCCGTGAAATGCTCTACCTCTACACCTGCGCCCTTACACCGTTTACTGGCCGTTCAGGAAACAACTCAAAACCAGACTATTCAACTGATGGCAGACTGCTCAAGAAACTAGCAAAAATCAGCCTTTCCAATTGTCTTCACCTCGCTCCCCTCTACCCATCCCCTACATTTGTGCACTTTATAAATGTAAAAATAATTAAAATAAATAAATAAATACATTTCAGGGAATGAAGGATACCATGCAATGGGTGACAAAGGCAGATTAACTTTGTGACGATAGTTTCATAAAACAAATGCCCTGATAATGAATGCAAAAATGTGACACAAGGTAATGAAATACATATTGCCGGGCCAGCAGAGCGGAGAAATTAAAATAGAGGACCATACATTGTTGCAGTGTACTGACACACAGGAAAGAAATACCTGGTTGCTGGAATAAACCCCTGTTACACATAGCAGGGAAAGTATTGACCGTAGAAGTATGGGTTGATGGACTGATTAGCTGTAGAGCACAAGCACTCATAATGGAGGTTGTGGAGAATGCAAACAGTTGTGCCTTAAACAGTGGACTGAATATTCCAAATTGCTTACCTGGGTAGAAGATGAAGCCGGACCAGTACCTCATAAAACTAATAAAAAATGCAACCCTGTGTTTCAGAAACAATGGTTCGTTGAAAGTAAAAAGTGAATGAGGGTTGCCAACGTATCATGGACACAACAGCCATGAAGGTGGGCACAGCTGTATTAATGGACCACTATTGGGCTTGCGGTCAAAGGCCTATATTCAGCTCCCTCCAAATTGGGGAGGCCCATGTAGTAATAAGTGCACCGCCTCTGGTGGTACCACAAAATGAGGTGCAGATTGGCGATGCCCCCTGTGTGAGCATAAACACCAGAAAGAAAAGGTCTCTTGACCTAAAACGTACCCAGAGGGAGAATCATTTTCCAGCAAAATCTCTTTACCTCCGACCTTACCCCTGGGCCAACAAATGGTAAATGGTTACAAATAACAAGATGGGAGCTGTTGCAAATGAAAAATGCAACTCTAAAGGTTTTTTTTTTTTTTACATTATTTTATTATTAAATGCATTGGCATATAAGGCTGAATTGGAACATACAGAGAACTAATTAAATATAAAAGGCGTATATTATGTAGATTATGAAACTTTGAAAAATGTAAAGAACATACATCCAGGACAGACAGGACGAATAGTAACATAAGGAGGAAGAGGGACACAATGTTACTAGCTATTACAGCTAAAGGGCTTGGTAATGTATTATTTAGATACTCATTGAATGACCTTCATTTCCGTTCATGTTTGCTTAGTAGGAGTGGAGATAAAGCACTACAGTTTTCCATTTTATAAATGATACAAATGGAGTTCCACCAAATTTTACAATTCACTTTTTTAAGGTCTTTCCAATTTGAGATTATGGTTTGAATAGCTACTGCAATGAAAAGATCAAACAGATAACCTTTGTTTTTACCAATGGTGGGTTGGATGATTGAGCTTCCTAAATATAGAAAAGAAATAGAAAGTTCTTGTTGCAATTGAAAAATAGATGTAAGTACACTCCATACAGTTTTCCAAAAAAGTTTTGTATGAATACAATTAAACACTAGATGTCTAAACAATCCTTTCTTTCCCAGGCAGCTCCAGCAATTTTCATCCTGAGTAAAACCACCTTTATATAGGATTAATGGAGTTATAAAGGCCCTATGATGAAAGAAATATAGAGTCTGGAGCAAACCTGCCGAAAAAATAACTTTGGAAATATCTCTCCATGTCAAAGGCCCATTAATTTGAGAGTCTGTTAGTGAGCATTTTAGTTTCCATTCCAGTTGACTTTTCCACAAAGCCTTGTTTTCCAATGTAGATATAAGTACTTTGTAAAACATAGAAGCATTGACATTTTGATTGAGTATATGTTGCATTTTGTTATCTCGATATGAGTTGTCACTGTGTAATAGCATATCATAATAAACCACAATCGCATCAATCAGATTTAGGTATTGGCGCAGAAAAGTCTTAGGAATGTGATATTTAATAACCATCTCGTTAAAAGTAAGAGGTATCCCATTCAGAAATAGTTGTCTCACATATTTAATACCATGAGAGAGCCATAGTTTCCAATATATATATATATATATATATATATGTTTTTTTTTATCAATCTTGATTAATGGATTCATCCAGATGTATGGGGATGTGAATTGAGATAATTTGGAGATATGTGATAATAAGCATGCTCTAAGATAGATAATGGTAGTTTTGATGCTACTGCTAGTGATCAATCTATTGATTCTTCTAATTTATGGGCAATCCCTTGTGGTGGAAAACCATCACTCTCTCAAAAAGAAGGAAACTAGGTGGGTTTGACAGTGTGGGAACAAACCACAATTGATCCTGAAGTAGCACAAATGCTATGTGGTATTTTTTTAAATTAGGAAAACCAACTCCCCCTTCTGTCCTATGGGTTTAAAGTTTATTAGCTGAAATTCTGTGTTTCTTCTTCTTCCCCCAAAGAAACCCAAGAATACAAGATTCTAGGGATTTAAAGAATGTGTCAGGAAGGGAGATAGGGAGCATATATAACAAATAGAAAACAACTTGAGCTATCAACATTTTTTATAGATTCTAACCTTCCCCGTCATGACAGAAACAGAGGGGACCATGAGCTTTTATGATCTTTGACTCCAGCAAGGATGTTGTTGGTGTTTTGTTTTATAATGTCTTTAATGGAAGGAGTTATAGTTATACCTAGACATTTGATCCCTGTAGGACACCATGTCATCCCTAGATTAGAACAGTGGTGTTTGGTACAATATATGTTTAGTGGCAAAACCTCTAATTTTTCAATGTTAAGTTTATAGCCTGATGCTAGGGAAAACTTTGTGATGATGGCGAGTAAGTGGTTAAGGCAAGTGTCTGTAACCTGTAATAGGATCAAAACATCATCTGCATAAGAAGCAGTTTTTTCATGGATGTGATCATGTTGAATTCCCGCAATATTATCTAGTCTGATAGCTTCTAAAAAAGGTTCTAGGGCCAGAATAAAAAGAAGAGTAGAGAGAGGGCATCTCTGGTTCCTGTACTAAGGGAGAAAGAGGGAGAAACATGTCAATTAGCAACAACCACAGTTTTGGGGTTGTAATATAGTACTTTCACCATAAAAATGAATGGATCAGAAATAGCATGCCAATGAAGGGCTTTGAACATAATATTCCACTCTACCCTGTCGAAAGCCTTCTTGGTATCTAGAGCTATAGCAGCATTAGGATTGGTGGATGTTTTAATAAGGTTAATGACATTAGTGACCAATCTAATATTTGCTGAGAATAGTCTTCCCTTGACGTATCCTACCTGTCCACTTTTAATTAAATTCAGAAGAAAGGGCTTTAATCTATTGGCTAATATTTTAGCTAGAATCTTTCAATCAGTATTAATCAGGGAGATAGGTCTATACTTTTGGACTAGTTCAGGATCTTTGTTTGGTTTTGGAAAAACAATCAACATTGCTTCAGAAAAGGACCCAATGGCACTTTCGTTAGAAATAAAGGAGGAATAGAGATTGTGGAGTTTAGGAACTAGGAGATATTTAAAGTGTGCAAAAAAAGTGTGTCCTATATCCATCTGGTCCTGGGGCTTTTCATTTCTTAAGATCCTGTATAGCCTTATATATTTCATTAACTTGTGTGGGCTCATTTAATGTTTGAAGGTTAATGGTGGTATATGAATCATGATGTATATTTCTTAGAAAGTTAGTTACATAGCTATTATTAGGAAATGACTCTGAGGAGTACCATTTTTGATAGAAGGTAGAGATGTTTTGCAGAATATCCTCATCTTTAAGAACTCTGTTTCCGTTTTGATTTTTTACAACCACCATTCTTGTTCTATTTTTCTTAAGTTTAAGGTAAGAGGTTAATGATTTACTTGTTTTGTTAGAAAATTGATATATTTGTTAGCTGAGTTATTTTCATAAGGATAGAAGTAGTATTAGTGGGAATGTATTCTCCTTCAAGATGTTTAATTAATTTAAGAATGTCAGTTTTTTTCTTTTTTTAACTACACATGAAATAATGTGATCTCTAAGTACACCTTTATAGCAGTCCAAAATGTTATGATTTGAGGTGTCATTGTTTACAATTTCTGTAAAGAAATTGGTATGCTGTTGCTGTTGAATAAATTCATTAAATTGGTTATCTTTTAGAAGAGTAGTATTGAATCTCCACCTGTTTAGTTGGTTCATGTTGTGTGAATTAGATATTTGCATATGAATAGGGGCATGATCAGACAAAACAATGGGTTCTATTGTAGCATCTAGTAGGCTATTGGTCATAGATTTTGATATAAAGATATAATAAATTCTGGAGAAAGAATTATGTGGTGGGGAATAGAAAGTATATTCTCTATCCGTAGGATGGACTAAACACCAAATACTAATAATACCTAGATCTGACACAAAAATGGAGAATTTCACATGGGAGTTAATATTCCTAAAACTTACATTTGATTTTTTCTCAAAAATAGGGTCCATGATGTTGCTGCAATCGCCACATACTATGAGATTAGTAGGGCTAGATCTAAATACATGGTTTCTCAATTGAGTCCAAAACGCGGCGTCGCAGGGCCATATACAATAAGGATGGACTATTCAATGGAGTGAATAAGGAGCTTAACTAAAACCCATCTTCCCACATCATCATATTCTGTCAAAATAACTTTGCATTGGAGATGTTTATTAACAAGTGTGATGACTCCATTTTTCTTTCCACATGCTGCACTCGCAAAAACCTGCCCTACCCATACATGTTTTAGTTTTGCTGCTTCTGATTGTGAGAGATGAGACTTTTGTATATAAGCTATGGCTGGTTTAGCCCTATAAAGATTGGGTAGACTCTTTTTTCACTTAATTGGATTATGAAGGCCTTTTGACGTTCCATGATGTTATGTTAAGTGTCATAGGAGGCATTGAAAGGGGTAAATATGTTTACAAAGCCCAAGTTAAGGTATTGTACGGGTACATTCACAGACTGGAAACAAAAGGGGAAGGGGAAGACTAACAATGCTGACATAGAATTTAGTAACAAATATATGAATTCAGTGAAAACAAACAAAGTAGTGGCTAACTTGAAACAGCCACTCCAAAACATGTCAGAATAGAACTGTAAGTGGCAGGGGTGGAGAGCCTAATCCAGAAGGGCTCACTCAATGGTCCGCTTCAGGAAAAGAGTGATGAGTTAGCAGTCCATCTTTCGTTCTAGATGTTTTTCATGTAGGTTGTCTTGAAGTATCCATTTCCTCTCTCCTATGGTCTTGTCTGAATCTTCTTACATCTACTGGATCCTGAAAAGTGAACGTGCATCCATTAAGAGTGATCTTCAAGGAGGCAGGATGTATTATTCCGTACCTGGCATTGAGTTGTTTGAGAGCCGGTCTTAGTGTTAGCAATTCCTTGCTCCTCACAGCAGTAGCATTAGAAACGTCTTGGGATCTAAAGATCTTAGTGCCTTCCAAGTGTAATTGCTTTATTACCTTGGCTTTTTCCATGATGAGGATGACATGGGTGTAGTTTAACAGTTCAAATATTAAAGTTCTGGGAGCATTCCTCGATTGAACGTTGGGTCCCACATGATGTGCTATTTGGATGTTGAATTGTACAGATGTTGGAATATCAAGCAGCCTTGGGAGCATATGATATAATAATTGGGATGGATTATTCTTCTTGATATTTTCTGGAAGACCTACAATGCATAGGTTAATTCTCTGATTCCTGTTTTCAAGGTTTTCAGGTTGTTTTTGGAGCGAGATAGTGGAATTTTCCAGGGTAGCTACTCTTCCAGTGACATCATCTGCATTGCTTACTCTTCTTTCCAATTCATGGATTCTGTTTTCAAACGAGGACCATGTTTCATCCAGCATTTGAAGTTTCATAGATGTAGCCTCCATGAAAGGTCTGAGTGATTTTATTTCATCCAGAATAGCTAACATAACTGGGTCTTGTGAGTCTTCTTTAGGTATTGGGACTCTCTCTTTCGTCTCTTAGGAGCATTATTAGATGAAGTTTGTATCCTCTGATTAGGAATATTCTTTTTTGAAGACATGGTAGTTTAATGCAAAGGATTGCGCTAATGAGTGCATAGAATTATCCTTTATATGATGTGTTTTTCTTTATATTATCGCATAAAGAGGAGAAAAGCTTATGTAATAGACTTGTTAATTTTTACATATAGTGTTGTTTTGAGTCATATGTCCGCTCTCTAAGAATGTCTAATAAATACACAACATCTGCTAAAATGGATCAATTTGCTGCTATTGCATGAATCCAGTTATTGATGGTTAGAGATTCTAGTGCTCAGTGCTTTTTTTTGCCATAGAATAGCTTGTGCTTATAAAAGTATGCAGGTTAATAATATGTAGCATATCATTTCCATATTCTTTTAATTTACAAGTACCTATTTTTCATAAGAAAAGTCATATTTTACCAATCCTGGTGATTTAAATATGGGGAAATAACTAAAACCATATTTAAATGGAATATGCTGCCTTGAATTGATGTAACACAATGTTTCAATTGAATATAAAAAGCTCAATGCACGTACCATCCATGTGCGTGTGTGGAGTAAGAACTGTTCCTTTAAATCTGAGCACTTGTTGTAGTGGCGCTTAGCCTAGTTCCTGATGCTGGGAAGCTGACAGGACATGATGGCGTTGTTCAGAGCTGCGCGCCGCTTTTAGAGGCCGCACCCACCGGTTCTTCCACGCACACAGCGTCAGTTATCTTCCTGACAGTTGCCGGCACCCACGGTCCTCCAAAACCTCTGAAAATTGAGTATGACCTCAGGAAAGAGGTGGAAATACATTTTTTAAAGGAAAATAATGTAATTAGGATATATGTATGAATCACCCGAGCGGGAGCTACACATTAGGCGGCCATTTCAGATTGGCACAAGCCACCCCCCCTGTAAAGGGATTTAATGCAATCAAAGAATAGTTGAGAGCAGTGAGAATAATGTATCTTCAAAACCGGTATGTCCTTGATCTGACAACAGCCATGTAGGGGGACATTTATGCAAAGATAGGCTCATATTGCTGTATGTACCAACCAGCAAATGATGAGCAGATGTGTTCCTTACAGAGGCCATAACAACCTTACAGGAGCTGCACAGTAGGATGGCGCTAGATGTGGAGGACATTGAAGATGGTGATTGGTTGAATTACCTGTTTAATTACTTGTTTTCCTGGGTACCCACCTGGTTGGCAAACACATTAAAAATATTATTGGCCTTATTGTTACTGGTCTGGATAGCTGTCTGTATACTGAAAATAACCATGAGCCAATGTAACATGGCTGGCAAGAAAGTACTGGAAATGACAATAATCCACAGATATACCAAACAGATAAACTACACACCATGCATCCAATAAAACATCATATTGGACCTCCTGGGACAATGTTTGAATGTCCTGTTGACTACCATAATTACAATGAACATTGGGTGGATTGTGCAGGGTATTCAGGCTTCTGTTTTATGACATGCAGCCCAGAGGAATATGTAGTACAAGGTGGTAGCTTAAGCGGGTCACCAAAGTATGGCTACCTAAGAATGGCTATAATGGAATGGGAAGCAGTGTGGGCGTGGTCGAAGAGTTGAGCAGCAGGGGGAAGTCTAATGCAGCAGATGAATGTGCAAGTATCAGCTACTGCCCCTATTCAAGTACCAATTCCAGCCCCTACTCTTCACAATTATCATACAGATAAGAAATGATACCCACTGAGGCAGCCCTACTGCCCCATGAATCTATGGGTGAAAGATGAGACAAACTAAGGCAGGTTCAAAGTAATAATACTTGCAATAATCAATGTACACGCCTCTGCCTTTAAAGATTTAGTTAGGTTGTGTGTCACTAGTAGGAATTACAGTTAGAGAGCAGAAAGCACAAGTAGTGTGCGCTATATGTAGCATAGAAGGGAGGAGGTATTTAGGATACCAAGAGCAAGAAAGAGAATCACTACACTGATAGGGCAGATGAGCATATAGGCAGGGAGAGATGCAGAATACACGTCCAGGGAAACCAACGTATGGCAGAAGTACAATGTGAATGTAACATGAACCAAGACGAATATAGGTCTTTAATATGGAGTCAACAAGCGCAAAAGTACAGCCATGTTCCCAGCATGAAGGTTGCAGTAGGCCGAGAAGTTAGCAAGGCCCCAGAACAGATGCTGAATTCATAGAAACATATGTATTTTAGAAGCTTTGAAGTTGCTGAGACAGTAGTTTGCAGCAAGCACCAAGGTCAGATGCACGGAAGGGAGTGATGGATGTGCAGAATGTAAAGACGAAATAACAGTTCCCAGGGCAAGAAGAAGTAGCCTCCCAAGCTAATTAAAGTTCAATGAGAGGACATACAGCCATTGATATCCAGATGCATGAGATCAGTAGGCCAAATGACACTATACTGGATAGATGAAGTGTGTCTCCAGTGGACCCAAAGAGTACAAGAGTACAAAATGCATGTTAGAACTGCCTAATGTCCAAAAAAATAGGACAAAATTCACTCTTCAGAACAGTACCCTAACTTGTATTAAGACATTAAGGGGCCAATTCATAGAATTCGGCGCACAAGTGGCGCACGCGGCTGGCGCACAGTGTGCGCGTGCGGTAGTCTGCGCCAGCCGCGTGCGCCGAAACACATTCAGGCGCACAGCGTATTCATGGATTCCAACATCCACAACCAGCTGTGGCGCAGAGTGGCGCAGCGACCCTGCAGCAGCGTCAGTTACGCCCCCAAGAACGCCCCTTGCGCAGGGAAAAGCCATCAAAATCCCCAATCCAGCGCAAAGGGCAGCAGCAAACGCAGAGCGGGGAGCGTGTATTTCAGGGGTGTGCGAGTGTCCCCACACGCGATAGGCCTGGGTACGTGTATTACAGGGGTGCGCGAGAAAATCTACACGCGATTGGCCTGGGTACGTGGATTTCAGGGGTGCGCGAGAAATTCTACACGCGATTGGCCTGGGTACGTGGATTTCAGGGGTGCGCGAGAAATTCTACACGCGATTGGCCTGGGTACGTGGATTTCAGGGGTGCGCGAGAAATTCTACACGCGATTGGGCTGGGTACGTGGATTTCAGGGGTGCGCGAGAAATTCTACACGCGATTGGCCTGGGTACGTGGATTTCAGGGGTGCGCGAGAAATTCTACACGCGATTGGCCTGGGTACGTGGATTTCAGGGGTGCGCGAGAAATTCTACACGCGATTGGCCTGGGCACGTGGATTTCAGGGGTGGGCGAGAAATTCTACACGCGATTGGGCTGGGTACGTGGATTTCAGGGGTGCGCGAGAAATTCTACACGCGATTGGCCTGGGTACGTGGATTTCAGGGGTGCGCGAGAAAATCTACACGCGATTGGCCTGGGTACGTGGATTTCAGGGGTGCGCGAGAAAATCTACACGCGATTGGCCTGGGTACGTGGATTTCAGGGGTGCGCGAGAAATCCTACACGCGATTGGGCCTGTGCGAGTGGGGCAGTGTATTACGTAGGTGTGCGGGAAGTTGAAGAGGTGAATTGCCAGTGTGGGTCCTCCCAGGTCTCCCCTCTACCCCCTCCATGACCTCTGCAGGCAGCCCACACCACAGGGGACTACCCTGCACCCCTGGTCATGTCCCGCAGGCAGCCCATCCACCATGGGCATGCCCCCCAGCCAAGCCACATGTCCCCTTGCACCCCCACCCCCCAGCAGGCCCCCACCCATGTCTCCCAGCACCCCCACCCCCCAGCAGTGAAGGGGCAGCCTCCACCAGGCCCCCACCCATGTCTCCCACCACCCCCACCCCCCAGTCACCAGGGGCAGCCTCCACAAGGCCCCCACCCATGTCTCCCACCACCCCCACCCCTCCAGTCACCAGGGGCAGCCTCCACAAGGCCCCCACCCATGTCTCCCACCACCCCCACCCCCCAGCAGTGCAGGGGCAGCCTCCACAAGGCCCCCACCCATGTCTCCCACCACCCCCACCCCTCCAGTCACCAGGGGCAGCCTCCACCAGGCCCCCACCCATGTCTCCCACCACCCCCACCCTCCCAGTCACCAGGGGCAGCCTCCACCAGGCCCCCACCCATGTCTCCCAGCACCCCCACCCCCCAGCAGTGCAGGGGCAGCCTCCACCAGGCCCCCACCCATGTCCAACCCATGTCTCCCAGCACCCCCACCCCCCAGCAGTGCAGGGGCAGCCTCCACCAGGCCCCCACCCATGTCTCCCACCACCCCCACCCCTCCAGTCACCAGGGGCAGCCTCCACAAGGCCCCCACCCATGTCTCCCACCACCCCCAACCCCTCCAGTCACCAGGGGCAGCCTCCACCAGGCCCCCACCCATGTCTCCCACCACCCCCACCCCCCCAGTCACCAGGGGCAGCCTCCACCAGGCCCCCACCCATGTCTCCCACCACCCCCACCCCTCCAGTCACCAGGGGCAGCCTCCACCAGGCCCCCACCCATGTCTCACACCACCCCACCCCTCCAGTCACCGGGGGCAGCCTCCACAAGGCCCCCACCCATGTCTCCCACCACCCCCACCCCTCCAGTCACCGGGGGCAGCCTCCACAAGGCCCCCACCCATGTCTCCCACCACCCCCACCCCCCAGCAGTGCAGGGGCAGCCTCCACAAGGCCCCCACCCATGTCTCCCACCACCCCCACCCCTCCAGTCACCAGGGGCAGCCTCCACCAGGCCCCCACCCATGTCTCCCACCACCCCCACCCTCCCAGTCACCAGGGGCAGCCTCCACCAGGCCCCCACCCATGTCTCCCAGCACCCCCACTCCCCAGCAGTGCAGGGGCAGCCTCCACCAGGCCCCCACCCATGTCCAACCCATGTCTCCCAGCACCCCCACCCCCCAGCAGTGCAGGGGCAGCCTCCACCAGGCCCCCACCCATGTCTCCCACCACCCCCACCCCTCCAGTCACCAGGGGCAGCCTCCACAAGGCCCCCACCCATGTCTCCCACCACCCCCACCCCTCCAGTCACCAGGGGCAGCCTCCACCAGGCCCCCACCCATGTCTCCCACCACCCCCACCCCCCCAGTCACCAGGGGCAGCCTCCACCAGGCCCCCACCCATGTCTCCCACCACCCCCACCCCTCCAGTCACCAGGGGCAGCCTCCACCAGGCCCCCACCCATGTCTCACACCACCCCCACCCCTCCAGTCACCAGGGGCAGCCTCCACAAGGCCCCCACCCATGTCTCCCACCACCCCCACCCCTCCAGTCACCAGGGGCAGCCTCCACCAGGCCCCCACCCATGTCTCCCACCACCCCCACCCCTCCAGTCACCAGGGGCAGCCTCCACCAGGCCCCCACCCATGTCTCCCACCACCCCCACCCCCCAGCAGGCCCCCACCCATGTCTCCCAGCACCCCCACCCCCCAGCAGTGAAGGGGCAGCCTCCACCAGGCCCCCACCCATGTCTCCCACCACCCCCACCCCCCAGTCACCAGGGGCAGCCTCCACCAGGCCCCCACTCATGTCCCCTTGCACCCCCACCCCCCAGCAGGCCCCCACTCATGTCCCCCTGCACCCCCACCCCCCAGCACTGTGGGGCACCTGCCAGCAGGCTCCCAACCATGTCCCCTTGCACCCCCACCCCCCAGCAGGCCCCCACTCATGTCCCCCTGCACCCCCACCCCCCAGCACTGTGGGGCACCTGCCAGCAGGCCCCCAACCATGTCCCACTCATGTCCCCTTGCACCCCCACCCCCCAGCAGGCCCCCACTCATGTCCCCTTGCACCCCCACCCCCCAGCACTGTGGGGCACCTGCCACCAGGCCCCCAACCATGTCCCACTCATGTCCCCTTGCACCCCCACCCCCCAGCACTGTGGGGCACCTGCCAGCAGGCCCCCAACCATGTCCCCTTGCACCCCCACCCCCCAGCAGGCCCCCACTCATGTCCCCTTGCACCCCCACCCCCCAGCACTGTGGGGCACCTGCCAGCAGGCCCCCAACCATGTCCCACTCATGTCCCCTTGCACCCCCACCCCCCAGCAGGCCCCCACTCATGTCCCCCTGCACCCCCACCCCCCAGCACTGTGGGGCACCTGCCAGCAGGCCCCCAACCATGTCCCCTTGCACCCCCACCCCCCAGCAGGCCCCCACTCATGTCCCCCTGCACCCCCACCCCCCAGCACTGTGGGGCACCTGCCAGCAGGCCCCCAACCATGTCCCACTCATGTCCCCTTGCACCCCCACCCCCCAGCAGGCCCCCACTCATGTCCCCCTGCACCCCCACCCCCCAGCACTGTGGGGCACCTGCCAGCAGGCCCCCAACCATGTCCCCTTGCACCCCCACCCCCCAGCAGGCCCCCACTCATGTCCCCCTGCACCCCCACCCCCCAGCACTGTGGGGCACCTGCCAGCAGGCTCCCAACCATGTCCCCTTGCACCCCCACCCCCCAGCAGGCCCCCACTCATGTCCCCCTGCACCCCCACCCCCCAGCACTGTGGGGCACCTGCCAGCAGGCCCCCAACCATGTCCCACTCATGTCCCCTTGCACCCCCACCCCCCAGCAGGCCCCCACTCATGTCCCCCTGCACCCCCACCCCCCAGCACTGTGGGGCACCTGCCAGCAGGCCCCCAACCATGTCCCCTTGCACCCCCACCCCCCAGCAGGCCCCCACTCATGTCCCCCTGCACCCCCACCCCCCAGCACTGTGGGGCACCTGCCAGCAGGCTCCCAACCATGTCCCCTTGCACCCCCACCCCCCAGCAGGCCCCCACTCATGTCCCCCTGCACCCCCACCCCCCAGCACTGTGGGGCACCTGCCAGCAGGCCCCCAACCATGTCCCACTCATGTCCCCTTGCACCCCCACCCCCCAGCAGTGCAGGGGCAGCCTCCACCAGGCCCCCACCCATGTCCAACTCATGTTCCCCACCCAACATGTCATCACAATCCAGAACCCTGGTCTCTATGGTCAGCCCCCAAATGCAAAACACCCACCCGAGTATTGCATCCACCCACTCATAATTTGCAATCACATCACAGAACACCAATTGGAAGTTCCGAAACAAACACATGTCCATCACATACACCCAATGGGTGTCAGTGAATCTCAAAACACATAACATGAAATGCATGAAAACAATGAGATACCACACATTGAAGTTCAACAAAAAAATAATGTATTAAAGGAAACATGAATAGAATCAAAAATGAAGAAACAGAAATGTGAATGTAAAAAAATGAAAAGAAGCATGTCCGTTCAAAATAAAAAAAATAAAAATATATTGAAATCCAAAGTAATGTTGTACAAAGTCAATGTCCACAAAACAAAATCCAATGGGAAATAAAAATAAAAGCCATTGATCCATGGAGAATGTTAAAAAAGAAAGTATGTACAAGTCTACAACTATGTACAATGCAAGAAGCCAGGGTCCATTATCCCAACAAAATAAAGGAAACCTATCTAACTACACTAGATAATAAAAAAAATATATATAAAAATGTGGCCAATGTCCAAAAGGTCCAAATGAAACAAAAACAAAAATGAAACCTAACACTACCTACATAACTATGTACAAGGGCAGCGGGCTAGTTCCACGGCTCACTTCTGGATGTGCCGGGCCAGGGCATCATCGAACTCCTCCTCAATGTCCCGGAGGCGGTCCTCCTCCATGGCCCCGAGGGTCCGCAGGGCCGTCGACGTGTCCACCTCCAAACCCCTGCGGATTGCCTCGAGGCACTCGGCCCGCCTCAGGGCCCTCTGCATGGAGTTCTCCGCCCTGACCATTGAGAGCCGTGCCTCTTCCGCCCGCTGCCGCTCCGCATCTATGGCGTGGCCCAACCGCTGCCACACGGAAGAAACTTTTTGTCCTGGGTCCTCCTGCCCTCCGGCCGATGCCTGCCCCTCCGATGTCGAAGGCCCCGAGCCTTCATGGCTCCCACCATGGTGCTGCTGCTGCTGTGCCTCTGCCCCTGCACTGCCTCCTGCTGCCTGCACATCCTCCACCGGCTGGGATGCAGTCGTTGACGTGGCCACC
The DNA here is from genome assembly GCF_040938575.1 of Ambystoma mexicanum. NCBI lineage: Eukaryota > Metazoa > Chordata > Amphibia > Caudata > Ambystomatidae > Ambystoma > Ambystoma mexicanum. The sequence goes on from NC_090923.1 coordinate 753,555,572, forward strand.
CCTGCTGGACGTCCGACTCCCGACTGTGGCAGGGATGCCTCCTCCACCAGCCTGGCCGCACCGTCAGAGGCAGCTTCACAGGGCACCCAGGTGACTGATGGGTGGGAAGATGGCACAGAGGACGACTGGCGCGTAGGGGGTCCAGCTGAGGAGGGGGTCGTGGCAAGCCCCATCAGACGGAGGAATCCGGCCTGGGTGACCTGTCCCAGCAGGCTGACGTGGTCAACGAGCCATTCGAGATGACGTGCAGTCTCTTCATGAAAAGACTGCAGGTCACCTCGCGTGGCCGGTTGACGCAACGCCACACCAGCCAGGACAGGCTCAACCCGGGCCTGGATAGCCACGTCCGCAGGCAGAGGAAGGCCAGTTGACGTCAGCTCATCCCCTGCCTGAAAACTGGTCTGGACATAGGCATCCCTGCTGGTGCAAGATGATGCAGGGACAGGATCAGGGACAGGATTGCACACAGGCACCTCCGCGGCGGCCTGTGCTGCCTCCTGTCCCTGTTCCTGCACTGCACCACTAGCACCAGTGGGATCCCCACCCCCAGACCCTGTCTCTGGTGCTTGCACGGCCTCCTCCTCCACCAAACCCCCCACCAACCTGGATGACTCTGTGCCATCTTCCCCCGTTGGGCCCTGTGGGGTCCCAGCTGCCCCTTCTGCTGCCGAGGAGTCCAACTGCAACCTCCGCCTCTTGGACCTCCCCCCGGCAGCTGCGGCCTGGGACGCGGCACCGGACTCCTCACTCCCCGACGAGATGACAACATGGGAGGGGAGCCGGGCCTTGCGTCTCCGGCTGGCGGTCGGATCCCCGCTGCTGTGCTCCACAGCACCTTCTCCGCCCTCTTCATCAGTTGACGCTGCAGACAGGGAGAAACAAAACAAACGCATCAGGGCAATGTACAATGGACACATACACACATGACAGTTGTACATGAGTGGCATTGGCAAACCTCAGACATGTCATCACGATCCCCAACACACATGTCATTACAACTCGCACACAACACACGAGCCATACCACAGCCATATCGCAACTGCCAACACCATCCATACACATACAACAGCATGAGCAGCCAAAGGTGAGCCAGACATCACATGCAACACAGGAAGTGCACCACACATGTACACACACCACCACACTTGCATGCATGTGTACACCTCTGGCAAGTGTTGCAGTGTTCAGACGGGCATCCATGTCACATCTGCCCATCAGGCTTCCACATACCGCTGTCACATGCATCCATGTTGCATCACTGTTGCACCCTTGTCAAATACACACACATGCACATGTACACAGCGCTGATACATGCAGCTGAAAACAACATACATGCGTGACATCACGGACATGTCTACTCACATACACATTCATACAAACTTGTGTGCCCACACAACTGCATTTGGCATGCAAGCCCACACACACAGGCACCATCCATGTCTCACACATTACAGCCCTCGCATGTGTCAGCCCCACGGACCTGTACACCCGCACCCATACTCGACCCCATACAAACAGATGTGCAACCTGCACACTACTGAACAATCACCACACGCACTGCTCACAATCAGGATGCATGTACACTCACCGCTCGACTCCAGACGGGTCTGCCTCTCAAGGACCTGGACGTGGAGCGCTGGGGATATGTGTTCCAGGACCCCCATCTGTTCTTCCGACAAGTGGCCCCGGCGCCCCTTGGCATCCGCTGCCTTCAAGAGGCGCCGGGCCTTGTTCAGGGTCCTGGACCTGAAGTCCTCCCAGCGCTTCTTGACATGTTGGAAGTCGCGGACTGCCACCCCCTCCGCGTTGATGGCAGTCACGATGTCAGTCCAGATCCGAGTCCGTCCTTCCTTGTCGGCGCGGGAACTTCCGAAGAGGGCATCATACTGCCCCAGGACTTGCTCCACCAGGACACCAACTTCGGTGGCACTGAAGCTGGTGCCCCTCTGCCTCTCTGGCCGGGGGTTGTCAGTGGTCACAGATGGAGTTTGCCCCGACATGACAACCCCAGAGGCAGGAGTGGGTGGGCAACTGGGTCCTGGGGCTGGGCTGTGGAGCGATGGAATCCCAGTCGGGAGTCTTTGGTTCCAGCAGGGGTGGTCACACCAACAGCACCCCTGGCTGATGTGCAGGCAGCAAATGGCAGGGCACGTGGGCAGCAGGCAGTCAGGCAGCAGCAGATGGCAGGTGGGAGCGTGCTCGGGGCTCTGGGGGGCAGTAGTTCGGCCTTCTGGGCAGGAGCGTGGTCTTCCGTGTGCTTACGCGTGACCAGCTTGATATGGAGTGATTTGGCACGTGAAAATTCTGCACGTCAGCGTGTAATTCGAGGAAAGGCCCTTAGCGCGTAAGCGCGTCTGCACGCATACGCATTTTCATTGAACCAAAGGCCCTCAGAGCGTGAGCGCGTCTGTGACGTGCGAGGGAGTATCCCTCATTGCACGTGATGACAGAACACACGTGGATTTCAGCCAATCGCGTGTGAAAGTTCACGGCACCCCGGAACACACGTGCCCAGGCCAATGGCGTCACGTACCCAGGCCAATGGCGTGTGGAACTACCCGCGCACCCCGAAACACACGTACCCAGGCCAATGGCGTGTGGAACTACCCGCGCACCCCGAAACACACGTACCCAGGCCAATGGCGTGTGGAACTACCCGCGCACCCCGAAACACACGTACCCAGGCCAATGGCGTGTGGAACTACCCGCGCACCCCGAAACACACGTACCCAGGCCAATCGCGTGTACGCTCGCTCCCCTCCGATCACACGCGATGACACCCGAATACGGGAAACCAACGAGTCCGCCCACACGGAGGCGTCCCGCGCCCTCGCACAGCATAAAAGTGCGCGCAAACAACAAACGCGTATATACAGCGACGATGAATGCCCCATTTGTTGCTGCACTGATTGTGGGACACCGCAGGAGGAGGAGAATAGCCAGGGCACGCATTTTTGCACCACGGACAAGCCTTTTTGGGATGCCTGACGACCAGGTCTACGGCAGGTATAGGTTTCCACCCCATATCATCCTAGACCTGGTCAGGGAGTGGGAAGATGACCTCACATCCCCCACCCTTTGCTCCCAAGCATTGAGCCCCTTGGAGAAGCTGCTCAATGTCTTGCATTTTTTGGCCACTGGGTCGTTTCAGCGGACCACTGCCATAGTGGGGGGGGTCTCACAGGCCACGCAGTCACGCTGCCTACACCAGGTACTGGCAATCATGACAGCGCGCCCCTCAGTCCGCAGGCACATATACATGCCCAGAACACCCGCAGAAAGGCAGGCCGTTGTCCTGGATTTTTTCAGGGTGGCACACTTCCCCAAAGTGCTCGGTGCCATAGATTGCACCCATGTGGCCCTACGTCCACCTAGGGCCACTGAGCACATCTACCGAAACCGCAAGCACTGGCATACCATCAATGTACAGGTGGTATGCGATGCAAAGGGAATCATCACCTCTGTCTATGCAAACTACCCTGGCTCCACCCATGACAGTTTCATATACAGAATGTCCGCCCTGAGCCGGGCCCTGGAAGCTGGGCAGCATGGCGACACATGGCTCCTAGGTCAGTACAAATGCCCTTGCACATGCATGCAAGTCACACACAGACAAATATCCCAACCCTAATAATCTCAATTATTATCACCTCCCCAGGGGACAGTGCCTACCCTCTGAGCAACCACATGATGACGCCAATCCGGAACCCCACCACACCACCCCAGGTAAGATACAACGCCGCCCATATTGCAACCAGGGGCATAGTGGAGCGCACATTCGGAGTGCTCAAGTCACGTTTCCGCTCCCTTGACCGCTCTGGTGGGCAACTACTCTATGCACCACCAGTAGTGTGCAGGATCATTGTGGCAGCATGTGTCCTGCACAATGTTGCAACACGGCAGGGCGTCCCGGTGGACATGGTGGTGCCCCCACATCCCCAACCACAGGCACAGGCGCTGCCCATGGGAGGGGACAGGGCACGTGGCGAGGAAGCCCGGACCCAGCTTGTGGCCACATTTTTCACCTAAACTCCCACCTCTGCGGAGTGCACACAGGCCTGGCACATACCAGGTGACAATCGATGATGACAAAGTGACAGTCAACTGTCACAACCCTACCACCCTGAGATAGTTGCCATGGAAGTGCCACATCGTCTGCATCCCTAGCTACTTAAACACAAGCTATCCTGTGCAACCAAAATGCACACATATGACATGTGACATGACATGGGCCATACACAAGTATTCCAAGGCCCAATGAGGCAGGGGGGGGGAACAAGGGAACACAGAGAACGGTACTACTAGGCCAGGTGTCATTGAGATTGTGCAAGTGCTTGGGTAGGGGGAAGGGAAAAGTGCAAGGGGAAGGGTGGGGGGGAGTCCAGTACAGGGGAAGTAGGCCAAAAGAATAATACATAGGTCGCCTGGTGGCAACTGCAAAGATAAGTGCAGACAAGTGCTGGGAAGGGAGGGCTGTAGGGATAGAGAGACAGTACTGCAGTGCAGGGGTTGCCAGGGTGGCAGTGCAAGTGGACAGTGGCTGGGCCAGGGACCGAGGTTGGTGAGAGTGTCCCAGTAGCAGCTCCTGTGCAGTTCCAGTGAAGAATTCTGCAAGGGAGAGGCAGAGAGTAAGCAGAAGCAAAGAGGAAGGTCTTGAGGTGCTTCCAGAACTGGAGATGGTTCCCCTCAAGTTCAAGTCAGCCAGGAAGTCTGTTCCCGGGGGAGGGCCCTGCTGCGGAGAGAAACATACCCCCAGCTAGTTGCTCTGAGAAGCGGATGACCTGGACATGCAAGGTGTGCATCACACACACCTGCAAAACAGGCCATGGCCATCACTGTCATGTCACTCAAACCCTCCCAAACATCAACATGACATGGCAAGCAATACCCATACACTGACGCAGTAACAATAAGGTACACATTGCCATGTCCTAAATGTACAGTGGCATCGGACAATGATGCCTGACCCGGAATCAGATGAAATGACAGACCAACAAAATGTCCCACCCAAAATAAGTCGTTTCCAAATGCATTGCAACAGTCGTAGACGTAACATCACAATGAATGCCTGTCTATATGCACATTATGCATTGCAAAATCAACACTGCAGCTCATGTGTGCAGTGTCCCACTCCTGCATCACACTGCTCAGCGCACAGCACAGTGAACAGCCATTGCGTGTGATGCACACCCTGAGCATCACATCTAAGTGACAGACTACATCAAACATCAAATTTGGCATGTACTGGAACCATAATCGGTCACAGAACATGTGCTGCCGGGACACAGTGGGCACCAGAAGGCAAACAGTGTACACGTGGATATGCAAGGGTGGGAGTACATGGAGTGCATCCGAGTGCAAGTGTTTGGTTCTGCAGGGACATGCACTCCACATATGCATGTGCACTCAAGTGACCATCAGTGTTCCCTACACATCACATGTGAACATCCACCATGTGTACACCCCAGCATGTCAAACCACAACTATCCCCTCGCACCTGAAAGGAAAACACAACACATGAACAGGCATTGATCAGCAGAACACAACATGTACATAGGACAACAACATTACAATGTCAGAGTTCCCATCACACTGCAGGGCAATGCAACTATCAACAACAACCCCCCCCTCCCGCGCAAATGACCATGACCCGCTGAACAACTGCACCTGGGTCATGGAGCCTCCAACCCTCATTTCCACCTGGCCACAGGATCACCTTTACCCTTCGTGTCCATCTCCCACCTTGTGTGTAAAAAGATGCCTGAACCCTCAGAATCCACACTCATTTACAAAATCACAAAATCCAAGGCATGAAAACGAACCCAAACACCCTCCAGTAGATGACTTGACGTAGCAGTACCTCACAAACGCCAAGTACTACCACAATGATGCAACAACCAAGGTAGCACAGCAGAACAATGTCACGACAGGATGTGAGACATGTGTGGTACATGACATAGGATGATGCACAATGAATGGATGTGTACTGTCACAGGTCCCCTGTACAGGCGCGGGAGTCTCATGAAACAACCACCCACACCATGTCCCGGGTGCCTGCAAGGTCAAACTCACACAGGCCCCTGAGATCATGGTGGGGAATGAGGTTCAGGGATATGCAGTCGGGACAGGTGTAGACACACTGGATGACTGGAATGAGTGGCAGGTGAGGGGAGGAGGAATGACACATGAAACTAGGGAATGCACAAAAATGTACAACCTGCATGAACACATACACAATCCAAACAAACTTGGACATCATTGTCATGACATTCTGTAGTCCAGGCTCAGGGTACGAACCAACCACCCCCTCTAGGGTTTTGGCGCCTGCAAGTTCGGGGCTTACACAGGCATCCGCAACCCCAGTGGGGAAAGAGGGTCAGGGAACGTTGCTTGGATAGGCACGGGAAGCAGGAACACCGGGTAGAGGGTACAGGTTTCATAATTGCATAGGATCACGGGTGATTAGGGAAAAAAACATACCAAATAGGACCACACATACATCCGTGCATCAGTACACTCCCCAGCAAGCCTATGCAGGGCAGTTTGTAAGGAAAACAACAAGACACTTAGCTCTGGTTTTGAGTGCTGGCCTCCTGCCTGCGCACTCTCAGGGCCGGTTACAGGAGCACTCCAATGCTGCAAAGAGAGACACAGTCAACAACCTGTATGTGCCAATTACACGAAAACACAACACAAAACATGCCCCATAGCAACAAACTACTCTACAAACAGACAATCAGTGCTCGATGCTTCGTACCCATATATAACATCACCCCTGTGACGGGTCATACACAGTCAATGCAGTGAGTCAGGCGCTGGTGGGTGCGTGGCAAATGGAACACCAATGTGTCACAATTCACACAACATGCAATGTTCCCTGGGTAAGCAGACAGACCCATATGGCAAGCCATGACTACAGAGCAAGTTGCGTACCACCATGACCAAAACAAAGTTGGCAGTGCATTTATCATGAAGTACGTGGAATAGACATGCACTGCACCCAAGTATGTCCCTTGCTGTATGTCCCTGTGAGCTGCCCCTTTCCATGTCTCTGAAGGCTACATGGTTGATACAAGTGCCTCAATGAACCTTGGTGTACCGCAGGGTATGTGCCACTGCCCCTGCATGTGTCCCAGACAACCCTACTATCAACAGCCATCAGTCCACAAACACATCTGAGCTGCATTGTGTGCTTCAACACCAATATTCGTCTAAGCTCACCCTCAGTGCTGTGACTAAGCCTGCATGTGCAACTCGCCTGGTGCAAGATTTGCTGTGTCGTGGCCCCCCTGTGATGCTCACCTTGCCTGGAGTTCCTTGGAACATGTCAGCAGTTCTAGGATGTGGGTCTGCAATCACTGTGGCTCTGCTCGTGCACACATGTGCATGTGGGCACCAACAAACGGGTCAGGAATTCCGTCGTCCAATGGGCCATGTCTGCTGCCAAAGGTGCTCTGGTGCCTCATCCCCCTGCAGAAAGTGCATGGAACAAATGATTAATGCATCAAAGTGATCTGTGTGTGTCTCATCAGGCATCTCATTACTTGACCATGTCAGAGAGTCACATCACAAATCACACCATCAGTCCGTCTTTGACTTCCAAAGTGTGGAACACTATCTACAGCATGAATTGCAACAGGCACGTGTACAGGAAAGAAATGAGACATAATACACAATGCATAGCAATCAATGTCCACATTAATCATGACACACCCCATCTAGCAAAAGCTGAACAGTGGACAATTACACCTAAATCATCCCCACTAGGGGTGTCAACACAAGTCACAAAGCACCAGACATGCCACAGATATGACAGTCCAAAGCCCTTGTGTAAAATTCTGTAACACCGAACCATCCTTGCGAGCCCATGGATAAGGGAGGCAGGAGTGGCATATGTGAGTCAAGGAACCCAAGCAGCAAACACATACACAAGACAACCATGAAGGGCCCAGCTGGAACAGACAGTGGATGCCTTCAAAAACCACAAGGCACCGCACTGTCACATGAAAGCACAATAGACTACAAATTTTAAACTAACTCAACTATTAACTAATTACACTAACTATGGAAAACCTACATTACCTATTTAAACTAACTATCAAACAGAAACTTAACTAACTAAACTAAACGAAAAATCAAAAATGGCCACATACGACCCGGGGGGGAGGGGAGGCACCCAGGAGGGGGGAGGTACAGGGTGCTGCTCAACATCCACATGCGATGATGCTGAGCCAAAAAAAAATACCTCCATGGGCTCAACGCCTGCACAGCACGACCTATGTGGGAGATAGATGGTCGTCCGAGTCTGGCTCATCCTGTAAAGGAGGACGTGGCACAGTAGCCTGGCCACGCCTAGCCGCAGCTTGCGCCTCGTCGGCAGCAAGTCTGCCGGACAGGTGAGCCTGGTTCTGTGTGGCGATGTTACATAGGTCTGCATGCAGAACCTCACGTGATACACGTGCTTCCTCTTGCAAGGTAGCACGTGTAACACGGAGTTCCTCCTGCAAGGCCTGGCTGGACAACCGCTGCACCTCCCGGCAAGCCTGTAGCTCAGCCGAGATGGTGCGCTCAAGCTGTGCAAACCTCTCCTCTGCCTGCTGCCTCTGGGACATCATAAGGACACCCAGAGTGGATCTGAGGGAGGCATACTCCTCCCTCAGGGCATCCATGTGCGCCTCTGCGTGAGCAGCAATTGCTTGACGCAGAGACGACATTTCAGCCTGGCGTGCCCTGTCTGAGGCCGCCATGCCCAGCCTGAGCGAGCGGGCCGTGGACCGTGCCGCCTGCTGCTGGAGAAGCACCTGCCTAGCAGGGGGGAGCACAGATCGGGCCACACGCTCCATGCTGTCAGCGATGTTCTCCATTGCTGCCCCCTGCCGTTCGGTATTGGCAGTCATGTCTTGCTCCCACTCAGTATACAGCGGTTGCGCGCGGCGACCGCGTTGCCGGGCTTGACCCCTGCGGGACCCAAGGACCGGAGGTCCTCGCTGTGTTGGCACCGCCTGCGGCTGCACGACTACATGCCCCCGTCGACGTGATGTCCCAGGCACATCAGTGACTGGTGTGGAGGGTGACCCTGCGTCCCGATCCACCACGGGCGGAGGAACCAAGACTGTCTGATCCCTCAGTGCAGGTGTCGCAGACAGAGGAGTGTCCACATCAGAATCACTCACCCCTGACACATGGTTTTGATGGTCATCCAACTCAACATGGACGTCAGAGTCGTCATCAAGGCTGGACTCATAGGAAGCCAGAGACAGGATAGACTGCAGCACTTGGGGGGTTTCGTGGCCTACCACCCCACGACCCCCACTAGTGCCGGGTTGATGTGGTCTTACCAACCCTGTGTCTGGCGTGACAACACCATCCTCTGCATCCATTGCGTCATCACCTGAAAAATAGAGAGGAAAAGGTAACTACACATGTCAGAAGCACACAACACACACACACACCGACAGCAAAGGCATCCGGCAGACATGTGACACACAACATATGACCTGGCATGCATGCTGGGTCTACTTAGAATAGCCACTGTGATCAGACCTGTTGAAAGGTGGCAGTTTGCATGGAAGTGGGTCTATGCAGTGCTGAAAATGTGTACGCCACTCACTACCTACATGTACAAGCACTCCATGGTGTGTGCCAGGAAATGTGAAGGCAGTGCAATGTCAAATTCAGACATCACGTGCATTGTGTATTCAATGTGTCCCATGTCTAGCAGCCAAGCACCCCTCCACACCAGTACCAAAGCAGGGATGCCTAGCATGGTATCAAAAGGCTGCCCATACACCTGTGTATTGACAAGCAGTGTTGACTGGCATCAACAGCTTAATGTGAATCAAATTACAACACTGCTAATGATGCTGGGACAGTGGGCAGGACACATGATGGAAGATCCGGAGGCCAGCCACGTGTGAAGAAGACACGACAAGAGTTGGACAGAGTCATTGGCCATTGAACAGGCTGAGGCCTGTGAGCCACACAGATTGTCATTGCCTAAACATGTGTGCAACGCAGGACTGAGCCACAGTTGACATGGGGAGGCCGATAATATGGCAGGCAATGTATGTAACCAAGGACTCATATTACAGTGCTCATCCAGTCAAGGACACATAGGGGCATGCGTGCAATGCACATGGAGCATGAATGGGCACTCATGTCCCTGCGGGACATCTGACCCATGCACAGTACAAGTGGGATACCCTGCATCGAGTACTAAGGCTGTACCACACGGCATATGTCTGGCAGTTTCTAAGCTGGAAGTTAGCATCTACACAGGACACATGAACAAGAAACTACACATTGGCAAGAATGTAGCAGACCAGTGCAAAGGTGGAACTGGGGTGCAGAGTGGCGGAGGGGGGGCAAGGGAGCATGCCCACATGGAGTCCCGCATGCAGGCAGAGGAGACATGCATGACGGTAGCATTGCATTACTTACACCTCAGAACCATGTACACGTCACATGTAGCAGCAATCATGCACAACACATCCCACAAGTGAAACACACACGTCCTCAACAACTACGCTTCAACACTCACTGGACTGGGCATCAAAGTCCAGCATCTCTCCCACACCTTCGACCAATTCTGGTGGTATGAACTCCGCAACGAGAGCCTCATGCGGAGTGAGTTCTTCCTCCTCTGGTGCAGGCCCACCGCCAGTCACCAGAGTCAAGTTGTAATTTGAGGCACGCTTAGCCTTAGTGCTGCGCTTGATGTCATTCCAGCGCTTTTTGCACTCCTGCGCTGTGCGCACCTCATGGCCGAATGAACTGACATGTCCCGCAACATGCTTCCAGTGGGTGTCACGTTGGGCAGCCGTAGTCTGACTATTGGCACCCACTAGCATGTCACGGCTGTGTCCCCGCACGTAGTCCACGAGGAAGTCCAGTTCCTGCTTACAGAAAGGCTTCTTCCTCGACGTGCAGGAGGTCGTGGCTGTGTGTGGGGTCCCAGCCTGTGCTGCAGGTGCAACCTTCCTCCTCTTGGACTGTGGCGCAGACCCTGGCTGGCTAATGCCGACCTGACCAGTATGGCCAGTGGGTTCGGTGGATTGAGCCGAGGGAGTGGCAGGTGGAGGGATGACCAAAGGCCTGACTTGTGTCAGTGGCAGCTGGGTGCCCACTAATGGACCCTGCGCAGCAACATCAGCTGTGGCAGGGTCATTGACCGCAACGGTCCTGGTTGGCAGACTCACAACCGGGGTGCTGTTGGGTGCATCTGCCCCTGCACTTGCCAACACCCGGCTGTTCGGGGCAGCAGATGACATGACTGCCCCAGGGACACGTGTCTTGGTCTGAGCAGCCCGGCGTGCCCCTATGGTTTCCCCCCTGGCCTGTTGGAGATCTACCAAGGGCTCTTCAAGTGCCAACGCAGCCTGCGCTGGCAGACCCTGAGCCTGGGTGGCGGTGTCCACAGCTGCACCTGCAGCTACCGCTACCCTTGGGCCCGTGGCAGTCGATGGAACGGACTGCTGGGTCATACGGGTGCCAGTGCCAGATGCAGGAGCTGCATCCCCCGGAACCACAGGGGGTGGTGGCATGGCTGCACCGACACATGGCACAACATTGTGCTCAAGTGGCGCACCCCTGCCTCTTCCCCCTCTGTGGCTGCCCTGGACACCCTGGAGTCCCCCTACTCCCTGGTCACCACGGCCACGTCCCCGACCACGCCCGCCACGAGGAGTACGCCCAGCTGAGGCGCCCCTCACCTTTGGTGGCCTCCCAACCATGGCACAGATGTAATAGTGCTGGCACAGATGGAGTGGTGCCAATGGGAGGTGTACACCACAATTGTCCTGGGCAATTGGGGTGAAGGGAGTGGGAAGCAAGATGTTAACAGCCCCCCTGCACCTGCAAGGCTGTATGTGACCCCGGTGATGTGGTGACGGGTCACGCAACGCTCAGGCACCCCAAAACTGCAGTAAAACCGTGCACGCAACCCTGCAGCCTACGTGCGTGGATTTGACCTCCCGCAGTACGCGGTGGCACCCAGTAACACGAATAACGCGTACGCGTGGGACACGCAGGCTACGATGACATTGAAAATGGGTGCAATACACAGGGGCACCCGCAGTGGGAAAAGGAGCGTTTGCGACTCACCGTCTGACTAGCGCGATGCAGAAAAACACGCGTAGCCAATACCCCCGCCAAAAGAAGAGATACGTCCTTGAGAGCTGTGAAGTAGATGGCGCGCGAAACAACTGGAAGCAGCAACACACGTCGGTCTCCACGGAAGGCACGTACAGCGAACTGCTGGGCCCGCTCACCTTTAACCCGTGCTGAGGGAAATGCACGCGCGCGTCACGTCACATGCGGACGTGCAGTTTTTCATGCGCGATTACGCGCATTACACGCGGACGTGCAGTTTTCCACACGCGATTAGCCTGGGTACGTGTGTTCTGGGGTGGCGTGAACTTTCACACGCGATTGATTGTAATCCACGTGTGTTCTGTCATCACGTGCAATGAGGGATACACCCTCGCACGACACGTCACAGACGCGCTCACGCGCTGAGGGCCTTTGGTCCAATGAAAATGCGTATGCGTGCAGACGCGCTTACGCGCTACGGGCCTTTCCTCGAATTACACGCTGACGTGCAGATTTTTCACGTGCCAAATCACTCCGTATCAAGCTGGCCACGAATACACACGGAAGACCACGCTCCTGCCCAGAAGGCCGAATCACTGCCCCCCAGTGCCCCGAGCAGCCTCCCACGTGCCATCTGCTGCTGCCTGCCTGCCTGCTGCCACCGTGCCCTGCCATTTGGTGCCTGCACATCAGCCATCTGCAGGGGTCCAGTTGCTGTGTCGACCCCTGCTGGAACAGTAGACTCCCGACTGGGATACCATCGCTCCACAGCCCAGCCCCAGGACCCAGTTGCCCACCCACGCCTGCCTTGGGGGTCGCCATGTCGGGGCAAGCACCATCTGAGACCAGTGGCGACCCCCAGCCAGAGAGGCAGAGGGCCACCAGCTTCAGTGAGAAGGAAGTTGGTGTCCTGGTGGAGCATGTCCTGGGGCATTATGATGCCCTCTTCGGAAGACCACGCGCCAACAAGGAAGGACGGGAGAGGATCTGGGACGATGTAGTGGTTGCCATCAACGCGGAGGGGGTGGCAACCCGCGACATCAAGCACATCAAGAAGCGCTGGGAGGACTTGAGGTCCAGGACCCTCAATAAGGCCCGGCGCCTCGCGGAGGGGGGCTGGGCACGCCTGAGTGACATCGAGATGAGGGTCCTGGAACGCGTAGACCCAGCGCTCCACGCCCAGATCCTTCGGAGGCAGACCCATCTGGAGTTGGCCGGTAAGTGGCCAAGCATTACTGTGTGAGACAGGGCATGTTGCAGTGTGCTGGTTGTCTGATACCTGCCTGTATGTGTGACATAGGCCATGTACGTATGTGTGTGTGCAGGGACATCATGGTCAGGCATGTGAGTACAGTGATGTGTGAACCACATGGTTGGTGCATGTGTTCTATTGCAACATGGGGGGCTCTGTGCGGAATGGACACATGGAAGCATGGCAGTCTCTGTTCCTGGACATGGGTGGGGGTGAGGGATGGGTGCTGGTCCCATGTACATGTATGGTGCCCATGTGTGTGTGTCTGAACTGCGTGTCTGTGACTTGTAACTGCCATGGATGCATGACACATGTCTGTGACAATGTTCAGATTCACTGATGCAGCCTAGTCATCCTTGTATCCACTGCGTCTGTGATGTACGAGGCCAGATGGATGGAACTACGGTGAGGTGTGTGCATGTGATGGCAAGACCCATGATGCATGTGAGTTTAAAACCAACATTGTATGAATCATGAGTCCCTTGGTCATGGAAGCCAATGTCCATGGCATGCGCCATGCCTGTTACTGTATGTGTTTTGCCTGCACTGACCCATGTGTTGTGGCGGGACATGATGGAAGTGATGTATGACAGTGCCACTCATCTGCTGTTGCTTCCTGTCTAGGGGACCATTGTACAGTACCCTGATGCTTGTGTTCTATGTCTCCCTCTACACAGTGGCAAGTGAAGAAGAGGGCGGAGAAGGCGCTGTGGAGCAGAGCGGCGGGGATGCCACCACGGCTGCAGCGGAAGGGGTGGGTGAGCCCCCACAGGGGCTTGCACCGGCGGAAGATGGCGTGGAGACATCCAGGTTGGTGGTTTCCACAGAGGGGGAGGAGGCCGCTACTGAGCCACACATGGGGCCTGGTGGGGGCATCCCCGCTGGTGCAAGTGGTGCAGTCCAGGGCCAGGGGCAGGAGGCAGCACAGGTCGCCGTGGAGGTGCCTGTGCATGTCACTGTCCCTGACACTGTGACTGCACCACCATGCACCAGCAGGGATGCCCCATCCCAGGCCCGTCCGCAGGTAGGGGAGATGTCCATGTCATCTGACACTCCTCTACCTGCGGACGAGGGGACCCCTGGCCGTGTGGAGAGGGTCCTGATTGGTGTCGCGTTGCGCACGGCTGGCATTCGTGATGAGGTGCATGCTTCCCGGGAGGAGCATACACATCATCACGAAGAGCACCGTGCGTACGTGAACCATTTGGGAGCCGCCATGGTCGGGGGTTTCCTACATGTGTGTGGCCTTCTGGCGACCCTCTCCTCCTCTGTGGAGGCTATGCGCCAGTCGTGCTCCATGCCGTCTTCCGGCCCAGATGCCACCAGGGCCCCCTGTGGACCTGCCCCGACCAACGCAGCCAGCTCGGTGGGGACCCCATCCCTGCCACAGTCGGGAGTCGAAGGTCCAGCAGGGGTGGACACACCAGCAACTGTCCCCCTGCAGATGGAGGATGTGCCGGCATCATCTGGCAGGGCACGTGCACGACGGCATCGGTGGATTCCATCAGCCTGGATGCCGTCGTGCTGGCAGAGGCAGTGGCGTCGGAGGCAGCAGCAGGCTCGACGTGGGAGGCATCATGGCTCGGGGCCATCAAGATCAGAGGGGCAGGCATCGGCCGGAGGGCAGGAGAACCCTGGGATGGCAGTGTCTTCCGTGTGGGAACAGTTGGTCCAGCGGATAGGTGCGGAGCGGCACCGGGCGGAAGAGGAGCGGCTCACCATGGTCAGGGCGGAGTTCTCCATGCGTCGGGCGTTGAGGCGGGCTGAGTGCCTCGAGGAAGCTCGCAGGGAGTTTGAGGTGGACACAGGGTTGTCCCTGCGAGACCTCGGGGCCAGGACAGAGTCCCGCCTCCGGGAGATCGACATGGAGTTCGAGGATGCCCTGGCCGGCAACATCACAGAGTGAGCCGCAGGACTTGCCCGCTGCCATTGTATATAGTTCTTTAGTTAGTTAGTGTTAGGTTTCCTTTATTTTTTAAGTTTTTTTTGGACCGCTCGGACAATGGCCACTTTTCTGTATATATTTTTATTATTAGTTAGTAGTAGTAGGTTTAATTTATGGTGTTGGGCTCATGGACCCTGGGATATTCTTGTACATAGTTTGATGTTTGGAAAACATTTGTTGGATTTATATTTGTGTTCACCATGAGGCAATGGTTTTTCCTTATTTTTCCCCCCATTATTTTGCTTTGGACTACATTAGTTTTTGGATTCCTTTGTTTTTTGATTTTTTCTATTTGTTCTCGGACATGGACCATTTGTTTTGTCATCCCCATTGTTGTGTGTTTTATTTCTTTACTTCATTTTCATCTTTAATACATATATTTATTACTTACATTTGTGGTATTTTCTCATTGGTTTCATGCATGTCATGATATGGGTTTTGACATTCACTTGCACCCATTGTGTATGTGTGTGTGAGGGACATGTGTTCATTTACATACTTGCCGTTGGGGTTGTATCATGTAATTGCATCTACTATGTGGGTGGATGCAATCCTTGCCTGGGTGTTTGTGCTGGGTATGCTGCCCATTACTGCCATGATTGCGTTTCGTCAGGACCTGGGGGCAGGGGGACATGAGTGGGGGCCTGCTGGGGGGTGGGGGTGCAAGGGGACATGAGTGGGACATGGTTGGGGGCCTGCTGGCAGGTGCCCCACAGTGCTGGGGGGTGGGGGTGCAAGGGGACATGAGTGGGACATGGTTGGGGGCCTGCTGGCAGGTGCCCCACAGTGCTGGGGGGTGGGGGTGCAAGGGGAGATGAGTGGGACATGGTTGGGGGCCTGCTGGCAGGTGCCCCACAGTGCTGGGGGGTGGGGGTGCAAGGGGGACATGAGTGGGGGCCTGCTGGGGGGTGGGGGTGCAAGGGGGACATGAGTGGGGGCCTGCTGGGGGGTGGGGGTGGTGTGAGACATGGGTGGGGGCCTTGTGGAGGCTGCCCCTGGTGACTGGGGGGTGGGGGTGGTGGGAGACATGGGTGGGGGCCTGGTGGAGGCTGCCCCTGGTGACTGGAGGGGTGGGGGTGGTGGGAGACATGGGTGGGGGCCTGGTGGAGGCTGCCCCTGGTGACTGGAGGGGTGGGGGTGGTGGGAGACATGGTTGGGGGCCTGCTGGGGGGTGGGGGTGGTGGGAGACATGGGTGGGGGCCTGGTGGAGGCTGCCCCTGGTGACTGGAGGGGTGGGGGTGGTGGGAGACATGGGTGGGGGCCTGGTGGAGGCTGACCCTGGTGACTGGAGGGGTGGGGGTGGTGGGAGACATGGGTGGGGGCCTTGAGGAGGCTGCCCCTGGTGACTGGAGGGGTGGGGGTGGTGGGAGACATGGGTGGGGGCCTGGTGGAGGCTGCCCCTGGTGACTGGAGGGGTGGGGGTGGTGGGAGACATGGGTGGGGGCCTGGTGGAGGCTGCCCCTGGTGACTGGAGGGGTGGGGGTGGTGGGAGACATGGGTGGGGGCCTGGTGGAGGCTGCCCCTGGTGACTGGAGGGGTGGGGGTGGTGTGAGACATGGGTGGGGGCCTTGTGGAGGCTGCCCCTGGTGACTGGCTGGTGGGGTGGTGGGAGACATGGGTGGGGGCCTTGTGGAGGCTGCCCCTGGTGACTGGAGGGGTGGGGGTGGTGGGAGACATGGGTGGGGGCCTGGTGGAGGCTGCCCCTGGTGACTGGAGGGGTGGGGGTGGTGTGAGACATGGGTGGGGGCCTTGTGGAGGCTGCCCCTGGTGACTGGAGGGTGGGGGTGGTGGGAGACATGGGTGGGGGCCTTGTGGAGGCTGCCCCGGTGACTGGAGGGGTGGGGGTGGTGGGAGACATGGGTGGGGGCCTGGTGGAGGCTGCCCCTGGTGACTGGAGGGGTGGGGGTGGTGGGAGACATGGGTGGGGGCCTGGTGGAGGCTGACCCTGGTGACTGGAGGGGTGGGGGTGGTGTGAGACATGGGTGGGGGCCTTGTGGAGGCTGCCCCTGGTGACTGGGGGGTGGGGGTGGTGGGAGACATGGGTGGGGGCCTTGTGGAGGCTGCCCCTGGTGACTGGGGGGTGGGGGTGGTGTGAGACATGGGTGGGGGCCTGGTGGAGGCTGCCCCTGGTGACTGGGTGGTGGGGGTGGTGGGAGACATGGGTGGGGGCCTGCTGGGGGGTGGGGGTGCAAGGGGACATGAGTGGGGGCCTGCTGGGGGGTGGGGGTGCAAGGGGACATGAGTGGGACATGGTTGGGGGCCTGCTGGCAGGTGCCCCACAGTGCTGGGGGGTGGGGGTGCAAGGGGACATGAGTGGGGGGCTTGTGGAGGCTGCCCCTGGTGACTGGAGGGGTGGGGTGGTGGGAGACATGGGTGGGGGCCTTGTGGAGGCTGCCCCTGGTGACTGGAGGGGTGGGGTGGTGTGAGACATGGGTGGGGGCCTTGTGGAGGCTGCCCCTGGTGACTGGGGGGTGGGGGTGGTGTGAGACATGGATGGGGGCCTGGTGGAGGCTGCCCCTGGTGACTGGGTGGTGGGGGTGGTGGGAGACATGGGTGGGGGCCTGCTGGGGGGTGGGGGTGCAAGGGGACATGAGTGGGGGCCTGCTGGGGGGTGGGGGTGCAAGGGGACATGAGTGGGACATGGTTGGGGGCCTGCTGGCAGGTGCCCCACAGTGCTGGGGGGTGGGGGTGCAAGGGGACATGAGTGGGGGGCTTGTGGAGGCTGCCCCTGGTGACTGGAGGGGTGGGGTGGTGGGAGACATGGGTGGGGGCCTTGTGGAGGCTGCCCCTGGTGACTGGAGGGGTGGGGTGGTGTGAGACATGGGTGGGGGCCTTGTGGAGGCTGCCCCTGGTGACTGGGGGGTGGGGGTGGTGTGAGACATGGATGGGGGCCTGGTGGAGGCTGCCCCTGGTGACTGGGTGGTGGGGGTGCATGGGGACATGGTTGGGGGCCTGCTGGCAGGTGCCCCACAGTGCTGGGGGGTGGGGGCGCAGGGGGACATGAGTGGGGGCCTGGTGGAGGCTGCCCCTGGTGACTGGAGGGGTGGGGGTGGTGGGAGACATGGGTGGGGGCCTGCTGGCAGGTGCCCCACGGTGCTGGGGGGTGGGGGTGCAAGGGGACATGTGGCTTGGCTGGGGGGCATGCCCATGGTGGATGGGCTGCCTGCGGGACATGACCAGGGGTGCAGGGTAGTCCCCTATGGTGTGGGCTGCTTGCAGAGGTCGTGGAGGGGGTAGAGGGGAGACCTGGGAGGACCCACACTGGCAATTCACCTCTTCAACTTCCCGCACACCCACGTAATACACTGCCCCACTCGCACAGGCCCAATCGCGTGTAGATTTTCTCGCGCACCCCTGAAATCCACGTACCCAGGCCAATCGCGTGTAGATTTTCTCGCGCACCCCTGTAATACACGTACCCAGGCCAATCGCGTGTAGCATTTCTCGCGCACCCCTGAAATCCACGTACCCAGGCCAATCGCGTGTAGATTTTCTCGCGCACCCCTGTAATACACGTACCCAGGCCAATCGCGTGTAGCATTTCTCGTGCACCCCTGAAATCCACGTACCCAGGCCAATCGCGTGTAGATTTTCTCGCGCACCCCTGAAATCCACGTACCCAGGCCAATCGCGTGTAGATTTTCTCGCGCACCCCTGTAATACACGTACCCAGGCCAATCGCGTGTAGCATTTCTCGCGCACCCCTGAAATCCACGTACCTAGGCCAATCGCGTGTAGATTTTCTCGCGCACCCCTGTAATGCACGTACCCAGGCCAATCGCGTGTAGCATTTCTCGTGCACCCCTGAAATCCACGTACCCAGGCCAATCGCGTGTAGATTTTCTAGCGCACCCCTGAAATCCACGTACCCAGGCCAATCGCGTGTAGATTTTCTCGCGCACCCCTGTAATACACGTACCCAGGCCAATCGCGTGTAGAATTTCTCGCGCACCCCTGAAATCCACGTACCCGCTCAATCGCGTATTTAACTTCCCGCGCGCCACTTTTTGGATGCGCTGGGACTCTACCGCCTGCCTTCGTGTGGCGGCCGTGTTTCAGCTTGTGCGTGTCTTTGGCTGTGCGTGGCTTTGCCCTATTCGATTCCATGAATACGTGTGGTTCGAGTGCGTGTGGGCGTTCCGTCTGCTTCCCTGCAGTACATCCCCAGTTACGCCCTTATTTTCGCGTGTTGTTCCCCATTCCGCGCGTTACGCCCCATGTCCCGCCCACTTTCTGGTGTGTGCGCTGCGGTTGTGCGCTTTCACTGTGCGCGTCGCGCACGCCTTTCGCGATGTTGCAGTGATGTGTGCGCCATGCACGGGTTTGGCGCACATCCCGAGGAAGACACGCGCAGGGACTTCCATGAATCGCACGCGTGCGCGTGCGCCTCTTTTTTTCCGCTTGCGCCTGCTTGCGCCTGCTTGCGCCTGCTTGCGCGTAGATTTTCAGCGCACGTTTGTTCCATGAATCGGCCCCTAAGAGAACTGGCTATTCATTATGAGTAAAGTATAAATAAGATACCTGCTGAACTCCCTAGTACACACACACACACACACACATACACATGAGATGATAAACAAGGACAAATGCAAAGGAATAGAGTACTTTAATTGGAATTATTGCAGACCATGGACTTCTCTCTCCCTCTACCCTATGTGTTTCTCATATCTTGACATCCTGTCAAAATGTCCAAGGTTGGTGAGTAATATGCCAACCAATAGAAATCCCTCCTGCCACATCACCTATGATGAATAACGCCAGCCAATGAATGGCCAATATAGTGATGTAGTGAAACTATTATCTATGATGAGTTGGGCTGATGAGGAAATATCAGATATGTTGATAACAATGAGGAAACTAATACTTATGTGATCTGTACATATATATCTCAAGAGATATTAACCAATCCTAACCATGTATACATTTTGTAACTGTCATTTCTGATGTATTTGTAATACAAAATCTTCTCAAACTGTTTGTAATATTGAGAGCTTCTTGTATGCGTTACCTGGCTGAGGTTCAATGCTTTGAATAAATCCGGGTTTTACCATGCACTTTAGGTACTCTATTGCTTAGTATTCTTTTTACTAGTGCTGCAAATTGGGCCCATTTCTACATAGCACTATACAGAAAATGAAGGACAGTGTATGATATATTGTTTAGTGAATAGAGAAAGTGTCCTGTGGGAGACTGCTCACTTGGATGCCATTTTACAGGACACTGTACAGAATTCATAGTGTATGTCTCATTAGTATACTTAATTCAATTCCACTTTTGTCGCACACCCAGGGACTGCGAATAAAATGCAAAGTACAAACATTGCCTGAGTGTTTTAGGATCTGGAGACATGGTGCAGGGCACAACATTTGCAGCATCTCAATTTATTATACATATAGATACATATTGTAGAAACAAAAAGTGCTGTGCACAACGGACTGTTATCTTTTCAAAACCTGCTTCAGTCCAATCACAAATGGAAAAATAGTAATATGCACAGAGAAAATTCAGATGCAAAAGTGTTGTTCCACAACTCAAATTAAGAAGCCAGCTACAGTGCAACACGCTTCACAGCCCTCCGGCTGCTTGATCACATATCACATGCATATATTGCGATGGCTACTGGTTGGCGCTGTGGCAGGTGTGGCTTCATTCAAATGACTCATTCTACTTTCACATTTCAGGTTGAAGGGTTTTTATCAAGCCTTTTTTAAACCCACAATAACTTTGCTGGTGTTTGCTAAACATGCCCCAATGTTCCAGCACCAAGGCTGTTAGATTTTCTGCACTGATAATCCCTTATAAGGGTGAAACCGGGTATGTAGTTGTCTGCATCCTTGAGAACTGTCTGTCTTGGGTTGATAAAGCTTTGAATAAAATAGCACTGGCTTGTAAGACAAAGTTAATTTTCTGGAGTGATAGGCTTGCATTTGGGCTAATTTGCCTACCCACAATGTTTTGCTCATGTAGGTCTGAACTCAAGGTGAACTTACAGTGATGGCTAATGGGTGGTATTGTGGCATATGCGACTTGGCTTAAATGACTTATTGCAACAAACATGATTATTAAATACATTGCGGTGATTGTGCAGCTAAAATGAGGTTTAACACTTAGATGCTACCACCAGTGGGGTTAAGGGTGACGTGCCCGCTTCAGCTTATGTTTTGGCTAATATTGGACATCCTCCTTTCTTTATTTTGCTCCCTATTAGCATGTGATGAGTCTCACTGGCAGTAGGACATTGACGTAATGACCTTTCTAACACAGCTCTAGAGCTTTGCACTGATAATGTGCAACCCCTTGAACCTTCCCTCTGTTTACCACGGTCTTACGAAATGTTAAAATGCAATATTTCTACCCTTTTTTGAGCAATTGAAATGCAGGTGTGCCAGCAGTGGTTTATACCACTGCTTTTCGATTTTTAAAATACAATGGGCCTCATTACGACCCTGGCTGAAATCGAAAAACGATGGCGGAAATGCAATACCGCCATCGAATAGCGCTCGGTGCGATCATGACCCGTCACCGCAAAGTACGATGCCATTAGCGACATCGTAGTGAACGCCAACGCTAACTGCACCAAGTACGCGCGCGCGCGCCATGCCAAACCGTAATTACCACCATGGCGCAACGGTACGCGAATTCTGACCCTAGCGGACATGCACCTAACGCCATCAAGCATGGCGGAAAGTACCATTCCGCCATGGTGAGAAGTACGGCATCGCGAACCAACCGTAAACGGCCCTACTGAGTGCCTGTACACCGCTCCCTGGCCACATTGTACAACCCCCCGTAGGTGCAATGAAGTCACACAATGCAACCAGTGAAATGTACTAGTCATCCATGCCTGCCAACGAACAAATGAATCTCAAGAGGGCCCAATGGGAGCTGCAGGGCACAGATGGCACGAATACAGAGGCTATACAAATGGACATGACCTCAGTCTCCCACCAAGAAACGCACGCAAACACAGGCACCTGTGACCAGCAATATTCCGATAATCACATCATTCCACCAATCCAACTGGCTGACCGGCATCTGTTACACAAAAGCCAATCCCCCGCCCCTGAGCATGACATCATCAAAACAGTCATAATGGCAGCCCTTATCCCTGACCTCACTGGGCTTCGTAGGCAAACGCGCCCAGCACAGTACCACGCAACTATACCCCGAAGCTGGAACCCAATGCAGATCTCCTCACAATACATCGCTCCCCAAATAGTAATATGCCACATCACTTGCAAAGAAGAACGCTACACGGTTCATATCAGAATAGAAATTTAATGCACAACAAATTCTCCAAGCCCATACAGCCATTAGGCCATGAACTCCAAAATACATTTCACCATTGTGGGCTGCATCCGCAATAAATGACCAGCTACTTCTTGTGTGGCGCCCTGTTCCTTCATGGTACACAGGGGCTACATTCTCGTACGAAAAGGCAACATGGAAGCGCCTAGAACCGCAGGGCCGTCCCAATAGGGAGGCACTAGTCCAGCTGAAAGGCCGAAATGTTGCTCCTAGCCACTAGTACTGCGTAAGGGCATGTGGCCCATTGGCGATCGTCCCATAAGATCGTAATGCTGCTCCACTGATTAACACAAAGCAGCAGGTGTCGGGAGTAAAATCCATCTGCAGGAGTGGCATACAGATGGCAGTGGCAAAAGGGGAGGAGATACCTGTCAACCAAATGAAATGAAAAAGAATAGTATGGCCATCAGAACTACATTTGAATTACTCACTTCAATGATCACACCAAATCCACAGCCATATGCATGCTAGCCCACTCCAAAGGATCATCACCACCCAAAAACCACTTGCGAATCATAACTATCTATATCGAGGTGAAAACACTATCACAAACGAGTGTACCTGTGCATGCGTCTGTTAAAACAGAATCCATCAGATGGGATTGGTAACGTGCATAGACACAAGTGTCTGAAGGCGCGTCGAGACAGGGAGGGCTCAACAAGGCCAGATAGACGATGGTCCCACTATGGCAGCCCTGCATCACATAGCGCAGGGGAGGCGGATAGATTCCAAGAAGCCCTGTACATGGCAAACTCTGTATCAAATCATCTGTCCATGCATCCATACATCATTCCCTCATCCCGTAATGAAAACGCCTGTTTCCATACTCACATAACATGTGAAATTTCCATTGAGTCTGTGCGTTATGCAGCCTGCAAAATCCACTGTGCCCCAGCCCGTAATTCCAGTGTTGTGAAGTAACATGTATTTGGGAACGTCCGGCCTCATCGCCCACGTCGCTATTGCGCATCCCAAACTATTCATATCAATCATTGCATCCTCGCCATGGCCCCTGTCCCAAGGACATTGAACAATAGTACGTTATATTTGCAGTCAGACCTGTGGGCATCTCCTCGCCGCTAGCTGAAAACCGAAAGCGCCGCCCTTCGAATTCCTCATTTGCAACATCACGTCGAAAAGGCATCTGTGGCCGCTTGAATTCACAAATTAATCCATCTAGTGCGGCTGTGTGTGAAAATGGCAACTGCCTTCACTCACAAATGGGACGCCCCGCCCGTCGGTGAACCTCGGTACAGTGTTGCATGAGGGTCCACCGTTACTCGAGTACTACGTTCCACTGACCCTTCACAAGTCTGTTCGCGACTGCAAAGATAGTATGTGAAACAATGGGACCATAGCCGAATGAACATATCAACCAATGTTACACTGCCATCGGGTACAAATACATGATTGTAATAGCAAGATGCCATTCGTCGAATTGCAGCGTTGTGTGCGGGACGTGCTCGCCCAAAGGGGAGAGCAGCTTGCACAGGTGGAATGAATCACCACAGGTGGAGGCCATACAGCCTGAAAACACATAAATTGCACACCCAGTCTCCTCCCACAACCACACCCACTCCGAAATGCTACCGGCAGGACTAGCTATGTTGGCCCTGGGGGACCTGATAGCACTGCAAGTACTCCAACTTCAAGAAGAAGACGAACACCAACTACAACCGGCCGCACGGCGGAGACGCAGGAGGAGGAGGAGGGCAAGGCAGGGCCAGCAAGGGCCGCCAGCACAGCCACTACCACCACGCAGGCAGCCCGCAATCCCACGCCTCCGAGCACATCCGTTCAACCTCACTGATGAGCAGATCCACACCCTCTACCGTTTGGACCGGGACACCATAACCGCCATTGTGGACATGACACAGGCTGACCTTGTCAGCATGATAGATAGCCCAACCGCCATCCCACCCCTACTGAAGGTGGTGTCTGTACTCCACTTCCTGGCCACAGGCACCTACCAGCACACAGTCGGACAGTTGCATGGCATATCACAGCCACTGTTCTCACGGACACTATTGCAAGTGCTCGATGCCCTCCTGAAGCACGCAGACGACTACATCTCTCTACCACGCTCGGAGCAGGAAATTACCAACACAAAAGTGGGATTCCATGCACTTGCCGGCATACCGGGTTGCATTGGTGCCATCGACTGCACCCATGTGGAATTGGTCGTCCCACATGCCATGGAGGCCCAGTACCGCAACCGTAAACAATTTCATTCTCTGAATGTACAAATGGTGTGTGACTCCAACAGGATCATTACACATTGTTGTGCCCGATTCCCTGGATCAACCCATGATTCTATGGTCTTGAGGAACTGTACAATACAACGCTACATGGAGCGACACGCAGGGAACAGATCCTGGCTACTCGGTGAGTCTCATTTCATGCATGATGATGTGGGGTATGTGATGCGGCAATGACCTGGCAGGAAGGGGGGGGGTGCGTACGTAGCAATGGCATTCCTCAAAATTCCTTTATTGTCCACATACAGGTGATGCCGGGTATCCACTGAAGAGATGGCTCCTCACACCAGTCCGGAACCCACGGGACCAGCATGAGGAGGACTACAACCATGCCCACTCACGTACCCGTGTAGTCATAGAACAGGCATTCGGCCTACTGAAGACTCGTTTCCGCTGCCTCAGCAGGTCTGGCGGGGCACTCCTGTACCGCCATGTGAAGGTTGCAAAGATGGTCATGGCATGTGTCATGCTCCACAACATGTGCGTACGTAGAAATGTGCCCATGCCCCCTGACGCAGAACTGCAAGCACCTGATGATGGTCATGATGAGGGTGGGGATGTGGCAGCACCTCAAGGAGTCTGCGAGGCACAGGAGGGCCGTGACATTCGTCAGCATCTCATAGATGCATGCTTCTAGCACTCACGCCTGGTGGCTGATACATGGACACGGGACTCGTGGCACTGTGTGTGTCTGGAACATGCACAATATGAACTGTACGCCTATAATGGCCTCGTACACAAAGATCAATGTCCACACATCTCATTGGATGATCGTGCATTGTTTATGGCATATGTGATATCATGTTAAACACCCTATCGACCCGCCACCCAAGTGAGCCCAACACACCCCCTCCACCCTCCTACCTCCCCCCCGAACACCAGTGTCCAAAGATGCTCATTGTAGTGGGCAGTCGCTATTGCAAGCCCCCTCTGCGGGTATCAGGGGCACCCCTGCCTGTGGAGCGCAGGTTCCTCCCAGATCTACGTTGGGGGCTGCCCTGGACGGAACTTGCAACGGATGATGTCTCTGCCTGCTCACGTCCATGCATGTCCCTAAGGGTTTGTGAGAGCTCAGTGAGCACACGGCGCACTGCGGCAAGTTCGGCACATACGTCTTTGGACGTCGCATGCAGTTCCCCCCTCAGGCTCTCGGTGCTTCTCTCCATTTGTACTCTCAGGCTCTCGGTGCTTCTCTCCATTTCTACTCTCAGGCTCTCGGTGCTACTCTCCATTTGTGCCCTTAGTGTCTCTGTACTTCTCTCCATTTCTGCCCTAAGTGTCTCAGTTGATGTTTCTATGTCTGCCTTAGTGCCCCCACATTCATCGGCATGGTCCTTGAGGAGCGTGGCCAGTTGCTGCTGTTGCACGATTACCTGGTCGAGGGACTGTTGCCTCTGCTGGGCCATGGCCATTTGCGGTGGTGTCACAGAGTGGCTGATCACCTCATGTTGCCTTGCCACAGGGCTTGTGGGGGATGGCCAGTCGTCGTCTTGTGGGTGCCCCTGCGTGGTATCCTCATGGTGTACGGGATGGAACAGACAGGGGGATTGAGACAGGTCATGGATGGATCTAACTTCGACATCCCCGTTTTCTGTGTCGGAGCATGCTGCCATTAATGCAGTGTCACCTATGGTGCTGCTGCCACCAGAAGCAGTGCCTACTGTGGCATCCATTGGGGGGACCTGTGGTGGTGTTGTTGTGGGCATGCTGGCTGCTGGGGTGCCTGTTGGAGTTCCCTCCTCTGTGCTGCCACTTGATTTGTGCTGCTGCCGTGTCTTGATGCGTGCAGCTGAGGTGGAGGGTCTTTGGCCGTTGGTCTTGGCCCTCTTTGCAGGTGTGCTGGTAGGGGTGTCCTGGAGCTTGTCGTTTGGATCGGACCCTGTGGTGGAGTAAAGGAGGGCGAGCGTTATTAATGGGTCTGTGGGAATTGGAATGGCAATGTATCACATGCATTGGGGTGGTACCTGAGGGTGATTTGGGTCGGGGCCTTGGAGCTGGTTTCATTTGTGTGTGGAGTGAGGGTGCAGTTGTTTGGCAGCCTGCAGTTAGGGTGTGCCTGCTGCACGTGTAGAGGGTGTTTTTAGGATTTTTAATTATTTATGTATTTGATGTGAGTTTTAAAGTGTGCTATCAGGCCTATGTATGTGGACGTTCTCCTGGACATGTGTTCCTGTTGCACTATGTGGGCACGTGGTACTTCACATGATTGGACATTGTGGTTTTGGCATTGTTTTATTTGGGACACCTACCTGAATCTTCGGATGTCTGCACTCCTTTCTCCATCCCTCCGACTCCCTCTATGCTCTCCATTCCAATGGTGGAGGCACAGATTTCTTCCCAGGGGGTCAACTTGATGGGTGATTCCGATCCTCCCCCGGTAGCTGTGGCAATGTTGCGGTTGGCAGAAAGTATGCTACGGACGCGTATCCGCAGGTCGTCCCATCGCTTTCTGCATTGCTGTGGGTTGCGGGGTGCGGTCCCCACCGCACTTACCCGCTGTGCCACCAGGGCCCATATGGCCTTCTTGTTCGCAAAAGCCGTCCTGGTCATTTGCGTGGAGAAGACGGCGGCAGCATTCTCCTGGAGGGTCTCTGTGAGCACGGTGAGTTCCTCACGGGAGAAGTGGACCTGCCGCTTGCGGTCGCACGCTTTCTTCGCTACTTTTCCCATTTTTCTTGGTTTCACTAGGGTGGATGACGGGTTGGGATGTGTCTCAGGGTAGTATTTTTAATGGTTGTGTGGAATTTGTGGTTTTATAGGTGTACGGCGGGATGTTTCCCGTTCCGGGACCATGCTTTTACTTCTGTTTCTGTATATTTACGGTCACCGTACTTTCCGGTTGGCGCTCACTGCGGTGTCCGCTGAGATGGGTGGCGGTATTGCACCTAGGGCGCCGTACGGCGGCGGTGTGGGCCGTTTTAGGGTCATTTCCGCCATCGCGGACTTTGCACTTCCGCCATGGCGTGGTGCTCGTGCCCGATGGGTCGGAATGAGCCGCACTTTGCTCCATCGTGCAATGGCGGAAACGCTATTTACGCTATGGCGGTCCGGTCGGTTGATTTCCGCAAGGGTCGTAATGAGGGCCAATGCATGCCAGGGTCCAAATGACATTATTATGCATCCCCTTGCACGTTTTCCAGGTGGGTGCATTGGAATGTCATTATTTTCTGTGCATTTCAAAGAGCATCCTTTCATAGATTCAGGGTGCATTTTGAAAATCCCAGACACACCCCATTAAGTGTGTAAAGGGGGTGAAAAAGTTCATCTGAATTTGCGCATCTCACATGTACACATTCAGACTCCATTTGACTGAGGGAGGGGGCAGGTTTTCTTGTGCTAAGATGTGCAAGTGATGTGATGCACAAGCACATCTCATCACTTGCGCTAAGAAAAGATCGCCTTATCCACAAAGGTGACCTGCTTGTTTGAGGGTGCTCTGTGACAGCGCAAATGATGCACTGGCAAGCTAGCTTGCGTGCATTAATGTTACGAGAACGCTCTCAATTCTAATTTATGATAGGCTCGCAGCACATGCCATGTTGCTGAGAGAGCATGTCCCAGTGACAGCCCTAAACAGATCATAACACTATGATGTGAATTGATCGCTATTAGAGGTTCAGTGTTAATATAGTGCTTCACAGTTCATCTGTGTAGTCACATGATGCTGGCCACCCAGCAGCTCTCTCTGATTACCTAATATGAGATTGTGTACGGACATTCTCGGACTGATTCAGAGGTGCATGTTATCATGGAAAAGTGCTGTGTCTGAGTTGACAGACACGTTTCCATGGAGGCATGCATTCTGAAGTATTACGGGAGTGGCGGCAATAAACGAAGTCGGCCACCCCTGCAAAGCCGTGATTTACGGGATGGCAAGAGCCTTGCCAACCACCTCTCATCTAAGGGGCTGCCAAGGACTGTATTCAGAGGCCAGTACTGCACCAGTCAAAAGTGGCATTCATTGACAATACCATTGGTGGTGCCGGTAATCACAACAGCAACATTTTTCCCATTTTAAACATATCATTTCTCAAACTGCAGTGCCACTTTTCCAATTTAATGAAAGTTTATGAAAACATTCTTACATTAGAAAAGTGGCAGTCTTTTGGGAAATGCTCGCTATGCCACTGGAGCACATGTTTTCCCCACAGAGGAGATTTTAGCAGCTTTTGCTGCTGGAAAGCACAGAATGTCGGATTATCACACACTTTTTTACCATACAGGTTCTAACCTCTCGCCCTGACTTGTCAACCAATACCTGTCAACCCTCGCCTAGTGCATCTCCATTTTCTGCTCAACTTTTCAGTGCTATGCTGATGACACCCAACTCATTTTTAGGCTTCCTTCAGCCTCCTCTGCTTCCCTCATATCTGATTGTCTAATCGCCATTCAAAATTGGTGTGCCACCAACGATCTTTGTCTAAATGCCAAGAAGACGGAGATCCTCCTTATTGGTACACCATCTCAATCCTTTCCTCTCACTCTCTGGCTGGTCTCCCTTGGCCCTCCTCCTACCCCCACCTGCGTGGCTAAGAATCTCGGGGTTATCTTTGACTCCACACTTTTCTTTTCCGCACACATCTCTGACGTCTCCAAAAAGTCGAGCATTTTACTGCACCTCCTCAGAGGTACTCTGCCTTTCCTCTCCTTCCCTCAAAAGCTCACTGTCTCCAAAGCTCTGGCTCTCTCCAGACTGGATTACTGTAACAGCCTCTTTCTAAATCTACCTGCCTCCACTCTCCACCCTTTAAAACTAATCCAGAGCATGACTGCGAGACTTGGCCTTGGCCTCAAGCCCTGGGACCGTATCTCTCCAGCCCTGAAATCCCTTCCTTGGCTCCCCGTGGATGCAAGGATAACATTTTAAACCCTCTGCATTGTCCACAAGGCTTTCTAGGGCCTGGGTCCAAAATACCTTCCACTACTATCCCTCTGCAAATACTTCCACTCTCGAGCCCTTCGCTCCTCTACTTCTAACTCCCTCAGGGTTAGTCGTATTACAAACAAATAAGCTGCTTCTGTCTTTGCCCCCCCCTTCTTCCCTGTTAATCTGTTTCTTCTCTTTGCATTCTGTACCTGGCCACCCTCTGTCATTCGGGTCCAGGTACCTGCTCACCCTGCCACACTCCTGCACTGCTTCCAGGCCACGCCCTGCACTAGGGTTCTGTATCTGTACCCATAAAATCCCCCTCCCACTTTTTGTCACTGGGCCTAGTAAGAACGCTGTTTTCTTTTTTTTTTCTACCTTTTTCTCCTCCCTTTGCCTGGTCGCACTCTGAAACACTTGTGTACAAACGCAAAATAAATGAAATATGATTTCATTTCATTTCATTTCATTTCATCACAGCTCTGAATCAGGCCTTCTGAATTGCATTTTATTCCATTTCTTCTCTCTTGTAATGAGTCTTTTACTGATATGGATTTGTGCAAGGACTCAACACAACTTCTCTGTTTTACATCAGCAGTATGGATGTTATAGTACATAAAGATATTGGGCCTCATTACAAGTGCGCCTGTCCGGTAACACTGGTGCCGGTAAGCCTACCGGCCCCATTGTTACCGGACCGGCACACTAGAACTCTGCGGGCAGGTGCTGTCCCGCCTGCCAGGGTGAGACCTCGTGGGCGGAACAGCTCCCACTCACAGACTTTCACAGAAGCAAACAGTGCTAGTGCTTCTGTGGTCCCCATTCCCATCGGACTCCATGGGAATGGGAATTTACAAAATAACTGGCGCCTGACTTCCCGAACATA
The DNA here is from genome assembly GCF_040938575.1 of Ambystoma mexicanum. Lineage (NCBI taxonomy): Eukaryota > Metazoa > Chordata > Amphibia > Caudata > Ambystomatidae > Ambystoma > Ambystoma mexicanum. Next base: position 753,586,178 of record NC_090923.1, read on the forward strand.
TCATTCGAACTATGAGGATGCAAATTGCCACGTATCATCTTCTGCTCTGTAAGGTATGCTGCAAATTCTATGCAGGTTAAAGCATCTGTGCTCCCTTATTTAATGACAAGTGCCTGTATGTATCTGTACATTAATTGTGTCACCCGATAGCGTGTGTAAATAAAAAAGGTGATATAATATCTTTCCATTGTCATTAGGAAATTTATGAAATAAATTTACAAAAACAAATGACATGCATGCAGTATTTCTTCACTTAATTATGTGCATAATCTAACACTATTGCCCTCAGGGTAGCCATAATACCTGAATGGAGGGGATTGTGTTCATATGTGTTGAAACTCCAAACCATGTTTCAGTACTGTTGAAGGCAAGTCCCTCTATACGCACAATCCAGAGTAAATAAAACCCACTAGGGAAATAAGCCAGAGATAGCTTTGCAAGTATAACCAGGTTTACTTGTACAAAAAACAAATTCCAGCAAAAAACTCTGCTGCTGGAGAGCGCTCTGGTTTTACATTTGCAAAAACATGGGTTTATAAACACAGAAATCATCATTCACATATTGGATGGGTTGGTGCCACTAATTGGGGCACCCTACACATGGGCCTGCTCCATATGGGATTACAGGTGGCAATTGGCTGGTTCTTCCTCGCAGTGAAAGTCAGGGCATACATAAAACACAATGGGCCTCATTACAACTCTGGCGGTCCGGGAACTACGATACCGGTAAGCTTGCCGGTTCTGTAGTTCCCGGACCGACACACTACGAGCTGTGCTCGTGGGCACCTGTCAGCCCGCCAGGTCTGACCTGGCGGGGAGAGCGGCACCCGCGAGCACAGCACATTGGATGTACCAGCACCATTCTGAATACTGCCGGTGCATCCGGCGTCCCATTCCCATTCAGCCCTATCGGGCTGAATGCGGATGGGGAGTCCCTTATTGCCGGCACCGGCAAATGGGCAATTACTGGATCTGCCGAACTCGGCATGACCCGGTTCTTGCCCATTCACGGGTGCCAGTAAAAATGCAACTCCGATCGGCAGTCATGAGGGTTTTTTCGGTACGGCTACCCCCGGAGTTGTAATGAGACCTGATGTTTCAGGCTAAACTAAACAACTAAGATGGACTTTTCATTCATTATTGCAGGCACCTGGGCGGCACAGGAATGGGGTACCAGGGAGAGGGGAGGATAAAATACAGTCATACTGACCCATACATTCAAGGCTTCATTGATACCGCAGTTCCCACACCCAATATCTCCACACTAAGGATTGATCTATGATTTACCCTTCCTGGTACCTCATGTTACAGGAGATGTGTGTTCCTGCTAGCAAGGAATAAAGCTATGTGGGCTTTAGATCTATGGTGAACACTTTATGGAGGTTAGGACATGGGGATCATGTGATTATCAAGAATTCAAAGGTGTGGGGGTTGGGTTGGTGGTGTGCGGCCAGCTCCGGGTTGGCTGGGTGGGGGTTAGGAACCTGATGGCAGGTTAGTGAGATGAATGGATACAGCGCGCAGCCTGGTGCTGCCTCACGCTCTTTGCTGGGTGCATTCCTCAAGGCGATATTAAATATTCGCAACACTAAAGGGATGAGAGGGAAATGGACTTCCGTGGGAACAGGGCTCGAGCGGATCCAGCACGCAGTGCGGAAATTGGGCTTTTGTGATCTAAGGACATGAGCAGTGTGAATGTGCAGCCTGTCATGGTTGGGACTAATATAAAATGGCGTCACGGATTGTGGGCATTTCAAGTGCTAGACACCTAACTCTATGCGCTGCAAGGTCTTTATATGATACCTGGTAATGCAAACTGCTCCGCCTTGTAGGTTACATTGCCGCATACGGGGTTTGCCTTATTTGGAAGCACCTAGGGGTGTGGCAAAGGCTCATTTTCATCTCAACACTGTTTTCGTAGCCACGTTACATGGTGGACTTCCCCCCCGTCTGTAATATTCTGTATAGGAGAAAGTGTGATTACTCCACCAAATCAGGCATACGACTAGTCCGCCAATATTCTGTATAGGAGAAAGTGTGATCACTCCTCCGGGTTAGGCATACGACTAGTCTGCCTGTGTCTGTTCGACACCGGAGCAGCCTGGAATACATTACATTTTTACCTCAATCTATCAAGACCGGCGGTTTCACTGAATCTCCAGTTCTCCTATCTCTGGACGTACAGCATTTCCTGTGTTTCTGGTGTCCAAGCAACGCAGTGAAACTCCACTCTACATCCCATACCACGTGATGTTACCCAGATTGAGTACGCGCTTGGGATCTTGGTAACCACTAGAGCTGGTATGCTTGTCCTAGGGGCACACTGGGCACCATGTTGGATTAAGCGCCGTAGCAATGAATACTTATCTCAGCATCAGTAATGCTTATTGAAAACATATCTGCATGGTACCTATAATATTGTAAAGTACTCTCCATATAAACATGTAGAGATTGGTACTGAGTACTAGTCAGAGTGAAGGTTGAATTATAGAAAAATGTAAGAAAAATATTACAAGTTTAAAGCTAAAAAAAACGGAACCCTTCATGTTCAAAGGGGACCAAATATCTGATTATAGAACCAGTGGGTGACTAAGGTATCTAAAGGTTCTGCAAAGCATATGGTAGTAGCTATTTGTGACTGCGCTCTCACGTAAATGGCAAATTTCAAGATCAAAGAGACACCAGAAACACAGGAAATGCTGTACGTTCAAAGGTAGGAGAACAAGAGATTCAGTGAAACCGCCGCTGTTGATAGATTGAGGTAAATATTTAATGTATTCCAGGCTCCGCTGTTGTCAAACAGACACAGACGAACTAGTCGTATTCCTCACCTGGAGAAGTAATCACACTTTCTCCAATACAGAATATTACAGACAGGGGGAGTCCACCATGGAACGTGGCTACGAAAACAGTGTTGGGATAGGAATGAGCCTATCCCACCCCCCATTTGTATTGTGTACAAGTAAACCTTGTTAACCTTGCAAAGCTATCCCCTGGCTTATTTCCCTAGTGGGTTGTATTTACTCTGGAGTCTGCGTATACAGGGACTTGCCTTCAACAGTACTGAAACGTGGTTTGGAGTTTCAACATATATGAACACAATCCCCTCCATTCAAGTATTAGGGCTACCCTGAGGGCAATACTGTTAGACTATGCACATTATTTAGTGGAGATATACGCAAGCATGGCTTTTGTTTTGTGTTTTGTTGTTTTGTAGGACTGCAGCGTTTTGTATTGAGAATTGAAAGATATTATATCACCTTTTTATTTCCACATGCTACCAGGTGACACAATTAATGTATAGATACCTATAGGCACTTGTCATTGGATAGTGGAGTACAGATGATTTAACCTGCATGGAATTTTCAGCATACCATACAGAGAAGAAGATGTGGAGTGGGAATGTGCATCCTCATAGTTCAAATGATATGGTCCGAGATATAATGAGTTATTTGTAATTTGTTGGTGATAATACCTGGGTGATGCCACAGTACATGTATTTGAATACACTGGGAGGAGTCACTTCTTGAAATTGGTGATGAAATAATGTACAGAGGTATATGGAGAGAAGAAGGTGTATTAATGTAATCTCGGTCTTGCTTTGTTCTATTTTGTTTTACCATATACTGACAGAAGTCCACTCTTGAAGAAGGGGTACAGCACCCAGAAACGTGTAGAGTACAAAGGACTTTGCATGAAAGATTTTGTTGTAAAGGAAAATCATGAACTTGTTGTTCATATTGAAAAATTGTGTTATTCTTGACTTCTATCACATTAAATGATGGATTATTTTTCAAATGTATTGGCTGGTAATCAGCATTTATGGTGTGAAGGGGACGGGAGTGTCTATGGACTGGACACTAATTCATTGTACTTTACTGATCTAGTAGCAGGAGGTTTTGCTTTACAGGCCTATTCTTTTAACTTGTGTACTCCACAAGACAGCTAATAAGGTACGTTTCTGTACATTTTGTTGTCATTTGTGTGTACTGTTTTGAATACCTTGTTGTGTATACGCATTATGTTAATGTAGATTATTTGTACTCTAAGCCCATTTACACTAAGAGTGAGCAAGCAACAAAAGGCATGGCTTTCAATTTCGTTTTTTTAGGTGAAATCCACCGAGAGGTCTATTAGCCACCTCAGACAGGCATGACCAGTGAGCCACATACACTGAGTTGTGCAGTGATATAAATACTCAAAATCAAAATCAATCAAATCAGTGTGTTGATCTCCACCGGAAACAATCGTAAACACGTATTTTTGTATTGCTTGTAGAGTTAGCCCTGATGATCAACTCAAAGTTCGAAATGCTTTGGCTTCTGATTCTGCCGCTTCGTGTGTAAAGAAGGCACAGCACAAGAAATAAAAGAATGTTGTCAACATCATGACACATTTAATTTTGTGATTTGTGAAACTATGAATGCAATTTATCATTAATGCAGTACTATTTACTTGCCACTAGGTCTGATGATGGGCATCGCCAGTTTATCTCTGAAGCTTTATTGTCCTGGACAGTGCAATCCAGGTCCTGGCAGACACCACATAACGATGTATCGGCATGTACACTCAGTTATCAAGGCAGAGTGGTGCCATTTCCACATTCATTATCACTAATGTGTCTGTCATTGTGAAATGCCGAAAAGAAGAAAAAAAAAGCATTTCTATCCCTATTTGAGGGATATACATGCAAGTGGGATAGCAACTGTTCATACGGCTGTTGTCTTGTTCAAAAGCACCTGCATGCCAGGGATGCTTATGAGCCAGTCATGCATTGTACACTGCCCTGCACATATCTGAAATAGGTGCAGGGGAATGAACATTTGTTCTGTGCATTTCAAGGAATATTCCGTTTGTGGATTTGGGATGTGCTTTGAAACACCCCATTGTTGGTATAAAAGCTCAAGGAGATGAAAATGGCACGTGCAGATGTTCTTTGAAAATAGAGCACAAGGTTTTCTTTTCGCAAGTGAGAAGATACCCAAGTGCACCCCTTCCGTTGTGCCGAGAAAGGTTGAGAGATTCTGCCTAATCCTTTTTTTTTATTCCACATGGAGTCTGAACGTGTTTTCACCCAATCAGATTAATAATGATCTATTGATCAAATCAGGTAGAACCTATTCAAGCCCAATATGGCATTTAGTGACTCCGCTTGAATCGAATCATTATCTCTATGGTGGCTCGAGTGGCTCGATCTGATTCAAATATTTTCATCAAATGTTCCAGCTGGCAATCGAGTTGTGTGCATTAATCCCTACTGATAACACCCCATATGACGCATGCATGTATCTTCACTTATTTTTTTCAAGCTCTCCGGCTGGCCTGTACCTGAACAAAACGGCAGTCTCTGTGTGTTTATGGAACGTTTGGGCTATGTACAAAATACATTTCTAATAAAAAGTTAGATCACCGATTATCTGCCCATACTCAATGCAACGATTGCACTACCTATCATGTAGCAGGTCTCCAATCCATAGTGCTATGCAGAACCATGTATGGAGCACATCTCTGGCCTGACCAGTCCCACGCACAAGCCGCAAGACAGTGGGCCTCATTCCGAGTCCGGCGGTAAGTAATAGTAATTACCGCCATGGCGTAAATACCATGTACGATGTGGTCGGAAGGCGCTATTTCCACCATATTCCGACTTCGCGTGCACGAGTATTCCGCCATGGCGGTAAACTCCCTTGCGGCATAGCGCAAAAGGTCCCGTCAAACCCCTTACCGCCATAAGCCTAGACGCATTTAACACCACCGCCTTCGATCGAATCCGTAATTAGCGGTGACCGTAAGTTACGCTGACCGTAAATTACGGCCACCGTTAAATACCGGAAACGGAAATAACGTCATCGCACAGGAACGGGAAGCATCACGGCGGCCATATTTAAAATCACAATCCATTGCAATCCTCACCATACAGGACATACAGGACTCCATACAGGACTCAGATCGACCAAATATACAACAGAGAAGATCATCATGCCAAAAGTTCTGAAAAAGGGCGCTGCGCGCATCCGAAAAGAAAAATTCACCCAGGATGAGTTACAGGTCCTGGTCGACACCCTGCATGAACATGCAGATATCGTATTCTGCGGCGACATGCGTAGGCCCACCATCCTCAGAAAGAAGGAGATATGGGAGTTGGTCGCACAGAGGGTGAGCGCCGTTGGAAACACCCCCCGCAGCACAACGCATTGCCGCAAACGGTGGGATGACCTTCGTCTCAGGGTGCGGGCCATCATGTCAGCAAACCGTCAGCAGGCCCTGGAGACAGGAGGAGACCCAGGCTCACCCATTAAAATGATGCCCTGGGAGGAAACATGTGCGGAGATGATGGGCACAGAAGCCATCGAAGGTGTGGGCGAAATGGATTGCGGTGACCCCTCATCCGCTGATGCAGGTGAGTGTCATGAGTCCAAACAGTACATGCATCCTTAATTTAATTCACCGCAAAGGGCCGCCCAAAGAGTCACATCATGTTTGCTTCGTAGCCCCCCCCCCCCGCAACCATGTCGTAACAAGTGGGACCCAGGATGATGTCAGGTGCAAGGCAGACACCCATATTGGCCATTCCACACAGAAAGCTGGCCAATGTCACTCACCACTGTACTCCGCCAACATGATTGACCCCGCCAACAGTATGCTTTTACCATCCAAGCCAAGTTCTCTCACCAACCAAAATATCACCAAGACGCTGCTCTCCCAATGTGTTACCATAGGCTTGTAGTCATGATGACCCCCAGATCATTGATCATGCTGTCTCTCTCCCTCTTGCCCCCCACAGGTAGCGGACATGAAAGTGAGGAGCAGGAAGGCTCCCGGCCAAGTACCTCCCGGGACAGGGGCAGGGTACAGCGCATACCTGCTGGCAGACATAAGGCCCATTCCACGCCACCTGCTCCAGCAACCCCCATGGAGGGTACACAACCCCCACCCGCGCACCTGGACATGGCTGCAGTTCCGCAGGAAACATGCCCCACGCTGCACCCTGAGGAATCCAGCATGTCAGGGGAGAATGCTGCCATGTGCCTCCTTAGTGTGCCAGACAGCCCCACATCCCATTCCGGGGTCAACGTGGAGGAGACCAACGTCTGCAGCCCTGAGTCACCATCATACAGCCAGGTTGCACACAGCGACTCCGGGTCGAGTGATGGGCCAGGCCTCACAGGCGAAGGGGCAACACCTGTCTCACATCAGCCCACATCCCCTGGCGCAACACCTGAGAGGCCTGCAGGCACAATACCGAGCCTGCAAACCACATCCCCCACAACGGCCGCAGAAGCTGTGCACTCCCAGAACCTCACGGCCATGATTGAGGAGTTTCTCCGGGACAACCGGGAATCAGGGTTGGTGCATCACAATGACCTGCAGGCTCTGGGCGAGGTCATCACTACATCAACAAACCGGCTCTGTGAGGTGCTCGGCAGGATTGCTGATGCCCTGGAGGCAGCTACCCCCAGACCTCAGCCCCAGCAGGAGGAACCACCCTCCCAGTGCTCCTCCACGCAGACCAGCCCGGTCCGCAGGTCACAACGCACAATGCGTAAATGATTCCTCATGCTCGGGGCGTGCCCATTGACTATGAAGCCACACACATGTGGCCTATGTAGTATTGATGGGACCATTGTGGGGCTGTTGTGGGGGGAGGGTGAGGGGGGTGAGGGTGTGCGTGGGAGTTGGGGGGGAGGGGGGTGAGGGTGTGCGTGGGAGTTGGGGGGGAGGGGGGTGAAGGTGGAGGATTATTTGTACACGTTTTCACATGATTGTAAAATACACAGTTTGGTGTTTCCTTGAAAACAGAGTGGACATTGATCATTGTGCATGTGTCTTTTAATGTCTCACAGTGCATGTAGTACACGTATCCCCACACCCAGTGCCCAATGTCCTGTCATCCTCACCCCCTCAGCTGACTTGTGACTCAGAAATATTGGTCAATCAATGCTTGTCGCACGTGACGTCCCTCCTGTGCATCGGCCCCGTGATGCTGTCCTGCCATTCCTTCCTCCTCCTCCTCCTCCTCCTCCTCCTCCTCCTCTGGTGGGAGCAGACCCACGTCAGGGGGCAGTGGCACGTTCCGATGGATGCACATGTTGTGCAGCATTGCACATGCCATGGTGATCTTGGACACCTTCTCGTGGCTGTAGATGAGGGCCCCACCTGACCGGCTGAGGCAACGAAATCGTGCCTTCAGAAGTCCGAAGGTCTGCTCTATCACCACCCGTGTACGGGTATGAGATCTATTGTAGTCCTCCTGGTGCCTGTTTTGTGGGTTGCGGACGGGGGTCATGAGCCATGCCTTCAATGGGTAGCCAGCATCACCTGCATGAGAGTGGAATGAAGGTAAGTGTTCGTGCAATCATGGTGGAGAAATGGGCTAATCTGACATTGCAGCAGGTGTTCACTGGCCATGCACACATGTCCCAGGATACAGTGACCCCATTACATCGTACAATGGCGTTGACTGCCCCAACCTTATGCATCTCTCTACCCCACCCTTTACCACCCTGGTGGAGTATGCTGGCAGCCTACTCACAGCCCCAATGGACTGCCATGGCCCATTCCGGTTACTCACCAAGCAGCCAGGTACGTCGTTCAGCATGTCGCTCCATGTAGCGTGGTAGTGTAGAGTTGCGCAGGACCAAGGAGTCATGAGTTGATCCGGGGTATCGGGCATTGCATTGTGTGATGGTTTTACTTGCATTACACACCATCTGGACGTTGATGGAGTGATATTGCTTGCGGTTGCGATACGGCACCTCCATGGCATGGGGCACCACCAATTCTACGTGGGTGCAGTCGATGGCACCTATGCAATTTGGCATGCCTGCAAGTGCATGGAAAGCAGCTTTGGTATCATATGTCTCCTGGGGAGTCCGGGGGAGGCATATGTAGTCCCTTCTGTGCTTGAGGAGGGCATCGAGCACTTGGTTGAGTATCCGGGAAAATATGGGCTGTGAAATGCCATGCATGTGCCCCACTGTATGCTGGTAGGTCCCTGTGGCAAGGAAGTGGAGCACAGACACTACCTTTAGTAGAGGGGGGATGGCAGTGCTGATTTCTATTAGGCTCACTATGTCGTTATGTATCAGGGCCACTATGGTGGTTATCGTGTCCCGGTCAAGGCGGTACAGGGTGTGTATCTGCTCTGGTGTGAGGTTGAAGGGGGTGGGTCTGATGCGTGGGATTGGGGGTTGACGGCGTGGTAATTGTGGCTGCACCGGTAGGGCATGCTGGCCCTGTCTCTGCCTCCTTCTCCTCCTGTGTATCCTCTGTGGTGGGGGCTGTGGTTGCTGTGGTTGCTGTGGTTGCTGTTGTTGATGTTGTCGTCGTTGCTGCCTTGCAAGCAGGGCCTCCAGCTCCATGAATGCTGCGAGAATTGGTATCATCTTGGTGTGGGAGGGGGTGTGGTGTGTGGGTGTGCTCCTTTTGTGCTGTGCCTGACTCTATGGACTCCACCTGTGCTGATTGGGTGCACCTGTTCCTCTTTCTGGCACTGTTCAGGGTTGTTAACACCTTCTCTGCGATGCCGGTAATTACGCCATGGCGTTAAGGTACTTTGCGCCCTTGTGGAGGCCGTTTTTACCGTGTCCGCTTTACTTGGGATCAGCACTGGTTTACGCCTTGGCGTTATTTCCGACGTGGTGTGTCGGGCGCGCGACACTGGTACGCTATTTACGGCGTCGTACTTTACGGTGGCGGTAATTACGGTGTGAAGGGTCGGAATAGTCCACGGCGGTAAATGATGGCGGAATTACTTTACCGCCATCGTTTTTCCATTAGCGCCGTACTCGGAATGAGGCCCAGTATCTTGACTATGCCAGGATGTTGTTGTAAGAACCAGGTCTTCAGTGATTTCCTACACGGAAGGAGACTTGGAGCAGTCCGGATTGGCACCGGGATGGAGTTCCACAGGACTGGAGCATAGCACAAGGACTATTTCCTAGTGCTCTCCTAGTCTAGGTTCCAGTCTGCTGATGGTATTGTTGCAAGTTGACAGTGTGCTGCCCAATGTTTTTAGTACCTTATAAGTGAGGTATACTGTTTTGAACCAGATCCTAGTCAGGATGGGCAGCCAGATCAATATGTGCAAGGTGGGAGCGCTTTGGTCAGATTTTCTAGAGTTAGTCATGAGGTGAGTGATGAGGCAAGCCATGGCGTGGTGGGCTGTTTTGATTTGAATGGGTCAAGGTGAGCAGACAGGAGTCCTGCAAGGAGGGCATTAGTCGCATCAATATGCAAGATCAATAGGTCTTTTACTGGCTTTCAGAAGTCCTGGGGTGAGCAGAAGGGCTTCATCTTGCAGAGTAAAGAGATCTGATACCAAGCCGTTTATGCCTTTCTTGCAATGAGTGTTGTAAGCATAGATTGCTTGCTATCAACAACAAAGCCACGTTATTTTGCTGAGTGGTGAGGTGAAGTCTGAACTCTTCCAAATACATTTCATTAAGCCACTTCCTACTGGGTTCCTGCTTGGAGGGTTTGCCCAGCAGTACGAATTCAGTCTGGGTGGGGTTAAGTGTAATAAAGCAGGACACTGGTAGGTGAGAAAGGAACTTTATTGGCAGCAAACCCTCAGCCCAGCAGGACTCTCCAACTTCTTCTCACCAACTGCTCTTGCATAGAATGTGGAACCCTTACTGCAGGTAAACAGAGAGACAGCTAAAGGAACATGTAGAATGCTGTCGCATCATTCCACGTAAGACCTATACTTACATTGTAACTCTTCTCCCCCCCATAATATGCTGAACCAAACAATAGACACATACACAATTTCAATACACACACTGCATTACTCACGCCCACAATCAAGCACTACACCCCCACACGCAGTCACCATTCCTACCACATGGCTAATATATACAAAACGGGTCCATGAATCCAAAATGGCTGATATATACAAAAACGGTCTAACCCATCACAGCTCCTACAACAAAATCACTGTACTTAGCAGGCAATCCTCTTTCCCACACAGGGTGATTGCTCCGCTGCTTAGCACCAGCATTAATAGACTGTGATGATTCAAGTCCTTCACCACTAACCCCTTCACTCTGCGCCTGAACTACAATCTCAGTTAACACCACTGCTCCTGCTTCAGCCCCCTCATTACAAGTACTCATTCCATTCTCAATATTACAAGGAGCCAATCCAATCTCCCCACTTATGTGTTCGTGAATCAATATATCATCCTGAGCCGCATTCCACTTACTCTCCACATTCCTTTTCTCTACCGCGACTACCCTCCTTTTACTCCATCTAGACCCATCATCTAACTTGACATAACCCTGACCCACTTTTACAACTGTGCGGGGATGCATGTATCCACTGGTACCTTTTACAACATGTCTGGGATTCTTAATTTGTACCATATCACTTACTTTCACCTCCAAAGGCTTCCTCCTTCCATACCGTTCCCTGAACTCCTCTTGTTTCCTCCGCACCTTTTCCAAAACCTCCTGCATATTGACACCTGGCTGGGTACCACCACCCAGAGCAGGCACCCTCTACATAGCCCCTGGCTTCCTTCCTCGCACAAGCTCAAATGGGGAACAACCTGTCAGGCTAGAGGGGGTGTATCTGTATGCCCTGAGTGCTTCTGATACTACACTCCTCCACAACAGACCATTGGTTATTGCTAACTGAATTGCCCCTTTAACAAATCTGTTCATCCTTTCCACAAGGCCATTAGCTGCAGTTTTGTACAAGGAAACTCTGTGATGTCGTATTCCCATACTCTTCAAAAACTCCTGCATATGGTTGGACATGAACTGTACTCCATTGTCTGTTGCAATCCCAGCTGGAACCCCTTCTCTATCAAACACTTTATTCAAAAAATCCACTATTTTCTCTGCAGTAACTGTTTCCAATGCAGTAGCCTCAACCCACCTGGAGGTGTAATCTACTAGTACCACAATAAATCTGCAATCACCTCCTAGCACCTCCATGGGGCCCATAATGTCGAGTGCAACCTTGTCCCAAACTTCCTTCGGAACTTCTACCTGATATACCGGTTGAGGACTAGGAACTTTGCTCTTATCACTAGTGGCGCACGCCACACATTCTTTTACTTCCAGTTCTACATCGCTGTCCATCTTGGGCCACCAATAACACTCTTTTAATCTCCTTTTGGTCACGGATCTGCCTAGATACCCCTCATGGGCCAAAGTTACAAGCCTACTCCTACGGCATGTAGGAGGTATTAATCTCTGTCCTCTGGCAACGCCCCATGGGACTTCAGAAAGTTCATGCCAAGCATGACCAAAGTATCTATTCAAATCCTCATCAAGCATACAATTTCTAAGGGATATTTTGATTTTCGACAGGGTCACGTCATTGGAACACTACTTGTCCCACACTTGTTCATCAATAGCTGGAATAATACTGGCTACCATGATACATTGGTCAACGTCCACTTCCTCTTTCTCGAACATACTTCCCTTACAAGGGAGGCGAAACAAACAATCCGCCACAGTATTCTTTCCACCTAGTAAGTACTCCACTCTAAAATTAAACTCATGCATGTCAGCCATCCATCTCAGTATCCTAGATGATGCACAGGATAACCCTTTTGTGGTCAGAATGTGAACCCAAGGCTTGTGATCAGTGTGCAGCGTATACTGCATACCCCACAAGAACGTTATAAAATGTTTTCATGCCCAGACAGCAGCCAGAGCCTCCCTCTTTATGACAGCATACCTTTGTTGTGCCTCCCTCAACACCATAGATGCAAATGCTATGGGGCGATACTCTCCTTCATCTCATTGCTCTAGCACATCTCCAATACCAACCTCACTGGCATCAACTGTAAGTACAGTTTTCTTGCTGGGAGAAAATGAACCTAAAGACGGGGTTTTGTCAACCTCATACTTCAGTTCCTCAAATTCCGTTTGACATTCCTCCGACCAGACGAAATGAACCCCTTTCTTCAACAATGCTCTCATCTTTTGTGTCTTATCGGCATATGATGCTATGAAACGGCTATAGTATTCCGTAAGACCCAAGAATGATCTAAGTTGCTCTTTGCTCGTGGGGCAAGGTGTATTCCTCAATACACTAACCAGTTCCTCCTTGGGATGAATTCCTGTCTCATCCAGAGTGTGTCCCAGATAGGTGACATTGGACACACCCAAATGACACTTGCTGAACTTCACAGTGAGACCCTTCAATATTTCCATCACCTCCAGTACTCTTCTGTCATGCTCGCTACGATTCTTCCCCCACACTAGGATATTATCTTGAAAATATTCCACACCTGCAATGCCATTAAACAACTTTTGCATGATCCTTTGGAAGACTGCTGATGCAGAAGCTAAGCCAAATGGCATCCAACAGAATCTAAATGCACCAAAAGGAGTAACAAATTACGTTAAGGGTCGGGATTCCAAATGAAGGTCAATTTGGTGATACGCCAACGACAAGTCGAAAGTGGAGAAAAATGAGGCTCTTCCCACCAAAGTAAGTAACTAATTTATAATGGGCAGAGGATGTCTGTCTACCCATATGCTTGAATTCAAATCTCTAAGATCGACACACATCCTCATGCCCCCGACTGCTTTCCACGCCAATACCACCGGCACCAACTACTCAGAACTTTCCACCTCCTCAATTATGCCTGCTTCTTGGAGCTTCGCCAATTCCTCCTTGAGCTCCTCACTGGCTAACAAAGGAACCCTCCTCACCTTATGTACACTTCGCTTGGCACCCCTGTTGAGCACTATCTTGTGCGAAAACCCTTTGAGCTTTCCTAAGGTTGAAGTGAAAACACTGGGAAAGGTTTCTTTGAGATACCCAGCAGACAACATGTGACCCTCTTTCTGATTTTCATCAGCACTCACACTCAGGACAGGAATAGCTTTCCCTGGTCGAATTTCTATTTCTAGAGCCGCCTGTTCTTCCCAGCCTACCACTGAATCACCTTTATGGGCCACATATAACTTGCCACTAGTCTCACGCCCTTCAAATTTTATGGTCGCCCACTCATACCCTAACGCTTTTATTGGCACTTGACCATAAGCACAAGGGTTGATGTCAGGGGGAAGCAATTCTGCTATAGCTTTTTGAAAACTGGCCACATACAACTTGGGCACTATCATTGTATAGGGTGAACCAGTGTCAACCATCATCTTTATGGGTATATCATTCACGGACAGTGTAGCCCATGCACCCTTCCTCCCATGCCCATTACCCACACTCAACAACATTCCCTCACGCACTACTTTGTCCAATGGTTTGGAGACATTGTCCCCCACATAACCAACCACAGTTACACTGTCATCCTCAGGTTCAGGACCAACCATCCTGACTGTTTGTCTGTTGTTGACATTGCTTTTACACATTCGGGCATAGTGCCCTCTCCCTTTGCATTTCCTGCAGTCAACAGTGGATGCGGGACATTCTTTGGAACTGGTAGTATGTCCTCGCCACCCGCATCTTCTGCATACTTCCCTTGGTGCTGGCATCCCTTTACTGTCCTTTCCTTTCCTTTTGTGATCCTCGCTAGTTCTCCTGGCAATTATGGCATGCACTGTTTCATTTTTATCTGTCATCACTTGAACACTCTTCTTAGATACTTCTATAGCCCTTGCTATTTCCACCACTTTTTCTAAGGGCCAGTCCTTCTCGATCCAGAGTCTCTCTCTGATTCTGGAGTGCTGGTACGCATCATGATTTGATCACGAATGTACTCATCAGCCAGTCCAGTAAATTTGCAGGATTCAATAAAAGTACGTAGTAATGTCATGTAAGTATCAATTCCTTCTCCAGCACCTTGAGCTCTTGAGAAAAACTGGTATCTTTCTAACATCACGTTAGTCCTTTTTCCGAAACGGGCTTCTAATTTTCCTAAAGCCGTCGCATACACTAATACAGCTCCCTCTCCTTCATCTCCTCCGTCTCCTCCCTCAGTGCGGGGAGTTCGGACTTCCTGCCCCGGAAGGTGCCTGAACACTCTTAACCCCTCAGTACCCAAACAGTTCAAAAGGGCGGCTTCCTTGTCATCATCACTTAGTCTAGTCCCACCAGCTGCTCTCAAGTATACTTTGAAGGTGTCAATCCATAAGTTCCATGCTATAGGGGGTTCCCCTGGGTTGGGGAGAAAGGCAGGGGTTGGACGTGCATTGCTTTGATGCATTCTTCACTGGGAACCTTTCTCTGTAGTGTATGTAGTGCAGCAGAAAACACTGTTTTCCTCTTGCTTAGTCTGCTTTTCTATATATGTTAAACTTCCTTGCCTTGCAGTTGTGACACGTGAAGATGCCCTTCCTTATGGATTAGACTCATAGTGGTTTTTGAAACTTGGGTCAATTGGACACTTGGCGCCTTCTTTTGAATGGGTGCAGCTTGACTCCTTTAATTTCTGTGCTGAGCCTGGAGCCTGCACCCCACTTGCCCCTCCTCCTCCAGGAAGATGTTCAGCTCGGGTGTAGACACGTGACTGGAATGTCACCGCCCAGCTTGATTGGGTGAGAGCAGGAAGTAAGGCGCCAGCCGCGCTCAACCTTGTGTGCCTACAAGGGAGAGCAGGTCGACGCGGCACAGTGTACAGGGAGAAGGGGCTTGTGCTTCGGTTGCCGCCCTCACTCCGATGAGCGCTGGGGAACACGGCACAACACGCCGTCGACAGGAGACATCTTCGGCAAGGGGGAGGGAAGCACTGAAGACCGCCACGCATGACCCTCACACATCCCGGGCAGTGCGGGCAGTATTGCCAGAAGTCCTTGTTGGATGCTGCTGCGCTCAACCCCCTCCTGTCACAGAGAACGCAGAGGGCGCAGCAAACTGGTGGGATAAGCAGACGGGGAACTCACGGAGCAACTGCTGATCCTGCGCTCGACCCCTATTTGCCGGGGAGCGCAGGAGGAATGCTCAAAAGAACTGGATACGCGTGTTTGCTCACCGAAGGCCTTGGGTCTTACCTCCTTGGAAGGCAAGCGGCGGCAGGTACTGCTGTGCTGCACTATGGTCAAACTGCACGCATGGTGAACCAGGGTAAGCTACCCTCGTCGCCAGTGTAATAAAGCAGGACAGTGGCAGGTGAGAAAGGAGCTTTATTGGCAGCAAACCCTCAGCCCAGCAGGACTCTCCAACGTCTTCTCACCAACTGCTCTTACATAGAATGCGGAACCCTTACTGCAGGTAAACAGAGAGACAGCTAAAGGAACATGTAGAATGCTGTCCCATCATTCCAGGTAAGACCTATACTCACATTCTAACATTCAGCTTTAGGTATGTACTTGTCATCCACTTTGTAATGGTTGCAGGGCATGAGTGAAAAAGGGAGCAATATCTTGAGGGACCCTTGTTCTTTAGGTACAACTGTGTTTAATTTGAGTAAGGGTGCATAGCGATGTCAGGATCCTTGTAAAGACTGGACAGGGGTATCTGTACTCCTGCTCTCTTATTGGCAGAGTCGA
This sequence comes from Ambystoma mexicanum, assembly GCF_040938575.1. Classification (NCBI taxonomy): domain Eukaryota; kingdom Metazoa; phylum Chordata; class Amphibia; order Caudata; family Ambystomatidae; genus Ambystoma; species Ambystoma mexicanum. The sequence goes on from NC_090923.1 coordinate 753,602,587, forward strand.
AGCACAGAGCACCCCAGCCAAGATTCTCTATAAGGTAGCTATGGACGAGCAATCAAGGTTGAACCTCTCAGGAGGTGATGCAGGCTGGTTCTTAAGTACAGTGTAGTCCCGATGCACCCACATGGAATGTCCACACAGTGGGCCTCATTCCGAGTAGGGTGGTAAGGGATACCGGGCACCAGTAAGGAGACCGGTGCCGGTAATCCCTTACCGCCCTACTACGAGGTCCCTTAGTGGGTCCCTCCTTTAACACCTGGTCTGACCAGGTGTTATGGACGGTACCCGTTAAAGAACTTCAGAGCTAATAACGGTACCGCAATTTGCAGTACCGTTATTAGCACCTTCCCCATTCCCATTGAGCCCTATGGGAGCTCAAATGGGAATGGGGAATGGCTTTTTCAATGGGGACTTGCCGGTCCCGCAAAGGTCATACTATACCGGTACGTCCCCATTGAACCATACCGATGCCGGTACCGTTATCAGAGGCAGTCATGGCGCAAATAGCGCCATGACTACCTCCAATCTCAGAATGAGGCCCAGTATTTTAGTGAAAACGCAGTCTTTATATAAATAAGGTTAAGGTTACATACACAAACACAATGGGCCTCATTACGAGGTGGGTGGTATCCCTTACCACCCTACTACGAGTTCCCTTTGCGGGTCCTTCCTTAACGCCTGGTTTTACCAGGCATTAAGAACGGGACCCGCAAAGGGATACCGGGGACAATAACGGTACCGCAATTTGCAGTACCGTTTTTGCCACCTTCCCATTGAGCCCTATGGGGGCTCAAATGGGAATGGGGAATGGCTCTGGCGAATGGGGAATTACCGGTCCCTCCCACCTCGGAATGGACCGGTAATTGCTCCATCCACCAGACCGGAGTCAGAACGATTTTGGAAGCAGCCATGGCGCTAATAGCTCCATGCTACCTCCAACCTCGTAATGAGGCCAAAAACAAACTGCGGGCCTCATTATAACCCTGGCCCCCCCTTCATTACGGGAGTGCCGATTACAAGCTTCCCTTTGCGTGACCCGGATCAGACGTCTGGTAAAACCAGATGTCTTTTCCGGGTCCCGCGAGGGGAAGAGGGAGGTAATAACGGGCCATTCGTAATGTGCCCATTATTACCTCCCTCCCCATTCCCATTGAGCCCTATGGGGGCTCAAATGGGAATGGGGAATGGTTCCTTCAAGGAGGAATTACCGGGTCTCCAATGTTGGAATGACCAGGTTATTCCTCATTGAAGGAAACCCGTAATGGAGCCCGGTTTGGAGGCAGCCATGGTGCTAATAGCACCATGGCTGCCTCCAAACTCGTAATGAGGCCCACTGTGTACTCTGGCAATACTATAATGGCAAATATATACAGATCTAATTGGTACCACTCTTAACTATCAGTTCCTTTGAAATGCATCAACTGCTAACAGTTCATATGGCATACGAATCAGACTATAAGATGAATCAGCGATAGATTGCAGAAAGAAAGCGAGTTAAATCAAGCAATGGCCGAATACTGGGTCCCTACCAACTTGACACAGTTCTTTGCGTGGATCCCCCCACCTAGGCAACCTGTAAATAAAGCGTATTGACAAGCCCAGTCGAACTATGCTCAATATAGTCTTGATTCCTTCTAAAGTTTCTACAACCCCAAAGTACCTGGTTTCATAGAGTTCTTCAGTGAGTCGTCGACGGGCCGTTCTTGAGTACACTCCCTTTTAATGCAAGAGCCACGTGTCATCGAGAGTCGGTGAAGAAAAAGGGTGAACACTGTTGTTGCAGCAGCAGCTTCGGTTCAAGTGGTGCTCGTTGACGATCGGACAAAGAACATCCTGCAAGCTGAGGCGTGCAGTGCACCTCGACGATGAGCGTTCATTGCTGCAGAGAGGTAATGAACTACTTTGGCCCAGCAAGTGCGTTGGGTCATCAGCGTCTCTGTGGTCTTCGGGTGGTGGGCAACCCACCAGCGGATTCACCTTGGTCTTCAGCGGCCTTGACTTTCTCCGGCAGGACGAAAGTGGTCGATGGTGATGAGGAAGGGTGTCAGTGGATCAAATGTCTTAGGCAAAGGAGAACTGTGGCTATGGTCAGCGACTCCAGTCGTTGACGGTGATGGACTTCAATGTCCGGGCGCTTCACTTCATGATTCCACGGCGGTTCCCTTCTCCAGTCGGCATCCGTTCGAGGGTCTGACGTCCAGGGAGCTTTGGCAAAGATCAGCTTGTGCACGATGGTCCCTCGTAGCTCAGGAAGAGATCTCCTAGCCAGGCCCTCTCTGGGATCAGTTAGTTGACAGTCACACAGCTTTCAGATTAGCGAAGGACAGCAGCAGCAATTCTTCTTCTTCCAGCGGGTTTCAAGGTTAAGCATCAAGTATCAACTTCAGTCTCTGAACGATTTTTAGCAGTGAGAGGCCCCCGGATATACTGTTATGTCTCTCATTCACTCTGCTGGGTCACAGTCAGGCAACCAATCACTCAGAAGGGCATTCAGCAGGCAGGCAGCCAATCAGGCACACAGTGCATTCAGGCCATTCTCCTCCCTTTCAGGCACTCACAACAAGGAATGTGTATTGGGACAAGTACCCAGCCATTCAGCACTCCACACTACATTCATACCAGTTTCGGGCAGGGCTGTCTCAGTCATTGTATTACATACCAGAAACCAGACACCCATAACAAGAAGTGCATATTGGTCACACACTCCATTCACCCAGGTCCAACCCCAATGGTGTACCCACAACATACAGTCCCTGGGAAGGCTCCAGCCAGTCTGGCCTGGACTTCCCCACAATACCATATATGGAACTTTGTCCAACAGCCAGTCAGGGGGAAGGGACAGAGTCATGGCTTCATAGGACTTTGGGAAAAACAAGGTAACAGGCAATAGAAAATAAGAGGCCACAGGGGCCATCTTGTCTACTATCAGGAATCAACTGATACCAATGTCAGGGCCTGGGTATACCAAACTGGAGGATACTCAGAGCACCTGTCAAATTCAGCATGGAGCTACCACCAGCCCATATCCTGCTCTGTGGGCCACACACAGGTGCCCAAAAACATACACTAGGGGCAAAGGGTTGTACCCCCACGCATGGGTGCCATAGGTGTATCCCAAGGGTCTGTACACCAAACCAAAAAGAGGAAGAACTGCACTGCCAGGAGTTCCACACAGGACTGGGCAGAAAACAATACGGAACATACATGAAGAAGGACTACAGAAAAAGGACAGGGAGGCCCTGTCCCTCCAATGCATTTCGAGCATGACAGTCACCCCCCAGACTGAGGTTAGGGTGTCTAATCTCCCACGAGATTGACACCCTCATCCAGACTGTCAACATACTTTCTGGAAAGGCCTTCTGCATTATCATGACTCCTCCCAGGTCTATGCTCAATGGTGAAGTCTAGCCCTTGCAGGCTAATGGGCCACCTGCACCACCACTTCAGGGGCTTATTTGTCTGTTTGGCCCTTGAAGGTAGACCCTGTAAGGTAGGGGCTAAAACAACTAAAGCTCCAAACTATACTCAAACATTCCTTTTCAACAGTAGCCCGCCTACGTTCTCTACCCGTGAGATGTCTACTGATGAATATGAGTGGATGTTCCCTCCCTTTGTCATCTAACTGGGACAAGACAGCTCCAATTCCGGTGTCCCGGGCATCCGTCTGGACGGTAAAGGGTTTTCTATAATCAGGCGCACACAATACAGGTGCCTTACACAGACTTTCTTTCAAGCCCACAAAGGCCCTCTGACAGTACTCTGTCCAATTAACCTTCCTTGGTTGTTTGGGTGAAGTCAGTGCTGTATGAGGGGCAGCTATGGTTCCATAGTCCAGCATGAAGTTGCGATAATACCCAGTGAGGCCCAAAAAGCCTCTCACCTGGGTTTAAGTAGTGGGAGTCTCCTAGTCATGTACATCCTATACCTTACTGGGGCGGGGTTGGATTTGACCCACTCCTACCTCATGACCAAGATACTTGACTTTCCCCTGCGCTATCTGGCACTTAGTGGCCTTGATAGTTATTTTAGCCCTTTTCAAGGCCTGTAACACTTTATCCAAGTGAGTCAAATGTTCCTCCCAAGAGGAACTGTAGATGGCGATGTCGTCTAAGTAGGCCACAAAAAAGGCCTCCAGCCCACTGAGTGCATGATTGACTAAATGTTGCGAAGTGGCAGGCGCATTTTTCAACCCAAAAGGCTTGACTCTAAACTAGTGTAGGCCCTAAGGTGTTGCAAATGTAGTCTTTTCCTTGGCGTGGTCCATCAGAGCTATTTGCCAATAGCCTGAGGTAAGGTCAAAGGTGCTCACAAATTTGGTAGCACCTATGCTGTCCACAAACTCATCAGCCCTGGGCAATGGGTGTGCGTCAGATTTGGTGACGGCATTGACCCCTCTGTAGTTATCATAGAACCTCCTATACTTGGTACCTGCCTGGGAACTTGCCTTGGGTACAAGGACCACTGGACCAGGGACTGGTTGAGGGTTCAATTACACCCAGATCCAACATCTTGGTGACCTCAGCCTGGATGTGGTTCTTCACAGTGTCTGACATCCTGTAGCATCTGCTTTTGACAGGTACGCTGTCACCAGTGTCAATTTCGTGCCTGCACCACGGGATAAGGTCTGGTGTCAGTGAGAACAGAGGGGCATACTACCGGAACAAAGCCCTGCAGGCCCTCTCGTGTCAGATCTTGAGAGAGCTGCACTCCCTCCACTGAGCCATCCTGAGGGTTGCTATGCAGCAAATCAGGAAAGCAAATCAGGAAGGGGCTCACTCTCATCCTCTTCCTGCTCTGAAGCTAGCAAGAGACATGAGACTTCTGCTTGCCTATCGAAAGGCTTGAGCCTGTTGACGTGGAATACCTGAGGGGCTACCCCAGGCACTGCCATGTAAACCAGATCATTGATTTCATCCATCTTGGAGATTATCCTGATGGGTCCAGTCTACTTATCTGCCAAGGCTCGAGGCTTGGTAGGCTCCATCACAAGGATCTCCTGTCCTGGAGTCCAATCTACTTGTGATGCTTTAAGGTCATGCCAGTATTTGTTCAATTCCTGGCTGGCCTTAAGATTTGCTGTCGCTTGGCCCATCATTTGTGCCATCCTCTGGCTGAGCCCTAACAAATAGTCCCCCACCTGCTTGGCAGGACCTGGAAGGGTGGCTTCCAAACCTTCTCTGATCAAGGCGAGGGGCCCCCTCAAGGGATGTCCAAAGAGTAACTCAAAGGGGCTGAAACCAACACCCTCTTGAGGTACCTCTCTGTAAGAAAACAGCAGGATGGCAGGAGGAGATCCCATTTCCTCCTTAGGGGCTCTTCTAAAGCACCCAGCATGCCCTTGAGAGTTTTATTAAATCTCTGAACCAGATCATTGGTCAGAGGATGGTAAGAGGTGGAGAACTTGTAGGTTACCCCGCACTCTTTCCACATAGTTTTCATGTAACTCGACATGAAGTTGGATCCTCTGTCAGAGACAACCTCTTTAGGGAATCCAACTCTGGTGAAAATGCCCAGGAGAGCCCTGGCAACCACCTTGGCAGTAACAGTCTGAAGGGTTATAGCCTCAGGGTACCTGGAGGCATGATCAACCAAGACCAGGATGAACCGATGTCCACCTGAAGTGGGAGGGTCAAGGGGACCAACAATGTCGGTGCCCACCCTCTCAAACAGTGTGTCAACCACTGGCAGTGGGTGCAGTGGGGCAATGATACTGCTTCCAGTCTTGCCAGACAACTGGCAAGTTGGGCAGGTCATGCAGTGAGACTCCACTTCTACTTCCATCCGGGGCCTGTAGAAATGGGCAGAAAGACTCTGCTTAGTCTTCTTGGTACCAAGATGACCAGGTAAGGGATCTCATGCACCAACTGCAGTAGGAAGAGCCTGTAAACCTGGGGTACCATCAACCTCTTGCAGGCACCAGGTTCAGACTTAGTGGCTCACTAACAAGGAGCTCACCCTCCCAATATATCCGGAATGACCTAGGTACTTCTCCTTGTGCCTGGGCCAGGGACTGTTTCCTCAGACCCTCGAGAGGGTGGCACTCTCCATGTACCCTAGAGGGCCCCCCCCTTCAACCAGCAGATGTTGAAGGTCGGGGTGATCCTCTGGGTTGAGCACGTCTTCAGCAGGAGGGTCTTCTGCCTCTCCACCCTCAGGAGTTGAGTTTGGGCGCACCACTGAACCCAGCCCTTCCGAAGCATGATTCCCAGTGGGTGCTGCTGAAGCAGCAAGAAGAGAAGGAGCCCCCTTCACAGAGGTGGCCTTCTTACTCTTCCATCTTCTTGCCTTGGGTCACCCCTTTGGGTCAGGTACCTGACTGGCAGTCAGACCCAGAGGTACCTGTGACCTAGTGACTGTGGCAGCAGTCAGGGGAAGACCATCAGAGATCAACCCCAACTCCTCAAGATCATTGCCTAACAAAATGTTCGTAGGTACATTGTCCTGAACCAGGACAGGAAGCTTTGCAGTCTTGTCTCCAATCATAATGTTGACTAAGGGTACAGGCGATAATTTGGGAGGCCCACTAGCTAACCTGTTGGTTCTCAGAGGAGCACCTACATAGTCCTCTGGCTTGAGCAGGGTCCTGTCCACCACTGTCATGCTTGCCTCAGTGTCTCTCAAGCAAGTAGAAGGCTGGCCATTCAGGAGGACCCTTCTCAAAAACCTACAGGTGTTCTGTGTAATTGTAGCCAGTACTTCTGCGTACTGGTCCCAGGCCCCAAGAGACACTAGGGAAATCTCTGCAGAAGCACCAAATGCGATCCCTGTAGAGGGGGGGAGGACAGTGACCTCCAGCTCAGTCATAGGGTAAGGGTAGGTCAGGCTGACAGCCTGGACTCCAAGTGCCTTACCTTTACACTTGGGGTCACCCTTCTTATGGTCCAGAGCCCCACAGTCCAAACAAGTGCCAGGAATTCAAGGTACGGTACTGGAGCCACTGGAGCCTGCTTTGCAGCAGGAGGACCACTACTCTTACTCCCACCCACATAGGATTTATCCCCACTAGATGTGTGGGTTTTAGGAGAGGAGGGTTTAGGTTTAACCGACTGTGTTGCTTCTGGGACTCCTCAGCCTTCTGAGAGGTCCCCTTTTCTTTGTCCTTGTCCTTCCCACTAGAGTCCTTAGGGGACACCTTGTGGGAAACCCACTTGTCATCCAGCCTGGCGAGCTTAAATGGATCCAAAATGTTCTGGTCAGCAACATACTGACACAGCTCTGGTGAACAGGCTTCAGAAAAATGCTCAAAAAACTAAAGTTGGGACAATTCAACAAAGGTTTTCACTTTGTAACCATCAATCCAACCCATCATGTTCATATGTGCAGCACTCACCCAGTGAATCCAAAACACATTCTCTCTTTACTTAAATTCCCTGAACCTTTTAAGGTATTTGGTAGGTGTCTTGCCAAACTTGGCAATCAAAGCAGACTTCATGCACTCATACTGACTCCTTTCTTCCACACTCAGTTTCAGAATACAGTCATATCCAGTCAGAGGCCCTATGCTTAACAAACACTTAGCCCAATCTCTTTTATCAACATCATGGATTACACAAGCCATCTCAAATGCTTCAATCCATTGTAGGATATCAGAACCCTCTGCATACACACCAACCAAATCTTTCATAAACTTGGTGCAGGAGCCCATTCGAATCCTTCACCACCAGAATCAGGATTGAATAAAAGCCTATATGGTTTTTCCCTAATGACAAAACCTCTGCAGTAGGTGGGATTTCATAGGATCTGTTTGGACGCCGGTTTGCACTGAAGGATGGCCCCACTGGAAATTAGGTTAATTGTGATGGAACCCGATGACTGCGGATTGATTGATTCATAAACAACATAGACAAATGATGTGCGATCTCCAGGCATAATCAGGCATGTAAAGTAGGTTGGATAGATTTTGTGGGACTAAGATTGATTTGAATTAGGTTCCTCCATGCTCGGCCTTTGTCTGTGAACTGCCGACTTGTTTGTTGTTTATTGAAACACTGGAGAAAAGGGAGCAGCAGACACTGAAGAGAGTGACACATTCCTTTTGCTGCCATTGGTCTGACAGGAATGGCAAGCTTAACATTAGGCTATAATCCTTAACCTTTAAAAAAGATGAGAAATATTGATTTTGCCAGTTTATTCTTAAATGACTACAACATTATATTATTTAGAGGTACAAGGCTTTAATGGTCTATCATGTTCCGGTTATGCAGTTGGGTAAAATGGCAGGGTAACAGTGCGACGTGTCAAATTTAGCAATGGTTAGAAGATGTATGCATGCAGCATTGGCATTGGCGGGTAATATGGTCATACTATTCTACTACATAACGTGTATCTCTGATTTACTTGAACTATAATTTAATACATGCGTTATAGGGAATCAAACATATTTCTCTGATTTCCACCATTGTGTCCATGTGAAAAGACATTTTAGGATTGTCAACATCATGAAAACCAAAAGAAGAATCCAACTAGCTGCATTTATGATAAGAAATTTGAATGGCTGCTAACTCCTGAAAATCACATAGTAGCCGTTCACATTCACCTTGTATCACTGTCCTACCTTTCAACACGAAGACATCAAGATAATTACATGCTCTGACATGCGCACCGTGTGAGCATACACTCCAACAAGCTGCTGGCACACTGAAAGATTGTGCAGGCTAATGAGCAAACCATCGGCATCAACTTATCAACCTAGACGTATCTGTCAAACTGAATTCCCAACAGATATACATCCTGTGGATTAACATGAATAAATATTAAATATTAAATCTTGCCATTTCTACCACTTTCCCATGACTTCTCGCCGTTTCTACCACCTGTTTTACAATAGAGTAAATGATTGAGGACTCTTTTGGTGCAATTAAATCATTCCCCAATTTTCTGGCCATGACAGATTGTGTACCAAGTTCCCATTGTTACTTTTTGGCAATATGCCAAATGAATAAATAATTAAACTTCAAACGTTCCAGCTATCATCCTTTCCCATACCTCTTTGTGCAACGTCTTGTCTACTGTCTATCTGTGTCCCCGGAATGATTTCTAATTCTCGCCCCATCTACCACTTGTTTGTGATCTGAGAAAAACGTCCTTAAATCATTCTGCTTGCGTGTGCCCCTTTCCTGTCTCATTATTAGTCTAGCCCACTCCCACTATCTGTCAAGTCTAACCAGTTTATGCTCCATTTCTCAGTAAACCTTTGCCTGCCCCTCACATGTTATGCTTTGCACTCCCACTACCTCACCGTTGTCCATAACAGTGGACATAGGGGTGCTTCCCTCCACATTTGGAGCTTTTTGTACACCCCATCCTAGAACATCGCCCCAATTTGAAAGGCCTAGCACATGCTAAATCAATATTTAGTGGACATTAACTGATTCCCCATCGCGTGTCGGTTGGGCCACTGGTTGGCTATTCTCTGTACACTGCCCAGCTATGGGTCTAGTCGTTTCAATCCCTTATAGCCAAAGCTGTGATTCTAACTTCCCCTCTCCATAAATGGGGTGATCTTCCACCACTCTAGCCAACATTCCTCATCATATCAGGGCCATTCATCAAAACCCACAACATGAACCTGGGCTTTCCTTGTCATATGCATGTATTTCATCCGAGCAAAGGATCAAAATTGCTGACACCCATTTCTCAATAGTGCTTGCTGTCCTGGATCATCTACCATTTCCCTCTGCTCCTCTTTTGAGCCTTTCTTGCCCTCATATCTATATGAAATAACTTGAATATTTGGACAACTTCTTCTACCTACATCTATCCTTGATGGCCACCAAAACATTTGCCCCAGTCCATGAATGCCTTACTTGTCAGTTCTACTGCAACTGCTGGTGGTACTGGGTTTGGTCTCCATTGCACTTCCACCCACTGCTGCTGAGTGTCTACATCTTCTTCTAGCTTCTGCCCACCCATCCTCCTCCTCAATTACTTTATTAAAATCACCTTACCTTTCTGTTTGTCCCATTAACTACAACATTCGTTCTATTGCTTCCATTCTTTCACTGTGTGTTCTCTACTTCTTCCCTAACTCATGATCCCATATCCAAGCCACTCATAACTGCTCACCCATTCAGCTCCCTCACTATCATGGCTCCTGTCACACTTTTCGCCTTATTTGGACTTACCCATGCTAGCATGTTGCCCTACTACTGTGACCCGCTAGATCTTGTCATCCACCTTCTCTTGATCTTTTTCGAGATCATCCCACCATGCCCTTCTCCATTTAATTTTCTACCCTGGTCATCCAGGAAACCATGTTGAGGCCCTACCTTCAGCTCCATAGTTCCCTATATCCAAGCTGTAATCATGTTTCATCACAACTCCTTCTTCAGACTCACCGAACAGGACTTCACCAGTTTATTTTCTGCATCTTGCAATATTGGGCCTCTTTCCCACGTACCTATTGGGAATTCCTTTTATCTTGTTATCTTTTCCACTCTCCACCCCCTCCCCCATTATTTTACACATTACTGCCTGTTATTGGTAAACCTTGTGGCTGGGGTGATAGCTGTCTATTTACTAAAAAGCAGAAAGAATTTATTCACAGTTCTTTTGGGTGGCAATTGCAGAGTCATACCAACGGTCTCACAAAACGTGCATTGGGATGGCAAACCATACCGCATCTATCTGGACAATACAACATATGTCGCAAATCCGGACCAGGAATAAACAGATGTCTGTGGTTAATCATTTTTGGGGGGAATTGGCACAGCAGTCTTATCATTGAAACATTGAAGCCCAGTTTGAATGACTGTTCTAGTCTGGTTAGACTTTGTAAATTAGAACAACATTGGAATCACAGGCATGACAGTCATGAAACAGGCTTGAATGAAAACAGCAAATGGCCCATTTTATTTGTATCACATGTTCTTTAAATGGCCACAGATATGCATAGCTGAGTCAGGTCATCATCTTTGAATTATTATGTTCCTGATTGGTCTGTGGATTTATTGGTGCAGAGTCATTTTTATCAATATACTGTTAAGATGTAGATATGTCTGTGTTAAAAATGTGATATGGGAATTTCATATTGCTTATTGACAGCCTAAGTATCTTTCATGCCAATATAGCCGGTGATTGTATCTATACTTTAGCTTCTTATGTTCACTCTTCAAATGGCATTACGTAAGTCATGGCATCTACATACTGACATCATGCACTCTTTAATAATGAACGGGAACCAAAGTTAAAAAGCATCCCTACTTTTTTATTCAACTTGGTGACTACGCCATTTCATCTTTTAATATGGTTGGCAATAGTAGCTGCAGTCTATTTTTTATGTCCATGCTAGTTACGGTATTTGTGTACTGACGTTGCTGCCATAATCTGCAGCATTTAACTATGTGTAATTTCACATCTTAATTTAGACCGCTAAAAGCTGGTTATGCTGTCGGCATCGACTCAGAACACAATTTCTTAGGTTAATATCTGATTCTTAATTCCTATGGTTGTAGTCATTATCAGAATTCCTTTGAAATGTCCCGTACAATTAGCACGATCCTGTTCAGTATACTATTCTAACTTTAGGTTTTCACGTTGCAGGATCTGATTTCCTCTTCTCTGAATTGATTTTTGTAAACTGAGCTTGACCTTCTGGCCCTTTGAATTTCAATATACTTAAGCAATAACACCTGTGGCGATGGGCTGGAACGTCCGGTAAAGACATGCTGCATGTGATATTGCTTTGTGCACCCAGGGGCTGGGCCTCACGGTGCTATTAGCAAGTAATTTATTTTTAAACGTTGACCAATAGCCTGCGTGTCGAGCGCAATAGAGCCACTCATAGCAATGAAAGATGGGTTCCAAGGTACGTCAGTCTTCCATTTAATTTGTGATGTCATCTTTGATGTCCTGGGTGTTAGTCTTAGCAGTGCACGGTGGTGGCACGAGTTACGGTTGCTTAGCTTAACATAACCAGCGAATTCCTGTTTTTTTTCCCTGTAAGGTCCCTGTAATAAAGTTTTTTCACTGAATTTCATAGGTTTTTATTAGCGCAACTTAACCATATTGTCCTTTTAACAACGTTTTTTCATTTAATTTCATATGTTTTTACCAGTGCACCCTTAATTTGCTACAAGTTCCTCATATTGTACTCACCCCCAATGTAGTAGTTGTAGAGTCTGCTGACAGCACGGTAGTAAGCATGCAGAAGTTAGCATTCACAAAGCCCAGAAGCACAGGGGAGAGCAGAAAATGTTCTACCCATCAGTTAACAAACACAAACACATAAAACAATATTACTTATATTTACTGGACCCAAGTGTACCTTTTTGTACAAATGATAACTTCAAAATGTGCGTATGATTTTTTATTTATAACACACAATATAATGGAATGCACCAAGCATAAACCATAACTGTAGACCTCATATTATCACTTCATTACAAAGTTCATAGAGACTCAGATACACCAAGCACTTATTCCAAAACATTCTCTCACCAAACAGTAAGCATACTGCATTAATGTATTTTTTTGTATTTTAACAGAAATGGCAAACACACTTGAGAGGTTGGAAGAAAACTTTCCAACATAAGAAATGAGTGATGATAACATGTCTAATGGTAAACAATACATCTTTTAATATAAAGAAATAATGTAAGTTCTACATACCTCAGTGAAATAATAATTTCTTCTTTTCTTATAGTGCATAGTTTACATGAAGAAACAACACCACAATTTAATTATGGAGAATCCCAAGAATCACAAAGACAATCTCTATCCCCAACTGTACATAATGAAATCAGGATGTTGTCTGCAAAATTGGATACACTTAGTAATGAATTTAAGGATCTTTAAAATTATGTTGACATTCACGTCATTAAAAATGTTGATTATCACTGTCCTTGTTGCACCTGTTCCGCTTGTACACAGAAATCACCGGCATTAAATTCACAAAATATAAATGAAAGATGCTAAGATGAAACTTCACTTGTTTCCTACCCTGCATTTTTGGTCCACCTAGTGTGTTTGAAGTTAGAAGTATACCCTTCCAGAGCTCCTAGACCCACTCTTAGTTGATCTGACAACTTTTTACAACTTTCCAAGGCCCAGTTTCGACTCGGTAGTACGCAGAAAATCGTGTGGTCTGCAGACAGCTCCTCTGAAGGAATCCATGCATTACTTTTCCTCATTCTCAATCTGGCTATCCAGGAGAGAGCATCTGGAGTGACAACTGCTTTGCAGACCACCTTTCGTTGCACCTATGGCTTCACTCATTGCCAGCAGCCACCACCACCAACACAACAACCTGGAGGGCCTGGAGAGGGCAAAAGGCACAGAGATACAGATGAGGATCAAGAGGAAGATGAAGATGAGGTAGAAGAAGTGCCTATCACCAGTGCCCGCAGGGAGTCCTGGGTGGGGTGGTTTTTCACCCCCATTCGGGGTGTACCAAAGGCTCAGTCAGCCAAGGTGAGATGCACTGAGTGAGTGCCACGCCATACTCAGTCTTAGAAAACCTGGGCTGTACTCCTAAGGGACCACCTCCATGGGCCACCACACCAAATCCAACCACTCAGGTGCTCTGAGAAAGGCAATACCTTTCTCAGGGAAAAGTAGGTTGGCAGCCTCTACCCAATTTTCCTCGACCACTCCCGTCACGACAAAGAATACACCTTTGAGGCAGAGGATTCCAGTGGCAGTGTTGCAGGCCATACAGAATGCTGTTGACCCTTACCTTTTGAGGGTCACAGTGCTATATTGTACTGTGAAGCACCGATCTATGGGGGGGAGCAGTTTCATAGTGCTTTTGAGGCGGCGGTCAAGGAACATTAGAAACTCTGCCCCCCCACCATAAATGTTAGGCCCCCCCAACATCTTCCTCTGTCCACCTGCCCCTCTGTATCTGTGGATGGTGCCCCTTCCCTTCCTTCCCTTAACTTGACCCTCCTGAAAAATTCCTGAAAAAGCCTCAAAAAATACAAAATCACAAAACAACAAAACTGTTCCTTTAGGAACCACCTTTAACAGTAAAATAAATTGAACTGAAAATAAAATCACAGGACCCTTTTGCAGCCTACATAGTCAGCGGAAGTCTGCAGACATCTGTAAAATTCAAGGCGTGAGGTGGGAGAATTAAAATCATTGTAATTGTTTTTTTTATTTAAAAAAATGGTAGCTCTTGAACCCTTTTCTATTTTTGGCTTTTATTCTTTCATTTTATGTACTCAAAAAAACAATTATTCTACTGAACTTAATAATGTTTCATAAAAAGTGCTTCTGATTTTCTTCTGTTTTTCCTTTTTCTTTACTTCAACTACTAAAGAATACTTTAATCCATACTGTGTATATTCACAAAAACTGCTTCAATGCATTGCCTGCATCAGTTAGATGCACTCCGTCTCTTCAAAAAATGTTGACAATATCAATTTTAATATTTTCGTCATGGCAACATACCACAAAAAGGGACATACAACTTTCTTCAGATTGCGCCTTTCTTTCTCAATGTGTGGACAAAATAAATTCAAACGCATCCACATTGGTCTCTGAGTTATTCGAAAAAAATATTTTTCGAATGTGGAAACAGTTCTATCAACTTCTCAATTTGCAAATTGTAATGATATTCCGGTAACATAGCCCAAACTGTTGACTCCCGAGAGAACTACAATGATGTCCGGATGCTTCAAGTGAACCATATTCTCACATAACGGGAGGAATTTCACCCACTTCATTTCTCGATATCCATGCCATGAAACTTGAAATACATCGATCCAACATTTTCAGACAATACACACTGCTCAGAATACACCTTCAGCCAATATATCCAAGAGTCTCCCAATTCCATACACTTTGCTTCCTCAAAGACATAGCCATAGCCAATTTCAGTGCACTCACCAACCAAAACTCCTGCTAGTCTCTCTCCCTGATCCTCTGATGTGCACGGACATCCACGACTGTCCATGGTCTTTGCATGCCGTTTCCATGAGGATGTGGCACACGGTGTCCGTGGACACAACATACAATTGAAGGGGTTGGAGAGTTTTACACTCAATAAAAATACAATTGTGGCTCTTAAAAGAACATTTTTTAATTTTCATTTTTTTCTTCTCATTTGTATATCCTACACTAACTAACGAATGCTGTACTATAGACTCCATATTTTCCCATTGCAGTTGTTCTTATGAATGTTTTCAAAGCATGTTTAATATTGAAAAGAAAAATGTCATTTCCAACATCATTTAAATGCACTCCATCAGTCTGAAAACTATTTACACCATCCAACATGATATTTTAATTCTGAAAAGGGGCCATCCCTGAAGCATCTCAAGCTTCCTCGCTTTTTCCATGTCTTGGCTCAATGGATTTGGACATCTCCATATTTGCTTTGTATTAATTGCAGAACAAATTATCTGCACAGTTGGAATTAAGCTTTTCAAGAAATCCTTAATGACAAACCGCAATGATACAGCAGTCGCATGGTCCAAACTGGTCCCTCCACAATGCACAATATTTATATCTGGCCATTGCAATTGAGCCAGACTCTGACAAATTAATAATACACTCACCCAGCTCACCCCAGAAACTGTACACCACCAAACTTCCACTCCCTGCAATCCAATAATAGCACAGATGCCACAAGATTCAGTATAACCTGTCGATAAATTCATGCAACAATCTCCCACCATCTACACATTCATCTTTTTACCAGCAATAGCCACAGACATCTTCCCTGCACACAACACCTACAACCCTCCCTTCCTGCAAACCACAACCAGAACACCTCATGGCTAATCCCCAAATTCCCCTTTCCATGCTAGGTATCCTTAAAAGACCCGGATGTGACATGTACCATCCATGAACTACTGTGGTGTCTGCGGACCCGGTAGCACAGGGCAGCCCTTCTACCCTTTACACTGTCATGTTTGTAACACTCCCTGATTGGCTGCTTTCAAATAGTCACACATCTATCCACCAATGACATCCAAAAACTCTACACCTAACCCTGTCATCTCAGTTCAACACTTCAGATGTACACTTGAACTCTGAAAGTACATACCTCCTGTTAATCACAGCCACCTGCATCAAAAATTACTGTGTACATTATTCTACAAAAAATGCTCCACCGTAAAGTTCTTCATAATCTTATAAAAAAAGATGAAAAATCACAATCTACCCTTAAAAACTACTGCAGGAGACTAATACTCAAAGCCCTAATTTACAGCATATTTCTACTAAAGAGAAACATTTTCATATTGATTTTAAACAGAATGAAACCTCTAACTAAATTAATCAATGAATTACAAAATGTACGTCTGAACACGCGAAATGTCACTATAGATACCTTTTCATACTTCTCTGAAGGTGAGTGGATTCACACAAGCAGCACAGAACCATATTTCAACGAAGAGGCTTATAAACAAGAACCACAAAAACAATAGATGTAATGGATAATGGTATGAAATTGTTTGAGAAACCATTATGTCAAAAGAAATCCTTGTAGAAAAAAATCCCCAACAAACTTTCAAACAAATGTTCCTTTCACCCAAACAAACTGTCCAGTGTACAAATGGACATGCAGCTCAATTGACAACGTACACCAACAATCCTTTAACACTTTACTACAAGTCCTCAGTCACTATGTGAAACTAAAAGACAAAAGTAAAATGACAACTTTATTAACCATGGACTCTTTTCCATTGCGAGCCACACTGGACTTCAAGGACGTTCATTAGCCTGCATTTTAGGAACTGCTTTCAAAAGCACCTTCCACCACATGAAAATATTAACAACACACCATTCTGATATACAGATTCTTGTGGATAGACTATACTATCCAAAATGTCCTGCACTAGAACTGCAAAATTTAAATCACATTCTCCTACATGGAACAGCCAAAGAACTCCTTCGAGAAATAGAGCACATCCAAAGTAAATACTTTGGAACTGAAGTTGCCTTAGAAAATTCAGTAACTTCAGAAAACATTAGCGAAAACCTCACAAACACCAACCTCCTAACAAACAAATACAAAAAAGAAATAGCTACTTTTCAGAACACATCTGCTAAAATACCAGACCAAGTATGGGACTGTTGTTGCAGAATTTCTTACATAAAGAACACCAAAATAGTAGATATGGCCTACAAAATAGAGGACAATGAGGAGTCCAAGGGGTTCCAATTAGCTTTATATCTATCAGTAGAAACTAAATACAAAATAACAGACCCCTCAATAGTTTGCACCCATTTCAAGCTATGATTCAGCTTCAGCCGAAAACAGTCAAATTGCCTCCATCTGAGTTACTAAAGGGCATCCATGGCAAAGTTGTATATTTGCCATTAGATCTTAAAGAAAATGTAGAAACTATACGAGTACAAGTTCCAATCAATCAGTCTTTGATTGCACTAGTTAATGGTGTACCAACAAAAGACAAAAAATGTGGCAACAACCAGTCGACATAAACAAAGTTAGGCAAGCCCTACAATATATCTAAGAAAGTAATGATACAAACATATAGGAAAACTTAAAAGAAACCACCCAAATAATTCAAGAATCACCAACAACTGGCCAATTTGAATGTGTAGATCCTGTTACTGCAGCTAACATTTTAGATTAGTATACAATTCACCCAGGACACTCCAAAGACACCATGGAAGATGCATTAGAACCATATCAAATGCGTCCAGCCAAAGAATCCCCAATGCGCATATGGGAAAAATTGTAGAAACATGTACTTTTCCTCTACTCTTCCCTAAAGGAAACAAAGGAAGATATGATGAAAGGCCCACACAAATTAGTTAATCAGAATGTCGCTCTTTACAAATGTATTCTGAACACCGCAGATTCAGACAAAATGTACAATACATTTTCAACCTCCTGTTTGAAAGTGAACTAGCAACTTTATGTTATGGAGTTGGACACACATTAAAACAGGCTCTAATTTTTTTAAACATGTCCGTTACGCAACTGCTTCAAAAACAAATGACAAAGATGAAGTTTTGCAGTCAAGTATCACAAATCTTTTGGCAAACAAGCGTTGTACAAAAGAATATTGGTTCCAATGTCACGCTGATGTACGTTGTATGCTAAGGAACTTAAGCCAACCCACATGGTTTGTTACTTTTTGTGCAGATTGTGCATTGGATGACTTGCACAACTTCTTATGCAATGCAAACCAGAATAAAGATGGAATAAATATAAAAACACCAGGAGAACTCTGTTCTCTTGACCCTGTCAATGTATCAAGGTACTTTCATCATCGCTTCACTGTCATGCTGAACTTCATCTTCAATAAAATGACCACTCTGATTAGTGCAACACTTCTTTTGGAGCAAAGAATATCAATCTAGAGGAGCACCACACATCCACATGCTTTGGTTGATAAAAGATGCTCCCAAAATCGGCCACGAAAGGGATGCCACAGTTTTACATTTTATTAAAAAATACGTTACCTGCGATATCCCTTCAGAAACCATAGATAGTGACCTACGTACACAAATCTTGCGCTTAAAAAAAACATACGTTTGGCAAATACTGATGTTGTAGATATAAAAACAAAGGAAAATAATATACCACATGTTGCTTTGTCTTCGCTAGACCAGTTTGATGTCTTCTGTTGGACACATTGTAAAAGGTAAACCCCCTAAAAACACAAACAACATTAAAAGAGACAAAGAATCCAAGTACATCAATCATTACAATGCAAACATTGCACTCTTTTGGAATGCAAACATAGATATACAATGCATTGCAGACAAGTCAACTGAAGTTGCAAGATGTCACAGCTTATCTCACAAAAGCTGAGATAACAGAGCTGATAGACCTCTGGGATGACATATCATGTGACAAAACACTGTCACAAAAAGTGTACAGCTTCAGTAAAAAAATCCTCTCCCATAGAGAATGTGGTTGCTATGAAGGTGCAGATTGCGTAACATTTACAGCCGTATATGGCAGATCTGAACACAAGTGTCCTCATTATGAGTTTGGAGGCAAGGGCATGGCTGCCTCCAAACTCGGGTCTGGATCTGTGGTCCCTGAATGGGGAAATACCAGGCCATTCCGACTTTGGAGGTCCCGGTATTTCCCCATTCAGGGAACCCGGACCCGGACCATCCCCATTCCCATTTGAGCCCCTATAGGGCTCAATGGGAATGGGAAGCATGCTAACAACAGGCCCGTTAATGACGGGCCCGTTGTTAGCATGCTGGTCTCCTCGTGGGACCCGCAAAGGACGTCTGGTCTGCCCAGATGTCTAGAGCGGGTCCCGCGAGGGGACCTCGTAATGAGGAGGTACAGGGTTAACGGCACCGGCACCTTTGCCAGTGCTGTTAACCCCTTACCGCCTCACTTATAATGAGGCCCATGGTCTGGCTAAACTTGGTCAAGCTTCATCTTGATAAAAAGATGACTAAAATCCTAGCAAGACATAGAAATAATCCCCACAAATGATCCCAGCAGCCAGTACATTAAAATAAACAATTTAATTGACACATGCTACCCAAACAGAAGTACTGCTTTTTAAAACATGTGTCTGTGCGACATAGCCCAAACCTACTACTACAAAAACAATCTCACACCAGATGAGACAACTGGCAAATATTCAGTCTAACTTTTGTAGGAAGCCAAGTGAGCCTTACCAAACCCAGCCTAATTTATCGTATAAAGTAATAATTTTAATGTCTGCAACATACATAGCTTTATTACATGGGCCTACTGCAACTTTTTAAACCTTGGAGAAAATAAGAATTATTTGGTGATTATGACTAGCAAATGTCAATTTCAAAGAATACAAAGGAATGATGGACAATGAACTTCAACAAAATGAAGGAATTCAAGCTCAACTAGGTAGACAGTCCTGAGGGCAGTGAACCTTTTCTTCCAGGAAGCAAAAAACCACTTGGAGAACCACTTATTTTAAATGAAGCAGAAATTGCCATGACTGAGGTATAAAATACCATGTATCGCTCTAAACAATCTGAAGAAGACTTGTCAGTGCTGAAATCCCAACTAAATGATGAACAACTCAGCATTTATCTAGAAGTCACTGAAGAAATTGAACATGGGTGTAAACATGAAACTAAAACTTGGAGCTGTAAATAGTATAAACCTCTGCTACTGTATGTAAGTGGTGCAGATTGTTCTGGTAAAATGTTCTTAATTAAAATAATCTGCACATTTATACAAAACTTAACAAACAACAACCTTTTGGCTGTTGTAACAGCCCACACAGGTTTAGCTGCCTACAACATAGGAGGTGTAACTTTACACTGACTATTGCTCCTTCCAGTAGAACACCAAAACAAATAAGAATTCTACAAATTATCAGCAGAAGCTCCTACTGAAGTACGCAGAATTCTGAAACAAATGAAAGTACTTCTAATAGATGAAATAACCATGAATTCCAACCTCATGTTAGCTTTAATTAACCTCAGAATACAAGAAGTCCTAAAAACTGACTATGAATAACTGTTTGGAGCAAAAGACATTTTTGTTTTCGGAGACAACCTACAGTTAACACCAGTAAAAGAGCAACCTATTTTCAAAACATTAGGACATAAACCATGCCACAGCTCACTTGGCAGCATTGGAAATGTAGATCTCTGGCAACATTTTTACTACACATAACTAACTCAAAACATTCATCAATCTTCAAACCTCACTTATGCTAACAATCTAAAAGCATTAGAACTGGTCTGCTTACTAAAGATGCAAATTAGACCTATCTATCCATGAGCTACATGGGTGAAACACATCTGCTCCTGATGTCATGGAAAAATGTACACAACAAAAAGTAAAATGCATGTCCTTAATGTCAACCCTTGCAAGCTGTAGTCAATTAAAAGGAACTGTGTTAAAAAAAGAAATGCATCCCATACTGCATATCAGCTCCACAGACAAACTAGAAGTGCATGGCATGACACTCCCTGTCAACAAGCAACAGCACGACTAAATAGCTTAGTAAACTGTATCTCCAACAAAGATGGATTGGAATAAATATTAACTTTGTATCTAAATTGCAGAGTAATTCTAAAATGTAACCTTGATGTAGAACAAGGTTTAGTCAATGGAGCAATTGGTACAGTTGTTGGTTTCCAAACATATCTACATGACAAAAACATTCAGTTTGTCAACATCCAATTTGACAAGCTTGCAGAAGTTAAATAAATTGGCCACACAATATTATGATTCCTTCTTTTCAAAGACATGTATGCACGCAGAGAATAATTTTCTCTGTCTCTTGCATATGCTGTCACTATTCACACATCGCAAGGTCTAACCCTAGATCATGCATTGATTGACATTGACTGCACAGTCGTTAAAGAAGATATGAGCATTGTAGCATTTTCACATCGCTGTACACTCAATGGTCTATTCCTAGTTAACTTTGATGCAAACAAAGTCAACACTGACATTCTTCGCATCCTAGAATACAACAGGCTACATGCACCGTACACCCCCATCTAGATATGTACCCTGTACCTTGAAAAAGAAAACCTTTAAAAAGAAAACAAATACAAACAGAAAGTATAACAGATCTCCCAACAATGCTGCTAAAGAAACCACTAAAGAAACAATTCCCCAACTGCTTCTCCATCAAATAATACAACCACAACACTGTCTACTACAAACTCAACTGCATGTCCATCAAAAGACAAAGAGACAAATCTCTATTCACCCAAAATATCTGCAGGCCCATTAAACAATGCAGAGACACAAGTCTCTGGTCCATTTAAATTCAGCAACACAACTGGAGTAGATTGATATGCAAATGTAACAATCAATCTTGACTTCCAATTGCCAACAATTGTTCACAACATTTACTTAAACGGCTCAGACCAGTTGTGTTTGCAAATGCTCATCCTTCATAGAATTGCCACAAATAATCCTGACAGCAATTACAGTGTCTCAGGTATAAGGGAAGAATTGGACTACTGTGCAGGAATTTACCATAAACACACAGGATGATCCACAACAATTCCTAATGAACTTGCTATAAGTACCGGAAACCTAAAACCTCCCAGTAAATGAAATCTTCCATATGTCATACACATGGAAACATACATGCACTCTCTGCAACATGTTTCACAAGAGCACATCCCTAATGAGCAATGTGTATATGCATCCATACCAAATTGTGAACATTCTATTTCACCAGCTTCTCAAGAATGCAAATCATGGCATATTATGCCCTTTTTGCAATTCAGACAACCGTTCCAGTATACAAATAAACTCACATAGCCAATATGTCATTAATGCTTTTGAGTTACAATGCAGATGGTACTAAAAATGACACGGCCAAGTATCTCTTGGAAAGAAAACCTTCACAACAGTAGGCATAATATACCACAATGGTGCCACAACCACTTCAGGGCACTATACTGCATATGAAAGAAAGAAGTGGTTTATTTGAATGTATCAACACCTTTGTTACTCCAAAACATAGGTTACCAGCAAATCTTACAAATTCCTATTTAATATTCCTTCAACCCAAATTGACCCACTAAACTGTAGCACAATGAACAGTTAGAATACGCCAACAGGTATCTAACTACATCCATAATACTAAGATAGTACTTTTAAAAGTCAGTCTAGTTGGAATACGCCAACAGTTATCTAATACTTAAAAATACCCTTCATTGCAATACACTTCAAATACTCCATCATAATTCTTGTTACTACAAAACATCTTCTGAAGTCTAATATAGTTAGAATATGCCAACAGCTATCAAACTACTTTAAACATTCCCTTAATGACAACACACTTCAAACAAACATACTATAACACTTACACTCACATAATTGTAATCATTTTTTTTTTAAAATCTTCTAGGTTTTTTCTTTTCCCAGTGACCCAGTTATCATAATCTAATGTTGTACCAAACAGAGTACATAGAATGTACTGTTTATGAGCATACAAAAAAAGTTAATGCATGTGTAAAATTCTATATAAAGGTTTTAAACTATCCTGCTTAATACATTATACTGTTTTTCCCACAGAAAAGGAACCAGAGATTCCAGCTTCATTACTGTATGCAACTAGGTAACCATCCTAATTATAAATAAATAAATAAATAAAGAAATACGTAAATAAATAAATAAAGAAATATTCCATAAGCACTGTCCTCAATTGGACATTCCCCCAAGAATCTGGCCACTGGGCACAACCACCACAATATAATTAAACCATATAACAAGTACATACAATACACCTTTAAATAACAAAACTCGCCCTGAAACCCCTGCAATTGAAATTATGTCTGCAGACACTAAAAGTGACCACGGACTCGGAGGCACCCAGATGCACTTTTTTCACCTAGATATGATATGATAGGTTATTTATAACGTGCTTAATACCCTGAAGTTTCTAACCGCAGCCCTGGGGATCGAGCCTGCAGTGCTCTGTGTCGTCTTGCTTCCAAGGTGACCACGTTGCACTGAGCTATCTTTCCGAGAACATATCATCTTTACTTCACGCCCCACTCTTTCCAGGCCACCAAATAACCCCTAATGTGTTTTCCAGATGTTTTCCCCACCACGCTACCCGTGGACAACAGCTGCTGTCCGTGGATCAAACATGGCGACCGTTTAAAAAAATATGATGCACCTCACGCTTTTCACCATCCAATCAGTGGGAACGTACAATGACTGTGGACATCATGCCGGACACTGATTTGTCCAGGGGAGTGTCCGTGGATCGAATAGGAAAGTGAGTCCATGGACCAGACCCAGATATCACTAATTTCTTTTATCTACTTTTTGGCCATTTCAAAAAACAACTTCTGGACGGATTTACACCAAATGTACAAAAGCACGTTTTTGGGACCAAGCCGCCATCCCTGCTCCAAATTTGGTGAAAATCCATCCAGCGGTTTGGGCTGTAGGTGTGAGCAAAATTTATTTTCCATTAGGTCTATGAGGATTTCCACAAATGTTGCGACACCCCCCTATAACTTTGCCTCCCTTGACAAAACCACACCAAACTTTGCAGAATTGCTCCAAGGTGGCCATATTCTATTTTTGCAAAGTTTGGTGAGGATTAATCCTGGTGGGGGGAAGTTATAAGCTGCCCAAAAAGTGCTCTTTCTATGAGTTCGAGCAACTTAACCGTAACTACAGGGCCACTACCGCAGGCGCTTTAATATATATATATATATATATATATATTTAATATATATATATATATATATATATATTTAATATATATATATATATATATATATATATATATATATATATATATATATATATATATATATATATATATAAGGATAATGCTCACTCCATGGCATCCCTACTATTATGTGGTGTTCCACAGGGCTCATGTCTTTCGCCTCTTCTCTTTAACATCTACTCTCGTCTTCTCTGCGCTCTTCTGTCAGCCCTAGGCATTTATTTTGCCAATTATGCTGACGACACGCAGGTTGTTATTAAACTCACTGGTGAGTATCAAAAAGATGCTGAGCACATCAACTCAATCTTTACTGAAATCCAGAAGTGGATGGCTCTAAACTCACTGGCCCTCAACAATGCAAAAACTGAACTGTTGATTTTAGGTACCCAGAAAAATCTGAAGAAACTTGACACAAAATATGACAACTTTCTGATTGGCCAACATACAATTCCTGTATCTCAGTCCGTAAAGACCTTAGGAGTTTACTTTGACCCGCTGCTATCTTTCACCCGCCAGGCCAATTATCTCAAATCCTCGTGTCATTATTATATTCAACTTTTATGGCAGATCCGTCCTTATCTGTCTATAGAGAACCTTGCTGTGATTGCAGCTGCCATTGTAAACTGCAAGCTCGATTATTGTAACAGTCTAATGATCGGTACCTCCCAGGCCAACATCAAAACCTTGCAGATCATACAAAACAACGCAGCACGCGCAGTAATGGGCCTTAAGCGCAACATGCACGTCTCTGACGCCAGGCGTAGCCTTCATTGGCTCCCTGTGAAACAGCGCTTACACCACAAAGGCCTTACTACTGTGTTTAAATGCCTTCATGGCCAAGCTCCATCCTATCTCGCTACCAGGATCAAAAAGAAACCTGTCACCCGTTTCTTGCGCTCAAGTAGCAACACCGTCTTGGTTCAGCCCCCATCTATCCTGAAAAGATTTGGGGATATTAGCTTTGACTCTTGGGCTCCAGCTCTCTGGAATGCTCTCCCTAAATACCTCTCTAATAGTGAGTCTCTGCCTATCTTCAAAAAGAAATTGAAGACCTTCCTGTTTGATAAAGGATAGGTCCTCTTCTGTCCTCTTAGCGTAGCTCTCTCGGTACTTGAAATCAGTTCTCCGTTATCTTCTTCCTCATTCTGCTGGTCTTTATGAGGTTTAGATTTCACCAGTTTTCATGTCTTTTCGTTCTCCTTGTCTGATATTGTTTTCTGTTGTTTTTGGCCCTTTCCTCCTCTTGTGAGCGCCCTGAGGCCTATGGGTTGGTGGCGCAATACAAAAATATAGATAGATAGATATATGTATGTTTAGATTTTTCGTCACAGCCCATATTATGGTTCACGTTATTTGATTTATTAGAAGTAGTGTATAATTCCTTCTGTATTATTTTTATGTATATATTATTAAAAACTTTATATTTTTTCAACTTGTTCATTGATTTTATTTTTGATTTGTGTTTATCCTTGTAGAGATTACATTCTGATAAGGGATTGTTCTCTCTCTTGTTACCTTGATTTTCTATTTTGACTCACTTGTGCTTTTTCTTTACTCATTAACCCTATCCCTACTGCCATTAAATTAGAGATGGCTGCCACCACTTTGTCCTTTCATGGAGCTTTGCTATTGGCTACCATCTCATTCTCCTACGCTAGCGAATCAGCCGTCAGTGAGGACGCTGTGCGAGATCATATGACTATTTTTTCCATGTTTCCAAAGGTCCCACCTGGAGGCAATATATGCCTACCCTTCTTATAAGCCACATTGATGATGTTATGATGCCACATTGGACCATTGTTAAAACCTAGGGTACAGAACCTTATAGGTTTCCAAATAGGATTTTTCAGGGTACATAGGAAGCAGTAGCAAGCTTACAAATGGAGAGGGCTACATCTGAAGTACCGTTCCATGTAATAATGTCACCACAAAAATCTTGCCATGAAAAAATATCGCCGAAAAATGGCCGTTTTTTGTGGCGACATTATTGCATGGAACATGCGGGGGACACCACCGCAACCCCCAAACGTTTTTTTTTTTTGCCCCTCACCCCATATATATGGTCACCCAAATAATATCGCCACAACATTTTCCCGGCGATATTATTGACGGCGACCATATATATGGGGATATTATTACCTGATACCTGAAGTACTTGGTTCAAGTTGGTTGTGTAAGGTGATGGCAGCATAGAGGCAAAGATTTACAGAGGACATGTGGCACAATCGAGTGACACGGTGCCTTGCAGTCTCAGCACATTTCCTCGCATCTTTATGCAGGCATTCAGTGGGCTTGTACCCTTATAAACAAGGCACCAGTGAGATTAGAGTGCAAACCCCTCTCGAGAGAGCAAACCCCTCTAGAGAGGTTATCAAGCAGATGCGGGCAGACAGTATGGGTTTTACTGCACAATTGCATGTCATTTTGCTTGAATAATAGGTTGGTAGAAGGGAGAAGAGGGCTTGGGGGACTTTTCAGAGTTACGATGTGTTATGTTGCTTGCAAGGGACAAGCACATTACAAACCGTTTCAACTGTAGATGTGGCTTTCGGGAGGAGACTCGGCAAGCAGTCAGTGGGCCTCATTACCAATCAGGCGTTAAGGGGTTAACGGCGCCGTAAACGGCGCCGACCCTTAACGCCTGATTACAAGGTCCGTTAGCGCCATGGTGATATTAACGCCTGCTTTTTGCAGGCGTTAAAATCCATGGCGCTAAGGGACCATGGTGCTAATTACGCCACCGTAATTTACGGTGGCGTAATTAGCGCCTTCCCCACTCCCATTATGCCCTATGGGGCAAAAATGGGAATGGGGAAGGGTAAAATGGGAAATGGGGATTTACCGCCCCACTCACCTTGGAATGGGGCGGTAAATCCGCCATCCACCATGGTGTAAACATAGTTTTACACCATGGTGGTAAGGGTACGACCCAGGCGGTAACTTACCGCCTGGGTCGTAATGAGGCCCAGTGAGATCAGTAGAGAAATGAAGGGCAGTGAGAATGAACCATGGAGTGAGTTGCGGTCAGGTGGTTATGTGTGTTACTGCTGCCATAGCTCGTATGCTATTGTAAAGTCCCTCAGACGTATGGAGGAGAAAAGAGAAAAGGGAAAGGAGAGAGAGTAAAAGAAGGCAAGAGGGATCAGGAAATCCAAACAAGAATTAGAAAGCCAGATAGCGAATGAGAGGGCAAGAGGGGAAAAGTGAGAAGAGAAGCGTGACAACGTTGGGAATGTGGGAACAGAAGATACTAACTGCAAATGAGAGGAAATAGTTGAAGGAAGACGGGACCCCTCTTGTCTGATATGTTTTGTTGGTTGCTTGTAGAGTGCTTATATCTAACTACTATAAAGTGCCAGCAGAGAAGGGCGAGAGGGAAGGCAGGAACAGGATTGAAGAATGGAGGCAGCAGCAGAGAGATGGAGAGAACATTGAGAATAACCTGGCCGTGCCACTGATTTAGAAATCGATAAGGCAAGAGATCAACTAGGAACTGTGGGAAAAGCCCTTGGATGTGGGTGGCAGCGAGAGGCTGCGAGTGCCCCATTAAGCAGTGCAGAGCTGCGACCTGCGAAATTGAAATTCATCTCTGTTTGCTGAAATAAATGGCCATTTAGACAAACAGCGTATCATTTTGTTCAGGGTGGTTTCCCGCATCAATCTTTATGTTGTGTCTGCAGACAATGTGCCTCCAAAATGGCTCTCGGGTTTCATGCATGAGAGGCGCTCTGGGCTTCTGCGGAATGGTCTGTCACCCTGTTGGTTACACCCTTCACACGTTTTTATTTTTTTCTTTTCAGCTTTCACATCTGCCTGTTCACTACCTCTCGTTTTCTTCTCAGCTGTGGAAAACTGCAATACGTTTAAAAGTAACGAAATAACCCAAAGTTGCACAAACAGACAAAAACCTTTTGAGTTAACTTAGAGTGCTGCCTTGATATGCCAAGGAAGGACTTCTGATATGTCACCAATTCCTATATACACCAGGGCCATGCTATTCCTATATCAGTACAGACTTATATGGCCAGTTAATGCCATCTTGTGCTAGTTATATTGTCACACTCAAGTTTTTCTCAGCAAAACATTACGGTAGCCCTATATTCCCGGATGCTGCCACAATATGCCAGTGTGTAGCCACCGATATGTGGGTACAACTATCTGATGCCCGTTACTGGCTTGCATGCTTACGTGAGATAGAGGCAGGAACCCTCTTTTTTGTATGGGGGCCTGACTCCAGAGGGTTGAGCAGGATTATCAAAAAGAAAAAGGAGTCAAAGGCTACCCTTGCCATTAACTCACAGGTGGTCACCTTGTATTACCAGTGAGGCTAGATCAACATATATACTAGCTCATGAAAAGATCACCAAGAAATAGAAATATTTCAGAACAAAAACGGAAATTTTAATTTCATGCATAAAACATAGTTTAAAAAAACGATTTTTTGAAAACATGTACCTTATTAGGCACGCAGGGTATGCATAACATAAAATCCAAACTGAATATGCATAATGGCTACCTCGCAGTCCTGGTGATAGTTCTGTCTGACCTGGGAGCTCATGGTGATGGACGGCAAACGCTGGCAAGACTGAATCAGTGACAGATTCTCGTGGAAGCGCGCTGGCCTTTAGTTTGTCAGGTAGCTGGGCCTGGCAAAATGTAGGGCTTCTTTTGCTGTGTCTGGGAAATATACCTTTAGTCGCTTGGCTGAATCACTAGGTAATCTGGGCTGCTGCAGACAGAGGGCTCCTTCTCGGTTCTTTTTCCGAGTCTTGTGTTTTTTGGTTAGCACAGTTACGTGGACTGAGTGCTCCTGCTCCAATAGTGCTTGGATGTAGCCCTCGTCTGCAGCTCCCCAGATTACCTAGAAGATTCAGCCAAGCGACTAGAGGTATATTTCCCGGACACAGCCTAAGAAGCCCTACACCGTAGCCAGGCCCAGCTACCTGACAAACTAAAGGCCAGCGCGCTTCCACGAGGATCTTTCACTGATTCAGTCTTGCCAGCGTTCGCCGTCCATCACCATGAGCTCCCAGGTCAGACAGAACTATCACCAGGACTGCGAGGTAGCCATTATGCATATTCAGTTTGGATTTTATGTTATGCATACCCTGCGTGCCTAATAAGGCACATGTTTTCAAAAAATCTTTTAAAAAAAACTATGTTTTATGTATGAAATTAAAATTTCCGTTTTTGTTCTGAAATATTCCTATTTCTTGGTGATCTTTTTATGAGCTGGTATATATGTTGATCTAGCCTCACAGCTAATACAAGGTGACCACCTGTGCGTTAATGGCAAGGGTAGCCTTTGACTCATTTTTCCTTTTGATAATCGCATGCCTACGTACATGTGAAACGAAACAAAGAGGTAATTATTTGCTTTACTGCAATTATATTTTGTCTCTTTTAAATATTCTGTATGCTTTGCTTTCAAACCTTCCCTTCCCGGCATTTTCTTTGCAATTCATATTGAAGTCCTGTCATTGCAGCTCACAAATTATATATGTGTGCTAATTCAGCCTATATAATATCTTGTCTAATGCCACATAAATGCATTTCAGATTTCTATTTTAAACTGGTAGGCAAGAATGCATTATGTCTCCTGATTACCTGCAAGACCCTAAGCACAAGCTAAGAGCCAGAAGAGGTCACTCAGTTTGGACAGGAAGTCCTGAATTCCCATCTTTTCATTGTAAAACCTACACTTTGCACACCCAACTAGCATTTTCAAAGGCCTACATTCCGAATGCTGTCACTTTTCTTGTTTGATTTTATATGCTGAGTGTTACATATGCTGAAACATTCTACATGTTGTGCTGCAAACCCAAACTCATCACAATGGTTTTAATCAAGAGTAAGAGTAAATTCAATTTCCTTGAGAGTTAAATCCTCTCCTCCACCAATTCCGTTCTGCTTATCTTGCATACTCTCAGTCGCACAGAGAAAGCAAGACATTGGCTGCTGCAAAATGAAGAAGAGCTGTAATTCTGTTCAATTATTCTGTATAATCTGCTTTCAAACACCAGATCCCTCAAATTTTCTCTGCCACTCAGGTTGAAGCCTTGTTGGAGTTACAGTCCACAAACTATACAGCTGTGCTACTTCAACCTTTGTAATGTCTTGTCTAATAACTTTCAGGTTTGTGCAAGCAATGTATAGTCATGATATAAAAGGTCATGTTTCAAATGTCCATAGGTTGTCATCATATGCAAGTACAACCTCAAACGTCTCAGTATGACCATTGTATGGCATTGCCTCATATGTCTGGTATAGTCGAAATATGAAAGGCACATTCTTACATTTTGCAGTGCTTCCATCACTTGCCAAGTGTACCCTAAACATGTGCATTACGCCCATTCTGGGCCAATTAATTCCTCACGTGACCAGTATAATCACTGTGTATAAGATACATCTCCAAATGTCCAGCTGCTGCCGTCATATTCCAAGCGCGGCTTCAAATGCCGCAGTACTACTATTGTATGCTGCGTATGCTTACACACAATTATATCCCCACATGCTCAGGTGCAGCCATCTTATGACAAGTAGTGCCTCAAATACCCTTTTTACTGCAATGCCGCATATGACTGGTATCATCACAATATGTTGGGTGCAGACTTACATGCCCAGAAGTAGCCATTATATGCCAAGTGCATAATGAAATTCCCTAGTGCTACTAAGTATTCCCTACTTTGCTATGCATAGCTCCAGTTTAGGTACTGCCCTCATATGCCAAGTGAAGCGTTAACTTCCTGTCCCTGTACCGACTTCCTATTTCAGCCAATGGCGCATATTCCTGCTGTAATCACCAAAAGTAAGGTACAGCCTAACATGTCCAGGCACAGACCTAATACACCAACTCTCAAATACTTCCATCCTATGTGAGGGAAAGCATAAAAAAGTCTGGGTAGTCATCATGTGCTCTCATCATGCTCCCTGTAAGTACCTATCATGTGCCCCAAGTCACATTTACCTTAAGGGACCGCCTGACCCCCACATCTTCAACAGCTGTGGAAACTGAGCAGGCCAGCAGCAGGTTTTATCATGGCGGGGGGAAAACTTCAAAAGCAACGTTGAGCGTGGGATACATACGTAGGAAAATGTTTGCCATAGGCTCCTTTTAAAGGGACAATTTCTACTGCAATTTCTCATGGCCCACGCTCTCCTCTACTTTGACCGTGCTATCAACTCCCTGCTCATGCGTTCAGAGTAGGAAGACAGAGAGGGGTGGCTGGTTGTTTGAAGCACCCCCCTCACCAAGGGCAGTCTGAGCATTGATCACTAGTCTGAATGCAGACAGAAGATAGGCAGTCACTCATGAATCAATAATAAATAAATAATGTTGCTGTGCTGGGCTGCCCTAGGCCCATCCTGAGCATGAGGTAGGGTGACAACTCATTCCACACAAGTTTTCTTTGTGATCTGTGTGGAGCCTGAAGTGCTCCACGCAACTAGACCAAATGTCACTGCATTGTGTTTGATTAAGTGCCTGGTAAGGTGCTAGAGGTGTGGCCCCAACAGTATTATGTCAAGCGAAATCAACAAAGTTTGTTTTGAAGCTTCTTTGTGACTATGTGAGTCACATACATCATTACATTGCATTGGCTGTTTGACAATGATGTTTAACATGTTAGGGGGTTGCTAGGCCTACTTTGAACTCCACCGCTTGGCAATGAGCTAATCTGCCCGAGGAATGGGGTAAGCATCTGTCTTTGTGACAGAATCGACCCTACTGTAGTCCACACAAAAGCAAACTTCAGTCTTCCCACTACTGGTCCTTTTAAGGACCAGTGCCACTGGGCTAGGCCAAGGGGTGTGGGATGGCACTATCACTCATAGGGGCATCATCTTGTAAACTTCCTCCTTGATGGTGTCCATGACCTTATCAGACATCCGGTGAATCCTACTCTTCACCAACTTACTCCAGTTTCCACATCATGGGTGCACCAATCTGCGCAACCAGGAGTTAGTGGAAACAGACCGGCAATCTGTCCCAGTAACCAGCAACAGTTTATCAATCACTGTTCTGACAGTTCAGTTGCAACACTGAGACCTTCAACTGACCCATCTGTGTCTTCAGTGTGCAGAAGGTCTGGGAGGGGATCGGTCTCCTCCTCAGCCCCTCCATCTGTCATTAATGCCATGACCAAGTCACCCTGGCTATAATGGAGTTTTAGCTGGTTGACATGAAAGACCCTGCACATCGGTTTAGGTCCTTTTACCTTCAATGAGGTAATTCAACTCACTGAATTTTTCCAGTACACCGTATGGCCCAGTCCACTTGTCCTGAAGGGCACTGGGTTTGGCAGGCTCCATAATCCACACTCACTGGCCTGGTGAATAGACTGTCACTGT
Organism: Ambystoma mexicanum; assembly: GCF_040938575.1. Classification (NCBI taxonomy): domain Eukaryota; kingdom Metazoa; phylum Chordata; class Amphibia; order Caudata; family Ambystomatidae; genus Ambystoma; species Ambystoma mexicanum. The sequence goes on from NC_090923.1 coordinate 753,635,040, forward strand.
GGCCTTCTGGTTGTGCCAGTGCTTCATCAGCTCCTGACTGGCTGTTAGGTTTTTCGTCAACTGTTCCATGTATTTTGCCATTCTAGAATGGAGGACAAGTACATAGTCCATCCAAGTACATTGTCCACCACATCTCATGTAGGGGTTGAGAGGTTGCCTTTCCATCCCTCTATCACTAGACTGAAGGGACCTTGTACAGGGTGCCCAAACAGAAGCTCAGAGGGCCTAAACCCTACTCCATTCTGTGGCATCTCCCTATTTGCAAACAGTAGGCATGGCAGGAACATTTCCAATGTCCTCCTCATGTGCTCTTCCAAGCCAGCTATCATGTCTTTCAGGGTCTTGTTGAACCGTTCAAAAAGCCGTTTTGTTTGTGGATGGAACGATGTAGAGAACCGGTAGGTGACTCCACACTCTTTCCACACATCCTTTATATACGTTGATATGAAGTTTAATCCCCTGTCAGAAATGATTTCCTTGCGGAATCCAACACAGGCTTTGATGCACCTCAGAGGGGCAGCCTCAGGGTACCTAGTGATGTGGTCTATACCCAACAAGATGTATCTGTTCCCTGAGCTGGTTTGAGGATCCAAAGGACCAACAATATCCATTCCTATTCTCTCGAAAGGACGCCCAACCACGGGTTATAGAGTTAAGGGGGCCTTTGTGGCACCACCTGACTTGCCAGAAGCTTGACAAGTCGGGCAGGACCAGACAAATTAATTACGCCAAACTGCGGCCAGTAAAAGTGTGCAGTAAAAATGTGCAGACAATTGGTAACAATGACTTAGTCACTCCCAGGTGACCCGCTAAAGGAATTTGGTGAGCCAAATCCAAAAGGAACTTTCTGCGGCACTGGGCTATCACCTTCTGGTGCCCTCGCCCTCAAGTCTTTTGGCTCACTGTACAGGAGTCAGTCCTCCGAGTACACTTTGAACAGGCCAGGGACCTCATCCTTAGCCTGCTACTCTGCCTGCTTCCTCATGCCTGACAGAGTGGGGAACTCTTTATGGGTTTTAAAGAAGTCAGTCTGATCAGGGCCCCCAGCTGATGCAAACTCATCCAGCTTGTCAGGCACTTTAGATCTGAGATCACCTGGTCCTCCGCCTCAGGTTTCTGCCCTGCACCATGCAACTCTGAAGTCACTGAGTCGCCTGCTACCAAAGTAGGGTCCACCGCTACTGGCCCCTTTCCCGCAGGAGTAGGTGACTCAGCAGTCTGTGAAACTGGACTAGGGGCTATTGGCCACACTGGTCCCTCCAACAAGCCCTCTGGAAGCACTCCAGGCCTTAAGGCTCTGAGAGTCTTCAATATAGTGGTCTCTTAGGCCATCGATCTTATTGCCGCCGCAATTATCTCAGGATCAGAAAGATCACTATCTAACAGATATGGGATAGGGATGGAGTCTTTCACTGCTACAGGGTGCTGGGTCGTTTCACCTCTTCAGCTGAAGTCTACTATCGCCAAAGGGGCACTTACTCTTTCCGTCAAAACCACTGATGCTACAATCAAGCACATTGATATACTGGCCTGGCTGTATTCATTGCTGGGTGATGAGCTTTGAGGCTATCCGTGGTGTCTCTGACCATAGGAGTTCTGTGTCCATTGATATACACGTGTTCTGGATAGAGTTGAGCATTATTGGGAACTGAGACCTCTTCTGGAGACCTGGTACCGTTCTCACTCAGTGTAACCAATCCACATTTGGCCACTCCTTGGCCTTGTGGGAAATCCTCCTCTAGGAGGCCCACACTAATGTTGGCCTCTTCCATGAGTCCAACATTCACTATGGCTTGTTTGGGTAAGCCCTTGAAAGCAGGAAGCCCTTTCCTATGATCCAGCTCCTTGCACATTAAGCAATTCTTTGGGGATGGAAATGTAGGTGGCCCAGTGTTAGGGGTGCGTGCCCTCTTCTTTTGGGTGTGTACAGTCAAACTAAATTCTTGGAATTTCCCTTCACTCTTTTGGTGACCTGACTTCCAAGAGGAATGAGTTGGTGTACCCTTCCCATCCTTGTTAACTTTTTTTGTCTGAAGGTTTCTCTTCTGGTTTAGGTGTGCTTGCCTGAGTCTTTTTACTGGACTTGATTACTTACAAACATGTTGGTAGACATTCCAAGCTCCCTAGGGTCTGTAATAGTCTTGTCCACAAGATGCTGTTGTAGGTCAACCTCACAATTCTTCAATACATGCTCTCATGCAATCAAAAGGTACATCCATTAAATGTGTCAACTTTGTTACCAGACACCCGCCCGCTCAGATATTTTTACAGACAATTGTGTGAACGCTTCAAATGTGTTGTGGTAAACTGTGGTCACACTCTAGGCTTTTAAGGCACAGAGAAATTGTGTGCTGTGCCTTTAACTTCATAGGACCTCCATAAAGCCCAGCAGGCAGTGTGCACTGTGGCAGCAGAGTATTGTGGTCTTGAGGTGCTGAATGGCTGGTGGGCACCCCTCTACACCTCGGTTGACACTCCCCTCCACCTCCCCCCCACCCTTCTTCCCCTCGAGCAAGGAAGGTGTTGACTGTTCAGGACATGCGGAGGATACCAACAAAAGGTGCAATGAGTGGTTAGTCGACCGGAAAAGATAACACACGAGCAGCGGCTCGGACGCAAAATGACGAAGACAAAAGTCTGCAGAGATGGGGGTTGGGTGGAGTGAAGGAAAACATGGTACCAGCAGTAAATGCTGGTAAAATCACTGACTATTACAAGCAGGGCAAGAGTGGACAGCTGGATGTTAAGCCCTTGGGAAAGGAAACTGCCTGTGTTATTAATGTGTCTGACTGTGACTTTGGGGATATCGATGGCAGCTTATTGATGGCTGTGCGCTATACATTGGAGGCAGCCACTGGCATACGGGTGGAGGAAATGCCTAGATGTACCTAAATTGAGGTGCCCACTGCTCAGGCTGTGATCTCGTACTCTGAAAGTCCCCTACAGCAACAACTGCATGACATCTCGCTCCCCGGTGATGATGAAAACCAATGGCTATCTATATCCCCTGATCTGTATCAAGATTCAGAAGCAGTTGAAAGGGACCTGAGCATCTCAAATGGGTGTGATGGCTTCAACCAAACTGAGGGAATTAAAATCTCAGTTGATGTAGTACACTTTGCGGTAAAGCTGTTATTGAAGCTATGTGGGGTAATAGTTAATGGTGTACAGAGCCAAGGAAACACCCTGGCCCTACCTGAACGGGGCTGGGTTGAATGTCCCAGGGGAAATGTAGTCCTACATTGTGAAAGGGCCGTATTTCATTTGAACAGACAAAGGTGAGCCCTTCTGTGGCCTCAATCTTGATGGACGCACCATTATCGGAAACATTGATACAGATCACTAGAAAAGAACAAAGGTTGGCAAAGAGGGCAACAGCCTGTTATAGTGCTAACTAAAATGTTGTAGTTGGTATCGAAACCTCTAAAGCCCTGTTGCCTCAACTTTTGAACTCTACAGCCATATCCCACGAGATAGGCTTCAAAAGGAAGACCAAGAGAAAAGTGACTAGAAAACAAGGAGGCTGCCGAAAACTGCCAGAACAGTGACTAGTTGGCTATTGGACGATGGAGGACCACAGTGTCAAACTGGGCATGGCGGTGGTGTAAGTGAAGCTGTGGAAACCATCAATCCTCACTCCCAGAAGCAACCAATAGTGCTTCTGTAAAAATAGCCCCTGAACCGACTATCATCCAGCAGAAATATTCATGTGGCAATTCCCCACAGATGGACGCTGGTGAAGCAGATGGTTTGAGATCGCCTAGGCAACTGGATGAAAATATATTTACACTGGGGAGAGGAGCACAGACTTTTTCGGGGAAAAGAACAAACAAATTTGACCTCCTGTCAATCTGTAACAAAGTGCTTCCATTGTGGGTTTTGTCATCGGCCAACTTCAGTTTTGTTGAGCCAGTGAACCATGCGGGTAGTAGTTATGTTAGGGTCCATTGTGTCACACCTGAAGTTTCGGCACTTGTCCAAACCCACCAAGAATCGATCTTAAAGGTGGGGTATTGGGTGGATGCCCCAACACATGTGTGATTACAGGAGAATGTGCCAGCCTAGTTATTCTCCCAGGTTGTAAAGTATCAGGTGGAGTACTTCACAAGACTGTGGGGGAAGGACAAGCAACACAAATCAGCACAGACGACGTCCAGGGATGGGAATGGTTTAAAAGACTAATGAAGAAAAATCTGTTGGAATGTGCATGAACAGTAAAACTACCAAAATTGGAACACCGGGGGCACAGAAATGTTTTGAGTAAGACCGTGTCACTGCCGTTTTTGTGTGAGCATGATATTTTATTTTTGCAGGAAACGTAGTTGACCAAACCGATACAGCTAGAAGGGTATGTGATGTTACAACATCCACTGGCAAAAGGCCCAAGTGGCCAGCCATTTAGCAGACTGATGGCAGTAATTAGGGAAAGCTTGGGTCTCGAGAGTGTGAGAATGTTATGTGCAACTGTTAAAATGATGGCCATTGAGGCAAGGGTTGGAAACAGCAGTGCCTGTTGTACGGTACTAATGGTAAATTTGTATATACCATCACTATTAGTGAGTACGGATGTTGAGCAGAAAACCAAAGACAAGGTGCGCGCCGAGTTGTTTTCCATTGATGGCAATGAGTGGGCAATAGTAGGTGGTGATCTAAACGCATGGTATAGGGATTCAGAAAAATGTGGAACCTACAGGTCTGTACACCCAGTTAGTGTGTTAAAACAGAGGGGGAATACACAGAGGGCCTGTTGGGTATCCCTTTTGAAGGATGGGGATTGTTTATGTTGAAAAGTAGATCTAAGGGTGACCAGTCAGGGAAGCCTACGTGGTCTCAGAATGACAAAACATCAACCCTTGATTACCTCTTTGTTAGCACCGAATGCGCAGTGATGGTGAAGTCACTGCATGTATGTGGGTAAAAGTACAGCATTCATTCTATGATGTTATTGGCACTCGAAATGGGTTCTCCTGGGCCAAAAAACAAGGGAGGGGCTGGTAAACCACTCTGGTAACCGATTCTGCTGGACAGAAACAAATATTACCAAAGCTATGTGGGCCACAAGGTGTCTCTATAAATATGAGCTACCCAATTTTGTTATGTTCTGTGTATCAGAGATGGGTGATCATTTCAGCCAGTTAGCCCAAGTGACCAGTTTTCAACCACAAAAACAGCTAGTGGTTAACAAGCATAAAACCCTTTTGATTATGAAGTCCAGGTAGCAAAGCGGAGCATGCACAGCACAATAGGAGTAGCACAAAGGTACAGGGGTGCTACCGAATACATTGAGATGGGAATTAGAAAACATAAAAAAGAGTAATCAAAATGACTGATAGAAAGGCAGGGGAAATTAAAAAATGCCCACTGGCAGAATATGATTCAAGCCATATGCCGTAGGAGTACCCGAGAGATCTGGCAGCACTTGTCAAAAGAAAAGTGTGATGAGAAACTGGAATTAGCAAACCAGTACCAGCATTTAAATGGGTCCAATACATAGCATCTCAACACACAATCATAAGGCCAGGGATATTTGATCACATCCCACTAGCATCTTGGCCACTCCAGTTCACGACAGATGAAGTATATACAGCAATTGTCCATCTTCAGGGATCATGTGCAGCACGGCCAAATGGAGTTTCAAATGTCGTTCTGAAGGCCAACCCTGTTTAGCAGTTGCTGAAGATACTGTAAATAAGATCTGTAATGATGTGTGTTATTGAAAGATTGGCAGTGCACTATATTGTTACATGTGTACAAAAAAGGTGATAGGGAAGCACTGGAAAATTACTGATTGCTTTCTCTTCTTGATGTGTCTGGAAAGCTCTTTGCCTCTCTGGTTTTGGCTGAATTGCAGAAATGGGCAGAAAATGCAACCGCATTGCATCCTACACAAACAGGGTTCAGGCCGGAGTCTAGTACCAAGCAGAATATTAGATTGTTAGACACAGTGATGAAGGGGAACACTGGGAATGTCAACCCGGCAGTATACATAATATTTGTCGACTTTTCTGCAGCATTTGTTTCTGTGAATCATACTAAACTATGGTCCAAGTTGTTAAAGTTGGGTTATCTGGATTTGCGAATGGATATTGTTATACGGTTTCACACCAGCACAAGTGTCCAAGTGAGACTAAATGATAGGCAAACTCTGAGCGAGGATGTAATGAAAAACAGGTGGGGTATGAAAAAACAACAGGGTTAATTGGGCTCAAAAAGCCAAAAGTACTACTGCCTTCCCAAACCGTAAAACAACAGTACTGGTACACAAAAGGACGGTTCCTTGAGAGAACAAAGGTATATTTGCAGTTGAAGGCAAACATGTGTGATGTGCAACTTGGAGTAGTCACAAAGGTAAAATACAAGATGATGGCCCTCGGGAAGAACACCCTGGGGGGAGGGGGTTGCTTGTCCCTAGACAGAGGATGGTGCAACACCTGTCTAAGAGGGATAGGTCAAGAGACTGTCCCTGACTCTATACAAAGAATGCAGTTATTTATACAACACACTCAATCTTGTAACCAACAGCCTAACAGGGGGGGGGGCAACCATCGGTGGTGAAGGTGCCTACGAGAGGGGAATTAGATCTTGTAGTCTGAGGCCGAACTGCTTCAATTAGCATGTGGGGACTGGGGTCATCGGGATTTTAAGCATCTTTAATTACCCTGATGGCTCCACATTCTCTGCATGCTGATGGTTGCCCAATGGCTGGGAATGTAAAACACAATATATTTTCTTAAAAACACAAAACCCAATAGCTCTGGGGCTTGCTATGGAGGGAACCCAGACTGTGTAGGTTCTTCTTGAGTTATCACTGTACCCCCTATACCTTAAATCAGTAAAGGGCGACTAGCAATGTTCATTGCTAATGGCCAGTGACCACAGCCTTCAGGCCATGCCCATTGTATATGTTTCAGCACCACTGGCCATGGCCAAAGTCCACAGTCAGTACTTTATATTTTAAATCTTTAAAAGGCTACTAGAATCTGGAACAGGCTACTAGACATGGCCTTTGGTGATGGCCAGTGGCCACAGTCTTCGGCCTTGCTCACTGTAGATTTTACAAAACAACCAGGTTTTCAGATATTTAAAATGCTACCTAGTCACCGGCCATGTCCTTGGCCAGTGATTGTTCACCCCAACCTCACTGTACCTGTAGAAATATCTTTTTTTTTTTAAATAACTTTTTCCTCATAACCAAGGCTATAATTGCATTGTACTACATATAGCCTGTCGTTTTCGCATAGCCACGATTATCTGCAAAAGTGGTGAAATAACAACACTCCCTTGGACCCCCACTCACTCCTCACTCAACAAGTGTCCCTCTGCTCATAGGAAGGTTCCCCCACTCCCACCAACTCCCATGTGCCTCGTCAGCCCTCTCCCATACTTCTTCAAAAACACTTGTTCTTCCATGTGACGCACTTTCATTTCCCGATTTTGTTTTCTGTGATAGCTGCGATTAACAAACCGAATAAACGCAGTTATAGTGAAACTTTCATGCTGCAAACTTGTTCCCCAGCCCACCTCCAACTCTCATATTTCACATGGAGCCCTCACCCCCAACCACAACCCTGATGCCATTTCACTGTTTTTCTGACTCCAAATGCTAGTTTCATACTTTTCATTTTCGTGTACCCTCGGGTATAGCCACGGCTAACTCTCATATAAAAAAAAGGATGGCGGATTTTTCATTTCTGAAAAGCCTTCCTGCAGCAATGCATCATGGGCATATAGTTATAATTTGGGAGAAGTGGTCACACCCTTCTCTGTCAAATATTTGTTTTTAAACTACTGGACGAAATAACCCCAAACCACAAAAGGATATCGAGTCAACGCTTCGTGCCCAAATTGTTTCAGACCTGGTCCAAATCCACCCAGTGGTTTGTGCTGTTCAGTGGAGCAAAAAAAGTACCTTTATTGTCTATGGAAAATGAATGGGGTTAGGCTAAAATTGTTTTGTTGTTTTCTTAATAACATTTTTATTTTTAACAAACCCTCCCCAATCATTCCAGTCTTGTGGGCCCCAGGCATACATAATTGCCTGCAACATTTCAGCCACATCCGTCACACGAGTCAAACGTTATTTTTCAATTTCCAATCCGTCTCACCTTAACTATACTGCAGTGACCACTGCACTGACTAACATCCCACTTAGATCTGGTGCAAGACTTAGTTCATTGGTGGTAAGTGAAACAAACATAACACATGCATACAAAAAGACTCTGTGAGTAGGTGTATCACCAGTATGAGTCATCCGTGCAACTACACATGTGAATTCTTTTGTCAAATGAAATTCAGAACCCTCACAAATTAAGAACAGAACTCTTAGATGGTGAGATAGCACAGCGTGCTTAGTGCTCAACCCGTGATATCTGTGTGCAGCCTGCTGTGGCAGGTATGAATCCTGGCAGGATCAATTCAGCCTTTCATCCTTCTGAGGTCAATGAAATGAGTACCACAATGTGGGATAATAATGTCTTCTGTTATTTGAGCACTCTGGGACCTATGGTTGTGTAGCGCTATATAAGAAATAACTTATTATTATATATGACACAGTAAATTCTGTTGTCACTTAAACAATTGACTTATAAATATCAAACAGTTTACAAAATGTCAACAGCCCCGAACCACATAAACAATTCATATGAAATTTCAAATACAAAATCCAACACTCCATACAAAAATTGGTTGAAATCTTATATAATGAACAAATTGTCGTTTCTCATCAATTACACATAGTCAATGTGAATATGAGGTACAAAATTCAACAAATCACGAAAAACAGGTCATAATTATATGTGATGAACAATTTTTGTTTCTTAGATACAAAAAGGCTTAGCCCAACATATTTAACTTCCCTATTCTATTAGATATTTATAAATGAAATTATAATGAGTTCCAAGAAAAAGATTGGTGAAGCGGAAAACCCTGCCTCAAAGAAACCCAAGCAGGTTCCTGAGATGGAGGATACCCCAAGCCTCTCAGATGTCTACAAGACTATTCTTCAGGTGGCGCAAGATGTAAGTGATATTAAGCTGACTATGGCTGAGCTTAATTTGAAAACTGGACAGCTGGATGGCAGGGTCACTGATTTGGAAAAGATCTCTCTGACTATGAGCTCTGAGATTGCAGGCAGCTTTCAGGCTTACAATAAATTGAAGTCTGACTTGAAGAAAGAAAAAGAACAGCGCTTGGATTTGGAATTAAGGATCAGGGCAAGAAACATCAGATTGGTTGGTGTGGAGGACTCTGCTGGGGATGATGAAGACTTGCCTTCCTTGGTTATTCAAGTTTTTAGGGACAGTTTTCATTGCTCTACTGTCAGGTTGGAGGACATTGATAACATCTTTCGGATTGGTAAACACCTGAGTGACAAAGCAAGGCATATCTTGGAATGCATTCTAAATCTCAGGTCTAAGGAGTGCTTCATGAAAGCTGACAGGCAAGTGGGGAATGCGACATACAAAGGTAAAGCTGTCTTTGTTTATCCTGACTTCCCCAAAGAAATCCTGATTCTGAGGAGATCCTTTCGGGGGGCTAAAGAACTGCCCAGACAGCTTACACTGAAGGCTTTTCTAAGTAAAAATAATGTCTTGTCTATTGCTTTTCCTGATGGGGAGAAGAGCACATCAGATTCTGCCCTTGCACTTGAGTGGCTGGAGACATATAAGAGGGGCCTTCTTGCATCTGCCCTAAACATGGAGTAATTTGGGTTGGCATACACCCCCCCCCCGCATTCCCCTCATGTATTTGGGACTTTTGTTCTAGGTTTTGTTAATTTTTACAAGTTTGTTATGAGTTTGGCAATTTTAAAATGGCGCTGTGTTTAGATGACAGTTAACGTTTAAATTAGGCTATGGAACTTTAGCTTGCCTTCATTCGCCATGTGGATTGCTGCCAGCTCGTGTTTTCATCTCGCGGCCTCGGTACGTGCTTCCTGCTGCTTGGGCCTTATTGAGTAAAGGACCTTCCGTGCCACGTGATGCTGCCGTGTACGTGCGTACCCAGCCAGCTGTTCGGCGTATCATTCCTGGGTGGACCGCACGTCAATGGGAACTTGCCGTGGAGTATTCGTTGGTTGTAAAGGCTGCCTGATTCAAGGAGGATCCGTGAGTGGTTGGTGTCGTGGAGCGTGTCACCGGACACAGAGAGGTATGTGACTGTCTCTGTAGAAATGACTGGTGCCCCTCGAGGGACATGGAAGATATTGATGCCGGCGTTTACAAGGCTGATGTCATTCTGCCTCAGCCGGCTTCCGCGTGACTTTGCTAATGTCAGCAAGGTTGCGCAGGGACAATGCACCAATGAACAGGATCCATGGATCCAGGCCCGGGGATCTGTCTGTGGAGTATGCTGCGTGGGGGATGAGCATTCGTTTGGCAACATCTTTTGGCAGGATTTCGACACGGCAGGGTTCCAGCGCCTTGTGGCGCTCCCATGTGGATGTTTCTGGCATTTCTGGCCCCATCACAGTATGATAAGGTATGAGCAATGGGATATTATCAAACAGGGGTTGGAAGCACCAATTCATTGCTGCCCTACATAAGGCCCCCGAGCATCAGATCCCAAACTATGGTGAAAGATTTTTAGTAGCCTGACATTGCGTCAATAATCGACAAGGTGGAGCAGGATAGCCTACGCTAAAGTGGAGCATTGAGCACAGATGGAGAGATAACTTTACAGTACCATTTTTATGACGTTTTATGAATTTATAATTTGTGGGGGATGTGCTTCTGGTACTTCTGGAACTGCAAACATGGCCACCACTCAGCATGGACTTTACGACACCCATATTTTTGTTGGAACAATGAAAAGAGGATGTGGTTGCGGTTTTGTGGGATTTGGGTAGTCTGGTACAATGTCAAAGATGTCTGTGGGGTTTCATAAACGGCATGTTCTTCTTTGTGCATTTATGGATATGGAGCTAGGTTTGCCTTTATGTTCTTTTGACATGTTATGATACAGTATATTTATGTAATTTAACTGCTTATATGGTTCAGTTTGGTGCCTGTTTATTTCTCAAACTGTTTATAAGGTTTTTTGGGGGGGACGGGGGGCTGGAGGTGTTGGGTATATATGCAAATATTCTTACTTGGTTTTGATTCTGCTTTTTTAGAAATAATTTCTTGATGTATTATTGTTGATTTAAGGTTCCTTGGGGAGGTTCTGGGGATGGTTTGGAATGTTGTTTGTTAAATTGTTTTTTGGGTTGAATAGACTTCGTAGCCTTATCTGTTCTTTTTGTTTTTTACTTTTTGTTTTTGGTTCATATGTATATGTGCATCTTTTTCATGTTTTTTCTATGCTAATTTTACTTTTGAGGTTTTAGACCTTCATGTTGTAATGATGGCCTCACACAAATGTGGGGCGGACAATGATCTCTGTGTGGTCTCTTGGAATGTGAATGGGGTCAATAATTTGCTTAAGACAAAGAAGGTGTTTCATATGTTACAGGACATGCATGCTGACATCTGTTTCTTACAGGAGACTCATATTTTGGCGGATGAAATCTCTAAGTTGGAAAAGGAGTGGGTTGGTTCTGCTTATGGCTCTTCTTTTTCGTCTAGGTCGAGAGGTGTGGCCATTTTGTTTCGGAAGAAATTGCCTGTTAAATTTTTAAGAGAATGTGCGGATAAGGATGGTAGGATGATTGCCTTGTTGGTGGAGATTCAGGGGGAATTGTTGACGCTCTGCAATGTGTATGCTCCAACGGTGGACAACGGCTCCTTTTTTAGAATGGTATCACAGACCCCTTTAGATTTGAATAATCAAAATGTTCTTCTTGGAGGCGATTTTAATACTGTGGTTGATCCTATACTGGATAGAAGTCAGGTCAGGCGTGTGCTGCGTTATGATCATCATCACGGGGCATTTAGATCGCTCTTGGATGAACATGATTTAAAAGATACATGGCGTCTGAAGAACTTAGACAAACGTCAATACAGTTTCTTTTCTAGTGCTCATGGTGTGTTTTCATGGCTGGACATGTTGTTTTCAGGTGGACAGGTGTCAGAAAATGTTTTCTCAAGTAAAATTGGTAATATTTTATTGAGTGATCATGCCCCTGTAGTGATGCATTTGAGCCTTACATTTCTGTGTGTACGGACTTTCTCATGGAAACTGAACACCTCTATCTTATTAGATGATGATATATTAGAGCGGATTGTTTCAGAAGCAAACTATTTTGTCATGGAGAACCTCTCAGAAGAAGTCAGTGTGGCAAACACGTGGGAAGCCTTTAAATGCTGTATGCGTGGAGTATGCTTGGGGTTATCTAGTGGTAAGCGGAAGAGGGAGGAGAGGAACAGGATTGAACTTGATTTACCTATTGGTGAGATCTCTCGGGATTTGATGCTTGATCCAACTGACTCTCTTAAATTGGATACTTTGAAAAAACTTAAAAGAGAAATGGAAGACTTTTTGTCACTGAGGGCAGAGCATGGCCTGTTCTATTCTAAATGTACTTTTTTTGAGAAGTGAGAACGTTGTGACCAATGGCTGGCATACCGGTGGAGGAAAAGGATTTCGGAGTCTGCAATTGCTTCTATAGTGGACCTGGAGGGTAGAATTACATTTGATCCCAAACAAATTAACTCAATTTTTCGTGATTTCTACGAGAATCTGTATAGTAATGAGGCTGGTGTTACTGGTAGGGGTGAGGACTTTTTTGGCAATTTGAACCTGCCTAAGGTTCAGGATGCTGAACGTGATCTTCTTGGGGATACAATTACCGTGGATGAGATTAAGAGTGCGATTTCTGGGCTGAATGTTGGGAAATCCCCGGGCCCGGATGGCCTCCCGTGTGATTTTTATAGGATACTCCCGAACTCGGCCTTGGAGCTTTTGAGAGACATGTTTGTTTCAAGTAAACTAGAAGGGACATAGCCTAAAAGTACAACTCACGCGTCTATTTCAGTCTTTTTGAAAAAAGGTAAAGACAGTAATCTTCCGGCTAATTAGTGTCCGATCAGCCTCATCAATACGGATAATAAGATTCTAGCCAAAGTTCTTGCTATGCGACTGGTACAGTTCCTACCAGCTTTGATTGATGAGGAACAATCGGGGTTCATGAAAAATCGAAGTACGTCCAGTAATATCAGGAAATTGTTAATTACCATGGAAATGGTGGACAGAATGTAGTGTGATGCCGCTGTCTTTTCCCTCAATGCGGAGAAAGCTTTTGACAGGGTCAGTTGGGATTACTTGTTTTCGGTATTGAGGAGGATGAATCTGGGTGAGGATTTTGTTTCTTGGGTTGCACTTCTTTATGCCAATCCAACGGCCACCGTTAAGACTAATGGGGTGATGTCGGAACCTTTTTGTTTGCATCGAGGCACGCGTCAGGGTTGTCCTTTTTCTCCTTTGTTATTCATATTGGCGATTGAGCCTCTAGCAGTTTGCATCAAAAATGAACCGGATTTACAAGGTGTTAATTGTTGGGGTGTTATGCAAAAAGCTTGGCTTTATGCGGATGATCTCTTGTTGGTGCTGCAGAATTTGGAAGTGTCCCTGCCCTGCTTGGTGAGGATTTTGTCTGATTATCACGATTGTTCTGGATACAAGATTAACCGCTTGAAATTAGAAGTGCTACCCCTGTCTAACAGGTGCGATAAGACTCTGGTTACGGGGTTAGGGTTTACCTGGTGTGATGTGCGATTGCACTATTTGGGGGTATGGCTTACATATCCGGTCTCCCTTATGGTTGATGAAAACATGAGTGTAGTAATTCAGGATTGCAAAATGGATTTGGAAAGATGGTCACTGCTTAATCTTTCGCTGCGGGGTAAAGTTAATGCCCTGAAAATGAATTTGACGCCTAGAATTAACTTTGTATCTAGCATGCTCCCGTTGAAAATTAGGAGTGGTCATTGGAAAGACTTGGATCGTCTGGTTCAAGAATTTTTATGGGACAGAAAACCTCCGAGACTCAGTCTTTGGAAATTACAGCTTCCAGTTCATTTAGGTGGCTTAGGTGTTCCAAATATTAGGGCCTATCATTTGGCCTTTTCTGCTTGTTCTTTTATTCCATTTTTGACAAGTGAGCTGGATAGCTGGGCAGTTTCAGACTCAGGTGCATATGGGCCGCTGGGCCCGGAGGCCTTGTTGACCACTAATACGAAGATTCTTGGTGGTAGTCTTTTGACTACGTCCTTTTTGTGCAATTCGTGGATTGAGGTCTTGTCATTGCTGGGTCGTGACACATATAAGTGCAGAAGTGCCTCGATCTGGCTGAATCCTAGGATTAGAGATAATTTGAGGACAGTTTTTTGGCCTGAATGGTTTTTGATGGGTATTAAACTGGTTTCTGATTTGGGAATGGGGGATAGGTGGTTGACTGCTGCTGAGATGAGAGAGAGATGGAATTTTGTTGGACTATCGGACTCAGCATTCAGACGCCTGAAGAGGGCGGTAGGTGAGGTAGACTGGTCTGAGTCTTGGGATGTGAAGGCTTTTCTGACTGAATCCGATGGGGAGGGAGGTGGTCTGGCCAGTAGATTGTACAAGTTAATCGTGTCACATTATCAGATCATTATCAGATGAATGACAATCTGCGGAGAGTATGGAGTGAGAGAATTGGGTCTGAAATAGATATTGATGTTTGGCAGAATATGTGTAGTAATGTCTCTCTGTGTTCACTGAACTTGAGTGAGAGATCCCGCCAGGTCAAGATTCTGAATCGAGTGTACTGGTGCCCTGAAAGACTTCATAAAAGAGGTATGTCAGACAGTGCTGATTGTTGGGGTTGTGTTCAGGAAGTAGGATCACTGGAACACATGTTGTGGAGCTGTGTGTGGGTCAGAGATTTTTGGAATAAGGTCTGTGAGGTGTGTGGAAGGATCACTGGTGGAGGGTCAATTCTTGATTTTAGGACGGTTGTCCTATGTGATGATTCAGGGTTGGATGATGTCTGCTCTGCCCTGAAAAAGTGGATCTATAGGGCATTCATTGTGGCCAAGAGATTGATTCTCCGTGGATGGAAAGGTAGGGTCCCTCCGTCCTACGAGGAATGGATCCAAGAAATGTCGAGGACAGAAAAATTGATATACAAATTGAAAGGTAAATTGTCTGCATATGAGAAGATCTGGAACGTGTTTAACGATTTCTTTTAGTTTTTTTTCAGTTTTTATTTTTTCACGCATTTCTGTACTGTAGTTTGCTGACTTGTTTGTTGTTTCTGTATTCATGTATATATTATAAATAAATTAATATAAAAAATTTAAAAAAAAATCCCTATTCTATTGTGGGCTCTTCCTGAGGGACAAAGCAGGTAGGTGATGAAGAAGAGGTTTGGAGATGGAAGTTGTATCTACAATTGAAAAGTGGTGGAAAAAAAAGAGATAGCAAATCAATTATTGCTCTTACACAACTCATCACATGAGGTCAAATTCATATAAGCATATAGTAAGGATTGGAGTCTCCAGTTGTCTCAGAATGAATCTATGTGATCACTGCGTCCCCCCGTAATTCCGCCAAAGAAAATGTTGACTCCAATTACAGTCACCTTTGCCTGCATGCCCTGACCCGCAATCCTCTAACCCACACTCCCCCACTTACCTTTGCTGCAACGTACTTCTGTATGTCCCGCCGACTGCCTTGTACCCCTGCAGGTTCAGTTCTTCCCACTTTTTTTTTTCATAAACTTTGTCCCCCGCTCTCCATGTAACAGAAGTGGGGGATACCCCCTCGACCTCCTGACACCCTCGCAATCCACGCTCCCCATAGTTGGTGTAATGGGGGTTGGGAATTTTGTACTGTGCTCAGGCGCAGTATTAGTAATGTCGCCACAATCGTGCCAGCATTTTGGTATGATTCCCTCAGAATTCAACAAGGACCTAATTGAGACAAAAGACGGAAAGAAGCATGAGTGGGACATGTCCTACATGGCATAAACTCACTGTTTCAAAAGGGGGCTTGTGTTTGTGCCTATGAGTTGATTTAAATAACAATCGAAAAACACATCTCACATGAGAGAGAGACATAGTTCTTATCTGAGTCTTGTATGAGTTCAATTCCAGGCAGCGCACAATTGGGTTTATTTGGTCAAGTACTGCATGACAAAAAATGGATGACAATTGTAATATGGATAATATAATTAGGCAACATTAACATAAAGAATGTATGAGCTCGCTCTGCTTGAACACTTTTATTCCCCCAATCACAAATTTCTGGATCACCCAAATTAATCAACTTCTGAAGATGAATATGCTGCCTTTACTTAGGTAAGCTTATTCCGATCAGGGAAGTACCTATTCACAGCAAAAGCTCAGACAGCAGATGATTGTCTAAGGACCTGCTCCTTCTCGAAAAACAAGAGGAAATTAGAACGTACACAGAGAAGTGATCTCAACCCAGCCTCTGAGATCAAACATTTAACTTTGAGCAAATGCTATAAAAAATTCTTAAACCAAGAGAAGAAGCAATATTTCCAGGACCATATTTCTAAAACGGGTTCTTCTAATAGAGAGTGTTTTCATATCATCCAGGATTTTAGAGATGTCATTTCCTGAACACTGAGATCTTACCTTCCATTCATTCTGCAACGACATAACCATTTTCTTAACAGAACATTTAAAATATCTAGTCTGTGATTAACTCTAAAGATGTTTTAACTTCCTTACTGCCAGTTCCTAACTCTATTCCTTTGAAATAGGTTTCTCGAATTTTGAATCTGTAACCACATCTCAATTCCTTAAGCTGGTGCTGTTAAGGAAATCATTGGGCTAAACAAATTACCCTGTGCCCCCAAACACTAAATATTTAGTGCCATATAAGGAGGTTGCTACTCCCAGATGGGCATATTCACTGACTCATGGGCATTAGGGCCACTACCTAGAAACCTAAAATTAGCAGTGGCCAGCCCAGTTTTGAAAAGGGTGTCACTGGACCCCACTGACCCTGCTGATCTGGAGCCAATTTCTAATCTGTTTTATTTGACAAAGCTAACCATGAAAGAGTTGGCATGAAAGCTACCAAATAATGTAGAGCCTGACAACATCTCAGATCCTTTTGAGGCAGGTTTCAGACACTTCTATAGCACTGGGCTGCTGATTACTTGGATCCTTGTACATCTAAAAAAGAGGGCAGACCAGAAGGAAGTGTGGATCTGGAATCGACAGCTACATTTAATACAATTTCACCCAAACTACTCTTGGCGAGATGGGCTGATGCTGGTTGCAGTGGTGTGGGTCTTAAAGGGCTCTACTCCTTTCTGGATAGGTACCAGAAAACGGTAAGGCTCTCACTTTTTTGCTGGGACTTGATGTGCACAGTCCTTCAGGTCTAGGCATTCTCTCAATTACTATTCGATATTTATATCTGTTCCCTGTGAGAAACCTGATGGTGTTCTTCCACCTACTCCCACGGGATCCTCTATTCAGGTGGCCAGGGGAGGGCCATCGCTCTTGAATCCCAACCCTGTGGGTGCATGAGCGAGGGAGGATCACCTGGGTAGGGGATCCCGAGGTTGTCTGAAGGGGAACACCACAGGTGAGGCGTGGTATCCTAACAGGGAAATAGGGAAGGAAAAGGAAATCCTGGATGTCTTCATGGGCTAAATTGACTCCTACAACTTTTATTCAAGAGTCATGGCCTGTGATTCCTATCCTGTCATTTATAACCGAAAGGGGAGAAAGAAAGGAGTCAGTTACCCGAGAGGGGGAAGGTGGACAACACTCAAGTGACACAAGGACAGAGTTCCTGTATTGAGATCCCTTCATCCTCTACCTGCCCAGATTCCTGTTCCTAAAATCACTCTGCAGACAAGATTAAAAGAATGTCCTATGAACCAAGACCACTCCATAGAAAGGTACAAACTTCCCTACAATCCGATTCTATCTCAAAACCCTTTGACTCAGCTTTCAGGGGGTATTTCTAGACCCATTTCAACTCCCCTCCCCGCTTCCAACAAATACTGGGACGAGGAAGAGGCAACCAGGAGTAGTCCACATTTCCCATAGAAATAACATGGTGAGCATAAGGGAAACCGACGGTAATAAGAACTTAAGCTGGCCCATTGATAGAGTCAGGCAGAGTCAGGCATTTACTAATTATCACTCACACCTGACTCCACTTGACTGTTTTTTCCAAGTATAAAAGGCGTGTTCCTACACAGGTAACGAGCGAACTGGGGACATTGTTTGGACCAGAGAAGCCAATGAGCAGAGAGCAGCAGGATCGATGGCCCAGAGGGGAACGGTGTGCCGAGATGCTGGCCCAGTGTATGTGAGGGCCTGAAGCGTGGCTAGGGAGCCATGTCTCCAGAGAGCCGGAGCCAAGTACCCTGCAGGCTGCTGTTGATGGTCGGAACATTGTTCATTACTTTGGGATACGTGCCAGCCCCAAGTGTATCTGGGGGGCAGATGGTGGGACCCTGAACTCAGGCCCGGCCAGCCAGAATGGACCGCTCGTCATCATACTGCTGCCCGGGTGAGTCTCATGAAAGAGAGAGAGAGAGAGACTTGGGAGCGTGTGGCTGACTGAAGCGGAGTAGGCGAAAGGAATGCAGAAAGCGGCATGCAGCAGAAAAGAGGAAAGAAATGAAAGAAAACTAGTAAAGCACAATAGATTGAAAGAAGGGTGACAAGATCAAGAGAAAGTAAGAGAAAGCAAGCAAAGCAGAGTGTGCAAGAGGTGCAAAGCAAAAGAACTGTAATAAAGAGGGCAGAGTGACCCAAAATGAGAGCGAGGAGTGCAAGCAGACCGGCAGAGTGGAAATTGTGCATGGGAAAGCGGAAAAAGGTGCCACTGGGCAATGAAAGGTAAAGAGGATGCAAGTGGGCACGGAGGAAGTTAAAGAAGGTGCCAGTGGGCACTAGAAAGAGAAGAAGGTATAAGTGTGCAGGAACAGGAAAGAAAGGAGCCAGTGGGCACGAGATGTCAAGAAAACAGGCGAATGGTGAGAGGCCCTAGAACTGAACTTGCGTTTCAACTTGGAAGAGGCCTGAGCTTGGGGAAGGGAACCCTGAGAGGCCTATGAGCTGAATTTTTGTTTGACTTAAAGAGAAGCCTAAGCTTGGGGAAGTGAACCCTAAGAGACCTATCAAAGTGGAATATTAATTATTTTGTATTACTGAAGGAATTGAAGTTTGGAGAAGGGAACCGTGGTACGCTTAAAGAAGAACTGGGTTTTCTTTTGGATTATGTTTTGAACTTAGAATGTCTAAAGATTGGTGAACGGAACCCCAGGCATTAATGACACTGACATTGTTTGAACTATGAAGAAGGTCCTACGAACAGTCCCTTTTGATTGAACTCATTCTTTTGAAGCCAACCAACCTACACCTGGGGAGAAGACCTCCTGAACCAATAATGGTTTCCTACCACGTTTTGCATTTGAAAGTCTTCCTAACACATTTTTGTCAGAGAGTGAGGGCAAGCATAGGTTTAGACACAGACCGATTTTTATTTTGGACTTCTAGACTTCAACAACCCTTAGGAACATCAGTTAAGGGAATCAACCCTTTAGTGTTAGGGCCAGTTCGGCATTACACTAACCCAGGAACTTTAATTCATAAAGGTATTAAAACGAACATCCTTGCGTCTGTGTCTCTCTTGATAACATCTCTGTCTCACATCCCTCAGTGAGGTATATGACAATGTTTGATTTCACAGAAAACACTTCAATCCTTCAACTCTCTATCTATTAGGAAATGCCTCTTGGCTAAACATGCGTGGATACAGTCGAAAAGCGGCCACAAGACAAATCACTGAAAGACTGGCATTTTGGTGATGAGGACGCAAAGGAGTAGT
This sequence comes from Ambystoma mexicanum, assembly GCF_040938575.1. Taxonomy (NCBI): domain Eukaryota; kingdom Metazoa; phylum Chordata; class Amphibia; order Caudata; family Ambystomatidae; genus Ambystoma; species Ambystoma mexicanum. The sequence continues at coordinate 753,654,786 of NC_090923.1, forward strand.
TGGCTGATGCTTCACTGGGTCATGGATCTAGGAACTTACCCTTATTCTTCTTGCACGGTGTAGAACTTGAGTGCACTCCTGGAACCAAAACTGACCTATACTCTCAAGTGAATGACATGGTAAACCAACACTTTTTCACGCTATGGCTCCCACACCAAATCTTAACAATTCTGAACTTTCCAATTCACGTCCAAGTTAATATTGCATTAGTCCTGTCTATCATGACTTTCCAAAGTCGCAGATGCATTGACTTCACTCTGTACCAAATACCACAATTAAATGTTGCACGTTTGATCATGTGACACCTGCTCTGTGTTCTTTGCACTGGTTACTGCTGGGTGAGGTTCAAGTCTCAATATATTCTTCATAGAGCTTGGCACGGAGCTGGTGCCAGTTTGAAGGTAAAGTTTGTCAGGTATACGCCACATAGATCTGTCAGATCTGCATCGTCCCCTGTTTTGGGGATACCCAAATCCAGAAAGAATCACTTTGGCGATAAGGACTTTGCTGTGTGTGTGCGCAGATATTCATTACAACTCCCTTCCCCCTGAGCTGAAACTGATAGGAAGTCACAGAAGATTTAGGATAGTTAAACACCTATTTATTTCAGCATATCTAAGTCACCCGCTGATTATGCTACAAGGTTATGCTTTCCGGATGTGCCTGCTGTTCCCCAGCCGCAGCAGTCCATCTAGAGGCTGTCAGTGGGCTATACAGACCTACATAACATAACATACAACATTAAAAGCGGAGTGAATTCTTTTAAATTGCATATCAGACCCTACAACGCTAATCTCAACAACACATTTTCTGCAAGCCACAATCACAGCATGCATTGACCTCTTCCCGGCAGTTTGTGTAATTATACATCACACTTTTCTCAGACAGGGCCAAAGGAGAGACATTGCTTACTCATTACAAAACTCCTAAGTTTTTCTTCAACTCAGTATTCATCAAATTGAAGAATTGCTTTTCTTTTATGTGAGTTACGGTAAGACCTTTGTCAACAAAACTGCCATTGCTATGTTTCAAGGCGTGAGGCCTTTGCTTACTACTGAGTTATATTCAAGTCCATAAAAAACCTTTAAACTCTTATTTGAACAGATATCAATGAATAATATAATAAAAGCAGCCATGAGACATGGTACAATCTTCCTGGAGATAGCTATAATTTCAAGCCATTTTATTATTTTTTGAAAATGGCAGGAAATCTAAAGGAAGCCACGTGGCCTAAAACCGAAACATATGTCCTCTCATAGCTTTTGGAACTACCTTCAAAACAACGGCAACCAGATGTTGACAATGTTGATGTTTTTTTTTACCTCTTTGATCAAAAGCTTCATCTCACAATGGATTCCACCATTTCATCCCAGTAACACATGGGCCCCAGCACGTGGCCATGGTTCCTGCTCCCTTTTGCTCTTCTCCTCTTCTTTCATCCACATTCACCTTTCGAACAGCCTACTCCCAGCTCTGTCACTTCTGTCAGCTGGTTTGGCAAGCACAGGTCTTTGCGCGAGGGGTCAGACAGGATCTGGTAACAGCTGACAGACAAACAAGCCTACATACCTCTATGGCACGCTGGAGAACAGTCCAAGCCCAGCGTGAATGAATTTACTGATGAACTTCAAAAGTCCTTTACAATACAAGAAACTGACCTCGGGGGTTGTATGCTTATTCTTTGGAGGAGTATGATTCCATTACTGTTAACTGACACTAAAGTCATGCAATCTATGACATTCTCCATCCCTACATTCCTTACCCTCTCTTACTCCGAAAAATATTTCATGTTTGTTTTACTCTGCTCCTCCGTCATCCCACTCTGATGGACTTTCCCATTCCTCCACAAAATAAGATCTGATACCCCGGGCCGGTAACAATAAATCACATCCTGGACAAGCCTCACCTCTTTTAGACCACTATGGTGGTCAGTGCTTCATTTGTGGGGGTGTTTTCCAGGGCTCAGACCTTGCACTTATTTCTGAGCCCTGCCACTTATTTCTCAGCCCAGTTTGATTAAGTGGTAGTATTTTGGTAACGTTATTATTTTAATTGTCGGTCAGTCGTAGTAACACAACAAGCAAAAACAGTGTGACCTACGTTGTAAGGTCAAGGGTAATTATCAATGTTCATGAATAACAGAAGAAAGAAGAAAAAAATGCGATGAGGAAAGTACATCCGGAAAGTGCATTTGAGGAACGTGAACACAACCTATAAATGTAGAATCACAGAGAGCAGGCAAAGGTTGTTGAGAAGTAGAATATCTGCTTATGTATTTATTTATTGTTAATTTATAATGCGCTTAATACCACCGAGTGGTTTCTAAGCGCATGAGAGGGATTCAAACCTGTGTTGCGCTGGGTTGTCTTGCTTCCAAGGTCATCTCGTCGCCCCTGAGCTATCCTTACTATTCCCGCATGTTTTTGGATTGGTCTTCTGCCGTTCACCATGATTACTTATGCCAGAATGTTTCAGCTCAGGTACAGGCAAACACAAGAAACCTAAAGAGACCTGTTATTTATGGTGTCTCAATGGTTCTATGTGGTTTCATTAAAATAATGTACTCAGTGTTAAGTCGCTTCATCATATGTCACTTTGTGGATCTAATTCTTTTAATAGAGGTCTTCCTACCGATCCTTACACCTACCCTCTTCAAACTTTTTGTTCTTGCTACCCCTTTACCTATATCTATTCCATAAATTAATCTATGATGATGTAAATTACCATTGTAAGGAAGGCAAGGTATCAAACAGTAAGATAGGCCCAAGTGATCAGAGTTCAAAGATGTTTATTGAACTTCAATTGGGTTTAAAAAATGCCTATCTAATCCTAAATCTAGATATGGGAGCAAGTTGCGACCATCAAATATTAATAACACAGTCCTAGTCAAGTCTGTCAAAACAAAAGGGCGCACACCAATAAACCTTTTGCCAACCCTTACCTCCACATACAAATAGTGTGGGAAACAATATTGTGCAAAAGAAAAGTGTTCGAGAAATGAAATGTCAGGATATTCGCCGGACCCTTCCCCACGGTTCCAGCGTGAGACAAGCTGGCACACCCGAGCCTAGCACAATCTCTGGCTTCTCTAGCATGAGGATACAGTTAAAAACTTCAACATCGGGGCCTTCTGTGCCAAAGTCTCTTTACCATTCAAAGTCTCTTATTTCAGAGGGCCTGATGCAACATGAGAAAACATTGAAGTTAATTTCTTCTCAGGATTTTTACTTGTACACCTTCTTGGGTGATATATTGCTCACCCCAGGCCCCCCTCCACAGGGCTCAGACCCACTTTAACTCAAAACCTCCAATTATCTCCCTTTGCTGGGCTCGGACCACATTCATCAGGAATTTCACTTGTACACCTTCTCGGGTGATTTATTGCTCACCCGGTCCCCCTTCACCAGACTCAGACCCACTTTAACACAAAACCTTCAATTGGTCTCCCTTTGGTGGGCTCAGACCACATTCATGTACTTTTCCAAACGTTCTCTGCTTCATCAAAATCTAAGACTTTTGACTGTGCGCTCCATTTTGTTTGACCGGTCGCAGGACCACTTCGATTTACATGTATTCATTCTCTTTCAATCGGTCTCCCTACGTCAGGTTCAGACCAAGTTTATCTACTTTTGTCACTTGCTAGATACCTTATAGAGACCTTCGATTGAGCACCCATGCGGTGCTGGACCACTCTATCAAAGGTATTGTAGCTTGTTTTAAAGTTCAATAACTCATCAGCAGTTCAACTTCACTTGCGTCTCTTATCACACGTGTTTTAACAATGTCCATTCCAGCGCTCGCCATACAATATTGCTGCTTGCAACCTTGGCTTCAACACAGACTGGTCTTGTATCGGTCTCCCCAACTCACCGCCTGTGTTGACATCTCTGAAGCTGCTTTGTTCTTGGAGCCAAGGACAGTGCCACAGCGACTGGTAATTCTTGCCGCCTTGATTATTGATGGAGGAGGACCCCGAATATCTCCTACACACAATGCAGGATTCTTCAGCCTGGTTTCCTGGTCTTATGCTTTCTATTCTCGAGATCCCTGGAAAGTAGCGGTTCTGTGTCAAAAGGGTCAAGGGAATTTCCCTCCTTGCGATCCCCTTCAGTTTTGCCTTCTTTCCTCTCTTGCTCAGCTGCCGTCTCGTAACTGCTGTTTCCTCGTGTGCTTTGCCTTGCTCAGAGTGTGCTCTCATGCTCTGCCTTTTATCCGTGTGGGGAAGTGGAATGAAGTCAGGTGTGTGTAATGGGTTTATAGTCATAAAACCGAAAAAAAAATCACTAAAAAAAAATCTCGAAGTGAAAAGGTTGAAAAAAAAAAAGTCGAAATTTTTTTTTAATGATGTTTTTTGTTCGAAATGGGGGGGTTCCCCCCAACCCTCCTTTTTTCATTTTTTTTTTATTTTACCCCTTTTTTTTACTTACCTGACCCCAAAAAAGCATATAATCAAATAAATAAAAAATTCGACTTTTTTTTTCGATATTCTTTTTTCGAGATTATTGTAATTCGAGATTTTTTTTCGGTCTTTTGACTGACCACCTGTGTAATGGTCAGTAATTGCATGACCTCGGCTGACCGTTGTTTTGGGACACATCAGGTATACTGCTCGGGTGTTAGTCTATTTTCTCTCATAGAGGGCTGTCCGTGAGAAAGTATTTGTGTTTTAAAAGGTGGGGGGCAGAGTTCCTAAATATCCAACAGGGTTTATTGGGCTAAAGCTGTTACAGGCAAGGGGATACTGCATCTCACCATCCGGTGTCCCACTCCCACTCCCTGAAGACCCATCACCCAGGTGATCTTCCTGCACTGGTCCACCCCCAGGAACTGGATCCAAAAGTGATGGTCATGTCCTGGCCACCTGGATGACGGATCCTCGGGGTATAATGGGTGAGGCAGCTTCTAGTTTCTCACACCATGTAGTAATGTATTCTGATGGAACAATTGTATACAGTGTTAAAAAGAGTCTTAGGGCCCCATTACACGGATGGCGGTAAGGGTTTACCGGTACCGGTAAGGGTACCAGTGTCGGTAAACCCTTACCACCTTACTACGAGGTCCCTTTGTGGGACCCTACCTTAACGACTGGTTATACCAGCCGTTAAGGACGGGACCCGCAAAGGGACCTTGGAGGTAATTATGGTACCGCAATTTGCGGTACAGTAATTACCGCCTTCCCCATTCCCATTGAGCCCTATGGGGCAAAAATTGGAATGGGGAAGTGCCATGGTGAATTACCGCCCCCACACACCTTGCAATAGGGCGGTAATTCTGCCATTCACCATGGCAGACTCGGTAAAATACCGGCAGCAACCATGGCGCTAATAGCGCCATGGTTACCGCCGTCCATGTAATGAGGCCCTTAGTCCCTCTTCCTAGCCATAGTACCACGTTCTCATCCTATGCTGTCCAAAGCCCCCCTGCCTCATCCTATTCCCTCTTCCATGTTGTATGCCATCTTACTCCGCCAAGTCCTTCTTTTTCACTCTCTCCCTCTCCCTTGCCCTAGTCCCACTTCCTCAGCCTATTCCCTCTATCTTCTCCTAGTCCCTCTTCCTTGTCTTATTTCCTTTTCCTCGTCCAAATTCCTCTTCCTCCCACCCATCTTCATCCCTCTCCGAAGATGTTATTCACCAAAATGCCTGGGGTAGTGAAAGTAACCTCATGCACCAAAGGCACCACAGGAGGTAACATTACACGGCCTTTGACCCTCAAAACATCACAAGAAGGGACACCATGTGACCTTTTACCTTGGTAACATGGCAGGAAGTGGCATCGCAAAAGTAAAACAAAAAAGAATATGTGTATAATTATTAAAATAACAAAAAGGACTAAAGCAGACAAAATGCTATTTAATTTTTCAACCGTATATCAGCTACAGTCCTATCACACATTATAATGGGTGCAGTCATGATATGCTGGGGGCAGACCCAGCAAACTATCAGACCAGGAGGACTGCCTCAGCTGGTCAGTCACACTGACATATTATATCTGTGGAAGCCTTGCTGGTCAGGTATTGCCATAATATGCTATACACTGCTTCACACTTCAAGTATCTCCATACAATGTTCAGTGCAATCTCATATACACTGTAATAACATATTATACTAGGTTAAGCTTCTAACGCCACATGTAATCATCGTTTCGAGGTTAAAGACTGACAAGCCTAAGTGTGGATATCATTGCTAAATACAGACTCAGTCTCCCCTCTTTACTGTCATACTCTGCCAGCTACAGCCTAAAGCCTAGAATTCTAGACACATGATTCAACTTTTTTCATCGTGCAGACTTAACTAGATCAATGTTGGTGATCTCAGTTTGAAAAGTTAGAGAAAAATGAGACACTGTGAGGAGAAGTGATTTGCTCAGGATGAAACATGTGGAGTTGAGTGGTGAAGTGGAGAGGCCGGGGCGTGTTCCTTTTCCACTGTCTGCAATTTACACAGTAGAGCACATCTCCTATCATCATATCTTTTGTTTTTAGACCTACATAGTAAGATTGTTGAATTGTGCTCTCTCTTGAGCAGACACAATTGTCTGTGTTTAATAAAGTAGATATGTGCAGCGCCAAATCACTTTCTCAATGAAAATGAAAATACAAAACATATTTACCAGTTGGATATAACAAGTATGATGTATTGTGATGGGCCTCAGGAGTAACACGAGACCTCGTGGTAATCACCTCATTCACTGAGCAATTCCCATTCCATATGCTGCCTAGGCATTTATTTCCTACATTTGCAGAGGTAAGCAGAAATAACGGTGTATATGCGCATATCGCACATAAGACATACATCAAAACACAGAAACCTAAATCACAAACACAGCAGTCACAGACACACACACACACACGCTCACCAAACAAGAAATGTACACACAAGAAAACATTATCCATACAATAATATTTCTGAATATGCCATGTCAAGTACTATTGCGGAAAACACCTCTCCATCCTGTGATCTTGCTGCCATTTCAATCCACCCAAACATTGATTAAATATCGACCATACACCTAATCACTAGTGCTGAGTTGATTCAGCCTCTAGTGCCCACCCCTGTTTCCTATTTCGGAAAATGTCTACTTTCCTTATGAAAATGGGCAAAGCACACGCTCCATCAGGAATAACTTGTACTGGTGGCTCCCACTTCGGTTTACCCAATTTGTTTGCCCAACAGAATATTTTGAATGGGAGATTTGATCGAATATGAACATTACGATCAAATCTCCCGTTGGAATGGCATTATAGTGAACTTGGGGAGTGGGGACTGCAGGGGTAACGCCCGCACCATTGTTCACTATAATGTCAGCAGGGTTGCTGGGGTGTCCCCTGCACCTGACCACTTAAAGATTAAAAAAAAAATTTAAAAAAAAGGAAAGGACCCTGCAGCGCCGATTCCCGATCACTGAAGTGAAAAGGAACAGGCATTGCAGGGACACAGGAGTCGGCCGCACACAGCACAGTGTGCCGCCGCAGGGTAAGTATGTGGGAGGGGAAGGGGTTTATCTGAAATGCCCATCGGAGGGAACACCGAAATTTGTTTGCAAACAAATAACTTTCAGTTTTTTTCTCCCCAAGTCATTTCGTATTCAAACAACCAACATTGATCCTCCCACTCTACAAGCAGTCATAATTGTTAAAAGGTTAGGGGGACTAAACACACTAGAGAGTGCTGTAACTAATGTGATTTATATCAGGCAACAGTGTTTGTTCTCTCTGCAATTAACCACTCTTTGAGATGCAAGTGTGAAGCCAGTGGTCAAAGAGGCAGTGTTAGGGGGACTAAGAAGCTTGTCACGGTTTGCAGATGGTCCCTCTAGCTACCCCCAAATAACGTCCATGTCCCACTTTTACATCCTAGCCCATCCTGCTTCATCATGCGTGCGCCTGTTTTTTTCCGCTTGCGCCTGCTTGCGCCTGCTTGCGCGAAGATTTTCGGTGCACATTTGTTCCATGAATCGGCCACACTTTTCTCAGACAGGGCCAAAGGAGAGACATTGCTTCCTCATTACAAAACTCCTAAGTTTTTCTTCAACACAGTATTCATCAAATTGAAGAATTGCTTTTCTTTTATGTGAGTTACGGTAAGACCTTTGTCAACAAAACTGCCATTGCTATGTTTCAAGGCGTGAGGCCTTTGCTTATTACTGAGTTATATTCAAGTCCATAAAAAACCTTTAAACTCTTATTTGAACAGATATCAATGAATAAAATAATAAAAGCAGCCAAAAGACTATTTTATTTTTCAACCATATATCAGCTACAATGCTATCCCAAAATGTAATGTGTGCAGTCGTGATATGTTGGGGGCATATATGCATCTAATTTAAAGTGCCTTGTGACCTTGGCAATGTCAGTAACTTCGGGAAGTTGAAAATGTGGATCATTTATGAGGCGGCTGAGTTATGAAAAAAACTATCAACGTCATCCAAACATCTCAGGCAAGCTATATTCTTATCGGGTATTTGACACTGAATCAAATAACAAAAACCGTATTCACTTCACATATCAGGGCGCACGCATATGTCACAAATGGCATCTGTCTGACAACAGGGGTCATTCCAACCTAAGGTCTAAGGTGCCATTTTGTTTTCATGGCCAGATCGAGGTGAGTGCAATGAGACATGGTACAATCTTCCTGGAGATAGCTATGATTTCAAGCCATTTTATTATTTTTTGAAAATGGCAGGAAATCTAAAGGAAGCCACGTGGCCTAAAACCGAAACATATGTCCTCTCATAGCTTTTGGAACTACCTACAAAACAACGGCAACCAGATGTTGACAATGTTGATGTTTTTTTTTTTACCTCTTTGATCAAAAGCTTCATCTCACAATAGATTCCACCATTTCATCCCAGTAACACATGGGCCCCAGCAAGTGGCCATGGTTCCTGCTCCCTTTTGCTCTTCTCCTCTTCTTTCATCCACATTCACCTTTCGCACAGCCTACTCCCGGCTCTGTCACTTCTGTCAGCTGGTTTGGCAAGCACAGGTCTTTGCGCCAGGGGTCAGACAGGATGTGGTAACAGCTGACAGACAAACAAGCCTACATACCTCTATGGCACGCTGGAGAACAGTCCAAGCCCAGCGTGAATGCATTTACTGATGAACTTCAAAAGTCCTTTACAATACAAGAAACTGACCTCGGGGGTTGTATGCTTATTCTTTGGAGGAGTATGATTCCATTACTGTTAACTGACACTAAAGTCATGCAATCTATCACATTCTCCATCCCTACATTCCTTACCCTCTCTTACTCCGACAAATATTTCATGTTTGTTTTACTCTGCTCCTCCGTCATCCCACTCTGATGGACTTTCCCATTCCTCCACAAAATAAGATCTGATACCCCGGGCCGGTAACAATAAATCACATCCTGGACAAACCTCACCTCTTTTAGACCACTATGGTGGTCAGTGCTTCATTTGTGGGGGTGTTTTCCAGGGCTCAGACCTTGCACTTATTTCTGAGCCCTGCCACTTATTTCTCAGCCCAGTTTGATTAAGTGGTAGTATTTTGGTAACGTTATTATTTTAATTGTCGGTCAGTCGTAGTAACACAACAAGCAAAAACAGTGTGACCTACGTTGTAAGGTCAAGGGTAATTATCAATGTTCATGAATAACAGAAGAAAGAAGAAAAAAATGCAATGAGGAAAGTACATCCGGAAAGTGCATTTGAGGAACGTGAACACAACCTATAAATGTAGAATCACAGAGAGCAGGCAAAGGTTGTTGAGAAGTAGAATATCTGCTTATGTATTTATTTATTGTTAATTTATAATGCGCTTAATACCACCGAGTGGTTTCTAAGCGCATGAGAGGGATTCAAACCTGTGTTGCGCTGGGTTGTCTTGCTTCCAAGGTCATCTCGTCGCCCCTGAGCTATCCTTACTATTCCCGCATGTTTTTGGATTGGTCTTCTGCCGTTCACCATGATTACTTATGCCAGAATGTTTCAGCTCAGGTACAGGCAAACACAAGAAACCTAAAGAGACCTGTTATTTATGGTGTCTCAATGGTTCTATGTGGTTTCATTAAAATAATGTACTCAGTGTTAAGTCGCTTCATCATATGTCACTTTGTGGATCTAATTCTTTTAATAGAGGTCTTCCTACCGATCGTTACAACTACCCTCTTCAAACTCTTTGTTCTTGCTACCCCTTTACCTATATCTATTCCATAAATTAATCTATGATGATGTAAATTACCATTGTAAGGAGGGCAAGGTATCAAACAGTAAGATAGGCCCAAGTGATCAGAGTTCAAAGATGTTTATTGAACTTCAATTGGGTTTAAAAAATGCCTATCTAATCCTAAATCTAGATATGGGAGCAAGTTGCGACCATCAAATATTAATAACACAGTCCTAGTCAAGTCTGTCAAAACAAAAGGGCGCACACCAATAAACCTTTTGCCAACCCTTACCTCCACATACAAATAGTGTGGTAAACAATATTGTGCAAAAGAAAAGTGTTCGAGAAATGAAATGTCAGGATATTCGCCGGACCCTTCCCCACGGTTCCAGCGCGGGACAAGCTGGCACACCCGAGCCTAGCACAATCTCTGGCTTCTCTAGCATGAGGATACAGTTAAAAACTTCAACATCTGGGCCTTCTGTGCCAAAGTCTCTTTACCATTCAAAGTCTCTTATTTCAGAGGGCCTGATGCAACATGAGAAAACATTAAAGTTAATTTCTTCTCAGGATTTTTACTTGTACACCTTCTTGGGTGATATATTGCTCACCCCAGGCCCCCCTCCACAGGGCTCAGACCCACTTTAACACAAAACCTCCAATTATCTCCCTTTGCTGGGCTCGGACCACATTCATCAGGAATTTCACTTGTACACCTTCTCGGGTGATTTATTGCTCACCCGGTCCCCCTCCACCAGACTCAGACCCACTTTAACACAAAACCTTCAATTGGTCTCCCTTTGGTGGGCTCGGACCACATTCATGTACTTTTCCAAACGTTCTCTGCTTCATCAAAATCTAAGGCTTTCGACTGTGCGCTCCATTTTGTTTGACCGGTCGCAGGACCACTTCGATTTACATGTATTCATTCTCTTTCAATCGGTCTCCCTCCGTCAGGTTCAGACCAAGCTTATCTACTTTTGTCACTTGCTAGATACCTTATAGAGACCTTTGATTGAGCACCCACACGGTGCTGGACCACTCTATCAAAGGTATTGTAGCTTGTTTTAAAGTTCAATAACTCATCAGCAGTTCAACTTCACTTGCGTCTCTTATCACACATGTTTTAACAATGTCCATTCCAGCGCTCGCCATACAATATTGCTGCTTGCAACCTTGGCTTCAACACAGACTGGTCTTGTATCGGTCTCCCCAACTCACCACCTGTGTTGACATTTCTGAAGCTGCTTTGTTCTTGGAGCCAAGGACAGTGCCACAGCGACTGGTAATTCTTGCCGCCTTGATTATTGATGGAGGAGGAACCCGGATATCTCCTACACACAATGCAGGATTCTTCAGCCTGGTTTCCTGGTCTTATGCTTTCTATTCTCGAGATCTCTGGAAAGTAGCGGTTCTGTGTCAAAAGGGTCAAGGGAATTTCCCTCCTTGTGATCCCCTTCAGTTTTGCCTTCTTTCCTCTCTTGCTCAGCTGCCGTCTCGTAACTGCTGTTTCCTTGTGTGCTTTGCCTTGCTCAGAGTGTGCTCTCATGCTCTGCCTTTTATCCGTGTGGGGAAGTGAAATGAAGTCAGGTGTGTGTAATGGGTTTATAGTCATAAAATCGAAAAAAAAAATCCCCTAAAAAAAAAATCTCGAAGTGAAAAGGTCGAAAAAAAAAAAGTCGAATTTTTTTTTAATGACGTTTTTTGTTCGAAATGGGGGGGTTCCCCCCCAACTCCCCATTTTTCATTTTTTTTTTTTTACCCCTTTTTTTTACTTACCTGACCCCAAAAAAGCATATAATTAAATAAATAAAAAATTCGACTTTTTTTTTCGATATTCTTTTTTCGAGATTATTGTAATTCGAGATTTTTTTTTCGGTCTTTTGACTGACCACCTGTGTAATGGTCAGTAATTGCACGACCTCGCCTGACCGTTGTTTTGGGACACGTCAGGTATACTGCTCGGGTGTTAGTCTATTTTCTCTCATAGAGGGCTGTCCGTGAGAAAGTATTTGTGTTTTAAAAGGTGGGGGGCAGAGTTCCTAAATATCCATCAGGGTTTACTGGGCTAAAGGTGTTACAGGCAAGGGGATACTGCATCTCACCATCCGGTGTCCCACTCCCACTCCCTGAAGACCCATCACTCAGGTGATCTTCCTGGGTGATGGTCCACCCCCAGGAACTGGATCCAAAAGTGATGGTCATGTCCTGGCCACCTGGATGACGGATCCTCGGGGTATAATGGGTGAGGCACCTTCTAGTTTCTCACACCATGTAGTAATGTATTCTGATGGAACAATTGTATATAGTGTTAACAAGAGTCTTAGGGCCTCATTACACGGATGGCGGTAAGGGTTTACCGGTACCGGTAAGGGTACCAGTGTCGGTAAACCCTTACCACCTTACTACGAGGTCCCTTTGTGGGACCCTACCTTAACGACTGGTTATACCAGCCGTTAAGGACGGGACCCCCAAAGGGACCTTGGAGGTAATTAAGGTACCGCAATTTGCGGTACAGTAATTACCACCTTCCCCATTCCCATTGAGCCCTATGGGGGCATAAATTGGAATGGGGAAGTGCCATGGTGAATGGGGAATTACCGCCCCCACACACCTTGGAATAGGGCGGTAATTCTGCCATTCACCATGGCAGACTCGGTAAAATACCGGCAGCAACCATGGCGCTAAAAGCGACATGGTTACCGCCGTCCATGTAATGAGGCCCTTAGTCCCTCTTCCTAGCCATAGTACCACGTTCTCATCCTATGCTGTCCAAAGCCCCCCTGCCTCATCCTATTCCCTCTTCCATGTTGTATGCCATCTTACTCCGCCAAGTCCTTCTTTTTCACTCTCTCCCTCTTCCTTGCCCTAGTCCCACCTCCTCAGCCTATTCCCTCTATCTTCTCCTAGTCCCTCTTCCTTGTCTTATTTCCTTTTCCTCGTCCAAATTCCTCTTCCTCCCACCCATCTTCATCCCTCTCCGAAGATGTTATTCACCAAAATGCCTGGGGTAGTGAAAGTAACCTCATGCACCAAAGGCACCACAGGAGGTAACATTACACGGCCTTTGACCCTCAAAACATCACAAGAAGGCACGGCATGTGACCTTTTACCTTGGTAACATGGCAGGAAGTGGCATCGCAAAAGTAAAAAAAAAAGAATATGTGTATAATTATTAAAATAACAAAAAGGACTAAAGCAGACACAATGCTATTTAATTTTTCAACCGTATATCAGCTCCAGTCCTATCACACATTATAATGGGTGCAGTCATGATATGCTGGGGGCAGACCCAGCAAACTATCAGACCAGGAGGACTGCCTCAGCTGGTCAGTCACACTGACATATTATATCTGTGGAAGCCTTGCTTGTCAGGTATTGCCATAATATGCTATACACTGCTTCACACTTCAAGTATCTCCATACAATGTTCAGTGCAATCTCATATACACTGTAATAACATATTATACTAGGTTAAGCTTCTAACGCCACATGTAATCATCGTTTCGAGGTTAAAGACTGACAAGCCTAAGTGTGGATATCATTGCTAAATACAGACTCAGTCTCCCCTCTTTACTGTCATACTCTGCCAGCTACAGCCTAAAGCCTAGAATTCTAGACACATGATTCAACTTTTTTCATCGTGCAGACTTAACTAGATCAATGTTGGTGATCTCAGTTTGAAAAGTTAGAGAAAAATGAGACACTGTGAGGAGAAGTGATTTGCTCAGGATGAAACATGTGGAGTTGAGTGGTGAAGTGGAGAGGCCGGGGCGTGTTCCTTTTCCACTGTCTGCAATTTACACAGTAGAGCACATCTCCTATCATCATATCTTTTGTTTTTAGACCTACATAGTAAGATTGTTGAATTGTGCTCTCTCTTGAGCAGACACAATTGTCTGTGTTTAATAAAGTAGATATGTGCAGCGCCAAATCACTTTCTCAATGAAAATGAAAATACAAAACATATTTACCAGTTGGATATAACAAGTATGATGTATTGTGATGGGCTGCAGGAGTAACACGAGACCTCGTGGTAATCACCTCATTCACTGAGCAATACCCATTCCATATGCTGCATATACATTTATTTCCTAAATTTGCAGAGGTAAGTAGAAATAACGGTGTATATTCGCATATCGCACATAAGACATACATCAAAACACAGAAACCTAAATTACAAACACAGCAGTCACAGACACACACACACACGCTCACCAAACAGGAAATGTACACACAAGAAAACATTATCCATACAATAATATTTCTGAATATGCCATGTCAAGTACTATTGCGGAAAACACCTCTCCATCCTGTGATCTTGCTGCCATTTCAATCCACCCAAACATTGATTAAATATCGACCATACACCTAATCACTAGTGCTGAGTTGATTCAGCCTCTAGTGCCCACCCCTGTTTCCTATTTCGGAAAATGTCTACTTTCCTTATGAAAATGGGCAAAGCACACGCTCCATCAGGAATAACTTGTACTGGTGGCTCCCACATCGGTTTACCCAATTTGTTTGCCCAACAGAATATTTTGAATGGGAGATTTGATCGAATATGAACATTACGATCAAATCTCCCGTTGGAATGGCATTATAGTGAACAAGGGGAGTGGGGACTGCAGGGGTAACGCCCGCACCATTGTTCACTATAATGTCAGCAGGGTTGCTGGGCCTGCACCTGACCACTTAAAGATTTAAAAAAAAGAAAAAAAAAAAGGAAAGGACCCTGCAGCGCCGATTCCCGATCACTGAAGTGAAAAGGAACAGGCATTGCAGGGACACAGCGAGTCGGCCGCACACAGCACAGTGTGCCACCGCAGGGTAAGTATGTGGGAGGGGAAGGGGTTTATCTGAAATGGTCATCGGAGGGAACACCGAAATTTGTTTGCAAACAAATAACTTTCAGTTTTTTTCTCCCCAAGTCATTTCGTATTCAAACAACCAACATTGATCCTCCCACTCATAATTGTTAAAAGGTGAGGGGGACTAAACACACTAGAGAGTGCTGTAACTAATGTGATTTATATCAGGCAACAGTGTTTTTTCTCTCTGCAATTAACCACTCTTTGAGATGCAAGTGTGAAGCCAGTGGTCAAAGAGGCAGTGCTAGGGGGACTAAGAAGCTTGTCACGGTTTGCAGATGGTCCCTCTAGCTACCCCCAAATAACGTCCATGTCCCACTTTTACATCCTAGCCCATCCTGCTTCATCATGCTAGTCTCCATTCCTCAGCCTAGTCCCTCTTCTTTACCCTTGTAACTACTGTGTCTTCCATGTCCTATCCACTCTTCCTCATCGCCGCCCCTCTTTCTCGTTTTGCATACCTGTAACATTCAATGGTTCAGTACCTGGGGCCATAGAAATTACAGGGATCTCAGGTTTTTAGCCAATTTCGCCTGTGAATGAACATTATAAATCTTCCTCTCCCTCTCTTTCTCTCCTCCCCCTCTCTCTCTCACTAACCGTCCTCTTCCTCAAACCCTGCTACATAAAACACTATACGTTGCATTAGCTCAGCGTGCAACGCATCTTTTTATAATTCGACGTCCTATTGTCTTAAGATCTTAGTGGATCTTATTTTCAAGTTTCAAAATTGTTAATGCAACATGATCTTCAAAGCACACTTACATATTCAGTGCAACATGATCTTCAAAGCACACTTACATATTCAGTGCAACATGATCTTCAAAGCACACTTACATATTCAGATGAATAATCTTAAGAGCTAGAATGTAAAGTCATCTGCATAGACCGCACTGAGCCAAATGGCTCTCAGTGAGTGGTCAAGAGTCCAAACTCTTTTGCCTCAGCCACTCGATACCGGTGCCGCAAAGCTTCTACACAAGCACCCCACGCAGCCCCTCTCACAACATGATCTCCTGAAGGCAGAGAATCGCCATTTCCCAACAGCATCTCCCCCCATATAGACCAATTTTATATTCAGTGGCCATTTTAGCAGTAGCTACCTAAGAGCACCCGCCTCCTCTCCTGGCTCCTGACTATGCATAATTTATTCCACCTCGAGTGTGCACGCTCTGTGAATTTCTCCTCATCTATCAGGCATATTTCATCAGGCGAGTCATCCGAAAGCTTACAAAACATCAATTATTAGTCTTGAGACAAATGTATGAGACGTTTTATCTTTGATCCTAGCGCACAAGCACACATTGCAATTTGTATTCAACATGACAGCTCACAACTATAAAGAAACCGGGCAGCCACGGAAGCAGGACACTGCAAAGAGACTTTAGAGAAATAGAACCTTAACAAGGAAGAAACTCAAAGCAGGTTCCATCTCTGCAGCTGCATTGAGGTCCTCCTCAGGGAAGTCTTGGCTAACAGTTCACATGATGACCCTGATGCCAAGCTCCCACTGATCTTCTGCGTCACTAGGTCCTGGTTCTTTGCTGGGTAATTCAGGCTACTTGTTAAATGTCTGTCCTTTGCAGTGGCCATTATTAAGAAGGTTCCCAAGTAAAGTCTTGCCAATGGAAATGGCCAACCCATGAGCGCCAGCTAAGTAAGACTTAAGCTACTGGATGGATTACTGTCCATTCACAAAGAGACTTCCCTGGGGTATGCCTTTAATCTGTACCCCAAATCTTTTCAAAAGACATTACTTTCCGTCTACGGACTCATGATGGTGATGTGGACACACGGCCGTGAAGGTAACTCGCCTGCAGACCTAGGTTTCTCATCCATTACTTCCGCAGGGAACGCTGCTGCTGCTGCGGGAAACAGCCCAAGACGCTTATATTGAATACCTAATAAATCATTCATATGGATATTTTCACTCTTAGAAGAACCATTTGCCGGGTTAGTCAAGTACTCAGGTGCAGTTAAATTAAAGATTTTCTCATCATAGTAAACACTCTCGTTCCTCGCTCATAGCACATCTGTCAAGAAGAATGTAATTAAGGAAATTGGTTCGAAAACTACAGACCCCGGTGCTGAAGAGCAAAATGTAATTTGGGAAGCGAGTACTAAAAGTAGACTATGCCTGTGGAATCCAATCTTGCATTTCCACGAGGCTGCGCGAGCTGGAATAAATGGCATTGCCACTGCACACATAATGAAATGCTAGCTTCCATTAATGGCACTGTGTGGAAGGTGGGACAGCTGTGTCACAGGGCAATGTTGCAATCGGAATCCGGGTTCTATTTTATAATGCTGACGTATATACAATCACCAGCAATCGGCCTGCTTTGGAATTGTGTTGAATCATTTTATGAATATGTTAATGTGCTGTGCTGCGAACATTGTATGCCAAAGTGGCCCATGTGAAATGCATGTACTTTCAACACAACAAGGATTTATGTGGCCTTGGGTGTAGTACCATTTTAACCCCACCTCTCCTTCTCTCCCTCAATGAAGGTGTTTCTGCTGTTTGTGTGGCTAGCACCTATTGACACCAGACGCAGCCCTCTACAATGACCCTGAGTCAGGACCAGCCCTAGGTCCCCATCATCGGGATGTATGCTGCGGAACTTTGCCTCTTGCCCCATATCCTATGGAATGTATCAAGGGAGGTCACCTATGCCACGAAACGTAATGTCAATGGCCACTTGTGCCACAAAAAACTGGCCAAATTACTGCAGGGTTTTTAAAAGTGGGTTGATGAAAGCTTCTATGGATTACTCATGCTTTTGCACAAAGACAAGGCCTAATTAAGAGTTTGGTGGTAATTCAGCAGTAAATAGATCCACAGAATTTCCGCCAAACTTACTAACCATTACTGACACTTGGTCCCGTAGGATTGCAAATGGGGGTTGTGGATTTTGGCGGAATTACTGCAAGCAGTTATTCTGCTGCAGTACATTTGCTGATTTGTCTACCTTAAAGTGGTGGAATTATCTCCAGCATGGTCCTGGAAGACAATCCTCTGCTTCAAGATGAAACTTATCATTCGATGGTGCAGGTAAAATGCCGGTAATTCTGTTACCACTCAAAAAGTGGCGGCAATGGAATCACCACCCTTTTCTCCAGCACTGCCAAACTTGTAATGAGGCCCAATGAAAAATTGCACCTGAGGCTAAACATTGGGAAGGCATTGGAGATAAAAGTCTGAGGCTCAATCGGTCTGTGGATGGATGCGTTACGAGGATCGCACTGTAGTTTCGCTCCTATTACACTGTTGCGCTATAGTCATTACCCTGATGCTTCTGGTCAAAATACAAGTACACAGTGACACTATGTAATCAGGACTGCTTGCAGATTTAGAATGCTCTAGAGTTAAACTAATACAGTACTTATCATTGGCATTTGTAATATGTAATATAAGCTGACCCTTTGTCTCAGTGCAGGCCAGTAGTCAACACATTTCACTTTTCCCATCACCAATAGGCCTAAGGTGAAGTAATGATACCTTTCTACTCGATGCAGGGTTCAGCATGAAGCATAATTGTGTTAACGCTTATGTACATTTTTGTAGGCTTCAAAGTTAATGTGTTGGTTGTGAAGTTGGTTACATGCTCATCTCAAAAATGAAAGAAGGCATGCGAGCTGGGAGGGAGTCTTAGCTCCTTCAGTGACTTTTGAATTGTGTGTGTGTTGTTCTTCTCGCGTGCAATTGTATAATAATATCAATTTGAGGCGTCTGGCTGATAATGAGTCATGTGTTAACCTCCTGCCAAACACCTGGTCCTTGAGGTACTGGAAAGGTGGTGCTCTTTGGCCTTATGTCCCTACCACAGGTGTGGATTTGCACCATTTCAATAGGAAATGTCCGACTACCTGCAAACAAAGGCGAGTTTGAGCCTGATTGTAACAGCATAACCCCCAACTAACGAAAGTTCATGCTTGGCAGCTTGTGAGGACACACATTCATTGTTGGAAGATCCCACATCCAGCATACAACTCTCGTCCTCCTCACAGCATGCATCCATGTGTTTGAGTCCAAAGCCAGGGCATGCAGATGCAAGCGCTTCAGCCCTCAGCTAAGCAGCCACCCACAGGCAGAATGATCAGTAACATCTCAGAAGGCTGTTCCCAACGTATCAGAGATAAACTGGGACCAAAACAGTGGCAACAAGTGCCAGAGAGAAGGCGGATTGGCCAATTTAAAATACTGATATGCAAACTATTTCCCATTCAATTTACAGTACTATCCTCACCCATGCTTATCCTCCACTGTGTCTACTCTCCTCCCTGTTCTCCCAAACTCCTCTGCAAGCCACGCATCCTACTTGTAACCCCAGGTGTATCCCTTCTGCACAGCACTCTCTTGCTTCCCAACTAGGCTTTGACTTTATGAATCCCATACATATATACATATGTGCTGCTGATACATTAATCAATATAAAACTTCTCTTAGGTTGTGTCACTTTGATGCTATCACAACATATGGTATGTACACTCTGTGACAATGCTATCATACTGCATGTAGACTTGTCAGCATCAAAGTAGTACACTGTAATTAGACTGTAATGTAACTGACCAGAGACTGATCAATACAGAAGCATGTGCAGTTAAACTATAATGAAGTCATCAATACAAGGCTACGTTTGTGTTATAATACTTAAACAACTATGGCATATGGATCAAGATACACTACTAAAATACAGTGGGTGCACTGTTTAGCATAGTATTAAACCACAGCTAGCAAAGAGTTACAGAATGCTGACTACTTTGGTGATGTCACAAAATGGAACTGATATCATGAAGATAAAGCAATATTGTGGGGACATTACACTTGTGAGACGTTTATGCCAAAATGTTTAGGAGTGCAAATGCTAGAAACCCAAAGGCATACAATTTTCGCGTCATAGTTTTTGGAAGCACAATACAATAATGTTATTAACAGGCCACAACAGACAACTAGTGCCAAAGTAAATTAATCCAGTCATAAAAGGACTCTAACATTTTAGACTTTTAGTCACATTAAAAAGCAATCTTAATAAACGTGAATCATGATCTACCCAACCAAGACAATGTAACCCAGTATAATCTCTTGACTGGATGAGGTGGGGGATTGCTAAACTCAGTTAAATGGTCCAAATTCTTGGGATTCTAATGAGCAGTTTCTTTACCTTGGAATGTCAAGTCAAAGCATTAATCAGAAGTGGCTTATTCTACAGAAGCCCAGGCCAATTCATCATGGCCACTTTGTATTCCCCACAAGGAACCATTGCACAAGAACTGAAAACATTGAACTATTCCAACAAGCTCTACTACATAGACCTCCCAGGCTACCTAGGCAACCACCTCCAGTGACTACAATATGCATCTGTCACATACTGGATCCAATTCAGAAAACCCAGTGTCCGCCAAGGGAATAGAGGTCACCTGGAAGATGTTCCTTCCATATGTCCATGGCAAGACATGATGATCCAGTGTAGCAGCCTTAGTGGCAGTTCCACAGTACAACAACTAATTCCAAGGAAGGGCCCCTTTGCATTTATGACAGTGGGGGGTTGTATGGGAACAGATACAGACCCCCAGTGCAAGGGGTGGCCAGGGGGCAGTAGAGGATGGTGGCAGGGTGAGCAGGTACCTGGGCCCGAAGGGCAGAGGGTGGCCAGGTGCAACATTGCTGAGAGAGAAATCAGATCAGCAGGGGAGAAGAGGGGCAAAGGGAGAGGCAAAGAGCAAGGTCTTGAGGGATTTCCGGAACCGGAGATGGTTCTCCTCAAGTTTAAGGTGGCAGGTAGGCAGTTCCAGAGGGAGGCCACCGCCTAAGACAAAGATCTACCACCAGCTTGTTTCTTTGAAAAACGACTACCCTGAGGGAGTTGGAGGTAGAGGAGCTAAGGGCTCTAGAGGGGAGGTATTTACAGAGGGATAGTTGAAGGTAATTTGGACCTAGGCCCCAGAAAGCCTTATGGACAATGCAAAGGGTTTTAAATTTAATCCGTGCAACCACAGGGAACCAATGAAGGGATTTCAGAGCTGGAGAGATACGATCCCAGGGCTTGAGGCCAAGGACAAGTCTCGCAGTCCTGTTCTGGTGCAACATGTACAGTGGCCACGGCTGATGGTTATGTCTAGTGGGGCCCAAAGAAACCTATTGGTCATGGTCACTGCCGATGCCCAAAGGCCATGACTAGTGGGCCCCAGATAAATATATCAATGCAACATGTACAGTGGCCACGGCCGACGTCCATGGCTAGTGGGCACGAAGAAGCCTATTGGCACAACATTTACAGTGGCCGCAACAGAAGGCTATGGCTACTGGGTCCCAATGAAACCTATTGTGGCAGCATGTACCATGGCCAAGGAAGAAGGCCATGGGTAGTGTAGTGGGCCTCAAAGAAACTATAGTATAACAAAACCCTTGAAATTTAGAGAAAAATCTTTAGTTAGGATAGAATTAAGGTGATCAGATTCAGCGTGACAAAAAACCTTTGAATTCAATGAAAACATCTTTGGTTAAGAGAGAGTTAAGGTGATCAGAATTAACACAACAAAACCCCTGAAATTCAGCAATCCATTTTTGAGCAAATCCACTTTAACTATGTGCCCCTGTTCTGCAACATATGACCACAATGATCACATCACTGGTGACATCACTAATTACATCGTACATGGCATCTATGATGACATGACTGATGGCGTCACTAATCACATAATGCATGACATCACTGATTTAATTAATTGCATTTTGAAATATGACTGCTCTGTTTTTTAACATAATTTATATGTACATATTTCATACTTGCAGAGGACAATGTAGTATGCATATTAACCAAACTTCAAATTCTTCGTTTATATATTATGACTATGCATTTACTTTCCTTTGTCTGTGATCATTTTTATGTTAAACTTGTCATTTTCATAACACCTACTATTAAACATGTTTCTACTTCCTTATATTCTTTTATTTTGTTACACATGTACTTATTAAACTATGTTTGAAATGCCTGAAACAGATTTACCTGCAATTAACTATTGTAATTGTGCACTTATACATGAAATTCAGACCATTTGTATAATGTTACATATTTTTATTTTAAAGTTTATAAATTGATAAGTACTACAAATGAATGCTCCTCGCGTAATCATATCATATGTCTATATCAATGTTTTGTTCCCTGTCATGTTGTTATTGTTAAGTGTAACATAATAAAATATGTACATATATGTACATACATGTATAATGTAATTATGTAATTATTGATCTCAGTGATGTCATGCATGATGTAATTGGTGATGTCATCAGCGATGTCATCTGTGTGATAATACGCTGCACAACCGGGGGCGCATAGTTAAGTTGGACTGCTTTAAATCTGGTCAACTTAACTCTCTCTTAACGAAGGTTTTTTTCACTGATATTTATATTTACTGAATAAACCTTAGTTAAGGTGTAGTTGAGTTGCACAGATTTAATGTAACAAGATGCTTGAAGTTCAGCGGATGTGGCAAGTCATGACCAGCTTAACTCAGCACGCTCCTTGGTGATGTCCCCCATAATGCTATGTCCCACATAATACAATTTTGTATGCCATTTTGTATGTCATTGTGAATACCTTCTCTTATAATATGTACATGCTCATTGGCTTTTCAACAGAAACTGGTCATCCGCTGAATTTCAAGTGTTTTGTTGCGGTAAATCTGTGCAACTTAACTGCACCTTAACTAAGGTTTTTTCAGTGATTATCAAGACTTTTGTTATACCATAGTTTTTCTTATGGGCCACTGGCCATGGCCAAAGGCAATTTCCACTGTACATGTTCCCCACATATGTTTATTTTGGCCGTGGCCACTTTACAAGTCTTTAGGGCCCACTAACCAGGGCCTCTTGCCATGACCTTCCTCCATGGCCACTGTACATGTTCCCCCAATATGTTTCTTTTAGACCCACTAGGTGGCCACGCCCTTTGGCCATGCCCACTATACTTGTATTTTGGGCCCACTAGCCAGGGCTTCAGCCCTGGTCAGTGAGCATGGCCTTTGACCGTGCCACTGTATATTTGAAGACACTACAGAGCCCGTAGCCATGGCCTTTGGCTGTGTCCACTGTAAATGTTCCACCAATATGTTTCTTTTGGGCCCGCTATGTGGCCACAGCCTTGACCGTGGCCATGATACATGCCATTTGGGCCCACTGGCCAGGGCCACATTGCACCCCTTAACATGTTGCTCCAATATATTGACCCACACCTCACTGTAAAATTCTCATTTTTTGTAAAACCTCATTTTTTAACTCTCTCTTTTTAAAAAAAACATGTTTTTCCCATAACCACAGTTATTTCAGCAATGAACTACAAATACCTCCTAATATTTTAGAAATATTTGCAGTGTGTCACATCTGTTGCATTTCTCAAATATAATCTCAAATGTGAAAAAATAACCTTGAACATGAAAACAACCTGGAATATGCAAAAAAGTTCAAGCTCTGAACTTGGTCCCAAGACCCCCCCCCGCCAACTCAACAATTTCACATGGTGTCCTCTTTTCTCCTCCCCATCTCTAGCCTGACACCATTTCATCCTTTTCCTCCTCCAAAACATTTTAATTGTTTTTCACGCAAAGATTGTGGCTCTTAAAATAAACTTTTTTGCCTTTTTGACTTTTAAATATTTTTTTG
Source organism: Ambystoma mexicanum (assembly GCF_040938575.1). Lineage (NCBI taxonomy): Eukaryota > Metazoa > Chordata > Amphibia > Caudata > Ambystomatidae > Ambystoma > Ambystoma mexicanum. The sequence continues at coordinate 753,678,451 of NC_090923.1, forward strand.
ATTATTTTGTTTTATGTGCTAACCTGACACAGCTTCTGCATAATGTAATTATTATGGCTTCACAAACACTGCTTCAATGCATTTTGAACATTTCCAGAAAAATCTGGGTGCCCTCATCAGTTGGAGGCACTCCATCTCTCCAAAAAATGTTGACAATATCAAATTTAATGTTCTCATTATGAAAAGATGTCATGCCAACAGCTCACAAAAAAGCACACACAGCTCTATTCAAGTTGTGTCTTGGTTTTTCCATTTGCGGCCAAAATAAATGCAAACGGATCCATATTTGTCTCTGAGCAATCCAAGAAAAAATAATTGTGCAGTTTGGAAACATTTCCATCAACTTTCCAAATGTCTCCTTCATTGCAAACTGCAATGCAATTCCAGTAACGTACCCCAAACAGTTCCCTCCACATTGAAAAACAGTGATTTCCAAATGTTTTAAGTGAACCATATTCTCAAAAAATGGGAGCATGTCCACCCACTTCATCGCTCGCACTCCATCCTATGATAATTCAAATGCATGGAATCCAGGATTTTCACCCAATCCACAGTGCTCCGCATAGACCTTCAGCCAATGTATCCAAGAGTCCCCCAAAATCCATACTCTGCTTCCTCAAAGACTTAGCCATAGCAATTTCCAGTGCTCTTAAACTTCCTGCAAACAAAACACCTGCTACCCTCTCTTCCTGTACACCACACCCAGTAAACCTGATTGGTTAATCCCCATAGTGCTCTTGCCATGCCAGGCAACATTAAAAGACCTGGATGTGCACGTGCCGCCCATGGACTACCATGGTGTTTGCGGAAGTCGCGGCAACTCAAAGGTTTGGGGGGAAGTTTAAACTCAATTTCAGTCATTTATTCTTTAGTGGTGGCTCTGAAAAGAACCTTTTGTTTGTGTTTTTTTTTTAACAAACAGCTTTTTCCTCTTTTGCTTTTATGTATAATAGTACAATACACTGTACATCTTCCCTTACAATTTTCATACAGGACATTTTTCAATGCATTCCAAAAATTGTAAAGAAAAATCGCATTTCCCACATCGTTAAAATGAACTCCATCTTCACAAACAAATTCACATCATCAGACCTTACATATATTTTGTTTTATTAAACATGTTATGGTTTATTACAAACCTTTCATGATACATTCCCTCCCTCCAAACAGCAGAGAAATGAAGACAACAATCCTTACATAATCCTTAAACCAAACCTTTAAAAGGCAAAATAGAAGTAGGCACTTCCCCATATCTAATTTTAACACTAAGACTTCAATAAAAAAATAAAAAAACATTGTCATGGCCAATACCATTGATACCCTTTCACCCAACAAAGACCTGTCCCACCATTCCTCTTTCGTTAAGGTCCTATACTCTGACAATATATCACTTAAATAAATCCTCCTAGTTGCCTCTAAGGCACTGCAATCCAGCAAGAGATGTTTAGTTGTTTCTACCTTTTGCAAATGAATAACAAATGGCCTATGCTGATGCAGCCTTCATTTTTGTATAAAATGAGACACCAAATACTATTGAAGCAGTTCACTTCTCCACTCTCCATGATATACTGCTGGTAGATGAACCTGAAGTCTGCTCGAGTATATGATATATACACAAAATAAAACTTGCCTTGCAATTTTGAAACTCTGTCTCAGATACTCTACTTTGTTTGAATTATAGAACTTAGAAGTCTCAACACACAAACCCATTCTCCCTCATTTCCAGCTCCACCATGGCCAAGATTCCTGATCAGTTCCCCAGCCTTAGTAAGGATGACAGAGCCCCCGGTATGTATCAGTGTATCACTGCTGTTGAACAGATGCACTCTAGGATAGTCCTTCCTTTTGTATGTGAAAGACTGAACATTCTTATAGCCGACACATTCTTACAGTGGATCAAGACCCACCAGGGTTGCAGAAGTTAAGTTTATAGATGAAAAAAAAGAGGAAAAGTGCCTCATGAATCTGCAGCCACCCTAGAATGGATTTAACTCATGACATACTTTTTCATGAGATTATTGCTGCAAAAAGAGATCAACACACAACCGACTTTGGAGATCTTTGGATCCACCCAACTACAATGCTCATACAAGATCAGAACACGGTAGCCATTTCCAGCCCAGTCAAAGATATTCTTCCCCTCCGCGTAGGGTTGGGCTAAATCCTTTGTCATCTGGTGCCACCTTTACGGGTTGACCCTGTGTGCATCCCTCAGATCCTCAACCTTTAACTTATACAACTGAAACCTCTGCACCTCTAAGGCCACAGGCCTCTCTCCTTCTGCTCCACTAGTGCTAGCCTACTTTCCTTTACAACCGAAGTCTTCAAACTGCGGGGCGATCCCCACTAATGGGGGCGGGGGCGCGGTTACATCCTGGGGCATGGGGGGATGCAAGAACCCAGCATGAAATGCAAAAAATATTTATTTTCTATTTATTTATTCTCTTTTTTAGTTTGGAGGAAATGGGCAGGGGGGATCACATGGTCAGATTGGAGAATACAAGTGTCTCAGGCACCAATAAAAAGTGGCCCACATGTTCAAATGGATATTCATTCATTTAGTCACAGACTTTTTGAATAGTACCCAAAGGGGTGTTTTTTGTTAAAATGTAAGCAAATTGTGATATTTAAAGAATATTTATTCAGCAACAATTGTCACAACTACTAGTTGCATAGTGAAGTAACTCATCAAACTGGCCCACATTGGCCAAAAAGTGGCTTATTTTGACTGGCCCACACTAGCATTTTGCATTTTTGATACAGGCATTGCCCTATTGCCCTATAGGCCAGTGCGGACCTGGCAGCTCAACCACAATGGGCTAGGGGGCGTCCACCCAGTGGCCCCCTTGCCCAATATGGAGGAGGTGAGGAGCCAGCCCAGTAAAACTGCTTTTTCCAGCTGAGGGAGTGTGCTTCTGGGCTGGCTGAACTGTCAAAGGGAAGCACTGTTCCCTTTGACAGTTCAGTTCCCAAGCTGCATATGCTCACTGAGCCATACAAGGCTTTGGGCGTTTTGATTCGCCAGCCTGGCATAGCTCATTGGAAATGCTGGCTGGGGAACTGCATGTCTGTCTGTGCAAGGGGGAGCTCCTGCGCCTCCTCGCGCACACAGACATAGCAGCCTGGAGTGGAGTGTTTCAGCACCCACGGACAGGCCCCTGCAGAAGGTAGTTTATGTTCATATTTATTTTATTTAAATATCTGTATGGGTGCGTGTATGCTTGTGCTATGAGTGAGTGTACGGTGGGGAGTGCTCGTGTGAATGATAGAGTGATTGCTGTGTGAATGCGTGTGTGTGTGTATGTTTGTTTTGTTCCTTTGAGCTGACTTTGGCGAGTGGAGGGTAGAGGGGGAAAGGAGGGTTGTACAACAAAGGCATTTTAAAAATGCCTTTGTTGAACAACCCCCATACCCACCTGCCAAAATCAGCTATCCTTCAGAGGCACTGTGGAGCGCAGGGGAAAGGGATGGTATTTTATTTACTGAATATCTATTATAGATGTCCACTTCCTTAAAAAGAAGACTGCATTGGTTCATGAGCCACATCATTTTGCTCTGCTTTCATTGGACGACAATCCTTGTTGAAGCATGGTGCTTTTCTTCTGAAGTGTTTAGTGAGTATTTCTTAAGGATTTGCTTAGTTCTAGTGTATTATTTTCCACATCTCCTGCAAATCTTGGAAGCTGGATCTGGCACTATCAGCATTAAGCATACATTTTCTATATGTAAAAATACTTTGAATACTTATTGATTTTAAAATTAAGTCATGGGGAATCTTGCAAAGGGTCAGAAATGTGGTGCCTCTCTGTGCCCCCCAGTGGTATCCTGTCTGGTAACGGTAGGTTTGCCTGTAGAAGAATTGGTTGAATGTGATTTCATCTAAATTTTTTAAACGATGTTTGCCACAAATGTATATGTGGGGGAAATATATTTGCGTCAAAGTAAAAAAAAAATCATCCAGATCACATAGAACCATTGTGTCCAACTAATTCAGGCGATGTGTGTTTCTGATACCTCACAGTGCAGCATTAGTTCAGTGTACCAAAACAACCCACCAGCCATGTTATATATATATATCTATATATATATATATTCAGTGAAAAAACTTTGTTAAAGGGACGTTATGGTTCCAAGTAAAACCGAAAAACCCCTGAAATTCGCCAGTTATGGTAAGCTAAGCAACCATAACTCGCGCCACCACCGTGCACTGCTAAGACTAACACCCAGGACATCAAAGATGGCCTCACAAATGTCATTGATGACATCACTGATGACATCACATGTCTGACGCCCCCTTTTTTCCTTTCCTGACATATCTAGACCACATGATTTTCTTCAGTAACAGTCAGGAACTAAAAATTGTAAATGTACTATATTTGTAGACTTATCCTTCAAGTATGTTCTTACAATAATTCCCTTATGGTCCAGTCATATCATATGAAACATATACATAGGGGAAGACACAACCTTGAAAGACAGCAATCCTTTTTGTGCATTAAAATTATCAGTAGAGTTATCAGCACTTTCTGATATATATATATATACCCTGCTACATAGGGCTCAGTTCTACTTTCGCTGTTTAAGAAAATTGGCATATATTGTGAGACTATCCAATTAAATGTTTCCCATCTTGCAACGGTACATGTAAGCCAGCAGACATTTAATATTATATCTGTAGTACAAATATTGATTATAATGCATTGTCTCAGAGCAGCAATGAACTGGTGAACCTTTTCCCATTTTTAAAACATATTATATTGACCCAAGCAATAAATGCACAACATAAAAGAGAGACATTTTGACATGACAATCAAGACACACAGAGTGATTTTCAGATAACAACCGCCCCTGCCCCCACTGGAACAACCTTTCTGAAGGAGGCACTTGTCTGAGTATTCTCTGCATGTCAGAACATCCCTTTGGGTGGGGGGGGCTTCAAATAATGATGTTGTGTTAAAACTTGCACCGATCTTCTCTAAGCAATGCTCAGTATAGAGCATGGTTACTCAGTATGTGTCCCTCCAGATGGTTTTGACTTCCCCTAGCCAGCATAGTCATGATCCCTAGTCAGCATAGGCAATGGTGAAGAAAAGCATTGACAAAACATCATCATCTTTCCCAGGACTTGAATCAAAAATGTTACAGAGAAACACTTTGGGAAATTGTGTTTGTCTCATGTCAACACATGTCTCGAGAAATTGCTCAGGTATTGTCTTCCTTATTTTCGGCCAAACAAACACTAATTAATCTTTTCTCCTCCAGCCCCCCGCCCCGCAGACGACTGAAAGACACAACAACATCAAAGATAAAGCTTCATCTGAGCTCTAGGTACATACAAATGCACCACTTTGGTGGACACCTGCCGCAGGCATAACTATCCATCCATACACATAAGAATGCAGCTGTGACCTATGAGAAAATGTGGTCTGGCTGGACACTTAACGTTTTTAAGCCTACTTACACCAGACTTGCCTCAAAACTTCTGCCATTGTGGTTAAACAACAATCTATGCCAAATTTGGTCTAGTTGGACACTTACCAAGTCTCTTGCACTCGTACTCATTCGTGACCTCCCCCAGCACCCACTGTGAGGAACTAGACCATCCCCACAGGGGAGAGTGTGGTCGTCTGGGCTTTTTAATTTTTATTCATTTAAAAGAATGAATAATGGCAGATCAACCTATGGAAAATATGGGGGGCCCTTCCTGCACATATTTTCCATGCTCGACGTACAGCAGAAAAATAGTCATGTACTCTGGGAGGACACAGTTTACCAGCACCACCCTCCCCTGTCATGTGTAGCTGACACCTGACAGCTGTGGGTACATAAAAAGCCTCTGGCCTTGGGCTGCCTGATTAGCATTTCAAGGCACCATGGACTAGTATCGCCATTGTTACACATTGCTGGTGGTGGTGAATACTGAAGAATTTTAATTAGCAGGCCTCAAGGAGGCCTGGATGCAGGAAGTGACAATGGAGACCAGAGACCAACACCTCATTGTAATGAAATGTGTCAACCTGGTACTAAGAGCCCTCCCTGGTATGAAAGGGCAGTGAATTTCCTGTCTGGAACCACTCCTTTCAGAGCAGGGAAGTATGTGAATTGTAGGAACCCCCTACTTCAAAGGAGGCCCATGTTGTGAACAAGCGCCACATAATTAGGGAGACACTTTGATGTGCAGCAGACAGGAAGATGGGTGGGACATAGAAGGATGTTGTCATCCATCCCATGTCTGTTGCAAAGCGCTCTGATTCTGACCTGAAGCATCACTGAAGATTGTTTGTGGGGGCCCATGTTTTGTTCATTAAGGTGGGCTTAGCCTAGACCAATCACTAGGGCCCATGTGGCTTTAAAAGAGGGCTGAGCCCCTCACTGGTCAGATCATATGAAGGCTTTGAAAGGACTAAGAGGAAGGACTAATTTGGACTTGAGCTAAAGGTACACTCTACCTTACATCTTCTGCCAGTGAAGGAAGGCCAGGAAGTCCAAGAGGGAAGCAAGATCCCTCCCCCAAACATCTTCCAGGGAACAGAAGGAGATACCGGACTCAGAGGACCCATCCAGCAGCTCCAGAACCAGTACCCAGCCATAAATCAGCGTGCCCTGCTAGGTTCTGACAGCATGCTTCCTAGGTGGGAAGTGTCGGAGAGTCTCTGGACAAAAGACAAGGCTGTTGCCTGCTAACACTCTCCTGAGATTTGGGTTGTCCACCTTGAAAGGACACAAGCCCTGTGAAGAAACTAAGAGGAGTGTCACTCAAGCATCATCCAGTGTCCACCTTTTTAAGGACAATTTTGAGACAATCGAGTCCTCGAACTGCATTCAGCTGCACCGCTGACTGTTGTCACACCGCAGTCACCAGGGCTGTCCAAGACGCCTCTACCAGCATTCCAGATCTGCCAAACAGCAAAGAGACAATGGGGGTCATTACGGGTTTGGAGGCAGCCATGGCTGCCTCCAAACCCGGGTCCGGTCTGGCTGAATGGGGACTTACCAGGACATTCCGACCTATGCGGACCCGGTAAGTCCCCATTCAGTTTACCATTCCCCATTCCCATTTGAGCCCCCATAGGGCTCAATGGGAATAGGGAAGGCGCTAATAATGGGCCCGCAAATTGCGGGCCCATTATTAGCTCCAAGGTCCCTTAAGGGGACCTGCAGAGAACGGCTGGTCAGACCAGCCGTTCCTGCTGGAACCCGCTAAGGGACCTCGGAATTGGGCGGTAAGGGTTTGCCGGCACCGGCATCATTACTGGTGACCGTTAACCCTTACCGCCCAACTCGTAATGACCCCCAATGATTTTTGGCCCCATGCCGCCATGCTATACAACCTGCAGACGTCGGTCCAGCCTTGCTTCTTGAACTGCCTGGCACCCGCAATTTGCTCCCACCACTTACTCTGTCTCACGGGCTGCGAAGCGCCTGAAACCGCCTTGATGCTGTCGAGCACCAAGAACTTCTTTAGCACTAGGTACATTGTGGTTCTGCCCCCCCCCCCCTGTCCTTCTCCAAAGGCTCCTAGAGACATTTACGACCCTTTGCCCCATTGGTGTTGAAACCAAATAACCTTGAACAATTAGACTAATTGCTTTACCAGCTACCCTCTTGGCAGTATCCAGAGTGCATCCCTTTCCTTTGTGAAACTGTCTGTTCTCTATGTTCCTTTACAGTGTGGGTTGTAATTGTAGTGTGCTAGAACTCGCTCTTGTATTAATAATAATAGATATTTGTATACAACCATGACTGGACAATCCCTTTTATCATTGGGTAATAATTGTATTTTCCCTGTGTTGCAACTAACCAACGATCCACGACCTTGCAGAGATAAGCCTGCAATTCCATCCAGGTCACCAAAATTGGACAAGGAGGTCTTATAATGTACTTGTATTCCAATCTTTTCAGATCTCTGCTGGTGTACTAGAGGTGTGGGGTCGATTGATAGTTTAGAAACCGATATTCATCACTGGACCACTGGTGCCCCGGAAGTTGATTTGTCACACCCACCCACATGCCTGAGCTATGGGATCGCTTGTTGGAGCCTAGCCAGCTCATCATCATGATGGCCAAATGCACAATTGCATTCTAAGCCTTTTTGACAATGTGCTCATACCTGGACTTCATTCCCCAAGGGTGTTCCCACCACATGCACGTTAAAATCATAATAATGGGAAAAGGTGCTATATAAATGACTACTACTACTTGTGCGTCAAGGAGTTGGGGAAATTAAAATAGTGCTTTATCTTGTAGAGAAGAACTTGTGGAGCCCTTTACTAGAATCGGAAAATGTTTTTATTTTTTTTATTTTTTGTTTTACAATTAAGGGCAGATGATAATCATTTTAGTCTAGTTTTAATACTGAGTAGCCATGCAAAAAGACAATGAGGTTAAAAAGCTTTTGGTATTTTTACTTAGATCTGATTCTTGCGTGAATAAACAACATTTTAATGGAGACTCCTAAATGGGTATTTGCTGGAGACCCCTCCAGGCAAACACAGTATATGGCCAATGTGTTTGCCTGGAGGGTGCTCCAGCAAATGAAATCGTTTCTTAGTTTGGGCTATTAGGTGTCACTTGTGAGAGCTATGTTCTGAAACTATTGCATTAAAGTACAGATAGTGAGAAATTACATTTGTGGAGGGACGCAACATTTGTAGGTGTTGGTTTGTTATTTGCACACCCTCTGTCTGTACGGGGCCATGCTAATCCATATGGCCATTCCCAAGCAGTTACCGCCCTCCCCACCCTCAAAACACATGCTCCTGGGAATTTTTGTAGCTTACTTTAAACAAGCCGTACCATGATATGAAATGATATGATATGGCATTTATAACGAGCCTATACACAAGTGTTTCAAACTTTCCACTCGAGATGCATGCCAGTGTTTTTTCAAAGGTGTCTTCTGAGAGTTAATGATTTAATTGCAGTTGTAAACCAGCTACTGGTGCAATACAAATGTCTTAACCAGCTCTGCCTTCACCCACTCGAATTATAAGCACTCTGCCTGTCCTTAATTGAAGTCCTGTTCAAAACCCGCATTGGCAAGGCCAACACTTTTGGCTTGTGTAGAGGTATTAGGTGTTTGCCAGGCACTGCTTTTAGATGCCCAGGTACCCACACCTTTTTTCACCTGCTACAATCAATGGGCAGTTGATACCACTTCGGCTTTGCCTGGCACGTGCCTTTCCATTGCCTACACAAAGCACAAACTGTTGGCATTGCCAGTGCTTGTCTATTTTCCCTTGGATTCCTGGGATAGCTTAACATGAACTAGTCGGTGTCGCTGATGGATGTGGGTAGGTAAGGGCTGGAACCTTTTCTCGGGATTAATTCTCATTGTGTGGTTGTAAGAACAGAGATTGAACAAGACTGGTCCTCCTGTCTCGATTTAGATGTAGTCACCTTTTCCTCCATGATCACCTGTAGCAGTCCGTTTGTGCCAAAATGGAAGGATGCAACGCTTGTTGCATTATGCAGTGCCCAAACTGAAAACACCTGCCTTCTTTTACCCCTATCCCCCACCTGCACTAATTTCAACTCTTTGGCCAGGCATTCAATTCTGAGCTTTGGGTTCCTGAAAGACACCCGAAAAATGCATCTTCTACAACATTACATTGGTATAATTATGCAGTGCCACATTCTTGTTCAAAATTGCAGTCTCTATACAGTAAGGTAAGCAGCAGTCCGGGGTCTGGATGAAAGATGCCTTGCATGCGTATTGCCTGTATGTCCTGATTAGCAAGAAGGTAATGGTGTGCTGCGCAAAGAGGACGCGCCAAGGGTTGACAGGCAGGCTGCAGGCGCAGCAAACCTTGCAGGGATCCTCAGGATGAGGTCTGAACAGGGGGGAGAAGAATTGTGGAGTGGAGTGGAGTGATAAGAAATTGGGAGATGTTCTTTGAAGAGTAGAGTCTTCGGGTCCTTCCTGAAGTGTTGGATAGATGGCTACAAACTAGCCAGTAAATAGCAGGCTTTCTGGTGAGATTTCTTATTTCCATGCAAGCAAGTTGCGAGAGTACAGATTACCCATGTCCCAGGCATCCTGAGAGCATTTCATGATATATCAGTCTTGTTTTCTTTTTAAATGTATTTGTTTTATGCCAAAAACAAAACAAGCTTGGAGGCATCAGAGTGCTAACGAGGACAAATGCTCACATTGCCTATCCTATTCTGAGATTCAAACTCAAGAAATCCGGAGGCCGCAGTTTCCCGGTGGTGGCAGCCAAATATTGGAACGCCCTACAACCTCACCTAAGAGCCGAAGCTTCACTCTGGTCTTTCCGCAAAGTACTAAAACCTGGCTCTTCTCCCAGGATGCATAATCCCCCGCCAGCCTCCTTTTAGCACAACTAATGCTGAGAGCCTAGGCAATGCGTCTTCTCTTCCCAGTAATGAATATGTGTCTGCACCTACAATGCTCAATCAATGGGGCCATGTAACCAATGCCTAGCTGCCTTCAACTATGAACGTGCAGCTGTAACTGAACCAAGCTGAACTATGACCATGTGTTTCCCTGTAACCAGCGTCTAGTTGCCCCAGGGTTTTGTGCGCTTTACAAATGACTAAATAAATAAATAAATGTGAAACACACACCGCTATCCTCATAGTCCAGAGTTTAGCAGCAGAGAAGATCGTGACAAGAAACCAGAAGGTGGTTCAAGCAAATAGATGGGTTTTCAAGGCACACTTCAAAACAGTCAGTGAGTCCCACCTCCTCGGATCTGGAGGTAGAGCATTCCAGAGTGTGGGTGCTGCACAATGAAAAACACTCTGGCCGACCACAGACAGTGTCGTTCTTGGGACACACAGTAGTTTAATGTTACTGGAGCTCAAGGTTCTTTCGGATCAGTAGCCAAGAAACCCTTTCTGAAAATTTGCCCGACTGATACCAAATAGGCCTTTATGTTATGTTATGTTACTTGGCATTTATATAGCACCTCATGTATCATTGGTATGATCTCAAAGCGCTGGTAGGTTGAACGCCCTCGGGAACCGTAGTTCTAGTCAGTAGAGAGAGAGAGAGAGAGATAGAGAGAGAGCGAGAGTTTTATGGTGCGTTGGAGCAGCAGCTGGTGCATGTTTCTGAGTAAGCAGCCCAAAGGAGATCAGCGCTTCAACCGGCAGCCAACAAAGCGCTCCTCTGGCCTGTGAAAAGTGCTCTCTTTTCCCCAGCTGTCTTGACTGAATCAGTGGTGCGGGTTTCTCGATAAGCGACTGTCTTGGTGTTTCTCCTTGCATCTCCTTGTGCAGGCTCATTTTCGATGTTGGTTTTCCTAACTTGCTGTCCTATCGCTAGGAGTGAAATAGGCCTGCACATCAGTGCCAACTTCTGTCACTTAGGATGTAAAACTGATTTGTTTGCTGATTTGAGTCCTACTCTTTCCCTCTAACGAGCTCGTTCTCTTTCCGCTTCATTGAGCTTTACTTAAGAGACTCATTTTCCAGACTTTCTGCGGTTTCCTGTAATTCCCCGAGGATCAAACAGAATTCTTCCAATACAGTTTGATTCAGAGAGCAGCTACAGAGAAGTGTACATCCTCTGTCAAAAATAACTAGAAATAGTTTTTTTAAAAAAACTTTTTGATTCATGTAATCTCCTTCCAGGATATTGAATCCTGTGAACGACCGGTACCCGAGAAATAGCGGCTTAGGATAGTACGGCTCGCTGGCATCATTGTACCTCCTGCTGTGCGCTCCATGCCTCTGGTTTATAGGTCAGGCCAGAGCTGTTTCCGGACACCCGCTGCTCAGCCAGCTCTCCATCTGCCCAGGGGACCTGTCAGATCACAAAGCCCTCTTGCCGTCTCTCGACTTGCACAGGCAATTACGGAAGACAAAGTGAATCCACCAGAGTCATGTCTGTCCCCATTCTATTTCACATATGTTTTATGAACTCGCTTCTTCAGCAAAAATGTAATTAAAGGTTATGGGCCAGCGGTCACATTTATTCGCATTCCGCTCAGTCTGTAGAAGGCCAGCGGAGGCCAATTTGTGGGTTGGCTCGGAATAGATCAGTGTTGGTGGTGAGGAGCTGCTTGCCATAAGGCCCCCAACCCCTGCTGGCCCCCCGAGTTTCAGTTTAATAATGTGAGAGTGTAGATTTCAGGATGAGCCATTGACAGTGAGAAAAACATGTTTTTTTGTTTTGGGAGTTCCCATAAATAATTTATATTGTAGAGAAAATGGGTCAAATCAAAAGGAATATACATTCCCCTGCATTTTACGGCTTGTGAAATTAAAATCTATTGACATATTAGTAGATTCAAATTATTTGAATTGTTTAGTCAATTTCCTGGCATGTTACTTGAAGTACCGGTACTATTTCATAGCTGGTTGAAGTAGGTATGTGTAAACTTGTTCGATCAAAGAAAGAGCAGGACCCACAAAGTCACCACAGATCCGATCCTATCTCTTTTCATGGACAGCTTTGATAAACTCGCCAGGAGCGAGTGTGACTCTCCCACCACGTTCACAACTTGAAGGGTCATGAAGTGCTGAGAAATCCCTCAAACCAAACTACTTAAAGATTGACCTAAAACCACTTCAAGAACCACTAGCAAACGTAAACACATGCTTAACACATCCACAGATGACAAACTGCCCTACTCCAGCATTTTAGGACATTCATCTACAGACAGTGCAACCTTCAGAAGCTGCCTGCCAATCATCAAAGGTTTGGGTGGAATTCCAGGAGAAGAGCACCAATAGCAACAGGAGAGACACAGTGCTGGCAGGTTCAACTGTTTATATCACTGACCGATACAGGAAATCCAGTCAGGCCTCCTTCTGGATTCTGATATTTGACAATCGCATTTTGATGAAAAGTTCGTTTTGTACCCTTCCTCTGTTCAATTCACAGAGATGTGAACGGCCATATCTACTGGGGTTATTAGAAACTCAGTTGGGGGCAAGAAGTAGTGGCAGCAGATTGGGAGTGGTTTGCAGTGTGTAGCATGTTGCCTGGCTCACTTAGGCTTCAAGGTAGAAAATAGATTCCCTGTTTCCTACACTGTTGAAGTTTGTTTAATGTGAATTCCCTGCGGTTGTGCAGGTTTTGGGGGTCACGCGTGTCACATTAAGGTTTAGCTGAGAAAGGCCATTTCCCATTTCAGTAAGATAGTCTTGCTAAATTAAGAGCTCGTCTTAGACATCTGCGCTGCCCATAATCTGAAGTCAATCCTAGCATGACTGAGTAAGTCCATCACCCTTCCAAGGTGAGCGAATTGAGTGACCTTGAGTTGGCCAATAATACCAATTATAAAGTGGTAAGCGACTATTCATTTGGTGGTGTGCACTATAGCCATGGTCATTCTTTTTCTTCTAAATATTATTGACCAGAGAGCAGCTTGTAAAACTCTTGGCTAGCACTTTTTTTTTCCCTTGTGTCTACATGTGCTCCTCCTCAGAGCAGTTACATATGAATCCCTTCCAGGAAGGCATGAGGGCCATATGCATGAACCTATGTCCTGTCCCTGAGGGGCCCAAGCACGAGTCCATGGGAACAGCAGGCTGTGTCTAAAAAGAAGTCTTAAGCTGCCTCATGCACTTTATGAAAGTCTCCGAAAACTACAAGTCGTTTTTTAAATGTACAGTCAAATGTGCTTTAAAACCACAATTGTTTTGTTCAACTTTTTAGATTTCACTCAATATTTTAGATTCAAATATTTTTGCGCACAAAAAAAGGTATTGGGCATTAATTTTTGGAAATGTTCCGTGCCATATACGTATTGCCTGCCCATCCTAAATACTATCTCTCAGCCTTTGTACAAATCTTTATCCAGCTCTAATGCAAATATTTTAAATTTGCTTATTTATAATGAAAACATTTTAATTACAGCTTAAGAACATTTTTGTAAAATATTGTAATATGATACAGGTGATGTATTGTTTGGAAATAAAAAGCACCACTGCACATTATATTTAGAAAACTCTTCTTCAATGATGTCCATTGAAAATCAATACAATCACTACAGCAAGACAGCAATTTGTTTGCATTTTACATATTGATTGAGTAAAAACATTAGCAGTTCTAGTATTTGGGACGTGCACTTAGAATCATTCAATGTGGCTCCGCACAGAAAGTCTGCATTGGGGCTGGCACGAGAGCGGGAGGGCCTCGGTCCTGAATTGAATAGGTACCATATCTTAGTGAGGGGAGAATTGGGATACAGCGATGGGGAACTCTTTGGCCCCTAACTCTTCTTTAGTAGCAGGATATTTTCAGGATGGTTAGTGGAAGGTAACTTTAGGAGCTTCTGCCTCCCTCTCCCCGAGTTGAAAGCTCCCTCACTTGGACAAGGAAAGGCAGGGTAAGTAAACCAACAGTTAACCTTCTTTCAAGCCTCCCCTTCTATCGTGCCCGAAACTCCTTGCCAGGACCATCAGAGCCTTTCCAATATTCTGCCATGAACCTACCCCATCCCATTTGTATCATAACGTTAAGTTCCAAACCAAAAAGAATGTATGTGTCCTAACTAGGAGACTGCCATGAAGGTGCACCATGTCACTTCAGAGGTGCAAGTTTGCCAAGTTTGAACTTAAGGATCAGGAGGACACACTGCTGAAGATCCGCAGGCAAGTGGAAGACTCCCTGGACATTTAAAGAATTCATCAAGCAGTGACTTTGGATGTCTGTGCTCAGTGCCTGACTCAACAGCGCAATACCCCTGAAGGAGAGAAGTCAGCACAAGACACAACACATTTTCCCAATGACAAGAAGAGGGAAAAGTCAATTAATTGGATTGGAGGAAGCCCAAGAAGTGAAGGCCGCTAGAGGGGACGCTTGGCGGTCAAATTGAGGTTGTTGTTCTTCCTTGCTTCACTGTTAGGACTGCTAAAATGCACATTCTTTCAACACATTGGTAGTATGGTGCCTGAAAATTCCCAAGAGGAAAATAACTGAGCCCTGAATAGATTTATTTAAAAAACATTAAAAAAAACCTGAGTGTGAGTGCCAGTGCCAGTACACCTGAAAGTTGCTGCACTTGAGCAGATATTTGAATCTTTCAGATCAGAATTTTGTGAAATCCTGCCGGAAAGCCGTCCACAGTCATGGGGCCTCCTTCCCCAGGGAGCGACATCCGGATCACTGACAGAAATGGGAGAGGGGCTCTTCCTTTAAAAAATATTTGCCTTCCTATTGTGATATCACCTTTATGGTTTAACTTTGGTAAATCTGCTTGTCCTTCATGTGCTTTGCATCTTGGGTGATGAAAATGCACCTGAAGATTAGAGGAGGCGCCATTAGCATTAGAATGCAGCTGCAGCCTGTAAGAAAATGTTCTGTAATGGTGGTGCCAGCTCGATGGACATGCACTTCTTATCTTTATGATAGTTTACACATAGGGGGGCGGTGAGGAAAGGGCTTAAAGTTCTTTCACATAATTCACTCTGCCTCACTAGGTGCAGGGGTTGAGCATCATGGCTTCCATAACTGGCAGTTCCTTGGGGTGGCAAGATAAGGGTTCAGAGCTCAGAATGTCCTTGGTCTCCTGTTCATTATCCGTGATTGTGAGGTCTTCGTTTCCTGTTTAGCATCACTCATGGGGAAGTGGGAGAAACGCATGGTACAGGGAGGGCTAGAGGAAAACCCTCAGAGTGATGCACACTCTCCTGACAATATCCGGATGACAGTTTAGGAAAGCAGGAAGCATTCCAGCAAGAAGCTAAGAACATTATTTATTCAAAGAGGAACGTACCAGGTGAGCTGGGATTTCGGGCCTTCTTATTGGACCTCCTTTCATAAAGGGTTTTATTATGTTAGGCAGGTGATCAACCAATAAGGGAAAGCAATGGGAGGCTGCCATTCAGGATGACATGTTATACAGGGGGCCTGGCAGGGAGAATTGATAATGTTTCTTAACCTCTCATTATCGCAGGCAGTGGACAAGATTTTGTCAAAAGGGCTATCCTCTCAGTCCAAAGTTTCTAAGGATAATGTCTTTGGTGTAATTGACTCCAATCCAGCAATCCAACTAAGTCAATGCCTAGTCTGGGATGCCCAATGGAAGACCTTATTAATATGTTGTTACGTCGAATTATTTGAATCTGGATGATGAACCCTTATATAATGCCCCTCTCTTTGAATCCCCCTGACCTCACTGAGCCAAGAAGGTTTGTTTTGCAAATTAAAAGGTTTATTGGAAAAATTAAACAATATATCTATATCACACTTTTATGAACAAAATAATATCTGATAGCACACTTATGAATATAATAGTGGTCAACAATGGGTAATATTACAATAGCACACTCTCTTTAATCAATGAGGAGTTGGTATAGAAAGGATAAGGTAGCAGAGAATACTTTGTATGGTTTCAAGGAAATTCAAGATATTAAAGAATGCAGCACAGAAATAACCTTGATATGGTTTCAATCACAAGATAATATGGTCACTTTTTTCCCTGTGATTACTCACTCCCCCCACTATGCAATATGAAGAGATGGAATTGAGAGCACACAGGTTTCAAGAATACAATCACTATACAGTTCAATTCCAGTTCCCCCACCACACTTAGGGAAACAGGTATGATTTCAAACAGGCAAAAATACTTTGAACGTGGTTGCACTGAATGTGAAAAATATGCTAAAATTATTTTAATTCACTAAAGGATATTCAGGATAAGTGATAACTACTTTGGATTAGTGCAGGTCAACGCTAGCAATGATTCATGAATGATTATCAGATTGAAAACGAATTTCAGCAGTGGAAAGCAAGAGCCAGCTATTTTGACAGAAAATGAAATGGAGTTAAATTGCAATTCTCTGCACTTTTTCCGTGTGCATAAATCGCGATTACGGAAAAATATAAGGAGTTGGAAAACATTTGGGGAAACTGAGGATCTTAGCTTTAAAATGACAGTTAAATTTCGCTTCTAGGACATACGGTTCAAAACATACGGACGTTTTTGTGAAGGTAGATTTTTAGAAATGAAGTCAAGATTTCAGGATCACAGATGACGCTTTTAAAGATTTGAGATCACAGGATGGACACACAATTCTGAATGCAGTTCTGGGCAGGTTGAAATGTATGGGGTAAGATTACTTTAGACTAAGAGATTGGTTCTGTACAGTTCTTAAACTGGATACTCACTCCTAGTTTTGGAATAGAATGGAACTCGTCACAGATCTGGTCAGGTTTGGGCTGTGGTTCTCACTCGAACGGACAGGTCTCAGGCACTCTGGGTTCTGCTCACAGCACGGCACGGCGGCTAGTCTGGCCTCTTGGACTGGATCAAGCGGGTTCTGGATACAAAGCTGCTTTCTGGGTTTGGATCTGGTTCTGGCACAGGGTTCTAGCCAGTCGCAAACAGCACAGCAAGGCTGTTGAATAGTTTGGTTAGGTTGCTGGATTCTGAGGCCGGCTGAGGAGAGTTCAGCTTTTGGGTTAGGCCCCTGCTTAAGTTTCCAGAGCTGGGTTCTAGAGATTTGTTCTGGATCTATCTGGAGTCTAAGTTCTTGTGGATATTGTCTGGATCCGGTCGGGCATAGTGCTGCGCAGGAATCGGTGAGTAGTGGAAAAATGAGTATCCATATCTGGATCGCAGTGGTTCTTTTTATGTCTTTCCAAAGGGGGTGTGGAGGTTGACTTTCTATGCCCAACCCACTAAGGATTTGATAGGTTAGAGGATTCCCTGTGACCTGACTGGAGACAGGTGTAGTGAGTCAGAATGAGTCATCAGGTGTCATGTTTATGGCTGAAGGAAAGAACACTCCCCTTTGGTTTCTCATAGAAAATCCATTTTTCATAATCAAACATGTTTCCAAGGTACACAAGTTGATGAGAATACATGTACATATCACATATTAATTAAGACAGGTCTCTGATTAACCCTGATCTTTCTAGGAGCTTGGGTTCAGAAATGACAACTTATTTGCAATTTTAGTAGGTTTCGCAATATTGGTTTGGCACTAAATCTTACACAGGGGTAAACACCCTCTCTGAGCATATCACTGGAAGTTCTTAGGTTTCTAGCATAAGCACTGCATCCACAATATTAATATTTACGGGGCTTGCAACTTAGTCTTGAACTGTGAATGCATTTTTCATATTAAGAATCCCAAAGTTGTACATTTCTGTCAGCTTGATAAAATATTTTAGAAGCATTTTCCTTAAACATATATTTGGTGAAATATTAAATCCACAACCCAGTCTGGTCCGCCCCTAGAAGCTTGGTGAGTCAGATGGTCACATGTCTTGCTTCTCCCAGAGCAGTGTTGACAGTTACACCTCAAATCAGCATATTCTATTCCTTTGAAAGAGTCTATTGTCTTGTGTTCCTGCCAGCCTACCAGGGTGCCTTGGCTGGTTCCTGTTCCCAGGGGTCTCTTAATCTCTTAGCCAAGGGCAGAAGGAAGCTTCTTTTGTTCAGGGGGGAGGTGTGGAATCTCTTTGATCCCAGTGTGGGAAACTTCTTAACCCTGC
This sequence comes from Ambystoma mexicanum, assembly GCF_040938575.1. Lineage (NCBI taxonomy): Eukaryota > Metazoa > Chordata > Amphibia > Caudata > Ambystomatidae > Ambystoma > Ambystoma mexicanum. The sequence continues at coordinate 753,696,872 of NC_090923.1, forward strand.
AACCAATGCCTACAATTTGTCTTTTCTTACAATATAACCCACATTTTTAATACATACATTAAACAATTTCTTCCTTCAAGTCATTTCAGAATATAGTTTTAATTTGTCTCCAGCCCTTAGCAAGTCTTTCTTTGGCATAGTTTGAGTTCAATTGTTCAAACTTACAAAAGTGTCTGGTTTAAAACGCCAGCTTTCTGGTAGTGGTGAGTACCGGTATTGCACCCATTTTTGACAGCTGTCTTTAAATTAATGTCTTTAACATGGGATTTTGTCCTAATAACATATGATTCTTGCTGATGTGGTACTGATGTGGATTCTTGCAGTAGAGTAATGTAGAACACCCAACAAGAAGTTGTATCCTTTTGGTGGTTTTGTGAGTCATGATTTTAGCAATTTTGACGATCAAGAAAATGAATTCCCAAACAGCTCTGGGTTGCTTTTTGCAATCAGTATTGCTATTTCCAAGTGGTTTCATGCTACTGTGTGTGTAGCCCAATGGTGGTTTTAGGCAGTGGCCGCCTGTGCTTTCTGCACATTTTTGGATGGTTTTGAGCGAGCAGCATGCTTTCCAATGGCCATTCTGGTGTTTCCGCTGCCAGTAATGCACAGTACTGTTGTAAGGCTTGGATGAGTCGGTTAAAACATCCCACAAGCCCCACTCTTGCAATGGCCATTCTGATCTTTCATCGATGGAACTTCGCAAGACTGTGATGTCCGTATCATCTCTCCGGATTCCATAGATGGCAAGTTCAGCATCTTTTCCTCCATCAGGGGTGGATCGATCGGTTCTCCTCGCCAGTACTGATGGGAGTATTGAGCGATACCCCGGGCTGCTTGGATCTTTTACTCCCGGTCCCCGGGTCGTCCTCCTTGATCCGTCTCCATGGTTTATCTCTCCTAGGATGACAAAGCAAAGCGGCAGAAACATATTCGTAGGCATTTTCTCACCACTATTAATGTAGTGGGGTGGGCATATACATTTTATAAATCCGGAGACATTTGCATTCTTATCATTGTATTTTTTGGACTATGTGTGGGATAATTTAGGGGTGGAAATTTAGGGGTGATCTGGAGCAGCCCCCTCTGGGGTTCCAGAGGACTGCTCCAGTTGCTGTAGAGTGTGCCCCGGCTGGCAATACTTTAGCTGATTAATATGGACCCACTTGTCTACCCCTTCCGTCAAACTGCCTTTGGGGATGCGGATCTTGTAGGCGACTGGTGAGATCTTGTCTACAATTTCAAAAGGTCCCTTCCAGGTAGGCAGAAACTTCTGCTGTTTGGCCTGGTTCCTTTGGAAATTGTACAGATAAACCCTTTCTCCTACATTGTATTCTTTCCTGGTGGTCTTCAGGTCATAGTGGGTCTTCATGCTATCAGCTGATCTTTCTAGATTTCGCTGAGCATAGGCAAAAGCATGTTAAAGGTGTTTTCTTAAATGTTCAACATACTCATGAGTTGTGGAGGCATTGATCAATGTCTGCTCTTGGGTCCTGTAGAGCAGATGCTGGGGAAGCACCATCCTGCGTCCAGTCATCAGCTGAAACGGTGACATTTTAGTTGCAGATGAAGGGGTAGGACTGATGGCCATTAGGACGAGGTAATCGGATATCCCAACTTGGCCCAGAATCTGCCACAAACATTTTTAAGATGCTCACAATGGTTTTGTTGTAACATTCTACTGCACCAGAAGAGGTTGGCCGGTAAGCAATGTGTAGCTTCCTTTTAACCCCAAGTATCTTCCACATCTTTGTCATGACTTCGCTGGTGAAATGGCTACCTCTGTCTGACTCAATCCTTTGGGGTAGTCCAAAACGCGAAAATATGTGGTTGATCATCAGGGCAGCTGCTGTTTCTGCCATGCAGTTTGGGGCCAGGAGACATTCCACCCATTTAGTAAATAAGCATGTCACTGTCAACATGTACTTATTACCCCTAGAGGAGCGAATCACAGGCCCTATGTAGTCGACTTTCAAATCTGACCATGGCAGTGTCATCCCCCTCTTTTGGAGAGGTGCACAGTGTGTGAGGGATGTTGGCTGAAATTGTGCACACACAAGACACCCCTTCAAGTATTGGCCCCTGCCTCATGTGTGGCCAGTATGCAACCTCTCTTAAGATTTCAAGTGTTGTCTGAAACCCCCTATGATTGGCTGTGGCCGCATCATGGGCGTGACTTAACATCAGGCTTCGGAATGAGGTAGGAACCACCCACTGATCATGACCAGCTTGGGATTTCCTTATCAACAAACCATCTTGGATTTGGAACATTTTTGGACATTTCATCAACACTCTGAGGTTCTCTTTCCCAATGTAATCGGTATCCATCAGGAGAAAGTTCTCAGTGTCCTGAATGTGTTGGTAAAACTTACCAATTACTGGATCCCCCTTCTAAGCCGTAATCAAATCAGCATCTGGGGTCTCCTTACTCCATTGTGCAGTTGAAAGATCATTGTGAGCATTTGTCTGGGACCTAGTGATAGCAGTGACCTGGATTTCCCCCAACAGGGACTCAATTTCTATTAGATCCCCTTGGATGGCCCCGGTTTTGGCCATCTGATCAGCTAAGCCATTTCCAGTTTTGTCTGGTCCCTCTACTTTGGAATGACCCTTGATCTTTTTCCAGTAGATGGTCATCCCATTCGAGGTGACCCGATCATCAATATTTTGGATTAATTTCCCATGTTTCAAGGGTTTGTTATTAGCACATAGCATGCCTATGGTTTTCCAATTAACCAGGTGCTAAACGAACCCGTTCCGTACATAATCCGCATCTGTAATTATGACCAGTTCGTGGAGTTGATGTTGGATAGCAGTGAGGATGGCTTGATCCACAGCCATCAACTCTGCCACCTGACTACTTCGGGGACCAATCTTATACCCAGCAGAGGGTTCTGGGGACTCATTCACCCATGCATTCCCTACGCCAGCCACAAGTTCTTTCTCCCCGTTGTTGTCAACATGGTAAGAGCATCCATTCACATAGACAGTGGGAATTCCCTCACACTTGTCTTCTTCAAAGACTTTGTGTGGGGAATTAAGGTATGCCTCCATGTTGTTCTTGGTTTTTAGACTTTCGTCCTCGAGACAGTTTTCTCTGGCACAATCATACAAGTTGGCCAGACCTTGCGCGAGGGGACTCTTGTTTTGGCCATATCTGACCTCCACAGGAAAGCCTTGCATTGACAGAATCCAGGAAGTAATTCGGGAATTACTCACATTTCCAGCCCGGATTCTGTCACTTTGGAGATATTGCAGAGGCTGGTGTGGAGTCTCCACTATGATGTGTTCCCCCTGGATAAATGGGCGGTAATTCTTCAATGCCCACACCGTTGCCAGGAGTGCCTTCTCACAATCATTGAATTTTTCCTCCAAAGAGGATAAAGTTTTGCTCGCATAGGAGATTACTTTATTGACCTTGTCGTGCTTTTGATATAATACTGCAGTCAAGCATGTATTAGATAACCCTGTCTCCAAGAAAGACTCCTTGTTTCTGACAGGGTAAGCTAGGCAGGGCACTTGTGAGAGGCTTCTTTTGAGTTGTCTTACTGCCTCGGCTTGTTCTGGACCCCATTCCCACTTGACCCCCCCTTCAAAAGATGAATCAGGGGTCTAGTGATCTCTGCGTAGCCCTCAATGAACTTTCTGCTGTAATTAGTCAGTACAAAGAGGCTCCTTAGTTCCAGCAGAGTTGTGGGGTCTTTCAGTTTCAGAAGTGCTTCCAATTACTTTTCCTGGGGACAGAGACCCTGAGGAGTAATCTCATGCCCCAAGAAATGAACACAGGTTCTACACCACTGTGCTTTCTGAAAGGAAAGTTTTGCTCCGGCGGCCCTCAACTGTGTCAGAACAGAGCGGATCTCCTCTATGTGGTCCTCTACAGTTGAACTTTTGATGAGGACATCATCTACATAAGCCAGGTTACCCCTCGCACCCAGGTCGGGCATCGTCTTGTGTAGGAAAATGTTGAATTCATTGCCGGAGTTGAGGTATCCGAAGGGAGTCCGGGTCCATGTGTACTGCTGGCCCCCAATGGTAAAAGCCAGCATGTATTGGTCCTCTCTATTGACAGGCACGGTCCAGTATCCATTGGTCAGGTCTATTGCAGTGAATACCTGTGACCCCTGAATCTGGGCCAGCCCTTGGTCAATGTAGGGAAGAGGCCATCGGGAAGTATGGACCCATTTGTTGAGCTCCCTAAGGTCGGCCCAAAGTCTCCACTGGCCGATTGACTTCAATATTCCCATCACTGGATTATTGAAGGTGCTGTGTACTGGACAGAGTATCCCCCGGGATTCAAGGTTCTTAATTATTTCAGAAAGGGACTCCATGGATGCGAGAGGCAAGTGATATTGCTTCACAAACACTGGAGTCATGCCAGGGTCAGTGGGAATTGTTGTTGTGTGGATGTCGGTGCGACCACAGTCATATGAGTCCACCGCAAAGAGATCTTGAAAATCCAAGAAAACTTGTTTCAACTTTTGCTTCTGCTCCAGAGTCACACACGCATCAGCTAGGTTGACTCTCTCTTCAACCATCTGCCTGAAGCCTGGTAAGACTTCTCGTTTCGCTATCTCAGAGGCCTCCTCCAGCTGTGTGGAGAAGTCCCTCGTCAGAGTGCTGATTTGGACTGGTGGCTTCAGGTGGGGAAGGCAGTCCTCATGGACCTGGAAAATCACCTCATCCCTTCTGAAGTCACAAGTCGCATCTTCCTTACCGTAAGGGCAGGAAGTGTACACCAGGAAGTTCCCCCCATGCCGGGTGAAGATCCGGTCTGGTGTTGTGTTGTCATCACTGTCACTGTCAAAACAGTCCTTGGGGATTGGTCCTAACAGTTCATTTCCTAGATCAATGGAAAAATGTCGGTCATCAACCGCCATTCCAATAATGGTGCCTGCGGCTAGAGTAATACTCTTTAAGTCGCTGTTATCCATCTCTATTGGAATGGTGTCATGTTCTATATTGACTAATGGTGTAGGGTTTACCCCCAACCCTTGCTGTTGGAGAGAAGCATTTAGATGAATATAAGCATCAGGGTTTTTCAATTTTTGTCCTTTTTTAACTTTCACTGCCAGGGAGAATTGTCGAGTCCTTTCTGGGATGGTGACTTCCACTTTAATCTGAATTTCAACTGCATGCTTTCTCTGGATCATCAAAACCCATGGAATTATCCGCTAATCGGGACCAAGCTTTGAAGTTTATTAGGTCCAAATTAATGGCAAAGCGATTGAGAATGTCACTGCCTAAGTAAAAGGCGACAGTGACGTCTCGAACGACCCAACAATTATGCACTATGTTCTTGTTGCCAATGGAGATTTCGAGCATGCACTTGCTTGGCAGGAGATGTTTGGAATTGGGTGTTTCCAGATCCATTTCCCATTTGTCTATCAGTTTGAATGTGGGAATGGCTGGATCTTTTGGGAGTTGGCCGAACATGGCTTCGCTGATGAAGCTTTTACCGTTGTTCACACACACTCGGGCGAGAACAGAGTCCTTCCCTTCATTTAACTGAACAGGGATGAACAACTGCTCTCCAATTTGCTGAATATCAGCCAGGCTCTGAGCTGATTTCACCTCTTTCTGGACTATTGGATTGGGAATGTCGGATTGTGGATTGGTAAAGAATTTCAGAGTGTTTCCTTCCAGTGTAGAATACCACCTTTAACTGGAAGGAAGGTTGATTTGCAGAACTAGAGAGGACCCCCCATCACCAGTCTGTTGTCATACTGCTATTACTGTCACGTCTAGAGTTTGGTTGTTCTGGAAGTGAAATTCTACTTGGTCAGATTTTTGTTCAACCATGTGGCATGTGCCATTTAAACTAGCATGGTTGACACTCTGTTTTAATTTTATGGGTCGGCTAGTCTGAGTCCAGAGGACCTTGTTTACGTAATCTATTAAGGTGACATCCTTCTCAGGAGGTCATTCCCTAGTAAACAGGGGTGCCCTCTGGAGTCACTACTATGACCGGGTGTTTCACCTTGTGTCGCCCAATTTTAATGTCCAAATCCGCAGTCCCCTCGACGGGAATTTCCTTCCCGTCAAAGTTCTGAAGTTGTCCAGGAAGAGAAATGAGAGGAATCTGGTAATTCTACCCCCTTCCTAAATTTAGTTCATCAAAGGCATTTTTGGACAGAAGGGTAGCTTGGGATCCAGTGTCCACCAGTGCCAAAATTGTACCCTGCCCCTGTACTTGTACCGGGACAAAGTACCTTCCCTCCTTCTCCGCAAGGGGGCACAGATAATGCAAATTTTTGGACAACTGGTGGGCTAATTTTCTGGTTTTGGACATTGAGAGAGAAGAGATTTGGGCAGAGTTCTGTGGAGAGTCATGGGAATCTGCAAGAAAACGTTGGCAACTGGAGATAGGAGAAGTTTTGAGTTCCCCTGGTTCTGGTTCTGTGCCGCCCCCCCTTTTTGGAAGCAGTCACCAGAATGGGTTTGAACCAGGGGATTTTGATGCTGTTGGTTCTGGGATGAGATGAAGGGCGGCGCTAGCTCAGTCCCGACATCTACCCATTCTGGATGTGAATCCCTTGGGACCCATTGTTATTTGGGAGGAGTTCCCCCATCTCTGAAGGAGAATATTCTTTTCCCAGGATCCTCTAAGGATCCCTCTCCTTCAAATTGGACGATCTGTACCTCCTCCTCAAAATGGGTCTGTTTGGGTCCTTTGTTTCTCCTACCCCCTCTCTGCTCCTTGGGTGGCAGACTTACAGGGGTAGGAGATTGTGTTTCCGGTTCCTGTGTGTCCAGGGGCTCTTTACAAGTGGGGAAGGAAGCTTCCTCCAAGGCTTTACACCCCCCTTCCCCTTGTGCCTCCTCCCTGGGAACCGGTGGGTTATCGGGGTGCTGCCCCCGTCATTGTTCTGGAGCACCAGGTCCAGAGTTTGGGGCATTCTGCGCCGGCATGCCCATCTGAGGGTTCTGCTGAGCCCGCAGCATGTGACCCAGCACCTGTGCCATATTTTGGACCTGGCGCTCTAACTGTTAAACCCGGTCAGGCTGATACGGGGTTCTGTTTTCTCCCCTGGGCTGATCCCGGGAGGTGTAGCTATCCCTTCTCTGGTAGCACCCCGTGTTGGGAAGATTTGGGTACACCTCCACCCTTGGCCTCCCCTCTCCCGAATTAGGTGGTCTGGACTCAGGGAATTGGGGAAAGAAGGATGGATGATTTTGGGGTTGGAAGTTGGGTGGATATCTTTGAAAAAGGTTCTGCCCAGGATTTGGTGAATTTCTGCCCTCCTCTGTGAAGTTAGGAGGGAAGTTCCCTGGGTTAGGTGCTTGGTTGGATCCCCCCCTTGGGCTGGAGGAGTCCACACATAACCCAGGATGGGTTGGTTTCCCTTATAGCGGGGACTTACATATTCAGGGGAGTGAGGGACCCCATTTGTGGGACTACCTTCTTGGCTACCTGTCTGTGACTGTCCCGAGGGCCTTCTGGGCTTGGAATTATTCTGTGCAGGCAAGTTTTTAGGCCCCCCATCTCCAAATCCAAAATGGGGGCAACCTTTACCTCTGCCACCTTAGCAACAGCAGTGGTGCTGGTCGGTTTGGGGTTTTTCTGAGCATTACTTTTATTTTCTATGGGCTTCTGCACCTCATAGATTTGGGTGGCCTGTTCAATGACCCAGTCTAGTGACCTTTTCTCATGAAAATCTCTCACTAGCTGGGTCATTATGTATTTGGGTAAGACATGGAAAAAAGTGTTAACAAATTCGTAGCTATCAGTGAGCACCCTTTTGGTAGTCTGCGCAAAGGCACGCTTCAACTCCTGCACAAATTTTTATGGAGCCTGATCCTCCCCACATTGAAAATTGTAGGCTGCCTTCAAGCCTCTTGGGGATTTCGGTGAACAGAAAAGTGTTTCAAGATGGCACGCTTTCTGGTAGTGGTGAGTACCGGTATTGCACCCATTTTTTACATCTGTCTTTAAATTAATGTCTTTAACATGGGATTTTGTCCTAATAACATATGATTCTTGATGACATGGTCCTGATGTGGATTCTTGCAGTAGAGTAATGTAGAACACCCAACAAGAAGTTGTATCCTTTTGGTGGTTTTGTGAGCCATGATTTTAGCAATTTTGATGATCAAGAAAATGAATTCCCAAACAGCTCTAGGTTGCTTTTTGCAATCAGTATTGCTATTTCCAAGTGGTTTCAGGCTACTGTGTGTGTAGCCCAATGGTGTTTGTAGGCAGTGACCTCCTGTGCTCACTAAGATAGGCAAAAGTGGATGGCATTTTTGGATGGTTTTGAGCGAGCAGCATGCTTTCCAATGGTCATTCTGATGTTTCCACTGCCAGTAATGCACAGTTCTGTTGTAGGGCCTGGATGAGTGGGTTAAAACATCCCACACTCACCTGTATCTGGTGAATCTGGGGCTCATACTGGCGACATAGAGTATATATCTACAGGGAAGAAGGCCACACAAAAAATAAAAAACCCTGAGTGGACTGTGAATATCAGAGGTGCCTATCCTGTGCCCATTCACCCAAGGGCTGAGATGGTAGTGGCAGTGTCTGTGATGATGCTGCTGCACACACAAACTAGATCCAAAGGACATGGGGAGGAACAGAGACAAACCACAAGAGAAAGAACATCAGTGGTCCTGGACTTGTTGCTTGGGGATCCCATTTGAATAACTTCCCCTTATTTCCCAGGAATGATGGTGATGATGGCGATGATGATGAATATGGTGGATATGATGGTGAAACAGATTTTATTGAGGTTGAGCTGTTGGAGAACCATGGGGGGAGCTGGGGAGCCTGCAGATTTTCAAGATTATTTGAGAAAAGCTTTGCTCACTCCTAAATCACAGACTAGCCCTAATTTGAGGGAACTGGGTTATTTGCAAGTGGCCAGGCCCATGTTCATGTTTTCCTGCTTAATAGGCTTGACATTACCACCTTTAATAGAATGAAGGTGGAATGCCAAAGACCCTCTATTCCTCTCAAATCAGCCACCGCCCTGTCTGTTCATCTCAAGCGAGCAGAATTATTTTCCAAGTATGGGAGATATGACTTCAAGGAGATAGACAAGTCTTGGCAGCCCTGACAGGACAGGGTGCTCACCATCTCATTTCCCTTAATGAGGATTATAATCCTATCTGAAGGAACCATATTTAAAGGCCATGCATAGTATACCGGGGACTTAGTAATTTGGCTCAACTGGTGTTATGTTTTCTGGCAGACAGTAACTCCTCAATCTCACAAAGGCATACAGACAAGCCCTAAATGGGACGTAAGATTAATCCAAACATGGTTCCCAGTCTGGTCCACCAAAAAGTTATTATTATTTTTTTTTATTTTATTTGGCCTTATTCGGTTTAACAAATTGAAAACATTATTCCAATAAGGACATAACATACATTAAAAACAAAAGTGTTCAGTTATTGCTTACCTTAAAACAGAGAAGAGGTAGTACACACACAGCCCCTTATCTTCACAAGGCTTTCTGTTTTTTTAAGTCTTTCCACGCTCCTTATACAATCAATTCCCCTTTTTAGAAATTTCTTCAATTTTCCTAAAAATGACAGTTAACAGTCTGACCAGGGCTAAGTTGATGGTTATTTTCTCTCCTTCAATAAAAATCTGCCACCATGTTGCGATTTCTCTGTTTGTGGTGGATTTTGCAATTTCTCCCAGAAACCTAGACATGTTTCTCACTCGTCTCTCAGGCCTTTACATTCTAACGTTAAATGTTTCAGTGATTCCACTGCGGTCGGGTTAGAGCAGACTCTACAGTTAATCATGCCACCTTGCTTTGATCTCCTATGTAGTACTTCCCCAGTGGGTAAAGTGTTCAAACGAAATCTCATTAATAGTGACCTCAAGAACCAATTTGGAAACAATTTGAAGTATCCTGGAAGTGTATTCAATTTCCTTGGAGTTGACCAAAACTATGCATAGCTCTTGTAGGACCTTAGCACTTCTTGCGTCGGTATCCAGTCTTTTTTGTACAATTCTTTTGTTTGTTTTCGAAGGGTTGTTCAATAAGTCCTCCTTTGTCTCGTTTAAATCTTTCAAGAGTGCTTTACACTTCTTTTGCCATTCTTGTAGTCGTGAATCACTGTTGTCACTTAGTGCCTTATTGATCGCCTCAAAACCCCCCGTTAAGGGCTTATCATGGCATTTTCTGTAGAATTATATAATCTTCCAGTCCACTACTGATTTTAATGACGTCAGTACCAGCTCTCTCCTTATTGTTTGTATTGGCTATGAGTTTGGTAATTGCAACACCGCTCGCCAGAACATACCTGCCAAAAGTGGCCAGATCTTTTCAGGTAAGCGAAATGTTGTTTCTGTTCCGTAAGGTAATATTGAAATAACTTTCATTCTATAAAAGGTTATTAACGGTATCAGTGAGAATCTGCAGTTTCTTTGTAGTAGAAATTTTCCCTGAGCAGCCAGGTTTTTCATTTTTTTATAGATCAGCTCTTTTCTTTGTGCCTCACATTGGCTATTGTTTACACAGACTCCCAGATAGATTATTGAGTTTATTTCTGGTATTCGTTTCCCTTTAAGGAACTAACCAAAAGTCTTTCTCTTGTTATTTTTTACTTTCGACAGATTCAATATATAAGATTTTTCTGCGTTTATTAATTGTCCATTTGCTTCGACATATGTCTGTAGCACCTCTAGCTGCCGCTGATGTCCTATAGGCGTCTGATCTAATAAGACAATGTCGTCCGCATAAAGGAGTTTCTCTATTGGTATTGCTGCAATTTTTGGTGGAAATGCACGTATATGTTGTAAGGTTTCATCTATGTCCAAAGTATATGAATTATATAATTCGGGTGCCAATGGGCAGTCTTGCTTTAGCCCCGTGGTGGTGTGTATTTGAGTTGTTGTCAACCCTGACTTCTCCAGTCTTACTGTCACAGACGTGTTGGTATATAGCTGTTTGATGTTATACAGTACTGTCAAAGGACACTGCCATTGTGATAAATTACGCCACAAGTTTTCTCTGCTGACCATGTCGAACGCCTTAGATAGGTTCACAAAGGCCACGTATGTTTTAGTTTTTGTCCTTGCTGTTCTATCATTCAGCAGGTTGATTAGGAAGAAGATAAGGGCAGTCCCTCTGTCATGATCTCTGCTTCCAAAAGGTCAGGACTTACCCAACTCCCTTGGAAGCAGACCCATAACCCAGGTTCTGAGTGCCAACCAGTCCCAATTGGGACCTTTTGGACCCTGTCCTGGCGCCAGTGGCACCAGGCTCATAAATATGCCCAGTCCCAGCGCTGGAAGCGCCGGGCTCATAATGCTTGGGTGGACTTACCTGCAGCAGACCATGCTGCTTACTTACCAGCCAGTTGAGCCTCTAAATCCTCTTCTGTTTGGGACTACTTTTCCTGTTGGGTGGGGCAGGAGCCACTCCCTAGGTTCAGAACACTGGAACTCTTCTGTAAAGCAGGAACTCTTTTACCTAGGCGAGGCTGTGGAAGGAGACACCTAAGCACTACAGGAGGCTATTTAAACCACACCCGATGGATGAATCTTGCTTTGCGTTATTCTGCATCCTCTGCAGCAGAACGCTCATCGTGTCTTCTGCATCTGATCCTGGGCCTAAGGGAAAAAGGCTTACCATCCTGAATCCAGTCTTCAGCAACACCTATAAAGACAAGAAAGAACAGGTTAGCATTACGGTCTTCAGTGACAGCGCTTCTCACCTGGTCCATCGGCTGTCACCAACGCCTCGCGCTGCATTCTGGCATCTGAAAGACAAAGGCTTACCTACTCTTCGCGTGCTCCGGAGGTCTTCGCACTGCATTCCGGCATCTGAAAGACAAAAGCTTACCAACGCTTCGCACGCTCCGGAGGCCTTCGGCGCTGCATCCCGCATCTGAAAGACAAAAGAAGGTGCGTTTAAAGACATTGGGTAACTTTATTACTCACGTGCCATTACTCCTTCCCACGCCGAACCCAGTGGGTATTCCGACACCCTTCAGCAGCTCCGAACTTGTACCTGCAAGATAAAAGGACAGTTAGTGCGCATCGTGAAGCAGGCAACAAGCGCTTACTTACGTGCTTCCAGGCGCTTCTATTTCTCACACGGGTTCCATCCTCAACTCACTTCAGCCCTTCATCCGCCATCACCGGAACCCTGCAAAACAAGAGACATCATTACAAAAGACTTTTAAAGACATTTGAAATACTCTGAACTTACCGTTCGTGCAGTAAACGACGGACAGCAATCCTCTGAGGTCAAGAGGCCTGCACCCTTATCCAGTGAAGAAACTGGTTACGGCACCCTGCCCCGAGGCAGATGGAGAGCTCGGCGTTCACTTACCTAAGGTGAGAGCATTAACCTTTGGGGTTCTACAGGAGAAGAGAAGGGGAAGAAGAGAGAGACACCCAATAACCCCAGTTCATTAATCCCATATTTTCTATCTGCAGACATCTTACTCTTCGATTCAGACATACAGTGCACAGAGGTCCAGCCCAAAGAGCCAACCGTGTGTTACACATCACCTTTGAAGATACGGTATTCGCCCAGTCAAGACCGGCGCCTCTGCGGGAATCAGGTGAGCGTTACACCCTCTCCCTTTTACAAATCCCGACTGCCACGGGTCCCTTCTTCCTGCTTCAGGAAGTTAGGGACTTCAACAGGACAGAGGCTAAGATCTTCCCCAGCACATCAAGAAGGGCTATAGGCCAATAGTTCTCCGGGTTTGTCGTAAGGCCCTTCTTGAAGATCAGAATGATCACTGCGTCCCTCCAAGAGTTAGGCACCTTCCCTACTGATGTTACATATTCAATTAAATGGTTCAGAAAGGTTGCCCATTCTAATGGATGCCTCTTTAACATTGCATTCGTAAGACCGTCCGGTCCTGGAGCCCTTGAGTTTTTTTTTAAGTTTCTTAATAATTTCTTCCATAGTGCAGATCATATAATCCAATTGCATGCCCTCTTTATTTGGACATGCCTTTTATGTTACATATGGAATCACCTTCTGTTATGTTTGAGCGTAAAATCTGCACCATGTTTTCGCTGATATTGGATTTCGTTGCTGTTTTTACTTTGTATTTTTCCCAACATACAAATGGAGTCCTGATTTAACTTCTTTAACATCGTTTTTTTATGGATACGCAGCCCATTTTGGTATTTCTATTTACCTTTCCTTATTTTCTCCGATGTTTCTTGGTTTTTGTTTTTAATTAGGTTCCTTATTCTTTTCTTCAAGAGGTTTTTTCGCTGTACAATTACTTTATCATACACATGGGGGGTAATTCATGGAATAAATGTGCGCCGAAATTGCTAGCGAAAGCTGGCGCAAGCGTGAAAAAAACAGCGCACACGTGCGAATAGCATGCGTGTGATTCATGGAAGGCCCTGCACGTGTATTTCCCGGCATATGCACCAAATCCGCGCATGGCGCACACCGGCGCACACGTCACTGCAACATCCCGAACGCCGTGCGCGATGTGCACAGCAAAAGCGCACAACGTTAGCGCACACACCAAAAAGGGGGCAGAACATGGGGCAGAACACGCAGAATGGGGAACAACGTGTGAAAATAAGGGCGTAACTGGGGAAGTACTGCTGTGAAATACACTTAACGCCCACACACACTCGAGCTACACGTATTCATGGAATCAAATAGGGGAAACATGTGCACGCCAAAAGACACACACAGGCCTAAACACGTCCGCCACCCAAAGGCAGGCAGAAGCGTCCCCGCGCAGTATAAACAAACAACAAAGCACACATATACAGCTATGATAAATGTGCCATTCTGTGGCCCCTTAGGAGAAATGACATGTCACGCAACGCTCAGGCATTCCAAAAAAGCAAGAAAAACAGATACGCAACCCGTGTAGCCCACGTGCGTGTGAAAAAACACGCAGTAAGCTGTGGCAGCCAGGAACACAAAAAATGTGTACGTGATCAACACGCAGGCTAGTATGCCTGAAAAAAAGGGGTATGTGACTAACAGGGACACCCGCAGCAGGAACAATAGCATGTGCGACTCACTGTCTGCTTTGCGTGTAGAAGAAGAACGCACAGCCAACACCCACACCAAAAGAAGAAGTACGCACTGCAGCTGCTGTGAAGTAATCGCGTGTGAACCCCAACATCTGGAAAACACACGCACGCGAAAAGCACATACAGAGTGATGGAAACCCACGTGGGACCTTCAACCCATGCCGAGGGAAATGCCCACGTGCATGTTACGTCACCTATGCACTTACGCGCTAAGGGCCTTTCCTCGGAATTCACACAAACATGCTGTTTTTCACGTGCCAAATCACTCGGTATCAAGCTGACCACGTGACAACACACGGAAGACCACGCTCCTGCCCAGAAGGCCGAATTACTGCCCCCCAGAGCCCCGAGCAGCCTCCCACAAGCCCTCTGCTGCTGCCTGCCTGCTGCCTGCTGCCACCGTGCCCTGCCATTTGGTGTCTGCACATCTGCCATCTGCAGGGGTCCAGTTGCTGTGACCACCCCTGCTGGAACAGAACACTCCCGACTGGTGTTCCATCACTCCACAGCCCAGCCCCAGGACCCAGTTGCCCACCCACACCTGCCTTGGGGGTTGCCATGTCCGACACAACACCTTCCGGCACCAGTGGCAACCCCCCAGAAGAGAGGCAGAGGGCTACCAGCTTCAGTGAAAAGGAAGTTGGTATCCTGGTGGAGCAAGTCCTGGGGCATTATGATGCCCTCTTCACACCATCGCGCGCCGACAAGGAAGGATGTAAGAGGATCTGGAAGGACATAGTGGGTGCCATCAACGCAGAAGGGGTGGCACCCCGTGACATCAAACACGTCCAGAAGCGCTGGGAGGACTACAAGTCCAGGACCCTCAAGAAGGCCTGGTGCCTCTTGGAAACAGCGGATGCAGTGGGACGCTGGGTCCAGCTTACCACCCAGCAGATGAGGGTCCTGGAGCGCATTCGCCCAGTGCTTCACCACCAGATCCTCAGGATGCAGGTCCGTCTGGAGTTGAGATGTAAGTGTCCATGCATTCACATTTAAAAAAGGGCATGTTGCAGTGTGCTGGTAGTTAGCTACTTGGCTGCATGTGTGACATGGGTCATGTTTGGATATGCGTGTGCCGGGACATGATGGTGCTGCATGTGAGTCCAGTCAGGCGTGACCCACATGGATGGTGTAGGTGTTACAGTGAATCATGCGGAGCAGCATGCGGAGTAGCATGCGGAACGCACACATATATGCATGCCTATGTCTGTACTTTGACATGTTTGGGGTGTGAGAGATGTGTGCTGCTGTCATGCACATGTATGATGAACATGTCCGTGTGTCTGAGTAGTGTGTGCGCCATGGATGCATGACACATGTCCGTGACGATGTTTTGATTCACTGACACAGCCTAGTCATCCTTGTATCCACTGTGTCTGGGGTATACGGGGCCAGATGCATGACCCTCCGGTGATGTGTGTGCATGTGACCAGCATGTCCCATGATGCATGTGAGTATCAGCCCACCATTGGATGAATCTATGGTGCCTTGGACATGGATGCCAATGTATGTTGCATGTGCCATGCCTGTTCCTGCATGTGTGTTACCTGCACTGACCCATGTGTTGTGGAGGGACATGATGGAAGTGATGTTTGACAGTGCCACTCATGTGCTATTGCTTTGTGTCTAGGGGACTATAGTTCAGTACCCTGATGCTTGTGTTCAATGTCTCCCTTTACACAGCTGCGAGTGAAGAAAAGGGCGGAGAAGGCTCTGTGGAGGAAAACGGTAGGGATGCCTCCACCGGCCGGCGACCAAGACCGAGGAAATTCCATCATCCGGGAGCGAGGGGACTGGTGCTGCATCTGCCACTACGGCTAAAGTGTAAGGGGTGCATGAGCCCCGACAGGGGCTTACAACAGCAGAAGATGGTGCAGAGGCATCCAGGTTGCTGGTGAGTATAGAGGAAGTGGAGGCCGCAACAGAGCCGCACATGGGGCCTGGTGTGGGTGATACCACTGGTGCAAGTGGTACAGTCCAGGGGCAGGAGGCAGCACAGGTCGCCGTGGAGGTGCCTGTGCATGTCTCTGTCCCTGACACTGTGACTGCATCACCATTCACCAGCAGGGATGCCCCATCCCAGGCCCGTCCGCAGGTAGGGGGAGGTCCACATCATCTGGCACTCTTCTACTTGTGGACAATGGGGAACCGTGACAGGATTGAGTCCATCATGATTGGTGTCATGTTGCGCACATGTGACATTCGTGATGACGTGTGTTCTTCCTGGGGGGACCACACACGTCATCACGAAGAGCTGTGTGCCAACATGGCCCAGTTGGGAGGGACCATGGCCCTCTCCTCCTCTGTGCACACTATATGCCAGTCGTTCTCCGTGCCGTCTTCCGGCCCAGATGCCACCAGGGCCCCCTGTGGATCTGCCCCAACCAACGCAGACAGCCTGGTGGAGATCCCATCCCTGCCACAGTCGGAAGTCGGAGGTCCAGCAGGGGTGGTCAGCCCACCAACTGGACCCCAGCAGATGGAGGATGTGCCAGCATCATTGGGCAGGGCAAGTGCACCACGGCGCCGGTGGATTCCATCAGCCCGGAGGCCGTCGTGGTGGCAGAGGCAGTTGCTTCGGAGGCAGCAGCAGGCTCAGCGTGGGAGGCATCATGGCTTGGGGCCATCAATACCCCGGGGCAGGCATCGGCCGAGGGGCAGGAGGACCCCGGACTGGGAGTGTCTTCCATGTGGCAACGGTTGGCCCAGCAGATAGATGCGGAGAGGCGGTGGGTGGAGAGGGCATGGCTCACTATGGTCAGGCTGGAGAACTCCATGCACAGGGCATTGAGGCGGGCTGAGTGCCTCGAGGCAACTCGCAGGGAGTTGGAGGAGGCCATGACTGCATCCCTGCGAGACCTCGAGACCAGGGAAGAGGCCCGCTTCCGGGACATCGACGTGGAGTTCGATGATGCCGTGGGCTGGAACATCAACAAGTGAGCAGTTGGACTTGCCCGCCGCCTTTGTACATAGTTCTTTAGTGTTAGGTTTCCTTTGTTTTTTCTTTTCTTTTGGAGTTAATGGACTTTGCTCCACTTCATGCATATAGATTTTTATTCATAGGCCTTTTTTGTAGGTTTCATTTGTTTTGGGGATCATGGACCCTTTGGACTTGGATTGTAAATAGTCCAAGACTTGTACATACTTTCTTTTTCAAATTTCCATGGATCAATGGTTTTCTTTTTTGGGATTATTTATTTCTTATTGACATTGGCGATGGACCACTTTTTTTTAAGTGACTTTGCTTTTTGTTTTTCATTGTATTTCCTTTTTTTTGGTTATATCTGTCATTGTTTATTGATTTTCAAGTTTGATTTTCTTTATGTTATTTCATTATGTTTTTAATACATTTTTTCTAGCTTCATGATTGGTGTTGTGTACTATCATTGGTTTTCTGCATGTCTGAATGAACATTGCCTCAGTCATGTGTTGCTACTGTGTGGTGCATGTGCATGGTGGTTATTTTAAGACTGTCATAACATGGGTAATGTGGGAGTGGGTGCAGTGGATGGTTGCATGCTTGTACTGGGGGCAAGGGGGATTTGGGTTGGCATTAGGGCCATGGGTCTGTTTTGTTAGGACATGTTGTTTGGTGGGCATGTGTCGGGGCCTTCTGGCAGGTGCCCGTCAATGATGGTGGGTGGGGGGTGCGGGGGGACATGAGTCGTGTCCTGCTGGTAGGTGCCCATCAATGGGGTGGGTGAGGGGTGTGGGGGGACATGAGTCAGGGCCTGCTGGCAGGTGCCCGTCAATGGGGATGGGTGGGGGGGTGGGTGGGGACATGGGTCGGTGCTCCCGAGTGCATGGTGCCATGTGGGCTGCCTGTGAGGCATGGTGTGGGTTGATGGGCTGCCTGTGGGACATGGTCTGGGGTGATGGGCTGCCTACGGGGCATGGGGAGGGGGGGCACACCCAGGAGGGCACACACTGCCAAACACATGTGAAAGTCCATGCGCACCCCCGGAATACACGTAGGCCAGTGAAAATGCATGTGAAAGTCCACACGCACCCCCGGAATACATATACCCCACCCGCACTAGCGAAAAAACGCATCTGAAAGTCCACGCGCACCCCTGAAATATGCGCAGGCAGCCCATCCACCCTCCCCATGGCCCGCAGGCAGCCCATCACCCCTGAGCAAGGCCCGCAGGGAGCCATCACCCCTGGGCATGGTCCGCAGGCAGGCCACAACACAGGGTGGACTTTTTCCACGCATTTTGCCTGACGCAGCGGGGTATGTGTATTCCGGGGGTGGTGTGGACTTTCACACACATTTTCGCTGGCCTATGTGTATTCTGGGAGTGCGCGTGGACTTTCACATGTGTTTTTGCTAGCGCGGGAGGGGTACGTGCATTCTGGGGGTGCACGTGGGCTTTCACACATGTTTTCGCTGGGGTACGTGTATTCCGGGGGTGCGCGTGGACTTTCACATGCATTTTCGCTAGCGCAGGCAGGGTACATGTATTCCGGGGGTGCACGTGGACTTTCACGCGTGTTTTTGCTGGGGTACGTGTATTCCGGGGTGCACATGGACTTTCACACGCGTTTTCACTAGCGCCGGTGGGGTACATGTATTCCGGGGGTGCGCGTGGACTTTCACATGCGTTTTCTCTGGGGTAT
Source organism: Ambystoma mexicanum (assembly GCF_040938575.1). Classification (NCBI taxonomy): domain Eukaryota; kingdom Metazoa; phylum Chordata; class Amphibia; order Caudata; family Ambystomatidae; genus Ambystoma; species Ambystoma mexicanum. Next base: position 753,715,482 of record NC_090923.1, read on the forward strand.
GTGTATTCCGGGGGTGCACGTGGACTTTCACACGCATTTTCACTAGCGCGGGTGGGGTACGTGTATTCCGGGGGTGTGCGTGGACTTTCACATGTGTTTTTGCTAGCGCGGGTGGGGTGCGTGTATTCCGGGTGTGCCCGTGAACTTTCACACATGTTTTCCCTAGCACGGGTGGTGTACGTGTATTCCGGGGGTGCGCGTGGACTTTCACATGCATTTTCGCTAGTTAGGGCAGGGTATGTGTATTCTGGGGGTGCGTATGGACTTTCAAACGTGTTTTCGCTAGCGTGGGTGGGGTATGTGTATTCTTGGGGTGCGTGTGGACTTTCTGCGCGTGGACTTTCACATGCATTTTTGCTAGCACGGGCAGGGTACGTGTATTCCGAGGGGTGCGCAGGGAGTTTTCCACGCATTTTCACTGGCACGAGTGTGGTACGCGTATTCCGAGGAGTGCGCAGGGAGTTTTCCATGCAGTTTCATGGTTGGGGGGGCTATATGCTAGTCCACTGGCCTTTGCACCATGTAGGGGATTTTTGCAATGTTTTTGGTGCACGGGGCGGGGTTGGGGCGTAACTGGCACTGCTGCAGCGCCGCTGCACCACTCTGCGCTAGGGCTGGTTGTGGATGTTAGTATCCATGAATACGCTGTGCACTAAAATGAGTTTTTGCGCACACAGCTGGTGCAGACTGTCGCACGCACACTCTGTGCGCCAGCCGCGTGCACCATTTGTGCGCTAAATTCTATGAATTACCCCCATGATTTTTTGTGCTTGTTGATTTGTTGTCTCCTTCCTTCTGGATAGTTCTAAACTCTTCCAATAGGGGTAGGTAGTCAATACTATTTACATTTTCTTCTCTTTGTCTTTTGTTGAGCAAAACCCTCAGATTTAGGTTTAATCCAGAAAGGTAGTCAGTCTATTTCTGCCAGGATTAACTGAAACTGTCAAATCGTTTACATGGGTGATTATTTTGTTGTTACTCATGTTTTTACATGTCAACTGTATGATGTTGTGGTCACTTGATGAAGTAGTGACTACCTCCAACTTTGCGATTTTATATGACAGGTTCAAGGAGATATTAATGTAATCCAGGATCTCTGTCGAGAATAAGTCTCTCCAGGTTGGTCTTGCCGGGATATCCCCTTTTATTGATCCATTCAGTACTACACAATCTCTTGAATTTAGTGAGTTTATCCATCGGATGCCTTGTTTTTGTTTATTCGTACTAACTGCACATTTGTTGGCTGTTGGTAAATTACCCAAATTAAGGCATGAACAATTTAGATCACCCATTATTATAAATGTCGGATCTGACAATTTTTCCCTCTGGTCATCTATTAGTGTTACTATGGCCCTCATTACAAGCTGGGCGCAAAGGGATACCGGGCACCGGTAATGACACTGGTGCCGGTAATCCCTTTGCGCCCTCTTCCGAGGTCCCTTTGCGGGTCCTTCCTTAACGCCTGGTTTTAGCAGGCGTTAAGGACGGGACCTGCAAATGGATACCGGGGTCAATAACAGTACCGTAATTTACGGTACCGTTATTGCCGCCTTCCCATTGAGCCCTATGGGGGCTCGAATGGGAATGGGGAATGGCTTTTCAAATAGGGACTTACTGGTCACACAATGGTCGGAATAGACCGGTAAGTCCCCATACCGCCAAGTCGGTGACGGTACCGGTATTGGTGCTAGTCAGACAGCCATGTTTCCTGCAAACACATAACGTGTGCCTTCATTTTCTATAAAGGTGAGTGAAACCTCTTGTGTTCCAACTCACCAACCTCCATGGCTCTTCTGTTTTTTTCTTGTAAATATTATTGATGTTGCATTTCTTCTGCTACCAATTTAGCAAGCCAATTCCATTTGTCATTATCCTCTTCTGTATTTTGAAATTGCTCATTTTTGGTATTGTCACTTGTTTACATTGTTATCCTTTCCTCATCTTCCATAGTTCCCGATGTTTCCAACAGAATGTCATCTGGAATTTTGGTGGGTGCCTTGTTTGCCAACCTTTGTGTTGACTGGTTCTGCAGACTGTTGACCTGGAATTGAGTATCCATCGATGGCTTCTTGTTAAAAACAAAGCGACAGGGCCTCATAGAATCCGACAGGTTTTGGGGTTTCCAGATGTTTTTTTCCTTTGTCCGGTTATGTGAGTATGTCATTTGGGTCGGCGTGGTCCTATTCTGTGATCTTCTGTTAGGTAGCCACATTCTTGGTACAATAGTACATTGGGAAGGAAACCCCCCCCCCATTTGCATTGTGTGTTTTTTTCCTCCAATTTTCTGAGGTGTGACTCTCCCTGGTGTCACTTTTATCGTGCTGTGGTGATCTGTCGTCTGTCTCAAAGTGGTGAGCCCTGGCTCTGGCCAAATCTTTTCTTATCCATTCTACATCCTCCTTATCGTTTGTTCTCTTAATTGGCGGTAAGTCAGGGGTAGGTTCTAGTTCTAGTATCTTTTTGCCAGATCTCCCCCCCCCTCCTTGATCTTGCTCGGATGTATGATTTTTTCTATAGTATCCTTCACAACTTCAGTCAACACATGGTTCACCGACGTTTGTTGCGACTTACTGCAACCTTCTTTCTGTTCATTTCGAACCCCCAGTGCCCCTGAAGGATTCCGAACTTGTGTGCTTGGATTTCCCAAATGTTGTTGGTTCAAGGTACACAGCTATTTTTCCTTGTTGTTGTTTGGAGGGCCCTGAAATGGTGTTTGGTCAGGGATACTCTTGGGGACTGGTTCAACTCTGTGTGCTGCCTCATAGTTGTCAATATAAGAAGCAGTACTGGCTATCTTTGATAAAGCAAGCATTATAATTGTTAGTATGTGGCTGGACTGGAATTTTGGTGCAGCAAGTCTAGCCATTTCTTACTGTGTCATGACATGTTGTATTTGGTATCTTCAATAAAGCAAGCATGATAAGTGTTATTATGTAGTTCGACTGCCATTTTGGTGAAGCCAGTTCAGATATATTTTTGCACTGTGGCATGCATTTTGGTAAAGCAAACAGGAGTATGTTGTGGGGGTACTGGCATAAATTGGCAGAACCTGTGTGGACATTTGGTTTTACAGTATCATTACTGGCATTAAGCGCAAAGAAAACATGAGTATGTTCTTATATGGGAGTATTGGTATGAAAATGTATGGGCACAGCCATAGTGAAACGTTTTTATACTTGCACATATTGTGGGCAAAGTCATCATGAAAATATGTTGAAGAAATTCTCTGGTGCGCGTTGGTGACTTGCATCTAATGTTTTTTCTTCATGAGTTACCCTACAAAACCAATTGCAAACTGGTTGCCTTTTTACTAAATTTTTCTAAATAGTGTGCTGTAAAATGCACAATTTTAACCCATTAATTTAAACAAAATTGGTGGAGGATAGCCCACCCCCGAACCCACTTGAATAACGCTCAGTCGCAAAGACAGATTTGGGGAAATATTTACACCCCTCCACTTAAAACAATCACCAGCCGCCACTGTGAGGAATTCGACCATCCGTGCAGGAAATGTGGGCTGCCTGGGCTTTTTTAAAGTTTCATAATGAAAATGAATGATGGGATCTCAAAATATCTGCTCGTCTATCATCTTTCAACTGTGCTCGCCTTGATGCGCCCATACATCTGCCTGAGGTAAGAGGTGCTTATTCTCTAAGCCCGCTCTAAAACCCTGGCCACGTCTCCTCCTCTTTACTTGCTGGCTGCCTATCTTTCCCTGCAGTGAGAATGCTCATTAGATCCCATTTCGACTCCCCTGAGTGGCCTTTGCTACGTTAAGCGACTACAGAGACGTTTACTTACTACCTTCCTGTTCACTGTCTTCTGGAGCACCTCAGATACATCGGAAGCACAAAACATTGAGTACACTCTAACGATCACCGGCTAATATACCGCCATCTGACTCTCCCTGCTCCAAATGTCTAAATTCAGCTACTTCGACTATCATGATTGAACCACCTCCCCTTTCCGTTGAACCTGTGCCATCATCTTCTCCCATCCCACATTGGTTCTACCAGGCATTACCCTATACTACTCACCGGCCATCCCAACATCATGTGTTCACTGCATTAGTACTCACGCTGTCCTTGACTCGGTGCGTTTAGCCTGTAACAGCGCCAGTATATCATACCTGCCCTGCTTTCATGAAACGTTTATCGCTTCATATTATACTGTGCCTATGCAATAGCCACATATCTGTCTGTAAACCGTATTGCTATTCTGCCTGCCAAATAGTTGTAACTCACCCAATCTCATAACCCTTGCCAGGTCACTAGTCTTTGTTACTATCCTGCTTTCTCTCTTTTAACTACTCTGATGTGGCTTCACATAACTAGAGGTGGTCTTCCCTAAGTATGTTTCCATTGCACCTGATATGACCTGATATGTACCATGATGTAGTTCCCGGTAACAAGATGTGAGCTTCCCTAAGTATGCTTCCATTGCACCTGATATGAGCTGATATGTACTATGATGTAGCTCCCTGTAACTAGAGGTGAGCTTCCCTAAGTATGCTTCCATTGAACCTGATATGACCTGATATGTACTATGATGTAGCTCCCCATAACAAGAGGTGAGCTTCTCTAAGTATGTTTCCATTGTACCTGATATGACCTGATATGTACTACGATGTAGCTCCCCGCAACAAGAGGTGAGCTTTCTTAAGCTCATATTTTCACGCACTTCTCCAGGCAGCCTGTCTGCCTTTTTTGTAACCTTGTATTTGTATGCTGTTAGCACTTTGTAGCCATATCCTTAAGCTAAAACACCTTGATACCCCAGGGATTTGTGTGCTATACAAGAACCATAAATAAATAAATAAATGCCACAGAAAGTTCCATTTGGATTTGGCTCACCAAATTCCTTTAGCGGATCACTTGGGAGTGACTAAGACATCAGACCGGTTGTCAGCACACTTTTACTGGCTGCAGTTCGGCGTAAAGGTTAAGGAATTTGTCTGGTCCTGCTCGACTTGTCAAGCATCTAGCAAGTCAGGTGCTGCCACAAAGGTCCCCTTAATTCCACTACCTCTGTTTGGGTGGCCTTTCCAGAGAATAGGCATGGATATTGTGGGTCCTTTGGATCCTTAAACCAGCTCAGGGAACAGGTATATCTTGGTAGTGGTAGAGCACGCCACAAGATACCCTGAGGCTGTCCCTCTGAGGAGCATCATAGCCCCGTGGTTGCAAATTCTCTGATTGGGATATTCTTCTGTGTTGGATTCCCCAAGGAAGTTGTTTCTGACAGGGGATCAAACTTCATATCAGCGTATATGAAGGCCATGGGGGAAGAGTGTAGAGTCACCAATAGGTTATCTACATCCTTCCATCCACAAACAAATGGGCTTGTTGAGCAGTTCAACAAGACCCTGAAAGGCATGATAGGTGGCTTGGAAGAACACCTGAGGAGAAAATGGAATGTTCTCCTGCCATGCCTTCTGTTCGCCTACATGGAGGTGCCACAGAACGGAGTAGGGTTTAGCCCCTTTGAGCTTTTGTTTGGACACCCTGTGTGAGGTCCCCTCAGTCTAGTGAAAGAGGGATGGTAAAGCAAACCCTCATCCCCTACACGAGATGTGGTGGACTATGTTCTCAGCATTTGGTCTAGAATGTCAAAGTACATATAACGGTCGGCAAAGAACCTAAAGGCCACTCAGCAGCTGAGGAAGCACTGGCACGACCAAAGGGCCACAATGCCAGTCTATTCTCCAGGCCAATGGTTGTGGATTATGGAGCCTGTCAAACCCAGTGCCCTTCAGGACAAGTAGACTGGGCCTTACCTTTTGCTGGAAAAGGTCAGTGAGGTGAATTATCTCATTGACGTGAAAGGACCTAAACAGATGTACAGGGTCTTTCACGACAACCGTATAAAACCCCATCATAGCCAGGATATCTTGGTCATGGCATAAGTGACTGACGGAGAGACTGAGGAGGAGACTGATCCCCTTCCAGACCACTTGCACAATGTAGCCACAGATGGGTCTGTTGTAGGTTTTAACCTTGCACCGAACATGTCAGAACAGCAACTGACAGGGTGTTGCCAGTTACTGGGACAGTTTGCCAGTCAAGAGTAGGATTCACAGAATCTCCAAAAAGATCAGGGACACCATCAAGGAGGACATTTCCAAGATGCTATCCATTGGAGTGATAGAACCATCCCACTCCCCCTGGGCTAGCCCAGTGGTACTGGTCCCTAAAAAGACCAGTGGTGGGACGACTGAAGCTCACTTTTGTGTGGACTACAGGGGCTCAATTCTCCCATGAAGACAGATGTTCACCCCATTCTTTAGGCAGATTAGCTCATTGACAAGCTTGGCGCTACTAAGTACATAAGTACCATTGACCTCACAGCTGGGTATTGGCAGGTCGGCTTGACAGATGGAGCAAGAGAGGTCAGCATTCTCAACCCAATTTGTCAGCTCACTGCGATGCCTTTCGGATTGAAGAATGCCCCTTCCACTTTTCAGCAGATGGTTACCAGGTTTTGTCGCGTCTGGAAAACTTCAGTGTCACCTATTTAGACGACATTGCTTTCTTCAACCACACCTGGGAGAATAACTCATCCCACCTGAAACAAGTGCTTCAGGCACTGCATAATGCAGGTCTGACTATCAAGGCCACAAAGTGCCAGATAGAGCAGGGTACAGTGATTTATCTAGGCAACCTGGTCGCTGGAGGTAAGAAACAATCTCTTGAAGCAAAGGTACAGGCTGTGAAGGATTGGGTGATCAAAACCACAAAGACGCAAGTGAGAGCATTTTTACGTCTCACCAGGTACTACCAGTTGTTCATCAGAGGGTATGGCACCATTGCCATGCCCCTGAATGATATAACTTCCAAGAAGATGCTGCAGAAGGTAATTTGATTCCATGCTTGTCAAACCTCCTTTCAGGATTTAAAGGATGGATTGTGCAGGGGCCCAGTTCTGAAAGTGCCATATTATGATCAGGAGATTCATTATCCAGACACACGCCTGTGATTTTGGGATTGGAGCAGTGTTAACGCAGCTGAACTCTGAAGGGATAGAGAAACATGTTGCATACATTAGCAGACGGTTGACAAAAAGTGAAAGGAATTGGGCTGTCGTAGAAAAAGAGGCATACATGGCCGTGTGGGTGATAAAGAAGCTGACACCCTACATCTTTGGGTCTCACTTTACGATCCAGACAGACCACCACCCTCTTGATGGTTAATGACCATGTAAGGGGAGAACCCTAAGCTTTTGTATTGGGCCATATCCCCACAGGGATTAGATATGCGCATCCAACAGAAGCCTGGTCCCCAGCATGGAAATGCAGATGGCCTAAGCCGGTACTTTCGCCTTGAGGATGAACCAGACCTTAAGTAGGGTGGTGGTTCACATGTTGAGGCTGGGGGGGCATGTGAGGAATTTGACCATCAGCATGGGGAGTGTGCGCTCTCCCGGGCTTTTATTGAAGTTTCATAATGAAAATGAATGATGGGAGATCAACCTCAGAAATTGTGTGGGGCTAATCAGCACACATTTTCCTCTGCTCACCGCACAACAAATACATAGTCATGTGTACTCTGGGTGGTCACAGCCTACAGGTGCAGTCCTCCCTGTCACATGTAGCTGGAATGAGACAGCCACGGGTACATGAATGCATCTCAGGAAGGGGGAAGGCAACACCTTCCTCCGGCCATGGCCAGCCTAATTAAAAGATCAAAGGCTTGATGGATCCACCCTCTCTATTGTCTAAATTCCTGGTGGCAGTACATACTGATGAGAGTTAATTGAAACTCTTGAAGCTAGCTCCCACTCCTCTGTATAAAGGGCAGTGAATGGCATGTCCGGTGTCACGATCCATGCCCCTAACCCCCTCATGTATAACAGCCCCCTGGCAGCAGTGGGGCTAGAGCCCTTCACACTGGCCCCAAGGGCCTAAAAACTCCATCAGAAACACACATGGAGTCAGTCCTGGTGCCTTTGTCACCAGGCTCATTATCAGGAATAAAGCAATACCAGTTTTCGACCTTAATCCAACATGGAGGCCTATTAAACAGCTCAGTTCTTTGGAAACCAAGCCATGTGGTCTGGTGTTTTGGGTGTGGCTGGGCCTGGAACTACTTGGCCTGGAACTACTTTACCTGGGCTATTTAAACCACACCCAAATTTCAGAATACACTTCTAGTTATTCTGCACTCCTGCAGCGTAATGCTCACCGTGTCCTGCTCCTGCTCATCTGCTTCTCTGGCGACCGGATCCTGAAGCCCTAGATCCGGATTCCATTAATAACCTGGAAGAACAAGAACAGCATTAGCAAGCAAGAACACTTACCTGTGAAGTAACCAGCCTTGAATCCATCCTGCGCTTCGCTTACCTCGCCCATCGCCGGAGTTCGCTGCAACCTGCAAAGGTAAAGAAACAAGGACAGCATTAATAACAATTCTTACCTGGGCAAACAGCGAGTCCTGGCAGCACCTTGCACTTCTCTTACCTCGCCCATCTCTGGGTTTCACCGCAAAATGCAAGGGAGAAGGAACAAGGTCAGCATTAACAAAGCACTTACTTGGGCAAGCAGCATTTCGATCACTCATCACTCCGGAACATCACTGCAACCTGCACAAAGAAGAGAACACAGGTTAGCAATTAACACCAATAAACAGCGCAGCGCTCCGCGCATCAATAACTCACCGTGGTCTTTGCCATCAGCGCGGAAACTCTGAGATCGCAACCATCCGTGTGAAAACAAAAAGAGACATTGTTAGGGAACAGCGTAGTGGAGCAAGATGCCGAGAAGTCAGAGAAAATGGAGGGAAAGAAAGAGACAGATTAAAGACTGAAAAGACATTATAACTCACCTGGAAGACAGCAAGCAGAGTCGGAGTCACAGCAGGTCTGGACCGGACATAAGGGCACACGGACCAGTGAAGCAACTAGGTCCTCGGAACGCCCGCACCAACCACGCGCCCCTGCACAGAGACGCAGGATGGAGAGTTCAACGCACAAAAACCTAAGGTGAGCAATAACCCCAATGAATGGGATTTGGACCAGAGGGAGGTGGGAGTCCACCCATCACAGAACCAGTATCTTAACCCTCCATTCTCCTGGTCTAGGCGCTACCCAACGTCTGGCACATAACCAAGCAGAGAGTGGTCCGGGATAGCGCTTAGACCTCCATCCAGTGTCATGTGGCGCCCCCGTGGATACCAGGTGAGCGTAACAGAACTCGAAGCCTCAATTCAAACAACCGCCTGGGCGTCATGGAAACATCAGAGACTGACCAACTAGCCCAGTTACTGGGAGACTTACGGCCTGAGGTGCACTCCGCCCGGCAATAAACCAACACCCTTAGGAGGGAGTTGTTGATTGTCACCAAGGACTGCACCGATGAATTAGCCAGACAATTGCTCCAAACACAGGTTGGGCAGGCTCCGTTGCCAGGAAGTATTCCGTCGGTTCCAGCCACATCCGTCAATCCATTGCAGGTGGTCCTCCCTGGGGCAGTTCCTTTGGCCCCACCGGAACGTTTTACGTGGGACCCAAGAAAATATGCAGCATTCATGAACCAGTGCCACCTCCATTTTCTTTGTAGACCCGCAGCCTTTCCTAACGATCAGTCGTGGGTTACCTTCATTCTGTCATATCTGAGTGGCAGTGCTGCGGATTGGTCCATACCATTAGTAAGCCAGGAAGACCCACTCCTGCGGGATTTCAGGGGGCTTCAACAGGAGATGGATAAGCTGTTCGCCCGACATACCCAGGGCCAGGCTCTGGATAACGAACTTCTGTCCTTCCACCAAGGCAGCCAAGATTTGTTAACATATATCGCCACTTTTAACAGACTTGTCATTGAAACTGGGTGGCCTGAGGAGAAAAGAACAACGTTATTCCATCGTGGATTACGAGGGGAATTGAAAGACGTCCTAGATCAGGTGGTAAATCTGCCAAAAGACTGTTCAGAGTTCATCAACCTAGTGGTGCAGCTAGACCACAGGCAGCAAGATCGAAGGACAGATCGAGCCGGAACGGAGAATCGATCTGTGTATGTACGCTCAAAGGAGAACAGTCCGCGTTCATCAGAAAACACTTCGGAAACCATGCAAATTGGGGGGGGGGTGCAGAGCCCATTAACCAAGCCCGAAAGAAAGAAAAGGAGACAACAGCAATTATGCATGTACTGCGGGAAATCAGGTCACTTCCTCAGAGAATGTCCCATAAAGCCCCCTAGGAGAACAGTTGGAGCTACAGAGAAAGAAGGAGGAGAACAAGAGTCGGAAAACTTCTAGGCCTGGCAAGCATAGAGGCCCATTTGTCGAGCGAAGGAAAAGAGCCACAGAACTCCACCTTGCCCTGCCTGTGATTTTGATCAGTCACCAACAACCGTCTCGGATGCATGCTGTGGAGGCATACATAGACAGCGGAGCCATTGGTAACTACATAGACCAAGGCCTGGCAACATGGATGGGGCTTCCCCTCGGTCAGAAAACGACAACTGAGAAGGTCACCACTGTCGACAGCACAGAGATAGCTTCTGGTCCTGTAACTCAACGCACAGCAGAATTGACCCTTCTGTGCCAAGACGGACATCGGGAAGCCATTGCCTTTTACCTTATCAAGGTCCCTCAGTTCCGGGTGATTCTAGGGATGCCATGGTTGGTGGCCCACAATCCTAACATCTCCTGGCGAGGCAAGAAATTAGCCTTCTCCACTGAGTGTGCACATGCGTGTTACCAAGTGGAAATGCCATCGTCTGACCCAGAGACACCTGTCCAGGATAAAGAGGCGTTGGTACTAGGTGTAAAAATTACACTACCAAGCGAATACCGTGATTTCCAAGATGTTTTCCAAAAAGAACAGGCGAATACCTTACCCCCTCACAGGCCACATGACTGTCAGATCGACCTCGTACCTGGTGCACAAATTCCGTGTAGTCGAATTTAAGCACTCACCGAACCTGAAAATCTCCACTTGAAATCATATATGGACCAATAACTGGCAAACGGTTTTATCCGCCCCTCCAAATCCTCGGCCCCTCGCCCCTATTCTTCGTACCCAAGAAGGATGGGGACTTGAGAACGTGCATCGACTACCGTGCACTAAACCAGGTAACAGATAAAAACCGTTATCACCTACCCATTATCCCAGAACTGCTGGACCAAGTCAAGGATGCCCAAATTTACACCAATTGGACCTCAGGGGGGCATACCATCTTGTGCATGTAAAGAAAGGAGATGAATGGAAGACCGCCTTTCGTACTAAGTATGGGCTGTACAAATATCAGGTGATGCCCTTTGGGCTTTGCAACGCTCCTGCCGCATTCCAGTACTTCATGAACGATGTACTACGGGAATTGATCGACGTGTGCCCTAGTTTACAACAAGGACATCTTGGTGTACTCCTCTTCTAAACAAGACCATGTCAGGCACGTTCGCTCCGTCTTTGCAAAATTCCAACAGCACCAGCTATACGCCAAACTTGAAAAATGCTCCTTCCATGTCACCGAAGTCGAGTTCCTTGGTTTTGTCCTCACTCCCAGAGGAGTCCGGAAGGAAATGCACAAAGTAGACACCATCCTTAGCTGGCCATCACCGTCTTAAGTCAAAGGTGTCCAAAGTATGCTCAGCTTTGCAAACTTTTATCGCCGATTCATCCCGGGTTTCACCCAGATTGTTCTCCTGATCACTTCTTTATTAAGAAAAAACAACAAACTGTTCCAATGGACAGAAGAGGTGGAGAAGGCCTTCCAGGAACTCAAGAAAAGATTTACCTCAGCCCCGGTGCTAGGACACCCCTGCCCAGATCTCCCATATGTAGTGGAAACAGATGCCTCCAGCATGGCAATGGGGGCTGTTCTTTCCCAATGGGATCCCAAAACAGGTCAGTTACATCCTTTGGCCTTTTGGTTGCGAAAATTTACTACACCTGAACTTAACCATGCAATAACAGACAAGGAACTTCTAGCGATCAAGGCAGCCTTTAAGACTTGGCGGCATTACCTTCTAGGCGCCAGACATCCCATCACAGTAATTACCGACCATCGCAACCTACAATACCTCAAGACGGCAAAGGCTCAATCATCCCGTCAACTCCGATGGGCTTTATTCTTCGCAGAATATGATTACATAATAACGTACTGACCTCGAGTCCAGAACGGAAAAGCCGACGCCCTATCCCGCATGGGTATTGATGAGAATGCATATTCAACCCCTGACTCAGTGGCCATTATTCCAGGTCACAAACTTCTAGGACTTACAACAACGTTATCACTGGACGAACTTCAAAAGGAAACAAAAGGAAATTTGGCTCCTAATGGATACCGAGGCTCTACAAGACTGGACCACTCAAGGTGAACATTACACAACAAAGAATCAACTCCCGTATTTCAGAGTGCGTTTATATCTACCGAATAAGGCACTACAAGAACAAGTTATTTCTAGTTATCATGACCCCCTGATAGAAGGACATCCAGGAATTGCCAAGACCCTAACCAAGGTGAAAAGAAATTATTGGTGGTCGACCTGGCGAAAGGACATTACTCAGTTTATTCTGTCATGTGGCATTTGTGCACAGAATAAATCGCAAAAATAAAGACCTGCAGGCCTTCTTCAACACGTGTAAATTCCACCTGCACCTTGGCACACACTCTCCCTCGATTTCATCACAGATCTGCCTCCCTGTCAAGGGTTCAACACTATCCTAGTGGTTGTTGACCTAGTCTCTAAAATGGCCCATTTCATTCCACTTAAGGGTCTACCAAACGCATCCAGTCTGGCAAAGGTGTTTTTAGAGCAAATCGTACGATTACATGGTTTCCACTCCGTCCTGATTTCTGACTGAGGGAGTCAGTTTGTGTCTAACTTCTGGAGGAAGAGTTGTGCAATTGCCCAAATCGATATTCGTCTGTCCACTAGTCACCATCCCCAAACTGATGGCCAAACGGAGCGGACGAATCAGACACTAGAGCAATACCTACGGAGCATGTTACATCAAGTGGAAAAAAGCTGGAAGGTTGTGCTGTGGATAGCCGAATATGCCTACAACAACTCGCTACACACCAGTACCGGACAGAGTCCATTCTATACCGTATATGGAAGGCACCCATGTTCTTCCGAATTAGATACCCCCATGGCCTTGGAAATGCCAGCAAGAAGACTTTATATACGACCATCACTCAAGCCTTCAAAAAGGCAGTAGAACACTTGATACAATCCAAAGAAAGACAGAAATGATTCTCTGATCAACACTGAAGAAAAGCTCCAGACTACCAAGTCAAAGATGAAGTCTGGTTGGCATCTCGGCACGCGCCCATAAGAGGAACTAGAACATTTCGTCCCAGATATCTGGGGCCCTATACCATCAAGGCTATTGTAAATCCCATGGCAGTAAAACTAGCTTTACCACCAAATATGCAGATTCATCCCGTATTCCATGTGTCACTCTTAAAACCTGTTTAGCCTGGAACTCAGATCAAAACACCACCAAATCCGGTACTGGTTAACGGAGAACCCAAATTTGAAGTCAAGGACATCCTAGATTCTAAACCCACCATTTCCAAGTTATATTACTTAGTGGACTGGAAGGGATACAGCCCTCAGGACAGGGCATGGGAGCCTAGCGAGCACGTCCATGCTCCAGCCTGGTAACACGATTTCATCTGAACCAGCTGACCAAACCAGGGCCAGACAGAGTAAATATCTTGAGAGGGCTTTAGGGGGGAGTGCTGTCACGATCCATGCCCCTGACCCCCTCAGGTATAACAGCCCCCTGGCAGCAGTGGGGCTAAAGCCCTTCACACTGGCCACAAGGGCCTTAAAACTCCATCAGAAACATACATGGAGTCAGTCCTGCTGCCTTTTGGCTCATTATCAGGAATAAAGCAATACCAGTTTTGGACCTTAATCCAACATGGAGGCCTATTAAACAGCTCAGTTCTTTAGAACCAAGCCATGTGGTCTAGTGTTTTGGGTGTGGCTGGGCCTGGAACTACTTGGCCTGGAATTACTTTACTTGGGCTATTTAAACCACACCCAAACAGCAGAACACGCTTCAAGTTATTCTGCACTCCTGCAGCGCAACGCTCACCGTGTCCAGCTACTGCTCATCTGCTTCCCCGGCGGCCCTGAAGCCCTAGATCCGGATTACATTAATAACCTGGAAGAACAAGAACAGCTTTAGCAAGCAAGAACACTTACCTGTGAAGTAACCGGCCTTGAATCCATCCTGTGCTTCGCTTACCTCGTCCATCTCCGGAGTTCGCTGCAACCTGCAAAGGTAAAGAAACAAGGACAGCATAAATAACAATTCTTGCCTGGGCAATCAGCGAGTCCTAGCGCACCCTACGCTTCTCTTACCTTGCCCATCTACGGGTTTCACCGCAACCTGCAAGGGAGAAGGAACAAGGTCAACATTAACAAAGCACTTATCTTGGCAAGCAGTGCTTCGATCGCTCATCACTCCGGAACATCACTGCAACCTGTACAAAGAAGAGAAGTGAACACAGGTTAGCAATTAACACCAATAAACAGCGCAGCGCTCTGGGCATCAATAACTCACTGTGGTCTTCGCCATCGGCGCGGCAACTCCGAGATAGCACCCATCCCTGTGAAAACAAAAATAGACATTGTTAGGGAACAGCATAGTGGAGCAAGACACTAAGAAGACAGAGAAAACAGAGGGAAAGAAAGAGACAGATTAAAGACTGGAAAGACAATATAACTCACCTGGAAGACAGCAAGCAGAGTCGGAGTCACAGCCCATCTGGACCCGACATAAAGGCACACGGACCAGTGAAGCAACTAGGTCCACAGAATGCCCGCACCAACCACGCACCCCAGCACAGAGACGCAGGACGGAGAGTTCAATGCACAATAATCTTAGGCACTACCCAACGTCTGACACATAACCAAGCAGAGAGGGGTCCGGGATAGCACTTAGACCTCCACCCAGTATCGTGTGGCGCCCCCGTGGATACCAGCTGAGCATAACACACTGGCCACAAGGGCCTTAAAACTCCATCAGAAACATACATGGAGTCAGTCCTGTTGCCTTTGGCGCCAGGCTCATTGTCAGGAATAAATTGATACCAGTTTTGGACCTTAATCCAACATGGAGGCCTATTACACAGCTCAGTTCTTTAGAACCAAGCCATGCTGTCTAGTGTTTTGGCTGTGGCTGGGCCTGGAACTACTTGGCCTGGAACTAATTTACCTGGGCTATTTAAACCACACCCAAACAGCAGAACGCGCTTTTAGTTATTCTGCACTCCTGCAGCGTAACGCTCACCGTGTCCAGCTACTGCTCATCTGCTTCTCCGGCGGCCCGGTCCTGAAGCCCTAGATTTGGATTCCATTAATAACCTGGAAGAACAAGAACAGCATGAGCAAGAAACAACACTTACCTATGAAGTAACCGGCCTTGAATCCATCCTGCGCTTCGCTTACCTCGCCCATCGCCGGAGTTCACGGCAACCTGCAAAGGTAAAGAAACAAGGACAGCATTAATAACAATTCTTACCTGGGCAAGCAGCGAGTCCTGACAGCACCCTGCCCTTCTCTTACCTCGCCCATCTCTGGGTTTCACCACAACCTGTAAGGGAGAAGGAACAAGGTCAGCATTAACAAAGCACTTACCTGGGCAAGCAGCGCTTCAATCGCTCACCATTCCGGAACATCACCGCAACCTGTACAAAGAAGAGAAGAGAAAACACGTTAGCAATTAACACCAATAAACAGCACAGTGCTCCGCACAGTAATAACTCACCGTGGTCTTCGCCATCGGTGCGGCAACTCTGAGATTGCAACTATCCGTGTGAAAACAAAAAGAGACATTGTTAGGGAACAGCGTAGTGGAGCAAGATGCCGAGAAGTCAGAGAAAACGGAGGGAAAGAAAGAGACAGAATAAAGACGGAAAAGACGTTATAACTTACCTGGAAGACAGCAAGCAGAGTCGGAGTCACAGCCGGTCTGGACCCGATATAAGGGCACAAGGACCAGTGAAGAAACTAGGTCCACGGAACGCCCGCACCAACCATGCGCCCCTGCACAGAGACCCAGGACGGAGAGTTCAACGCACAAAAACCTAAGGTGAGCAATAACACCAAGGGAGGGGATTTGGACGACAGGGAGGTGGGAGTCCACCCATCACAGAACCAGTATCTGAACCCTCCATTCTCCTGTTATAGGCGCTACCCAACATATGGCACATAACCAAGCAGATAGGGGTCCGGGATAGCGTTTAGACCTCCATCCAATATCGTGTGGCGCCCCCGTGGGTACCAGGTTAGCGTAACATCCGGGACAACTGTGTACAGTAGGTAACCCCTGCAGGGAGATCCCCTTTCAGAGGGAAGAAGTATGTGAATTGATGGAGACAGTAAGTCTGTTCTCACCACACACTTTAAGGGAGACCTGCACTTTGATAAAGAGCAACGAAGAGCTCAATTGACCAGAGAGACACTTTGATCCACAACAGACAAGAAGATGGATGGGACTTAGTAGTACATGTTGTCACCCCTTACCTTTACTGTTGCAAAGCACTCTGGTAATGACTTCATGCATAATAGAGGGTTGTTGGTGGGGACCCAGGTTTGGTTCTTTAAGGTAGGCTTAGCCTGCACCAATCACTCAGTCCCATTTGTCCTTAAAAGAGGGTTGAGCCCCTTTTTGGAAGATGATCTGATAACTTTGAAAGGAGTAAGAAGAAGGATTCATTTGGACCCTGCCAGAAGGTACAATCTGCCTTACAGCTTCCACCAGTGAAAGAAGGTCAGGATTTCCAAGAGGGAAGCAAGATCTCTCCCCTAAACATCTCCCAGGGAACAGAGGGAGATACTGACTCAGAGGACCCAAACAGCAGCTCCAGAGAACTGGTACCCAGCCAGCACACAGCATGCCCTGCTAGGTGCTGCCAGCAAACTTCCTATGTGGGAATGGACAGAGAGCCCCTAAACAAAGAACAAGGCTGTTGCCTGCAAACACTCTCCTCAGCTTTGAGCCATCTGCCTTAAAGGATGACACAAGACCTGTGAAGAAGCTTGGAGGAATGCCACAACAAGCAACATCCAGCGTCCAACTTTTAAAGTACATTATTCAAGGCAGTGGAGCCCTCAAACCGCAATCGGCTTCACCGCTGACTGTTGTCACGCTGCAGTCACTAAAGCCATCCGAGACTCCTCGTCCAGCATTTCAGATATGCTAACCAGCACAGAAACAGATTCTTGACCCTGAGCCCACATGTAGGCCATCCTGCAGCCATCTGTCCAGCCTCACTTGCAAAACTGCCAGCTGCCTGATACCCGCAGCTGTCTCCCATCTTAAAGTCTGTCACATGAGCTGCAAAGCCTCCTGGAATTGACTCAATGATGTTATTATATGATATTATATGGCATTTATAACAAGTGTTTCAAGGCGCGATGATGCAAGGGAGGGAAAACAGAGGGAAGACAGAGACAGCGATCATACTAGGCCAGGTGACATTAAGAATGTTTTGGATGAGTTGCAGATGGCGGAGAGTAGAAGCAGGCAGATTTAGAAAGAGGTTGTTGCAGTAGTCAAGCCTGGAGACAACCAGAGCTCTGAAGACAGTGAGCTACTGGGGGAAGAGAGGAAAGGAAGAATACATTCGAGGAGGTGCAGCTACTAGTGTGACTTCTTAGAGGCATCAGAGATGTGAGGAGAGAAGGAAAGTGTGGAGTCGAAGGTGACCCCGAGGTTTTCACGCTCACAGGTGGGAGCAGGAAGAGGGCCAAGAGAGGCCAGGCATAGAGTGACAGGAAAGCAGGAGGTAGGTGTGCCGATGAGGAGAATCTCGGTCTTACAGGCATTAAGGCAGAGATCATTGGTGGCATACCACTCCTGGATGCTGGAGAGACAGTCAGAGATGAGAGAAGGAGAAGAGGTGGCAGAGGGGAGCATGAAAATGAGTTGGGAATGTCTTCCGCATAGCACTGAAATTTGGGGCAGAGAGCAGCAATGAGGTGGGCAAGAAGTGCCAGGTATTGGTTGAACAGCCAGGGAGAGAGGTTAGACCCCTGGGGAACACCACAGGTAGAGATAGAGATAGAGGAGAGGAAGGACCCAAGTTGGACCTGCGAGGATCGATCGGAGAGGAAGGAGGTCAGCTAAGCCAGGGCCTGATCGGTGATACTTAGGTTCTCAAGGAGACGGTTGAGCAGGATGGAGTGGTTGACCGTGTCAAAGGCAGAGGATAGATCAAGGAAGATGAGGACACAGGGGGTGTTGGAATCGAGGTTGGAGAGCAGGTCTTCACGGATGTTCAGGAGAGCAGTTTCCATTCTTCTGGCAGCTCTGAAACCAGACTGGTGGTCATGGAGACAACCAACATATTCAGAGTGAAAATTAAGCTGGGAGATGGCCAGATTTTCCAGGAGTTTGCCAAGGAAAGGAGTGATTGAGATTGGACGATAGCTAGCAAGGCAGGAAGGGTTGACAGATGGTTTCTTAAAAAGAGGGTGGACACGGGAGTGCTTCAGGGGGAGGGGAAGACCCCCCGAGGCAAAGGAGTGGTTGCAGAAATCAGCCAGAGCAGGAGCCAGGTTGTCAATATGGTCCTTGATAGTTTTGGAGGAACAGGGGTGAACCTGTTTTGACGAGACTTTCATAGATCTGACTTGTCTAGAAACCTCGCCTGAGGTGAACAGGGGAAAGGCAGAGAAGGAGGGAGGAGAGGTGGCCGGAAAAGGGTCAGAGGAAGAACTGAGAGTAGAGGGGGAGGCGGAGAGGAAGAGAGAGAGAGGACAGGATGTCCTGAGTTTTAAATATGAAATGAGAAGCCAGGGCCGTGCAGAGGACCTGGGAGGGGACAAGAGAGCTAGATACTGCAAAAGTATTGCCTAGCTGCTTCCAGATTTTAAAGAGTTCAGCCGAGTTGTTAGATGCTGCGCAGACACAGGCTTGGATGTGGGCTCTCTTCTTAGTGAGGACGAAGAGCCGGTATTGACTTTGGAGCAGGCGGCAGGCCAGTTTGTCAGAGGATGTACCAGAAGCACGCCATTTCCTCTCAGCCACCCTACACTTGCGTTTAAGGGTGACGAGGTCTGAGTCATACCAGGAGTTGCACTTGGCCTTGGGCTTCAAGGGGATCCTCATGACAGGGGCAAGAACATCGAGAGTGTCTTGTATATCAGAGTGGAGCATGGAAAGGGCTGTGTCAGGGTGTGAGTCAGCCAAGGGGTTTGGGGGTAAGAAAGTGGCAGCGAAAGCCTCAATTGACACATGCTTCATGGATCGGATAATCGAGAAGGTAGGTGGCAGTGCTGGAGTTGTCTTGGCCTGAGGGGTAGAGAGGGTGAGATGGCAGGGAAGGAGAAAGCGATCACTCCAGGAGAGAGGAGTGGTGAGAGGGATAGAAAGGGGAAGATCTGAAGAGATCAGAACATCTAGGGTGTGCTCTGCAGAGTCGGTCCAGAGGAGAGAATAGATAGTGAGAGAGAGTCACAGAGGTCACAAAAGAGTCAAGTGGAAGGACAAGAAGCATCGAGGTGGATGTTTTTTTTTTTTTAAAACGTCATTCTTGAAATTTTCTAAACAACTCAATTAACAGTCAGTGGGGATAAAACACAATTGCGCCTCTGAATTTTGTCAAGGGTTTTGACCCATGTTCAATCAATAGACTGGGTAGATGTGGGGATGAGCTGTCGCCGCCCATTATTCTATCCCAGAACAAACTAAATCAATAGACTGGGTGGATGTGGGGATGAGCTATCGCCGCCCACATTCATGCCAGAATAGGAGAACTGCGCAGTTTGTGCGCACACCAAAATGGTCGCCTAACCTTCCACCCACCGGTGCGAGCGTGATGGGCCAGGGGTGCCATGAGTGGAATGTGTGCCAAAGGAAAAACAGCAGTGCCTGTTAGCTTAAAAAGCCCTTTGAAATCACCTTGGTTTCTCTGAATGCAAGCTAAAAATGCCTATGTCAAACATTGCAGGCTATTCAAAAATCTCACTGAACACCAGCAGACATTTGGCAGAATGCAGTTTTGTGTGCATACAAAATCTGGAAATAAAAAGAGCCCAAAACAATGTTCATAACAAAACTGGCTGAGCTGTGGAGGTCAGCAGCTTAAGTTAAACTGAACTGAAAACCACAAAAATCGAAATGTTTAAATTAAATGAGGGACCTACTTTTGAGTGTCACATAGTTTGTAACTGTTGAAATATCATAGTTTTGAACTTAGAATCAGCACTCTAGCTGCATGTGTAAAAATTGTCAGTTTGATTTGAATGTAGAAAACTGGGAACAAAAAGTGACATTTAGCTGAAACCTGGCTTAATGAAACTGGATTCTGCCTGACAACTACCCCCGACAGGAGTTGAAGCTGGATCAACAGCTGTGTTCCCAGGCCTGGCTGCATCCTGCTTCCCCACCAAAAGGAATTAAACACCTCTCTGATTGAATTACCTGGGGACTGCAGGAAACTGAACAATGGACTCAGGCAAATGTTATATTGGGGGGGGCCGTAAAGTGGCTTCCTCTTGGGAGAAGTGGGAGGAGAAGTGCCTGTGAGAGCCAGCTGAGCTTGGGGAAAGTGGATAAACCAGTTCTTCCACCATGTGATGTGGGAAGCCGCACCCCTTTTTTTTTACCAGGGCATAAGTTAAAAAGATAGATAACTCATAGTGCGGACTGGTCAAAATTATATAAGTAATATCATTATTCTTGTGATTTTTCTGTGCACGTTTTAAGAGGCGTTAGGACCCTGTGGTGTATTCTGGGGGGTTGCTAGCGGAAAATAGGGTCTTACTCCAAATGTCTGCATGTTAAAAATCTGACACTTTATCATCTGAAACCCATATCCCTGGTGCACATTTGTGTAAAATCTATAAAGGTTTAGAGGTCGTTATCTGGATGAAAAGGGGAGAATTCTGTTATCAGTGGACACGACATCGTACAAAGACAGGGATCGGATGGTTTGGTGCTACAGAAAATATGTTAACTGGACCTATAATATGAGAAAAATGGTACATAGATAAATATGTATTTGGATCAGGAATAGGTTTGTATGCACATTGACCAGGGGAGTGTCATTTCTGCAGGTCATAAAAATGACATCACTCTGACACACTATCCCTTCCCAAATCAGGGACCAAAGAATCTATTGACCTATCAAATCAAGAGAGGGGCAGGCTCAGCTATGCCACGCACACACCCACTTCCAAAACACATAAAAAGAGACTGCTGGGACAGGTAGAGAAATTCAATTCCATTTTCTGCGGGACGCTCTGCCGGGAGACTCCAGACTTCACATCCATCAATCTCCAAAGACCAGAACTTTACTTCAGAACTTAAAGCAAGGGCCTAAACCCACAAACTGAGAACTCTTCTCAGCAGGCCTCAGCATCCTTAAAATCATTTGCAAACTATTCCACAGCCGGGCGAGCTGTTTGAATTCTTTGCCAAGAACAATTGCCAGAGACCAGACCAGAGATCCAGAGAGACCCAGACCGCTGTGAGCAAAACCGGTGCCTGATTGACCCGCCGAACAGAGAGAACCGAAGTCCAGTCCAGTTGACCAGATCCGTGATGAGGCCCATTCATTTCAAAATTAGGAGTGAGTATCTGCCAGAACTGTGCAGAAACCAATCTCTTAGTTAAAATAATCTAATTCAAGCTATTTTAACCTAATTAGAACAGCCTCCTAGAAATCGTGTCATCTGTCTTTTTTAAAGCTGCACAACTGTCACCTGTCAATTCTGCAGCTGCAAGCTGTCACCTGTCATTTTGAGTTTTACTTTAAATCCGAAAATCTGCCTTTATTAAATTATCCGTATCTCCGGAACCGTTTGTGCTAGGAACGAGATTTAACTTTCATCTGAAAGCTTAGAATCTAGGCTTTCCAGCGAACCTAGAACTTCCTATTCCCTATACTTTTTCCGCAATCGCGAGACACGCACTCGCAAAATTTACCGCGATTTGCGATTTGGCCCGATTTCTTCATCTGTAGAAATCAGCAGCTTTTTGCTTCTCTTTGCTAAAATTTGTTTGCAATCTGCTAATCATTCATAAAGTATTGTTAAAGTGAGCCTGAACTAATATAACGTAGCCATCACCTATCCTGAACCCCTAGAGGGAATTAAAAGCAATTTTAGCACCTTTTCACTTCCTTGCAAACCACATTAAAGTAATTCGCCTGTGTTTAAAACTCATCCCTGTTTTCCCTAAGCTTGCTGGGAGAACTGGAACTGTGTATTGCATTATAAAGTGTGATTTGTTGGGATTCTTGAAGACTGTGTGCTCTCCTTCCATTTCTTGTATTGCATAGGGGGGGAGTGAATTGTCAAAAGAAAAAGTGATCATATTACCTTCTGCTAAAATCATAACAAGTTATTTCTGTACTGCATTTTATTCCACCTTGCGTTTCCTTGAACCATATAAAGCATTCTTTCCCACCTTATTCTTCTGTTCCTATTCATAAGTTACCTCTTGCTGACTACTGGTCATATTCTGAAGTGTGATATCAGTTATCAATTTATTTATAAAGTGTGATAGATATATATTGTTGAATTGTCCAAATAAACCTTTTAATTTGCAAAACAAACCTACTTCTTGGCTCAGTGGGGTCAGGGGGATTCTAAGAGGGGGGTGTTATGCAAGGGTTGTCATCCAAAGTACTGAACTGGATATAAAAATACATCAATAAGGGTTTTCCTCAGCATCCCAGACTAGGGATTGACTTAGCTGTAGTGTTGATTGAATATCGCTTACAATTTCCCCGTCCTGTTTATCTCCACTTTCTCCCAATTGTTTAATACTCAGAATGGTCCGTTCACATACAACCAGGATACTGCGGTGCACCCCATCCTGCTTATAGTGTCTATTAAGTGTGCCCGTGTCTCCACTATGCAGGCGATTGTGGGTTAGAGGTTGCTGACCTGGACAGTAGGTATGTGACGTATGGCCCCCATATGTCAGGTGGGCGAGCATGCAAGGATAGGGTTTTGATAAATTCTGATTCTACGTCTTGGCAGTATAATATGTCTTTTTCCCAGGTTACCAGGGTGGGGGCTGGTCCTCGACCCCATGACATAGCGACCCTCCTGCGTGCAAGGACCACTAGGATGTTTGCGAGTTTTCTTATCGCTGGAGACAAATGTTTTATCAGACCAAGAAGGGCTACCGCTGGAACAGGTGTTGGGGTTTCTCTGATTATTGAGGCTGTTGTTTATAGGACTTGGGTCCAAAATTGGGCCACCTTGGGGCAGTTCCAGGCGAGGTGGAGAAAGTCAGTCACTGGGGCACCACATCTTGCACATGAGGCCTTGGATTCGGGTTGCAGTCAGCATTTTCTGGCTGGTGTGTGGTAAGCTTGGTGAAGATAATTAAAGTGGATTTGTTTAAAGTGTGTGTTCAATGCCACTTGTTATGTTTTTCGCAGGATATAGGACCAATCATCATCGGGTATTGTAGCCTGTAGTGATTTCTCCCAGCGCGCTTTTGTGCGATTATCCGTGTGTACGGTATCTGTTAGTAGGGATTTATACATCAGGAAGACCAATCTGCCTTCGCCTTTCGCTTGTATCACACCGTGGAGAAGGTGCCAAGTGGGCGGTTGTTGCGGAAATGTTGGAAACAGTGTTCGTAGGGCGTGCCAGAGTCTGAAGTATACAAATATGTCGAGGGGTGTATTGCTTCCTTTCGTTCTGGCGAGCTGGGGTGTCATGAACACCTCTCCGGGGAATAAGTCACCAATGGTTTGTATATGTAGTTTTTTTTCCCATTGATGAAATACTTTTTCTGACGTATGGGGAACTACGGGTATAAATTTAATCGGTAGCAGAGGTGAGAATCTAATCTGTACGCCACACTTCCGTGCTATTTTTTTCCAGATGGCATATGTGTACAGAACAATGTTCATCGTGTTATGTGGTACGGCAAGGTGGCCGATTATAACTGCCCTTAGTAGATTGGGAGATGCAAGGGCCCGTTCTATTTGGACATGTGGTCTGATGAAATGTGTACAGTACCAATAAGTAAGGTAGTGTGCCTGAGCTGCCCAGTAGTATCGTTCTAAATCTGGGAGTGCTAGGCCCCCTTGAGATGTCGGAAGTATGAGTGTCATGTATGTTACCCGT
The DNA here is from genome assembly GCF_040938575.1 of Ambystoma mexicanum. Lineage (NCBI taxonomy): Eukaryota > Metazoa > Chordata > Amphibia > Caudata > Ambystomatidae > Ambystoma > Ambystoma mexicanum. The sequence continues at coordinate 753,739,535 of NC_090923.1, forward strand.
GCTGGTTTACCCATCCATTGAAGCTCCAGGATTAAACTCTTTAGTGTCATCAGGAAGGATAGTAGTAATACCATGGGAATGTTGGCAAACAGGTAGGGGAATTTAGGGAGGATCACCATTTTGACCAATGAGGCTCTGCCCCATAATGTCAGTGGAAGAGTTTTCCATCTGTGAACTCGATCTTGAAGTGATCCTAGTGTTCCTTCGTAATTATCTTTGTATATGTCGTGGTGATTGAGAGACATAAATATGCCCAGATATCGCACATGGGAGTATTCCCATTTAAATCTGTAGTCGTCTCTGAAGTGTTTAGTATGACGTGTTAAGGGGAATATTACCGATTCATATTGGTTGATTTTTAGGCCCGAGATTGCGCCGAATTTGATGACCTTGTGCATAACGGGGTTCAGGTTTGTCATGGGGATCGTGGACATAGAGTATCACATCGTTGACGTAGAGAGGGACTACTAGTTTGTGGGTGCCGAATGACAGGCCTCTATGGAGCTGTCAGGAGCGTAATGCGGATGCCAGGGGGTCCATGATTAGTGCGAATATTAGGGCTGGAAGTGGGCAACCTTGTCTGGTTCCTCGTTGTAAATTAATGTGTGCCGACTTCGAGGTGCCCAAAGTAATGAAGGATTGAGGGTTATTATACAATAGGGAGATTAGATTGATAAAATAGTTCCCTAAGCCTGGACGTTGTAGTACAGCAAAAAGGTACGGCCATTCAACTGAGTCAAAGGCTTTTTCTGCGTCGTGCAGAACAGCTGTCGCCTGGAATGTTAGGTCAAGAGCTTCCATGACACCAAATAATCTTCTGATGCCGAACGCCGTGTTCCGCCCTGGCACAAAGCCTGACTGGTCACCTAATACCAATCCAGGCATGAGGGGTAGTAATCTGGCTGTTAGTATTTTGGCCAATATTTTGTTATCAAGGTTAATCAATGAGATTGGCCTACATGAAGCACACTCTTCAGGGAGTTTGCCGGTTTTGTGTAAAAGAATAATGTTGGCCTTGCGTAGAGTCGGTGGTAATACCCCACGTTCTAGCGCTTCTTTGTATACCTGAAAGAGAAGCGGGCCATTATGGACCCGTGAGTCCATCGGGGCCCAGGGTTTTAGTGTTGGGGAGCTTTTTTATGGTGTCTAGGATCTCTTCCAGTGTGATGGGCGTGTTTATGGGTTTGCGGAGCTCTCATTCTACTCAGTAGAGTTCGATGTCATTTAAATAGTTTTGCAAGGTTTCATGGTGAGTTGTGAGCTGGGCGCTGTATAGGTTTTGGTAAAATGAGTGAAAGGTGTCAACTATTTCTTCTTGAGTGTGCACCATAGTGCCCTGGGCGTTATATACTCTCTCCACGCAGGTGAGCTTTTTATCAGCAGCAATTAAGCGAGCCAGGAGTGCTCCCGGTTTCTGGCCTTCGCCATAATGGCGAACCCACCGTCTGTGACCCAGGAATTTTAACTCACAGTTGGCTGTCGTCTCGAATTTCAGGAGCTCTTCTTTAAGTTCTGCCTGGGTGCTGGGGTCATTCAGACTTGCGCATTTGTGTTCAAGTCCTTTTAAACGAGTCTCGCTGGTGTCTAGCTCCCGCCTGATTAATTTGAGGATCCCATTCTACTTTGCTACACACACACCTCTGGTAGCATTTTAGTGTTTCCCAGAGCATGCCTTCTGAGTCGACTGAGTTTAGGTCAAGCTCCAAAAACATGGAGATTTCTTGGCGAACTTCCACTGCAAACACCAGGTCTGACATTGAACCCGGTTTGAATCTCCAGTGGGGTGGGTTTGGTATGATGTTAGGGAGATCGAATTTGTGCGTTACCATGGAATGATTGGATAGTGCTTTGGCAAGGATCTGGCTGGTCCCCCATTGAAAGGGGCTATCTGTGGACACAAGGAGATAGTCAATCCGTGAGCTATTGTTGTGGACTGCTGAGTGAAAGGTGTATTCTCTAGTTTCCCAGTTGGAGTGTCTCCACACATCTATCAGGTCAAACGCTTGGCAGATTTCTTTGACCTGGTGGGCTGCCTTGGACGATTTCGAGTTTGTGTTGTGTGATTTGTCCTTCTGGGGATTCAGTGTTGTGTTGAGATCAGCTCCCCAGATGACTGTCTCTAGGCATGGTTTTCCGAGGTGTGATTGGATCCAGATGAAGTTGTCCGAGCCGTCGACATTGGGGACGTGTGAGTTTGCAAAGATCTCCTCCTTGCCAGCTAGGATCCCTTTCACCAGGAGTGCTCTGCCCTGTGTGTCCTTTTTGTATTTTATTAGGCTGAAGTTGGCTCTTTTATTTATTAGGATGGCTACCCCTCTAGCGTACGAGGAGTATGAGGAGAAGTATCTATGACACCCCCATTCATGGGCCCATTGGTGTTCTGACTCTGGAAGGAGGTGGGTTTCTTGAATTAAGGCCATGTCGATTCTGTGCCTCTTGAGGTATTGAAGGATTCTGAGGGTTTTCGCTGGAATGTTGCCCCCTCTAATGTTCCAAGTGGTTACCTTGAATTTGTTGGGGTAATGACGTGTTGTCAAAGGTATTGGTTTCTGGTGCTTGCCGGGGATGGTGATGATGGCACGGGGGGCTCGGGGAGCGCTTTGCTGCATTTCTTTTTGTGATGCGCATAGTCGCCACTGTTGATAGCTGGGGTATTGGAGGCAGGGGGGACTGAGTCCCAGAGGTGTATTCCCACAACAATTGTAACAAACCCTCCCCTGCTCGGGCAAACCCCAACTGGCCCGAAGTGGTTCCCCTCCCTAAAACTAAAAACAGTAACATGGCTGTGCTTGGGGTGCTAGTGGCTTTCCAAGGGAATGGGCTCCTTTCACATTAGAGAATTGTGTTCCTTTGGTGGTAGTGTTGGTGTTGGAAGTGGATTTGTCCATGTCATGTTGCCTCTTCAAGGCGGGTTTCTTCTGGCTGGGTCTCTTGGCGGTGGTTGTGGGTTGTTGTTGGGGAGTCTGCAGCCAATTCTGTCGAGGAAGGTGTTAGCTTCCTCGGGTGAGATAAAGAATTGGGCCTTCCCCTCATGTTGGATGCATAGTTTTGCTGGGAAGACCATCGAATATATCAGCTGATTGTCTTGCAACCATCGCTTGACCCCGGCAAATGATCTCCTTTGTGCTTGGACAGCTGGGGAAATGTCAGGATAGATTTGGATGCTATCGCCATGAAACCGGAGGTCTCCTTTTTCTCTAGCTAGCCTCAAGATTGTGTCCCTGTCTTTGTAGTTGAGCAGCTTAGAAATAATTGGCCACAGAGTTGCCCCCGCGATAGGTTTAGTAGATGGAATTATATGGGCCCTTTCCACTACAGTTGCAATAACGCCTCGATTCCAAAGAGTTCAGAGCAGGTTTTTTCAACATGGTCCTCCATTTTTGTTCGCAGTTGTTGTTCCCTGACCCCGACCAGTCTGATGTTGTTCCTCCGAGAGTGTCCCTCCAAATCCTCATTCTTTGCGCTTACCGTCTTCATCTGTCCTTCCAGTGCTGATACTCTGGCTGTCAGTGTAGTCGAGCTGTCGTCTAGGTCGGACACTCTTTGTTCGACTGCGTCCAGTCTGCCTTCATGCTTATCAATGGCTATGTTGTAGCCGGTCCACCTTGGAGGATAGTGAGTCGAATTTACAGTCCAGGTTGCCTATCCCAGTTTTTAGTTCGAATAGAATCTCCCTAATGTCAAAGTGTTGGGGGAGTTCTTCGTCCTGGGATGTGTCTCGTACAGGCGATTCTGAACTCCTATTTAGCTTAGACGTCTTGGAGGAGGTTCCATGCTCAAAGTTGAGCTTACGCTGTAATTTGTCGGTTCTCCCCATGTTGAGGGTTGGAGGGATCGGTGGGTCAGGTCCTAGGCGGGCACTGTGTTGTTCCGGCTTCCTGTATCCCAGAGTTGGGCAAGCCACCCTTATCCATCTCACCCAATGTAATCGTGGGTGAGAGTTGGTGGGTGCCGGTGTCTTTAAGGATTCCTGCAGATGGTTAATTGTATGGCTGTGTTGGTTGGTTATAACAGTGATCTGTTTATGCTCTGGTGATCCTCGTTAACCAGTGATGTTTAAATGGTACAATGGCACGTTCTCTCCTGCACCCCCCCCCACTGTTGTTGCCACTTATTAGAGGCTGTGGGCTTGTCGTTGGGGTCCGTGTTGCTTCGTTGCTCCAGGCCCTTGAATTTAAAAATGTACAGGCCTATGCTGGTGCTGGGGGACTGGGGCAGTGCTTTCCTCCGAGCTCGTGAACTCTGTTGGTTGTCGCCAGCTTGTGCGCAGCTGTTGGGCCCGGACTCCTTGTTCGTAATCTGGTGTGGGTTGACGCTGTCTGGGAGTGCGGGGGTCCGGGGTCTGGTGTGTCTGGGAAGTTCTCCTGTGATTGATTTGTTGGTCTATGTGTCCCGCTTTACAATATAAGTGCTGTTTTGCTGGATGAACTGCAGGTGTGGAATCGATTAGGCCTGTTTATGGGGGGTGGGAGTATCTCCTGCTAGGCGGCTCGTTTTGGGAGGCTGTTTGTCATATGAGCTACCTGGCGCAAGTTGTGACCAGCGCCCACTGGGAATGGTGGGATTACGGCAGTGCGGGCTCCCCCTGTCTGGGTTCAGCAGAGGGGGAGCAGGAGGACCTCTGTTGCGTCGCCCCCCCATGCAGATGCACTTACTGCTATGTTTGTGTCGGATCTGCGGAGCGGTTGAGACGCTGCTGCCCGCCTATGGTATTGGAGGGGCAGGGCAGAGGCTGCACTTCTATTGGGGGGCAGGGCTCCCCTGGTGCCGATGGACCCATCTCCGTGGCAGGGCCCCAGGCACTGCTTTTGCCCGTGCAGACCATGGGCAGGTTCCTCCGCACCTCCTCTGGATGACCCGCTCTTGGTCGCGGGGTGCTGGTTGGATGATCGTTGTTGTCTGCTTCCAGCTCGTGGGCGATCGTACAGCATGGTGCTCAGGTTCTCTGCTGCACCACCCGTTCTTTATTTTCAGGGGCCGTGGCTCAATAGTGTGGGGTTGCAGCAACGCAGCCCAGGTACCGCTCTCTGCGGCCTTCTACGATCACAGTTGTGCTGCTCAGGGGGGCGTCCTCTCGGAGGTACTGCAGAACGTGTAGCTGATGTCAGCTTCCTCCAGAGATTTTTGTTCACTATTTGGGTTCATTGCCCGCCATTAGAGCAGCGATTGCCCAGGATTTATTTGGAGCTTCACGGAGCTCAGTAGGGAGCCACCATCTTGGTCGGCCCTCTAGCGCCCTCTCTATCCAGGTGGATGTTGAAGTCTCCAAGAAGGAGGAGTTGAGTGGTTGAGACCAGGATGGAATAGGAGAGGTCTGCCCACTCAGAGAGAAAGGGGGAGATCTGACCAGGTGGCTGCTCGATGGTAGCCACAGTAAGGGAATGGCCAGGAGAGAGATAAAGTCTGCAGACGAGCCGGGATGTCATTTAGTCTGGATTTAGTCTGTTCTGAAACGCCTCAACTCAGCCTTTCCTCCTTCTGAGGTCCATAAATGGTTACCAACACAGGTTGGGTGATATTGGGTGTATATTATTTCTCTATAAAGCGCTTAAGAGTAAGTGCTATATAATAACACATCATTACCATTTGGTCATGGACGTCTGCTTGCATTCACAGTAATTTGGTAATATGGCCCTATACATACTGATCTTAACGATACATATGGCCATCCATTCTTGTATGTAATCTACATCACATTATAGTGATATTGTAACCATATATTTCGTATTGTACAATGCTATGTGATGCCACTTCCTGTTTTGTCAACAGGTGAAAGGTCTTGTTCCACCGCTTCCCATGATATCACTTCGGGATGGGGTCTAATGACATCACTTCCTGTGATGTCATCAGGGGGCCAAGGGTCGTGTGATGTCACTTCCGCTACCCCTGGCATTTTGGTGAAATGATGTCCCTGCAGACGAGGCATTTGAAAGAGGAGTTAGTCTGCGTAGGAATTGCAGAGGCAGGAAACCACTCAGGGAAGATCAGGGCCACACCTCCTCTGGAACGGTTGGATCTGGACATGGAGAGGATCTTGTAGCCATCAGGCAGGAGAGTGCCAAAGCTTGTGACAGAGCTTGCCATGAACCATGTCTCGGTGAGACGGAGGACATCAAGGTCAAGTTTCTCCAGGAGGCAGCAGATGTCAGAGGAGTGTTTGACAGCTGAGCGAGATTTTAGAGTGTCAATATGGAGAAGGTTGCAATCCTTGAAAGACTTCCAGCGAGGGGTACAAATCAGAGGTATACCCTGTGGAGGTGTAGAATAAGCCTGGGGGGGGCAGAAGAGGAAGGAGGAGAGGGCAAGGTAGATGAGGAGGAGGCAGCAAGGGGAGGCGAGGAAGCTATGGAGGGGAGAGAGGGGACAGCAGGAGAAGAGAGAAAATTGATGATTCGTGGGCATCATCTATCAAAGAGGAGAAGGTTGGCTTGAGGGCATTGGACCAAGACTTTACCATTCACGTTAATATTAATGATGACCTTAGAGGAGTGAAAGGAGGCCAGGAAGGTCTCCCATCGGGTGCCATCATTAATGGGAGAGGAAGAGAAGGGAGATAGCACAGAAACCATATGTAGAGTCCATAGGTCTGGCGAGTGAACCTCAAAGAGGATTTCAGTGAAGGTTTCCCTGGAGGAGGCACTTGTATAGGTGTCAGTGATAGGGAGGCCTGGGTTGGAGACCAGGATGTTCCTTTTAAGCTTTTTCCTTCCAGATATTGTGAGGAGAGCAGGATAGTCGATAGAGAAGCATTTAGAAAAGATGGGCGGGACAGAGAGCACCATAGAGTAGGTAGGGTGAGGAGAGATGTGGAAGGGAGTGGGAAGAGGTAGGGGAGAACACTAGGGAAGGACACAGGGCAGGGAGCAAGCAGATGAGACAGAGAGAGATAAGACAGGTTGATAATTGGGCAAGAAGACAGGCGCTAAGATAGTGGTAGAAAGGTTTTGCAAGATGAGTGCTTTGCTAGGAGGCAAAGCCACAGAACAGCACTACTTTCACAGTGCAATTATAAAAACAGGAGGAAACTCACCTAAGTTTGAGAGTCCTGACTAGAGGGAAAAAGGCTTAGGTTTCACGATGCAGTTTTAAATACTTTCACAGTGCAGTTTTAAGAACAGGAGAAAAACACACCTAAGTTTCAGAGCCCTGAATAGAAGGAAAAAGGCCTAGGTTTCACAATGCAGTTTTAAATACATTCACGGTGCAATTTTAAGAACAGGAGAGAACACACCTAAGTTGAGAGTCCTGAATAGAGGGGACAAGGCTTAGGTTTCACAATGCAATTTTAAATACTTTCACAGTGCAATTTGAAGAACAGGAGAAAACACACCTACGTTAGAAAGTCCTGAATAGAGGGGAAAAGGCCTAGGTTTCACAGTACAATATTAAATACTTTCACAGCGCAATTTTAAGAACAGGAGAAAACACACCTATTTTTGAGAGTCTGCTATATGGACAGGTTTGCAGGGAAGAGTGAGGATCTATGCTTAACCTGGGCCACTCTACCTTCCTTAGTCGCTGCTTGTTGACGGCTGGCAACTGGCTTCCCCTGCGAACACCTGCAGACACTATAGGGAGCCGACTCTGTGGGAGCCGCCCTTTGCTTTGGGGTCCTTAGCCGCAGGGGCTGCTGGGCAGAGGGCTGTCCAGGGAGGGTCAGTTAACACCGGTGGAATGACCAATCAGGGAGGTGGGTGGGCTGGGAGGCGGGAGAGAGGTGAACAAACAGGGAAATGGAGCAAGTGGGATCGGAGAGGGGTGAAACTGCATGGCTGGGGGCACACAACACAAGAAAGATGGTAAGAGGAGCAGGAGGGACTACTGCACGCGGTTACTGCTCACCTGCTCTGCTCACATGGGAAATGCGGGCAGGGAGCACCACTGGCCGTTAGGCACAGCAGCCCTGGAGGAATGACCAATCAGGGAGGGTGGACAGGCTGGGAGATGGGAGGTGAACAAATGGGGAAATGGAGCAAGTGGGATCGGAGAGGGGTGAAACTGCAGGGCTGGGGGCACACAGTGCAAGTGAGATGGTAAGGGCCCAAGAGGGACTACTGCACGCGGTTACTGCTCACCTGCTCTGCTCAAATGGGAAATGCAAGCAGGGAGCACTGCGGGCCATTAGGCACAGCAGCACCGGAGGAATGACCAATCAGGGAGGTTGGCGGGCTGGGAGGCGGGATGGAGGTGAACGAACGGGGAAATGGAGCAAGTGGGCTCGGAGAGGGGTGAAACTGCAGGGCTGGAGGCACACAACACAAGAGAGATGGTAAGAGTCTCAAGAGGGACTACTGCACATGGTTACTGCTCACCTGTGAAATGTGAGCAGGGAGCACCGCGGGCCGTTAGGCACAGCAGCACTGGAGGAATGACCAATCGGGGAGAGTGGATGGGCTGAGAGGCGGGAGGCAGGTGAACAAATGGGGAAATCGAGCAAGTGGGATCGGAGAGGGGTGAAACTGCAGGGCTGGAGGCACACAATACAAGAGAGATGGTAAGAGGCCCATGAGGACTACTGCACACGGTTAATGCTCACCTGCTCTGCTCAAATGGTAAATGTGAGCAGGGAGCACGCCATGCCGTTAGGCATAGCAGGACCGGAGGAATGACCAATCAGGGACGGTGGACGGGCTGGGAGGCGGGAGGCAGGTGAACGAATGGGGAAATGGAGCAAGTGGGATCAGAGGGGGGTGAAACTGCAAGGCTGGGGGCACACAACGCAAGTGAGATGGTAAAGGCCCAAGAGAAACTACTGCACGCAGTTACTGCTCACCTGCTCTGCTCAGATGGGATGTGCGAGCAGGGAGCACTGCAGGCCATTAGGCACAGCAGCACCGAATGAATGACCAATCAGGGAGGGTGGTGGGAGGCGAGAGGCAGGTGAACAAATGGGGAAATCGAGCAAGTGGGATTGGAGAGGGGTGAAAATGCAGGGCTGGAGGCACACAACACAAGAGAGATGGTAAGATACCCAAGAGCGACTACTGCACATGGTTACTGCTCACCTGCTCTGCTCAAATGGGAAATGCGAGTATGGAGCACCACGGGCGGTTAGGCACAGCAGCACTGGGGGAAGGACCAATCAGGGAGGGTGGCGGGCTGGGAGGCGGGAGTGAGGTAAACAAACAGGGAAATGGAGCAAGTGGGATCGGAGAGGGGTGAAATTGCAGGGCTGGAGGCACACAACACAAGAGAGATGGTAAGAGGCCCAAGAGGGACTACTACATGCGGTTACTGCTCACCTGCTCTGCTCAGATGGGAAATGCGAGCAGGGAGCACCACAAGCCGTTAGGCACCTCAGCACCAGAGGACTGACCAATCAGGAAGGTTGGGCAGGCTGGGAGGCAGGAGGGAGGCGAACGAATAGGGAAATGGGTCAAGTGGGATCAGAGAGGGGTGAAATCGCAGGGCTGGGGTCACACAACAGCATCAAGATCATGTCAAGCACCAGGTACATTGTGCTTCTGTCCCCCTGGTCCTTCTATGAAGGTCCCTAGTGACATTTACAACGCCTTGCTCCCTTGGTGCTGTAACCAAATAACCTTGAACAGTTTAGACTGATTGCTTTACTGACTACCCTCCTGTCAGTATCCCGAGTGCATCCCTTTCCTTTGTGAAACTGTCTGTCCTCTCTGTTCCTTTACAGGGTGGGTTGTATTTTGTAGTGTGCTAGAACTGTATGTTGTAATAATAATAAAGTAGATATTTGTATACAACCTTGACTGGACAGTCCCTTTTATCATTGGGTAATAATTGTGTTTTCCCTGTGCAACAACTAACCCACGATCCACAACCTTGCTTAGATAAGCCTGCTGTTCCATCCACGTTACCAACATTGGACAAGGAGGTTTTAATTTACTCGTGTTTCCAATCTGTTCTGATCCCTTCTGGTGTACTAGAGGTGTGGGGCTGATTGATGGTTTAGAAACTGATATTCATCCCTAATTCACTGGTGCCCCGGAAGTTGATTTGTCACAGCTACTGATGGCTATAATTCATTGATAGCACAAGCAGTTTCCGTGATTTGTAACAGACTGCAGGACTGCTTCCATTTGCCTACCCTATCAGAAAGTAAATATTCTGAAAAGGGAACTACAGAGTGCTCTCAGCCATTTTTTGATTTCTCTGCAGTCAGTACCATAGATCTCCACTACTCTGGGAATCAAGCTCTTTTCTGGGACCTCTACATCGCAGGGCCCTACAGATGTTGCCAATAGGATGTCTGTGTCAAGTTTTAGTTTATTAAGGTTGGTCCCATTTTCCATAGATGCAAATGCAGAGTCTGGTCTTTCATGGCGCTCACTCAGTGATTGCCTTGAATGAAAGAGTGACTAGTGGAAGTGTTAAGATGCACATTTTTAACAATGAGCTTGCTGCTCAGTCACACGTCATCGCTTTGAAAATCGGCCTAGACCTGCATTATTTTGGAGCCACATGGCATGGGCATCATGACCCCTTGCTGCGATCAGTCATAAAAGTTTGTTTTGATAACGCTTTAACCCATTAAAGGGAGAAAACTCACTCATGTGAGGTCTGAAAGCCAATGTCATTGTGTTTCTTTTGCCAAAATGTCATAGAAAAACACACACTCACAGAAGGTTGCATATTGATCAAATCGTTATAGCTTGCTAACCATCTGCCTAGTGTATTATAAAGGTCTGATGTTGGAGTCACCACTGACCATTTAATCCTAACAGGACAGCATTCAGTTGTGCTGTTGATTTCTTTCTTGATTCTTGCAATTCATGTTCATTTACCTTCTTAAAGATAGTGGCACAAAAACTTTTTGAAAATGACAAAGTTAAAATATGTATCGGCACAAATATGGCCTAGACCAGTGTAAAAGAACCGCACTGGATGGGGGCGTCTGTACTCCTGCTCTCTATATGGCAGACGAGAGGCACAGAGGACCCCAGCCAAGATTCTCTAAAGGGTAGCTATTGTCGAGCAATCAAGGCATAGCTTCTCAGGAGGTGATGCGGGCTGGTTCTTAAGTACAGTGTAGTCCCCAAGCACCCACAAAGGAATGTCCACACACTGTATTAGTTAAAACACAGTCTTTATATAAATAAGGTTCGATGCTATGTGCACAATCAAGATAATACGACAATTCTAAAATGGTAAATATATACAGTCCTAGGTGGTACCACTATTACTCTGATTCCATTAAAATGCATCAACTATACTCATTTCAAATAGCATATGAATCAACACAGCAAAACAATATCAACCATAGACTTAAGAGGAAGACAAGTTGGTTAGACAATTGTCAGAAGACTGAGCCCCTACCGTCAGGCACAGTTCCGTATGAGGATCCCCCCACCTGGGCAACCTGTAAATAAAGATATATCGTACAAGTCCAGTCCATGTATTGTCTATTAGAGTCATAGCGTCGGTGAACGGGACGTGACCATGGCTGGCTTCGGTAGCTTCATCTGCGTCTCTGAGGTCTTCTGGTGACGGGAAACCCACCGGTGGATTCTCTCGGTCCTCGGCGGCCTTGACTTTCTACGGCAGGATGAAAGCAGTCGACGATGATGAACAAGGGAGTCCTTCGATCAAATGTTCTTAGGCAAATGGGAGCACAGCGGCTCCGGTCAGCGACGGTGGTCGTTGACGGTGGACAGCTGTCTGGTGCTTTTCTTCATTCTCCTCGGTGGTCCCCTTCTCTGGTCGGCAGCCTTTCGTAGGTCTGTCTACCAGGGAGCTTTGGCAAAGATTAGCTGGTGCACGATGGTCCCTCATAGCTCAGGAAGAGGTCTCCTTTACCAGGTCCTCTCTTGGATCAGTTCTTGAAGACACAGCAGCTTTCAGATTACACGGAAGGGACCAGCAGATCGTCTTCTTCTTCCGGCTTGGCTTCGAGAGTAAGCATCAAGTATCAACTTCAGCTTCTGAACGATTTCTAGCAGTGAGAGGCCCCCAGATATACTGTTATCTCCCATTCACTCCGCTGGGTCACACTCAGGCAACCAATCACTCAGAAGGGCATTCTGGCAGTCAGTCAGCCAAACAAGCACACAGTGCATTAAGGACATTCCGTCATGATCTCTGCTTCCAAAAGGTCAGGACTTACCCAACTCCCTTGGAAGCAGACCCATAACCCAGGTTCCGAGTGCCAACCAGTCCCAATTGGGACCTTTTGGACCCTGTCCTGGCGCCAGTGGCACCAGGCTCATAAATATGCCCAGTCCCAGCGCTGGAAGCGCCGGGCTCATAATGCTTGGGTGGACTTACCTGCAGCAGACCATGCTGCTTACTTACCTGCCAGTTGAGCCTCTAATCCTCTTCTGTTTGGGACTACTTTTCCTGTTGGGTGGGGCAGGAGCCACTCCCTAGGTTCAGAACACTGGAACTCTTCTGGAAAGCAGGAACTCTTTTCTTACCTAGGCGAGGCTGTGGAAGGAGACACCTAAGCACTACAGGAGGCTCTTTAAACCACACCCGATGGATGAATCTTGCTTTGCGTTATTCTGCATCCTCTGCAGCAGAACGCTCATCGTGTCTTCTGCATCTGATCCTGGGCCTATGGGAAAAAGGCTTACCATCCTGAATCCAGTCTTCAGCAACACCTATAAAGACAAGAAAGAACAGGTTAGCATTACGGTCTTCAGGGACAGCGCTTCTCTTACCTGGTCCATCGGCTGTCACCAACGCCTCGCGCTGCATTCCGGCATCTGAAAGACAAAGGCTTACCTACTCTTCGCGTGCTCCGGAGGTCTTCGCACTGCATTCCGGCATCTGAAAGACAAAAGCTTACCAATTCTTCGCACGCTCCGGAGGCCTTCGGCGCTGCATCCCGCATCTGAAAGACAAAAGAAGGTGCGTTTAAAGACATTGGGTAACTTTATTACTCACGTGCCATTACTCCTTCCCACGCTGAACCCAGTGGGTATTCCGGCACCCTTCAGCAGCTCCGAACTTGTACCTGCAAGATAAAAGGACAGTTAGTGCGCATCGTGAAGCAGGCAACAAACGCTTACTTACGTGCTTCCAGGCGCTTCTATTCCTCACACGGGTTCCATCCTCAACTCACTTCAGCCCGTCATCCGCCATCACCGGAACCCTGCAAAACAAGAGACATCATTACAAAAGACTTTTAAAGACATTTGAAATACTCGGAACTTACCGTTCGTGCAGTAAACGACGGACAGCAGTCCTCTGAGGTCAAGAGGCCTGCACCCTTATCCAGTGAAGAAACTGTTTACGGCACCCTGCCCCGAGGCAGATGGAGAGTTCTACAGGAGAAGAGAAGGGGAAGAAGAGAGAGACACCCAATAACCCCAGTTCATTAATCCCATATTTTCTATCTGCAGACATCTTACTCTTCGAGTCAGACATACAGTGCACAGAGGTCCAGCCCAAAGAGCCAACCGTGTGCTACACATCACCTTTGAAGATACGGTATTCGCCCAGTCAAGACCGGCGCCTCTGCGGGAATCAGGTGAGCGTTACACATTCTTCTCCATCCAGACACTCACAACATAGAATGTGGATTCACACAAGTACTCTGCCATTCAGCACTACACACTGCATTCATACCAGTTTCGGGCAGGGCTGTCTCAGTCATTGTGTCAAACACCAGATACTAGACACCCATAAAAGAGAATGCTTATTCGTCACACACTCCATTCACCCAGGTCCCACCCCACAGACGTACCCACAACATACAGTTATTGGGAATGCTCCAGCCAGTCTGGTAGGCACTTTTACAAACTACCATATATGGAACTTCCACCCAACAGCCAGTCAGGGGGAAGGGACACAGTCAGACCTTCCCGGGAATTCGGGAAATCCAAGGTAACAGGCGATTGATGGCAAGAGGCCACGGGGGCAATCTTGTCTCCATCAGGAATCCACTGATTCCAATTACAGGGCCTGGGCATCCCAAAATGGAGAACGCTTGGGGCACCTGTCAATTCAGCACAGAACTGCCACCAGACCGTACCCTGCTATGTGGGCCACACACAGATGCCCTAAAAACATACACTAGGAGTACAGGGTCATACTCCCACCCATGGGTGCCATTACAGTATCCCAAGGATCTGTTCACCAAACCAAATCCAGGAAGAGCTGCACCACCAGGAGTCCCACATGAACTCCTGCCTGGCCAACACGTCAGAACATACATGATAAAGCAATAAAGGACAATGATTCAGAGGCCCTGTCCCTCTGATGCATTTCCAGGATCACAACCACCACATCACCACAACCCCATCTATTACAATTTTCCCCTGGTCTGAGCACATTAGGACCCTTCTCATGTAGGTTGAGATGGAGGAATACTTTCATGGGTGGTGTCACAAATCGAGGATAGACCTTAGAAATATCTCACCCCCATTGCTCTGGATACTTCAAATTGAATGTAGAATCTTTCCTGCCTGCTTGAGTCCAGTGCCATATGCAGAATGGCAGCTGAAGCATCAAGCGAAGCAACAACTCTAGTGCCAATGTGTAAATCTACACATAGGACAGTGGAGGCAGGGCAGTTTATATACTAGCACAAAGCACCGATAGGCCCAGTGTTCATGCAGTCTACAGAGCTAACGGTTTTTGTGGACATGCATCAGAAGGGCATCTACTTCATTCCCCCCTTTAAATTCTGGGATGTGTAGTTCCCCATCTTTCAAATTGCTGGTAAAACTACAAATCGGCTGATCTTTAACCCGACTCTACTGATCACAGGGAAAGAGCAGTCACAGCATCAAAGCTGTATTTACGATTGTGGCCTCAATTTCCCTATGCTCTTGTCTGCCAAACGCCACATCCCACAGTGCAAGCTCCAGAATGCGCAGCACTTGCTTACTGCAGCCTTTCCAAATCAGATTGAAAAGCTCACTTAATAGCTGCAGGCCCTAAAACGGTATACCGGTATAAACAACGTGACAGTTATTATAGTTCAATTAAGCTGTTCACTGTATCTATAATGGCATACCGTTATACCGTTACACCCCTACTCACATTCAAGCCAGGAATAATAGGGTCATTTTTGCTTAAGATATTACTCTTCAATTAGAATAAGAAGCATGTCTGATGGGATGGATAGCCAGATGTGGGTCTACCTTCACTGAAGGGTTATAGTCACTGCAGCAGCGCCTTTGGCATATCATTTGTTTGTAGATGCTTGCAGGATACTTTGCGATCAGATGCTTCAGATGAAATGTCATCCATCGAGTTGTAAGACTGCCGATGGACAACATTAACAGGCAGGTATATCAACAGAGCTGTGTTCTGCCTATCCTATTGCATCAAGTCTTTGGCAGAATATCTTCCATGGACAATGAATATAGTGGCAAATTGGTGCTCTTATCAGTGGTAAGACACAAGTGATTACAGACTTTATGTCTTTGTTTCAGAAGCCTCAAATACTACAGGGACCATTGCAAGTGCATCTCTTTGCTTCCCACCTAAACACCCACTACCCAGAATTTTTCATCAGGAGGCTCGAGCAGGGCCGGAGAAACGTTGGGGCAGGGACCTTCCTTATGATTTACCTTTATTTCCGTAATCTCTCGGACAAGGCTACAATATCAGTTCCATCTTTCCCTTCTGGTGAGTCTATTTTGGTCATCTCAGACCATGACCATAAACTAACTGTTTCATGTTTTCTGGGAATTATTAAAGGAAACTCTGCTTCACCAGCATAGCCTTCAGGGCTCACTCATCTGATGACCTGGAGGATGTCATGAGTACATGTTTCTATAAGCTCATTTTGTGAGAGGCTTTGGCTTTCACATGCCAATCTTGGGCCCCCAGTATTATCAGGTCATATGATTTTGCATGGACAGCATGGTCAACCCAGTGTTTATCCTTTTTAGGCAGATGTAATTCAGGTTGTACATTTTATAGCCAAACTAGCCCATCAGGTTTTTCTGTCAAAGTGTGAAAACGTGTAGCTCAACCAATTT
This sequence comes from Ambystoma mexicanum, assembly GCF_040938575.1. Taxonomy (NCBI): domain Eukaryota; kingdom Metazoa; phylum Chordata; class Amphibia; order Caudata; family Ambystomatidae; genus Ambystoma; species Ambystoma mexicanum. The sequence continues at coordinate 753,755,443 of NC_090923.1, forward strand.
GGTAGCTTGTAGCTCAGATATTTTGGCAAGGACCCAACTGGTTAGAAATGTCCTTCTGGGTGAACATCAGCTTGTCTGTCATCTACTGAAGGGGGACGGGTTCACCACCATACTGAACCTAAGAATTCTTCATTATGGGTCATTAACTCATCCTTTTCCCATTTTAGGGAATGGACATGAAGACTTTGACCTTTTTTTGCAAACCCTCTCCTGTAGATTGGTATTGCTTATGTGCCTGGTGTCCTTCTAGAGGATGGCAGATTTTAGAGCTGTGGATCTTTTGGGCATTTCTTCTCACCTAATGGTGCGACTTTCCAGATTAATTTCAGAAAAAGATTTGGTCTAGAATCATTGATTTTCCATATTTCCATGAGTTTCCTTGGCTTGTCAGTTGCCTTTGTGTACATGAGCCTCAAACTGTAGACCTCAGAGGGTCCTCAGACCAGCTAATCCATATCTCCTGATGTTCTCTTCTGCTTTGGCCAGATGGTTCAGATTGGTTGTGTCCCAAGTGGGCGTAGATGTGTCTTCCAAAGCCTGCTGGTCAGGGGCTAGGCTTGAGGACATTCTTAGTGCTGCAGACAGGTTTGACAAGCTCATGTTTAATGCATTCTATTGTAAATCTTTGGTGAACCCTTCTAGGGCATTTTTAAATTGGATTTGGACGTACAAAATACGACCTAGAATATTGGTTATTCTGATTCATTTACAACGAAGAGTCTGAATTATGTTAATGGTGCATATTTTAAGGGTACAAAGGTGGGAATTGTCCTACCCATTTTTCATCCGCCCCTCATAAATGTCTTTTTTTCAGCAGCAGAGGGATTAAACAACTCCTACGTGATCTTCCCTGGGTCGATGGTCCAGGTACGATGGCCCCCGTTCCCCGTTCTCATGAGCTGCATCGGCTTCTTTCAGATTCTGCCAGTGGGAGGAGGGCTTGAGGCAATTTTGAGGGACTGCATCAGAAAGAGGACTGCGATTGTGTCCTGGAAACAGTCAAATGACTTAACACATGATTTCTGGCCAGGGGCACTAGGGTGTGAATGCTTTAGTTTGTGTAACATCACATTGGGCCTCATTACGACCCAGGCGGTAAGGGGTTTACGGCAGCGTTAACAGCGCCGACCCTTACCGCCTGAGTACGAGGTCCCTTAGCGCCATGGCGCTTTTAACACCTGCTTTTAGCAGGTGTTAAAATCCATGGCGCTAAGGGACCATGGAGTTAATTACGCCACCGTAATTTACGGTGGCGTAATTAACGCCTTCCCACTCCCATTATGCCCTATGGGGCAAAAATGGGAATGGGGAAGGGTAAATGGGGATTGGGGACTTACCGCCCCCGCCAACCTCGGAATGGGGCGGTAAGTCCGCCAACCACCATGGCGTAAACGTAGTTTACGCCATGGTGGTAAAGTCACGGCCCAGGCGGTAACTTACCGCCTGGGTCGTAATGAGACCCATTGTGTTTTTCTTACTGCTTGCCATTAATAGATTCCCGACTCTCTGTCGTACATCACTGGAAAAATCGAAATTTCCCGGAATGCTTTCTTTTGAAAAATGTTTCTGCTTCCCCACTCTCACATGCTATCCAATTGTTTTCTCCAGCAGTAGCATATATGACGCTTTCATGTCATGTCTACTAGCACCGGGTGCAATAGGGAAGTCTGTGTATGCCCGGTATCATTTGTAGTCCTCGATCTTAATCAGGAAGTTCTAGGAGGCATTTCCTGTTGAAATTGCAATTTTAATTACTCCTTTCTGCATTACCAACGAAAGCCTATTTTCAGAAAAGGATCGTGTTGCTCAAGTTTTCCAGGACTGATGTTACCATCAGGCGAAAACGTGCCAGCAAGTCCCTGCTTAAATCTGAATCACGTGTTTTCCCAAACGCCACTTCATATGGTTTCAGGCAGTGCCATTAGGATCAGTCTAGCAACCAGATACAGCTATTGGACATGTTCAATGGAAATAAAAGAAAGCACCAACCCAAGGAGAGCAGTGAGTAAACCCAAACCACAGTGAGGGAGGGGGAAGATGGGGAAGGGGACCATCTTGTCCAAGATAATTAAAAAGTGTGAAAAATGTAAAAATGTGACTGTTCTTTGATGTGTTTTAACTTTTACTTTCATGCGTGTGTGTTTGCATCTAAGGTTTAGTTTTAAATCAATTGATGCTAATAAAAAATAAAAAAAAGTGTGAAGCCGGAGTAAACTTATGCTGTGTCCCCAAAGAGTTGTCTTTCCGTCTGGTTTTGATGAAATGCTGGCACTGCTGGGCCATGCCTGCATTCTTTTCCTGTAATTCAGCACGACGTGAGAGGTTCATGTGTTTCTTCCCTTTCTTGTGAACTCCCTGCAGTGGGCTGGTGGTGAAGATAACTAGAAAATACATGATTTTTGGTATGAATTTTATTGAGAAAAAGAATATTTTCTTAAAGTGTATGAAAAACCCCTAATATAAGACTTGTTTCAACTTGCATTTTTTGTTTGCTTAAAAAAGTTTGGAAAAGACGCTGCCATGTGAATGAAGTGTGGTTGCACTTTGAAGGCATACAAGTGAGAGAATCCCCTTGTGAAACACGCAGATGCCAAAGTGACAGGACACCATAGACTGAACAACCAATGTCGAAATCCCACAAGGTGCAACTTAGAATTTCTACAATTTTGGCGACTGTTGTTCCAGTAATGACACTTCACTGAACAGTAATGGGATTTGCTTTTCCTGCTATGGCTGCAGAGAATTTCACAGTTACAGGTTGCCCCTTTTATTCTACATGCGCCACTGATTGCAAATGCAAAGTGCTTGTTTGAGTGTTGTGGAGAATTACCCTTTAACCAAATCATGTGAATGAATGGGACTTCCTCTCAATGAACATCTGTGATAACCGGATATCTGCACTGCATGATGTGTCCCTTTTCAATATCAATGAGGCTGACCCTTGACTGGGCATTGTTGAAATTCATTGGCTGTTCTCATACCCGCTTCTCTGGAAGTAACAGGTCTTCTTTATCTGTCCCAGAGCCAGTGCCCTCCCTTGACAGGAGCTATCCTGCACAAGAGAGCTCCCTCTGCTGAGAGCTCTTTGCACCTACTCTTGTGGCAAGCCCTTTATGTTTGAGAGTGAGGGAACTTCACTTTCAATTGACTCACTACATTCTAGAGTAGCCCTTCTTATCGATGGTCTTTGCCTTCCCTTTCAGAGGCCCTCCTAATCCTGAGACGTCAGTGCACCTGATCTGGAAAAGGAGTGCACTTCCTGGCACTCCGTTGAGGTATCATTATGTAAGCTCCCATTCAGGTTTGTGGAGCTTGCACACATTCCACTTTGTGGAATGGCCATCCTTACACTTTGGGACATGGTGTCACTTTGTGGCAACATAGGGGAGATTGTAAATGTAATTGGTTATTTATACCCCTTAATTCCAGAGGTTTCTAAGCACAGACCTGGGGATTGAACCTGTGTTGCTCCGCGCCATCTTGCTTCCAAGGCAAGCACGTTGCCCCTGAGCTATCCTCCCAAGATTGTTTCTGAGTCTAACAGTTGCCAAGGTGGCAGCGTGTAAAACCCAGCCATTGAATGCTTCCATTGTGGTGAAGAAAGAAATCCCTGCTATATAGACGCTGTCCAGCCAGGTGAACACGTGGAGCTACAAAGTGCCTGCTGCGCACTAGAGAGAATAGCATTGTGTATCTCAGTCTTCCCTGCCACTGAAGAGCCGCAGAATGCCCATTTAATTTGAAGCATTGGTTTCAACACACTGGATTACTCATTGTATCCTGACGAGAGCCTTACTGCATTGCAGACCTCCATGCTGGCAGCCTTACCCCTGCGTATTTCATTCTGACTGAGTAGTTGCAGTAATACAATGAGGTATTGCAATAGGCCGGAGAGGACATGACTGGCTTTTCTACTGAATGCGTCATACTGCAGAGCAGCCAAGCCTCTAGATAGCAAGCCGGCTTTGAATTGGTGATATATCAAGGCAGCTTGCTGTCAAAGCACCCACAACTGAACCAGACCTCCCGCAAGGATTCCTGGTCTCCAGCTTTGCTAAAGACTGTTCTGAGACTTACAGCCCATACTTTTCACAGGAATACATTGCCAATCGCAATTGCTTGACTGAAATTAGATGTTCCCATTCTTTGTATTTGAAATCCGCTTTATTAGGAACGGCTACTGCTATTTCATTCCAATGTCTTTCATCCCCCGTTGTTTGCTATTGAATAGTACCATGCTCACACTAAAGGCCAGATTCGTGGAATGTTTAGCCCGATGCAAAGTGACGTTGCACTGCCGACAAACACCCTGATTCACAGAGCGGTGCAAAGGGTATTTTTTCAGTGCAAAGTCTGATTCACGGTGCAAAGAGTACATTTGCAGTGCAAAGTGACTTCGCATTGCAAAAATACACTTTGCACTGCTCTTTGAATCAGGGTGTTTGTTGGCTGTGTAAAGTCGCTGTGCACCATGCTAAAAATTGCATGAATAAGGTCCTTAGTGCATTTACTGAGTTTGGATCTATGTGCTGAACTGTAATATATGCGGCCATCTTCTTTTCAGTGAGTGCAGTCTGAGCCGTCCCTCTTGCTACCAATAGGGGCCTTAGGTGATTTTGTAAGACGTGTTGGATTTGAATGTAGATGAAGAGTTGTGCTCCACATATGGGCCCCGCCAAACCCCCTGAGAATTACACACGAATTCCAAGCGTCAGCACCTAGGAGAAGCATCCTCCACAGCTGCAAATGCATTCAGTGCTCATCAGAAAATGATGTGGCCCATAAAAACACTGAAAGTACAACTGGCAAATCTTCATGCCACGATAGAAATGGAGCACAATGTTGCCACACCAAAAAATAAACGTCTGCTTTAAACATTTATTTTCTGGAAATGATACACTATTTGTGCCCTAGAGACGTTATGGTTACAAGTAAAACCGGAAACGCCAGAAATTCACCTTTGTGATGTCATTTTTTATGCCCTGGATGTTAGGACTAGCTACAGTGGTGGCCGAGTTATGGTTGCTTAGCTTACCATAACTGGTGAATTGCTGTGGGTTTTCGTTTTCGTTTTACTTGTGGCCATAACAGCCCTTTAACAAAGTTTTTTCAATGAATTTCATAGGTTTTAATTAGTGCAACTTAACCATAACGTCCCTTGAACAAAGTTTTTTCAGTAAATATATATATATATATATATATATATATATATATATATATATATATATATTTATATTTCAAAATATGAAGAAGGCAATCCAGTTCTCCCAAAAGAGGACGGCACTCAAAAAAGGTCGTACGGCAGCATATGGTTCTTTGAAGTTATTCCATCAAACAACAATAGTATCCTTTAAATATCCAGCTTTATTTAGCATCAATAGCAGATTAAACACGATACAACGCGTTTCACAACGCTCACGTTGCTTGATCACGTACAAAAAAAGGCATCCATTTCACAGTGCAATTAAATACAAATGCAGTCTCTATGGTTCCATTTAGAAATGTTGTCTTTTTTCACTTTCTCCTAAATTAAAGCTGTATGTTCAATCAGGAAATGCAACCAGAGACAAACAGTTTATAATGCTTAAGAATCTTTTTTGCAATTCACATTATGATGGTTCATAACGTTTAAAAACAACCAACTTTAATGTCCAATACTCACAAATGCAGTGCTTAGTGCATAAAAAAGTAGTGACGTATATCACTATCAATCTCGAACATGGACATTCATTCTTGCTAATGCAGCATTTCCATGTTTTCTTTAAATGCAACTATTCCTTTTGCGATCTATAAGCAAGGTTTACTGTTTAGTGAATGCTGTACTCGTTTGATTTATTTATTCAATCTATAACTGTGCATAGAGTGCATTGTGCTTGTGTAAACGATTTTTAGTTTACCAGGTTCTCTGAATATATTAAACTTCAGGAAAGTGCATAGTGCGTTATATTAATAAGTATAACAAACTACAAAAAACAGAGAACTTAACCCTTAAAGTGTAAGAAGTGCAAAGCTATTTCTGATACAACTTTGGACAAGACCTTTTGGTTGATTATAACCATCTGGTATGAAAATATAGAGATACCTTGGTGGCGGCCGTGTAGTTATGGTTAAGTTGCTAAATCCATAGGAAGACCACTTTTTGGGCAGCTTATAACTAAGCTGCCCTGGAGGAATCCTCACCAAACTGTGCAAAAAAGGTATATGGCCCGCTCTTTATTTTTCCGGCAAGTTTGGCGAGGTTTCGTGCAGTGGGGCAAAGTTATAGGGGGGGTCCCAAAAATAAATCTTTTTTTCCATAGACTGAATGGGCAAAAACTTTGCGCACGGCTACAGCCCAAATGGCTGGATGGATTTTAACCAAATTTGTGGCAGGAACGGGGGCTTGGTTCTGAAAGCATGCTTCTGTGTGTTTGGTGGAAATCCGACCAGTACTTTTGTTGCAAAGAACTGAAATGTACGTCTCAAAACATTTGTGATATCTGGCTCTGCTCTGCTGACCCATTTCCCTGTTCACTGCACAGGCAAAAGTCTCATTGGCTTGCAGTACGGCATGATGTCGGTGAACATTGGATGCGGCTGGTGGTTGGCTGGATGGAAGCGTGCTGTGTGTCAATGTTTTGGGAAATACTGCCATGCTGTATCGGAGGACAGTGCAGCGCTGTAACGGACTGACAAACATACGTTACACCATATGGTGGTGGAAAGAAGGGATGGAAAGGGTGGGGGAGTGAGAAGTGGTTGAACTGAGACATGTGATTATTAGGTGGACGAAGACAGTGGTGTGCCTGCAGTATCTGTGCGTACCGCACCAATTCGCTGGTCCCTGCACAGGCGACTACCATGTTTGGTGAATGCAGGCAGCCTTCGTTATGGCACGATAGCTCGTGCAGCGACCTCTTACCGTGGTGAATGGTGGCAGCTCAATTGCAGAAGGGGAGTGCATTGGAAAACATACATTATGCCATGTGGTGGTGGGAAGAAGGGATGGAAAGGGTAGAGGAGTGAGAAGTGGTTCATCTGATATATGTCAATAGGTGGATGAAGACGTTAGTGTGCCTGCAGTATCTGTGCGTACAGTGCCAACAGCCGACTACCATGTATGCCGAATGCAGGCAGCCTTTGTTACGGCAAGATAGCTGGTGCAGCAACCTCTTACCGTAGTGACTGGTGGAAGCTGAATTGCAGAAGGGGAGTGCATTGCACATGAAAGGAACATTGAAAGATAGCGTGTACTACGGTGTGATGCATGTGGTAAGCCTGTAGCCCATTCAATGCACGGATGGAGGCCTTGCACAAACAAGTATGTGCCATGGTTGCAATTAGGTTTCCCACTGTTGCCTTCTGTGTGTGGTTCATCAGTATTGCATACATTGTTGATTCCATGGGTGTGGTGATTGTTAGCGCATCCTACAGTGTTTACTCAATGGCTGCAGCTAATGGAGTGAACAGTTCTGCAGTGTGTGCACTGGCTGAAGTGTTGGAATACTTTCAGTATACAAGAGAGAAGGGTTGAAGTGCATCTTCGATGTGCTTGGATACTGCAGTATGTGAACTGGGTACAAAATTGAAATAGTGTAGGCATAGAAGTGGATAGGGGGGAAATGCATATTTCATAGGATTGGGTAGTGTCCATTGTGTGTACTGCACTTGAAGTATTGGTTTTGTGCACTGAATAGAGTGCTGGGAGCAGGGCCACTGTTGCGAAATCTTTTTGGTTTGGTTGGCAGTAACACCATACTATGTGAATGAAAGTGGTTAGGGGTGCTGGAGGCTGTGTTATGTTTGTAGATACTGCTAACTGTTACATGTTTCTATGCATAGCTGTATTACGGTGCGGAGGTTGGGTAGCAATGATGGTGGCTGTGGTATGTGTGTGGAGTGTGGTACTTGGCAACATGTTGCCATGCATGGCTGCATTACGTTGCAGTGGCTGTGGGCAAAGCCTAGACTATTGGGTGCATGGCCAAAGGACGTAGGCCGTAGGCCATGCACCCAATAATCTAGGCCTTGCCCAGACCCACCGCAGCAATGCGGTTTAGACTACATCTCTCAGAGGGTGGTCACCTTTACAGAATGGAGAGCCATGATCATGATTTTTCCCCCCTCCCCCAATTTTGGGTAAGATGTGTGTGTTTGGAGGGGAGTTAGTTCCTGGTCTCCTGAACAAAACATTATGCCATCACTGCAAAGACCAGAATTCCTTGAGACTGTAATTAAAAAAAACAATTTGCAACAGCTGAAAAAGAAACACAGCCTCCCTGAAGAGAGTTGGAGACTCAAAAGTACTTGGAAGAGCAGAACTACTATGCATTTGAACTGTCAGTTGGGATTTAACCCTGGTATATTTTATGAACATTTTGTGGCAGTTGGGATTTAACCCTGGTATATTTTTTGAACAATTTGTAGGATCCAACCCTGTTACCACTTACATTTGGGATTTAACCCTGTTATTTTTTAACATTGCTGGGATCAAACCCTGTTATTACTAGTTTAAGGATTAACAAGACTGGGAACTAGAGTGTGCACCTGCCCTTTTCTTTTTTACCTTTACAGAATGGTTGTGTAGCACATTTTAGATTTGATAGAGCACCAGAAGTCAGCTGACATGCATATATTGTTGGTTGTTTCGGTTGGTAGTAACACCATCGTATCTGAATGAAAGTGGATAGGGGTGACAGAGGCTGTGTTAAGTTTGTAGATATGTTTGTAGATTCTGCTAAATGCAACATATTGATATGCATAGCTGTATAACGGTGCAGAGGTTGGGCAGGAGTGCCAGTGGCTTTGGTACGTGTGCTGATTGTGCTAGCTGGTGACATGTTGCCATGCATGGCAGGATTACGTTGTGGTGGGTGTGGATAAGGCCTGGATTATTGGGTGCATGGACAAAGGCCGTAGGCCATGCACCCAAAATCAAGGCCTTCACCACACCCACCGCAGCAATGCAATTTTGACTGCATCTCTCAGGGGGTGGTCACCTTTACAGAATGGTTGTGGAGCACATTTTACTCTTCATAGAGCACCAAAAGTGAGCTGACATGCATAAATTGTCGGTTCCATGGGTGTGGTCATTGTTAGAATATCCTACAGTTGTCGGTGTATGGCTGGAGATTGTGCAGTAACAAGTTGTGCAGTTCCCAATGGGTGCAGTGTTGGAACACTGTCAGTACAGAAGAGAGTAGGGTTGAAGTGAATCTTTTGTGCAGCTTCCTGGGAGTAGGCTCCATGTTGTGAAGATTGTGTGCTTTGGTTGGCAGTGATACAATACTTTGTGAATGGAAGTGGGTAGGGGTGGTGGAGAAAGTTGTATGTTTGTGGAATCTGCTAAATGTTATATGTTTCCATGCATTGGTGTGTTATGGTGCTGGGGTTGGCTAGAAGCGCTGCTGGCTCTGTTATGTTTGGATTGTGGTTTCTGCCCACATGTTGGCATGCATGGCTCCATTATGTTGTGCTGGGTGTGGGCAAGCAGCAGACTGTTGTGTGCATGGTCAAAGGCATGATGGGTGCCACTCTGGATGCTGAAATCATGGACTCTTTTCCAGACCTTTGTACTGGAGGTGCTTTTGAAGCACATGCAACGTGTACTTTTACTCTTAGTTTTCAACAGTAAATATGGAGTGATGTACAGAAATGATAGTGTTGGATGCAGATGTCTTGGATGTGATTGCTGGTTGGTAGAGATGTAGAGACGCACAGTGCTGATCGTGAGTGATACCTTTGTACAAGATCTGCACAGGTATGCCGTGCAAAGAGGCGTTGCTGCTAATTTGGGGTTGGAAGGAGTGGACGCTTTGTGGACCAGTCTCTGTGCGTGCAGTTTCAGTGGGGTGGTTCGCATTTTCAGATATTTGGCCTCTGTGGCTACTGTTCAAGTTGTCGTGGTGCATTATGGAGGTCAACATTTGGGTTACATGTTGTGTGGACGTTTGGTCCGTCACCTGATGAAGTTGATGAATGTAATGATGCAGATTTTTCCCACTGCCAAGGTCGTTTTCTCAATCATTCCAACAAAAGGAGTATGGGACCATGCCGGTGTAATTTGTCGCCTGCCAGAGCTCGGAAGGTGTCTTATAAACAGAAGCATGTCTGCATTTTTATATGCACTGATGGGATGTTCTCCACCAACTTTGAACGCCATTGGCAAATACAATTTTTATAAAACTGTGCAAGAAGTGTTGACCATAATTCGGTAAGAATTGAAGGAAGAGAAGCAAACAGAAACTCATACAAAGAGAAAAAACAAAAAAGGTTGTTTTCAAGCACGTAAACAAAAAAAACAAAGAAAAATAATTCTTTTCGGACGGACCACTAAAGACCCAATCCCTACCCTGTTTCACCCCCGCCCCCCATTCCGAGCACGAAAACTCTGCAGATTTCGTGGTAGTTTCAGGATTACACGTGCCACATCTCGCCATTTCAGGATGGCAACCATGGAAATGGGACTGTGGAGGCTAAGACATTGCTCAATAAGGTTTCTGGTTGTGGTGTTTACGCAAAAACTGAGGCAGAAGGTCTCTTTGTACAGAGAAGTGCAGAAGGCTATGGTGGAAGTGTGCAAGGTAAGAAGCAGGCATCCTGTTTGCGTGCATGCACTGTATGTACTTGTTTGAAGTTGCTAACGTGCATTCATTGCTGCTTTGGTGCAATATTTTTTTGGGAAAAGTTTGTAGTAAGTGGGGTACTGTGGAAAACAAATGTTGTTATGAACGCAATGTGTGTATGATATGATATGATGTGAAATTGTATGATACGGCATTTATAATGCGCCTATACACAAGTTTTTCAAAGCGTGACGAGGCAAGGGAGGGGGACCCGAAGGGAGACACAGACAACAAACCTTCTAGGCCAGGTCACTCAGATCGCCCAAGTGCATGGGTAGGGGGAGGGGAAAGTGCAGTACATGGGAAGAAGAACAAATGACAATAAGTAAAAATACGGGCCATTGGTGGCAAGTGCAAGGATACGTGCAGACATCAGGCTGTGGTGGACCTGTTAGGGATACAGAAAACAGTCCCCAAGTGTGGAGTTTGCCAGAAAGGCAGTGCAGGGGTACGACTGGTGGGGGGAGGTGGCCTGGGCCCGACATCAGATAGTGGCCAGGTAACCAGTGCAGAATCAGTTTCAGCCAGGAAGTCAGAAGGGTAGAGGAGGAGAAAAAGCAGAAGCAGAGAGAAAGACTTTGAGGTGCTTCCAGAACCGGTGAAAGTTCTCCTCAAGTTTCAGGGAGGAAGGGTGGCTGTTGCAGAGGGAGGCCCCAGCCAAAGAAAGAGATCTACCATCAACTGGTTCCTTGCAGAAGTGACTGACCCTGAGGCTGTTGGAGGCGGATGAGGGAAGAGCTCGAGCAGGGAGATATTTAGGAAATGAGATTTGAAGGTATTTAGGTCCCACGGCCCAGAAGGCCTTGTGCATATTGCAGAGGGTTTTCACCTTCTTCCTTGCAGCCACTGGGAGCTACTGCAGACATTTCAGTGCAGGAGAGAGAAGATCCCTGGGCTTGAGGCCAAGGACAACAGCCTCCATCCAAAAGGGGCCGTCAGTAGCCAGGCATACATGCAGGCAGGAGTCTGGTTGGACTTGTATTGGGTGCAGGGACGTGGGTGTGTGGGGGAGTTGAGGGATGGGGTGGTGGGTGAGGAGCGTGGGTGTGTGGGGGATTTGAGGGATGGGGTGGTGGGTGGGAGCATGGGTGTGTGGGAGAGTTGAGGGATGGGGTGGTTGGTGGGAGCACTTTGTAGAACAACAAAGTGGTTTGGTGCAACAATATACCTGTTTTTTGTACATAGTTAATATTTCCTTAATACAACTGGCTTGCACATGAAGAACACATGACTGGACATTGATCATTGAGTGTGTGTGAATTTATTTGTCAACAGTGCCCAGTGTTCAACATTCACACAGTACATTAGAAATATTGTTCAATCAAAGATTGGCGTACAGCATGTCCTTCAGGCACATTCTGCTGTGGCCGATATGGAGCATTTTCCTCATCATCCTCCTCATCTTCCGGTGGATTTTCCTCCATGTCAGGTGGCAAGGGTACATTGTGGCGGATGCACATGTTGTGCAGGTTGGCACATACCAATACTATCTTCCCCACCTTTCCAGGGCCGTATATGAGTGCCCCACCAGACCTGCTGATGCAGCGAAACCGTCCCTTCAACAGCACAAAAGTCTGCTCAATCATCACACGAGTGTGAGCATGCACACGATTGTAGTCCTCATCGTACCTGGTGACTGGATGCCTGACAGGTGTGAGGAGCCACGGCTTCAGGGGATACCCAGCATCACCTGTATGTAACCAATTCAAAATTTAAGTGTGAGGGTTTTTGGCATCCTTGTGTACACTGGCTGTACATTGTTCGTGTTCAGATGCAAGAGATATTCACTACCAGCCATTGCCATTTCATTAGAGCAACACTCAGGTCGGTGTACTCAATGTTGATCCACGGTAGGGGAGCATGGGTAATGCACAGGTCGTAGGGACCTTGCCATCCGATACAGCACTCAAACAGATGATGTCAGTAGGCCCATGATGTGCTCACATGTGATGGCTGTGTTGCAGTGGTAAATCCAATATGCATGTAGGGCACTGGATGATGGATTTCCCTGATGTGCAACATGATACACGTTGTTTTGCCAATCATGCTTCCATATACATGATGACGCCATGTACATGTCCGTCAATGCATTTGCCCATGTGACCATGGCACAATAGAAGTGGTGGTTTGGTCCACCAGTGTAGGGAGGAAATACTGTGATGGTGCTGGGTGTCAACTGGCATGGTGGAAGTGAGGTACTGTGTATTGGTCCTGCAGCAGTCGCACATGTGTCAGTGGTGTTCACCACTTGCTGAAACGTATTTTGTACATCCATGTCCCATTCGTTTATCGGTTGTCCCTTCAGGTGCTGTGTATGGTATGGTGGTGTGCGGTGTACCTGTCGGGCAGGGGCAGTGACAGGGGATTCCCTGAGAGGCAGTTTGATTTGGCTCAGTCATGTCTGCATGACCTGCGCTGTGCTTTGCTGTGCTCATGTGTATTATGCATTGTTTCTGCAGGTTGGTGCATTGTGATGCCTGTGTCTCAGGGCTGATGGTGTACCTTGTGCATGTGCAGGGGTGGGTGCTGAGTTCGTAGCTACCATTTACACATGGCTGTGCGGTCATGGCACATGAGCATCCATTGTCAGTCTCATGCATCCCGTCATGATGATTAGGGCACAGTGTTTGGCACCCAGGACGAACCCCCCAACAACAACCCCCATGGCCCAGCCAGCAGACAGGTTACGTATGCTTGTGTCCCCCCCATCAACAACCCCCATGGCCCAGCCAGCAGACAGGGTACGTATGCTTGTGCCCCCCCCCAACAACAACACCCATGGCCTTGTGGTTGGACTTACCCAGCAGCCAGGCATGTCATGCAGCGTGCCTTTCCATGTAGCAGGGAAGCATCTAGTTGCGTTGCACCATTGCATCATGCGTGGATCCCGGAAATCTGGCAGTGCAATGCATTATTAGCTTGCCTGCATCACACACCATCTGGACATTCAGGGAGTAGTAGAGCTTCTTGTTGCGGTACACTGCCTCCACGGCAGGCCGGACTACCAGCTCCACATGGGTGCAGTTGATGGCACCAATGACGTTTGGCATGCCTGCCAGTGCATAGATTGCTATTTTGGTGGCATTCACCTCCTCCGCGGTCTGTGGAAGCGATATGTGGTGCCTTGAGTGTTTCTGGAATGCATCCAGCACCTGGCTGAGCACACGGGAGAAACATGGTTGTGAGATGCCATGCAGCTGCCCCACTGTGTGCTAGTAGGTGCCTGTGGCAAAGAAGTGGAACACAGACACTACCTACAGCAGAGGGGGATGGCAGTACGGATGTTGATCAAGCTGGCCAGGTCATCGTGAATGAGATCCACAATTGTGCACCTGGTGTGGATCTGGGCAGGGGTTAAGTCAAATGGACTGGCCCTTATGCGAGGGATTGGTGGCTGCCTGCGGGGTACCACTGCCTACACTGGTGATATGTGCTGGCCCAGTCTTACCCTCCTTCTCCTCCTGCGCCTCCTCTGCATCCCCTGGTTTAGTGCCTGTTGGAGTATTATCAGTGCAGGCATCTACAGGCAAAAATGATACCACTAGCAGTCCTCCTCCAGCCCCTGTATGGCAACTGCTAGTGGTATCATTTTTGACTTGGAAGAGGTTTGGTGTGTGGGTGTGCTCCTTTTGTGCTGTGCCTGACTCCATTGCCTCCACTTGTGCTGATTGTGGCACCTGTGGCGGTTTGGTACACAGCATATTGCTATTTGCGCCTGGCCCACGATGCCGGTATTGCCGGCATCATGGTGACCATTCATATCGGCATCTGGATGCCGGTAGTTGCTTGTCCGAGCAGTTCGTAATGGTCACTTCCTTGCAGCATGCCAGTGTTACTGGCATGGCTGCTGCATGGCCACGCCCATACCGGGTGCGCGCTACCCAGTCACTGCGGGGCCCTGCGGTTGACGGTAGCACTGACATCGTGGGTTGTAATACACCGGTCTGGTATGCAATGCCAGTATTCTCTTGCCGGCATTGTTATTACCGGACCGCCTACCTTGTAATGAGGCCCATTGTCTGCAGTGTATAGAGGTGCAATATTCAAAATCTTGCCATGTTGGATAGTAAAATGACGATGTCACGACCCTCGCCCAAAACCCCTCTGGCAAACCCCTTGACCAGGTGGAGTCAGGACTCGGGCCTCTTGAGCCTGGCATCCTCTTCAAAAGCCCTCATGGGGCCAGTCCTGGTGCCAGGCTCATACACCATGAAAAACAATGTGCTTGGGAACTACTTTATTGTATTGTCGGCCAACATGGAGGAATCCACATAGCTTGGTTCCTAAGAACCAAGCTATGCGGTCTAGTGTTTTGGGTGTGGTAGCCTAAGGACTACTTTACCTGGAATATTTTGTTGGGGCTATTTAAACCACAACTGAGCAAGACAACACGCTTTACGTTACTTTGCAGCTTGCAACATGACGCTCACCTTGTCCAGCTATTCCCTCGAACCTCGGAGAAGCAGAACCATTCAAGGAGACAAAAGGAACATCATTAGCAGCAGCATCTTACCTGCAGTCTTTATCTTTAAACACTCACAGCTACTGAGAACAGCTTACTCGAATCTGCACGCCTCCCGGACAGAACGACCTGAAAGAGGAAGATAGAGGCAACATTAAAGAAAGCAGTAGAGACATTTACAAATTACGAACTGCTGAAAAGGCTTACATGGCTGGTCGCCTCTCGGCTGGCACCACTCCGGACATACCATTCGCGCTGAAGAACACCGCGACCTACAAAGAAGGAAAACGCAGGTTAGCAAAGGCAAGACTTCTCAGCGCTGCGCATAGCGCTTACTTACTGCATCATAGCGCTCTAAATGCGCCATCATTTACCAGTTTACCAGTGGGGCTCAACCAAGTCAGTTTGCTGCGCTGAAGCTCTGCATACCTAAGGGAGAAAAAAGAGACATTTTAAACAAAGAAAGGCATGCAGGATAGCAACAAAACTAAAGAACAGCAATAAGACCTACCTGAACAATATCAAACGGGCCGGTGTCAGTGAAGTAACTGGACCGCATTCGCCCATGAAAGACAACGTGCCCCTGCAAAGAAGGCAGGATGGAGAGCACGCCTAATTCTACCACAAGGTGAGGAGAGGGCGCCAGAAGGACTGAAATCATACGGGGGTGGAGGGAGGATACTTACCCCAGTCGGTCAGTCTTGAACACAGTCCTCCTGTATTTTCAGGCTAAACCTTCCCAGCAGACCACATCAGGGCAAAGCTGAGAAGTATACCAGCGAGTAACCTGGCTGGGTGGCATCCCGGTGGATACCAGGTCAGCGTAACAGAATGCCAAGACTACCATAACAAATCCACCTGGGCACCATGGAGACATCAGAAATGGACCAATTGGCCCAATTACTAGGAGAGCTTTGTGCTGAAGTTCATTCTGCCCGACAAGAGACTAATGCCCTCCGCAGAGACCTAATAGTGACCAAAGAACGCACTGAAGAGATTAGCAGGCAATACTTGCAATCACAGGCAGGACAGACGCCTCTACCTGGAAGCAATCCAACGATGCAAAACCCCGCCATACCACCCACTCCGGTACAGATCACGTTACCTGGAACAGTGCCCCTGGCACCACAAGAAAGGTTCTCAGGCGACAGACGGAAGTATGCGGCATTCATCAATCAGTGCCGCCTTCATTTTCTTTGGAGGCCTGGAGCATTTCCAAACGACCAAGCTCGGGTAGCTTTTGTCTTATCATACCTGAGTGGTAGTGCAGCAGATTGGTCGGTGCCATTGGTAACCCATGACAATCCTCTATTACATGACTTTGGGGGGTTCCAGAGAGAAATGGAAAAACTTTGTGCTCGCCATACCCAGGAACAAACAGTAGACAATGAACTCTTGTCCCTCCGACAGGGGAATCAGGACTTGTTAACATACATTGCTACCTTCAACAGACTGGTTGCCGAAGCTAGGTGGCCAGAAAACAAAATAACCACGTTATTCCATCGAGGCTTATGAGGCGAACTAAAGGACGTGGTTGATCCACCCAGAGACTATTCAGAATTCATAAATCTGGTCGTGCAGCTAGACCACCGGTTGCAGGACCGAAAGGCAGACCGGTCTAAGATGGACCCTCGGACCGTATATGTTCGACCAAGGGAAAACACACCCCGTGTACCTGAAAATGCTGTAGAACCCATGCAGATTGGAGGGATACGGCCTCCATTAACAAAACAAGAGCGGGACAAAAGAAGACAACAACAGCTTTGTTTGTATTGTGGGAAACCAGGACATTTCCTGAAGGACTGTCCAGTAAAACCCACAAGAAGAATGGTCGGGGCCACAGAGAAGGATGAAGCTAAGGAATCGGAAAACTACCAAGCTCAACAAATGTAGAGGTCAGTTTGTTGAGTGAGAAGAAAGAGTTGCTGACCTCGCACTTTGCAATACCAGTAATCTTAATTAGCCACCAACAGTCATCAAGAATGCATGCCGTTAAAGCATACATCGATAGCGGAGCAGTTGGAAATTATATTGATCAAGAACTGGCAGCAGAGATGGGGCTTCCTATGTGTTCTAAGCCAACTATGGACAAGGTAACCACCGTGGATGGGACAGACATCGCTTCCGGACCAGTAACCCAGTGCACAGCCAGGGTAACCTTGCTGTGACAGGACGGACATCGGGAGTCTATTTCATTCGATCTCATCAAGGCACCTCAGTTCAGGCTAATACTAGGGATGCCATGGTTGGTTGCTCACAACCCTTTGATAGACAGGCGGGCACGAAAATTAACCTTCCCCGGTGACTGCTCCCATGCCTGCTATTACCAAGAGGAGAAACCCGACGTCTGTATTCCCATGACTCCCGGAGCGACAGTATCAACCCTGGGAGCAACTAATACCTTGTCAAGTGAATGCCATAATTTCCGGTATGTTTTCTGAAAGGACCAAGCCAATACATTGCGACCACACAGGCCCTATGACTGTCAGATCGACCTTGTTCCTGGTTCAGAAAACCCTTGCGGCAGGATCTACGCTCTCACAGAACCAGAAAAGCTTCATTTGAAATCCTATTTACACCAGTACCTTGCAAACTGATTTATCCATCCTTCGAAGTCCCCCGCAGCCAGTCCTTTGTTCTTCGTACCGAAAAAGGAAGGAGACTTGAGAACCTGTATTGACTACCGCGCATTGAACCAGATCACTGTGAAGAACCGCCACCCCTTGCCACTTATCCCTAAGATGCTAGACCAAGTTAAAGATGCCCAGATTTATACCAAATTGGACCTTCGAGGAGCGTACCACCTGGTCCGAGTCAGAAAAGGAGATGAATGGAAAACCGCCTTCCGTACTAAGTACGGCTTGTTTGAATATCAATTCATGCCCTTCGGGTTATGCAACGCTCCGGCGGCATTCCAATATTTCATGAATGACGTCTTAAGGGAGTTAATTAATGTGTGTGCCTTAGTGTACATAGACGACATCTTAGTATACTCAGCCTCGGAACAAGATCATGTCAAGCACGTTCGTTCAGTCCTCACCAAGCTCCGTCAACATCGCTTGTTTGCAAAGCTTGAAAAATGCTTTTTTCACGTCACCGAAGTAGAATTTCTTGGTTTTATCCTTACTCCAGGAGGCATTGGAATGGACGTGCACAAGGTAGATGCCATTCTGAAATGGCCTTCACCAACGTCTCTGAAAGGGGTACAAAGCATGCTGGGCTTTGCGAACTTCTACCGCCGGTTCATCTCAGACTTCTCTCAGGTTGTGCACCCAATCACAGTACTATTATGAAAAAACAATAAAAAGTTTGCTTGGACCGAAGAAGCAGAAGAAGCCTTTCAGGAACTTAAACAAAGGTTTACCTCCGCTCCAATCCTGCAACATCCTCGTCCAGACCTTCCTTATGTCATTGAAACTGATGCATCCAGTCTCGCAATGGGGGCTGTCCTTTCACAGAGAGACCCGGAAACCGGCCAGCTACATCCTGTGGCCTTCTGGTCGAAAAAGTTCTCACCTCCAGAGATTAATTATGCCATCACGGACATGGAACTCCTGGCTATCAAATACCCCTTTAAAGCCTGGAGGCACTACCTTCTGGGAGCCAGACACACCATTACAGTCATCACAGACCACCGAAACCTGCAATATCTCAAAACAGCTAATGCCCAGTCCTCGCGCCAATTATGGTGGGCCCTTTTCTTCGCCGAATATGATTATGTAATCACATTACGACCAGGAGTCAGAAACGGAAAGGCAGATGCCTTATCTCACATGGGCATAGATGAAATAGTATATACAACTCCAGACCCAGTAACTATTATACCTGAAGACAAACTCTTGGGTATCACGACAGCCTTAACACAAGCAGAACTACGAAAAGAAATCCAACTGACAATGAATCCTGATGCCTACCTCGCATCGCAAACTCAAGGAGAACAATATAGCATCAAGGACCATCTACCCTTTTTTAGGGATCGCCTATATGTACCCAAGAAGGAATTACAACAGCATATTATTTCAAACTATCCCGATTCGCTGATCGAAGGGCATCCTGGGATCGCCAAAACCCTAGCTAAGGTGAAAGAGAACTTTTGGTGGCCTACCTGGCGTAAGGACATCATTCAGTATATTCAGTCCTGCGGTGTCTGCGCACAAAATAAATCACAGAAACAAAAACCATCTGGTCTCCTATAACCATTGGACATTCCTCCAGTTCCATGGCACACTCTTTCCCTTGACTTCATCACTGATCTACCTCCAAGCCAAGGGTTCAAGACCATCCTTGTAGTTGTGGACTTATTCTCGAAGATGTCCATTTTATTCCTCTCAAAGGCCTCCCAGACGCAGCCACTTTAGCAAAAGTCTTCTTGGAGGGCGTGGTTAAGCTACATGGCTTCCCTTCAGTTCTGGTCTCTGATTGAGGCAGCCAGTTTGTTTCAAACTTCTGGAAAAAAATGTTGTGCAATGGCGCAGATCGACGTTCGGCTATCTATCAGTCACCATCCCCAAATGGACGGCCAAACCGAGAGAACCAATCAGACACTCGAGCAATATTTACGGTGCATGCTGCACCACAAACAAAGGAATTGGAAAGGATTTGGATCACAAGATAGATCCTGAGAGCACAGTGAGAATATCCACGCACCACGTCTAATCAGGAAATTCCATCGGAACTTCCCAACCAAACCTGGGCCAGACAGAAGGAACACCATGGGAGGGGCCTTAGGGGGAAGTGCTGTCACGACCCTTGCCCAAAACCCCCTCTGGCAAACCCATTGACCAGGTGGAGTCAGGACTCGGGCCTCTAGAGCCTGGCATCCTCTTCAAAAGCCCTCATGGGGCCAGTCCTGGTACCTATGGTGTCAGACTCATTCACCATGAAAAACAATGTGCTTGGGAACTACTTTATTGTATTGTCAGCCAACATGGAGGCATCAACATAGCTTAGTTCCTAAGAACCAAGCTATGCGGTCTAGTGTTTTGGGTGTGGTAGCCTAGGGACTACTTTACCTGGACTATTTTGTTGGGGCTATTTAAACCACACTCGAGCAAGACAACACGCTTCGCGTTACTTTGCAGCTTGCAACGTGACGCTCACCATGTCCAGCTATTCCCTCGAACCTCAGAGAAGCAGAACTTGCAAGGAGACAAAAGGAACATCATTAGCAGCAGCATCTTACCTGCAGTCTTCATCTTTAAACACTCGCAGCTACTGAGAACAGCTTCCTCGAATCTGCACCCCTCCCGGACAGAACGACCTGAAAGAGGAAGATAGAGGCAACATTAAAGAAAGCAGTAGAGACATTTACAAATTACGAACTGCTCAAAAGGCTTACCTGGCTGGTCGCCTCTCGGCTGGCACCACTCCGGACATTCCACTCGCACTCAAGAACACAGCGACCTACAAAGAAGGAAAACACAGGTTAGCAAAGGCAAGACTTCGCAGCGCTGTGCATAGCGCTTACTTACGGCATCATAGCGCTCTTAATGCGCCATCATTTACCAGCGGGGCTCAATCACACCAGTACGCCGTGCTGAAGCTCTGCATACCTAAGGGAGAAAAAAGAGACATTTTAAACAAAGAAAGGCATGCAGGATAGCAACAAAACTAAAGAACAGCAATAGGACCTACCTGAACAATATCAAACGGGCCGGTGTCAGTGAAGTAACTGGACCGCACTTTCCCATGAAAGACAACGTGCCCCTGCAAAGAAGGCAAGACGGAGAGCTACCTAATTCTACCGCAAGGTGAGGAGAGGGTGCCAGAGGGACTGAAATCATACGCGGGTGGAGGAAGGATACTTACCCCAGTCGGTCAGTCTTGAACATAGTGCTCCTGTATTTTCAGGCAAAACCTTCCCCGCAGACCACATCAGGGCAAAGCTGAGAAGCATATCAGCGAGTATCCTGGCTGGGTGGCGTCCCTGTGGATACCAGGTAACCGTAACAGACAAATGCTTTTGTTTCACAGTTTTCACAGTTTTGCATACTGTAAAACATGTAGTAAGTAGCTACCAATGCCTCACTTACGTCATAATTGTACTACACACACACATTAATATCCCACAATGGATACAAGTATGAGCATATACAGAAAAAGTAAAGTAAGCATAAACGCAAAGCTGCAGCATAGTGTTCATAACCTAACTGCTTATCTTCATGCACAGAAATGATTGCTGTGTTTTAAGCTTCCTTCCTCCCCTATGTATATGTATCATATGATGTGATTTAACCCTAAGGAAAGTAGTGTAAGAACATATGAAAAGGGTAAGGTCTACAAATATAGTACCTTTTGATTTTCTGTTCCTGACTGTTAGTCAAGAAAACCACCTGGCCTAGATATGTCAGTCAACAAAAAAAGAGAGAGCCAGATATGTGATGTCATCAGTGATGTTATCAATGAAATGTGTGTGATGTCATGTTTCATTAAATTTGTGATATCATGTTTGATGTCATGGGTATTAGTCTTAGCAGTGTACAGTGGTGGCGCGAGTTATGGTCTCCTTTGTCTTTTTATTTCTGGTGGCCCTCGTTGAGATTGGATGTACATTCAAATCTGTTCCACATGTACACAAAAGACCCACTAAATCAGTAATTGGCAAATTGCAACAACCACAACTGCCCTCCAGGACTTGGGAGATCATAGCCATGGATTTCATCCTAGATTTACCACCTGCACAAGGGTAGACTTCAATTATGGTGAGTGTAGACGCTTTTCCAAAACTGGCTCATTTCACTCCTCTTCCCAAGGTTCCAACAGCAGCTGAAACTGGTGCTTTCTTTCTCAAGGAAATGTATCGCTTACATGATTTACCTACCATCATCATATCGGGTAGAGGACTGCAATTTACTTCGAAGTTTTGGACAATACATTGTTCTCGTTTATTTATCAAATTGCCTTATCATCAGGTTATCATCCGCAAACAGGTTGACTGAAAGACAAAACCAAAAGGAGGCAGAACTGCTACGTTACAGGTTCATACCCAATTTTTGTCAATAAATGAAAAAAATATATAATGGGAATTGGGGAACCTGGTATATTAGTACTAATGGATGAAATTCCTACATTTGTAACCCATGAAATTGTCCAAAAAGAAAAAAGGTTGAAAAAGGAGACTCACACATATCAAAGGTTGTGAACATACATGGTTTGTATTAAAACAAAGAACATAAAAAACATAAAAAAAACATTTGTAAACAACATACATATGACAAATTGCAATAATCTAGACATCAATAACTAGTGAAATCAGAAATTAAAGTCCTCTTCAGTACATAGGTGAATTGGAAGTACAGAACATAAACCATCCGGGCTCTTTAGTGCTTGTTAAATGGAAAATATAAAACGTAACCTGTGAGGGTAAGGTACACAAATGATTTTAAGTGTAAAGCATGCCCCATGTGTAACACATGTGGAAGTTATTGGCGTCAAAAGAAATTGGCGTTCTTGTGGACCTGTAACCATTTAGGTCCCAGAGTAGCTAATATTCAGGAAAGCATCTCATCTTGCAGGTGCCAACGTGCCAGGGGGAACGTGGTCAGATTGTCGATGTCAAGTACTGGCCTAACAATATATGATAAATGGACCCCAAAGGGACTTTTTGATTTGTGCAACCCCCTTGCACATAGTACACGTTTCGGCGGAGGAGTTAGCCAACTTGAAAATGCATCAGAGGGATAAATATTTTTCTACAAGAACCACCTTCTTTAGGGCAAGTAGGTGGCCCCTGTAGCATTAAAACCAAAACAAGAGAAAAAAAGAGTAAGAAGTTCTTATTTGTCAGAACCTGAATTCTTTCTGGACATAACTGGGTTCATTAGTAGCAACAAATGTATTATGGAAAAGAAACCGAGTTATCGGTTTAATTAAAAAACTTGAGTACTTGGAGGGCAAGACAGAACAAATAACGGGAGTGGAGATGAATACAGCTATGATTTATGCGTGGTGGTGGAAAAGCATGTCTAACTCACCACGGAGACCTTGTAGTGAATCTCGCTGTGAGGCAGGCTCCCCGTACAGGCGGAACCAGTCAATACGCACTATTTGTTGCTTGTTGCGAGAGTGTGTGGCTGGGCCCAGTCCACAAAAATAGGTAGCGCAGGAACCAACTTGCTCTACTGTTGGGTGTCCTGACCCACGTTTGAGCTATCATGCTGCAACATTTGGTGCTGTGGGCTTAGAAAATCCAAGATGGCCAAAAATCCCACATGTGCGCCAGAATCCAGGAGAACCATGCAGTTTGTGCGCACACCAAAATGGTTGCCTAACTTGCCACCCACCAGTGCGAGCAGGATGGGCCGGGGTGCCATGAGTGAAATGTGTGCCAAAGGAAAAAACGCACTTTAAAATCACCTTTTGTTTCTCTGAATGCCAGCTCAAAAAGCCTATTTTCAAACATTGCAACACATCCAAAAATCTCACTGAACACCAGCGGACATCTGGCAGAATGAAGTATGTGTGCATACTAAATTTGGGAAGTTGAAGAGCCCAAAACAATGTTCATAACAAGACTGGCTGAGCTCTGCAGGTCTGCAGCAGCCTAACTGAAACTGGATTTAAAACTACCAAAAATCGAAAATGTTTAAATTAACTGAGTGACCTACTTTTGAGTGTCACATAGTTTGTAACTGTTAAAATGTCATAGTTTTGAACTTAGAATCAGCATTCTAGCTGCATATGTAAAAATTGTCTTGACTTAAACTGGGGAACAAAAAGTGACATTTTACCTGAAACCTGGCTTAAGGAAACTGGAATTCTGCCAGACAGCTACCCCCGACAGGAGTGGGGGCTTGCCCAACAAATGCATTCCCAGGCCTGGCTGCATTCTGTTGCTCCTGCCAAAAGGAGGTCACACACTCTCTGATTGAATTACCAGGGGATTGCAAGAAACTAAAGAAAGGGCCCAGGCAGATGGTTTATTAGGGTGGTCGTAAATGGCTTCCTTTTGAACAAAGCCCTGCCTTGACTCAGGCAGATGGTTTATTGGGGGGACCGTAAAACAGCTTCCTCTTGGCAGAAGCTGGGAGGGGCAGGGTCTCTGAGCTTGGCAGAAACTGGATAAACTGGTTTCTATACCATGTGACCTGAAAAGACACACCCCTGTTGGCCAGAATATGATTCTAAGAAAGATGTATAACTCACAGTGCGGACTTGTTAAAATTATTTAAATGATACCATAATTCTTGTGATTTTTCGGTGCACGTTTTAAGACGCGTTGGGAATTTGTGTGATGTTCTGGGGCAAAACCCCGCTATTTATTGACACCACAGACTCTGTGTTTAAGCTAGAGACATGGGAATTTACTGGAGTATGTATGGACAGGCCGTGTATATGTGTATAATTTTTAATGAAAAACCAATGTTGCAAAACCAGTTAAAAAACGCAAAATGTTGCCAGTTCTGAATGCGAGCTCTTAGAAACATCAGAGTTTGAACAGAGTATACCTCATGTGATCCGTGATGGGTGCATGTAATTTCAAACCACTGTGTATCTATGAAATATGTCTTTAGGTCAAATATAGATTTGTGTGTAATTTGACAGGGGAGTGTCCTTTCTGCAAGCCATTAAATGACATCATTCTGACACACAATCCTGTTCTCCAGTGAGAACGCAAAGAATTCTACAACCTATCAGAACTCTGAAGGGGTTGGGCCTAGAAAGCTAGCCTCTCCACCCACTTTCAAAACACATAAAAAGAGACTGCTGGGACAGGTAGAGACATTCAATACCATTTGCTGCGGAGCATGCTGACCGACGACTTCACATCCAGAGATCCTACACTTAGACTTCCAAGCTAAACAGAGACTACAGAACTTTGAACCAAGAAGGCCCACTGCAAGCAAAAGTATTTGTCAGCAGGCCCAAAAATCATTTGCAGACTATCAACAGCCGGACGAGCTGTTTGAATTCCCTGCCTAGAACATTGCCGGGACCGGTAACAGTGTCCAGGAGCCGTGCAGATCAGTGCTGTGTCCGGAGAAAGCGGGACCAGGAGCCGTGCAGACCGGTGCTAGACCAGACCAGCAGAACCCAAGATCCAGGAGCAGTGCCGGTGATCCAGAAAGCAGAGCTGTACTCGGAACCGGTGACCAGATCGCTGTGAAGTGCTGTGCGCAGTGACCGGATCCGTGACAAAGTTGCCTTCCTGTCCAAAATCTCTTGTGAGTACTCAGCAAAACTCAGAACATATCCCTTAGTTTAATATGATATAATTCAATCTATTTAACCTAAGTAGAACTGTCACCTGTCATTTTCTAGCTGCAAGCTGTAACCTGTCGCTTTGAACTTTTAAAATTTCAAATCCGAAAAACTACCTTTATTTAATCGTCCGTATCTCTTGAACCGTTTGGGCTAGGAACTTGGTTTAACTTTCCTCTGAAAGCTTAGAATCTCAGCTTATACTTTTGCCGTAATCATGATTCACGCACTTGCGAATTTTACCGCGATTTGCGATTTGGTTAAAAATCCAGCCACGTGTAACCATCAGCAGTCATCTCTTTCCTTGCTAAAAATTTGTTTGCCTCTTAATCACCATCTCTGAATCATTGCTAAAGTGAGCCTGAACTCATATTAACTAGATGCCACTCACCCTGAACCTCCTGAAGGGAATTAAAAGTATTTTCAGCATATTTCTCGCTGCATTGTCACCATATTCAAAGCATTTTGCCTGTGTTTCAAACTTCTGTAGTCTAAGCTTGCTGGGGTGAACTGAATTACATTTAATTGCATTTCTAAGAACTTTGTGCTCTCCTCTTCATTCCTTACATTGCATAAGGGGGGGGTGGATTGCCAGAGAAAAGTGATTACATTGTTTTGCTGAAATCATATTGAGTATTTTCTGTATTGCATTTTCATTCAACATTGCATCCATCTGAAACTAGATAAAGCGTTCTCTACCACCTTATTCTTCTGTTCCTATTCCCAAGCGTGCTACCTCATCTTTTATACTACTCCTGGGTAATCAAATCAGTTTATTAGTAGAACATTACCCATTGTTGTTAACTGCTCATGTACTGAAGTGTGATATTAATTATTAATTTATTATAAAGTGTGATATATATATATTGTTTACATTCTCAAATAAACCGTTTAAACTTGCAAAACAGAACTACTTCTTGGCTCAGTGGGTTCAGGGGGGTTCCAAGAGAGGGGTGTTATATAGGGGTAGTCATCCAGAACTCATGAACTGGACATAAAGATATATCAATAAGGGTTACCATTCAGTATCCCAGACTAGGCATTGACTTAGCTGTAGTGCTGGATTGAATCCTCTTACAAAGTGGGGGCTCGAGCCGGACGTTTGGGTTAGATCTATCACTTGTGCAGATTAATACAGTGTGCCAGCTGACCAGATACACATATCCGGTCGGATCACCACGTTGTGTTACGCTGTAAAGCACTCCTCAAAGGAACGCTCTAAGGAAAAGGTCTGTTTTGCAAAAATAAAATACAAACTTCTGTAAATCAGGAAGGAACTCACATTCCAGAATGACGACCTTGGTAGATATGAAAATAGCCAGAGAGCACTTCTTACATAAGCTATTTGTGAGAGGTGAGTGGACTCATCAGGACCAGACGGTCTGGTTGCAGGCAATCGCACCCCAGATCACTGAAACAGGGTCAGAATAATGGAGAGACCAGGGTCCCTTACATGTGGCCCTGAGTGAACTATATATGTCCCCTAAGGCCAAGGATGAGCACAACAAGATTGCCAGGGTAGCGGCATATTTATATTTACATATGGGAGCCATGCAGGACAAATGTGCTGAAGGCCAAGATCTGGCGAGTAGGCAACTGCTGGCATTACAGAAGGCCCAATCTGATCTGGACTCTTCTGAGCAGAGGCTGCAGAGGAGCCAGGAGTCAGAAAATGATAGTAGGCAGTATATCATTAAAATAAAAGAGGACATGGATATACTGCAACAGGAAAAGGCTGACCAGGATACCAGAATTCTGGCCTTGCAGAAGGAACGCCAAGACAGTTTGGACTCCCTACTGCAGAGCCAGAAAAAGCTGGAGCAATAGATCAATTTCAACAGGGCATGCACAGAGCAGGTAGCCACCCTGCAAATCCAACTAGACAGAGAGAAAGAGGAGAGCAATAAACTGATCCTGAAAGACCTGGATACCCAGGCAGAGTTTGATCAGGAGCGCCAGTAAGCTGGTGCCTTCCAAAGGCAAAGGGATGACCTGACGGTACAGATGCAGACTCTTAGTCAGGAAAGGGACACCTTAGGCCAGGAAGTCTGCCACTTAAAAAGAAAAATGGAAGAAAATCACCTGGCCCACCAGGGACTGGGTGACCTCCAAAAAGAACACCAGGACTTGCTAGAGCACACCAGGAGGGTGGAGGAGGCTCTGGCAAGACAGGAGCAGGCCAGTAGGGATGGGACTCAGGAGGTAACCCTCCTGCAGCAAAGACTGGCCCAGTGCTCCAGGACCAATCAGGAAATGCAGAGAGAGAATGAGGCTCTCTGCCAGCACAATGATAGGCTCCAACAACAGGTAGCGATGCAGGAGCGACTGATAGAGTCTAGTAAGGTCTTAACCGAGGAACTGAAGGCGCAGGCTCTTGCATTGCAACAGGGAGCAGGGGCGGATAGAGACCAGGTTCGCTGGGAAAGGGAAACTCCTGAGCATAACCTCAGGAGCCCTAGTACCAGAGGCCTTTATCTCTCTCAGTCCCTGGACTCTGCCACACCCCTGTCCCCTGGCGCACATGAGCACCGGGCCACAGGGATGGCAGATTACTATCCAGCCAGAAGCATGGGGCTCATAGGCCAGTACCTCCCAGGAATGGATGGGCGGGCATCCAGGTATGGGCACCGAAGCACAGTGCAATTTAGTGGGGAACCCCGGGAGAATAGGCCCTTTAAGGGCATCCTGAAAACTTCTGCCCAGTTAGGTCAGTGGGGGGGTACCCATCAAATCCTGGCAGCAAGGAGGAATCTGAAGACTCCTCTGAACGGCGCAGGACACAGGAGACCAGGTCCCCACAGTCTGCCAGCCATTCCCAGGCTCGCAGATTCCGGGAAAACCTGGAAGATCAGACAGGAACCTCTGGGAGCAGTTCCTCTGAGTCAGAGGATGAATGGACCAGGGTTACCCGAACCAAAAAGGCCAATAAGGGAAAAAGGGCCTTGCTTAAGGACCCATTGAAACAGATTAAGGCAATCAGGAGTGTCATCACGTCTTATCATAAGAACGCCAAGTACTCTGTTTGGGAACACTTGGAGCTCTATGAGCGAATGATGGAGACTTTTCATTTGAAGGACAGCCAAAGCTGTATCCAATATGTAAAGTGGACATTCTCCCCAGAGTACTCCAGTTTCTTTGCGGGGCTGGAGGACCAAAATCATTTAAGATGGTCCACCTATAAGGCGGCCATCTTGAAACATTTTTCTGTTCACAGAAATCCTCAAGAGGCTCGCAAGGCAGCCTACAATTTGCAATGTGGGGAGGATCAGGCCCCACAAGAGTTTGTGCAAGAATTAAAGCGTGCTTTTGCGCAGACCACCAGAAGGGTGCGCACAGACAGAAAAGAGTTTGTCTATACATTTTTCCATGCTCTCCCTAAATATATAATGACCCAGCTCGTGAGAGATTTTCATGAGAAAAGATCTTTAGACTGGGTCATTGAACAGGCTACCCGGATCTATGAGGTGCAGAAGCCTATCGTAAATTAAAATAACGCGCCGAAAAACCCCAAAACCAACAGCACCCCTGCTGCTGCCAAGGTGGCAGAGGTAAAGGTTGCCCCCGTTTTAGATTTGGAGATGGGGGGGCCTAAAAACCTGCCTGCACCAAATAACTCACAGCCCAGAAGGCCCTCAGGCCAGTCACAGACAGGGAGTCGAGGAGGTAGTCCCACAAATGGGGTCCCCCGCTCCCCTGACTATGTAAATCCCCGCTACAAGGGAAACCGACCAATCCTGGGTTATGTGTGGACTCCTCCAGCCCAAGGGGGGGATCCAGCCAAGCACCTAACCCAGGGAACTTCCCTCCCAACTTCCCCCAGGAGGGCAGAAATTCTCCAAATCCTGGGCAGAACTTTTTCCCCAGGTATCCACCCAATTTCCAGCCCCAAAATCATCCATCCTTCTTTCCCCAATTCCCTGAGCCCAGACAACCTAATCCAGGAGAGGGGAGGCCAAGGGTGGAGGGGTACCAAAATCTTCCCAATCAGGGGTACCACCAGAGAAGGGATAGCTACCCTTCCCAGGATCAGCCCAGGGGAGAAAATAGAGCCCAGTATCAGCCTGAGCGTGTTTCCCAGTTAGAGCGCCAGGTCCAAAATATGGCACGGGATCTGGGTCACATACTGAGGGCTCAAGAGAACCCTCAGATGAGCATGCCACCGCCGAATGCCCCAAACTCTGGACCTGGTGCTCCAGAACAATGACGGGGGCAGCACCCCGATAACCCACCGGTTCCCAGGGAGGAGGCACAAGGGGAAGGGGGGTTTAAAGCCTTGGAGGAAGCTTCCTTCCCAACTTGTAAACAGCCCCTGGAAAACCAGGAACTGGAAACAAAATCTCCTGCCCCTGAAAGCCTGCCTCCCAAGGAGCAGAGGGGGGGTAGGAGAAACAAAGGACCCAAACAGACCCACTTTGTGGAGGAGGTACAAGTCTTCCAATTTGAGGGAGAGGGATCCTCAGAGGATCCTGGGGAAAGGACCTTCTCCTTCAGAGATGGGGGAACTCCTCCCAAGGAAAAATGGGTCCCAAGGGATGCCAATTCAGACTGGGGAGATATGGAGACTGAGCTACCGCCACCCATCATCTCATCCCAGAACCCACATACCAAAATCCCCTGGTTCAAACCCATCCTGGTGACTGCCTCCAAAAAGGGGGGGGGCGGCCCAGAACCGGAACCAGGGGAACCCACAGTGGCTCTGATCTCCAGTTGCCAACTTTTTCTTTCAGATTCCCAAGACTCTCCACAGAATTCTGCCCAAATCTCTTCTCTAGCAATGTCCAAAACCAGAAAGTTAGCCCACCAGTTGTCCAAAAATGTGCATTATCTGTGCCCCCTTGAGGAGAAGGAGGGAAGATACTATGCCCCGGTACAAGTACAGGGGCAGGGTACAATTTTGGCACTGGTGGACACTGGATCCCAAGCTACCCTTCTGTCCAAAAGGGCCTTTGAGGGACTAAATGCAGGAAGGGGGGAGAATTACCGTATTCCTCTCACCTCTCTTCCTGGACAACTGCAGAACTTTGATGGGAAGGAAATTCCTGTCGAGGGGACTGCAGACTTGGACATTAAAATTGGGCGACACAAGGTGAAACACCCGGTCATAGTAGTGACTCCAGAGGGCACCCCTTGTTTACTAGGGAATGACCTCCTGAGAAGGTTGTCACACCTAATAGATTGTGTAAACAAGGTCCTCTGGACCCAGACTAGCCGACCAATAAAATTAAAACAGAGTGTCAACCATGTTAGTTTAAACGGCACCTGCCACATGGTTGAACAAAAATCTGACCAAGTAGAATTTCACATCCAGAACAACCAAACACCAGACGTGACAGTAATTGCAGTAGGACAACAGACTGGTGATGGGGGGTCCTCTCTATTTCTGAAAATCAACCTTCCTTCCAGTTTAAAGTGGTACTCCACGCTGGAAGGAAACACTTTGAAATTCTTTACTAATCCACAATCAGAAACTCCCACTCCTATAGTCCAGAAAGATGTGAAATCAGCTCAGAGCCTGGCTGATATTCAGCAAATTGGAGAGCAGTTGTTCATCCCTGTTCAGTTAAATGATGGGAAGGACTCTGTTCTCGCTCGAGTGTGTATGAACAACGGTAAGAGCTTCATCAGCGAAGCCATGTTCCCCCAACTCCCAAAAGATCCAGCCATTCCCACATTCAAACTGATAGACAAATGGGAAATGGACCTGGAAGCACCCAATTCCAAACATCTCCTGCCAAGCAGGTGTATGCTCAAAATCTCCATTGGCAACAAGAGCATAGTCCATAATTGTTGGGTCGTGCGAGACGTCACTGCCGCCTTTTACTTAGGCAGTGACATTCTCAATCGCTTTGCCATTAGTTTGGACCTAATAAACTTCAAAGCTTGGTCCCGATTAGCAGATAATCCCATGGGCTTTGATGATCCAGAAAAAGCATTTAGGTCAGCTCAATTGCTACCTTATGCAGTTGAAATTCAGATCAAAGAGGAAGTCACCATCCCAGAAAGGACCCAACAATTCTCCCTGGAAGTGAATGTTAAAAGAGGACAAAAATTGCAAAACCCTGATGCTTACATACATCTAAACGCTTCTCTCCAACAGCAAGGGTTGGGGGTAAACACAACTCCATTAGTCAACATAGAACATGATACCATTCCAATAGAGGTGGATAACAGCGACTTAAAGAGTATTACTCTAGCCGCAGGCACATTATTGGAATGGCGCTTGGTGACCGACATTTTTCCGTTGATCTAGGAAATGAACTGTTAGGACCAATCCCCAAGGACTGTTTTGACAGTGACAGTGAGGACAATACAACACCAGACAGGATGTTTACCCGGCATGGGGGGAACTTCCTGGTGTACACTTCCTGCCGTTATGGTAAGGAGGATGTGACTTGTGACTTCAGAAGGGATGAGGTGATTTTCCAGGTTCATGAAGGCTGCCTTTCCCACCTGGGGCCTCCAGTCCAAATCAGCGCTCTGACCAGGGACTTCTCCACCCAGCTGGAGGAGGCCGCTGAGATAGCCAAACCAGAAGTCTTTCCAGGCTTCAGGCAGATGGTGGAAGAGAGAGTCAACCTACCTGATGCCTGTGTGACTCTGGAACAAAAGCAAAAGTTGAAACAAGTTTTCTTGGATTAACAAGATCTCTTTGCGGTAGACTCATATGACTGTGGTCGCATCGACATCCACACAACAACAATTCCCACGGATCCTGGAATGACTCCAGTGTTTGTGAAGCAATATCGTTTGCCTCTCACATCCATGGAGTCCCTTACTGAAATAATTAAGAACCTTGAGTCCCGGGGGATAATTCGTCCAATACACAGCACCTTCAATAATCCGGTGCTGGGAATATTGAAGCCGAACGGCCAGTGGAGACTCTGCGCCGACCTTAGGGAGCTCAACAAACGGGTCCATACTTCCCGATGGCCTCTGCCCTACATTGACCAAGGGCTGGCCCAGATCCAGGGGTCACAGGTATTCACTGCAATAGACCTGACCAATGGATACTGGACCGTGCCTGTCAGTAGGGAGGACCAATACAAGCTGGCTTTTACCTTTGGGGGCCAGCAGTACACATGGACCCGGACTCCCTTCGGATACCTCAACTTCGGCAATGAATTCAACATTTTCCTACATAAGGCCATGCCCGACCTGGGTGCGAGGGGTAACCTGGCTTATGTAGATGATGTCCTCATCAAAAGTTCATCTGTGGAGGAACACATAGGGGAGATCCGTTCTGACCCAGTTGAGGGCCGCCGGAGCAAAACTTTCCTTTCAGAAAGCACTGTGGTGTAGAACCCGTGTTAATTTCTTGGGGCATGAGATTACTCCTCAGGGTCTCTGTCCCCAGGAAAAGAAAGTGGAAGCACTTCAGAAACTGAAAGACCCCACAACTCTGCGGGAACTAAGGAGCCTCCTTGGACTGACTAATTACAGCAGAAAGTTCATTGAGGGCTACGCAGAGATCACCAGACCCCTGATTCATCTCCTGAAGGGGGGGGGTCAAGTGGGAATGGGGTCCAGAACAAGCCGAGGCAGTAAGTCAACTCAAAAGAAGCCTCTCACAAGCGCCTTGCCTAGCTTACCCTGTCAGAAACAAGGAGTTCTTCCTGGAGACGGGGTTCTCTAATACGTGCTTGACGGCAGTATTATACCAAAAGCATGACAAGGTCAATAAAGTAATCTCCTATGCGAGCAAAACTTTATCCTCTGTGGAGGAAAAATTCAACGAGTGTGAGAAGGCACTCCTGGCAACGGTGTGGGCATTGAAGAATTACCGTCCGTTTATCCAGGGGGAACACATCATAGTGGAGACTCCACACCAGCCTCTGCAATATCTCCAAAGTGACAGAATCCGGGCCGGGAATGTGAGTAATTCCCGAATTACTTCCTGGATTCTGTCAATGCAAGGCTTTCCTGTGGAGATCAGATATGGCCAAAACAAGAAGGGTCCCCTCGCGCAAGGTCTGGCTGACTTGCATGATTGTGCCAGAGAAAACTGTCTCCAGGACGAAAGTCTAAAAATCAAGGACAACACTGAGGCATACCTTAATTCCCCACACAAAGTCTTTGAAGAGGACAAGTGTGAGGGAATGCCCACTGTCTATGTGGATGGATGCTCTTACCATGTTGACAACGACGGGGAGAAAGAACTGGTGGCTGGCGTAGGGAATGCATGGGTGAAGGAGTTCCCAGAACATTCCGCCGGATACAAAATTGTCAGGTGGCAGAATTGATGGCTGTGCATCAGGCCATCCTCACTGCTGTCCAACATCAACACCACGAACTAGTCATAATCACCGATTCGGATTATGTACGGAACGGGTTCGTGGAGCACCTGGTTAATTGGAAAACCAGAGGCATGTTATGTGCTAATAACAAACCCCTGAAACATGGGAAGTTAATCCAAAACATTGATGATCTGGTCACCTCGAAGGGGATGACCATCTATTGGAAGAAGATCAAAGGTCATTCCAAAGTAGAGGGACCAGAGAAAACTGGAAATGACTTAGCTGATCAGCTGGCCAAAACCGGGGCCATCCAAGGGGATCTAATCGAAATAGAGTCCCTGTTGGGGGAAATCCAGGTCACTGCTATCACTAGGTCCCAGACAAATACTCACAATGATCTTTCAACTGCCCAATGGAGCAAGGAGACCCCTGATGCTGGTTTGATTACAGCTCAGAAGGGGGATCCAATTATTGGTAAGTTTTACCAACACCTTGAGGACCCTGAGAACTTTCCCCTGACGGATACCGAGTACATTGGGAAAGAGGACCTAAGAGTGTTGATGAAATGTCCAAAAATGTTCCGGATCCAAGACGGTTTGTTGGTAAGGAAATCCAAAGCTGGCCACGATCAGTGGCTGGTTCCTACCTCATTCCGAAGCCTGATGCTAAGTCACGCCCATGATGCGGCCACCGCCGGTCATCGGGGGTTTCACACAACATTGGAAATCTTAAGAGAGGTTGCATACTGGCCACACATGGGGCAGGACCTCAACCAATATTTGAAGGGTTGTCTTGTGTGTGCACAATTTCAGCCAACATCCCTCACACACCGGGTGCCTCTCCAAAAGAGGGGAATGACACTCCCATGGTCAGATTTACAAATCGACTTTGTAGGCCCCGTGATTCGCTCCGCTAGGGGGAATAAGTACATGTTGACTGTGACATGCTTGTTTACCAAGTGGGTGGAATGTCTCCCAGCCCCAAACTGCAAGGCAGAAACGTCAGCTGCCTTGATGATTGACCACATCTTTTCCCGTTTTGGTCTACCTCAAAGGATTGAGTCAGACAGAGGTAGCCACTTCACCAGTGAAGTAATGACAAAGATGTGGGAGATACTGGGGGTCAAGAGAAAGCTACACATTGCTTACAGGCCAGCTTCTTCTAGAGCAGTGGAACGCTACAACCGGACAATTGTAAGCATCTTAAAAAAGTTTGTGGCAGATTCTGGGCCAAGTTGGGATATCCGATTACCTCTGGTCCTAATGGCCATCAGATCTACCCCTTCATCTGCAACCAAAATGTCACCATTTGAGTTGATGACTGGGCGCAAGTTGGTGCTTCCTCAGCATTTGCTCTACAGGACCCAAGAGCAGACACTAATAAATGCCTCCACAACTCACGAGTATGTGGAGAGTTTAAGGAAACACCTTCAACATGCTTTTGCCTATGCTCAGCGGAATCTAGAAAGATCAGCCGAGAGTATGAAGACCCACTATGACCTGAAAACTTCTAGGAAGGAATATCAGGTGGGGGACCGGGTCTATCTATACAATGTCCAAAGGAACCAGGCCAAACAGCGAAAATTTTTGCCTACATGGAAGGGACCCTTTGAGATTATAGACAAGATCTCCCCTGTGGCCTACAAGATCCGCATCCCCAAAGGCCGTTTGGCAGAGGGGGAAGACAAGTGGGTCCACATAAACCAGTTGAAGTGTTGCCATCCCAGGCACACTTTGCAGCAACTGGAGGAGTCCTCTGCAATCCCAGAGGGTACCGCTCCAGAGTAATTCAATTCCAACCCTAAAAGATCCTACATATAGCCTATCAAATTCTGTGTTTCTCAAGTTTATGTGATCCTGTCTCTTCATTTAAAAAAATGTGCATGTTCATATCTGTTGAGTTCTAAAATATATATGCCACCCCACTATATCAATGGTGGGGGAGAAATGTCCATGAATAGGTATTGCCGCTTTTCCTTTGTCGTCCTAGGAGAAAGAAAACCTGGAGACTGGCCAAGGAGGACGATCCGGGGACCGGGAGCCGAGACCCAAGGGGCCCGGGGTACCACCCAATATTCCCATCAGGACCGGCGAGGAGAACCGATCGATCAGTACCGGATGGAGGAAAAGATGCTGAACTGTGCCATTTGCAGAATTGGAAGAAGATTATGCAGACATACCAGTGCGTGGGTCATCACCTTCTGTGCACCCGACTCCCCATCGACTCAGATTTAAAGTGCAGTCGGGTGGGGGGGCTTTGTTGGGTGTCCTGACCCACGTTTCAGCTATCATGCTGCAACATTTGGTGCTGTGGGCTTAGAAAATCCAAGATGGCCAAAAAGCCCACATGTGCGCCAGAATCCAGGGGAACCACGCAGTTTGTGCGCACACCAAAATGGTTGCCTAACTTGCCACCCACCAGTGCGAGCAGGATGGGCCGGGGTGCCATGAGTGAAATGTGTGCCAAAGGAAAAACCGCACTTTAAAATCACCTTTTGTTTCTCTGAATGCCAGCTCAAAAAGCCTATTTTCAAACATTGCAACACATCCAAAAATCTCACTGAACACCAGCGGACATCTGGCAGAATGAAGTATGTGTCCATACTAAATCTGGAAAGTTGAAGAGCCCCAAAACAATGTTCATAACAAGACTGGCTGAGCTCTGCAGGTCTGCAGCAGCCTAACTGAAACTGGATTTAAAACTACCAAAAATCGAAAATGTTTAAATTAACTGAGTGACCTACTTTTGAGTGTCACATAGTTTGTAACTGTTAAAATGTCATAGTTTTGAACTTAGAATCAGCATTCTAGCTGCATATGTAAAAATTGTCTTGACTTAAACTGGGGAACAAAAAGTGACATTTTACCTGAAACCTGGCTTAAGGAAACTGGAATTCTGCCAGACAGCTACCCCCGACAGGAGTGGGGGCTTGCCCAACAAATGCATTCCCAGGCCTGGCTGCATTCTGTTGCTCCTGCCAAAAGGAGGTCACACACTCTCTGATTGAATTACCAGGGGATTGCAAGAAACTAAAGAAAGGGCCCAGGCAGATGGTTTATTAGGGTGGTCGTAAATGGCTTCCTTTTGAACAAAGCCCTGCCTTGACTCAGGCAGATGGTTTATTGGGGGGACCGTAAAACAACTTCCTCTTGGCAGAAGCTGGGAGGGCAGGGTCTCTGAGCTTGGCAGAAACTGGATAAACTGGTTTCTATACCATGTGACCTGAAAAGACACACCCCTGTTGGCCAGAATATGATTCTAAGAAAGATGTATAACTCACAGTGCGGACTTGTCAAAATTATTTAAATGATACCATAATTCTTGTGATTTTTCGGTGCACGTTTTAAGACACGTTGGGAATTTGTGTGATGTTCTGGGGCAAAACCCCGCTATTTATTGACACCACAGACTCTGTGTTTAAGCTAGAGACATTTGGAATTTACTGGTGTATGTATGGACAGGCCGTGTATATGTGTATAATTTTAAATGAAAAACCAATGTTGCAAAACCAGTTAAAAAACGCAAAATGTTGCCAGTTCTGAATGCGAGCTCTTAGAAACATCAGAGTTTGAACAAGGTATACCTCATGTGATCCGTGATGGGTGCATGTAATTTCAAACCACTGTGTATCTATGAAATATGTCTTTAGGTCAAATATAGATTTGTTTGTAATTTGACAGGGGAGTGTCCTTTCTGCAAGCCATTAAATGACATCATTCTGACACACAATCCTGTTCGCCAGTAAGAACGCAAAGAATTCTCCAACCTATCAGAACTCTGAAGGGGTTGGGCCTAGAAAGCTAGCCTCTCCACCCACTTTCAAAACACATAAAAAGAGACTGCTGGGACAGGTAGAGACATTCAATACCATTTGCTGCGGAGCATGCTGACCGACGCCTTCACATCCAGAGATCCTACACTTAGACTTCCAAGCTAAACAGAGACTACAGAACTTTGAACCAAGAAGGCCCACTGCAAGCAAAAGTATTTGTCAGCAGGCCCAAAAATCATTTGCAGACTATCAACAGCCGGGCGAGCTGTTTGAATTCCCTGCCTAGAACATTGCCGGGACCGGTAGCAGTGTCCAGGAGCCGTGCAGATCAGCGCTGTGTCCGGACAAAGCGGGACCAGGAGCCGTGCAGACCGGTGCTAGACCAGACCAGCAGAACCCAAGATCCAGGAGCAGTGCCGGTGACCCAGAAAGCAGAGCTGTACTCAGAACCAGAGACCAGATCGCTGTGAAGTGCTGTGCGCAGTGACCGGATCCGTGACAAAGTCGCCTTCCTGTCCAAAATCTCTTGTGAGTACTCAGCAAAACTCAGAACATATCCCTTAGCTTAATATGATATAATTCAATCTATTTAACCTAAGTAGAACTGTCACCTGTCATTTTCTAGCTGCAAGCTGTAACCTGTCGCTTTGAACTTTTAAAATTTCAAATCCAAAAAACTACCTTTATTTAATCGTCCATATCTCTGGAACCGTTTGGGCTAGGAACTTGGTTTAACTTTCCTTATACTTTTGCCGTAATCACGATCCACGCACTTGCGAATTTTACCGCGATTTGCGATTTGGTTAAAAATCCAGCCACGTGTAACCATCAGCAGTCATCTCTTTCCTTGCTAAAAATTTGTTTGCCTCTTAATCACTATCTCTGAATCATTGCTAAAGTGAGCCTGAACTCATATTAACTAGATACCACTCACCCTGAACCTCCTGAAGGGAATTAAAAGTATTTTCAGCATATTTCTCGCTGCATTGTCACCATAGTCAAAGCATTTTGCCTGTGTTTCAAACTTCTGTAGTCTAAGCTTGCTGGGGTGAACTGAATTACATTTGATTGCATTTCTAAGAACTGTGTGCTCTCCTCTTCATTTCCTTACATTGCATAAGGGGGGGGAGTGGATTGCCAGAGAAAAGTGATTACATTGTTTTGTTGAAATCATATCGAGTATTTTCTGTATTGCATTTTCATTCAACATTGCATCCATCTGAAACTAGATAAAGCGTTCTCTACCACCTTATTCTTCTGTTCCTATTCCCAAGCGTGCTACCTCATCTTTTATACTACTCCTGGGTAATCAAATCAGTTTATTAGTAGAACATTACCCATTGTTGTTAACTGCTCATGTTCTGAAGTGTGATATTAATTATTAATTTATTATGAAGTGTGATATATATATATTGTTTACATTCTCAAATAAACCGTTTAAACTTGCAAAACAGAACTACTTCTTGGCTCAGTGGGGTTAGGGGGGTTCCAAGAGAAGGGTGTTATATAGGGGTAGTCATCCAACTCATGAACTGGACATAAAGATATATCAATAAGGGTTTCCATTCAGTATCCCAGACTAGGCATTGACTTAGCTGTAGTGCCGGATTGAATCCTCTTACACTACAAAGAAGGCAAAGAATGATTTGAGAGTGGTGTAAGAATTTTGCACCCGATCTGTGACCGGTGTTCGGAAATCCGTTTACCAATGTTGCACATGGTTTGCCCGACATACCGTAACTTGCAGGGGCATTCTATGCAATAGACCACTTGGTTGGTTTTGCAATTAGAGATATCTTTAAGAATCCAAGTTTTCTGTCCCACTTGGAATTGTTGTATTTTGGACGGAAATTGACAGACCGAACAGGACCCGCATGGATAATGTCCTTTTAATGGTCTTAAGTTCCACAGATTGCTTTGCA
Source organism: Ambystoma mexicanum (assembly GCF_040938575.1). Taxonomy (NCBI): domain Eukaryota; kingdom Metazoa; phylum Chordata; class Amphibia; order Caudata; family Ambystomatidae; genus Ambystoma; species Ambystoma mexicanum. The sequence continues at coordinate 753,794,637 of NC_090923.1, forward strand.
GTGATTTCTTGATATACATAGAGTACACCAAGTGCTCTCTAATGTTCCGTGCTCTTTTGTATGCGAATCAAGGTTTTTGTTGGTCAGGGAGGCATAGTCTGGCAATGGGCTAGTTCTTGTGAACAATTTGTTTGATCTGGAAGGCGCGCTGACCATGTGTGATCACACATGTAATTTGATCTTGAGGTTCCTCTCTGGTTTTGGGAGTGAGGAGTGAATCCCGGCAAGTGAGGTATGCCCTCTTCAAAGATCTGGACACCAGCTTCCTGGGATATCCTCTTTCGTGTAGTCTCTTGCTTAGTAAGTCGGCGTCATGATAAAAGTCGTCTAAGGATGTGCAATTTCTGCGTAACCGGAGGAATTGCCCGTATGGTAGGTTCTCTTTAATGTGCTTCAGGTGATCACTCTGGAAGTGGAGTAGGGCATTGCGATCAGTTGGTTTGTGAAATGTGTTGCAGATTAATTTACCCTGATTGTGTCCAATCGTCAGATCCAGAAAATTAATCATGGTATTGCTGTGTTCCATTGTGAATTGTATGTCTGTACTACAGGGTTTCAGCCAGACAAAAAAGTTTTGTAGTGTATCCTCTGTTCTTTTCCATAGGCAATAACGTCATCAATATAATGACATCATTGTTTGATATTGTCTTTCCACAAATTGATGGGATTGAAAATAAAATTCTTTTCAAATTTGGCCATAAATAAAATAGCCAAACTTGGGGCAAATGTCGCCCCCATGGCAGTTCCCTTAATTTGCAGATAAAACTTTTTGTCAAATTCAAAGAAATTCTTACAAAGGGCAAGTGTCATTATTTCAATGATAAATTCAGGCGGAGATTTGGTCTCTCTGTTGATTTCAACGAGATATTCATATACGCAATCAATAGCGGCTTGTTGCGGAATACTCATATATAGCAACTTGATATCTAGAGTCACTAATAGATGTTTTTGAGGGTCAAATTCCAAGTTTTTGAACATTTGAATTGTGTGCATCGTGTCTCGAATGTAAGATTCCGTGGTGATGCTGATCAGTTTGAGTAAATAGTCCACAAACTTGCATAGTGGTTCTAAAATGCACCTGCATCCTGACACAATAGGTCTGCCAGGAGGATTGGTGGAATTATTGTGGATCTTAGGTAACGCGTATAGGCAGGGAGTTCTCCCTCCTGTAGTAACAAGAAAGTCAGATTATTTCTCCGTAATCTAATCTCTTTCCAAAGCAAAGGAGGCAATGGCAGCAATTTCAGCAGTCAGGTCCTTCGTGGGGTCTTTTTTTAAAAGTTTGTAGCTTTGTGTGTCATTAAGAAGGTCCATGACCATGCGACAGTATTGTTCGGAGTTCATTATAACAATTCCGCCCCCTTTGTCGTCGGGTTTTATAACTAACTCAGATTTTGTCGCTAGTGCAGACAGGGCTTCTCTTTCTGCTCGTGTAATATTTTGTTGTCTATTGATATGATTTGTCTTGCTCAAATTTCTGAGGTCTCGCAGGACGCATCTCTCAAAGGTTAGAAGATCAGCGGGGACTTGGTTCTCAGAGGGTGAGAAGGTAGACTTAGGGTGTAATCCTGTGTCGTTTGTATCTTCACTTGTTTCATGTTCATTGAAGAAGGTACGTAGTCTGACGGCCCGTAGGAACTGACATATCTCCATCTCGGTACTGTACCAATTTGTATTTCCGGATGGCCCAAATGATAAACCCTTCGTTAGAACTGAAATTTGTGTGGCAGTAAGTTGAACATTGGCTAAATTGAAAATCGGTAGACCCTGGTCAGCAGCAGGGTTTATCTCCTCCGCCGCCTCGGGCGTCTGTATTGGCCTTGAAAACCTGGGTTCCAAGGTGGAGGACCCCATCCTATCCCTCCTCGTCCTAAAAAGGGGGTTTGGAAGGGTGGTAGGGGGACAGTTGAGTTTGACCAAATTGATTAAACTGGTACGGGTTATAGTTCCGGTTGGAGTTCCCACTGGATGAACTACTACTTGATCCAGAAAAGGACACCCCCTCTTCTCTTTGCTTTCTGGTTCCCTGCCTGTGTTCCCCCTGGTTGATTACATTTTTTACAATATTCTTCTGTCGTGTAGGGATAAATTAGTTCTGTTTTGAATTCTTGAATATCTTTCTGTAGTTTGTTAGTTTTCTTAGTCACAGTATTTGTTTTAAAAGTGGCAAACTGTTTGTTAATTGCTTCTATTTGATTTCTGGCGTCAGTTACGAGTGAGTTATTTGCAAATGTTCTCTCTTCGTCGTCCAGTGTCTTTCGTAGTTCCTAACTGATTCTTTGTGCTTTTGTGATTGTGAGGACCATAAGGTCCCTACTGCACTTGGTTGCAATGTAGCTGAAATTCGTTGTATATTCTTTGTCTTCAAGAAACAAAGAAGGTTCATTTCTAACAACTAGTCCCGTAGGGATAATACTAGCTTGTAAGTACTCCTTCAAGAAGAGTCCATGTAGTTCAGGCTGGAACGCCTTTTTTTTTAAGTTTCAGGAGATCGTCTCCTGTACTTGTTTGAGGCCCAGGTATATTAGGTCCTGTAGGATCAAAACATGATGGTCCTTATAATAGGTCTGATGTCTGTTCTTCTGTGTAGCTGAGAGTGGCACTTTCTGCCATTATATGTGCTTAATTCGCTGTGTGTTGGACCTGTAGGGAGTACCCGCCCTCACAAATTGAGATTCTATATACATATGAGTTATGTAAACGGTTGCTCCAATTATTTGCACTAGACAAGAAATTTTTCTTGAGCCGTGCTCGCAGGGGTAATGGAGTGGCCGAATTGAGTTTATTAGGACGGTCCTTAATATTTGATACCCAACGTCACCTAAACCGAAGAAAACAACCGTCGGTTGTCTAAATAACAATATATACTGAGAGCTTTGGTGTGCCCTTGGTGACAAGTAGCAGACTCGGGCATGAGAGTTACAAAACATGATTTACCTACCACCATCATATCGGGTAGAGGACTGCAATTTACTTTGAAGTTTTGGACAATACATTGTTCTCGTTTATTTATCAAATTGCCTTATCATCAGGTTATCATCCGCAAACAGGTTGACTGAAAGATTGAATCAAACCCTGGAACAGTACATACTCTTTCTCCATTACCACACACAATAATTGGGGTTCACTGTTACCCACTGCTGAATTTGTATATTAAAAACTCCATCCACTGATCTAGTTTAGTATCACCTTTTTTTTATAGCTATAGATTTCATTCTACCACCTTGCCATTTACCATACCTCAGCCTTCACATGTACCCTCTGTGGATCAACACGTATCATCCCTTTTGGAAGGCCAGAAAAGAGCATACAAATAACTTCAACATACCAGGTAACGAGTAAAGAAATATGCTGATGCTCATCGTTCCAACCATCCAGACTATCACATTGGTGACACAGTTTGCCTCTCTAAAAAATACTTACCCCATTGGCTGAAGCCTTCCAAGCTCTCTCCTTTGGTACATGGGACCCTTTTGCATACTCAAGATTATCAAAACAGTTGGATCCATCCTGTTTTTCACACCTCCCTTCTGAAATCATTCCAAGGTTCTGAACATCCAAAAAGGAGGCTTCCACCCCCCGCCGGATTTCATGAATAACAAACCCAAATATATGGTCAAACGTATCTATGACTCTAGATAGTATCATGGTGGCCTACAATATCTCGTGGATTGGGTTGAATATAATGCTTTTGGAATGGTCATAGGAACCTGTTGGGAATATCCATGCACCCCTGCTGCATCATCGTTTTCATCTGCTTCATCCGTGGAAACCAGGACGATTGCTGGCAGGGAGGAGGAATGTTATCAGGCCCACCGCACCCTTGTGTCTATGGAAGCACTGGCGCCTGTTACAGAGCGTGTTGCCATTATGGCAGAGACTGCTGTTTCTTTGTCGGTCTAGTTGTTTTCAAGATGGCGGCTACCAATGGCACACCGCAAACCCTCACGCCTTCATAACTGCTGCAGACGCAGACAACACAGAGTCTCAATCAGGCAAATCCTGGAAGACACTGTTTTTCTGTGCCTCCTAACCTTTTGCCTGCGCTTGTAATCCTTGCCTTTCTCTCTTCTTGCTCCCGGGCTAGCTGCCTTTCATCCTACAGTCCCCCTTCATCTGTCTTCAACCCCAGCTGGTGCGTGAACTGCTGACTCTCTGCTGCCTTGTTTCCTTAGAGTCTTATTCTGTGCTGCCATAGTGAATTCCCCCTTGGTGGGCTATGCTGGGTACACCATTCAAGCCACCTTGGACCTTTCTGATCTTCAAGATCACCAGCCAGTGTCTGAATACACCTGGGTCCTGCCGTACCCACTGCATCCTATCCTCCGGATACTATGAAAGGGTTTTTCAGGCCTTGCCTTTTTCCTTTCTGGACTTGGCTCATGGGTTCCTCCTCTGCTACGTAGTACATTCCTGGGAAACGGGTGAGTGGCCTAAAGCGCCTATTATCTTATCGTCTAATGTGAACACCAGAGTGGTGAGTAAGAAATTGTTATTCTTACACCATCACCCAAGGCCATGGCTAGTGGGCCCCTAAGACACTTATTGGTGCAACATGTACAGTGGCCATGGCCAAAGGCTTGTGGGTCCTAAAATAACTTATTGGTGGAACATGTACAGTGGCTGTGGCCACGGCCGAAGGTCAAAGCTTGTGGGCTCTGAAGAAAATTATCAGTGCAACATGTACAGTGCCCGTGGCTCAAGGCGCTATATCCCTGAGACTGTGTTGTACTTTCATAGATCCTGGGTGGAGACAAGTATCTGCATGATAGGAAACCCCAACTACTCTACTGTGTATCCCATGCTGGCACAGTTCTTTAGACTAAAAGGAATTATTATTCTGCTTTAGATGACCCCCTAGTCTGTATAGGTATAATCCTAGTCACTCCCTCATTGTAGGCGAAGTGTACCGGGTGCTATATAACATAACATAACATAGCATAGCATAACATAACATAACATAACATAACATAACATAACATATCCCTGAGAATGTCTGGTGCTTTACAGCACCTGGCAAGGGCCCGTATCCTCAAAGACTTTATTGATTATCTCATCCCAACAATGTTTATCTGGACAAGTCACAAGATGGGAATGCATTTTCTGTTTTATATAAACCTCTAGACACTGAAGGCGTATAGGGCCTTATATCTAGTGTAAAAAAAATACAGGAAAGCAACTCTAATTTTGAATAACATAGCTCTTGTCGATTCACCACAAATGTTAGTAATACAGTACAATCACATGAATCCTATGTGCCTGTGCCTCATTGACCAGGTGGCGCTGTGGAGGAACCTCTTTTGCCCCTTTCTCTTTGGGTTGCAAGTACTGAGAAAGTGCTGCACATGCATGAAACACTTTTCAATTGAGTCTTTGGAAATAATGTGCAAAATGACAAAAAAGTAATGGTTTAAAAATAAAGCGTGTGGACGAGGGGTGTACCGAGTAATAGATTTAGGCCCTGATTCATGGATTATTTGCACCGAAAAAAACAGGATATGTGCTCCATTCTGTCCGCAAATCCCTGTTTAATCCCGGGCAGAATGGCGCACAAATCACGTTTTTTTCGACGCAAACAATCCTTGAATCAAGGCCTTAGTATTTTGCCAAATACCGAATAGTTGGCCAAAGTAGTCAGCCAAAGCCGAATACGAAGCTGAATAGTTCCTTCCCACCTATGTCATGAAGCATATGCTGTCATGTTTATGTATTACTTAAAACTTATGTAGTATCCCCCAATTCATATATTTCTGCTTACTTTTCTTAATTATACACTGTGGGACTAATGTATAAAGCATTATTTTCAATAGGATTTTCCCATTGAAAAATGCCTTTGTACAACAAGCTCTGTAGGTCTATTGTGAGACCTTCTGACATGTAAGAATCTCTTGCCCCAGCCATCATTAGAAAGTTTTCAGGCTTTCCTTGCTTAACCTGTGTGCTTTCTTCTGGCCTGAAAGGGACTCCACCAGAATCAATTGGCCATGCCGATATCCAGTGATAATAGAGAATACAATTACAGAGAATGCTATATCAAAGAAACAAAAACAGAGTAAAACACATATACATTTTTTTTTAAAATAGTCATGGGTTGTGGGGCAATTGGGTAACAGGGGTGGGAAGGGGGTTGGGGTTGTTTTAAGCACATAGAGAAACGGGCAGCTGTGGGGGTGCACTTGTCTGCAAAGAAACATGGCTGGTTTTGTCCTGAAGCTTTCGCTGATAGGGAGACTCTATGCAAGGCCTAACATAATACCTAAGGCTGTTGCACAAGCCTCCGTGCAGCTGTGCTGGGCCCTCCGGAGGTTGGGCTCTGCACTGATCAGGGCACGTGTGTCTGAGGGAGTCCAACAACAGAGCACACTTGCAAGCCCACACCCTGCTACTGCTAACCAGTAGGCGTCCCGAATGCAGTTGTACGCACTACAAGTGTGTGGTCTCGCACACACCAGCTCAACAACTCTGAATGACAAATGATTATTCAGGGAGCAATCAGCTTGACAAGCTTCAGTCTAGGTATGGTGTGCCCTGGCTATTAAGAAGAGGGCACTCTGCAGTGCAGAGAGTGTGAGTGACAGCGCACTGGAGTACACCAGCGTTAATCCGCCCAAAATGGCATTATTCTCAGTGGGCACAGGGTGGTTGGACCTCTCCCTATCACCCGGTGCTCTGGCCCTACAAGAAAAACACTAAGGTCAGGTATGAGGAGTCACTTACAGAGATGAGGACTTTTGGATATAGATTTAAGCAGGTAAGTGGTGCTTTGTGTGTGCTTTCAAAATAAAAATGAGCCTTTGCATTTCTTAACATGGAAATGTTAAGTACATCTTGCGCAAAACAATGGTCCTCTAAATGGGTCATTGCTTAATTTGCTTGTAAATCTCTCTCACTGTAAAAGCTCTGCTAGAAGAAAGAAAATATTAAGCAGTCATCAAGGGACCCATAGCGACTGCCTGTCGCTGGGAGGGTGATATTGGTCTCAACAGCATCACAAGGGCTTGGACGAACTAGAAAGAATGCAGGCAGCCCCATGTGCTGATATTCGGCTACCAACAAAAAACTAATTAAGTATACAGCCAAAGCCGAATATCACTTTTATAGCCAGAATTTAGCCGAATACCTACTCGAAGCTTGTCATGGGTATCAGGCAGGTAGTTGGGGCAAGCTGGGTGGAGGCCTGGCAGGACTGGCATAGGCACACAAAGAACCCATAACAAATCCCTCCTTTCATTCCTTCCTAGTGTTTGTAGTAACTTCCTGGTTCCGACTTCCTGTTGCCAAACAGGAAGTGCATGATAACTCATGAGCTCTCTAGTGTTTGGGTGTGGCTGGCTATATAAACCACAACCAAGATGCTTCCACTGCTTCGTGTTGCTTACTGTGAGTTGTATCAGGAACACACTTGCCGTGCTCTGGATCAGCCAGCATCTGCTTACCTGCTCCGGATCATCCTGCTTCTGCTTACCTGCTCCGGATCATCCTATTTCTGCTTGCCTGCTCTGGATCACCCTGCTTCTGCTTACCTGCTCCGGATCATCCTGCTTCTGCTTACCTGCTCCGGATCATCCTACTTCTGCTTACCCACTCCAGATCATTCAGCTTCAGCTTACCTGGTTCTTACTCCACGCCGCAGCTATCTCCAGTCAAGAGGAGACTTCTTCAACGGCACCTGTAAGAACAAAGAAGAACAGCGCTCAGAGAGCCACAGCTTCACCTCACTGATGAGACCCAACAAGGCTGAAACACGTGTATGGGGTTGCTGTTGGTACTCTTGTTCAGAGAGGAATTGCCATAGCATTTCGGTGCTGGGCTGCCCATGTGGGCAGGACAAAGACTGATATGCAAATGGATATTTCCCATCTGTGAAAGGTACAGTGAGCAAAAAGTGTGTGCTGCAAACTCTCATCTCAGAACAGGTTATCATGCCATGTTCTTTCTGGAGAAGAGCGCCAGCTACCTTTTTTGAAATATTTGCAAGGAACTTGGGGTTGGTCACCCTAAATTACCTGGGGGCAACCTGACGTGGACTCCCTGCTCACTGTGCTCAGAGAGGCACAGCTTCACCTCACTGATGAGGCCCAACAAGGCTGAAACACGTGTATGGGGTTGCTGTTGGTACTCTTGTTCAGAGAGGAATTGCCATAGCATTTCAGTGCTGGACTGCCCATGTGGGTGGGACAAAGACTGATATGCAAATGGATATTTCCCATCTGTGAAAGGTACAGTGAGCAAAAAATTGTGTGCTGCAAACTCATCTCAGAACAGGTTATCATGCCATGTTCTTTCTGGAGAGGAGTGCCTGCTACCTTTTTTGAAATACCCGCTCCGGATCATTCAGCTTCAGCTTACCTAGTTCTTACTCCACACCGCAGCTATCTCCAGTCAAGAGGGGACTTCTACAACGGCACCTGTAAGAACAAAGAAGAACAGCGTTAACATGCGCAATTCAGTAACGCTGCACATACTCACCGAATCTTCCTGCGACACTGGAATCCAGGTTAGATGTGCGAGCACACAAACCCCTGTAAGAAAGAAGAGACTTTATTCATTGCGCTCGCTCCAATAATGCGGACACTTATTTCACTGCGCTCTCTCTCTACGCGGTGCATACTTACCAAAAACCTCTGTGCAAACATACCTAACCACCAAGTCTCCAGTAGCGCTGAACCCGGACTTGAGGCGCTAATACCACATAATTTTGCCTGCAAGGGAAAGGGAGAGACACTCCAGCGGGGAGGCCGGGGGGGCCAGGCCCCCCCAAGAACCTGCTCTGGCCCCCCCTAGAAAGGAGGCCTCTGCTCAGCCTGCACCTCTGTTTTTTTTTCATGTACCGTTTTATTTTCATTCACGTTAAACGTTACGTGAATGAAAAGAAAATGGTACATGATGATGCACACAGTGTACGGGAAGTTTAAGCCATACAGGCTGCTGCTGGTGCTGCTATTATTAGATGCAGCCAGGCTGGAGCAGTAAATCACAGGGCACTGGCCACCCGCACACAGGGCAAAACACTGTAGCAACTTGCAAGGCTGCTGGTGCTGGATCTGCACACAGGCTGACTTGGCCAGGCCCACGCCTGCGCATTGATTGAGCAGTGACTTTCTAATTTCACGTGCCCTCTCTATGCGCAGGCGTGGGCCAAGCCTAAACACCCTTCCCTTGCTGGCACAAAATCGTACTACAGTGCAGTTGGCCTAGCCCAGGGGTGGCCACCTCACGCTGCGATTGATCTAACCAGAAAGTGGCAGACGAGGCTCTGGCAGAGGACTCAGGACTGACAGTCTGACAGGTACATCAGAGAAAAGAAAATGCCTGTCATTAATCTTACATGCTTTCCGTGCTTCACTTTGCGATTGGGTGCGCCTGGGTCTGCTGTATTACACACAAGTCCTCATCAATTCATGGCTATGCCCACTTGCACTAGGTTGGCACACACTTCATATAGGCTGTGCAAGGGGTGGACTGGCAAGCAAAAGAGGCCCTGGAAATAATGTTCAAAGTGGCCCCAAATTACACATCTTCAGCAAGCCCACCCGTTTTCCTTTGAGAGAATGTGGAAATGCCACACAAAATAAGCCCAGTGTGATGTGGCCTACCAGGGAATCTCCAGAGTTCCTTATAGGCCAGTCCATCCCTGGTGAGTGAGGAGGGAGTACCACTGATGTGAGGGGGAAATGATAGCGTGAGGCTCAGGAGGGTTGCATGGGGCACGAGGAGGGGCAAGGGCAGCCACTCTGGAGGGGAACTGGTGGTGTGTACAAGGGTGGTTGGTGGAGATATTAAAATCCAGGCAGGCATAGCAAGCAAGTGGTGTGGCAAAAGGAATGCACCCACATTCAGTGCACCCTCTGGAGGGCTGCTCCTGCACACACTATTGAACCAGTGATACATGCCTCAACTATTGGATTATAGTAGCCTAAGTCCAATGGCCAGTGTCATGGTGGACTCCATCACTTGGCGCTGGCCATTGAATTGATATTGCATTCTGGGACTTGTAGTTTGGCTTTCTCAATCTAAACATGAGACTACACGACCCGACATGTAAAGTGTTGTTGGCTGTAGCACGGGATGACCATGTCACTCATGCCAACTATGTAGCGAGGAATGTTGAAAACAGCTGGCGAAATCTTTCCAACCTTCCCTGGGGATATTGAGCATGGCAGTTGCAGAAAGGCGGGGATCAGAAGTCAAACAGCTGAAAGACATTGCAAGGACGTGCTGCATGGATTGGACAGCGAGTTAAGCTCTTGCTGCTGTACTGAATTGCCATCTGCAGGACGCGGATAGGAATACTGTCTGCGCCGATACTCACTGTGCCAACGTCAATACAGAAAGTACCCCCCCATAAAAAAGCGTGCTGCTTGCAATGCTAAAAAAACAACAGAAATGGGTGTAAAAAGCGCTATAAGAAAATGCGCTGTTATTATCTTTGGTGTAAACCCCCAGATAGCAGCGCAGGAGGTCACAGGAAGGCCCTGTGAAGGGGGTGTAAACTCCAAGGTTAGAAATAGATTTCTGGATTCTTAAGTGAACAAGGGCAGAGCCGGCTGAAGATGTGTGAGAGCCCATTTTAACATGATGGTTGGGGCGCCCCTATTTAGAGTGAAAACAGTCTGGGGCAGTGACCTCACACTCACAAACAAAATAATTAATAGTCATTTTGTAACCTGCACTCTTCACTCCATAGATTCCATCTTGGCGCACACAGCTGTAGGAGTGAGCTGGCTCGGCTCTGGCAACCCTTAGCACTTGGCAGACAGACAGTTTGTACCATACCTGCGCTGAGCTACAGGCTGCCCTGGCAGGCATAGCAACACATGCCCACATACCTTTTTGAGTTTGGTTGACTTGTAATGGAACGGAATCCGGATTCAGGCGGCAGATAAGCTCGCCTCGATGTCGGAGGAAGGTCAGCACTCAGCACGAGCGGTCTGTGCTGCACCTGCACACATGCACATGAGGAGCAGTCAGTCACACGGACAATAGGGCACGTGCGGTTAGCTAAAGGCCGGGCCCCGGGCAGTAACCGTCACACATGCGCAGACGTGAGCCACAGCCTGCGAGTCCCAGGGAGAAATGCAGCAGTCTGTGAAGAGCAAACCATTCATTCCCATTATCGATCCTTCCCCAAAGCAGGAAAAAAGGCCTTCTGTCTCAAGGCCTACTGGAGAAAGTCCCGGTGCCCTGGTGGGCCAGTCCAGCACTGGGCTGTGCACAGTGATAAGTTCACGTCCATTGGAAGTCAGGGCAGCTAATGTCCATAAGTGCCTACTGGGGTGGTTATGTGCCGTGGGGTGCTGGGCTTGGCTGTCTTTTCGTGCCCATTATCACTGGCACAGGATTTACATTTTGTCGAGACCTGGTGTTTTTTTTTTAGATAGTTTCACTTATATCCATTCCCGATTTCTAAGAAGGCCGACAGGCTGTCTGGAATCTATAATCGCCCCCTGTGATTGCCATTGGGTATTGGATATGGTTTTGCTCCCAAGTGTGCATGGGTGCCTGCCAGTTTATGGCCGTGCCCATTGCTATGCTGCTGTTGGAAGTTGCTCTCAACACGCCATTAACTCATATCGTGCTAAGCTGGAAAGGGCACTGGGGGCAGCTGGTGCCAATAACCCCCCCTCTTTCTCTGGGCCACTGTGTCATTGATAGCATTCATAATTGCAACCACGCAGGCTCCCGGGTTGCTGGAAACGCGTGCCCCTGCTCGTACCTTTTGGGGCGCCGTGAATCACCGCCGCACAGGGCTTTGTGCGCCCATTTCATGAGTTTGTTTAAAACCTTTGCGGTTTTGGGATTTTCCCTGCCTGGGCTATTGTGTGCACTCCCGGCCCGAAGCCTGTGGATGCCATGGTCACCCCGAGCTTTGAATTAGGGCCTAGTGTATTGTGTATTGGAGCAGACCCAATGACAGCCACATTGAGGGGGCACTGGAGGGAAAGGTCAGCTCTCCCCGAACGCAGGGGGCAGGCTGTCCTGGGATAGGACAGATGTGGCTGAGGCTCACAGCAGCAGACCCTGGAGGGGGTCATTCTCTGCTTCCACAGGCCCTGGCTGGCACCACACTGCTGAGGATATATGTAATCCTAACACCACCATGTCTCGGAGAGGGCAGGGTCTGCTCCACAGAACTTGGCACCACACTGCTGAGGGTATATATAATCCTAACACCACCAGATCTCGCCTTCCAAGATGCATGCTCATTGCAATAAAAACAGCTGTGTGGAAAATTTCCAAGTTTAATCCAAGAAAAAAACAGTTTCATTACGGCTTTAGATGACACCTGGTTTGGAATTGAATAGGAAATATTGATTGCACAAATATATTTTAAAGGCATGCACTTTTACTTTGAAAAAAGGATTATTTTGAATTAAAAGCAGCAAGCAGGACACACTTTTCACATATTGGAACTTTTTAAGAGAGTGCAAAATCTGATGCAAAGCAAGCGGTCCTTGGAAATTCCAATATACTGTAATTGTGACTATGGAAGAGTTTTCACCACAGTGAGGGAACAGGCCCACACAGACTAATTCACCGTTGGGTGTCGTGCTACCAGCTTCAGTGAGAATGAAGGACAGACTGGTCTGGCAGGGAACAAGGTTGGAAAGCCTGATGCTCTCAATGCCGGGCACTGCAGCTCTGCTGCCGTTCTGGGCTTTTGTATTTGTAGCAGGAGGTAGGCAGTGAGACATGGTAGTGGTGTAGTGGCTGGTAGTTTGTTGTTGTTGCTTTCTTGGCTGTGCAGGGTTAGAAAGTAAAAGGGAGAGGTACCATGCTTCTTGGGGAGAGATACACCACATGTCAGAAGGAGGTGCATGGAGAGTTATATTGCATGAGAAAGACAGCAATGTGTGGTGGGGTTGGGAGTGAGGAAGAAAAATGGGAGGGGGCGCCGTAGTAGAGTGCTGCACTTGACAGTAGGGTGTATGGGACGGTTGTAGTCATAGAGGGAGAAGTACACTGAGAATGAGCAGCTTAAGTAATAGTGAGGTAGGTTCAGAGAGTGTGGTCTATGAGAAATATAGCTAGCAGGGACTCGAGACAGCGTTTGCACGAGAGAGCTCAGATGTTTAGGAGAGAACTGTGCACTGTAGAAGTGAGAGTGTGGCAGTATATAGGGAGAACCCAGTGTTGGTTGCTTAGGGTAAGAGAGGAATATGCTGTCAGTGAAAGTGCTAGTGTGAGAGGGGTACAGAGACAGGGACTATGCCTTTAAATGCTTTGTTGTGCTTTCTATGCATTGCCAGTCTGTTTCATGCACATTACTCTATCAAACTGTGCCATGCTATGCACAGTCCTGCTTGAATGCTGCGTTAAGACTTGCCATATATTGTTATGCCATATTGGTACCTGTTATCAATGGTTGACGTGGGGGCTAGCCTTTGGGAGCAGTGCTCCTCTGCTTTTTTCTATGTTTTACTGTTCCTATACTTTTATTTTTTAAAGAAACAGTTCTGGCATGGTTTAGTTTTAAAATAAAAGTGTGGGGAGAAGTTGAAACTGGAACTTCAGTGCACTGCAATGAACGTTCCCTTAAATAGCAGGTATGCTTGTTTGGGGGTTTGGATTGCACGTTGGAGGGGGTGTGGCAGGTCAGCAGGGAACATAGTTCCACTACTTCTTTTCGGACACTTCGACTACTGGGCGCAGATTGCTGGTTAACATATTGGCATACACTGTGGCCACAGTTTCCTTGCATCTGTTCCTTTCATTGGATTCCTGTTAAAACAAGCATTTGCAAAGCCAAAAACATTGGACCTGGAATAGGTATTAGGTACGCATTTTCCAGGCAATGTCATACTATGCTCATGAACTAAGATGATTTACCTGCCAGCTGGTGCCGTATTATGAACAGGCAGCACCATCATGGCATTGTCTGCAAAATGCCCATGTCATGCTTGCAAAAATGCTAAAACGGTTTGCCGCTTCGCCAATGCGTGTTCACTCCCCATTGTTTTTTTGTATTGTTTCAATAAGTCCCAGGTGTTAAAGACAGCAGCATCTCCAAAGAGCCAGAGAGAAGGATGGACATCTTCTGGTGTCTGTGAATGGGCGATAGGGTATGGCCCAATATCAATGCACAATGTAAAAGCTGCTGCTGGGGGCACAGTCCATTTAAGGCCCTGTATTCAGGGAGCCTAATCATGGTTCTAATTCAGGGAGCTGTAGGTTGCAGACCTCATTGTCTAATCATTCAGTGCAAAACTTCATTCATGCAACGAGGGGATCAATTTTAATAACAAAACACAGGCTTCTTAGTTGGGTAAGCAGGAGTAATGTGTTCATGTAACACATGGCTCTATTTTAGTTGCACCTTTTCTTTCACATAACGTTTTCAATGATCTTTCCAGGATCTCAAGAGAGCAAAGCATGTTTTACTTTTGAGGAACAAAACAAAGTGCTTGCCATAAAAGGGCAGGTGCTGTGGCCTGCAGGCATTTCTAATCAGGTCACTCTGGAGTCCACTTACTGTGCTTATTTCATAACTTATTATCTTTTTTGTTTTGTTATGTATTGCAGTGTTTTACTCTAGCATCGAGCCGAGCATCATGGACAAATTCGTCAATAGAAGAAGTTCTGTAGAAGCCACCCACAGTGCATCACACTTTCCATCAAGTTCTCTGTCCGTACCACCCTCTTTTAGTGCAAAAGAGATGAAACGGCCTGATCAGCTAAGCACTATTGACCAAGCACACTATCAATCATGTGCTAACACAGACAATATTATTGATTTGAATAGGGAAAAACCGTCCCAGCCTTTACTGCAGTCCGATCCAAAAAGTAAATTTGGTACCTGTGAAAGAGCATTCAGTTCAGAATGGTACAAAACCCGAAAATGGCTGGAGTATTCTGTAAGCAAGGATGCTTGCTTTTGTTTTCCTTGTCATGTGTTTACAACTGGGCAGAATGACAAGGACATTGTCTTTACTGTAACTGGTTTTCGCAATTGGAAACATGCCTTGGAGTCTGGCAAAGCTTTTGCGAAACATGTTTTAAGCCAAACACACACCTATGCTGCTCTTGCTTTGGCAGAAAGTGCAAAAAGAATGCAAAAAGGAGACACAATTTCCTTTTTATTAGATACAAAAGTAATTGAAAACAATAGGTATTACTTAAAGAACATTGGAGAAGTGATTCAGTTTCTCGTTGTTAATGAACTTCCTCTTCGTGGTGACACAGAAGATGTGCTGGATTTCTCGGATGGCTTGTTTTTAAAGCTGTTTCAGTACACTTTGAAAAAAGATAAAATACTGGCTGATAATGCTCAATCCGTTCCCAAAAATGCCAGATATACCTCAAAAGATATTCAAAATGAAGTAATAGATACTTTAAAAAGCATGGTTCTCTCTAAAATTGAGCAAAGGTATGACAATTGTGATTCAAAGAGTTTTTGTATCAAAAGTGATGGTACTCGTGACAAATACAACATTGAAAATGTGTCACTTATAGTGATTTTTGTAAGTAAAGCCAAGCCAGAAGAGCATTTAATTGGCCTTTTACAGTTAGAAAAGCTGAATGCAGCACACATTGCCGAACAGATATTAAGCCACCTGACAAAATTTAATTTTAGACCAGAGCACATTATAGCTCAATGCTATGATGGAGCGTCAGTGATGAGTGGCTGTAATGGGGGAGTTCAGGCTGTCATTCAAAGGCGGTTAAAACGATGTATACACTATATTCACTGCTATAATCATCAGCTCCATCTTGTTGTTATACATGCAATTCAGAGTGAACCAAGTGCAAAATGTTTCTTTGATTTATGTAATCTTTTGCATACTTTCTTTCATCGCCATTACGTAAGCCAACCATATAATGGGCCAGCTCTTAAGAGATTGCTTGAAATCAGATGGACTAGCCATTATGAGGTAACCAAATGTGTAGTTGAAAACATAGATAGCATTTCTGATCTTTTATCAGAAATATATAATGATGACAGTTGCTGAGTCACATGGCATATTATCTCAAATACGAAGAGAAAATGTATATATTGTTGGTACATTTTTATTCAACTTGCAGTTAATCCTGAAACCAGCCAACTCTGCATTCCAATCAGCACAAACAATTCTTTCAGTTGCTGTAGAGATTTTGCAATCTACACTTGAGGCTCTAAAAAGTATCCGTGCTGATCCAATGGTTTATATTAAATATTGCTCTCCTTCTACTGCTGAAAATATTTCATGTGATGTCACACATTTAGACAATGGACCAAAAAGACGAAGAACCCTAAATTGGCAATTTGCAGATTCTGTGGTATGTACCACAGTTGGACAATCTGAAAATGACAATGAGTCATCAATTACAGAACAGCAAATGCTAAGGAAACCACTGCTGCACATTCTTGACAGAGCATTTGCTGAAATGGAAACTAGATTCTCCAAGAAAAACACTATGCTAATAGAAGCCATTGCTGCTCTGGTTCCCTCATCACAGCATTTTCTGGATGTCAATGTATGTTCACCTCTTTTAGACCTAAAACAGATCAGCAAATACACTTTGGAGGCAGAACTGGTGGTGGCAAAACCATTGCAGCAAAAAAAAAAAATCACAGCAGATTGAAATATTGCCCCAATTTGTGAAGTGCTAAACAATTATGCAGACGCTTTTCCAGGACTGCATGAAATATATGTATCTGCACTTGTCATAGGCATTTCAACTGCGTCCTGTAAGAACTCATTTTCTACTATGTCCCGTGTAGTCACAGCCTTTCGGCGCTCAATGCTTCATGATCGTAAAGAAAATCTGACCATATTAGCACACGAGAAAGAACTGACGGGAAATCTTTGCATGGATGACTTTGTAAGAGAGTTTTCAAAGATAAAGAGAAAATTACCCCTTTAAATCAGTTGCCAAAGGACTATTCTGATTTGTCAAGAATACAGTTTTTTTTTGCATGGATGTCTTTGTAAGGGAGTTTTCAAAGATAAAGAGAAAATTACCCCTTTAAATCAGTTGCCAAAGGACTATTCTCATTTGTCAAGAATACAGGTTTTTTTGCATGCATGTCTTTGTAAGGGAGTTTCAAAAGTTAAAGAGAAAATTACCCCTTTAGTTTAAACCAGTTGTCAAAGGACTAATCTCATTTGTCGAGAATAGTTTTTTGGAGAAAAACAATCATGTCTTGTTAATTTTTTACTCTATTGTTTTTTTCAAAGTATTTTTGTTTTTGGGGAGTACACCTTAAGTTTAACCTAATTAATCATAAATATGTATGCAGTTTGAATTCTACAAATGAAAAGAAAATTGAAAGAACACAGGCTGCTTGGTTAAAAAGGCAAGGGCAAAACCAACGGTTCGAGATTTTGGTTAGGTATGTGGTAGGCATTTGCTAGGCACTGATATTATGGTGGTACTGCCTGGCCATAGGTTTGCAACAGTGCCGGGAAAATTATGTGATTACCTAGACATTTGATAGGAGTGCTTCGCAAATTCCTATGCAATACCTATACATAAGCCAACTGGCTTTGTCAATGCTTGTTTTTAACAGGACTTCAGTGCAAGGAACAGATAATAATCAAGTGGTTAAAAGCACACTTGGTTAACACATGTTTATTACACCATTAGCCATTTACTTCTGCAACACACTCTCAGCAGACTGCTTAGAAATAACTGGCAGACAAAAGTGTGATATTTCAGATTGCTAGAGTGATCTCAAAGAGATCTCAGGGGGATGTGTTTTGGGTGGCTAGGTGCAGGTAGTGGGTGTGGCCCTGGGCAGTCCATGGCTGTGTAAATAACCAAACAGCTGCAAGTTATGTGTCCTTTCTCACTTGCCAAATCCCACTTTGCTGTACTCGAATACAATAGTTTCGGATTAAAGGTGTCACTGAAGCGCCACCTAATAGCCCAAACTAAAAATACAATGGCTAAGTTGTGCAGGTATGGACTTTGCAGAGATCTTAATTTTCCAGGACTTCCATTTACTTCTGCAATACACTCTCAGCAGACTGTTTAGAAATAACTGGCAGACAAAAGTGTGATATTTCAGATTGCTAGAGTGATCTCAAAGAGATCTCAGGGGGATGTGTTTTGGGTGGCTAGGTGCAGGTAGTGGGTGTGGCCCTGGGCAGTCCATGGCTGTGTAAATAACCAAACAGCTGCAAGTTATGTGTTCTTTCTCACTTGCCAACTCCCACTTTGCTGTACTCGAATACAATAGTTTCGGATTAAAGGTGTCACTGAAGCGCCACCTAATAGCCCAAACTAAAAATACAATGGCTAAGTTGTGCAGGTATGGACTTTGCAGAGATCTTAATTTTCACACAAACTGCATGCAGAGTGCCAGCCTAATAACAATGCTTTAAGACTGCCCTAATTGAAGATGCCAAGAATGTGACTTTCACAATGTCTCTCCTATACCTTTGGGTGTCAGGCTGCCTGCCCTGCCTGAAAATGTGTCACAGCAAGAATGATGACTTTGTTCTTCTTCACTCTAAGGGTACCTCTCATAATGATTCCTACCTAATCAGAATGTATTCTTTGTACTTGGGAGGGTTTAGCCGCTTGCCCTGCCTGACAGGGACTAGGGCAAGAGGGTGAGTATGGCCCGTGTTTCAGTGCCTACTGTCATAGGTACTTACTGGTGGGTTTCTGACCAAGTGTGGAAGACTGCCCGGCCAGAGGATGTCATGGATGGGACTGTTTATAAAGTACTGATCTTTATTAGCTCATGCAGCTTGGGTAACTGTCCATAGTGTTTGTATGGAAACAGAATCTAACTCGTGTGTTGTTTGTGCTAGAGGTTTGGAAGGCTATATAAAGTAGCTCCAGGGTGGGTTAGGCTACTCTCACACCAACTGGAAATTGGGCCCCCCCAATAACACCTCTGGCCCACCTAGATGATACATTCTGGAGCCGGGCATGCAGACATTACCAGGTGCGCTCGAATTGAAGGCGCTGCTCAAACCTACCAGCAGCGAGCTTCTACACGCAGCTCTACTCACCCACAAAAATACCGGCAAACAAAGACAACAAGGACAATTTTGGACACTTCACTTTCTCCGCGCAACGTTCACTTGTGGGAAGGACTTTCTAGCCAATGAAGAAACTGGCGCCTTGAACTCTCGGCCTCACTGTGAAGGCATAAGACAGCGTTTGGCATCAGAACTCAGCCTACAGACATTGGCACCAATCACATGAGTGACTCGCGCCCCTGTAAATGCAGGATGTAGTGCACACCCTACTAAAAGATCAAGGTATTCCTCCGGGTGAAACAGGGGAAGTGAAGACTCGGGGTCAAGGCAGGCTTGTCCATTGCTCCTGCAGAGACACAGGTGAGTGTGACAAAGCTGAATTTTGGTGCATCCCTAGTGTGGACGCAGTATGATGAGAGTATACCTTTGCTTATTTTCTCTCTTCCCATACCTCTAGATCTAGCTGCTGCTTTTCACACAGCTGATTTATCTAAGTCTCCTCTTTTTCTTCTCTTTCTGGCTCTGCTATATCCTGGTGTCTCTCCTATCTTCATAACCTCACCTATTTGTTCCTTGGGCTGGGGAAACACCTGACAGTCCTGGGCCCGAGGCAGGCCGTCCAACCTTTGGCGCCCCAACTACGACCTCAGATCAGACGGGGGGACCAACTGAATTTAAGCAAATTACTAAGCATAGGAAAAGAAACTAACTAGGATTCAATTTTTCATGGTGAGCGAAGAGGGAAGAGCCCAGTGGCGTATCCCCGTCTGCCGGTGGCGTACAGAAGACCTTAGCCCAGGCATCGCTCAGGGGGCCCAAGTCCTGCTGAATGAGGCTCACCCTGTGGATGGTGTTTGGCTGGTACTGGCCCCCGGCATGCTGGGATTGGGTCTTCTCAGAGCGGGTTTTAAACTCCATCTAGAGCTGGATACGGGTGCAAGACCGATAGCCAACAAGTACTGTGAAGGAAAGTTGAAAAGAACTTTGAAGAGAGAGTTCAAGAGGGCATGAAACAGTGAGATTTAAATGGGTGGGGTCCATGTAGTCCACCCGGATGATTCAACACAGTGGGCAGGTCGGAAGCCCAGAATGGTGGATCCCCTCATATTGTGCATTTCCTCTTTGGCGGTGCACAGCAACTGGCTCTGGGTCAGTTGTAAAGGCCACTTCGCTCTCAACTCTGAAGTCCCCTGGCAGGAGTTTTGCCATGTCTGCAGGGAGCTTAACTGCCACCGCCCCCTCCTCCGACAGTAACAAATATTCAAAAGAGAACTTTGAATGCGAAAGTGAAGAAGGGTTCCATATGAATAGAAGGTGAACATGGGCCAGTCTGTCCTAAAAAATGGCCGAGCACAGTTCCGAAGGGACGGGCGGTGGTCTCCATTGCCCTCAGCTGTTCAAAAGGGAGATGGGTTCAGATCCCCAAACCTGTAGTTGTGGAGAGGAGTGCCCTCATTATTGATATTTGAGAAGCCAGCGGGAGCCCCCGGAGGAATTCTCTTTTCTTTGTGAATGGCAGGGCATCCTGAAACGGGTTTGCCCTAAGAGAGGTGCTTGAGTCATGGAAAGCATCGTAGTTCTGGTGGCATCGGGTGAGCTCTCGCTAGTCCTTGATGATCTGGGGGAGTTAGTGTAAATCTCATACCGGGCCGTACCCAAATCCCCAGCAGGTCTTCAATGTGAACAGCCTCTGAACAACATAAGTAAGTTGGCAAGGCAGATCCGTAACTTCGGGATAAGGACTGGCTCTAACAGTTGGGTCTGTCAGGGTGGGATGCAAAGCAAGGCTGGGCACACAGTGCAGCTGGACAAGGTGTCTCCCCGCCGGGGTCGGCACCAACTCTGGAAGTGAGTCTGGCCCCTCCTGTGGATTCCCCAGCTATGGTGGTCACCTCTCTCAGTCCCCCTCCTGAGGTTCGGGGACAGCGTTCTGCCTCAGCCAATCGCTAGCAGCTGACTTCCAACTGGTGCAGACCAAGAGAATCCGAATACGTAGTTAAAACAAAGCATTGCAAAGGCCCACGGTGGGTGTTGACGCAATGTGATTTTTGCTCAGTGCTCTGAATGTCAAAGTGAACAATTTCAAAGGGCCTCATTAAAACTATGGCGGTAAGGCAACAATGGCACCAGTATCACTACTGGCACTGTTGATACCGTAGTGAATTGCACAGGTTTTTGGGAGGGCAACTTAACCATGACGTACCCTCAACAAAGTTTATTTTGTAGTGAATTGTACAGGTTTTTGGAAGGGGAACTTAATCATGACAGTGTGTCAATGAAGGCGTTGTGTGGAATATACACTGTGATGATGTGATTTTGGGAGATCTGTAGTATAATCTACGTACTTGATATACATTTAACATAGAACATACAGAACCCTCTCCCTATTGATAATAGAAAGGGACGGACTGAGCGCCTGTTTGCGGACGGGGGCGGACAGGATCAACATTACCCAAAGAGGTGGGGGGTATCTGAAAATGTACTATTGTCTTACACAAAAAGTGTACAACGTAGAAGAAGGACATAAAGATATTATAAGTAATAATAAGTAAATATGGAAACCTGAAGATGTGAAATGAAAAGGACACATTTAATAAGCATGTAGAATGAAATGGGTGGTACCATAAAAAATTTAAAAAAAGAATGCCTCCATCGTAATCACTTCACAGAAACTCGCCAGCCTGGAACAACAGTGGACGGACACAATAGGAACAAGGGAGATTCCATCAAAAGAGTGAGTGGGGGTCAATTTTTAGTATGTGTGTGTTTTTCTTTGGTATGTGGTGCAGAAATAATAATTTCTTTCTGTTGTTTTGACTCAGAAATGGCTAGTACTTTGGAGTGGCTGGAGGAGTATTTTCTGCATGGGGAAATATCTGAAGACAGCGACAATAATGGTACACATTGCTCTGCATATGCAAAATAATGACCAGTATTCTATAGGCATTTAACATATGTATATTTTTCTTGAACAGACCAGGAAAGAAAAGAAGAAAGGGCAACAAACAAGACAGAAGAAGATAGGATAAAAAGGATTGAGCAGACATATTGAACGAGAATTTTGAAAGTATACGGGAGTTTGTGGAGGACTGTGTGAGAGGAAAAATGTGTTACCATTGCCCCACCTGTACCTGCCCCGCTTCTCCATTCCGTAGTGAACCTTCCCCAAACCTTCAAGAGGAAAATAGATGTTTTGACGAAATATCCATCCCTTCTTCTCCTCACAAATCTTCTCCTCAAAACCAGCCCATGTTGAATCCTAATTCCCCCATATTTGTGTCAGTATCCGCTTCCCCCGCTATTTCTTTGGAGTGAAGTGTGTGTTTGGAATGTTTTTGTACAGTAGTTGTAGTGAAAGAGTTTGAGTACATTTTTTTTTTTAAAAGACGTAAAATGTTCTCGAACAGCACGCCTGTTCAGCCTATCTGTAAGGAATGGAATGTGGGTGCTGTAAAGGCAGTACACCTACCCTTACTAATGTCAAGTAGGATGGCCTTGATGTTTGACCGCACCATCTGTTGAAGTTCTGCGTACATAAACAGAAAGGGGCGTCCTAAGGACATTATAGCTTGCCGTACCACTTGTAAACAAGATGAAACATGTTCGTAGAACACACCAGATGTCTGGGATGGCTGTAAATGAGCAAAATGGGAGTGTGTGAAGGACAGTATACCTGTCCTTATCGGGCGCAGGCAAAATGGTGCCATCCGTAGAACAGGCATGGTGGCCGGCAAGTTTGTAGGCAAACAAAATGGAGTTGTCCTAAGGACACTGGAACTGTCTGTACAGTGAACATATCATGTATGCACATGCGCAGTACAACCAGAAGTATAGCGAACATTGCGCGTGTCCCTAACTGTTCGTCTCACTTGTGTCACACTTTGAATTAGTTTGAGAACCCGAACACTGTCCATAGGACACTTGCGCGCATGCGCACGTTTGGTACTCTGCATTCGCTGTCCGGCGGACTCCCATTTCTGGCGCGGATGTGTTCAGGACGTCATCATGTGACTGCACCCACGCTGAGCGTGTGGACTAATTTGCGCAGTTTGTGTGCTTCCGCAACAGTCCAAAAGAACTTGTAGACACAAGGCAAAGTAGTGTAGAAATATAATTTCACATATCCCAGACATATCCCTGACCTGAGCACTTGGTGTGTAAAATTTTTGTACTGCTTTGCAGTGATGTAGACGGTCACGAGGCACACCCCTCCACTCCTAAAAATGGCCACACCCCCGAGCGCATCTGCATTGTCCTTCTAGCTATAGCAAATTGAGGTGTACTGCCTTTACTGCTGTAGTGACCAAAAGGAAACTAATCGGTATGGCTTCCATGGCTGCTGTTCGTTCATTAGCCTCTGCACCACCCCCAAACCTGCCACTACCGCCACCTCCCCAAGGGCCTGCAGAGAGATGTATGGGTGAGGATGTAGAGAGCGAGGAAGAAAAGGAGGAAGAGAATGAAGTGGAGGAACTCGGCACTAGGAGCATTCGGCGGGAGTCGTGGGTGTGGCGGTTGTTTTCTGTGTATGGGAACATACCAAAAGCATGTGCGAACCAGGTGAATTGTAACCAGTGAGAGGTGGTGCTGAGTCGCGGGAGACTTGGTTCGTACAGCTTTGGTATGACAACCATAAAGCAACATCTCACTTCGTTCCACACTGTGGACATTCGCAAGGAGGTGCCATGTGAAGAGCGTAGTCGATTGAGTTCCTCCACAGCATCCTCCGTGTCTTATCCTCCCACCACAAGAGACACTCCTGTGGGGGAGCGCCTCCCTCCAGCTGCCTCACAAGCCATTCGCAATGCTGTTCACCCTTACCTTTAAAAGGTGACAATAGTGTGTAAGTATTGTGACGCTGTACTCTGCAGGGGGAGAGTTTTCAAAGTGCTTTTGAGGCTACGGTCACAGAGCACCAGAAGATCTGCTCCTTACCTAAATAAAGCTCACCCTATATCTTTCTCTGTTCACTTGCCCTTTCTTATCCCCGTGGCTGGTGTCCCTTCCTTATCCTCCTTTGGCCTCTTCTCCTAGTGTGTTGTGTGCTGTGAAGCAATAAACGTGAAACCAAACAGAAATTACAGAAAAGGCTCTTTTCAGAGCAGCTTTTCTCATTTTACAGATAGAACTATGAAGAGTCGTTGAAAAGTTTGCGGACAGTCATAGGGGAAAAAAGGGAGCGTGCAAGCGGAGAAAAAACAATGAAGTGTACGCTGGGAGTAAGTGGTGGCTCTGAAAAGAGCCTTTCGGTGGTGCGTTGTGTTGCTCAAAAACTGTGGGTTGGAGAAAACGATAGGATAGTGTGAATTCAAAAGAGGTCGCAATGCATTTTGTACATTGCTAAGAAAAATCTGATTGCCAGCATATGTGAGGTGGACTCCATCTCTGCGGAAAATGAAAGAGCTGCGAAACAAAATGTTTTCATTGTGGAAGAAGGACATGCCAAAATCTCTTTAAAAAGGTAGAAACAGCCTTATTCACATTGCGTCTCGCTTTCTCCATTTGTGGACCAAAAGCAGAAGAACGCAGCCATATTTGTCTTTGTGCAATATGGGAAAAAAGTATTTGACAATTTGGAAACATGTCCATTCGCAAGTCCTTCCTTCCTTGCAAATTGCAAAGAATTTCCAGAGACATAGCCTAAACTGTTTCCTCCGCAATGAATGATAGGTATATCTGGTGGATGCTCTGTCAGTAAAGTAACACAGAGAGGTACCAAGTCCAGCCACCTCATGCCACGCACGCCATGCCAGTGCACTTCCACATGCGGAAATCCGAGATCTGCAGATAAACTGCAGCTTTCTGTGTGCACCTTCAACCAATGTATCCATGAGTCTCCCAAAATCCAGATAATCTGTTTTTGGGCATGGAAAGCCATGGCTGTGTGGTCTCCTGTCAGGGAGAAGACGGTCTTACTAAAGTGCGCCGTTCAGAACACACCTACGGAACTTTATGGACCAATCCCTAGCTCCGCTCATTCTCATTTGCATGCGTCTCCACCCCTGAATCCCTGTTGGTGATATGCACTGGCTGCAAAGTACCGCCATGTTCGCGGACATGTATAGGATCAGAGCCTGACAACGGTACATTAAAGTGTTATTCCCCTTTTTCCCCTTTAAGGTGGGCTCTGAAAAGAATTGTTTTTGTTTATTTTTGGCCAGATACCGTTTAGCCATCAGTTATTTTATTTATTTGTATTTTTTGTCCTTGTTTTACTCCTACAACCATTACAGAACCTTCTCTAAAGCAAGCCTTATGTTCCAAAAGAACATCACATTCCCCAAAGAACACCATCTGCTTCAAAATAATCCGCATTGCTTGAAGCAATGTTATCCTGGCTGCAGAAAAACATACCAGCTCGTAACATGAATGCACGCATGCTGCAATTGATGATACACCTCCCAATACTTTGATCTGGACAGAAAACAGAATTGTTGTCCCATTTTACTCTAGGGAGTAAAGCAGAAAAAATTACTTTTGTTGTTGGGAAGATGGTCATGAGTGCTTCAAACAACTGTGCCAAAGCTGCCAACAAAGTATGTGAACTCATGTATCCCAAATGGGAAGCATCGTAGTGCAAAATTACCACATTAGGAGTGTATCATTGTACGCATGTCTCTGCAATCTTGCAGAATTGCCGCAGCATTGGCATCAGTGTCAGCGCTCCACACCACCTCCACTCCTCTCACATCGAAATGGGGTGCCACATGCCTACTCATTGCATAGTGTTGTAAGCCATGCACAAAAATGTCTCCAAACACCAAAACCCTGACCCTCTCCACCTCTGCCATCTTCAGTGTACGCACCATCTTTCGACACAAAAGAGTAATGTGAACATCTGATTGGATGATGCCTACAGTCCCCTTTCCATGCAGGATTTGCTGTAGAAACCCGTATGTGACACGTACTACCTGCGGACAAGCGTTGCCTACGTGCGGGACATAACTCTTACCCCGTCCTTCCACCCTTTCCACAGCAGTAGCAAGTCGAGTCCCTCATTGGACACAACTAAGCAGTCACACAACCATCCACCAATCAGATTGAACATAGCTAATTCTAACTCCGTCATCAACATTGCCCACTTCAAAATTACTGTTGATGATTGTGAATGGAAGTCGCATATCATTGCAAAGCACCTACTTCACAAGCTGCTGTGCAAGTATTGCGAATTTCTATGTACAGCTCAATGCATGCGCACATGCATGAGTATACAATACAAGGTATGTATATTGTAATCAGAGAACATGTGCAACCCTTATGATTTAATTAAGACAAATTAATGCCACTAAATGTTCATAGGCAATACATACCAACTGTTACGCTCACCTGGACTCCACAGGGGTGTCGATCGGACCCGAACAGCAGCTGTCTCCTTCAACATGATGCGTAGTGCAGAGATGACTGTCTGGACTGGCCCGCCTAGTCTTGTCTGCTGGACCCGAAGAAGTATTTTCCTGCAAGTGGAGACAGGGATTAACCACCTGTGGGTTTTAGTGATGGTCTCCCAACTGTTCTCGCTCTCCCCCACTAATCACCTCCGATATCCCCTTAGTAACCTCACCTTATGTTCGTAAAAGATGAGCTCTCCATCCTGCGTGTCTTGCAGGGGTGCGTAGATACCAGTTACTTCACTGGTTTGAAGGCGTTGGGGGAGTTCCGGTAAGTATTGACTCTGAAGTCCCTGGCGGGATTGGTAAATGTCAAGTTCAAAGAGTTCAATGTGCCCGATGTTCACTCTTGTCCCTTTCCTTCCTTAAATTGCAACTGAGTTCGTGAGAAGAAGGTCTCGTAGCTGCTGCTAGCGTTCAAGTAAGAGTCTGCGTTACCCAACGCTGTCCAGTAACTATTGCATGCGTTAACGTGTTGTTTTTCTCCCTCTTTACAGATGCGGCATATGAAAATGTGGAGAGTTATGGAATAATACCGCCGGTGGTAAATCAGGTAAGTCTATGGTGGTAAGAGGTTGTATTTGTTGATTCCCTTGCTCACCTTGTTTTTTCTTGTGTCCCCTAGGTGCCGGATTATGGTGAAGAAATGATGGAGACAGTGCCGGATCGAAAGATGCAGTGAGAACTGGTGAGTATGGCGCCGTGCTGGAGCTGGCGAAGCGACACGTGCAGGACTGATGTACTTTCCATGTCCGGAGATGAAATGGTACCGGAATTAGGTGAGGAATTTGAAATAAGTTTGGCAGAAGACTGGATGCTGGCTGCAGGCACGTGGGCGTGGCAGAAGACTGGATGCTGGCTGCAGCCACGGTGAGCGTCACGCTGCTGGATGCAGAATAACGCAAAGCATGTGCTGCTGTTCAGGTGTGGTTTAAATAGCCACCAAAGTAGTTCCAGGTAAGAAGTTCCCTAGAGCCACGCCCGAGTAAAAAATAGTCCCTGTAACAAAATAGTCCCATCCAGGCTCATGTAGGCTTGGACTCTGTTGCAGCATGGTCTGCATCAGGTAAGTAAAGTCTATGAGCCTGGAGCCTATGGCGCCAGGACTGATTTCTATGATGAGCCTGGCGCCTAAGGCGCCAGGACTGAACCCAGACAGCCCCTAGCCGGGGCTGCTGAGGTTTGAACAAATGTTTGGATGCCTGCTCCCGGAGATGAGGGCCTTGGTCCTGATGCCCAGGGGTAGGCATCATGACACCAACGCTCCACCTTTTAAGTGCAAGATGTCCAATTTATCATTGACAAACCGCACGACTGCTTTCTGTCTTCCGCATAACCTATACATAATTTGCAAGCATACCTATTTAGGGCAGAGCTCAATTTTGTATGTGAAAATGTCAGAGTTGTGTACTGTGTACAAGCTACAGTAATGCTACTTGCAATGTAATCGTATGAGAACAGTAAGCGCTCCCGATTGCTGTGGTGACATCTCCCTCTGAGGGTCTCCCGATTTCTCTGCATCGTGCTTTTAATTTGCAAGTAGAACATTTTTCCCCCATCTACTACTGTGCCCTATCGCTTACAAACATTTCTCCTATACATAGTACACCGTGTAGAAAACAAGGCATTTCCATAAACTTAAAATTGTTAGCAATTTTGAAGGACTTTCAAGTACCTTATTGCAAATAACATGCAAAGACTGCACACAGTGAAGTGAAATGCACACATTCACTGGGTTGAAATATGAAAGTAGAATGCTGTGATGAAAGAATCACAATTAATGTGTGCAGTATCATCACTGCTGTAAACACACAAAGTCATTGATTTTGTTTTTTTGCACCGCATTGAAGACTACTCTCCTGAGAATCAACAGCATCTACACTGCAGACGACATATCCGAAGAAACCTGGATATTTTGCAAAAAAAAGTAAGTACAGTACTACCTTTATATTGTAACTACTCCTCAAAGAGGCTGTGTGGGTTATTTGTTTATTTTGGGCGCCAAAGCAAACATTGATTTCTAAACCATTCTACCTACAAATATCCATTTATTGAACAAAGAATAACAGGCAGAATGGCTCACAAATCCCTGTGTGTTTGGAACTCAAATAACATATGTAATCCTTAGAAGGTTAGATTTTGAAAAGAAGTTGCTGTTGCAAGTTTATGGCATTTCGTTTATTAATAATGGTTCTCGTCACAAGTAGCCCACTTTGTACTCTCATCTGAAGTACATTGTACTAGTATACAAACAATAAAGTAGCCTTACCTAATCATTGCAAGAGTCCAATGCACATCGACACACCATGACAAAGAGCTTCCCCATCAGACTCATGCACACATGCACACAGCACACAGACATTGGACAACAGACCAAAGTAAACTTTTTTTTTCAACAGACACCAAAGAATGCCTACCAAAAAGCAACTCCATAGAAAGGAACGCAAAAGTAGAGCAAATAAAAATAAAAGTGCCCATTGTAAGCATCCATCTGTTGTAGAGTTTGTAGAGAATGTTGGAATAAACCAGTTAATGCATTTGGGAAGCAAAACAAAGGAAGTCTCAACTACCGAAACTTTACCTCCTCCATCAAAATGTGTCACAAAACACAAAAATGGTGTCAACAAAAATTACTACTAGTACAGCTAACAATGCTCATAATAATCCTGATAGTGTAACAAGAAAGCATATTAAAAAAAGTATTTTATCAAAAATGTTTTGTCACAGAGTCCTTCAGAATCTACTAAGAAGAGGACCGAAATCATCCTCACCCGTTAAAACCTACCGTAGAAAGTTAATCCTACATGCTCTCGTGGACAGTGCAATCCTTCTCAAAAGGAAGTTGTTTATATTAGTGTTAAATAGGATGAAAGCACTAACATAACTAAGTACTAAACCACAAAAGAAACTCAGCAATAAACGGAATTTGAACAAAAATAATTTCTTACATGTTTGTGGTGGTGAATGGAGTCACACAACAACCACAGAACCATATTTTAATGAAGAAGAATACAAACAAAATCAAACAAACACAATTGCCTTCCATAGCAGTGGACGAGGGTATGAGAAAATCAATACTACCATCATGGAACAAGAAATACTGCTTACAAATGTATTCCCTGAAAACTCAGAATTACCTCTCGATTCAACAGAACCACACAGTCCAGTATACAAATGGCCGTGCACATCAATGTGTACCATTCCAAACAAAGCGTTCAAATCTTTACGTCAGTTCCTCAATCAATATGTAAAAGGTAAAGACAAAAGTAAAATGAAAGTGCTGCAAAATATGGATATTTGTCTAGTGCGGAAATGCACAGGACTAAAAGGACATTCATTAGCCTGCATTTCTGGGCCTATTTGCATAAGCACCTTCCATGATATCAAAAGGATATCAATACATCATTCCAATGTAAGAAATCTAGTGTATAAAATATACTATGCAAAAAGTCCAGCTTCAGAATTAGGCAACTTAAATTCCACTCTTCTGCACGGTACACCCAAATACTTACAAGAAGAAATTGACCGTATTCAGAGAAAGTATTTTGGAAGTAAGAGCCACTTAAAAAATGCAGTTTTAGAACATAGTAGCAACAATTCTGCACATAGCAACCTTCTATTACACACATTCAGAAAAGAAATATTAAAATTTCAAAGTTCATTGGCTGAAGTACCAAACCATGTGTGTGTTGCCGCAGAACGTTTTACAAAAGGAACACAAAAAATGTGGACATAGCATACAAAATAGAAGACAATGAAGATTCTAAATGGTTTGAATTAGCTCTCTACCTTTTAGCAGAAAACAAATATGAAGTAACTGAATGCCTAATATGTTGCAGTTACTGTACTACAAAATTATACAACAACCACACTCCTTCACATGCTAATACAAATAATTTGGAATTGTTTCCATTACCAAAAATCCTGCAACAGCTCAATTTGTATGAGAGCATAATAATTCAAACAGTTCACCCATTTCAAGCAATTATACGCCTTCATCCAAAAACAGCAAAATTACCTTCCTCTGAATTGGTGAAAGGCATTTGTGGCAAAGTAGTTTGTTTCCCATTAGATCTAATGGAAAATGTACACACTCTAGGAGTGGAACGTTCAATAGAGCATTCTTTAATAGTCTTTGTAAATGGAGTACCAACAAAGGACAAAACAATTTGGCAACAATTAGTGGATTTACACAAAGTTAGACAAACATTGCAATATCTAAAAGACAATGAGTACTACAAGGAAATAAATATTGATGAAAGCTTAAGGGAAACAACTGAAATAATTCAAGAGCCATCAGAAACTGGACAATTCATACTTCTGGATCCAGCTACCGTATCCACTCTTTTGGACCATTACACAATTCATCCATTGCATTCCAATGAAAGCATAGATGATGCACTAGAACCTTACCAAATGCGACAAACCAAAGGGTCACGAATGAGTATATGGGAAAAAAGTATAGAAGCACGTGCTTTTCCACTGCTATTTCCTACTGGCAAAGGTGGAAGATACGATGATAGACCCACTCAGATTGGGGCATCAGAATACAGTTCATTACGAATGTATTTGCAACATCCCAGATTTAGACAAAATGTGGAATACATATTCCACCTACTCTATGAAAGTGAAATAGCAACACTGTGTTACGGAATTGCACACATTCTTAAATCTGGTACCCACTTTCAAAATATGTCAGCTACGCAGTTAATACAAAAAGTACAGGAAAAAGATGAGGTTTTACAATCAAGTATAAAAATTTGTTTGCAAACATGCGTGGTACAAAGGAATACTGGTTCCGACGGCATGGGGACGTGCGTTGTATGATCAGAAACCTTGGACCACCGACTTGGTTTGTTACGGTAAGTTGTGCCGAATATGCATGGGAAGATTTACATGAGTTCCTACGCATAGCAAACAGCAACAAAAACAACATAGATATATTAACACCTGGAGAACTTTGCTCTCTAGATCCAGTTAATGTGTCAAGATATTTCCATCATCATTTCATTGCCATGCTACACTTTATTTCCAATAAAACTGTTCCTCCCCTTGGAGAAGTGCAACACTTCTTTTGGAGAAAAGAATACCAAGCGAGAGGAGCACCACATATTCACATGCTGTTATGGATCTAAGGTGCACCGAAATTTGGTCATGACAGTGACAGCACTGTTTTGCAGTTTATCCAAAAATATGTCACTTGTGAAATCCCTTCTCAACAGACACATAGTGAGCTGCATGGGCATATTTTACAATTTCAAAGACACAAATGTGGCAAATATTGTTGCTGCAAATACAAAAACAAAGGTAAATACTACACCAAATGCTGCTTTGGTTTCCCTAGCCCAGTTACAGAAACAGGTGAAGTAAACAACTTCATGTCTTCAGTGCGACATAGTGTTAAAGGTAAATCACCTAAGAACATGTATTACATAAAAAGAAGGGAAGAATCAAAATATATCAATGATTACAATGCAATCATTGCCCTCTTTTGGAATGCAAACATAGATGTGCAGTACATTGCAGACAATTCAACTGCTGTTGCACAATATGTTACAGCCTACTTAACAAAAGCATAAAAAACAGAGTTTCAAGACCTCTGGGATGACCTAGCATCAGACAAAACATTATCACAGAAATTGTACAGCCTAGGCATAAAAATGCTCTCTCATAGAGAATGTGGCACCTATGAAGCAGCAGATCGTTTAACCGGTACTGCTTTGTATGGAAAATCAGCCAAAATAGTATGGCTCAGTCTTGGTCCTGCAAAATCTAGAAAAAAAGTGCTAAAATCATATGAGGACATAGAAACAATTGCCAGAAATGATCCCAACAGCAAAGACATTCTAAAAAGCAATTTACTGGACACAACTATCCTAACAGGAGTAGCACTCTGGAAAGCATGTGTCTATACCACACAGCTCAAAACTTTGCGTATAAAAATAATGTAAAACCCGATGAAAGCAAACGTAGATAGAGAGAGAACGATTGTGAAGGGAGCTTAGTGAAACTTACCAAACGAAGCTTAATTAATCATTTAAATTTGTCATTAAAAACTCCTGAACAGAAAGATATTACATGTCTCTGTTACAACTTTTCACACCATGGAGAAAAGAGGAAGACATACTAGATAACTATGACTGCTATGAAGATGCTTTCAAAGCAAATGAATGCACTATCACCTATGTGAACTTTACGCAGTACAAAACAATGTTACACAATGAGCAGCAACAGGAAGAAGAACTTCAGGCCCAACTAGATAAGGACTCTTCCGACAGTAGTCAACCTTCTGTAACAGGGGGTCAAGAACCACTATGATTACCACTAACAGCAAATGAGGCTGAAGTAGCTATGGCAGAAGTAGAAAACACCATTTATCAGTATCAGAAGATACAGAAGACTTAACTGTACAACAAGCAAAACTTAACAACGATCAGCACACCATTTTTGAAGACGTAACAAAACAAATTGTACATGGTGTACAACACGAAAATAAAGAATGTGCGTGCCAAAATTATAAACCTATACTGATGTACGTCAGTGGTGAAGCTGGATCAGGGAAAACATTCTTAATCAAAATCATCAGCAAGTTCCTTCAACAATTGACAAACAACAAACTGTCAGCTGTTGTAACGGCCACCACAGGTTTAGCTGCCTACAACATAGGCGGTGTCACTTTACACCGATTACTACTGCTTCCAGTAGAGCATCAAAATAAATTAGACTACTAGAAACTTTCTGCAGAAGCTGCAATGGAATTACGCAGAGTATTGAAACAAATGAAAATGCTACTAATAGATGAAGTGAGCATGGTCTCCAACCTAATGTTGGCTTTGATTCATCTCAGATTTCAAGAAGTACTTAAAAGTAAAAACGAAGAACTCTTTGCAGGGAAACACATTATCGTTTTTGGAGATCTTCACAATTGACACCAGTGAAAGGTGAACCGATTTTTAAAACCTTAGACCACAAACTCTGCTGGAAAACTGTTGGTAGCATAGGTAACGTTAACCTTTGGCAACATTTCCAATATAGAGAATTAACTGAGAACATGCGGCAATCTACAGATCTCACTTATGCCAACATCTTAAAAAGTATTAGAGTTGGTGTATTATCGCAAGAAGCACAAGGTGTATTGAAAATCCAGCACATACATGCACTTTATGGTGACAATGCATGTGCAACTGATGTTATGGAACAAATAGCGCACAAAAATGTCAAATGTATGGCCTTCATGCCAACTCTTGCAAGCTGTTTCAAATTCAATGAAACAATGTTAAATAAAGAAATGCAACCAATACTGGAAATTAGCGCCACAGACAAACTAGAAGTACATGGTATGACAGTACCCATGTGTGAGCAAGCCACAACAAGACTAAATAGTTTAGAAAATTCAATCTCCAACACAGCTGGGTTGGAAAAAATATTAAAATTATCCTTAAATTGTAGAGTAATGCTTAAACGTAACCTTGACGTAGAGCAAGGGCTAGTTAATGGAGCACTGGGAACAGTCGTTGGCTTTCAATCACCCCCACGTGATAGCAACATTCAGTTTGTCAATATTCGCTTTGATAAAGTTTCAGAAGGAAAAGGATAGGGTGCTCAATTGCTTGTTTCCTTCTCTTCAAAGACATGTATGTACGTAGAGAGCAATTTTCTCTAACTCTTGCATATGCAGTTACCATTCATAAATCCCAAGGTCTTACCCTAGACAAAGCATTGATAGATATAGGAAACACAGTCTTTAAGGAAGGCATGAGCTGCGTAGCATTGTCACGCTTACGTACACTTGACGGACTATTGCTAATGAACTTTGATGCAAGTAAAGTCAAAGCTGATATTCCTTACATTCTAGAATACAAATGATTGTGATCGCTGTGCACCCCTCATCTGAGACAATACCCTGTTCCAGATAAAGTAAAACGTGGTAAAAGAAAACTAAATGAAACAGAAATGCAACAGAATCCAACAGCAAATTCTGGAAAGAAAAGAAAAGAAGCTAAAGTTTCATCAATTACCACAAACATAGAAGAACCTATTAGGGAATGTAAACCAGGGACGTCGGCAAAGAAGCAACAGAAATTCTGAAAAATGCACTCAGATACAGAACTTGCTTGACCATTCAAATTTGCAAATGAAAGTGGGGTAAGTTGCTATGCAAATGTAGCAATGAATATTCTATTTCAATTTCCACCAATTGTTCACAATATTTACCTGCACAGTACGAAAAATTGTGTTTGCGAATGTTAGTGCTGCATAGAAATGCAACAAGCAATTCTGACAACACACACAGTGTTCATGGAGTAAGGCAACCATGGACGACTGTGCTGGAATGGTGAGATTCACTATGAACTCACAAGAAGATACACAAGAATTTCTAATGTACATACTATTAATATTGGAAAACAAAAGCATACCTGTAAATGAAATCTTCCAGATTTCGTATATGTGGAAAAATACATGCACTCTCTGTAGCAAAGTGATACAGGAAGAAATCCCAAATGAGCCATTTGTGTATGTTTCCATACCAAATTGTGAGAGCATTCCATTTCAGCAACTTGTACAAAATACAAACCATGGCAGATTATGTACAATTTGCAATTCAGACAATTGCTCCACCTTACTGATATAATCACATAGTGCCTACATAATACTTATGCTTCTACGTTATAATGCAGATGGCACAAAAAACAATTGCAAACTGACTGGATTCACAACACACGGTCATGTGTCACTTGGAAAGAAAACCTTTACAACAGTAGGTATAATCTACAATGCAGGAGCTACAACCAATGCAGGTCACTACACTGCATACATTAAAAATATTTGTGGCTGGTTTGAATGTAATGATAGCACCATTACTCTAAAGCAGAGATTGCCAGCTAATCTTACAAATGCGTATTTAATGTTCTTAAAGCCAGAATTTACGAAATAATGTGTACTTCAAGATTTTTTAACAAAATTATGTGAAAGACTAAAAACAGTTAGACTACGCCAACAGGTATCTAACTACCCAAGAGGATGTAAGAATGACACCAATAAATTAATATCACAGATCGTTGGGAACAAATGCACAGGTAGAATACGCCTACAAGTATCTGTTGTTAAAAATCTGCAGGAAGGCAAGAAACATAACATTAATGGGAAGGATGAAGGAAACAGGATGTAACAACGACACAAATTAATGATTATCACAAAGCTGTAGGAACAAATGCAGTTAGAATACACCTACAGGTATCTAACTGTTGGTAAAAAATCAGCAGGAAGGCAACAAACATAATATTAATCAGAAAGATGAAGGAAACACTCAAAGGAAACAAGGAAGTAGTTAGTACCATAGTAAATGAAGGTTTTTTTTAATCCGACAAGGATTTTTTTTCCCCAGACCCAAGGATTAGAAAAGCATACACAGAAACTGAGCGCAATGCACAGTACACTGGTTTGTAAACTAAATATGAGGGTAAAAAAAAAGGTAAACTGTCTATTAAGCAATCTAGTAAATTTTTGAAAAATGCAAAGACTAACATACCTGTTTCTTTTATCACAGAAATGGAAAAAGGGATACTTCCGCCAAGTACGATAACCATTTAAAAATTGTATGTGGATTCTGAACAAAGTAAGGAGTAAGGATATTGGCAGTCATTTTCTACACATGCAAATCTACACGTCTAATCTATGGTACTAATATGCTGCAGTGCCTGTAGGCTGGCCCTTGCATCTTCGGTGTGTAACCTACCATCTACACCTTACGACCAAGGTACAAGAAGTATAGGTCCTAGCCACAACTATTGCTGCATTTCAAAACCATGGTCATTGTAAATTAGCTACTTATAAATTTACTTTTCGGACCATCGTCTGCAGCCATGCAGGCAAGACACTAGGGCGTCCACACAACTAGCGCATTACACCACACCCATATTCTCTTGTAACTCCACTGCTTATGACTTCAGTCTTGGGTGCATGGCCTTTGGGCATGCAGTCAAGAGTCTGGATCCCGGCTAGAAACACCACAGCATATCGGAACCATTGTGCCTTGTCATTTTACTATGTACAAACTTGGTTTTGGGAGCATCTTAATGATGTTGCATAGTACAAGTATACCAATAGCTGTGATATAGTGCAGTAGTTTGTAGCCACAGGCTACAGAGCTGAGTTTGAGGCCATAGCATTATGAATGTATGGGTATACAATATTTAAAATGCTTAGTTACTTACAACTGCAGTGCTTATTACTTTGTTCAAGTACTCTGCATCCTGGCCACTACTACCACACCATGTGACATCCATTGTGGCATACAAGTACACTACGAACAAATGTACTTTTGGGGGTATGGCCTTCGACCATGCACCCATGATTGCAGTCCCTCCCCACAGCCGCCAGAGTGATGCACTACCACACCATATCGTACCCATTGTGCCTTGTAAGTACACTACATATAACTGTGCGGCCATGCACTCATGAAGGCAGACTCTCCCCATAGCCACCTGACTGATGTTCAATACTAGGGGTGTCTCTGTAGCTCTGAAATGCTGCACTAATTGTGCGCAGGGCCTAACATTTTAGGTGTATGGCCATACATTTCAATATATGGTTGTGAAGTGTCTTATATCTCCACTGCTTACAAGTTTCCTGTTGGGTGCATGCTTGGGTGTATGGCATACAGCCTGCAACCATGCACCCAAAAGTACACATCTTGTCCACAACCACCACACTACATGAAACCCATGTGTGCTTGTAAGTGAAGAGGTTATAGCTTTGTTGTTGGCAGCATGGCCTTCAGCCTTGCACCCAAGAGTACACACACTCCCCACAACCAGGCAATTGATCCGCATTAGTAAGGGGGTATCCATGGGTGTGACATGCTGAAGTGTTGGTGGCCAGGGCCTAGAGTTTTGGAAGTAAGGCCTTCGCCGACTTCGCCGACACCCATGGCGGTGTACTGATGAATACAATAACCATAGGAAAAAGTATTGCAATTACGGCATGGTGTCAATTTCAATGTTCTCTAACACCACATATGTCCTTACAACTGTTACAAGTTCCCTGTGCACTGCACGGACTGAAATACTGCCCTTATTGGACCCCTCATTTTCTGTGCGTACAAGGAGGCCATAGAAAATACATCATGAAGAAGGTATAAGTTTGTTATTGGGTGCATGGCCTTTGGCCATGCACCCAAGACTACAGAGTCTCCCGAACAACCACCACAGTGATGTGTGGTAGTGGGTTTTTTTCTATAGGTGTGGTATCCTTCAGTACTTCTGGCCAGAGGCTTCACTCCTAGCTGTATGTCCATAGATCTTACATGGGATGGGTGTGCAGTGGCTTCCATGTCTAGTACTTATAACTTTGTTCTTGGGTGCATGGCCGTTGGCCATGCACCCAAGACTGCACACACTCCCCACAACGTGCAATACTACGGGTGTATCCATGGGTGTGACATGCTGCAGTGTTTGTGGCCAGGGCCTAGAGTCTTGGAAGTAAGGTCTTCAGCCACAACCACTGTAGCATGTGGCACCCATGGCGGCGTACTAATGATTATAATAATAGCCATCGGGAAAAGTAATGCAATCACGGCATGTTGTCAATTTCAATGTTGGCTACCACTACGTGTGTGCTTTCAACAGTTAGAAGTTTCCTGTCCACTGCATGAACTGAAATACTGCCCTTATTGGACCCCTCATTTTCTGTGCGTACAAGGTGGGCATATGAAATACATCATGAAGAAATTATAACTGTGTTATTGGGTGTATGGCCTTTGGCCCTGCACCCAAGAGTGCAGGGTCTCTCCACAACCACCTCAGTGATGTGTGGTAGTGGTTTTTTTTCTATAGGTGTGGTATCCTTCAGTGCTTCTGGCCAGAGGCTTCACTCCTAGCTGTATGTCCATAGATCTTACATGGGATGGGTGTGCAGTGGCTTCCACGTCTAATACTTATAACTTAGTTCTTGGGTGCATGGCCATGCACCCAAGACTGCACGCACTCCCCACAATTTGCCAATCGAAACGCAATACTAAGGGTGTATCCATGGGTGTGACATGCTGAGGTGGTTGTGGCCAGGGCCTACAGTCTTGGAAGTAAGGCCTTCGTCCTTCGGCCGACGGCCATGCATCCAAGACTCTAGGCCCTGGTCACAACCACTGTAGCATGTGACACCCATGGCGGCATACTAATGAATATAATAATGGCCATCGGGAAAAGTAATGCAATCACGGCATGTTGTCAATTTCAATGTTGGCTACGACTACGCGTGTGCTTTCAACAGTTAGAAGTTTCCTGTCCACTGCATGGACTGAAGTACTATCATTATTACACCCCTCATTTTCTGTGCGTACAAGCTGTCCATGGAAAGTACATCATGAAGACCGACCTCCAGAACAAATGCATTGATCACCCATGTCTTACTGTCTGAATCTTTCCCAACGGTCTGTGACACAGCAAAAGAGTTTTATAAATAGAGCATATGTACGCTGGTTGTTGCTCCGCTTTCGGCGGATCCAAGATGTCGGGCGCATCCAAACAATCTGACGCAGAACATGTCTCGCAGCAGCCAATGGGCAGAGACATTGCGTGTCCGCGGTCATGACGCCAGCCCCTTAGCCAATCGGTATCTTGTCCGTGGACCGAACAGGGAAGTGTGACCGCGAAGTCACTCATTTTTTCAGACCTACTTTTTGATAATTTTAAAGAAAAGTACTGCACGGAAGGTCACCAAATTTACAAAAGCATGCTTTCTGGACCAAGCCCTTTAACTGCCGCAGCATTCGTGAAAATCCGTCCCCAGCGGTTTGAACTGTAGCCATGCGCAAAGTTGTTCCCCCATTCAGTCCATGGGAAAAAAAGACGTTTTGGGACCCCCCCCCCTATATCTTTTGCCCCCCTGGACCTAACATCTCCAAACTCGGCAGTTATGGTAAACTAAGCCCCCATACCTGCCATCACCACTGTGCACTGCTAACACTAACACCCAGAACATGAAAGATGGCATCATAAATGTCATTGATGACATTACTGACGACATCACATGTTTAGCCCCTTTGTTTTCGTTCCCTGCCACATACATATATGTACATTCAGTAACAAAAACTTTGTTAAACGGATGTTATACTTCACAGTGAAACCAAAAAATACTGCACATTCTCCAATTATGGTAAGCTAAGCAACCATAACTCGCACCATCTACGTGCATTGCTACGACTAACACCCAGGACATCAAAGTGCGTGTGTGTGTGTGTGTGTGTTTGGAATGTTTCTGTATAGTAGAGTTTTGGCAATTTTTTTTTTTTATTTTTTTTTTTAGAAGACTTAAAATGTTCGTGAACAGCGCGCCTGTTGGTCCAATCCACAAGGAATGGAATGTGGGTTTTGTAAAGGCAGTACACCTACCCTTAATAATGTCGAGTAAGATGGAGTTGATGTTTGACCGCAGCATCTTTTCAAGTTGTGCGTACATAAACTGAAAGGGGCGTCCTAAGGACATTATACCTTGCGGTGCCACTTACAAACAAGATGAAACATGTTTGTAGAACACACCAGGTGTCCGGGATGGTTGTAAATGAGCAAAATGGAGTGTGTTAATGACAGTATACCTGTCCGTATCATCCGCAGCCAAAATGGTGGCGTCCATAGAACAGGCGCAGTGGATGGCAAGTTCGTAGTCAAACAAAATGGAGTTGTCCTAAGGGCACTCGACCTGTCCGTGCAGTGAGCATATCATGTATGCACATGCGCAGTACAACCGGAAGTATAGCGAACATTGCGCCTGTCCCTTACTGTCTGTCTCACTTGTGTCGAACTTTGAATTAGTTTGAGAACCCGAACCCTGTCCATAGGACACTTGCACGCAAGTGCAAGTTTGTTACTCTGCATTTGCTGTCCAGCGGACTCCCATTTCTGTCACGGATGTGTTCAGGATCTCATCATGTGATCACACCCACGCTGAGCGTGTGGACTAATTTGTGCAGTTTGTGTGCTTCTGCAGCAGTACAAAAGAACTTATAGACACAAGGCAAAATATAGTAGAGTGTTAAAATATAATTTCACATATCCCAGACAATAGCTTACCTGAGGAATTTTTGTGTAAAATTTTTGTACCGCTTTGCAGGGATGAAGATGGTCACGAGGCACACCCCTCCACCCCTACAAATGGCCACACCCCCAAGTGCATCTTCATTGTCCTTCTAGCTATAGCAGATTGAGGTGTATTGCCTTTACTGCTGTAGTGACCTAAAGGAAATTAATCGGTATGGCTTCCAGGGCTGCTGTTGGTTCATTAGCTTCTGCACCACCCCTAAACACACCACCACCTCCCCAAGGGCCTGCAGAGAGATATACGGGTGAGGATGTAGCGAGTGAGGAAGAAGAGGAGGAAGAGAATGAAGTGGAGGAACTCCGCACTAGGAGCACTCTCCGGGAGTCGTGGGTGTGGTGGTTGTTTTCCATTTATGGGAACGTACCAAAAGCATGTGCGAACCTGGTGAGGTGTAACCAGTGTGAGGTGGTGCTGAGTCACGGAAGATATGGTGCATACAGCTTTGGTACGACAACCATGAAGCAACACCTCACTTCGTTCCACACTGCGAACATTCGCAAGTTGGTGCCATCTGAAGAGCGTAGTCGCTTGAGTTCCTCCACAGCATCCTCTGAGTCCGATCCTCCCACCACAAGAGATACTCCTGTGGGGGAGCGCCTCCCTCCAGGTGCCTCACAAGCCATTCGCAATGCTGTTGACCCTTACCTTTCAAAGGTGACAATAGTTTGAATGTATTGTGACGTAATACTCTGCAGGGGGGAGAGTTTTCGAAGTGCTTTTGAGGCTACGGTCACAGAGCACCAGAAGATCTGCTCCTTACCTAAGTGAAGCTCACCCTATATCTTTCTCTGTCC
This sequence comes from Ambystoma mexicanum, assembly GCF_040938575.1. Taxonomy (NCBI): domain Eukaryota; kingdom Metazoa; phylum Chordata; class Amphibia; order Caudata; family Ambystomatidae; genus Ambystoma; species Ambystoma mexicanum. The sequence goes on from NC_090923.1 coordinate 753,835,830, forward strand.
ATTTGCCCTTTCTTATCCCTGTGTCTGGTGCCCCTTCCTTACTCTCCTTTGGCCTCCTATCCTAGTGTGTCGTGTGCTGAGTGGCAATAAACGTGAAAACAACAAAATTACAGAAAAAGGCTCTTTTCAGATCCGCCTTTCTCAGTTTAACAATAGAACTATGAAGTGACCGTTGTAGACCCCCGCAAAGTTGTGGAAGAATTTGCAGACAGTTGTACGGAAAACAAAAAGGAGGATGCAAGCGGAGCAAACACAATGAAGTGTATGCTGGGAGTAAGTGGTGGCTCTGAAAAGAGCCTTTCAAAAACTGTGGATTGGAGAAAACGGATTGTCACATAGGTTAATGTGAATCCAAAAGAGGTTGCAATGCATTTTGTACATTGCGAAGAAAACTCTGATTGCCAGCATATGTGAGATGGACTCCATCTCTGCGGAAAATGAAAGAGCTGCGAAACAAAATGTTTTCATTGTGGAATGAGGACATGCCAACATCTCTTAAAAAGGCACAAACAGCCTTATTCACATTGCGTCTTGCTTTCTCCATTTGTGGACCAAAAGCAGAAGAATGCAGCCATATTTGTCGTTGTGCAATACGGGAAAAAAGTATTTGACAATTTGGAAACATGTCCATGAGCTTCGCAAGTCCTTTCTTCATTGCAAATTGCAAAGAAATTCCAGAGACATGGCCTAAACGGTTTCCTCCGCAATGAATGATAAGTATATCTGGAGGACGCTCTGTCAGTAAAACAGAGAGGTACCAAGACCAGCCACCTCATGCCACGCACGCCATGCCAGTGCACTTCCACATGAGGAAATGCGAGATCTGCAGATAAACTGCAGCTTTCTGCATGCGCCTTCAACCAATGTATCAATGAGTCTCCCAAAATCCAGATAATCTGTTTGCGAGCACACAAAGCCATGGCTGTGTGGTCTCCTGTCAGGGAAAAGACGGTCTTACTAAATTTCGCTGTTCAGAACACACCCACTGAACTTTATTGACCAATCCCTAGGTCCGCTCATTTTCATTTGCATGCGTCTCCACCCCAGAATCCCCATTGGTGATATGCGGTTGCTGCAAACTACCGCCATGTCCGCAGACATGTATAGGATCAGAGCATGACGACGGTACATTAAAGCATTATTCCCCTTTTTCCCCTTTAAGGTGGGCTCTGAAAAGAGCCGTTTTTTTTGGTTTTTGGGCAGATACCTTACAGACATCTGTTATTTTGTTTATTTTTAGGTATTTCTTGTCCTTACTTTACTCCTACAACCATTACAGAACATTCTCTAAAGCAAGCCTTACGTTCCAAAAGAACATTGCATTTCCCAAAGAAGATAGCGCAACACCATCTGCTTCAAAATAATCTGCATTACTTGGAACAATGATTTCGTGGCTTCAGAAAAACATACCAGCGTGTAATATAAATGCACGCATGCCGCGATTAATGATACACCTCCCAATACTTTGATCTGGACAGAAAAAATAATTGTTGTCCCATTTTACTCTAGGGAGTAAACCAGAAAAAAATACTTTCGCAGTTGGAAAGATGTTAATGAGTGCTTCAACCAACTGTCCCAAATCTGCCAACAAAGTATGTGCAGTCATGTAGCCCAAATAGCAAGCACTGTAGTGCAAAATGACCACATGAGGAGAGGTCATCGTACGTATGTGTCTGCAAACTTGCAGAATTGTCACAACATTGGTATCAGTCTCAGCGTTCCACACCACCTCCACTCCTCTCACACCGAAATGGTGTGCCACATGCCTACTCTGCATAATGTTGAAAGGCATGGACAAAAATGTCTCCAAGCACCAAAACACTGACCCTCTCCACCTCTGCCATCTTCAGTGTACGCACCGTCTTTCGACACAAAAGAGTAATGTGAACATCTGATTGGCTGATGCCTACAGTCACCTTTCCATGCAGGATTTGTTGTAGAAACCTGTATGTGACACACCCTACACACGGACAAGCGTTGCCTATGTGCGGCACGCAACTCTTACCCAGTCCTTTCACCCTTTCCACAGCGGTAGCAAATCGAGTCCCTCATTGGACACAACTAAGCAGTCACACAACCATCCACCAATCACATTGAAAATCGCTAAATGTAACTCGTCATCAACATTGCGCACTTCAAAATTACTGTTGATAATTCTGAATAGAAGTCGCATATCATTGCAAAGCACCTTCTTCAGAAGCTACTGTGCAAGTGTTGTGAATTTCAACGTACAGCTCCATGCATACGCACATGCATGAGTATAGAGTACAGGTATGTATATTTTAATCAGAGAACATGTGCAACCTTTATGATTTAATTTAAAACAAATTAATGCTGCTAAATGTGCATAGGCAATACATACCAACGCTCCCCCTTTTAAGTGCAAGATGTCCGATTTATCATTGACAAACCACACGACTTCTTACTGTCTTCCGCATAACCTATACAAACGTTGCAAGCATGCCTATTTAGGGCGAAACTCGATTTTGTATTAGAAAATGTCGGAGTTGTATACTGTGTACGGCCTACAGTGATGCTACTTGCAATGTAATCGTATGACAAAAGTAAGCACTCCCGATTGCTGTGGTGACATCTCCCTCTGAGGGTCTCCTGATTTTTCAGCATTGTGCTTTTAAATTGCAAGTAGAACATTTCTTCTCATCTACTACTGTGCCATATTGTTTACAAACCTCTCTCCTATAGATAGTACACCTTGTAAACAACAAGGCATTTTCATAACCTTAAAAATGTTAGCAATTTTGAAGGACTTGCAAGTAACATTTTGCAAATACCATGCAAAGCCTGCACAGAGTGAAGTGAAATGCGCACATGCACTGGGTTCAAATATGAAAGGATAATGCTCTGACGAACGATGCACAATTAATGTGTGCAGTATCAGCACTTCTGTAAACACACAAAGTCATTAATTTTGTTTTTTTGAATCGCAGTGAAGACGACTCTCCTGAGAATCAACAGCATCTACACTGCAGACGACATATCTGAAGAACCCTGGTCATTTTGCAAAAAACAGTAAGTACAGTACTAACTGTATATTGTAACTACTCCTCAAAGAGGCTGCGAGGGTTGTTTGTTTAATTTGGGCACCAAAGCAAACATTGATTTCTGAACCATTCTACCTACAAATATCCATTTATTGAACAAAGAATAACAGGAAGAATGGCTCACAAATCCCTGTGTGTTTGGAACTCAAATAACATATGTAATCCTTAGAAGGTTGGATTTAGAAAAGAGGTTGCTGTTGCAAGTTTATGGCATTTCGTTTATTAATAATGCTTCTCGTCACCACTAGCCCTCTTTGTACTCTCATCTGAAGCACATTGTAGTAGTATACAAACAGTAAAATAGCCTCACCAAATCATTGCAAGAGTCCAATGCACATTCACATACCATGACAAAGAGCTTCCTCATCAGATTCATGCATGCATGCACACAGCACACATACATTGTACAACAGACCAAAGTATGCCTTCTTTTTTTCAACAGACACCAAAGAATGACTACCAAAAAGCAACTCTGTTGAAAGGAACGCAGAAGTAGAGCAAATAAAAATAAAAGTGCCCAATCTGAGCATCCATCTGTTGTAGAGTTTGTAGAGAATGTTGGAAGAAACCAGCTAATGCAGTCAGTTAGCAAAACAAAAGAAGCTTCAACTACCGAAACTTTACCTCCTCCATCAAAATGTGTCACAACGATTCCAAGATGGCGGCCGAGCAGGGCAGACGTGCGTGAGCGTAGCTCCGTCCCCCAGCTTGGACTGCGGCAATAAAGAAAATAACAAAAGCCGGCGATGAGCCCATCGAGACGACTCCTTTACCCCTCTGATCTCAGATAGAGATTGGGAGCGAAGTCTTGCCGAACGAAGTACATCGGTGGTGGCAGCACCGTCACCGCGGCCCCGAAATACCCCACCTTCCTGCTGACACGGAGCTCCGCTTGGAACTGGCCGCCGCGACAGGCATCCGAGAGAAGTGCGTCCAGCCTGGGATCGGCATCCTCCCCCCCAACAGCGGCAGAAGAACCCAAGCAGCATAGGTCCCAGTCCCCCACCGGTGAGAAATCCGGTGAGAAGTGGCGAGGGGCCCCCCCAGGAGTGACGCAGCCAAGGAGGACCGGACGGGCGCCAAGGACGCCGCAACACGGGAAAAGAGGGGAACAGCCATAAGAGAAGCCGCCAGTGAATGGGAGCAGCTCAGGAGGGAGAAAAGGTGCCTCCGATAGCCCAGCCGAAGGAAACTCAGCGGTGAGAGGCAGTCGGAGTCCGGCGGCTCCAGAAGCAGCGCTTGAGTCCACCGGAGCCCCGAACGGGGACAAAGCAATGAGGTACACGGCTGCAGCAAGAAGATCCCGGGGTACACGGGGAGGGCCCCCCCACTCACGCACCTCCTGCACACCCCGCGGACCCACAGGGGGATGAGAAGCACCCTCCAACAATCGCCCACAAAAGCAAACAGAGCCCCCCCACGAAGCGGGCCTGAGGCCACTCATCGAAATCAGGGAAGACAGGATAAAAAGGACACAAGAGTCACGGGAAGACTGCCTCGGCCCCTACGGAGACAGGCCCACAGTCCCATACAAAACACCCCAACGCCGGGTGACCAAGCAGAACCGGGGAATCAAGCCGGCTCAGGGAATCAGGGCGAACCACACAGCGGTTGAGCAGAGGGGCACAGGCTCTGGCGAAGAGACAAGTGGACGCCCACAAACCCTCCAAGATCAGGGAGAGAGAGCCACACCTAGACAATGCCTAGGGAAAGAAAAAACCACATATGTCCAAACCCGGGACCAGACAGAAGTCACAGGTTATAAGGAGGGTCCACACAGACACAAGACCTAACCCACATCTGGGGGTTAGGAAACGCGGGAATAAAGCAAGCAGCCAAACACTCAAGCCCAGAAAGACCCCCTGCGGAACGCGACGTAAGCGCGGAAATGGCAACCTCACGAGAGGATTTGAAAAAGTGGTTTAAGGAGCTTCAAGACCAATTTATTGCCTCTACGCAATCCCAATTTGACAATATGAAGGGGGAACTGAAACAAGCTGTACAGGATTTAAAAAAGGACATCCAATCTCTAGAAGAGAGGACGGACAACTTGGAAAGGACGGTCCAGAACATGGACGAAGAGGCGACTTTGCAGGCCGAGGCACAAGACCACCTCCCACGTCTGGCGTTGGAACTCGAAACTCAATGAATGCGAAGACTTGGAGAACAGATCTAGGAGATCGAACATACGCATTAAAAATATGCCGGAAACAGTGGAGGACAAAGATCTCTGCACCGCGGTACAACAAGTGTTCCAGAACATACTGAAGGACGACCCCCAGTGAAGATATTCTCATCGATAGAATACACAGGGTAGGCCCCCGGCGGGCAGGGGACCCCGGGTCCCGTCCCAGAGACGTCTTAGTGGCCATGACCAGATACACACAAAAGGAACGAGTATTGAGAGAGGCCAGGACTCTGGACCAAATTAGAATGAACGGCAAAGACATTTTACTCTTCCAAGACCTGGCACAATCCACGCTCAGGAAAAGAAGAGAAATGGTCCAACTGACCAAGATCTTATCAGAAAGACAAATTCGATACAAATGGACATTCCCCTTTGGCCTTCTATTCTCATGGGAAGAAAGGCAACACTGCGTCACTACATGCGAAGAGGGCCTGAGGATCTTCGAATGCGAGGTAAAGGAGCAAGATACGACAGAAACTAGGGAACCCCCAAAACAACAAAGACAGCCGAAGGGGTGGCAAACGGTGAAAAGAAGAACGAGACTCCAGTCACGCAACCAAGACTAGAATCAAGAACCCGGAGGGAATAAGCCAAGACAGATCCGGAGAAGGAGTCTACAAGACTAGAGGAACAATAGAGAGGGCAAAAGCCGAAAACTATGCGCGGCGAGCCATGGGACCATCGTGGAATCGTGCGACATGCAGGGTTTAGGATCCCCTGCGAACTAGCACCCTGAGACATTTGAGGGCATGGAGCAAAGGCGTAACGCCAGAGCAACCATAGGGCCCAGGGCCCGCCTCAGGGACATTGTTGGGGGGATTGGAAGGGAGGGGAGAGGGGAGGAAGTTCTTGGGAAAGTTTGGGAGGGAATAAACTCAATCACCGGATCAAATGCACACTTTAGCGAACCACAGGAGGCCCCCACCGAGGAACTGCAAAAACAGAGGACAGAATGGGGCTGAAAATACTAACTTTTAATATTAGGGGGCTGAACACGCCAGTGAAGAGGAAAAAAACAGAACACTTCTTATTCTGGGAAAAGTTTGATATAATAACGCTCCAAGAAACTCACATACAGAAGAAGAGGAAAAATCTACTCCACATAAGAGGATATAAACAGCTTATTCAATCTAACGATGAGGAAAAGAAAAAAGGCGCCCTTATTGCATTCGCCAACCACCTGCAGGTCCAAGTCAAGGAAGCATTGGCAGACAAAAACGGCCGCTATGTCTTTGCTAAGATCCAAATAGACAACCGTAATCTGACCATCGCAACCCTATACGCCCCTTATACGGGCCAGGAGGGTTTCATCAAAGCAACACTCAACAAACTCGAAAGCTTTGCGGAAGGGGAGGTGATCCTCACGGGAGACTTCAACATAGCGTGGAACCTACCAGAAGATCGCTCAAAACCAAAATCATCCCAACAGGGGGCTCCGTCACCAGCTCTCAGACAGGCAATGCAGAATCTGGCTCTAGATGACGTGTGGAGAAGACTCAGAGGACCAACGGACGGATACACCTATCACTCACACGTTCACTATACAAGCTCTAGAATAGACTACATATGGACTATGTGCATTACTCAGGGAAATCCGGGACATGGAAAAAGGAATAATATCACTAAGATGCGAAACCACTCAGGGCTGTGGCGATGGACTCTCCCAGGAGAAATATTACAAGATCCAGTGTTAAGAGAAACTATCAGGGAAAAAATGGATGAATACTTTGAGCACAACGATACCCCGGATGTCACCCAGGGCACCAAGTGGGAAGCATTCAAAGTCGTGATAAGGGGTCAACTAATAGCTCTAAGAGCGTGGAAGAATAAGCTCATCCACAAATGGGAGGACGAGCTGGGGGAGAAGCTGGAAGAAATAAGGCAGGAAATGACCAAAAACTCCTCCAGAAAACTGAAGAGAGCATACCGACACACACAGAGCCAGTTAGACCTGATAAGAACCAAAAGAGCCGAGAGCCGAGACGCAACTACTCCATGAAAAACACTGGTATGCGATGAAATCAAATAAAGCGGACAAGCTCCTAGCGAGACAACTAAAAGGCAGGAGCCAGGATCAAGCAGTGAAAACCCTGATAAACGGGCGGGGAGAAAAGAAGATTCAAACGAAGGACATAAAAGAAGAGTTCCGAGAGTACTACCAGAACCTATACACGTAGCAGCGGCAGAGTAGAGAGGCTCAAATGGAGTTTCTAACAGGGATTACCCTTCCGACAGTTTCACCGTCAGAGAAAACAGCCCTCGACCCAACCAATAACAGAGGAAGAGGTGGGGAAGGCAATCAGAGACCTCCCTAGGAATAAAGCCCCAGGGCCAGACGGCTTTACTGCAGCATTTTAAAAAACATACACGGACACATTAACACCCCATCTAACTACCCTTTTCAACACCTTCAAGACTTCAGGTTACATCGTACCATCAATGAATGAAGCAAAAATACAAGTCTTCCATAAGAAGGGGAAAGACCCTGAAGCTCCGGGTCTTTCGCTCTAATCAATATCGACGCCAAACTCTATACAAAAGTCCTGGCCAACAGACTAGCTCCTTTACTCCCCAAATTAATCCACCAGGAACAAGCAGGCTTCATCCCTAAAAGGAAAACCCACGACAACATTAGAAGAATTATACACCTCATAGAGAAGACGGGAATCATGGAAATCCCCTCGGCAATAATAGCGCTGGACGCCGAAAAAGCATTTGACCGGGTGGAATGGTCACTATTGTTTGCCACATTACAGAAAATGGGCATGGGAATGGACTTTATCAACATGATACGGGCCAATTATAATTCCCCAATGGCCAGAATCGCAGTCAACTGAGAACTCTCAGATACAGTCAGAATCAGCAGGGGAACGAAACAGGGGTGCCCCCTTTAGCCCCTTCTCTATGCTATACTCCTAGAACCCCTCCTAACGCAGGTTAGAGCGAACCCAGACATCAGGGGCATAGAAATGGGAGGGCACACCCACAAGACGGCGGCATATGCAGATGACATGCTGCTAACTCTAGCAGACCCAAGCAAAACGCTCGCCCCCCACCCCCTTATTCAGCAAATATATAATTATGGAGTGATCTCGGGTTTGAAGATAAATAAACAGAAATCATCCGTGATGGCACTGGCAAGAAAGAAATATACAAGACAACAGACCAACTACAAAAAGCAGAAGCAGGTGTCAAATATCTCGGAGTGACATTGACACCGCGGATACAGGACCTCTACAAAGGAAACTACCCCAAACTTTTAGAAGACGTCAAAAGCGATTTACTCAGGTGGAACCCCTTGACAATTTCATGGTGGGGCAGAATCACAGTCATCAAGATGACAATATTACCAAGATTACTATAGTACTTCCAGGCTCTCCCCATCCGGGTCCCACCGACATTCTTTATAACCCTCTCCAAAACCATTTCGAAATATGTATGGCAAAACAAAACTCTGAAACTCTCACTCCAAACACTCACCGCACATAAGTCGGACGGAGGAATGGCACTTCCGCACATGAAGAAATACTACGAGGCTGCACAACAGTGGGTCCTACACGAATGGATCACGGATGACTCCGAAAAGTGGTGGGCGGCACAGGACAGAGCACACAAGGCAAATGCTGGAGGGGAAGTTACGTACCCCACTCGCACAGGGCCAATCGTATGTGAAACTTCCCACGAACCCCAGGAATACACGTACCCCACTCGCATAGGGCCCTTTCGCGTGTAAAACTTCCCGCGAACAGCAGTAATACACGTACCCCACTCGCACAGGGCCTATCGCGTTTGAAACTTCCTGCGAACCCCACGAATACACGTACCCCACTCGCACAGAGCCCTTTCGCGTGTAAAACTTCCCGCGAACGCCAGTAATACACGTACCCCACTTGCACAGGGCCTATCGCGTGTGAAACTTCCCACGAACCCCAGTAATACACGTTCCCCGCTTGCCGTGCTGGTACAGGGTTAGCGCAGCCCTTTGCGCTGGATTGGGGATTTTGATGGCTTTTCCCTGTGCGAGGGGCGTTCTTGGGGGCGTAACTGGCGCTGCTGGAGGGTCGCTGCGCCACTGTGCGCCATGGCTGGTTTTGGTAGCTAAAATCCATGAATACGCTGTGCGCGGAAATGGATTTTAGCGCACGCGGCTGACGCAGAGATTTGCACACGCACACTGTGCGCCAGCCGCGTGCGCCACTTGTGCGCTAAATTCTATTAATTACCCCCACAGTCTTTAAGGAAGGCAGGAGCTACGTAGCATTATCACGCTTACGTACACTTGCTGGTCTATTGCTAATGAACTTTGATGCAAGTAAAGTCAAAGTTGATATTTCTTGCATTCTAGAATACAATAGACTGCGTTCACTGTACACCCCTCATCTGAAACAATATCCTGTTCCAGATAAAGTAAAACGTCGTAAAAGAAAACTAAATGAAACAGAAATGCAACAGAATCCAACAGCAAATTCCTCAAAGAAAAGAAAAGAAGCTAAAGTTTCAGCAATTACCGCAAACAAAGAAGAACCTATTAGGGAATGTAAACCAGGACGTCGGCAAAGAAGGAACAGAAATTCCAAAAAATGCACTCAGATGCAGAACTAGCTGGTCCATTCAAATTTGCAAATGAAAGTGGGGTACGTTGCTATGCAAATGTAGCAATGAACATTCTATTTCAATTGCCACCAAATGTTAACAATATTTACTTGCACAGTACAGACCAATTGTGTTTGCAAATGTTAGTGCTTCATAGAAATGCAACAAGTAATCCTGACAACGCATAGGCCGATTCATGGAATTAATGTGTGCTGAAAATTCCCACGCAAGCGTGCGAAACCGTGCAAATCGCTGTGCAAGTGCGAAAATCGCAGTAAAAGTGCGAAAATCGCAGCGAAACCCAAGCACATCGATTCATGGAAGTACACGCGCGAGTAAAATCTGGGATGTGCGCTGAAAATCTGCGTGGCGCACGCCGGCGCACAGGTCATCTAATGGCGTGCGCTACGGCCACAGCGAAAACGCACATAGCGCGGCGCACATAACAAAAGTAGGCATAACACGGGGCGTGACACGCGGAATGTGGAGCAACTCGTGAAAATGTGGGTGTCACGGGGGAAGTACAGGTGGCAAGTGCGCGGAACGCCCACACACTCGCCTACAACACGTATTCATGGAATCGAAAAGGGAAAAACAGTGCACGGGCAAAGACGTGCACAGGCCTAAACACGTTCGCCACACGAAGGCAGGCGGTAGTGTCCCTGCGTGTGAAAAAAATGTGCGCCAAAATGTGCGCTAACAAAAAGCACGTATATACAGCTCTGATGAATGTCCCATACTGTGGCCCTCTAGTACAAATTACGTGCAAAGGGGTAGGCAACAAACACCGACACCCACTGTGTCAAAAATAGCGTGTGCGTGTATTTCGGGGGTGCATGGGAAGTTTCACACGTGATTGGCCTTGGGCGAGCGGGGTACGTGTAAATCTGGGGTTCGTGTGAAGTTTCACACGCGATAGGCCCTGTGCGAGTGGGGTGTGTGTATTCCTGGGGTTCGCGTGAAGTTTCACACGCGATTGTCCTGGGTACGTGTAAATCTGGGGTTCGCGGGAAGTCTCACACGCAATTTCAGCAGGATACATGTATTTCGGGGGTGCCGTGGAGTCCTACACCTCAATTGGCAGTGTGGGTCCTCCCAGGTGTTCGCTCTAACCCTCCACGGCCCCTGCAGGCAGCCCACACCACAGGGGACTACCCTGCACCCCTGGTCAAGTCTCGCAGGCAGCCCATCCACCATAAGCATGCCCTCAAGGCAAGCCACATGTCAGCTTGCACTACTGATCACCAACGCATGACCCGCTCCACCCCTACCCCCAGCACTGAGGGGCACCTGCCAGCAGGCCCCCACTCATGTCCCCTTGCACCCCCACCACCCAGCAGTGCAGGGCACCTGCCAGTAGGCCCCCACTCATGTCCACCAACACCCCCATCCCCCAGCACTGAGGGGCACCTACCAGCAGGCCCCCAATCATGTCCCACTCATGTCCCCTTGCACCCCAAGCAGTGCAGGGCACCTGCCAGCAGGCCCCCACTCATGTCACCTTACACCCCCACACCCCAGCACTGAGGGGCACCTGCCAACAGGCCCCCACTCATTTCCCACTCATGTCCCCCAGCACCCCCACCCCCCAGCAGTGCAGGGCACCTGCCAGCAGTCACCCACTCATGCCCCACTCATGTCCCCTTGCACCCCCACCCCCCAGCAGTGCAGGGCACCTGCCAGCAGGCCCCTACTCATGTCCCCTTGCACCCCAACCCCCCAGCACTGAGGGGCACCTGCCAGCAGGCCCCCACTCATGTCCCCCTGCACTCCCACCCCCCAGCAGTGCGGGGCACCTGCCAGAAGGCCCCCACTCATGTCCCACTCATGTCCCCCAGCACCCCCACCCCCACCCAGCAGGCCCCCACTCATGTCCCCCAGCACCCCCACCCCCCAGCAGTGAGGGGTACCTGCCAGCGGACCCCCACTCATGTCCCACTCATGTCCCCCTGTACCCCCACCCCCCAGCAGTGCGGGACACCTGCCAGCAGGCCCCCACTCATGTCCCACACATGCCCCCTTGCACCCCCACCCCCAAGCAGTGCAGGGCACCTGCCAGCAGGCCCCCACTCATGTCCCCTTGCACCCCCACCCCCCAGCAGTGCAGGGCACCTGCCAGCAGGTCCCCACTCATGTCCCCAGCACCCCCACCCCAAGCACTGAGGGGCACCTGCCAGCAGGCCCCCACTCATGTCCCACTCATGTCCCCCAGTACCCCCACACCCCAGCAGTGCAGGGCACCTGCCAGCAGGTCCCCACTCATGTCCCCCAGTACCCCCACCCCCCAGCAGTGAAATGGCGATCTCATGACACAAAGCAAAAGTCAACTATGTACATCAACACACGTCCGCCACACGAAGGCAGGTGGTAGCGTCCCTGCGCATTAAAAAAATGTGAGCTAACAAAAAGCACGTATATACAGCTCTGATGAATGTCCCATACTGTGGCCCGCTAGGACAAATGACGTGCAAAGGGGTACGCGACAAACACGGACACCCGTGTTAGGGAGAATTCTCTGTTTAGGCTGAATTTCCTAACCTAGTGAGTAGCCCAGCAGCTTTGCTGGATTTCTGGAGTTTGTTTTTTTCCATCCTGCCAAGAGTGAGACTCTTTTTCTCCCACTCTTGGACATGAATGTGGTTAATTCCTTTGAATGTCAATGTGTTCTATGGGCTATGGGGTCTTTTACTCCATAGGGTCTCATATGTTTTTCTATGTGTGTTACACTGCACCCTCCATGCCGTAACACTGGGGCGTCCTAGAGGATCCCCACCATAGACTCCATACCCTGGGACCGACTACTGTCTCCCAGGGCATGTAAAGTCACCATTGGCTTTACTAGACCTAAATTTACTAACAGAACTAGTACAAACCATCCTATTGTGGACGTAGTAGTAGGGGTAATTCGATTACCCCTGGGTCTGTTATTCGAGGGGGCACTGTCCCGTCCCCCCTCATCGAGTTTTGGCTGGTGGCAGTGGAAACTACTTTTTATATTCGACCCCGAATATAACCCTATGGGATTCTTACCATTGTTGGAGGTTAATACTTTTTCTCATTAATCTCTAACATACCACCGGTTTATTTATCTTAAATAAATCTATCGGTTGGTATTTTCTGCCAGAACTCGGTTTTTAAAATGGCGTCTGTGTTCGTCTCTGTGACTCCTAAACCAAAGGTTGAGCCCTTTGTTCCACTTTTGGCGGGCTTCTGCACAAAGGCCCTCCAAAGTGGTGCCATTCTGTCTGGGTACCACAGGGGGTGTGGGAGGAGGTTTAGGCACCCTGGACTGAGTTGCCTTGCCAACTCAAGTCGCACTATGGTGTGATTGGCCCAAGTGATGAGCCACCCCACTCACCACTTAGCGTGTTTTGATTGACAGCTAGGCTGAATGAATGGGGGTTTTCTGCATAAAAGCAGGGCTTTTGGGACTGGATCTTCAGAAGTCGCCACAGGACATAAGAATCCGACGAGGGTAAAGCTGAGCCGACCTGCAACGACGACACCTCCGGTGGAGCCCTGATGAACCGACTCACCACTTCCCAACGGCAGAGGAGATCTCCCGGCTGGAGAGTCTTCTTCCCCTGACTGGTGGGAACAACCAGTCCCCTTTGCTTTTTCTTCGCTTCCAGGGCGTAGTGGTCGAATTGCCCTTGCTGAGCATCCCGGAAACCAGATAGCCACTAACCCATACCGCGACCAAAAGGTGGTGCCTTGTGATGGAGCACTCCGCAGCTGGTCTCTTCCCTAGTGGTGCAACGATCTTCAACTTTCCTTCGACGACGAGAGCATCTCTTCTCTTGGCAGAGCCCCGACTTGCATCCACCACCAGGAACAACTGCCCCCGCCGGAGCTGTCTCTCCACATACAAGGTACCGTGCCCGCCTGGCTTCCCTTGTGTCGGTTAGCGTGAGGTGTCTTAATCCTCGCCTCTCCATTGGGTCGCCTCCAAGCCTTCTTAACTTTCTGTTCTGAACTGGTCCAATCTTTCTGTGACAATTTGCACCAAAGACTCGAAGTGCATTTCCACTGTGATACTTTTTGGGACATATCGCCTTGCCTCTCTCCGAGTGGGCCTGGCCTCTGAACTTTGCGATCTACAGTAGACCCTGCCTTACTTGCCTTGCATTTGTTCGTAAAAGTGTTGGTACCGAGTTGATTTCATACCCTGCCTTTTCTCTCCCATCCTAACGAATACTAGAGTGCCATCTAGGTTAAAGCATTCACCTCTGTCTGCAAATAAGTGGTGCTGTTGAACCTAGACTTGTCGAACTATTGTTAGGGGGATTGAGTTACTTATAGTAATTGTAATTGAAGTTGTTTGCCGTATTAGTGGCAGTGTGTTTTTCATAGATGTGTTTTTATAAATAAATAACTATATAACTTTACACCGAAGCTCTGTTCCGTGTTTGCTTGTTCTACTGTGTAAATTGCCCTATTTTGTATATTTTGTATACTCCACATACTGCCTAACTCTTCTTGAGGGAAGTCTGACTGCTCAGCCACAGCTACCAAGTGAATCTGTGTGGTACAGACTGCTACCAAGTGGGTTTACTGCCAAACACCTGTAGTCCTAAATCTTTTGCAGTGGTCCCAGAGGGAACTGCACAGGTTTCGGCCTAACAACCTGCTGTGTCAAAAATAGCGTGTGGAGTATTTTGGGGTGCGCGGGAAGTTTTCACACGCAATTGGGCCTGGGCGAGCGGGTACGTGTATTTCAGGGGCTCGTGGGAAGCTTTACACGCGATTGGGCCTGGGCGAGCGGGGCACGTGTATTTCAGGGGCTCGTGGGAAGTTTTACACGCGATTGGGCCTGGGCGAGCGGGGTGCGTGTATAAATGGGGTGGGCGGGGAAGTACAGGAGGCAAGTGTGCGGAACAGCCACACGCTCGCCTACAACACGTATTAATGGAATTGAACGGGGCTAACGCGTGTGCCAAAAAAGACGCGCCAATCTGGAAAGACGTACACCTGCTGGAAGCAGGCGTACGTCGACCCGCGTAGCATAAAAGTGCACGCAAACAACAAACAAGCTCAGACGCCAGGATGAATATACCATTCCTAGCAGCAGTGGCCGTGGGATACCCCAAAGGAGGAGGAGGAGGATAGTCAGGGCCAGAATATTTACACCCAGAACAAGCCTTTTTGGGATGCCTGATGACCAGGTGTATGGGAGGTACAGGTTTCCACCTCACATAATACTTGACCTGCTCAGTGAGTGGGAGGATGACCTCACGTCACCCACCCTGTGCTCCCAAGCACTCAGCCCCCTGCAGAAGGTCCTCAATGTACTGCACTTCTTGGCCACTGGATCATTTCAATGGACAACTGCTATAGTGGGGGGAGTGTCAACCGCAAGCACTGGCATTCCATCAACGTGCAGGTAGTATGTGATGCCAAGGGAATCATCACCTCAGTATATGCCAAATATCCAGGGTCCACCCACGACAGTTTCATTTACAGAATGTCAACCCTAAACTGGGACCTAGAAGCTGGGCGGCATGGTGATACATGGCTGCTCGGCGAGTATAAATGCCACAGCACATGCATGCATGTCAGATACTGAGCAATGTCACAACCCCACTCATGATACCCATCACCACCTCCACAGGGGACAGTGCCTACCCTCTGAGCACCCACATGATGACGCCAATTCGGAACACCACCACGCCACCCGAGGTAAGATACAACACAGCCCATATTGCAACCCGGGACATAGTGGAGCGCACATTCGGAGTGCTTTCGCTCCCTTGATCATTCTGGCGGGCAGCTGTTATACGCTCCCCCAGTAGTGTGCAGGATCATAGTGGCAGCATGTGTCCTGCACAACGTTGCAACACGCCAGGGCCTGCCGGTGGACATGGTGGTGCCCCCACATCCCCAACCGCAAGCACGGCCGCTGCGCATGGGAGGGGAAAGGGCACGGGGTGAGGCAGCCGTACACAGCTGGTGGATAATTACTTCACCTAAAATAACACCCCTGTGTAGTGCACACAGCCCTGGCACATGCCAGCTGACAATCAATGATGATGACATAAGGGACAGTCAACTGTCACAACCATACCAGCCTGAGATTGGTCACCTGGAAGTGTTGCATTGTGTGCCCTACCTACACAAACACCACCAATGCTGTGTCATCAAAAGACACACTTCTATGCTGCAAAAATCATTACCCCCTTGCAAAATACAACATGACAACAGTGCCATGTCACCCAACCCCTCCCCAGCACCGCCACCCAACACACCATGGCATGTCATGCTATGTGAGAGCAAACAAAGCAATCCCAAGTGTCAAAGTACAGTGTCCTCATGGAAACTGCCCACACACAATATGCTCCCAGTAATGTACAACTAACAACAAACATGACCAAATACTTACCAACAATTCAATGCAGCTACACAACCTCAAACATAGCATAAACATGACAGTACTAAGTTAAAGTAGTGGTAGTCTTACAACCTGATCATGCCAGCACATCGGACACTTCCAACTGTACAGTGCTTCTGCCACGCAAATGTCCAAGTGCACTGCTTACAACATGAACTCCATCTCCAAAGTAGACGGCCTTATGAAGACATGAGGAATTAACCTGAAAATTAGGCGAGAGACATGGATGCACAAGCATATAGCAATACACAATGCAGTGTACAATTCAACAACAATATCCACTAGGAATGTATACACAGTATTGACTAAAGACTGCCCACAAAGCTCATGGGAGTCCTACGTCACCGTGTAAGTCAATGTCACTTGGGCACACCCTTTGCAAGCCCATGGAAACGGGAAGCAGGAGGAGTGTGTGTCTCACGAAGCCAAGCATCTAACCCAAACTCAGGACAAGCCTGCATGTGCCCAGCCGGAATACAGTGGATGCCCACTGCAAAAATAAATAAATAAATAATCTAAAATTAAAAATCAAAAATTGCCACGTGGGGGCCGGGGGAGGGGGGCACCCAGGAGGTCCGAGGACAGGGTGCGCACCAACACCCACCTGTGTGGATGTTGGGAAAAAAAAATACCTCCATGGGCTCATGGCCTGCACGGCTATGCCAATGTGGGAGAACTGCTGCTGTCGCTATCATCACCCTCTGTTGCTGCCACAGGAGGTGGTGCTGCCACAGCAGGTGGTGGTGCAATGGGAGGCAGCCCACGCAAAGCCCTGGTACCTCCATGGCAGCAAGCATGCGGGTGTGGAAGGTCTCGTTTTGGAGGATTATAGTGCGGAGATCCCCATGCAGCACCTGACGTGATGCACGGATCCCCTCCCGAGTTGCCTGCATTTCAGCTGAGAGCAAACGTGTGAGCTGCTCCAGTCTCTGTTCTGTCCTCAAGTTAGTGGAAGCCTCAAGGTCAACAAGAGTATCCCTGAGGTGATGGAGTTCTACTCTCAGGGCTTCCCTGGGGCCGTGGGACTCTATTGATATTGATTGGCGTAGAGTCTCCAGTGCCGCCCGTCTGTCCCTGTTGGACGCCAACATGTCCTCCCTGTGTGATTGGCAAATGGAGTCTGTTGCCTGCTGTAGCAGCCCCATCTGCCTGTCAGGGGGGACAATGGAAGTGGCTACCCTCTCCATTGCTTGAGCCATCATCTCAACTGATGCTGCCTGTTGGGTTGCCATACCATAAATGGATTGTTCCCATGCGGTATTGCCTGGTGGCGTACGGCCACCGCGTCGGCGAGCACCACACCTGTTTGGGGCAAGGCGATCTCCGCCTTGCTGTGCCGGCGCTGCCTGAGGCTAAAGGACTGCATTCCCCCTCTGATCTGCTGGCCCAGGAACAGGATCAGATGTTGTGGAGTGTGACCCTGCATCCGTAACCACCAAAGGCAGACTTACCAACACTCACATCCCCATAGAGGGTTCTACCCCTGGTACAAGTGGGTTGGACAGAACAGAATCCCTGCCAAAAACACTTACCTGCGACGCCACATAGGTCTCATCATCAGAATCTATACCTGAATAGAGGTCTGGGGAGGTGCACCCAGAGGCACCCCTTGATAGAATGTTCTGCAGCAAGATTGGGTTCTCACCCACCACCACACCACGTCCCCCATCTCTCGTGCCTGTGATTCCTCCTGGGTCTGCACCATCTCCTCAACCTCAACAGCATCAAGTGCGTCATCCCCTGCAAATGCATGAAAGACAAAAAATGGAAACAAGCATTAGCACCATAGCACACAAATAGGCCTGACAAGCTACAGAACCGCTCCATGATTTACACAATTTACACATGTCCCTCCCACATGACTATAATCCTCCCATGCATGCACTGTCACTGAGTTTGAAGGGGAACCAAAAGGCAGACACTGATGATGCCTACATGGAAGAGCAACACATTTGCTGCATGCTGGGTAGCACTGCCATCACACATTGGCCTGTGAGTGGCATGTCCAATACACATACATGACACATGCCATCACACAGATGGCATGTACCATAGCCATGGTACATTGCACAAGTACATCCATATGTCAGTGAATGAATACTGTCAGCCATCCATGTGAGATGGACATGATGAGATGAAAAATGCTACATAGTGTGACAAAATAGGCATGTGCCACACACTACAACACATCCGGTGTGCACAAATACAGTGATTGCAGGCCGATGTATACATCAATGGTTTGTCACTTCAACATGACAGGAAACAACCATCATATTCCACATTCAAACAGGCCCCAAAAATTCATGTGATCAGGCCAATACTCAATTAGCCTGAATGGTCAAATCATTAATCTAACAAGGTAACACATGTGGTCCAATGTGGGGTTCATCAATGACAGAAGCATGTCACAAATGTGACAATAGGGGTGAGGAATGTGTAGCCAAAGTAGGAGAATTGAAACAATCAGCCTGAACGAACACTGAAAAATAGAAACAATGTTTTTGCAAGATGCCACTTCAAGGGCAACTGTCGTAATGTTGAGCCAAATTACTAATGTGGGCAGAAGGGATACTGTCACACCCAAATCCCAGGCCGCTGAATGTTTTGGATGAAGCACATGGGTGACCCATATCACTCAGGCACACCCACCCTCACCTGGCACTCAATCAGAACCCGTCACCCAAACAACATACACATGCATTACACACACATGCATGGGCACTCACCGGACAATGCTTCATAATCAGGTAGTCCTCCCACACCTTGGATCTCTTCCTCTGTGATGAAGGCCCCAGCAACAGACTCATGTTCAGTGAGTTTGTTGTCCTCTTGTGGAGACCCACCGCCAGTCACCAGAATAGCAGCATGATTTGAGGCCAGCTTCTTCTTTGCTCTACGTTTTAGGTCATTCCACTGCTTGTAGCAATCATCAGCTGAGTGCCTCACAAATCCAAGGGCACTTATGTGGTTGGCGATGGTCTGCCAGTGTGCCTTACGTTTACGGTGGTCTTGCACCTTGCAGTCACCAACATTTCGTGGCTATGTACAGACACATAGCGCACAAGTGCATCAAGTTCTGCGTCATTAAAGCAAGGCTTCCTTGACGTGCCAGAGTGTGTAGCCGTGTCTGGGGTCTCAGCCTGTCGTGCCAGAGCACCCTTCTTCCTCTTCTTTAAAGGTGGAGCAGAGCCAGAGTGACTTACGCCGCTCTGGTAAGTAGGGGCAGAATCACCGGTGGACTGGGTAGTAGGAGTGTGGGAATGCACAATGACCATAGTTCTTGATGCAGGCATTGGTTGCTGGGTAATGTTGGCAGGGGGAACGTCAGTTTGATGGACTGGGGCTGACACTGTCCTGGCTGGGAGAGTCAGAGCTGGGACGGATGGAGCTGCAGCTGCCCCTGCAGCCTCCCCACCCTGCATACTTGGGGCAGCAGATGACATAGCTGCCCCAGAAACACATGGATTGGTGACAACAACTTGCACCGCCACACGTGGCCTAGACTTGCTGACCTGGAAGTCAGCCAGGGAGTCATCCTGTGCCAGGTCAGGTGCCACAATGGGCTGGTCCAACAGGGGCTGAGGTTGGATGGTGTCAGCCACGTTTCCCTCAACCATGGGGGGGGCATGGGTGTCCCTGATTGTTCTTCCACACATGGGGGCATAGGGGCACCCTGCACATCCCGGCCACGTCCCCTACCACGCCCACCACGCCCACCTTTTGAGGGTCGGCCACCTTTACCTCCCTTACCGCTTGGTCGCCTCCCAGCCATGGCACTGATGTTGTTGTGCATTTGGGAGTTGCAGTAAACTATTGTCCTGGGCAATTGGGGGTCAAAGGGGTAGGATACAAGATGGAATACGTACCCTAGTGCTCTAACAAGGCTGTCTGTGACCCCTGGGGGAAGATGATGGGTCACGCAACGCACAGGCAGCCCAATATCAAAAATAAACGTGCACGCAACCCCTCGTAGACCACGTGCGTGAAAAAATGAACTCGCACTACGCTGTGGCACCCAGAAACACAAAAATAAGTGTACACATAATACACGCAGCCTACAATGACCTCTGAAGGCGAACGCGACACACGGGGCAAGCACAGTTGCTAAGTACTGCGGAACTCACCGTCTGCCTGGAAAAAGAACGTGAAAAATACGCGCGTGTGCGCATTGGCAACACCCCGCCAAAAGAAGATTTGTACGTTGTCTGAGGAGACAGGACAAAAGGAGAAGTGAACTCTGTTTGAGGAAACAGGCCCAACAAAAAATCAGAAAAGAGCTGTCAGAGGTAACAGGGAGTACGAACTAGAAACGATGTGAAGTAATCGCGTGTGAACCGACAAGAAGTACAGATTTCACCCACTCGCTCTCCACGAAAAGCACGCACAAGGAAATGGCGCCCTACACGCAGCTTTTAAACCGGCCCACACATACACGTCAGATACGCGTGTAGGTGGGCGCTTTCCTCCAATTACACGCGATGACACTCGGACGTGCAGTTTTTCCACGTGTGCTCTGTCATCACGTGCTATCAGGGAAACGCCCGCGTGCGTAATGTAACTTACGCGCCTACGTGCTAAGGGCCTTTGGTCCAATGGAATCGCGTGCGTGCGCTTACGTACTCAGGCCCTTTCCTCGAATTTCACGCTGACGTGCAATTTTTTCACGTGCCAAATCACTCCGTATCAAACTGGCCACGCAAAAACACACAGAAGACCACGCTCCTGCCCTGAAGGCCATTTTCCTGCCCCCAAGAGCGCCGAGCACGCTCCCACCTGCCATCTGATGCTGCCTGATGCCCACGTGCCCTGCTATTTGCTGCCTGCACATTAGCCATCTGCAGGGGTGCAGTTGCTGTGTCCACCCCTGCTGGAACTGAAGACTTCTGACTGGGATACCATCTCTCCACAGCCCAGCCCCAGGACCCAGTTGCCCACCCACGCCTGCCTCTGGGGTTGCCATGTCGGGCACACCACCATCTGAGACCACTGGCAACCCCCAGCCAGAGAGGCAGAGGGCCACTAGCTTCACGGCCACCTTTACCTCCCTTACCGCTTGGTCGCCTCCCAGCCATGGCACTGATGTTGTTGTGCATTTGGGAGTTGCAGTAAACTATTGTCCTGGGCAATTGGGGGTCAAAGGGGTAGGATACAAGATGGAATACGTACCCTAGTGCTCTAACAAGGCTGTCTGTGACCCCTGGGGGAAGATGATGGGTCACGCAACGCACAGGCAGCCCAATATCAAAAATAAACGTGCACGCAACCCCTCGTAGACCACGTGCGTGAAAAAATGAACTCGCACTACGCTGTGGCACCCAGAAACACAAAAATAAGTGTACACATAATACACGCAGCCTACAATGACCTCTGAAGGCGAACGCGACACACGGGGCAAGCACAGTTGCTAAGTACTGCGGAACTCACCGTCTGCCTGGAAAAAGAATGTGAAAAATACGCGCGTGTGCGCATTGGCAACACCCCGCCAAAAGAAGATTTGTACGCTGTCTGAGGAGACAGGACAAAAGGAGAAGTGAACTCTGTTTGAGGAAACAGGCCCAACAAAAAATCAGAAAAGAGCTGTCAGAGGTAACAGGGAGTACGAACTAGAAACGATGTGAAGTAATCGCGTGTGAACCGACAAGAAGTACAGATTTCACCCACTCGCTCTCCACGAAAAGCACGCACAAGGAAATGGCGCCCTACACACAGCTTTTAAACCGGCCCACACGTACACGTCAGATACGCGTGTAGGTGGGCGCTTTCCTCCAATTACACGCGATGACACTCGGACGTGCAGTTTTTCCACGTGTGCTCTGTCATCACGTGCTATCAGGGAAACGCCCGCGTGCGTAATGTAACTTACGCGCCTACGTGCAAAGGGCCTTTGGTCCAATGGAATCGCGTGCGTGCGCTTACGCACTCAGGCCCTTTCCTCGAATTTCACGCTGACGTGCAATTTTTTCACGTGCCAAATCACTCTGTATCAAACTGGCCACGCAAAAACACACAGAAGACCACGCTCCTGCCCTGAAGGCCATTTTCCTGCCCCCAAGAGCGCCGAGCACGCTCCCACCTGCCATCTGATGCTGCCTGATGCCCACGTGCCCTGCTATTTGCTGCCTGCACATTAGCCATCTGCAGGGGTGTAGTTGCTGTGTCCACCCCTGCTGGAACTGAAGACTTCTGACTGGGATACCATCTCTCCACAGCCCAGCCCCAGGACCCAGTTGCCCACCCACGCCTGCCTCTGGGGTTGCCATGTCGGGCACACCACCATCTGAGACCACTGGCAACCCCCAGCCAGAGAGGCAGAGGGCCACTAGGTTCACTGCCACCGAGGTTGGTGTCCTGGTGGAGCAAGTCCTGGGGCAGTATGATGCCCTCTTTGGAAGTTCGCGCGCCGACAAGGAAGGACGGACTCGGATCTGGACGGACATCGTGACTGCCATCAACACGGAGGGGGTGGCAGTCCGAAAATTCCAACATGTCAAGAAGCGCTGGGAGGACTTCAGGTCCGGGACCTTCAACAAGGCCCGGCGCCTCTTGAAGGCAGCAGATGCTAAGGGGCGCCGGGGCCACCTGTCGGAACATCAAATGAGGGTCCTGGAATGCATATCCCCAGCGCTCAATGTCCAGGTCCTTGAGAGGCAGACCCGTCTGGAGTCGAGCGGTAAGTGTACATGCATACTGATTGTAAACTGTGCGTGTGGTGGTGTGCCAGTAGTGTGCAGGTTGCACATGTGGTTTTGTAGGGCCATGTCTGGATGTGTATGTACCGGGCCGTGAGGCTAACACATGCGAGTCCTCTCATGTGTGAGACACATGGATGGTGCATGTGTGTGTAAGCTTGCATGCCAAATGCAGATGTGTGAGCACACATGCTTGAATGACTGTGTATGTAAGTTGGCATGGTTGTGGTGTCACACATGGATGTAGGTTCTAGCTGCATGTATCTGCACCATGTACATGTGCATGTGTGTGTATTTCACAAGGGTGCAACAGTGATGCAACATGGATGCTTGGGACACTGATATGTAGAAGACTGATTGCCAGATGTGACATGGATGCCGATCTCATCACTGCGACAGTTGGTGGAGGTGTACACATGCATGTAAGTGTGGTGGCGTGTGTGCATCTCTAGTGCATTCCCTGTGTTTCATGTGATGTCTGGCTCACCTTTGGCTGCTCATGCTGCTGTATGTGTATGGATGGTGCTGGCTGTTGCCATATGGCTGTGGAATTGCTCATGTGTGTGAGCTGACATGCCATGTTTGTTGGGGATTGTGATGCCATGTCTGAAGTTTGACACTGCCACTCATGTGGAACTGTCATGTGTGTATCAGTCCATTGTACAGTGCCCTGATGCCTGTCTCCTATCTCTCCCTGTCTGCCGCATCAACTGATGAAGAGGGCGGACAGGGTGCTGTGGAGCCCAGCGGCAGGGATCGCACCGCCAGCCGGAGACTCAAGGCCCAGGTCCCCTCCCAGGTTGTGATCTCGTCGGGGAGTGAGGAGTCCGGTGCCGTGTCCCAGGCCGCAGCTGCCGAGGTTAGGTCCAAGAGGCGGAGGTCAGAGTTGGACTCCTCGGCAGCAGAAGGGGCAGCTGAGACCCCACAGGGTCCGACGGAGGAAGATGGCATGGAGTCATCCAGGTTGGTGGGGGGTTTGGTGGAGGAGGAGGCCATGCAAGGGACAGAGATGTGGTCTGGAGGTGGGGATTCCACTGGTGCTAGTGGTGCAGTACATGGGCAGGGACAGGAGGCAGCGCAGGCCACCGCAGAGGTGGCTGTGTGTAATCCTGTCCCCGATCTTGTCACTGCATCATCCCGCACCAGCAGGTCCAGACCCGTTCTCAGGGAAGGGATCGGCTTACACCAACTGGCCTTCCTCTCCCTGCAGATGTGGCTATCCGGCACCAGGTTGAGCCTTTCCTGGGTGGGGTGACGTTGCATCAACATGCCATGCAAGCTGACCTGCAGTCTTTTCATGAGGAGACTGCATGTCTTCTTGCATGGCTCGTTGACCACGTTGACCCACTGGGATTCCTCCGTTTTCTTGACCTTGTTCCGACCCCCTCCTCAACTGAACCCCCTATGCGCCAGTTGTCCTCCGTGCCATCTTCCCACCCATATGTCACCTGGGTGCCCTGTGGAGCTGCCTCTGACCCTGCGGCCAGGCTGGTGGAGGACACATCCCTGCCACAGTCGGGAGTTGGACGTCCAGCAGGGGTGGCCACCTCAACAACTGCACTCCGGCCGGAGGAGGATGTGCAGGCAGCAGGAGCCAGGGCCCAGGCAGAGGCACAGCAGCAGCAACAACAAGGTGGGAGCCATGATGGCTCGGGGCCTTCAACATCGGAGGGGCATGCATCGGCCAGAGGGCAGGAGGACCCAGGATGGGAAGTGTCTTCCATGTGGCAGCGGTTGGGCCATGCTATAGATGTGGAGGGGCAGCGGTCGGAAGAGGCATGGCTCACAATGGTCAGGGCGGAGAACTCCATGCATAGGGCCCTGAGGCGGGCCGAGTGCCTCGAAGCCATTTGCAGGGACCTGGAGGTCCAGATGCCATCGTCCCTGCGAACCCTCAGGGCCATGGAAGAGGACCACCTCCGGGACATCGAGCAGGAGTTTGATGATGCCCTGGCCCGGGAAATCGGAAAATGAGCCATTGGACTAGCCCGCTGCCATTGTAAATAGTTATATAGTGTTAGGTTTCTTTTTGTTTTTCTTTTCATTTGGGGCGCTTGGACAATGCCCCACCTTTTTGTATATAGTTGTTCATTATGTAGGGTTTTTGTAGGTTTCCTTTCAATGGTTGGGCTCATGGACCCTGGATTTGTACTTTGTATATAGTTCCACAATGGATTTCATTTCATTTGCCTTTTTTTTTAAGCATGGATCAATGGATTTTTCTTTTTTTTCACTTTGGATTTGATTTGACGGACAGACTCTTTGGCCCCATTTCCTTTTGGATTGATTTTTATTCTGGTTTTACACATCTTCTTTTTCATATTTTAGACATGCAGCTTTTTATTTATTATTTACATTATTGTGGGATTTCATTTCATTCACTTGCTTTTGTGTCTTATACATTTTTATTTGATACTTCATTGTGTGGTATGCTTTCCTTGGTTTCCTGCATGTCACAATGCATGTTTTCTCATTCACTTGCACCCATTGTGTGTGTGTGATGGACGTGTATGTGCATAATTGCCATTTGGGATGTTTCATGTGATGGGGATTTCAATGTAGGGTGTATGTAATACTTGGTTGTGTGTTTCGACTGGGGTGGCGTGGGGTGGGATTTGGGTGGTCATTAGGCCCATGATTGTGGATCGTGATGACATGTTGTGGGGGACATGAGTGGGGGCCTGCTGGCAGGTGCCCCGCACTGATGGGGGTGGGGGTGCAAGGGGACATGAGTGGAACATGAGTGGGGGCCTGCTGGCAGGTGCCCCGCACTGCTGGGGGGTGGGGGTGCAGGGGGACATGAGTGGGACATGAGTGGGGGTCTGCTGGCAGGTGCCCTGCACTGCTGGGGGGTGGGTGTGCAAGGGGACATCAGTTGGTGATCAGTGGTGCAAGCGGACAGGTGGATTGGTTGGGGTGCATGCCCATGGTGGATGGGCTGCCTGCGGGACATGACCAGGGGTGCGGGGTAGACCCCTGTGGTGTGGTCTACCTGCAGGGGCCGTGGAGGGTGTAGAGGGAATAGCTGGGAGGACCCACACTGCCAATTCACATGTAGGACTCCCCGCGCAGCCCCGAAATTCACGTACCCCGCTCTGACAGCAAAATCGCGTGTGAAACTTCCTGCGAACCCCAGTAATATACGTACCCCACTCGCACAGGGCCTATCGCGTGTGAAACTTCACGCGAACCCCAGGAATACACGTACCCCACTCGCACAGGGCCTATCGAGTGTGAAACTTCACGCGAACCCCAGGAATACACGTACCCCACCCGCACAAGGCCTATCGCATGTGAAACTTCACGCGAACTCCAGGAATACACGTACCCCACTCACACAGGGCCTATCGCGTGTGAAACTTCACGTGAACCCCAGGAATACACGTACCCCACTCGCACAGGGCCTATCGCGTGTGAAATTTCATGCGAACCCCAGGAATACACGTACCTCACTCGCACAGGGCCTATCACATGTGAAACTTCATGCGAACCCCAGGAATACACGTACCCCACTCTCACAGGGCCTATCACGTGTGAAACTTCACGCGAACCCCAGGAATATTGGCCCTGTGTGAGCGAGCGGGGTACGTGTAGTTCTGGGGTACAGCGTGAAGTTTTACACACGAAAGGGCCCTGTTGAGCGGAGTACGTGTATTCATGGGGTTCGCGGGAAGGTTCACCTGCGATTTCAGAAGGGTACGTGTATTCCTCGGGTTCGCGTGAAGTTTCACCCACGATTTCAGCAGGGTATGTGTATTACGGGGTTCGCGTGAAGTTTCACATGCGAAAGGGCAACGCCCATGCACAATACGTCACAGACATGCTTACGCGCTAAGGCCCTTTGGTCCAATGATATCGCGTACATGTGCTGACACGCTTACGCGCTAAGGGCCTTTCCTCGAATTACACGCTGACGTGCAAGATTTTCATGTGCCAAATCACTCCGTATCAAGCTGGCCATGCGTACACACACGGAAGACCATGCTCCTGCCCTGAAGGCCATTTTCCTGCCCCCAACAGCTCCGAGCACACTCCCACCAGCCATCTGCTGCTGCCTGCCTGCCTGCTGCCCACGTGCCCTGCTACTTGGTGCCTGCACGTCAGCCATCTGCAGGGGTCCAGTTGCTGTGTCCACCCCTGCTGGAACAGAAGACTCCCGACTGGGATTCCATCGCTCCACAGCCCAGCCCCAGGACCCAGTTGCCCACCCACACCTGCCTCTGGGGTTGCCATGTCAGGCACATCTCCATCTGGCACCACTGGCAACCCCCAGCCAGAGAGGCAGAGGGCCACCAGCTTCACTGCCACCGAAGTTAGTGTCCTGGTGGAGCATGTCCTGGTGCAGTATGATGCCCTCTTTGGAACAAGACGCGCCAACAAGGAAGGACGGGAGAGGATCTGAGATGACGCAGTGGTTGCCATCAACGCGGAGGGGGTGGCAACCTGCAACTACCAACATGTCAAGAAGCACTGGGAGGACTTCAGGCCCAGGACCCTCGGCACGGCTCCTCGCGGAGGGGGGCCGGGTCAGCCTGAGAAACATCCAGATGAGGGTCCTGGAACGCATAGGCCCAGCGCTCCACACCCAGATCTTTCGGAGGCAGACCCGTCTGGAGTTGAGCGGTAAGTGGCCAAGCATTGCTGTGTGAGACAGGGCATGTTGCAGTGTGCTGGTAGTCCGATACTTGCCTGTATGTGTGACATAGGCCATGTATGGATCTGTGTGTGCAGGGACATCATGGTCATGCATGTGAGACCAGTTATGTGTGAACCACATGGTAGGTGCATGTGTTTTAATGCAACATGGGGACCTCTATGCAGAATGCACAACTGAAAGCATGGCAGTCTCTGTTCCTGGACATGGATGGGGGGTGAGGAATGGGTGCTGATGTCATGTACATGTATGGTGCACGTGTGTGTGTGTGTTTGTGCACCAGAGAAGTGTGTGTTTGACTTTGAAACGCCATGGATGCATGTGACTTTGAAGGCAACATCTTGGTGTACAGGGGCCCTTGTACATGTGTGTTGATGTTGATTACAGGTGCTGGGAGTGTTTCTACATGTGTGTTGCATGCATTGACCCATGTGTTGTGGAAGGACAGGATGGAAGTGACATTTGACAGTGCCACTCATGTGTTATTGCTTCCTGTTTAGAGAATTTTGTGCTGTTCCCTGATGCCTGTGTTCTATGTCTCCCTCTAGGCAGCGTCAAGTGAAGAAGAGGGCGGAGACGGCGCTGTGGAGCCAAGCGGCGGGGATGCCTCCACCGGGTGGCGACGCAAGGCTCAGCCACCCTCCCAGGAATTACCATCATCCAGAGCGAGGGGGCTGGTGCCACGTCTGCCACAATGGCTGTGGCAGAAGGGCCGGGTGAGCCCCCACAGGGACTTCCTATGGCAGAAGACGGTGCGGAGACATCCAGGTTGGTGGTCTCCACAGAGGAGGAGGAGCCCGCTACTGAGCCGCACATGGGGCCTGGTGGGGGCAGTTCCACTGGTGCAAGTGGTACAGTCCAGGGCCAGGGCCAGGAGGCAGCAGAGGTCACCGTGGAGGGGCCTGTGCATGTCGCTGTCCTTGACCCTGTGACTGCACCATCATGCACCAGCAGGGAGGCCCTGTCCCAGGCCCATCCACAGGTAGGTCGAGAGTGCCATGTCACCTGCCTCACCACTACCTGCAGGCGAGGGGTCCCGCGACCGTATGGGATCCGTCCTGGTGGGTGTCATATTGCGCACACGTGACATTCGTGATGACGTGTGTTGTTCCTGGGCGGAGAATGCACGCCATCACGAAGATCAGCGTCGTGACGTGGCACTGCTGGGAGGCGCCCTGGTCGGTGGGTTCCTACATGTGATGCGCACTCTGGCGGACCTCTCCTCTGTGGACGCTATGCGCCGGTCGTTCTCCACATCGTCTTCCGGCCCAGATTCCACCAGGGCCCATTGTGGACCTGGCCTGACCAACACAGCCAGCTTGGTGGAGATCCCATCCGTGCCACAGTCGGGAGTTGGCGGTCCAGCAGGGGTGTACACCACAACTGGAGACCAGCAGATGGAGGATGTGCAGGCACCATTGGACAGGGCACATGGACAGCAGCAGCAGCAGGAGCAAGCTGTAGGTGGGAGCAATGATGGCTGAGGGCCATCAACATCGGAGGGGCAGACATCGGCCATAGGGCAGGAGGACCCAGGAATGGGAGTGTCTTCCGTGTGGCTGCGGTTGGGCCAGCAGATAGCTGCAGAGCGGCGGCGGGCGGAAGAGGCACGGCTCACGATGGTTAGGGCGGAGAACTCCATGCGTCGGGCGTTGAGGCGGGCAGTGTGCCTCGAGGCAATTCGCAGGGAGTTGGAACAGGCCACGAGTGCCTCCCTGCGAGACCTCAGGGCCAGTGCAGAGGCCTGCCTCCAGGACATCGACATGGAGTTCGATGATGCCCTGGCCCGGGACACCACAGAGTGAGCCGCTGGACTTGCCCGCCGCCATTGTATATAGTTAGATAGTTTTAGGTTTCCTTTTGTTTTTTCTTTATTTTGGTTGCGCTTGGACAATGCAACACGTTTCTGTATATAGTTTTTTATTAGGTAGTATTTTTGATAGGTTTCATTTCTTCAGTTGGGTCATGGACCCTGGATAGTTCATCTGTATATAGTTCACCATTGGATTCTTCTCTTCTTTTTTATTTCACCATGGAGCAATGGTTTTCACTTTTCTTTTTTCCCTTGGATTTGCTTTGTTGGACTGTGACTTTGGACACCATTTCCTTTGGATTTCTTTGGATTATGATTTCTTGTTTTTCAGTTTTTAAGGGACATGCAGATTTTCTTTTTTTTATTACCATTGTTGTTTGATTTTCATTACATTCATGTTGTGTTTAATACATTTTTTTCTTCATACTTCAATGTGTGGTATTATCTTATTGGTTTCATGCATGTCATGATATGGGTTTTCACATTCACTTGCAACCATTGTGTGTGTGTGACGGACATGTGTTCATTTACATACTTGCCATTGGGGTTGTGTCATGTAATTGCCTTTTCTTTGTGGGTGGATGCAATACTTGGTTGGGTGTTTGGGCTGGGGAGGCTGGCCATAAGGGCCATGATTGAGGATCGTCATGACCTGGGGTCAGGGGGACATGAGTGGGGGCCTGCTGGCAGGTGCCACGCACTGCTGGGGGGTAGGGGTGCAAGGGGACATGAGTGGGGGGCCTGCTCGCAGGTGCCCCACACTGCTGGGGGGTGGGGGTGCAAGGGGACATGAGCTGGGGCCTGCTGGCAGGTGCCCCACACTGCTGGGGGTTGGGGGTGCAAGGGGACATGAGTGGGACATGAGTGGGGGCCTGCTGGCAGGTGCCCCACACTGCTGGGGGTGGGGGTGCAAGGGGACATGAGTGGGACATGAGTGGGGGCCTGCTGGCAGGTGTCCCACACTGCTGGGGGCTGGGGGTGCAAGGGGACATGAGTGGGGGCCTGCTGGCAGGTGCCCCACACTGCTGGGGGGTGGGGGCGCAAGGGGACATGAGTGGGACATGAGTGGGGGCCTGCTGGCAGGTGCCCCACACTGCTGGGGGTGGGGGTGCAAGGGGACATGGGTGGGGGCCTGCTGGCAGGTGCCCCACACTGCTTGGGGATGGGGGTGTAAGGGGACATGAGTGGGGGCCTGCTGGCAGGTGCTCCACACTGCTGGGGGGTGGGGGTGCAAGGGGACATGAGTGGGACATGAGTGGGGGCCTGCTGGCAGGTGCCCCTGACTGCTGGGGGGTGGGGGTGCTGGGGGTCATGAGTGGGGGCCTGCTGGCAGGTGCCCCTGACTGCTGGGGGGTGGGGGTGCAGGGGGACATGAGTGGGACATATGTGGGGGCCTGCTGGCAGGTGCCCCTGCCTGCGGGGGGGTGGGGGTGCTGGGGGACATGTGTGGGGGCCTGCTGGCAGGTGCCCCTGACTGCTGGGGGGTGGGGCTGCTAGGGGACATATGTGGGGGCCTGCCGGCAGATGCTCTGCACTGCTGGGGGGTGCGGGTGCAGGGGGACATGTGTGGGACATGTGTGGGGGCCTGCTGACAGGTACCCCTGACTGCTGGGGGGTGGGGGTGCTGGGGGACATGTGTGGGACATGAGTGGGGGCCTGCTGGCAGGTGCCCTGCACTGCTGGGGGGTGGGGGTGCAAGGGGACATGAGTGGGACATGAGCGGGGGCCTGCTGGCAGGTGCTCCTGACTGCTGGGGGGTGGGGGTGCTGGGGGAAATGTGTGGGGGCCTGCTGGCAGGTGCCCCTGACTGCTGGGGGGTGGGGATGCAGGGGGACATGAGTGGGACATGTGTGGGGGCCTGCTGGCAGGTGCCCCTGACTGCTGGGGGGTAGGGGTGCTGGGGGACATGAGTGGGGGCCTGCTGGCAGGTGCCCTGCACTGCTTGGGGGTGGGGGTGCAGGGGGACATGTGTGGGACATGTGTGGGGGCCTGCCTGCAGGTGCCCCCGACTGCTGGGGGATGGGGGTGCTGGGGGACATGAGTGGGGGCCTGCTGGCAGGTTCCCCTGACTGCTGCGGGGTGGTGGTGCTGGGAGACATGAGTTGGTGATCATATTGCAACGTGACATGTGGCTTGGCTGGGGGGCATGCCCATGGTGGATGGGCTTCCTGCGGGGCATGACCAGGGGTGCAGGGTAGTCCCCTGTGGTGTGGGCTGCCTGCAGGGGCCGTTGAGGGGGTAGAGGGGACACCTGGGAGGACCCACACTGCCAATTCACGTTTCGGACTCCCCGAAATACACGTACCCAGGCCAATCACGTGTGAAACTTCCCGCGCACCCCTGAAATACACGTACCCAGGCCAATCACGTTTGAAACTTCCCGCGCAGCCCCGAAATACACGTACCCAGCCCAATCGCGTGTGAAACTTCCCGCGCACCCCTGAAATACACGTAACCAGGCCAATCGCGTGTGAAACTTCCCACGCACCCCTGAAATACACGTACCCAGGCCAATCGTGTGTGAAACTTCCCGCGCACCCCTGAAATACACGTACCCAGGCCAATCGCGTGTGAAACTTCCCGCGCACTCCTGAAATACACGTACCCATGCCAATCGCGTGTGAAACTTCCCGCGCACCCCTGAAATACGCGTACCCAGGCCAATCGCGTGTGAAACTTCCTGCGCACCCCTGAAATACACGTACCCAGGCCAATCGCGTGTGAAACTTCCCGCGCACCCCTGAAATACACGTACCCAGGCCAATCGCGTGTGAAACTTCCCGCGCACCCCTGAAATACACGTACCCAGGCCAATCGCGTGTGAAACTTCCCGCACACCCCTGAAATACACGTACCCAGGCCAATCGCGTGTGAAACTTCCCGTGCACCCCTGAAATCCACGTACCCAGGCCAATCGAGTGTGAAACTTCCCGCGCACCCCTGAAATACACGTACCCAGGCCAATCGCGTGTGAAACTTCCCGCGCACCCCGTAATACACGTACCCTGCTGAAATCGCGTGTGAAACTTCCCGCGCACCCCAGTAATACACGTTCCCCGCTTGGCGTTTGCTGTTTGGCAGCCCTGTAAACTGGTCCAGGGTTAGCGCAGCCCTTTGCGCTGAATTGGGAATTTTGATGGCTTTTCCTTGCGCGAGGGCGTTCTTGGGGGCGTAACTGGCGCTGCTGCAGGGTCGCTGCACCACTCTGCACCACGGCTGGTTTTGGAGGCTAAAATCCATGAATACGCTGTGCGCGGAAATCGATTTTAGCACACGCGGTTGGCGCAGACATTCGCACGCGCACACTGTGCACCAGCCGCTTGCACCACTTTTGTGCGAAATTCTATGAATTACCGTGACAGTGTTCATGGAATACGGCAAGAATTGGACGACTGTGCTGGAATGGTGAGATTCACTGTGAACTCACAAGAAGATCCACAAGAATTTCTAATGTACTTACTATTAGTATTGGAAAACAAAAGCATACCTGTAAATGAAATCTTCCACATTTCATACATGTGGAAACATTCATGCAATCTCTGAAGCAATGTGATACAGGAAGAAATCCCAAATGAGCGATTTGTGTATGTTTCCATACCAAATTGTAATACTTATGCTTCTACGTTATAATGCAGATGGTACCAAAAACAACTGCAAACTGACTGGATTCACACACGGTCAAGTGTCACTTGGAAAGAAAACCTTTACAACAATAGGTATAATCTACTATGCAGGAACTACAACCAATGCAGGTCACTACACTGCACACATTAAAAAGAAATGTGGATGGTTTGAATGTAATGATAGCACCATTACTCTAAAGCAGACATTGCCAGCTAATCTTACAAATGCATATTTAATCTTCTTAAAGCCAAAATTTAATAAATAATGGGTACTTCAAGATTGTCAAAAAATTATATGAAAGACTACAAACAGATAGAATACGCCAATAGGTATCTAACTGCCCATGAGGATATAACAATGACACAAATAAATGAATATCACAGATTTGTAGGAACAAATGCAGTTAGAATACGCCTACAGGTATCTAACTGTTGTTAAAAATCGGAAGGAAGGCAACAAATATAACAATAATCAGAAAGATGAAGGAAACAGTATATAACAACGACACAAATAAAAGAATATCACAGATCTGTAGGAACAAATGCACAGTTAGAATGCGCCTAGAGGTATGTAACTGTTGTTAAAAATCGACAGGAAGGCAACAAACATAACATTAATCAGAAAGATGAAGGAAACACTCAAAGGAAACAAGGAAGTAGTTAGTACCATAGCAAATGAAGGTTTTTTTTAATCCAACAAGGATTTCTTTTCCCCAGACCCAAGGATTAGAAAAGCAAACATAGAAACTGAGCACAATGCACAGTACACTGGTTTGTAAACTAAATATGAGGGTAAAAAAAAGGTAAACTGTCTATTATGCAATGTAGTAAGTTTTCACAAAATGCAAAGACTAACATACCTATTTCTTTTATCACAGAAATTAAAAAAAGGGGGACTTCCGCCAAGTACGAAAGGCATTTAAAAAAAATATGTGGATTCTGAACAAAGTAAGGAGTAAATATATTGGCAGTCATTTTCTACACATGCAAATCTACACGTCTAATCTATGGTAGTAATATGCTGCAGTGGCTGGAGGCTGGCCCTTGCATCTTCAGTGTGTAACCTACGACCTACGCCTTACGGCCAAAGTACAAAGAGTATAGTTCCTAGCCACAACCATTGCTGCATATCAAAACCATGGTCCTTGTAAATTAGCTACTTATAAATGTACTGTTGGGACCATCGTCTGCAGCCATGCAACCAAGACATTAGCGCGTGCACACAACTAGCACATTACACCACACCCATATTCACTGATAACTCCACTGCTTATGACTTCAGTCTTGGGTGCATGGCCTTTGGGCATGCAGTCAAGACTCTGGGTCCTGGCCAGAAACACCACAGCATATCGTAACCATTGTGCCTTCTCATTTCACTATATACAAAGTTGTTTTTGGGAGCATGGCCTTTGGCTATGCTCCCAAAATGCTACGCCCTCCCCACAACCATCTTAATGATGTTGCATAGTACAAGTGTACCAATAGCTGTGATATGTTGCAGTAGTTTGTAGCTACAGAGGTGAGTTTGAGGCCATAGAACTATCAATGTATGGGGGTACAGTATATAAAATGCACAGTTGCTTATAACTTCAGTGCTTATTACTTGGTTCAAATACTCTGCATCCTAGCCATTACTACCACACCATATGACATCCATTGTGGCATATAAGTACACTACATACAAATGTGCTTTTGGGGGAATGGCATTCGGCCATATACCCATGATTGCAGCCCCTCCCCACAGCTGCCTGAGTGATGCACTACCACACCATATCACATCCGTTGTGCCTTGTAAGTACACTACATAAAACTGTTCTGTTTGGTGCATGGCCTGCGGCCATGCTCTCATGACTGCAGACCATCCCCACAGCCACCAGACTGATGTTGAATACTAGGCGTGTCTCTGTAGCTCTGAAATGCTGCACTGTTTGTGGGCAGGGCTTAAAATCTTAGGTGTATGTCCATGCATTTCAATATATGGTTGTGAAGTGGTTTATAACTCCAGTGCTAACAAGTTTCCTTTTGGGTGCATGCTTGGGTGAATGGCTTCAGTCTTGGAAGTAAGGCCTTCGGCATTCGGCCGACGGCCATCCATCCAAGACTCTAGGCCCTGGACACAACCACTGTAGCATGTCACACCCATGGCGGCGTACTAATGAATATAATAATACCCATAGGAAAAAGTATTGTAATTATGTGTATTGCTCACCTGGCTCCCACGGAGGCGCGGGCGTGGCTGGGACTGCTGTGACCTCTTCTCCAGAGATGCGTAAGACCCGGAAGATGGACTGGACTGGATTCCCCAACCTGGCTTTTCTGGCTCGGAGGAATATCCCACTGTGTGTGAAAAGGAAGGGTTAATAGTCTGCGGGTGATGTTCCGACCTCCCACTTCCCTTCTCTCCCTCCGTGAAACCCTTTTGGGATTCCCTGCGAAGACTCACCTTAGGGACCAAAATGACGAGCTCTCCATCCTGCTTCTGATGCAGGGGCGCGTTGTGATTCCAGTTACTTCACTGGATTGATGAGTTTAAACTAGTTTGTCCATTCCCGTCGTACCGCAAATGTTTATGGCAAGTTTGGGTTTATATTCACTCATCTGTTCTTTTCTTTCGCAGGTGCTGGAGAAGATTCCGGGCTGCAGGCAATTTGGATGAAGCCAAATTCTGGTAAGAATTCCGATGAGAGATTCCTTTGCAGTTTTAAGTATCTCCTTTAATGTCCAATGTCTTTTTCCCCATAGGGGCCGGGGTACGGCAATGCCGGAGGTAAGGCGCCGACCCGAAAAGAGCTGCTGTGTCTCTCTTGCAAATGGGTAAGTCTTGAGTGAGCATATTGCTAATGTTCTCACATGCTCTCACTAATACAATGTCTGTGGGCCTCATTCCGAGGCTGGAGGTAAGGGTTAACGGTCACCGTTAATGGCAACGGTGACCGTTAACACTTACCACCATATTCCGAGTTCCCTTTTGCGGGTTGGCATTTAACGCCTGCTTTTAGCAGGCGTTAAAAATCCAACCCGCAAAGGGACCTTGGAGTAAATTACGGCACCGTAATTTACCGTGCCGTAATTTACTCCTTCCCCATTCCCATTGAGCCCTATGGGGGCAGGAATGGGGATGGGGAACCGGTATGGTGAATGGGGAATTACCGGTCCCTCCAACCTTGGAATGGACCGGTAATTACTCCATTCACCATGCCGGATTTCCATGGAGTAAATAGCTCCATGGTTGCTTACCAAGGTGCTCTTTACTCCATGGATAGCGCCAGCCTCGGAATGAGGCCCTGTTTCTTTTCCCCTTAGGGGCCGGGGTGCTGAGATGCCGAAGGTATGGCACAAACCCGAAGGCGGAGAGGGAATTGAACCACAGGTAAGTTCTGCTTAGATTTGTGTTTCCCTTCTCACCTCTCTTTCTCCTTCCTTCCAATAGGTGCTGGATGGCGGTGGAAGCTCCGGATGGACGTCGCAGGACTCGAAAATGCCACGTGCAGGTGAGTGAAATGCAGCGTGCTGGGCGCGACGTGATGCGCGTTTAAAATGTTTGCCTTCTTTGCAGGATCGTCGGCGTGCAGAATCCGGAGTGCAGATGTATCAGGTAAGGTTCTTGTTTTCACCTGTTCTCTTCCCTTTTCTTCTTTAGGTGTTTCCAGGATGCTGGCAGGCGTGATGGAGGAACAAGGCAGGAGCAGGCACGGTGAGCGTCCAGCTGCTAAGTGCAGAACAACGCGAAGCGTGGTCTGCTGCTTGGGTGTGGCTTAAATAGCCTTTCAAGTAGTTCCAGGTATGTATTCTTCCCGCAGAAATATGTATTCCTCCACCGGCCATACCCTAGAGATCAAGTAGTCCCTAGAAAAATAGTTCCTTCCAGTCTTGGAAGTTGCAGCATGGTCTGCACAGGTAAGTTTACACCAAGCACTACTCCCAACCTACTTCTGTATGAGCCTGGTGCCGATGGCGCCAGGACTGATGTCCCCTATGAGCCAGACGCCAACGGCGCCAGGACTGAGTCCAAAGGGCCCCCATCTGGGGCTGCTGGGACTTCCCTTGAATGCATGGTGTCTGTCTCTGAGGGTGCCGGGCCTGGTTTGGCTCCTTGGAGGCAGGCATCATGACATTATGGCATGTTGTCAATTTCAATGTTCGCTACCACTACGCGTGTCCTTACAACAGTTACAAGTTTCCTGTCCACTGCATGGACTGAAATGCTACCGTTATTACACCCCTCATTTTCTGTGCGTACAAGGTGGCCATAGAAAATACATCGTGAAGACCGACTCCCAGAACAAATGCATTGATCACCCATGTCTTACTGTCTGAACCTGTCCCAACGCTCTGTGACACAGCAAAAGAGTTTTATAAATATAGCATGTGTACGCTGGTTGTTGCTCTGCTATCGGCTGATCCAAGATGTCGGGCGCAGCCAAACAATCTGACGCAGAACACGTCTAGCAGCAGCCAATCGGCAGAGACATTGCATGTCCGCGGACATGACGCGAGCCCATTAGCCAATCGTTAACTTGTCCGTAGAGCGAACAGGGAAGTGTGACCGCTGAGCGGACATAGATATCACTAATTTTTTTAGACATACTTTTTGGTAATTTTAAAGAAAAATACTGGACGGATTGTCACCAAATTTACAAAAGCACGCTTTCTGGACCATGCCCCTATACCTGCCACAAATTTAGTGAAAATCGTCCAGCGGTTTGACCTGTAGCCGTGCGCAAAGTTTTTCCCCCATTCAGTCTATGGGAAAAAAAACGTTTTGGAACGCCCCCTATAACTTTTCCCCCCTGGACCAAACATCACCGAACTTTGCAAAACAAATCAGAGTGGGCAATATACTTTTTTTGCAAAGTTTGGTGAGGATTCGTCCAGGGGGAGCGGAGTTATAAGCCTCCCAAAAAGTGCTCTTCCTATGGAAACAGAAACTTTACCATAACTACAGTGGCCCTGTAATATATATATATATATATATATATATATATATATATATATATATATATATATATATATATTCAGTGAAAAAACTTTGTTAAAGGGACGTTATAGTTAAGTTGCGCTACTAAAAACCTATGAAATTCAGTGAAAAAACTTTGTTAAAGGGACGTTATGGTTCCAAGTAAAACCGAAAAACCCTTGACATTCACCAGTTATGGTAAGCTAAGCAACCATAACTCGCGCCACCACCGTGCACTGCTAAGCCTAACACCCAGGACATCAAAGATGACATCTTTGTAGCGCAACTTAACCATAATGTCCCTTTAACAACGTTTTTTCACTGAATTGCATAGGTTTTTAGTAGCGCAACTTAATAATAATAACTTTGACTTTATGTACATGTAATATGGAACATACTGAACCTCTTCTACTGAACTTGATGCCCGCAAACTCTTTTAATGTCCGCTGACATGTTCGGAGAACAGTACCACTACCTAAAAACTTTGGGGGGGTATGTTTGATTCTTATAGCATAACATAGGAACATTTAACAAATTCAAAAAGCAGCACATATACGCATTATATGTAGTAATACATAAGAAATGTAACCCATATATGTAACACACTAACCATTAATTTAAATGCAATATGTTCTAAAATGGAATTGGCTTCCAACATAATTACCTCACAGACACTACAGAACTAAGAACAAGACCAGACCTACAGAGTAGTTAGAACATATCTTACCTGAAATAGTAAGTGTACTTCATTTTACTCATATATTTATAAACTTTCTGTATTAGATTAAAAAAAAGATATTGGGCATCATTACAAATCAGGCGGTCCGGAAATAACGGTGGCAGTAAATCCGCCGCCACCGTTGTTTCCGGCCTGCCTGATCCTGACTCCTGCAACACTATTCCGCCTCCATGATTCCCGGGAAACCGGGGTTGTAATGCCCCGGTAATTCCGGGAATCACGGAGGCAGAATGGTAATACGAGTCCGGCGGTAACCAGGCGGTTTTACCGCCTCGGTTACCACCGGACTCGTAATGAGGCCCATTATCTTTTTTTTTCTCAAAGAAATGTCTAGTACGCTGGAATGGCTAGAGGAGAATTTCCCACATGAGGAAATGTCACAAGATAGTGAAACTAATGGTAAACACTTTACAATATAAACCATGTAATGGTTATTATTTCATATACATTTAACACATATATATATTTTTTTACAGAGCATACCAAAATAGAAAATACCTCTGAAGAAACTGTTATGGATAACACGCTTGACAGCATAAAAGAAAAAAATGATTTATTGTTGACCAATTTTAATAATTTGAAAACTTTTGTTGAAGATCATTTAAAAACAAAAACCTCATACCATTGCCCCACATGTACTTGTCCCCCCTCACCATATCCCAGTCAATTATCCCCAAACCCTCTCCATAACCCAAAACGTTTTGATGAGACTTCCATCCCTTCTTCACCTGATACCAATCATGCTGAAACCCCTAATTCTCCTGTTTTTGTTTCCGTTTCTGCCTCACCTTCTCTGTCATAAATTATTAATATATGTTAAATAAAGTTACATTTTTATATTGTGTTGTACTTAGTTTCTTTTTTTTGTTTTAAAAAACAATGTAGGTGTCCGCGGAAAGCGCGGCGTTCTAAAATGTTCGTAAATAAATGAAAATGGAGGTGTCATGAAGAACACTATACCTGTCAGTACTATTCGCTAGCAAGTTGAAACTGTTCTATGAACACAAGCGGTGTCCTGAAATGTTCGTTGGACGTGTGACACACTTTTAAATACTTCAGGACCTGAACAGTGTCTGTAGAACATCAACGCGGATGCGCAAACCAATGTCTGTGCATTTGGTGCCCTGCGGACAGGCGCTTCCTTCGCGGACATGTTCGCGAAGGGATCATGTGACCGCGCCCATGCTAATCGCGTGTTCTGAATGCGGACACTGTTCGTGTCCCCGAACAATTCAAAAGTACATTTTCAAGTAATCCACAATATTTTTCAATAAAAACTCATCATGGCATAAGTCGCACATAGTAATCCTGAGTTTCTACATACCTTTTGAAACTTTTTGAACCCTTTTTTGTGTTTGATCTGTCCGTGGACAGCACGCATGTCTGTGGACCGCGTACAAGCACCCCTATAAAAGACCATGCCCTAGAGCTTATTCTCATTCTGTTTCTGACTATTCTTCAGAGCACTGTGATTTTTTCTGCCACTTGCAGATTTCCATCATCAACCTGATGGCAACTATACCTCCACTGCTGCCAGCCGGTGCTGTATCTGCCTCAGCACCAGCCCAACCCCTCCACCACCACCACCTTCCCAAGGGCCTGAAGAGGGGAACAGGAGTTAGGATGCAGAGGAGGAAGAAGAGGATGAGGAGAATGAGGTAGAGGAAATCCCTACTACCCGCACTAGGCATGAGTCTTGGGTGTGGCGGTTGTTTACAGGCTCCTAAGTCCTAAGGCTCGTGCGAACCGTGTCACCTGCAATGAGTGCAAAATGATACTCAGTAGCGGGCAGCACGGTTTGTACAGCTTTGGGACCACGACAATGAAGCGACACCTGAGGTCATTTCACTCTGGGGCTATTCACAAGGTTGTACCTTGCGAAGAATGTAGTAGGTTGATTTCCTCTACTTCATCCTCCGCTTCTGATCCTGTAACCACAAGGACCACCTCTGTGGGACAGCGTCTTCCTCAAGCTGCCTCACAGGCCATACAGAATTCTGATACCCTTACCTTTTGAGGGTCACAGTTGTATGTATGTACTGTGACACAGTACTCTGCAGGGGGGAGTGACTTTAGAGTGCTTTTGAGACTATCGTCTCAGAGCATGAGAAGACATGCTCACTGCCCAAATAAAACCCACTCTACATCTTCCTCTCTCAGCTCGTCCTTTCTTATCCCTGTGGTTGGTGTCCCCTCCTTTACCCTCCTTTCCCATCCTCTCCTAGTGTGTCG
The DNA here is from genome assembly GCF_040938575.1 of Ambystoma mexicanum. Lineage (NCBI taxonomy): Eukaryota > Metazoa > Chordata > Amphibia > Caudata > Ambystomatidae > Ambystoma > Ambystoma mexicanum. The sequence continues at coordinate 753,876,768 of NC_090923.1, forward strand.
TGTATAAAAAAACCAAAAAAATACAAAATAACAAAAATTTTAAAAAAATAAGACTCTTTTCAGAGCCACCTTTCACAGTTAAAAAATAGAAGTGAAGATAAATGAAGCAGGGCCCTTTGTATTTTTTAGAAGTCCGCAGACCGTTCGCGAACATCTAAAAAATTGGGGTGCTACCCTATTATAACCATTGCAATTTTCTGTGGGAGGAAGTGGTGGCTCTGAAAAGAGCCTTTGGGAGGTATTTGTATGTCAAAAATTATAAATACTTAACACCTACTTCAAAATGGATGCTGTAATTCTAAAAAAGGTCGCAATGCATTTTGAAAATTTCTCAGAAAAATCTGATTGCCAGCATAAGTAAGATGGACTCCATCTCTGCAAAAAATGTATGTACTACGAAACATAATATTTTCATTGTGAAAATAGGACATGGCTTTTCTTTTTCCATTTAAGGACCAAATGAAGAAGAACAAAGCCACATTTGTCTCTGTGCAATTTGTGAAAATATCACTTGAGAATTACGAAACATGTCCATGACCTTCCCAAGTCCTTCTTTCATAGCAAATTGCAAACAATTCCAGTCACATGTCCTAAACTGTTACCTCCACAATGAATTACAATTATGTCTGGATGTTGCTCTGTCTCCAAAGTAGCACAAAGAGGTAGCAAGTCCAACCACTTCATTCCACGTACACCATGCCAGTGTACTTCCACATGTGGAAATCCAAGATCTACAGCTACTCCACAGCTTTCTGCATGCACCTTCAACCAATGTACCCACAAATCTCCCAAAATCCAAACAATCTGTTTTCTGAAACACACAGCCATAGCTATCTGTTGTTCTCTCAGCAAAAAGAGTATCTGAGAAACTCTCTTCTGGCACAACACACCGACTAAACTTTCATGACCAATCCCTTTCAGTGCTCATTCTCATTTGCATGACTTCTGAATCAAACAATCCCCGGATGTAACTCCCGATGTCCGCAAACTACCCCCATGTCCGCGGACATATCGTAACATGAACAGCCCTTCTACCATTTGCACTTCACTCTCTGTGCCATTCCCTCATTGGATGTAGCTAAGAAATCACATGACCATGCACCAATCACATTCAAGACCTCTACATCTAACTGCATCATCACAGATCAGCACTGCAAATGTACTGTGAATCTCTCTGAGTACAAGTGTCATATCATTGGCAAGCACCATCTACAAGACATACTGTACAAGTCGCCAAGATTTCTACTTGCAGCTCCATGCATATCCATATGCATGAACACAAACTACAGGTATGCATATTTTCTGTCCAGTACATGAACACATTTTCAAACTGACTTTTAGGTTGTGTAATCTGTAAAATGAATCTACTGTCTTTTTTCCAATTTCCTAAAATCAACTATCACTTATAAACCTTTATACTATTTACTTTCTTTAAACTTAAACACACACACTCAAATCATGTTAAACTAACATTTTTTAAATGAAATATACAGACTACATATATTCAAACAAAATTTCATGCATGCACACTCTATGTTCAAATCTCAAAAAATAATACTTATACAATTACATTTTTTTTAAATGTATTTATTTCATTACTTTAATTTAAGCATGACATTGAGGCACTATTACCTAGAACAGCTTAGTTACAGAAATAGTGGTATTCAGTGGTACATTATGAATTTCACAAGACATAGTAAAGATATTTTGTTTGCTACAGTTAGTCATTGCAATACAATTTGTTCATTAAGAAAATATCATATGTATTGAACTGGTGCGACGTATCTTATATAAATAAAATAGTTTTAATGGTTTTGAGGAAGGCACTGAGGATTTGAATTAAAAAAAATCAATGTCTAAATTAAAAACAGTACTATATACAAACAAAATTACTAATTTGTTTCTTTTACAATTGCAGTGAAGACCATTTTCCGGAAAAGAAGCTGCTGAATTTGAAGAACATAGAAGAACTAAGAAACAACCTGTTCATTTTAGAAAAAAAGTAAGTAGAATATCACCATACTATTTGTATTATTACTCAAACACACTGTAAAGTTATTTCATGCTATTTCTGTGCCTAAAAATAGAGATTGTACACCATTCTCTCCAAAAATCCCCATGTCTTAAACAGCGATTTACAGCCAGAATGGCCCACAAATTCCTATTTTTGGACACTCAAATTACCCAACTCAACCGCTAGAATTTTGATATTATAGAACAAACAACTGTTTTAATTGTATACATTAGATTTACTATGTGTGTGTCTCCACACCACTAGCTTACTTGTTTCTGTCATCTGAACCGCAGTTTAGTAGCACATACATTCAAGAATACCCATCCCTACTAGTTGTAATTCCCAATGCACAATCACACACCATTACATACATCTTTATCATCTTACTCAAACACTCATGCACACAGCACACATACATTGCAGAACACCCCAACCCATACCATCTTTATTTTTTTCAACAGACCCTAAAGAATGCCTACCAAAAGTCAAGTCCGTAGAAAGCAACGCAGAAGTAGAGCAAATGAAAATAAAAGTGTCCAACATAAGCATCCATCTCTAGCAGAATTTGTAAAAAAAGTTGAAACAAAACAGCTAATACAGTCATTTAGTGAAACACAAGACATTTCAAGTACAAAAACTTTTGCCTCCTCTATCAAAATGTAAAACAAACCAAAAAACGATTAACAGAAAATCAGCTATCACTACAGATAAAACGGCTTCTTTAAATTTTGATATAATGCAAAGTAAGCAAACCAAGAAAAGTATTTTAGCCAAAATGTACCGTCACAAAGTCCTTCCAAATCTTATAAAAACAGGAGAGAAATCAGGTTCAATGCTTAAAAACTATCGTAGGAAATTTATCTTAGAAGCGTTGACAGACAGTGCAATTCTTCTCAAAAGAAAGTTATTTATTTTAGTGTTAAACAAATGAAACCACTAACAAAACTACAAAAAAGACTTCTCAATAAACGAAATGTCAACAGAAAGAACTTCTTAAGTATATGCGGAGGTGAATGGAATCATACTACGAGCACAGAACCATACTTTAATGAAGAAGCGTACAAACAAAAGCAAAAAAATACAATTGCCATACATAGCAGTGGTCGAGGTTATGAAAAAGTGAATAATACCATAATGGAACAAGAAGTACAACTTACAAAAATATGCCCTGAAAACTTATAATTACCCCTCCATTCAACTGAATCAGAACATCTAGTGTACAAATGGCCATGCACGTCAATGTGTAACATTCCCAAACAATTTTTCAAGTCTTTACGCCAATTCCTAAATCAATATGTAAAAGGCAAAGACAAAATCAAAATTAAACTACTGCAAAATATGGATACCTGTCCAGTGCACAAGTACACAGGACTACACGGACATTCATTGGCCTGCATTACAGGATCTACTTGTAAAACCAGCTTCCATGATATCAAAAGGATATCAACACATCATTCAACTATAAGAAATCTAGTCTATAAACCGTACTATGCTAAAAGTCCTGCTTTAGCACTAGCAAATTTAAATAACATTCTTCTACATGGTACAGCAAAAGACCTACTTGAAGAAATTGACTATATCCAGAAAAGATATTTTGGAAGTGAAAGCCACTTACAGAATGAAATAGCTTTAAACCAAATTAGCAACAATTCTACACATGGCAACCTTTTACTAAACACATACAAAAAAGAAATAATACAATTTAAAAGTACATCAGCTGAAGTACCAAACCATGTGTGTGTATGTTGCCGCAGAACGTTTTATAAAAGTAACACAAAAACTGTAGATCTATCATACAAAATAGAAGACAATGAAGATTCTAAATGGTTTGAATTAGCGCTCTACCTTGTAGCAGAAAACAAGTACGAAATAACTGACCCCTTAATACTTTGCAGTTACTACACTACAAAACTTGACAACAACCAAACTCCTTCACGTGCTATCACAAATAATTTGGAATTATACCCACTACCAAAACCCCTACAACAACTTAATTTATATGAGAGCATCATAATTCAAACAGTGCACCCATTTCAAGCAATAATACGTCTTCAACCAAAAACAGCAAAATTACCTCCCTCTGAATTGGTAAAAGGCGTTTGTGGAAAAGTAGTTTATTTACCATTAGATCTAAAAGAAAATGTGCATACTCTAAGAGTGCAACGTCCAATGCAGCAGTCTTTAATTATCTAGTAAATGGAGTACCTACAAAAGACAAAAAATATGGCAACATCTGGTAGATTTACATAAAGTTAGACAAGCCTTGCAATATCTTAAAGAGAATAATGAATATTACAAAGAAATTAATATTGAGGAAAACGTGAAGGATACAACTGACATAATTCAAGAAACACAAGAAACTGGTGAATTTGAGATCCTAGATCCTGCTACAATATCAAATACTTTAGCCCATTATACAATTCATCCTTTGCACTCTAATGACACCATAGAAGATGCACTGGAAACATACCAAATGTGTCAAACAAAAGGATCACCAATCAGCATATGGGAAAAAAGTATAGAATCTCTTTCCTAATGGCAATGGAGGAAGGTACGATGATAGACCTATTCAAATATCAGCATCAGAATACTTCTCATTACGGATGCATTCTGAAGATTCCAGATTTAGACAAAATGTGGAATACATATTCCACCTACTCTTTGAAAGTGAACTAGCAACTTTATGTTACGGAGTTGCACACATATAAATCAGGATCACACTTTCAAAATATGACAGCTACACAATTATTATAAAAAGTGCAACAAAAGGATGAGGTTTTACAATCAAATATTACAAATCTATTAGCAAATATGCGTGGTACTAAAGAGTACTGGTTTCGACGTCATGGAGATGTATGTTGTATGATGAGAAACCTTGGTCCACCCACTTGGTTTGTTACATCAAGTTGTGCAGAATATGCATGGGAAGATTTACATGATTTCCTACGCATATCAAACAAAAACAAAACAAACATAGATATACTAACACCTGGAGAACTTTGTTCTTTGGATCCTGTTAATGTTTCAAGATATTTTCACCATTGCTTCATTGCTATGCTACATTTTATTTGTAATAAAACTGTTCCTCCCCTTGGAGAAGTGCAACACTTCTTTTGGAGAAAAGAATACCAAGCCAGAGGAGCACTACATATCCACATGCTTTTATGGATTAAAGATGCTCCTAAATTTGGTCAAGAAAGTGATGCCGCTGTTTTACAGTTTATTGAAAAATATGTCACTTGTGAAATTCCATCAGAAGCCACAAATAGTGATCTTCATGTACAAATTTTACAATTTCAAAGACACAAATGTGGAAAATATTGTCGACGCACATACAAAAACAAAGGGAAATACTACACCAAATGCCGATTTGGTTTCCCTAGACCAGTTACAAATACAGGTCAAGTGAACAACCTCATGGGCCTCATTACGACCCAGGCGGTAAGTTACCGCCTGGGTCGTACCCTTACCACCATGGTGTAAACTATGTTTACACCATGGTGGATGGCGGATTTACCGCCCCATTCCAAGGTGAGTGGGGCGGTAAATCCCCATTTCCCATTTTACCCTTCCCCATTCCCATTTTTGCCCCATAGGGCATAATGGGAGTGGGGAAGGCGCTAATTACGCCACCGTAAAAATTTTTAAAAAAACAATAAATGTAAGCTGACGGGCAGCGATTAACCCGGAATGAGCCGCTCCAGTGGTACAAAAATAGCGAAATGGCTTGTCATCTAATTAGTGATGCACATGAATGGATGAACACGATTCCAACTGTCCCTACCTACTACCTAGTAAAACCACAGCCAAGGGAACAGGATTAGCAGAATCTGCAGGTAAAGAAGATCCTGTTGAACGTGACTCTAGTCTGACACTGTGAAGAGACATGAGAGCTGTAGGATAAGTGGGAGGCCCTTGGAGCGCCAATGAAATACCACTATTTTTATCGTTTTTCACTTACCCGGTGAGGTAGTGGAACAAGCCCCATTAGGCTCTCACTTGTGGCTCCAAGCACCCAGCTGCGGACGGGTACGACCCGCTCTGGGGACAGTGGCAGGTAGGGAGTTTAACTGGGTCAGTACTCCTGTCAAATGATAATGTAGGAGCCCAAAGGTAAGCTCAGGGAGGATAAAAACCTCCCACATAGCAGAAGGATAAAAGCTTGCTTGATCTCGATATTCAGTGTGAATATAGACCATTAAAGCGTGGTCTCACAATCTTTCTGACATTTGGGCTTCAAGCAGGAGGAGTCAGAAACGTTACCACAGGAATAACTGGCTTGTGGCGGTCAAGCGTACAAAGTGATGTCGCTTTTCGATCCTTCGATGCGGCTCTTCCTATCGATGTGAAGCAGAATTGGGAACATGAGCTGGGTTTAGACTGTCATGAGACAGGTTATTTTTAACCTACTGATGATGTGTTGTTGCAATAGTAATCCTGCTGAGTACAAGAGGAATTGCAGGTTCAGACATTGAGAGGCCGATTCATGGAATAATTAGCGCAAGTGGGCAAAAACGTGCGAATTGCAGTGGAATAGCGAAAATCGTAGTGCAATTGCCAAAATCGCACGAAAAGCAGCGCACGTCGATTCATGGAAGGCCGTGCGCGAGAAAACCAGCGGATGTGCGATAAAAAGTGCGCGGCGCACGTTGGCGCACAGGCCATCTAACAGCGTGCGCCAGGTCACTGCGAAAATCGCACAGGCCACAGCGAAAATCGCACATAGCGCGGCGCACGCAACAAAAGTAGGCGGAACACGGGCGTAACACTCGGAATGGGGAACAACTTGCCAAAACGTGGGTGTCACGGGGGAAGTACAGGGCACAAGTGCGCGGAACGCCCACACGCTCGCCTACAACACGTATTCATGGAATAGAATAGGGGAAAAAAGCGCACGCTCAAACCAGCGCACAGGCACAAACACGACCGCCACAAGAAAGCAGGCAGTAGCGTCTCTGCGGCTGTAAGAAATGTGCGCCAAAAGGTGCGCCAACAAATCGCACCTATATACTGCCATGATGAATGTCCCATACTGTGGCCCTCCAGGAAAAAAGACGTGCAAAGGGGTACCCACAAACACGGACACCAGCGGACAAAAAATACGTGTGCGTGTATACCGGGGTGCGCGGGAAGTTCCACACGCGAATAGCCTAGGCGCGTGTATTTCAGGGGTGCGGGGGAAGTTCCACACGCGAACAGCCTGGGCGCGTGTATTTCAGGGGTGCGCGGGAAGTTCCACACGCGAACAGCCTGGGCGCGTGTATTCCAGGGGTGCGCGGGAAGTTCCACACGCGAATAGCCTGGGCGCGTGTATTTCAGGGGTGCGCGGGAAGTTCCACACGCGAATAGCCTGGGCGCGTGTATTTCAGGGGTGCGCGGGAAGTTCCACACGCGAATAGCCTGGGCGCGTGTATTTCAGGGGTGCGCTGGAAGTTCCACACGCGAATAGCCTGGGCGCGTTTATTTCAGGGGTGTGGGGGAAGTTCCACACGCGAACAGCCTGGGCGCGTGTATTTCAGGGGTGCGCGGGAAGTTCCACACGCGAACAGCCTGGGCGCGTGTATTTCAGGGGTGCGCGGGAAGTTCCACACGCGAATAGCCTGGGCGCGTGTATTTCAGGGGTGCGGGGGAAGTTCCACACGCGAACAGCCTGGCCGCGTGTATTTCAGGGGTGCGCGGGAAGTTCCACACGCGAATAGCCTGGCCGCGTGTATTCCAGGGGTGCGCGGGAAGTTCCACACGCGAATAGCCTGGGCGCGTGTATTTCAGGGGTGCGGGGGAAGTTCCACACGCGAACAGCCTGGGCGCGTGTATTTCAGGGGTGCGCGGGAAGTTCCACACGCGAACAGCCTGGGCGCGTGTATTTCAGGGGTGCGCGGGAAGTTCCACACGCGAACAGCCTGGGCGCGTGTATTTCAGGGGTGCGGGGGAAGTTCCACACGCGAACAGCCTGGGCGCGTGTATTTCAGGGGTGCGCGGGAAGTTCCACACGCGAACAGCCTGGGCGCGTGTATTTCAGGGGTGCGGGGGAAGTTCCACACGCGAACAGCCTGGGCGCGTGTATTTCAGGGGTGCGCGGGAAGTTCCACACGCGAACAGCCTGGGCGCGTGTATTTCAGGGGTGCGCGGGAAGTTCCACACGCGAACAGCCTGGGCGCGTGTATTTCAGGGGTGCGGGGGAAGTTCCACACGCGAACAGCCTGGGCGCGTGTATTTCAGGGGTGCGCGGGAAGTTCCACACGCGAACAGCCTGGCCGCGTGTATTCCAGGGGTGCGCGGGAAGTTCCACACGCGAACAGCCTGGGCGCGTGTATTTCAGGGGTGCGCGGGAAGTTCCACACGCGAACAGCCTGGGCGCGTGTTTTTCAGGGGTGCGCGGGAAGTGCCACACGCGAACAGCCTGGGCGCGTGTATTTCAGGGGTGCGCGGGAAGTTCCACATGTGATTTCACAGTGTGGGTCCTCCCAGGTGTACCCTGTACACCCTCCACGGCCCCTGCAGGCAGCCCACACCACAGGGGACTACCCTGCATCCCTGGTCATGTCCCGCAGGCAGCCCACCCACCATGGGCATGCCCCCCAGCAAAGGCACATGTCTCCTTGAACTAATGAACACCAACTCATGTCCCCTTGCACCCCCACCCCCCAGCACTGTGGGGCACCTGCCAGCAGGCCCCCACCCATGTCCAACTCATGTCTCCCACCACCCCCACCCCCCAGCCACCAGGGTCACCCTCCACCAGGCCCCCACTCATGTCACCCACCACCCCCACACCCCAGCAGTGCAGGGTCACCCTCCACCAGGCCCCCACTCATGTCACCCACCACCCCACCCCCCAGCAGTGCAGGGTCACCCTCCACCAGGCCCCCACTCATGTCTACCACCACCCCCACCCCCCAGCCACCAGGGGCACCCTCCACCAGGCCCCCACTCATGTCACCCACCCCCCCCACACCCCAGCACTGTGGGGCACCTGCCAGCAGGCCCCCACCCATGTCCAACTCATGTCTCCCACCACCCCCACCCCCCAGCCACCAGGGTCACCCTCCACCAGGCCCCCACTCATGTCTCCCACCACCCCCACCCCCCAGCCACCAGGGTCACCCTCCACCAGGCCCCCACTCATGTCACCCACCACCCCCACACCCCAGCAGTGCAGGGTCACCCTCCACCAGGCCCCCACTCATGTCACCCACCACCCCCACCCCCCAGCAGTGCAGGGTCACCCTCCACCAGGCCCCCACTCATGTCTACCACCACCCCCACCCCCCAGCCACCAGGGGCACCCTCCACCAGGCCCCCACTCATGTCACCCACCACCCCCACACCCCAGCACTGTGGGGCACCTGCCAGCAGGCCCCCACCCATGTCCAACTCATGTCTCCCACCACCCCCACCCCCAGCCACCAGGGTCACCCTCCACCAGGCCCCCACTCATGTCTCCCACCACCCCCACCCCCCAGCCACCAGGGTCACCCTCCACCAGGCCCCCACTCATGTCACCCACCACCCCCACACCCCAGCAGTGCAGGGTCACCCTCCACCAGGCCCCCACTCATGTCACCCACCACCCCCACCCCCCAGCAGTGCAGGGTCACCCTCCACCAGGCCCCCACTCATGTCTACCACCACCCCCACCCCCCAGCCACCAGGGGCACCCTCCACCAGGCCCCCACTCATGTCACCCACCACCCCCACACCCCAGCACTGTGGGGCACCTGCCAGCAGGCCCCCACCCATGTCCAACTCATGTCTCCCACCACCCCCACCCCCCAGCCACCAGGGTCACCCTCCACCAGGCCCCCACTCATGTCTCCCACCACCCCCACCCCCCAGCCACCAGGGTCACCCTCCACCAGGCCCCCACTCATGTCTCCCACCACCCCCACCCCCCAGCAGTGCAGGGTCACCCTCCACCAGGCCCCCACTCATGTCTCCCACCACCCCCACCCCCCAGCCACCAGGGTCACCCTCCACCAGGCCCCCACTCATGTCTCCCACCACCCCCACCCCCCAGCAGTGCAGGGTCACCCTCCACCAGGCCCCCACTCATGTCTACCACCACCCCCACCCCCCAGCCACCAGGGGCACCCTCCACCAGGACCCCACTCATGTCACCCACCACCCCCACACCCCAGCACTGTGGGGCACCTGCCAGCAGGCCCCCACCCATGTCCAACTCATGTCTCCCACCACCCCCACCCCCCAGCCACCAGGGTCACCCTCCACCAGGCCCCCACTCATGTCTCCCACCACCCCCACCCCCCAGCCACCAGGGTCACCCTCCACCAGGCCCCCACTCATGTCACCCACCACCCCCACACCCCAGCAGTGCAGGGTCACCCTCCACCAGGCCCCCACTCATGTCACCCACCACCCCCACCCCCCAGCAGTGCAGGGTCACCCTCCACCAGGCCCCCACTCATGTCTACCACCACCCCCACCCCCCAGCCACCAGGGGCACCCTCCACCAGGCCCCCACTCATGTCACCCACCACCCCCACACCCCAGCACTGTGGGGCACCTGCCAGCAGGCCCCCACCCATGTCCAACTCATGTCTCCCACCACCCCCACCCCCCAGCCACCAGGGTCACCCTCCACCAGGCCCCCACTCATGTCTCCCACCACCCCCACCCCCCAGCCACCAGGGTCACCCTCCACCAGGCCCCCACTCATGTCTCCCACCACCCCCACCCCCCAGCAGTGCAGGGTCACCCTCCACCAGGCCCCCACTCATGTCTCCCACCACCCCCACCCCCCAGCCACCAGGGTCACCCTCCACCAGGCCCCCACTCATGTCTCCCACCACCCCCACACCCCAGCAGTGCAGGGTCACCCTCCACCAGGCCCCCACTCATGTCACCCACCACCCCCACCCCCCAGCAGTGCAGGGTCACCCTCCACCAGGCCCCCACTCATGTCTACCACCACCCCCACCCCCCAGCCACCAGGGGCACCCTCCACCAGGCCCCCACTCATGTCACCCACCACCCCCACACCCCAGCACTGTGGGGCACCTGCCAGCAGGCCCCCACCCATGTCCAACTCATGTCTCCCACCACCCCCACCCCCCAGCCACCAGGGTCACCCTCCACCAGGCCCCCACTCATGTCTCCCACCACCCCCACCCCCCAGCCACCAGGGTCACCCTCCACCAGGCCCCCACTCATGTCTCCCACCACCCCCACCCCCCAGCAGTGCAGGGTCACCCTCCACCAGGCCCCCACTCATGTCTCCCACCACCCCCACCCCCCAGCCACCAGGGTCACCCTCCACCAGGCCCCCACTCATGTCTCCCACCACCCCCACCCCCCAGCAGTGCAGGGTCACCCTCCACCAGGCCCCCACTCATGTCTACCACCACCCCCACCCCCCAGCCACCAGGGGCACCCTCCACCAGGCCCCCACTCATGTCACCCACCACCCCCACACCCCAGCACTGTGGGGCACCTGCCAGCAGGCCCCCACCCATGTCCAACTCATGTCTCCCACCACCCCCACCCCCCAGCCACCAGGGTCACCCTCCACCAGGCCCCCACTCATGTCTCCCACCACCCCCACCCCCCAGCCACCAGGGTCACCCTCCACCAGGCCCCCACTCATGTCACCCACCACCCCCACTCCCCAGCAGTGCAGGGTCACCCTCCACCAGGCCCCCACTCATGTCACCCACCACCCCCACCCCCCAGCAGTGCAGGGTCACCCTCCACCAGGCCCCCACTCATGTCTACCACCACCCCCACCCCCCAGCCACCAGGGGCACCCTCCACCAGGCCCCCACTCATGTCACCCACCACCCCCACACCCCAGCACTGTGGGGCACCTGCCAGCAGGCCCCCACCCATGTCCAACCCATGTCTCCCACCACCCCCACCCCCCAGCCACCAGGGTCACCCGCCACCAGGCCCCCACTCATGTCTCCCACCACCCCCACCCCCCAGCCACCAGGGTCACCCTCCACCAGGCCCCTTCTCATGTCTCCCACCACCCCCACCCCCCAGCAGTGCAGGGTCACCCTCCACCAGGCCCCCACTCATGTCTCCCACCACCCCCACCCCCCAGCCACCAGGGTCACCCTCCACCAGGCCCCCACTCATGTCTCCCACCACCCCCACACCCCAGCAGTGCTGGGTCACCCTCCACCAGGCCCCCACTCATATCACCCACCACCCCCACCCCCCAGCAGTGCAGGGTCACCCTCCACCAGGCCCCCATTCATGTCTCCCACCACCCCCACACCCCAGCAGTGCAGGGTCACCCTCCACCAGGCCCCCACTCATGTCACCCACCACCCCCACCCCCCAGCAGTGCAGGGTCACCCTCCACCAGGCCCCCACTCATGTCTCCCACCACCCCCACCCCCCAGCACTGAGTGGGACCTGCCAGCAGGCCCCCACCCATGTCCAATCCGTGCCCCCCTGCACCTGGGTCCCAACATTCCCCAATCATGTCCGTAATGCCCATCCTCCCCTGCCAAAAGGCCCAACCAACTATCACACCCACCCACATATCAAAGGCAATTACATGTTACACCCCCAATGTAAATAATGCAATTTAACACATGTCTGTCACACACAATGGCTGCAAGTGAATGACAAAACACCCAACATGACATGCCTGAAAGCAATGAGATGATACGACACATTGAAGATTAAAAAAATAATATGTATTGAACAGCAAATAAGAAAAAACACAAAGCAAATCAAACAAAACAAGATGAATGTCCAAGAAAAAATTCTGAAAAATTAAAATAAGCCAATTAAGAAGATCATCCTGGGTCCATGAGCCCTACCAAATTAAACCTAACTGACTACTAACTAAAAAGTGAACTATATACAAAAAAGTGGTGCATTGTCCAATCGCAACCAAAAAAAAATCAAAAAAACAAAGGAAACCTAACCCTAACTATACAACTATATACAAAGGCAGCGGGCTATTCGGACGGCTCACTGGTTGTTGTCATGGGCCAGGGCATCATCGAACTCCTGGTCAATGGCTTGGAGGCGGGCATGTTCCCTGGCCCCGAGGTCCCGCAGGGATAACGCAGTGTCCAGCTCAAACTCCCTGCGAAGACCCTCGAGGCACTCAGCCCGCCTCAGCGCCCTCCGCATGGAGTCCTCCGCCCTGACCATCGTGAGCCGTTCCTCCTCTGCCCGCTGCCGCTCCGCACCTATCCGCTGGCACAACCTCTCCCACACGGAAGCCACTCCCATTCCAGGGTTCTCCTGCCTTCCGGCCGATGCCTGCACCCCTGATGTTGATGGCCCCGAGCCATGATGCCTCCCACGTTGAGCCTGCTGCTGCCTCCGACGCAACTGCCTGTGCCAGCACGACGGCATCCAGGCTGATGGAAACCACCGACGCCGTCGTGCACGTGCCCTGCCCGATGATGCCGTCACATCCTCCATCTGCTGGGGTCCAGTTGCTCTGGTGTCCACCCCTGCTGGATCTCTGACTCCCGACTGTGGCAGGGATGGGATCCCCACCGAGCTGGCTGCATTGGTCGGGGCAGGTCCACAGGGGGCCCTGGTGGCATCTGGGCTGGAAGACGGCAAGGAGAACGACTGGTGGATAGCCTGCACAGAGGAGGAGAGGGCCGCCACATTGGCCAACACATGCAGGAAACCCCCGAACATGGCCGATCCCAATTGGGCCACGTCGGCACGGTGCACTTCGTGATGACGTGCGTGCTCCTCCCGGGAAGCACGCACGGCATCACGAATCACAGCCGTGCGCATCGCGACCCCAATCAGGACCTTCTCCGCACGGCCAGGGGTTCCCACGTCCGCAGGTGGAGGGGAGTCAGGTGACATGGACATCCCCTCTACCTGCGGACAGGCCTGGGACGGGGCATCCCTGCTGGTGCATGGTGGTGCACTCACAGGGTCAGGGACAGCGACATGCACAGGCCCCTCCACGGTGACCTGTGCTGCCTCCTGCCCCTGGCCCTGGACTGCCCCACTTGCACCAGCAGGGATGCCCCCACCAGGCCCCATGTGTGCCCCAGTGGCGGCCTCCTCCTCCTCTGTGCAAACCACCAACCTGGATGGCTCCTCACCGTCTCCCACCGTAGCAGGCCCCTGTGGGGGCTCACCCACCCCTTCCGCTGCAGCCGGGGGGGCATCCCCGCCGCCTTGCTCCACAGCGCCGTCTCCGCCCTCTTCTTCACTAGCCGCTGCGTAGAGGGAGACAAAGAACACAAGCATCAGGGCACTGTACAATGGTCCCCTAGACAGGAAGCAATAGCAGATGAGCACCACTGTCAAAGTACACTTCCATCATGTCCCTCCACAACACATGGGTCAGTCCAGGCAAAACACACACAGTAACAGGCATGGTGCATGCCATGGACATTTCCATGCATGTCCAATGGACTCTTGAAACATTCAATGATATGTAACTCACATGCATCATGCCTCATGCCCATCACATGCACACACTTCACCTTAGTCACATCCATCTGGCCCCAAACACACCAAACACAGCGGTTACAAGGGTAATTTGGCTGCTTTACTGTATCTCTGCATTGTCACACACATGTGTCATGCATCCATGGCATGCACAAGTCACAGACACGCAGGTCAGGCACACAGACATGGCTACCATATATGTACCTGGCATCAGCACCCATCCCTCACCCCCACCCATGTCCACGTACAGAGACTGGCATGCTCTCATGTTCAAAATCTGAATAGGGCTCCCCATGCGGCATTTCAACACATGCAACAACCATGTGCATCACACATCACTGGTCGCACATGCATTACCATGATGTCCCTGCACACATACATGCATACATGGCCTATGGCACACATACAGGCAAGTATCATAGAACCAGCACACCGCAACATGCCCTGTCTCACACAGTAATGCATGGACACTTACCGCTCAACTCCAGACGGGCCTCCCTCTCAAGGATCTGGGCATGGAGCGCTGGGCGTACGCGTTCCAGGACCCTCATCTGGATGGAACTCATGCGGCCCCGGCCCCCCTCCACGAGGCGCCGGGCCTTCACAAGGGTCCTGGACCTCAAGTCCTCCCAGCGCTTCTTGATCTTCAGGACGTCGCGGGTTGCCACCCCCTCCGCGTTGATGGCAACCACACAGTCGGCCCAGATCCTCTGCCGTCCTTCCTTGCTGGCGCGGGACGATCCAAAGAGGGCATCATACTGCCCCAGGACATGCTCCACCAGGACACCAACTTCGGTGACAGTGAAGCTGGTGCCCCTCTGCCCCTCTGGCCTGGGGTTGCCACTGGTGCCAGATGTGGAAGTGCCCGACATGGCAACCCCAGAGGCAGGTGTGGGTGGGCAACTGGGTCCTGGGGCTGGGCTGTGGAGCGATGTAATACCAGTCGGGAGTCTTCAGTTCCAGCAGGGGTGGACACAGCAACTGGACCCCTGCAGATGGCTGATGTGCAGGCACCAAATGGCAGGGCACGGTGGCAGCAGGCAGGCAGGCAGGCAGGCAGCAGCAGATGGCACGTGGGAGGCTGCTCGGGGCACTGGGGGGCAGTAACTCGGCCTTCTAGGCAGGAGCGTGGGCTTCCGTGTGTTTTCGCGTGGCCAGCTTGATACGGAGTGATTTGGCACGTGAAAATCCTGCACGTCAGCGTGAAATCCGAGGAAAGGCCCTTAGCGCGTAAGCGCGTCAGCACGCATACGCGATTCTATTGGACCAGAGTCCCTCAGCGCGTAAGCGCGTCTGTGACGTGACCCGCACGGGTGTTCCCCACTCAGCACGTGATGACGGGGCACACGTGGAGATACTGCACGTCAGAGTGTCATCGCGTGTAATTGGACAAAAGTGCGCGTACACGCGATTGGCCTATGTACGTGTATTTAATGGGTGCGCGGGCACTTACACACGCAAGTACGTCAGCGAACCTGTATCACGTGGTGCGTGTGAATTTCCGCACGCTATTGGACTGGGAACTGGATTCCAGGGGTGCGCGGGTCACACGCTGTATCCCGTGGTGCGTGTGAATTTCCACACGCTATTGGACTGGGAACTGGATTCCAGGGCTGCGCGGGTCACACGCTGTATCCCGTGGTGCGTTTGAATTTCCACACGCTATTGGACTGGGAACTGGATTCCAGGGCTGCGCGGGTCACACGCTGTATCCCGTGGTGCGTGTGAATTTCCACACGCTATTGGACTGGGAACTGGATTCCAGGGGTGCGCGGGTCACACGCTGTAAATCGTGGTGCGTGTGAATTTCCACACGCTATTGGACTGGGAACTGGATTCCAGGGGTGCGCGGGTCACACGCTGTATCCCGTGGTGCGTGTGAATTTCCACACGCTATTGGACTGGAAACTGGATTCCAGGGCTGCGCGGGTCACACGCTGTATCCCGTGGTGCGTGTGAATTTCCACACGCTATTGGACTGGGAACTGGATTCCAGGGGTGCGCGGGTCACACGCTCGCCTAGAACACGCGCTAAGCATAAATTGCGGACTTCAACAATAACAAGCTCAGACGCCAGGATGAACATACCGTTCCTAGCAGCAGTGGCAGTGGGCTACCAAAGGAGGAGGAGGAGGATAGTCAGGGCCAGAATATTCACACCCAGAACCAGCCTTTTCGGGATGCCTGATGACCAGGTGTATGGGAGGTACAGGTTTCCACCACACATCATACTGGACCTGGTGAGTGAGTGGGAGGATGACCTCACATCACCCACCCTGTGCTCCCAAGCACTCAGCCCCCTGGAGAAGGTCCTCAATGTACTGCACTTCTTAGCCACTGGATCATTTCAGCGGACAAGTGCCATAGTGGGTGGGGTGTCACAGGCCACCCAGTCACGCTGCCTACACCAGGTCTTGAACATCATGACTGCACGCCCATCAGTCCGCAGGCACATATACCTGCCCAGAACACCTGCAGAAAGGCATGCTGCCGCCCTGGATTTTTACGCAGTGGCACGATTCCCCAAAGTGCTAGGTGCCATCGACTGCACCCATGTGGCTCTACGTCCCCCCAGGGCATCTGAGCACATCTATAGGAACCGCAAGCACTGGCATTCCATCAACGTGCAGGTAGCATGTAATGCCAAGGGAATCATCACCTCAGTATATGCCAACTATCCCGGCTCCACCCACGACAGCTTCATTTACCGAATGTCCACCCTAAGCCGGGACCTAGAAGCTGGGCGGCATGGCGATACATGGCTGCTTGGTGAGTATGTATGCCACTGCACATGCATGCATGTTGGATACTGAGCAAGGTCACAACCCCACCAATGATACCAATCACCACCTCCACAGGGGACAGTGCCTACCCTCTCAGCCCCCACATGATGACGCCAATTCGGAACCCCACCACGCCACCCCAGGTAAGATTTAACACAGCCCACATTACAACCAGGGGCATAGTGGAGCGCACATTCGGAGTGCTGAAGTCACGCTTTCGCTCCCTTGACCGTTCTGGCGGGCAGCTGTTATACGCTCCCCCAGTAGTGTGCAGGATCATAGTGGCAGCATGTGTCCTGCACAACGTTGCAACACGCCGGGGCCTGGCCGTGGACATGGTGGTGGCCCCACATCCCCAACCACATGCACAGCCGCTGCGCATGGGAGGGGAAAGGGCACGGGGGGAGGCAGCCCGTACACAGCTAGTGGCTAATTACTTCACATAGAAATCACACCCCTGTGGAGTGCACACTGCCCTGGCACATTCCATCTGACAATCAATGATGACTCAACCTGACACTGATCCTGAATGTGTGGAGAATGAACCGGGAATTCCATGTCAGCCTGAGATTGTTCACCTGGAAGTGTCACAATGTGTGCATCCCTACCCACACAGACACCACCAATGCAGTTTTGTGAAGTTACACATTGAAGCAGCTAAAATGAATACCCACTTGCAAAATGCAACAAGAGGACAGTGCCATGTCAGCCAACCCAACCCCAGCACTGCCACACGACACACCGTGCCATGTCATGCTAATTGCAGGTAAACAAAGTAATCCCCACAACATGACATCACTCTCACTATGTACAGTGGCACTATTAGAAACCTGCAACACCTGAAATGCTCACAGCAATGCCGGACCAACAACATACTTGAGCACGTAGTACCATTAACATGACATCAAAAATGTTACATATTAGTAGTCTCACCACCTGGAAATGCCTGCACTCCCACCACTACCAACTGTGCAGTGTTGGCGCCATGTAGAGTTGTAGGTGCACTGCTGCCAACATGGTCCCCATCGCCAGACTAGAGGTCCTTGTGTGGACTTGAGGAAGGGACCTGCAAATTGGGAGGTAGACACAGAAGAAGAGTTACACATCAATGCAACATGCAGTGTACAACACAACAGCAATATGCACTATGAATGTATACACAGTATTGACTACAGACTGGCCACACAGCTCATGGGAGTCCAACGTCACTGTGTAATTCACTGTCACTTGGGCACACCCTTTGCAAGCCCATGGAAACGGGAAGCAGGAGGGGTGTGTGTGACTCAAACCCAAGCATCTGAACCAAATACATTACAAGCCTGCATGTGCCCAGCCACAATGCAGCGTATGCCCACAGGAACCACGGAAGCCAACACATCGAAGCCAACACATCGGAGCCAACAGATCGGAGCCAACAGATCGGACCAACAGATCGGAGCCAACAGATCGGAGCCAACAGATCGTCCCAAAAAAATTGGGAATAAAAGAAATCAAAATAAAAATAAAAATAAGAAACAATCAAAAATGGCCATTGATGGGCCCGGGGGGGTTGGGGAGGCCACCCAGGAGGTCCGAGGACAGGATGCACACCAGAACCCACCTGCGTGGATCCTGGGAAGATAAAACACCTCCATGGGCTCATGGCCCACACGGCTACCCTATTGTGGGAGTATCACTGCTGTCGCTATTATCACCCTGTGCAGCTGCATCCGGAGGTGGTTGCACTATGGGAGGCAGCCCACGCAAGGCCCTAGTCTGCTCCTCCATGGCTGCAAGCATGCGGGTGTGGTAGGTCTGGTTCTGGAGGATGAGTGTGCGGAGGTCCCCATGCAACAACTCACGGGATGCCCGGACCTCCGCCCTCGTTGCCTGCATCTCAGCTGAGAGCGTACGGGTGAGACGCTCCAGCTGCTGTTCTGTCCTTTGGTGTGTTGAAGCCTCAAGCTCAACAAGAGTCGTCCTGAGGTGTAGGAGCTCCTGCCTCAGGGCTTCCCTGTGGCCCTGGGACTCAATAGAGATGGCCTCCTGCAGAGTCGCCAGTGCCGCCCGCCTGTCCCTGTTGGACCCCAACATGTCCTCCCTGTGTGACTGGCAGATGGAGTCGGTTGCCTGCTCTAGTCGCTCCATCAGCCTTTCTGGGGGGACAATGGAAGTGGCCACCCTATCCATGGCCTGAGCCATCATCTCGGATGATGCAGCCTGTTGGGTAGCCATACCGTAAATGGATTGCTCCCATGCGGTATTGCCGGGTGGCGTACGGCCACCACGTCGGCGGGCACCACACCTGTCTGGGGCAAGGCGAACTGCGCCTTGCTGTGCCGGCACTGCCTGAGGCTGCAGGACTGCATTCCCCCTCTGATCTGCTGGCCCAGGAACAGGATCAGATGTCGCGGAGTGTGACCCTGCATCCGTAACCACCGAAGGCGTAGCTGCCAACACTGAAATCCCCATGGAGGGTACTGACCCTGGTGCAGGTGGGTGAGACAGAACAGAATCCCTCCCTGGAACACTCACCAGCGACGGCACGTAGGTCTCATCCGAATCAACACCTGAGTACAGCTCGGGGGAGGTGCAGCCAGAGACACCCCTTGAGAGCACGACCTGCAGCACTTGTGGGTTCTCCCCCACCACCACACCACGTCCCTCACTGGTGGTTGGTCGGCCCTGGGACACCTCCTGGGTCTGCACCATCTCCACAACCCCAGCAGTATCAGGTGCGTCTTCCCCTGCAAAGACATGAAAACAAAGTAATGGAAACAGGCATTAGCACCATGGCACACATTGAGGGCTGAGAAGCAAGAGAACCAGTACTTGATTGACACATGTCCCACATGACTAAAACCCTCCCATGCATGCACCCTCACTGCGTATGAAGTGCAGGCAAATGGCACACACTGATGACACCAAGATGGTAGATGAACAAATTTTCTGCATGCTGCCTGGCAGTGGCATCACACAGATGGCATGTACCATTGCTATTGAGTGAAGATGGAGAGGAGGGCAGCACCTATTCATTCAGTCCAGTTCCCGCATGTAATAGCTTTTCTGATTCTAACAGGTCAGATTTTTCACCTGGAGCTGCCAGTCTGAAATGGTCAAATTGCACAGGGACATGTGTGTACAAATGATATCCAGGTAACAAAGTCACTCCACTTTACCATACCCATGTCAGACATGTGACTAGTGGACAGCGACATGCCTAGTGAAAGTGGTGGAATGCAAACAAACTGACTGAATGAACAGTGAAAAATAAGCAAATATGTTGTGTCAAGGTGACACTTCAAGGGCAACTGGCGTGCAGTTGTGCTAGATGTCTACTGTTGGCAGAAGGGATACTGCTATGGCCAAATGCAGCTGCGCAGGAAGTATTGCATGAAGCACATGGCTGACCCATACGACTGAGGCGCACACACTCTCACCTGGCACCCAAACAGAAGCCCTCACACACACACCATGCACATGGATGACACACACATGCATGTGCACTCACCGGACAATGCCTCGTAATCAGCCAGATCTCCCACGCCTTGGATCTGTTCCTCCGTGACGTAGGTCCCAGCGACTGACTCATGTGGATTGAGTTCCATGTCTACTACTGGAGACCCACCTCCAGTCACTAGAGTTGCGGCATGACTTGAGGCCAGCTTACTCTTTGCCCTGCGCTTTAGGTCATTCCAGCGCTTATAGCAATCATTGGCTGTGCGCCTCACGATTCCAAGGGCACTTACGATGTCCGCAACGGTCTGCCAGTGTGCCTGGCGTTGTGCAGGTGTGGTCTTGGATCCTGCAACAATGACCATCTCGTTGTCATGTCCGGACACATACTCGACAAGTGCATTCAGTTCGTCATCCGTGAAGCTGGGCTTCCTGGACGGGCCGGACTGTGTAGCCGTGTCTGGGGCATCAGCCTGTGCCGGACGAGCACTCTTCCTCTTCCGCTTGGAAGGTGGTGGTGATCCTGAGTGTCCTGCGCCGCTCTGGACACTAGGGGCAGGAGCCCTGGTGGACTCTGTATCAGGAGTGTGGGATTGCACACTCAGCATGGGAGTTGGTGCAGGCATTGGCTCTAGTGTGATGGTGTCAGGGGGAATGTCAGCAGCATGGACTAGGACCGACACTGTCCTGGCTGGGTGTGTGAGGGCTGGGGTGGATGGAGCCGCAGCTGCCCCTGCAGCCACTCCGCCCTGCCTCCTTGGTGCAGCAGATGACCTTGCTGCCCCAGATCCACGTGGCATGATGGCATCAACGTGCACCAGCGCACGTGTCGTAGCCCTGCTGACCTGGAAGTCAGCCATGGAGTCAGCCAGGTCTGGTGCCACAATGGGCTGGTCCAACAAGGGCTGAGCATGGATGGTGTCAGCCACTTCAGCCTCAACGGGAGGGGGGGAGGGGGGGGATGATGGGTGCCCTTGACTGGTCCTCCACACATGGGGGGACAGGCTCACCCTGCAAGTTACGACCACGTCCCCTACCGGATCCACCACGGCCACCACTTGTGGCTCTTCCACCTTTGCCACCCTTACGGAATCCTCGCCTCCCAGCCATGGCACTGATATTAATGTGCGTATGGGAGTGGCTGTAGACAATTGTCCTGGGCAATTGGGGGTCAAAGGGGTTGGGTACCAGATGGTAATTGTACCCTAGTGCTCTAGCACGGCTGATTGTAACCCCTGGGGAAAGATGACGGGTCACGCAACGCACAGGAGGCCCAAAAAAGGGAGATGACGTGCACGCAACCCCTCCTAGACCACGTGTGCAGAAAGAAAAACCTGCACTACGCTGTGGCACCCAGTAACACAAGAATGAACGTATGCGTGTCACACGCAGCCTAGAATGACCTCTGAAGGGGTAGGCTACACACGGGGCAAGCACAGAAGTTGGATACGTGCGTGACTCACCGTCTGCCAGGTAAAAGAGCGTGAAGAATGAGCGCGTTTGGCTGGCTAAACCCCCGCCAAAAGAAGATGTGTACGCTGTCTGAGAAGACAGGACAACAGTAGAAGGGGACACTGTTTGAGGGAACAGGCCCAGGTAAACCAGTAAAAGAGAAAAAAGAGAAAAAGCTGTCAGAGGTAACAGGGAATACGAACTGGAAACGCCGTGAAGTAAATCGCGTGTGAAACGACAAGAAGTACAGAATTCACCCACTCGCTCTCCACGAAAAGCACGTACAAGGAAATGGTGTTCTACATGTACCTTATATACAGGCCCACACGTACAGCGTCACTTACGCGGCGTGTACGTTCACCAATCACACGCTTTGTCACTCCTGCGTGTAGATCCATTTTCACCAATCACACGCTTTGTCACTTCTGCGTGTAGATCCATTTTCACCATTCACACGCTTTGTCACTTCTGCGTGTAGATCCATTTTCACCAATCACACGCTTTGTCACTTCTACGTGTACATCCATTTTCACCAATCACACGCTTTGACACTGGGACGTGTCACGCAACAATTTCCTGCACGTGCAGGTGACTATAGGCGCGCATATGCTGTTGACGGGTTTACGCGCTAAGGGCCTTTGCTGACGTGTGGGATTTCACTCCCTATCAGGCTGTCCACGCGTTCACACACGAGAGACCACGCTCCTGGCCAGGAGGCCAAATTACTGCCCCCCAGAGCCCTGAGCACGCTCCCACCTGCCATCTGCTGCTGCCTGACTGCCTGCTGGCCACGTGCCCCACAGTGCTGGTGGGTGGGGGTGTTGGGAGACATGGGTGGGGGCCTGGTGGAGGGTGCCCCTGCACTGGTGGGGGTGGTGGGAGACATGGGTGGGGGCTTGGTGGAGAGTGCCCCTGGTGGCGGGGGGGTGGGGGTGGTGGGAGACATGGGTGGGGGCCTGGTGGAGGCTGCCCCTGGTGGCGGGAGGGTGGGGGTGGTGGGAGACATGAGTGGGGGCCTGGTGGAGGCTGCCCCTGCACTGCTGGGGGGTGGGGGTGCAGGGGGACATGAGCAGGTGTGCAGGGTAGTCCCCTGTTTTGTAGGCTGCCTGCAGGGGCCGTGGAGGGTGTACAGGGAACACCTGTGAGGACCCACCCAGCCTAATCGCGTGTGATGATTCCCACGCACCCCTGTAATACACGTACCCTGGCCAATCGCGTGTTAAACTTCCCGCATACCCCTGTAATACACGTACCCTGGCTAATCGCGTGTTAAACTTCCCGCGTACCCCTTGAATACACTTACCCTGGCTAATCGCGTGTTAAACTTCCCGCGTACCCCTGTAATACACGTACCCTGGCCAATCGCATGTTAAACTTCCCGAATACCCCTGTAATACACGTACCCTGGCCAATCGCGTGTTAAACTTCCCGCGTACCCCTGTAATACACGTACCCTGGCTAATCGCGTGTTAAACTTCCCGCGTACCCCTGTAATACACTTACCCTGGCTAATCGCGTGTTAAACTTCCCGCGTACCCCTGTAATACACGTACCCTGGCCAATCGCGTGTTAAACTTCCCGAATACCCCTGTAATACACGTACCCTGGCCAATCGCGTGTTAAACTTCCCGCGTACCCCTGTAATACACGTACCCTGGCTAATCGCGTGTTAAACTTCCCGCATACCCCTGTTATACACGTACCCTGGCCAATCGCGTGTTAAACTTCCCGCGTACCCCTGTAATACACGTACCCTGCCTAATCGCGTGTTAAACTTCCCGCGTACCCCTGTAATACACATACCCTGGGCAATCGCGTGTTAAACTTCCCGCGTACCCCTGTAATACACGTACCCTGGGCAATCGCGTGTTAAACTTCCCGCGTACCCCTGTAATACACGTACCCTGGCTAATCGCGTGTATAACTTCACGCGTACCCCTGTAATACACGTACCCTGGCCAATCGCGTGTTAAACTTCCCGCGTACCCCTGTAATACACGTACCCTGGCTAATCGCGTGTTAAACTTCCCGCGTACCCCTGTAATACACTTACCCTGGCTAAACGCGTGTTAAACTTCCCGCGTACCCCTGTAATACACGTACCCTGGCCAATCGCGTGTTAAACTTCCCGCGTACCCCTGTAATACACGTACCCTGGCTAATCGCGTGTATGACTTCACGCGTACCCCTGATATGCACGTTACCCGCTTTGCGTTCCTTGTTTGGCAGCCCTGTAAACTGGTCCAGGGTTAGCGCAGCCCTTTGCGATGATTTAGCGATTTTGATGGCTTTTCCTTGCGCGGGGGCGTTCTTGGGGGCGTTACTGGCGCTGCTGCAGGGTCGCTGCGATACTCTGCGCCACGGCTGGTTTGGGAGCATGAAATCCATGAATACGCTGTGCGCGGAAATCGGTTTTAGCGCACGTGCCTGGCGCAGTCAATCGCACGCGGACACTCTGCGCCAGCCGCTTGCGACACTTTTCAGTGAAATTCTATGAATTACCCTGTCAGTGTATGTGCTTGGCTGTGGAGCTAATGGGCTGAAGCAGCCATCAGTAGGATTATGACTGAACGCTTCTAAGTCAGAATCCCCACTAAACTGTTACGATATCGCAGAGCTATGGAACCTTGGTTGGCCTAGCATGGCCGGTCTCTGGGCTGGTGCGTAGTGCAGCTCGCCTTGGGACTCAAGTGTGGGCACAACGGGGCCACCTCTCTTGACTGTAGTGCACATGATTCATGGTGAACCTGGTGATAAATCATTGGTAAATTACCTAATTCGGGATCAGGGATTTGTAAGTAGAAGACCAGCTACCTTGCTGTGATCTATTGAATGTCATCTTCTGTGCCAAACCTTTGTTAAAGCACCACCATGGGGGCAGCATTGCAAGGGTCTCTGTCCTTTTTTCTGTGCTGCAGCACACAATGGAAACTCCCATCCACCCAAGGTGCACCCGGGCCGCATAGCGATTTGCTCCATTTCCGGTCACTGTAGCAGACCAGATGGCCTTGGCCCAGCCGGCAGCAGAGTGGTAGGATCCAGCCTATGGGAGGCAGGGAAGAGAGGCTGGGCCATGGTTGCGGCTGGCGGCTTACGCCCTGGCCCAAGGGTGAGGAGGTGGTGGCATAAGCTCAGGCCCCAGTGTGCGTAGATGGTGGCTTAAAACCTGGGCCCTGGACAATGATCTTAAGGCAGGCAAGACCTCATGACAGCCCAGTGATCTAGTGGAGGTGGACCATCCAGGGCCATCTGGTCCTTTGGCTGGGCTCAACTGGCCATCTGGCTGGGGCAGTCAGACCAGATAGCTGCAGCTGTGGCTGGCCCATCTGACTCCTACATTTTTCTGTGGACAGACTGCATAAGCCCCCACTTTGAGTACCACCAAACACAGCAACTGGGCACCCAGGCTTATGGGAAGGCAGTCACAGCGAGTCCCAAGTCCTGGCCATGACTCCCCAAGGACTGCTGGGCATTTCTGGGTTCGCTCCCCACTTAGCCATGGCAGAAGCCCCTGCGCACCCTGGTGGTGGCTCCAGCCCCCACCAGAGGAAAAAGCTCTAACACGCCACGGCTGGGCAGGGTTTCTGCCACTGCCATCAGGCACCATAGATGTCTACCAAGGGCTATCCTCTTAACCACTTGATCGCAGAACCCAGGGGCCCCCTACCTGCTGCAACTCACTTCCCCCGGCCATGGGTGCCCAGCAGCCACATAGGAGCAAAGGCTACCTGACCCCCGCTGCCAACTTTCCCAGTTCCATGCGTGACACCTCGAGCCAGTCGTGGTTTTTGCTTCCAATTGCATGCTGGAACTTGTGTTTATTTTTCACCATTGCAAGGGTGGACCTACAAATCCCAGAATGCAGCACCAAAAAAAACACAAGACTGGCTGAAAGATTCTGCATGGATGCGGGAAATGTGCCAGCTATGATTAGAGTACAGATATGGAAAAATGACACATGAGATGGGACACTGAACTTGTAGGTTTATGGTTACTTACCCACCCACCCATCGACTGCCCATGTCCATGTTAAAAATGCCTTAACCAGACCTGCCTTCAGCCATTCGATTTATAAGCACTGTGAGTGTCCTTCACTGAAGTCCTGTGAAAAACAGGTATTGGCAAAGGCAGCAGTCTAGCATGTGTATGAGTATTAGGCATTTCCCAAGTACGTGCACCATTTTGCATCTGCTACTATCAGCGGCACTTTAATACCACTATGTCTCTGCCTGGCAAGTGCCTTTCCCGTGCCTAAACAAAAGCCCAAAATGTTGGCATGGGCAACGCTTGTTTAAGCCTGCCACCGACATCCATAGAGACCATTCACATGCATTGACAGGTGGTTCCCATTGCGTTAGAAAATGCTTAAAACTACTTGTGAAATATTGTTTTTTATGTTTTCCTCATACCTTTTTCAACTTCTTGGTTAAGAAATATTGCTATTTTCGTATATGCATTCTTTCAGAACTACAATCTTTATTTTCTGAACCTTACTGTAAGTCTTGATCTAAGCCTGCGCTACTGAAAGGTGAGCCAAGATAATTCTAAACGACGATTGAAATGCTGGTGTTTTGTGAGGAGCTGGATAGTGTGTTGTGTGAGCCAGTTAACGATTTAAACCCTCTAGCCATTGACCCTTTTCATTAACAGTTTTTTCCTTGCACATCTAAGCTATTACTCAGTGTTAGGTGTTGCAGGGCTCGTCACAAATGGAGGGGGAGAGACCCACTAGACTGCCGGGTATGGCAGGCGGTGACAGGTAGTTAGTTATTAAGATATGTATTTATGCAATGAATAGAGTGCCAGACCAGCTAATCGTGTCAATTCACATTAAAGCCTGAAAGGGTAACTGTCCAGGTAGGGCTCGGCGCCCAGAGTCTATAGCTGAGCCACAGTCGCTCTGGCCTGATTTCCGCTATGGCTGACTTGTGAGCGGTGGCTCAGGGCCATTCCTGCGTGGAGACGCTACCCTGCCAAAGATGCCGTTATTGATTGTGGCATGTGTGCCGCCCTTCCTGCCGCAGTTCTCTAATCAATTTGATGGTACATTAGGCTGGCTGACGAGTCAGAAAGGTGTTTGAGCTTCTAGCCCAGTAGTGCTCTGCAGAGGCAGCCTGCGTAGCTCCGACCCACCCTGCCTGCAGTGGCCCCCTCCTCTCACCGTTCATCATCGTTCGCTCCAGCAGTCCTATTGAGCTCAGTCGGATTTCTGTTGAACCCAGGCCATGAGCTCTGCTCTGGAAGGGGGGAGAGTGGTGGCGGCAGTGGAGCGGAAAGGAGCAGGCAAAACGGAGGGCAAAAGAACTCCTGGAAATGTGCTTGTGTTGCCTGGTCCAGTGTTGGGTCTGTATGGGGACCTTGGTCCCTGGGGTAGCATGCCCTCTCAGCCCCCCTCCCATTAGCATTGCCTGGGAGGAGGATTGAGGAAAGAGGAGAAAAAGATTCAGGGAAAGGGTAAAGAAAAGGGCGGGAAGGGCAGGAGTTGTGGGAGGAGAGAAGCATCTTAATTTTAAAAAGAGGAAACCAAGACGTAAATGCAGTTGTAATCCATGCACCTCATTTCCCATTCTACCCAATGTTCCTGCTGCCACAAGCCAGGGGAGGGACACGGAGAGGAGAGGATCTCCACCCTGCTCACCACCCAACTTCTCTGTCTTGCGTGAGCACGTTTTACACATGCATGAAATATCCATGCAGCTGCAAAATGGATGGATTTCTATCAGGCTCGCAACGTATCGAGCTGCCTGGGTTGAAGCCCCCACTTATCCACCAAATTTTAGCTCTGGGGCGGGGCTTCTGTGCTCTTTAACAGTTCAAAGGAACAGGAACGTGCTTCTGGGTGCATTTTGTTTCTTCCGGGGCAAATCTACTATCTGCTCGGGTTGGATGGTCATGCACTGTGCGTTTCCCAGAGTCACAGCCCTCTGAGACACACAGGCTGCTACAACACGTTTCTTTCATCATCAGCAGAGCTTTTCTTATGCATGATGGTGAATTTCCAACTGAAAGACCATGAGTCCTCTTACAAATCTGTGACAGTTAAAGCAAGCAACACAATAAAGCACCCCATGTGTTCATACCCATAACATCTAATAGCTTCATTTGCTAAAAGGAAAGGTTTGCTTTGATGTCCTTAGTTGAATGTTTTTAAAACATACATAACACGCTGGAGGTTTGTGATGAATCTACAAACCTAGGTGAGTTTATGACAACTTATTTTATTGTGTGTCTTAAAGCGCTGAAAATAAAGTGGCTACATAGATATTTTGCCTTTTGCATCTTAAAGATTTCCATTCAGGATGTGGAAAATAAAAGTACATTGATATTATTTTGGCCCAACGCTGCTATGAAGATTTACATGTTGTCATGATGCTTTACCATGCAATTTGTGTATTTTGCACGTAAACTCCATAGGACAGTATTATTGTAGGTCTTGAAACCCAAAACTTAAATATTTGTTCCAAGTAAAGCGCGGAAGAAGGTGGCTGTGCCCAAATTGAAAGACTGGGTTAAAATCCCTGCTTCGCTGTTTCGCGTAAGTGTGTGATCTTGGGCAAATAATGTAATCTCACCCTGACTTCAACTGCAAAAATTGGAGTGCTTATAAGAGCTTGAACTGCAAAATTGGAGTGTTTCTAAGTGCTTACGTTTCCACCCTTACAATAGGACACTTTAATACATGAAGGGACATATTGGTGTAGCCAGGTACTCTTCTGATAGCGGCTCCAATACTGCCACACAGAAATTCATTATTGCTGCACGGGCCCTCTCACAGTCTGTTATCACTTGATTGGACAGGCAGACATAGTCTCACCAGCCAGTCAGTGCATGAGAGATTCTAGTATAGCGGACTAACTGTGTAAGAACCAACATTACATTTTCTCCCGTCCAGAGTACTGCCCCACATTCTGCAATGTCCTGGTATGCTATGATATTGAGTCTTTCATCTGCCATTTTCACACTTTCTAGGACCTTTATGATCTGCAAGAAGTGAAGGAGAGAGTTAACTGATGTTAACATTGAAGCTGCACTAGAATAGTCTCATTACAATGAGTAATGAAGTTAGATGCCCCTACACAAGTAAGTTTGCCTCTCCTCTAACATCTCTGAAGTTAGCTCCTCTGCCAACATTTGAAGGGTTATCCCCGCCTAAACTTTAGCCTAGGTGCACCCCTGGATGTGCGCACTTGCATTTTGTTAGGCAGAGAGGCGAGAGAAGCCTTTTCCCGAAACTGGCAAACTTTTACTGTGTTTATTCAGAAAAATGTACTTGAACAAACGAGGTAAAACTTTAAAGTTGGTTCTGGAACTACATATGAAGGAACTATAATACTAAAGGAGTATGCTTTCCTATGTAATGACAAGATTATGTTTATTTGTTTTAAGACCATGTATATTTACTTACTTTGAGCATGAAATGTAAATAGAAATGTGTGTATTCAATAACGAAATTTTAATTTTTTCTTTGTAACTTTTCTTAAGATGTAAAAAAGTTTGTTAATCAAACTAATAAACAACTTTTATATAAACAAAAAAAAACTTTAAAGCTGCTAATGTCAAGAAAGACTTCCATCGCCTCTCTGCATATTGCGCTTTAAAATATACTATTTGATAGTTCGTTCCCACACCAGACCGTGAGGGTTTGGGGGTAGAACAGTGGGGGTGGAGCCTCCAAGTTTGCCCCACCTATTTTCTGAAATGGCCCCACCCATCGCCACTTGGCCCCACCCTCATATGTAGGTTTTGTTGCGCCCCTGATGGAATCAACTTCTGTTTTGAACATGGTGGAAACCACACAAATTGCAGAGGAATCCTTTAGTAAATGCCACCTGCAAAGCATAATTGCAGACGAAATTTACTTTTCCCTAAGACTGAGTGGAAAATGGAAGAGTAAAATCGAGTTTGCCTCATTTTACTCCATCCTCCTCTACTCCGCCTCGTGGACATTTAACACAGCACTTACATTGTGTAGTTTGAGCATGGGTGGAGTTTTTGAAAGGTGGAACTCCCTCACTCCTGCGCACTTCTGGTTAGTTTAATTCCTTTGTCAAACCTGCAGCCTGAGTCCTGGTTTGTCAAGGAACCAACTCTAGGGTTCCTGATTGTGAAGACAAATTGTGGGTTTGACAAACTGTGGACCTGTAGGCGCTGGTGGGATTGGATAGTCCGGTATTTGTTAGTATGGCAGCTTTGTCAGGTAATGGATGAGTCAGGTTTGTTTCGTGTTAGACAAGTGGTTAGTTTTATTTCTTTAGTTATTCAGCACTAATGAAATGCAATCTTAGATGTAGAGGTGCCAGTTTTAACATGTTGACACTTTACACAGCCGACACGCATTTCACCTTAGTCTTTTTCAAGGCCAATTGAGTTTTTTCATGAGCTTCTAGAATGGTGAACTGGTCCTACCCAGTAAGGTGCCAGTGGGCTGGATAGCCGTTTGAGCCGGTTGGCAGACATGTGTTCCGGAGTGGCGGAGGCGACGGTCGTCTGGTGGATCACGCCCCTCTATGGTGCCCTGCACCAGGGCCATTCTGCCTTCATTGTCCGTTTTGGTGTGGGTCAGCGAGACGGGGACGGAGGGGGCAATCCATATAAGACTCCTCTGGAGTATGTGGAATACGAGGAGCCCACCAGGGTGCCTCTCCAGACTTTGGCTAGCGCTGTTAGCTTGGGGGCGCTAAGGTGGATCTCCTGGAGGAGGGCGATTCCGACTCTGTGGCGTTTCATGTAGGCGTGGATGCGGCGCTGTTTGATGTAGCTGTTTAGTCCCCTGACGTTCCAGGACATGACTCTGATCTTCTCAGCCATAGTCTGGATGTGGTCGTGGGGCTGTGGACAGTCTGAGGTTGAGGTGTTGGACAATCTTGGTCAGCCTGGTGGCGATTCTGCTGCGCGTGGTCCCGGTCTGGCGTGTGGAGAGCTTAAACTGTAATCCCAACTTGGGGTTCTCCCATGAACAAGAACGTCTAACTTAACTTTAAACACAACACGTCTAGCGAGGTTACCCTTGCTCTGACTTTCCCGTTTCTGCCCCATCGGACCTGGGTCTTCCGGAGCCCTACGGGCGGGTGAACTCACCCAAACTAGTCTGGGGGTAAGGGAGTGGTTGCCTCCGGGGATGTTGTCAAGAGGTACGCGGTGTCCGGCACCGCTCCAGTACCATCAGTGTCACCGCCATTGCTGGCATGTTGCTGTGTGTTTGGTGAGTGCTGTCCGTGAGAAGTGAGGGAGGGACCCTCGCTGCGGGCAGCTAGGGTCTACGTTGCTTCAGTTCGATGTCTGGGATCTGTTCTCTGTCCATTCATTCACAGGCCTCTGCGGGGGTGTCAAATAAGTGTGCCTTGTTGTTGCGCAGGACTTTCAGTCTAGCCGGTTAGAGGAGTAAATAGCGCAGGCCTACGTTCTTGAGTCTAGCTTTGGTGTGGTGGAACTGGGTCCTACTCCTTTGAACCTGTAGGGTGTAGTCGGGGTATATTGCGATCTTTGCTGCGTCCCTCTGTATAGAGCCACCCATTCTGGAGAAGGCCAAGATGGTTTCCCTGTCCTTGTAGTTGAGGACTTTGGCTATTATAGGTCTGGGTGGGTTCCCCGGAAGGGGCCGCCTGGCTAGGGAGCGGTGGGCTCTTTCTATGGTGAAGCCCTGTGACAGTTTTCCGGCTCCAATTTCGTGTATGAGGAGGTCCTCGATGTAATTAGTGGGGTCGTTGCCCTCGATGCCCTTGGGCAGGCCGATGATTCTAATGTTATTTCTGCGGGCCCGTCCTTCGGCCTCATCAGCCCTGTCTTCCAGGTTCTTCACCTTTTGCGCCAAAATGTCCACTTCCTTTAAAAGCTGTGTTTTGGACTCGGTGTTGTCTCGAACTTGGATCTCGAGGGCGTCCGTTCTGTTGGCGATGGAGCGCACATCCTGCCGCAGTAAGTTCAGGTCGATGGCGACCACGTCTATTTTGTTCTCCATGGTCTTTTGAAGAGTCATGATGGCCTCTAGTAGCTGGGAGTTGGCCAGCTCGGGCGTCTGGGCGCCCGGCGCCTCCCCAGGGGCGGTAGCCGCCTCGGGCCCAGTCGCTCCGGCAGCCGCGAAGGACTCCATGGTGGTTTGGCGGTGTTTGCTTCGGGCGCCCTTGGTGGTCATGTCCCCGCCGCGAGGACCCCCAGTCCTCGGCAGGCACTGTGCAGTCTTTAGCCTCTGGTTGTACTGATGGTCCGCTGTCGAGTGAGGGATACCCGGAGCGGGCAGTCCTGTGCGTGTCGTCGGAGTCGGTGCTGCCGGCTGGTATGGGGGGAAGCTTTCGCGTTCCGAGGGGCCTGTCTCCCGGTGTTCGTGCGCTGGTTGTCCCCGGGCCTTGCTCTGGGCGCCGACGGGATGTGGGTCATCGGCCCGCCGGGCAATGCCAGCGGAGTGTGGGCGCCTCAGCTGCTTGGCAGGGTGGCTGGGTGCTGATCGGCTTCGAGGTCCGGTGGGGGTGTAGTAAAGGCCGCGCCAGGCGCTCCCCCCCTCCGACTCCTTACCGCTTTCCCTCGAGGCTGCGGGAGTGCGGTCCAGGCCCCGCGGGTGCAGGCGCCCTCTTCGGATCACCGCTGGTCAGGCGCCCAGGACCTCAGCGAGCTCCTTCGAGATCGGTCGCAGCGCTCCGCTTACAGCGAAGGGCCGGGACTCACAATGGCCGCCATTTTCTGTGCCCGCCTGGCGTTCTTTTCTTTTCGACGTTGCGGGCCAACGGAGGGACGCAGGGCTTCCAAACTTCGACAGCGGGCGGATCAAGCTTTCGCACGGCTTGTGTGCTGTTTTCAGATGTTTGTAGTCATATAAAGCAGTAGTTGGCGGCGGATCGTTAAACGTATCGTGCGGAGCTGCACCAAACACGTCTCTCCTACATGGCAGTTAGCCACGCCCCCCTCTAAAGGGAAAATTCAGTAAGAATTCAGGGACTGAAAGTTTGCAAAACATACCATTTGATTAGGTTATGTTTCAAAAACGTTTGTAAGGCACATGAAATATCACTTCACGAAGAATCTTTGGTGCAAATACATTGCTGTCTGACTTTACCGAAAACAATGGAGGCGTACATATCATGTAAGTTTAATTTTGACGACTGTACACCGGACCGAGTTTAAATTTTTTAATACAAAAACAATAATTTTGACAATAAAAATGAAGCAGTACATTTCTGTGCAGTTGTTTTTTTTTCTCACTTACTTAGAGTGTAGATTCTCAGCGTTTGCTGGCTATGACTAGATTTACCCATGTTCTACGTTAATATTTCATTAAAATATCATGTATGACCACTTCGATGTGTCTATTAGTTTCCACGTCCTTTTTTTTTCATTTTAAAATTGTTTGGTAAAGGTTGGGTATTGATACGTGTTTTCATTAACGTTTTCCGACCAGCTACATCCTGCCGTACTGTGCTTGTCATGGATTCCAAATGCCGAGTGATGGCTTTTTTCCACGCCAGATGCAACTGCTTGTGACCGGCTGCCTGTCACAATTTTGTGGGATTATTGTGGTGGCCCCCTTTGTCCATACGCTGAGGTGGCCATTCGGAGTAACATAACTTCTTTTACGGTGGTGTAGGCCAAAGGTCATGGTGACATCTTGGAAATCAATATGCGAGCAAAGTGGTTGCTTTAACGAAAACGCATACTTTTTGTGTGGGAAAAGAACAACGTGTGCCTCACCATTAACATTTTCGATGACGCCCATAGAAACAATGTTACAATTTTTAGGAAAATGGGAATAGTTTTATCTTCTCAGACAGCTTATTGTCAAATAAAACTACTTTACAAATTCTAAAATGTTAATGTTTTCTTTTAAAAACCAGTTTATTATTTCAAAATGTATCGTGCTACGTTGTAGGTCGCTGTATGTTCATTTTCAGGTTCTGCATTCCGGCATATAGGTGCTTAACGTGAACCAAAGAAGATGTACAATATCATTAGGGTTGGTTATGTGACAAGATGTGGGAGTGTTTTGGTATTGCACAAGTGTTGTGATGTCGTTCCAAAAACCTAGCCGTATACATTTATTGAATGAAGGGTTGGCTGCAGCTATGGGGAGTGGGCAGAATGTCGGGTTCATGTTATAAGCTCATGATCCACACCATGTGGCTACTGACCTTGACCAGAAGGGAGATAAAATAGGATTACAGTGGCCTGTCCACCTGGGACTGGCTTTGTGATAATGTTGTTCCACATTACGATAACGTTGAAAGGGAAGAAAAAAGTGCTCATGCTAATATGTTAACAGGGTTTCCTTTTTTGCTTTTTGCAGGCTGCCATGGAAAGCGAAGAGAGGCCCTGAATGGAACAACCGCTTTCCCTTTCTATGGTGGCCATCTTGGAAAGGAATTTTGCTTTTAATCCGGGACGCCTGCGTCCTGGATTAAAACCAAAAATCCTCCTTTTTCAGTACCGCGCGTTACTGCTTAGGAAATCTACATTGTTAATGGCATTCATTCCCTATTTTAGGGGTCGAGGTATCCTTTCCTGAGAAATATAAAGTAGATGGAGTCTATGCGTTTTTTTTTTTACCTTATAAAAATGTGAAAGGTGGTTCTTAAACGAACCTTTACTTTGTGTACGGATGGCTTTTTTTTTAAACACAGCTCAGAAGGAAAGGTGCAGATGGAAATGAGCAAAGACACATCAAACAGTAATATGGGGGCTTAGGTGGACAGGCCAAAATGTTGTGCGTGTGTTATTTATAAGCTAGGGGCACTGTTTCTCATGCTCCTTCATTTTGTAAGAACTCAGTAATGCAATACTATTTCTAGCAATGCATTTCTTATGGAACTATGTGGCATACACTTTTCTGACAATATTATAATGACAATCCCTTCTGGAGGCTGTCCATGAAAAGTTAATGCACGTGTGATGTCATCAGCGATGTCATCAATGAAATTTGTGATGTCATCTTTGATGTCCTGGGTGTTAGTCTTAGCAGTGCACGGTTGTGGTGTGAGTTATGGTGGTTTAGCCTATCATAACTGGCGAATTTCAGGGGTTTTTCAGTTTTACTTGGAACCATAACGTCCCGTTAACAACGTTTTTTTTACTGAATTTCACAGGTTCTTATTAGGGCAACTTAACCATAACGTCCCTTTAAGCAAGTCTTTTTTTACTGAATATATGTATATATATATATATATCTATATATATATATATATTTTTTTTTTTATTGGCATTTCATGGTTAAACAAATTAAACCTTTACGCCACATCTTTAATCCATAAAAAGAGAAAAAGAAAAGCTTCATCCCCTCACACCAATATGACTTAACCATCCAGTCTTAACGTTTGTTAGTTGCATGCAACCTCCTCAATTTTTTTTTAAATTGCAAGTACCAATTTTACAAATGCCAACGTGATAGAAACCCGCTCTCCTGATAATAACATTTTCCACCATTCCTTTTTTGTGCAGTTGCCATATTTCTGGATTGATTCTGACATCAATTGTACCCTTAGATCAATTACAGCCGGACATATCATAACCATGTGATAGAGAGTTTCCACTGAGTTAGGTTTTTTACACAGACGACATCCCAAGGGACCATCTCCATCCTGCCTTGGTCTCAGAATCTCCCTTGTCGAGAACAAATTCAGTTGTATTCACAGAAATTGCAATCTGAGATACCTATTCGGGGAAAAGCTGCAAATGGTTCGGCAGGCAGTTCAACTTCTTTTCCTCTCCCCAGGATTTACCATACAGTTTGTAAGTCCCCCTCTCGTCGTGTGTCTGGATTCAATCCCCTCTGTATAGTTTCAACTTTACTCTATCCGGGTTGCACAGCAGGTTAGTAACAGTTTCGCCAATTTCCTCAAGGTCCATAATACATGCCCCTTCCCATTCTCGTAGAGGTTGTTCAGA
Organism: Ambystoma mexicanum; assembly: GCF_040938575.1. Taxonomy (NCBI): domain Eukaryota; kingdom Metazoa; phylum Chordata; class Amphibia; order Caudata; family Ambystomatidae; genus Ambystoma; species Ambystoma mexicanum. The sequence continues at coordinate 753,912,729 of NC_090923.1, forward strand.
GTTAGATGATAGGGCATTTCGGAGGGTCTTAAAGCCACCACTCAGGGTTTTTTCCCTGCATTTCCTCAACAGTTGTAGAGTTTTCCACCTCACTATGGCTTTTAGAGACGTCAACCACAATTCCATCCTTACAGCCTGTATCGGGACGCTCTTAGGGAGGCCCAACACAATTTTCCAAAATAAGCCTTCGGGGGACGGCCAGATTTTAGCTTTACAGTTCAAAGAAGTCTCTACTCCATATGTCAATATTGGGATCACTTGCATCCTATAAAAGCTGATGAGCGGGATCATTGAAAAACCACAAACCTTTTTCATGATAATTCGACCCTGGGCTGCTAAGGTCTTTGCCTTGCTTCTCAGAAATTTGATTCTAGGGGCGTCACTGTAGCTTGTGTTTAGACAAACACCCAAGTAGGTTAATGATTTTACCTCTTGTAGCTTTTCCCCTCTTATTTGCCAAGACTGTGGAGTGTTTCCGATCCTTGCAAGTGAGTTGCCAAATTTCAATATTCTTGTTTTTGAAGGGTTAATCTGCAGCCCATTTGATGAAATACATACCTGCAACACGTCAAGTTGCTTTTGAAGGCCTACTGGCGTTTTGTCGGCCAAAACAATGTCATCGGCAAACAGATGTCGCCCCACTGGTTCCAATCCCAATTTCGGTGGAAAGCATCTTGTCTCCTCAAAGGTGTGGTCAATGTCCCAAATGATAGTTTAAACAATTCCAGTGCAAGTGGGCAACATTGTTTCAGGCCCTTAGTTGTTGGTATGGTACTTGAAAGCATGCCCATAGAGTTTAATTGTTATATGTGTGTTGGATATAAGAATAGAAGAGGCATTTGGAAATTCAGTGTTTATTGGGGGGGGGGGAGGTAGGCATGTGTGGGAGTGGGAATGTTTATGGCAACTTTTAAAAATGTGATTTTCATTTACATGACGTGACCACTAATTAAAGGTTTGTTAGAAACTTACATATTCCAAATTGATCAGGTAATTTGAAGAATAATTGCTTCTTTGTTGTTTTGTCTGTGTCTTGTTTCATGTTTACTATTATGTTACACAATTTGATATTTGCTGGGAAAGACTGCCATTTTAACAAATGTCTGCTTGGCATTAATATCTTCAGTCCTTTTTACTGATTTCATTCTAGTCACCTGCATTAATCACCTCACAGGATTGCCAGTGAACCCCTGGATGTGGGAGCAGGGTGATAACCTTTCTGTTCCATATAGGTATATTCTTGACTTGCTTTATTCCTTTATGTCTACCTGCTTGTTATTCAATTCACATACATCAAGATTGTGCATATTTAAATAAGGTTGTGATGAAACTATTGGTAAATGGTAACAGAAAGGGTAAACAGTCAATAATGCTCTCAAGCAATATCCCCTCGGCCATTATCTCTCCCATGGCCCTCAATCGAGGTGTGCCTACTCTGTCCATGTCTTGCTTATATGTCTTTCTCCATGAGCTATGTTGCCCATGCCCCAGGCTGCCACTGCTTTAGTAAGGGTGATATGGCTTTAAATCCACAACCGCACGGCTGCAATGAGTATGGCAATAGTATAAGGAGTAATTAGTATGCCACTTATTATTTGCCTTGATTCTTGTCCTAGACCATCAGCACTAGGGAGGTCGAGGGGATACTACTAAAGTATCAAAGAAGCGTGTCATGTGGCACAGTTTTGTCCAGAACTAGAAAATAACACATGAGTGTTAACTGAATTGCCCACCTCTGCATATATTACAGCTATGTCATGTGCCTCTTTTGATTAATAGCACAATGAATAGTGGGTATTCATTCTGTTGGATATAAAACCATGTCACAAGAGTAATATGTGACTGAGAATGATTGTATTAGGCCTGTTTGGTAGAAGTTTAGAAACATCTTACTGTTGAAGTGTTGATAGTGGGATGGGTCTCTATGATCCAGGGTCATTTGTGAGTTTATTTTTCTTTAGGAAATAGATTTATTAGCCTTCTTCCTGGAGTCATGAGTTGTCCCACTCCTCAAAATGTACAAAAAGGAAATAAAAGAATCAAATGTATTTGATAGACCAATTTTTAACCAACACACCCGGACACCATCAGGTCCTACAGTCTTATTGTTAGGGAGCATGCATATTTTATCTGTGATTTCTGATAGTAGAGGGTGTGTTCAAAAGGCCTTATTTGTGCAGCGTGAATCTGGATATTATCTGAGTACAGATATGTGTACTACTCTTATATCTTCTATTTAACTCCTGGATTAGCTGTAATAGTACCACTTTGATGAGAGATTTCTTTTTCTACTCTTATTTTAATCATTCCTTCAGAATTTGACAGTGTTTCCCATTTATCGCCCATCTCAGACATTTTATTTGATTGGCTGTATGATTTCCCTTAAGCTCTTTCTTAATAAGTGTTTTTGGAACTGTCCTGTGGGTAGTCAATTTTAGGAGCAGATAATGGGCCTCATTACGACCTCGGCGGTAGCCATGCCGCTATTGGCGGCATGGCTGCCGCCGAAATCGCGTCCGGGTTCCCAGAATGAGGAATTACCGGGCCATTCCGAGTTCGGAGGGCCCAGTAATTCCTCCTTCTGGGAACCCAGACCCGGAGTGGCCCGTTGTTTGCTCCCTACTCCCCTCGCGGGACCCGCTCTGCACGTCTGGTGAAACCAGACGTGCAGACCGGGTCCCGCGAGGGGACCTCGTAATCAGGTGGGACAGGGTTGACGGCGCCGGCACCTTTACCAGCGCCGTTAACCCCGTCCCATCTGGGTTATAATGAGGCCCAATGTGTTGCTTGTCTACTCCTGTTTATGGCTGAATACGTGATGTAGATGCAATTAGAGATTTGTAGTATTGTGGTTCATGGTGTTCTGATAATAATCGCAAAGTCATGTTTCCTCATGTAGCTCCTGTAAAGGAATCCCATATGGGGGAGTGATCGGCTTTCCCAGGGTGTGTTAAGAAAAACTCATTGATGTCTTCCTTTGGTCTGTTTACAAACACTTCTTCTGGTAATAGTGATCTATTTAAGGTCTGCCTTTCAGGGATTTATATAATATTAGCTACTGTTATTTTCTAATCTCACAAGGAGAATAGTTAGTGGTGGTAATTTGCTGAATCATAGTTTGCCATTGTTAATTAGATCTTTATATCAGTATTGTATCAATATGGAATCGCCAAATAATAGATATGGCCTTGAAGTGACTGATTTACCTCAAGCTAATTGCTTGAGGTAAATTCTCCACTTCAAGGTAATACATTGTCAGATTTACTGTGGTGGAATTACTACACACGGTAAATCCTTGGTACCCACATGGGATCATTTGGACTCCAAAATGGGGAATTACACTTCTGTTACTTGACTCATCCAACGGTAAATTCACAAGGCCGAGTGGTGGTAACAGTAATCAAGTTTTGTTGTGATGGCATGGAAATACCATGCAATTACCACCAAACTCGAAATGAGAGGCAATGTGCTTGTTTGTGACCTTTTAATTTCGGCTCAGATTAGTTCCACTTTACTTCTACTATTGAGCCAATTGAAGCTTCAGATGATAATGTTCATGTTGGCAATGTTTCCTTGCTGAAGTTTGTTTGTCTTATAACTACACATTTAGGTTCATTCTGTAATTATCATTTTTCACTTGGGAATACTTTTCAAATGTTTTCCCCACGCTCTGTGTGTCTTGGAAATGAAAGTCAATGAAACCGGCATGAAGGTCTCATTACTGCAATTAGAAACATGTGTTTTTCCAATCAAAATTACTTTAAGTCTTTCGGAACATTGCAAATCGACTATTCTCAAGAATTGAGTGGAAAAGTAGCCATCAATCTAATGCCAATTTCTTAGAGTAGAGCAAGTGCAACGTAGTTGCTGTTAGGGTCAAAATGTTTTCTCAGTAAAGTGGTGGGCAGGATGACTTCTTCAGCGAAACAGTTGCCAAAAACGTAAACATGGGCTGGGTTCTGGAACTTTATAATTTTTTATCTTAACAGACCTTCTGTGAGCTGTAATGAAGGCATGGTATCAAATAGTAACACAGACAGAAGTGACCAGATTTCAAGGGTGTTTATTGAACTGCAATTGGGTTTGAAAAACGCCTATCTAAACCTAAATCTAAAGATGGGAGCAAGCTATGACCATCAAATAATAATAACGCAGTCCCAGTCGAGTCTGTCAAAATAAAAGGGCCTAAACTAATAAACCTATTGCCAATCTTTACCTCTAAATACAAAATAGTGTGGGAAACAATGTAATGCAAAAGAAAATCGTTCAAGAAATATGACAATATATTCAAGCCGTTGGCCTCCCTTTGCACATTTTCAGCACTGGACAAGGCGGCACACTCGAGCTTAGCACAGTCTCTGGCTTCTCTAGCATGAGGATGCAGTTCAAATTTCATCATCAGGGCCTTCTATGTCAAAGTCTCTTTGCCATTCAAAGTCTCTTACTTCAGAGGGCATGATGCAACAAACATTCCATGTTCCCATCTCCTCGGAATTTTCATGTACAACTTCTTGGGTGATTTTAGATTCACCGCCAGCCCCCATCCGCCTGGCACAGCCACACTTTAACACAAAGCTTTCAAATGATCTTGTAGCTTGCTTTAAAGTTCAATCACTCATCAGCAGTTTAACTTCATTCGCGTCTCTTAACACGTGTGCTTTAACCATGTTCATTCCAGCATTTGCCATACAATGTTGCTGCTTGCAACCTTTGCCGCAACACAGACCGGTCTTGTATCGGTCTCCCCAATTCACTGGTAGTGTTGCTTTCACTGAAACGTCTTGGTTCTTGGAGCTAAGGACAGTACCACGGTGTCTGGAAATTCTCCTTGCCTTGATTAATGACGCAGGAGTGCCCTGGGTATCTCCGACACAAAATGCAGGATTCTTCATCCTGGTTTCTTGGTCTTACGATTTCTGTTCTCAAGGTTTCGTGAAAGTAACAGTTCCTTGTTGAAAAGGTCAAGGGAACTTCCCTCCTAGCGACCCCCTTCTGATTCGCCGTCTTCCTCCTCTTGTTAAACTGCCATCTTGGAACTGCTGTTTCCTCGTATGCTATGCCTCGCTCAGAATGTGCTCTCATGCTCTGCCTTTTATCTGTGTGGGGAAGTGTAATGAGAGTCAGGTATGTGTGATGATCAGTAATTGCCTGACCTTATTTTGTAGAAAAACAGAGGGTGGGTGAGGCGCGTACTCTGGTTCCCAGTGTTAGATACCTGCTGCATTTCAAGTTGCTGTTCTCCTCCAAGCGCTTTCATGTCTCTAACAATCATCAGGGAGGTTGTCTTTTCAGGTGTTTCAAATTTGTCTCAATAGGTCTCAAGGAATTGTGGTAGCTGTAGTCTGTTTAAGGTAACCAGGAACCAACTCCCCTCCAAAGCACAATTTTTCCTGGTGTGGGGGGGTGACCAATGATGTGACTCTCCTAGGCAGGGCATGGTGACGCCGGTGACGCTGCTTCTAACCGCTGCCTCTAAAGCCCAGGACTTATGAACCAATTTTGTAGAAAAACAGAGGGTGGGTGAGGCGCGCACTCGCGCACTCTGGTTCCCAGTATTAGATACCTGCTGCATTTCAAGTTGCTGTTCTCCTCCAAGCACTTTCATGTCTCTAAAAATCATCAGGGAGGCAGGAGGTATCTAACACTGGGAACCTGAGTGCGCGCCTCACCCACCCTCTGTTGTTCTACAAAGTTGCCTGATATTGCCTGAACATTGTATTGGGAAACGTCAGGTATACGGCTCAGGTGTTAATCTATTTTCTCTCATAGCGGGCTGTCCGCGAGAAAGTGTTTGTTTTGCAAAAGGGGCAGGGGTAAAGTACCTATCAAGCTGTAAATTCTAACACACAATTTAGTTCTTTCCGTTTGGCCTCCTCTCTCATTGCATAGTTTTGAAGGTTGTATCACCGAGAATGCTTTTACAGGTAATCCAGGTCCAGGTTGTGTGGTGAGGTGGCTTTGCTGGCAGTCTCAATTTGAGCAAAGCCTTGATCTACTCTATCCTCTATGCATGATGTTCACCATTTTGCCTCCTTCAGTAAGGCAATATCCCAACAATCATGTCTAAAACCACCCTTAGCTTCTATTGTATGCATGAGAGGTGACTTGAGATCTGATGTGTGCCTTTCAAGCTGAGATTTCATATTTGTTTTCCATCTGACGAAATATGCTAAGGTACATGGATATCATGGTTGGTAAAATTGATGGCAGGGACTATGGTTATGAACATTCAAAAGACACGTAATTATTCAAATTCTATTTGAAATAGTTGAGTCCAACGTAGCAAATATCTGCATCTGAGGAGATTTTAACATTGTGGTGGATGAGCTCCTGGATGCAAAAAAGCATTGGCAATGCCAACAGTTTGGAATTGTGTGTAGAGATCGGAAATGCTCTTGTCAGGCACTGCCAGAGTGGACTTAATTGGCCATTGATGATATCAGGTGCAAAATGGTGCAAGTACCTGGGCATCTGATAGCAGTGCCTGGCAAATGCTTGTTTCTAACAGGACTTCAATGCAATGAAGTGCCTGGGAAATGCTTAATACGTATACACAAGCCAACACTGTAGACTTTACCAATGCTTGTTTTTAACAGGACTTCAGTGAAGGACATGCTAGTGCTTATGAATTGAGTGGCTGACGGCAGACCTGGTTTAGAAATCTTTATGACACCAAGAGCGTGTTCAGTGTTCCAATTAAGTCATCTCTCAGAAGCTGCTTTGAAAAAACACTGGCAGGCACTTTGAGTGCAAAGTTTGATGGTAAGGCTTCAATAAAGTGAGCTCAACGGGTTCCCATGAGGAGATGTTTTGGGCAGGGAGTGGCAGGATTTGGGTGAGAATGGCAATAGGGATTAGCATGGTCATGGGTAGTCAATGGGTGGACAAAACCTACAAGCTGTGTGTCCCTCCGCATATGCCATTCTCCCTAGCTGTATTCTAATGCAATAGTTTTGGCTTATACGTGGCTCTGTCACCTAATAGACCAAACTAAAAATGGTTGCTGCTTGTAAACCAGGGATGAAAGGACAGAACTGGATAGCTGATTTTCAGTGAGGTTTCACTAAGTCCAGGATACTTCTTACTTTTGTCTGGAGCTCTCCTGACATATATTTATTCCTGGATATTTTTTTTCCTATTGAATAAATAGTTAACATGACTTTGCAAGTTAAAATAGAATCATTTACAATGTCCGGGCAAACCCCAATTTTCCATGAGCAGACATGGCATTATTGGAACTATCCTACATATTGAAAGTGTGCCTCTTTCTTCTTCAACATCAGATGTCAGTAAATTTGTTACACCTGAAGGGGTATCCACAACCCTTACCTAACTGCAGAGCCCAAAGGGAGAACAACCCTCCCACCTTGGTTGTGCACGGGTCCCTGATGCTTAGAAAACAGATAACCACAAGACAGCCAATGGGGGTTAGAGGGTTAGGGAGAGGTTGTGGATAGGTAAGGGGTTTTAGGGTCACCAGAAAGAGGATTAGGGATGCATAAATGGATGGGTACAGGGAAGTTAGGGAAAAACCATTCAACCTGCATGCACATACTTGATAGCCCAACACTTGAGTTGGCCTGTGGTTATCTCTCTGACCACCAATACCTGCCCACCTACTGCACAATGATTAAGGCTCACTACCCTGCCTTGCTCCATGTCACCTGGTTCTTTTCTATACCCTTAGACACATGAACACATGGATGAGTGTGATGTAGAAACACAAATACATGATGAGAAGCAGACCATCCTAAAACGAGCCATGCCTGATGAGGAACACAACAATTCACATTGGACACATGAAACCTAAACGGACAATGTCTCAATACCATGGAAAGTCATAGGACTGCAGTTCACTGTTGTCCTACCAAATGCGCCCCATTGCCTCACAGGGCTAATGCATGTGTGGCTCACAAGAACTGTTCTTTACTATATCCCACATGCTGCCCTGTTACCTCACAGGGCTAATATATGTGTTGCTCTTAGAAATTAAATCACTGTAGTCACAAAAACGCTGCCCCGTTACAGCACAGGGCTAATTCATGTTCATCATGTGCAGACTCTATTTCCATAAACATGATTCATACAAACATGGTTCTAAGATACACTGTTACAGTGATCTACTTATCTTTGGCTCTGGGAGCCTTAACAGAGTCCTGAGCAAGTTGCTGCAAGCGTTGGAAATATGCCACTCTGAGTCATGATTACCCCGGCAATCACTGCTGCTACCCGTGAAAGATCACAGAAAGAGGCTAACTACAAAGAAAAGGAAATATCCAGTCATGAGGTTTTACAATGTCATTTATTTCAGGCTGGATTGGGGTCTAAGCGCCCCACAATGCATGCGTACAGACAACGTGGCGGGAGAGAGCCCGAACAACAAAAGACTCTTGTCCAGCCCCTTCATGCTATAGGGTCCATAGGTTCATGATCTTTCCACGTAGGTAACGTTACTAAAGCAACAAGTCTGCATTCCCCCCCCACCCTGTCCTCCTATGGACAATTTACTGCATGGGAGCAGGGCAAAAAAGTGTGTGGTGGCATATTGTGTTCCCTGCTACAATGTAACATTTGCTGTACAGCTTATCTGTATCGCTTCGGTAGTCTAAGGTCAGTCTGCTCTAAAGCCTGTGAATAGGGTTTTTCTCTAAAGGAGCATGTAGCAGCTGCACATTATTAAAATTAATGGTTAGGTGGGGAAACATGGTTGAGACAGACGGGCACCTAACTTATAGATTATAAATGCTTCTACAGTGACTTCAAGGTTCTACAGAGTAAAACAAACAAAACACTCAGCAGAATGTGTATTCCTGTCTCGTAATTTAGCAGAGAGTTCATGCCGCGGTCTTCCACTGCATTCAGAGTGAGAAAGGCAAAGCGAACAGGGAACTGAACTGAACATTGCAACCAAGATGGCATATAAAACAAAATGGCAGCGTAGCCACCATTAGTATGGCAGAAGATTCGTAGCGCGATACAAATGTGCTTAGGCCAATATGCAGACCTATGGAACACTTAAACTAAACATATTTTCACACTCGGGCCGAAGCATGAGGAAGCTTTTCACCTGCATGTCACACCAGAGCTCACAGTCGAGACCGACCCAGTCACATTACTCAGCCTCCTGAAATGCTGTTCACTCTCCGACTGTCCTCTGCCATACCCTACCCATGTTTCGGAAGATCGAAACAATCAGCAAGGAGCCCAGGCAGGTGCAGGTCCTTTCAAGGACCCAGCAGGGATCATGGGAACTGTAGTTTCCCTGCCCTCTGGCGCCCATAATGCCTGACATGCACACAAACCGTCACAGCACCTCCTCTCCTGGGGCCCTCCCAGGGTTCTGGTTTATCCGGATGTCTTTTGTGAAATAACCTTGTCAACCTTGGTGTATCAACTCCTCTGCCAGCTCCCAGTAGTGATCCTCCTGTCCATAGCCCGCCCAATCCACCAAGGTCCACAGACATCTGTGGCATCTTTTGGAATCCAGTATACTTCGTACTTCATATTCTTCCTGCCCATCCTCCAGAATGATAAATGGTTTCTTGGGCTGAGTAGCAGGGGCTGCAGGTTACATCAAATCCACGGGGGTGCTCGAGAGCAGGCGACCAAGATGGCCCGCTCTCTTCTGAGCTCCGTAGTGAGACTTGAGGAGGAGAGGGCTTTCAGCTGCTGGAGCCTTGAAATACGTCCCTGTTGGCCCAGCTGGTGCAAGAAGCATTTCTGCATGTGGTGAAGGGGGTCATAGCCCTCGCCCGTTGAGCAGGGTCAGATGGGGGGGGTGCTTGCTCCACTCTCCCTCATCAGTTGCCATTTGAAATTGGTGTGCAATGGACCAGCGCTGCGGCAGGAGGATTCAGGAGGTCGGCGTGCACTCCGGGCAGCTGGAGAGACCTGGACTTCGGAAGACCTGCTGCGGCATTGCGGCACCAGCGATAGTCCAGTGATGGGCTCTGACCCATATTTGCTTGTGGTGCGAGGCGGTGTGCGCCACCCCGGTGAGTGAGGGTGAGCAAGGGTGGAATGGCATTGACAGCAGGTGAGGAAGCGTATTGCTGTGGTGTGCGGCATCCGCTGAGATGGAAGATGGCTGGTGAGGAGGGAGCACCACGGAGCCAGTGGAGGGCAGACCAGTTGGAAATCATAACTTACAGAAACCTTGGCAAGAAAGTATATCTGACACTAAAAACTCAGCAGTTAATTCTTGATGCTTTCCTGATCACCCCACAATTCATGCAGGTGGATAATGGCGGTGCAGGTGAGTTCCAGTGCAACATGGAGTACTTCATTTGCATGGGACACATGACAGAATGCATAGCTCGTTGGTATCAGGCATTTGGTGCCAGCAGGCAGACTCTGTTGCCTCCACTATTTACTGTGTGCTGATTTCACTCTTGCAATAGAAGCTGCCACATGCTAAGGAATGGATTTATTCAGCCATGATGAAGACCTTTTGCACAAAAGTACCATGTAGCGGCTTGGTGCTTCTTGGAAATTGATCCATTCCCCTACACCGATTTACTACTCAAAGTGACTCTGATTTGAAGCAGCTGGGCGGGGTTGTGCACAGGCCCTGGACCCCTGCAGTGCTGAGGTTAGTGGCCGGAGGCAGAGCAAGGAGGTGGGAGCCCACACTGGGGATGTATCTTGGGCTCCCGGGGCCAGCGGGATGCAGCCCTGTGGTCCGCTGGGGGTGATCCTGAGCTGTTGTCCAGTGGTGGTGCAGCATCATCCTGGTGGTAGGAGGAACATTGCACCAACTGGTGATCCGGGCACCCTCCTGGTGGAATTGGTGATCGCGTAGCTTGGTCGGAGTGCAGGCACCTGCACAGAGGACTGTGCATAGCCTGGTCGGTGTGCAGGCGCCTGCAGAAACGACTGTTGCAGGCGGCACAAAGGACGGTGGGAGGTGGTCGGCAGTGCCCCCCGGCTAAGCTCGTGGGGGAAGTATAATGTTTGAGGATTACCCCCTAAATTGGAAGGAGGGTCCCCAGGAAGCCCTGGCTGGAGTGAGCCTCATTGTTACAACAGATGGCGAAGGGGAATAAAAAGCAGGGATGCCTGCAATTTACACAGAGGGAAGGCCTAGCACTGCATAAGGGACCCATGGCCTCTCCTAGGCCAGGGGAGGATGGTGTTGGAATGGTGCCAGGGACATGTAACAGCACACAGACGTAAACAGTCAGCCATCTGAGCTCAGTCTGGTTCTAGCGGAAATGAAGAGTGGCTTTGCGGGAGTGAAAACGAAATTGGATGGCATGGAGCTCAAGATGTACATAATGCAAGAAAGGATAGACAAGGAGAGTGGCCATCTTCCCGAATTGCAACACAGAGTGGGGTTGCTGGAAGATAGTAGCAATGAAGTAACAGAGGCCATTTGCAAGGGAAGTAAAGTAAATCCGGGTGAAGAATGAAGACTTTAAAGCACAATCCAGACAGAAGAACGTCAGGGTGGAGGGGATACCGGAGTCGGCTCCGACACACCATATGGAACAATTCATAGAAGCATTTGTCAAGGAGGTGCTGCAGGATCCCCTGGTTTCTCCCCAATTCATTGTAGAATGAGTGCACTGCATATCAGACCAGGTCCTGTGGCCGGGCCAAAATCCCTGCCTGGTTTTCATGAGACAGTTGAACTAGCGGGACCAGTATGCAATCCTACATAGGGCTCATGAAATCTACGATCTGCACCACAAAGCAGCACGGATATGCTTCTTTCAAGAATTGACCCAATCGGTGCAAAAAGCTAGGCCAAGCGTATTTTGCACAAAAACAAATACAATATGCAATGCTGTACCCTTCAAAAGTGTGAGTTGTCCACAATAACAAAACAATATTTTTCACGAATCCAGCGGAAGTTGTTGTATTTGCTGAATCCTGCCTGTGTCTTGACAGGGGCAGGTGGATCCACAGGTGGGGTCCTCCAGTTGGAGTTTGAAGAACATTATTTGATGGGTGACTGAGCATGAGATTGCATAGCTGGGCATGCTGCTTTTTGGGCTTGTAAGTAGATAAATACTGTAACGAAATGGGCATGTTGCTATTTATGGTGTTTAAGCGAGCCCTCTCCCCCAAAGGGAGAAGCTGATGAGGGTTGGGTGGGCTGGATTGCTGTGTCTGGTGCCCCTCGTAGAAGCCAACCAGTTGGGTGTTAGCAAGGGAAGGGGTTGGAGGGAGGGGGCTATGTCACTGCCTGGGTGTATGGGCAGTGTGGGGGGGGGGTTGTGGGTGTTGGGTGGTGGAGGGGTTGGGAGGTACAAAGGAATGGGGCAGGGTGCAGGGGCAAGGGGATTTGGGTGTCTGTTTGTTTTCAAAAACAGATACACGTCTTTTGATGGTGGGGAGATGCAGCACACGAGTTCCGAGACAATGGGAGGCATGTCAGAATGTATTATTATAAGCTAGAATGTGCGGGGACTGAACAACCAGTGCACAGAAAGAAAGGTCATCTAATAAAGTGAGCTCTACGGCGCTAAAGTGATTATGGTACAGGCAGTGGTCGAAGTGTGTGAAAAGAAGTAGTGGAAGTATGTTCCCTGCTGGCCTGACCCTGCGCCCCACAAACCCCATTGCCACAACCCCTCCCACAAACAACACGCCCCCCAAACACGTGCACCTGCTGTTTAAGGGAACATTCAGTGCAGTGCACTGAAAGGGAAGGTTTCAACTTCTTCCTACACTTTTATTTTAAAACAAAACCATTCCGGAACGGTTTCTTTTCAAAATAAAAGTCTAGGAGCTGTACAAGGTAATTTAAAAAAGTATAGGAGCATCGCTCCCGACTGCTCCCGCTCACTTCGACCACTGGGTACAGGAGACTCTTTTGGTTGTAGTGGCTAATGAAAGGATGGCCAAATCCTGGGGCTCCAATAAATACTACACATCATGTTCTAATTACTTTGCAGGGGTCATGAAATTGTTGCATAAGTCTTTCCTGTTCCAGCTGCTGGATCAAGTGGCTGACCTGAGGGGAAGATGTGTTATTGTGTCTGGGAGCTGGGCTCACTCTCTGGTGACATTTGTTTATATATATGGTCCAAATGTAGACAATCCAGGTTTTTTTGAATCCCTGCTCTCCAGTTGCTTTAAGTATATTCACACTAAAATAGTTTGAGCAGGTGATCTGAATGCCATGCTGAGAACGCAGCTGGACTGGACAGGTCGGCAGGGAGTGTCCTCCAGACATCTCAGGCAGCGGACCGGTTTTGCAAGAGCATGCAGACGTTCGGCCTGGTGTATGTGTAGCATGTGTTGCATCCGGAAGGGAAAGAGTTCTCTTATTACTCAACTGTACATGATACTTCGTTGAGGCTGGACTATGGGCCTCATTACGAGATTGGTGGTGGTCATGGCGCTATACTGCCACCAATAACGTGTCCGGCACCGGTCTCGTTCAATGGGGACTTACCGGTGTAGTCCGACCTTTGCAGGACCAGTAAGTCCCCATTGAAAAAGACATTCCCCATTCCCATTGGAGCCCCTATAGGGCTCAATGGGAATGGGTACGGAGCTATATAACGATACCGCAAATTGCAGTACCGTTATTGGCTGTGAATTCCCTTAGCGGGTCCCTCCTTTAACGCCTGGTCTGACCAACTCGTAGTAGGGCGATAAGGGATTACCGCACCAGTCTCCTTACCGGTGCTCGGTATCCCTTACCGCCCCACTCGGAATGAGGCTCAATGTGTTGGCCAGCACATATCTGATGGGAATGACAAAGGACTGTGTGCTACTAACAAGAACATTATCAGTTCATTCCTTGGTCCTCTGGTCTCTGGAAATGGGGTGGGAATCGGTACCCAGACCTCAGTGGAGGTTCAAGGCATTGGCTTTAGCGGATGTAGTGTTCCACAGTGAGGTGGCGGATATTGTGGGCTCATATTTTGAGGAAAATGTGGGTTTTGTACATTTGATGGCCTGCGTCTGGGAGGCCTCTAAGGTGGTACTACGTGGGAGATGTATGTGCCCAGAGATAGGAATGTTAAAATCAATCAGGAGACAGTAATCAAGTCTGGAGGGGGAACTTAAGCAGGTTGAGGCTGCCCTGGAAGGCTCCGTTGATGCAGGTGCAATGTCTGAATTGAAAATGAAACTGGGCCGCCTTAACGATTTAGCTGAGAGGGAGGTCAGATATTTGGCTTGCCCGGTGATGGCGCGATGGTGTGGGGAGGCAGATCATCCTGGGCGTCTACTAGCAGCTATGTTATGCCAGGAAAAAGGAGCCCCGGACATCACAGCAATTCAAATGCTGAATGGGAGGGTAATGGAGGACTCTGCTGCGATCTGGGCATATTTGCACAACATTATGAAGGAATATATGTGTCTAGGTGTTCTGTTGCAGTGAGTGAAATGGCTGAATACCTGGAAACAGCCGAATTGCTCGGAGTAGCCCCATAGGCGTGCCTGATGCGGGGCAGACCGATCACAGATTATGGCACCAATATGGGCTCTCCCTTCGGCTAAGGTGTCTGGGTCTGATGGAATTCTACAAGGAAATGGGGCTGGTGGTGGCTAAGCACATGGTGGGTGTGTAGGAAGAGGCAATAGAGTCGGGCCAGCTTCCCCCTTCTATGCCAGAGGTGTTGGTAATACTATTGCTGACGGAGGGTAAAGACCCCCTGGACTGTTCATCATACCACCATACTACAGAGATTTATTTCTATTTTAGCCCAGATTGACCCAAAGGTACAGGCCATAGCTGCTCTATTTAATATGGAGAAGGCCTTCGAATCGGTTGAGTGCTGCTACCTGTTTGAGGTGTTGAGAGTCGAGGGTCTCCCGAGAAATTTTCTTTCCGTGGGGCTATTGTACGCAGGAACTTCTGCTACAATCGGCTTGTTTGGGAAGCATTCAGACTAGTTCTCCCTCTGGAGGGGTACAAGGCAAGGATGACTTCTTTCCCCTCTTCTTTTCAGCGTCACCATAGAGCCCCTAGCGGCTAGTTTGCGGAGGGTTAATATCAATTGTGGACTGCCAATGGGAGGCGTGAGAGAATTAGTGTCCTTATACGTAGATGATACAATACTACACTTTAAAGACCCTGAGGTGTACCTGCATATCCTGGCACAGCAGGTCACAGACTTCAGGCAGTATTCAGGCATCTGGGTTAACTTGTCCAAGTACATTCTGTTCTCCCTGTATGAGATGACAGTGAGACCAGTGGACTTGAGAGGGTTTAGGTGGGAGCAAACCACTTTTAAATTTCAGGGTGTGAAGGTTAGTAGGAACCTTCACAAATAAATAAATAAACAAACAAATACACAAACAACCATCGGTCTCTCCTGACAGACAATAATTTATCATATCTGGAGTTCTTGAGGCACAAGGTGGAGAAGTGTTCGCTGGCCTTGTCTTTACTGGGGAGGGTTGTGATAGCCAAGATTTTGGTGGTTCCCAAAATACTGTACATGTTTTGGAATATACCAGTGTGGCTGGGTGTTCCCTTCTTTAATGACTTGATATTGCTGATGACGAAGCTTGCATGGCATCCCAAGCCCCCTCTGATTAGCTGAACAACCAGCCGTGGGATTAGGGTGGTATATGTGTGCCGGATATGGAATTATATTTTTTGGCGGCGCAGTTGCCTTTGACCTCGTGCTGGATGCCGGGCTCTCCGCAGTACCCTCAACTGTGGATTTAGAAATGCTCTGTACGACCATATGCATTACAGGGAGTTCTGGTGTCAAGCAAAGTGTCCTATAAGCGCAAGTTTGATCCAGTTGCCAGTACGGCGCATGCTTGGAACAGGATTCTGGGGAGGTTAGAAGTGGACATTCTGTTCATCCCTGGACTCCATCTCGGGAGGATTGTGTGCCTTGGTTCAACATGTGATGGGGCACTGGAGCTTGAGTCAAAGGGGCAGGGGATGGAGACAATGGCGGGCTTATACCCAGATGGGAAGTTTGTGTCTCAGGAGGTGTTTGTGTCTAAAATGGGAGGTGGTCTTCACAGGAGACTCCAGTACTTCTGTATGAGAGTGGCGTTTAAAGCATGGCCCCCCTCATTCCCTGCGCGCGATCTCCATAGTGATATGATATGATGATATGATATGACATTTATAACACGCCTATACGCAAGTGTTTCAAGCATGGCGAGAAAAGGGAGGGGGAAAAGAGGGAAAACAGACAACGATCTTTCTAGGCCAGGTGTCATTCAGATCGTGCAAGTGCTAGTGAAGGGGGAAAAAGAAAAGTGTGGGAGGGTGCAGTACATGGGATAATAAATAATCACATACAATAAATAAAGAACGGGCAGCTGGTGGCAAGTGCAGGGTGATTGCAGACAGAAGTGCTGGTTTGGGGACTCTAGGGATACAGAAAACAGTCCCCAGGTGCAGGGGTTGCCAGGGACAAAGAGCAAGTGTGTAACTGGCAGGGCTAGGGCCCCAGTTCAGATGGGTAGCCAGGTAACATGTGCAGTCTCATTGTCAGTCAGGACTTCAGCAGGGGAGAAGGGGGAGAAAGCAGAAGCAAAGAGGAAGGTTTTTAGGTGCTTCAGGAACCGAAGATCATTCTCCTCAAGTTTCCGGGGGTGGGGAGGCTGTTCCAGAGGGAGGCCCCAGCGACTGGCCCTTAGGGAGTTGGAGGTGGATGAGCGAAGAGCTCGAGGGGGAAGATATTTAGGAAGAGAGAGTTGATGGTATTGAGGCCCCTGGACCCAGAAGGCTGTGTGGACGATGCAGAGGGTTTTTAACTTAATCCTCACAGCCACAGGGAGCCAGTGCAGAGATTTCAGTCCTGGAGAGATACTATACCTGGGCTTGAGGCCAAGGACAAGTCTTGCAGTCCTGTTCTTGATGAGTTGCAGAGGGCGTAGAGTAGAAGCAGGCAGATCAGAGGCTGTTGCAGAAGTCCAGCCTGGAGAGAACCATAGCTCGGGAGATAGTGAGCTTCTGGGGGAAGGAGAGGAAAGGAAGAACACCTCTGAGGAGGTGCAGCTGGTAGTGTGACTTCTTAGAGACGTCAGAGATGTGAGGGGAGAAAGAGAGTGTGGAGTCGAAAATGACCCCGAGGTTTTTAGCCTTGCAGGTGGGAGCAGGAAGTGATAGTATGTTTACTTAAGCACAGCAGTGGAAACGCTCAGCTTTTGAGTCATCTGTTCCAGCCAACCTAGTGTAAACCGCAGCTTTTACACAGTAAGAATTATGAGACTGAGGAAGAGACTAAATGTTTTACTACAGGTCACTAAAAATCCTGTGTTTACTTGTATGTTTAACCACAGATATGCTAACTACAAACGTTGTATAATACTTTGATAAAATGCAGAAATAACGACATGGATAGGGATATACTGGTCCATCACACAAGAAACGAAATGACATAATGGCAAGACCCAGTTGAGTCTTTAAATCTACCGCACACATTCGCGGCAATCCGCCATACAAAGTAATGCGGGAGCAACATTCCCGCATATCTTTCCCTATATGACCACTTGATAAATTCGGGAGGGTAATCCAATAGAAGTCATTAGAATACATATTTGTAATGCTCAAGACCGTGTGTGACTGACTACCATGATGTAAGCACCCTGTGCTTATAAATAACCAACAATACTATGTTTATAGGTACATGGGAAGCAGGAGAGGAATAACCTCATTGATCTGGTATTGATGGCCAATATCACAGCAGGAAATTCTCAAATCCGAATATTGGGCTATCATACTGTACACATATATTCAGGTAATTTAGAACATATGTTTAGTTGGAATCTAATAGAGAGACATGTATACATGTATAAACAAAGTGTTACTGTTGATTGTGTTCTGTATACTGTCAACAGGACTCGCAAGTTTTTAAGAACCTACACATTCCAAAAACACCACTAAGGCTAACATTTTGGAAGACATAACCAGGAATAGAGGTTAGTGCCAGTAATATTTTAGAAAGTAATAGTGCTGTAAACAGTAAGACATAACCCTCACTAAAATGAATGTTATGGTTAATTGTAGGAATACAGATGAATGTGGATTTCATTTTGAAGACAACATTTTGAATTGAAAAAGTCCTGATGAAGGATTATATCCGAAACACGTCAGCTAGAATGGAAAATCTGAATTGTGTAGTGAAAGACTCATGAATCAAATTTGGTTACTGAACAGGGAACAACAACCTTGTTGATTGAATAACAATGATATGGAAAACAGGTTCAAAAGCGGTTGGTGAAAACCTCACTCAGTGTATTTCTGAAGTGTATTCCAGAAATGGTTTTATGTTTGAAAAAGTAAATAATTCCCTGTCACCATGCAACCAAGCATGTCATGTTCATGATTTAATTTACCTTTTAACTTCTAATTTCATTTTGAGAAAAGAAACCGTACTGTAGCATTAAGTGTACAGAAAATGTATGTAATGGTTTAATGTATTGAAAACATATATTTTATGGTTGAGTGTATTGTAAACAAGAATTAATTATTGAATGATTGGGCCATACAATTTACTATTGAAATGTACTAATTTAAAAACATCATAGGGGGTCTTTGTACCCCAATAGAGTGCATAGGGGTTACTTGTTGGAGACAACAAGATAGTGTGGTGCCACTTCATTCCCTGACCCGTCCCCATCCCTCTCACTCCTTCAGTATCTCCTTAATTTGGCTGCTGCTAGACGTTTGGTCTCCTCCATCTATGGCTTAATCCAACGGGATTCCCCAAGAGAGTCACTGAAATGTAGGAGCCAGTGGGAGAAAGATTCAGGTGTTCCAATTACTGATAGACAGTGGGAACTGTTGTGTTCCAGATCCCATAGCTGGGCGTTTAATACTGGTTTACAACAGACACCCGCTCCCCATGCCCAGTTTGACCCATCAAAGGGTGATAATTGTCCGAGATGCCAGGCGACGGCCGCAGGTACGCCTCATATGTTCTGGTCGTGCCCGTAGCTGGGGGAGTTTTGGAGGGGGATGACGGATATTTTTACGGCAATGCTACACTATGAAGTTCCCTGCGAGCTAATGTGCTGCATGTTTGGATGGTTCCCAGTGGCCCCGGCCACAGGGCGGAAGTTGCTGGCTATGAGCATGATTGTGGCTAGGAAATGTGTACTATTGCTGTGGCCTAGCCGATACCCCCCAGATACCAACATGTGGTATGGACAGTCTGATCAGGCTGAGTGATCTCACCAAGGAATATGTGTTATTGTGCAGCCCAGGGTCAAAACCAAAGGACATATGGGGCCGTCTCATGTTGTATTTATTGACCCAGTGCTCAGCCGATTCAGCAGAAGCCCCACCGCTCTAGGGTATGTCAGCACAATGTAAAGAACTGATGTTCTGGTCAGGAACAAATGCTGGTCTGCAATAGCGTCTGATAAAGTGCTATGTATAATGTTGCTGCATCAATCCATGTATTATGCTGTCAATGCTCTTTCATTTTTGTTGTTACATAAATCTACTTTAACAAATAAAGTTTAAAAACAAAAAAGGTACATGAAATGCAGCATGTATTCTCAATGTACCAGGCAACTTAAATTTCACTGCTGTGTCAGATACATATTTAACCACTACATAGTGTCACATAAATATAGGCATACATTTTGTATGTTCTGGGTAGAAAGCCACACCTTAATCTCCTGTCACATACTTGGGAAAGTTCTGTATTTGCATTTCTGAATACCTCTTGTACGTACCTTTTCCATGTTTTGGTGTGCCTTTTTCCTGATGCTCGAAAGCACCTGTTTGCGTGCTCTCATGTTAATTATTGCTGTAAGGTGTACAGGGAGCATATTTTCTTCCTGCCATAAAAACACATGTTGAACGACATTCCCAGGGAAGCATGTTCTGTGCTATTGTAGGTAAATTCTACTACCAAAGGCCATGTACCCAAGAGCTAATTCCGTCAGCTAATAAGCACTGCAAATATTGCTCCATGGTTTGATTCACCCGTTCAGTCTGCCTATCTGTTTGTGAATGGTAAATTGTGGATGGAGCCCAGTTGATTCCCAGCAACTGGCACAAAGCTTGCAAAAACCACAAAGTAAATTGAGAGCCCCAATTAGACACAATGGTGTGAGGTAAACCGTGTAGTTGAACTATGTTGTGCAAGAATAACTCCGCTAATTTGCCAGCACCTGGAATACCAATACAGGGAATGAAATGCATCTGCTTAGAAAAGAGATCTACTACCACCAAAATAATGTTGTACTTGTTGTCTTCAGGTAACTCTGTCACAAAATCAATTGATATATGTGACCACGGCCATTCCACGGCCATTCCAGTGTGGTAAATGGCAGTACCAACCCTTGCTTCTTCACATGATCTGCCTTGCTCTTCGTACAGATATTCCACGCCAACCATGCACTTGAATGTTCATAGCCAGCCACCAAAGGTATTTAACCAACTAACATCTGCTTGAGTCGCTGTCATGGTGCATGCCCCCAAACCCCTGAAACTGGTGAGCCCATCCTGGACATTGGCGCCCTCAAGGGCTCATCAAGCCCCAAAGGAGTACCCTAGAATCTCCTGGACTCAGTCCTGGCGCCGTTGGCACTAGCCTCATAGTATGTGTTGAACTTCATGGGACTATATTCTCAGCTTAGTGAGGCTGAGCCTTTCTGTACAGGTTGTGGCTGTGGGACTACTTTTCCTGAAGTGGCAAGGTACGGCTAAGGACTGCTTGCCTGGAAACAGAACACGCTTTGCGTTATTCTGCACTCCTGCAGCGTAACGCTCACCGTGTCTGCTCAGCTCTTGAACTTCTTCAGCCACGCCCATCCAGAGTTTTCAATCCATCGGCACCTGTAAAAGGAAAACAGGAGAACAGGAGTTATTAAAGCAACGAAGGCCTTACCTGCAGTCTAACATTCCAGACTCGCCTTCAGCTTATTCCTGGACCGCTGCATCTGTAGAGAAGAAGCAGAGAAGAAGGTACCTGCACGGGCATCTTACACTCACCCGGGGGTCGGCCCCTTCCAGGAACTTTATAGAGCGGAATTGCGCCGCACCTGCAGAATATAAAAGACATATAATATAAAAGACACAGCAGGTTAGTCTTGCACAGAAAAGAAAGCTATTCAAACATTCAGCGCGCCTCACATATCGCTATACTCACCTGCAAGAAACCTGCTCAACATCGTAAGGAGAGTCAATCCTTCTTTTGAAAACCGCTCGACACCGCGCCTGAAAGAAAAGGACAAACACTAGTTAAACTTGTACGACAAAGACTTTAAGCATCTATTCCAAGCAGCCATTGGTATAGAGTCTTACCTGCTGACTCCGACTCTTCCAAAATCAGCAACCCCCATAGGATCAGTGAAGTAACGTGATCTTGGGAAAGACTGTGCATAACGCACCCCTGCTAGAGATTGCAGGACGGAGAGCCCACCTCTTAAAAACCCAAGGTGAGCCAGAGGAAGAGAAGGGAATCGGAAGGTGGTGAAGCCAATCCGGCTCCATTCAGTTGGCTTATATCTTTTTTTTGACATTGCAAGCAAACGCCTCCTGAGGTGAGAGCGAAGGGAAGATGTGGGCTAGCGCCACCATTTAAGCAGCGCAACACCAGTGCAGACCTCATCCTTCGGCCACCAGCTACGCCCCGGTGAGCGTGACAGAATGTGAAGCCTCACACAAATTCTATACCTGGGCATCATGGAAACCTCGGAAACCGATCAGCTAGCCCAGCTTTTGGGGGAACTCAGGGCCGTGGTACATTCAGCTAGACAGGAAACCAATGCATTGAGAAGAGAACTGATTGTAGCCAAGGATCGCACAGACCCTCTCGCCAGACAGCTGCTCCAGTCACAGGCGGGGCAAGCGCCACTACTCAGGTTGGGATCAACAGTACCCACTGCATCAAGCAATCCAGTTCAGGTGGTCCTTCCAGGAGCTGTACCTTTGGCACCCCCAGAACGATTCGCAGGAGACCCAAAAAGGTATGCGGTTTTTATTAATCAGTGCCGTCTACATTTCCTATGCAGGCCAGGAGCCTTTCCAAACGACCAATCTAAGGTGGCCTTTGTACTTTCGTACCTTAGTGGCAGTGCTGCAGACTGGTCGGTACCGCTGGTCAATAGGGATGATCCCGTCTTGCGAGACATCCAGAGGTTCCAACTGGATATGGAGAAGGTGTTTGCCCGCCACTCCCAAAGTCAGGCATTGGATAATGAGCTATTGTCTCTGTGTCAGGGCAACCAGGATCTGCTAATGTACATCGCAACCTTTAAAAGACTGATAGTGGAAACTGATTGGCCGGATGACAAAAGAACAACGCTGTTTTACCGCGGTTTGAGAGAGGAGTTAAACGACTTTTTAGCTCAAGTGGTCAACCCACCCAGAGACTGTGCTGAATACATAGACTTGGTGGTCCAGCTTGATCATAGACTGCAGAACTGTAAGGCAGATCGTGCTAGAATGGACTCTCGGTTATATGTGCGCCCAAATGAAAATGCTTCCAAGACCACCGACGTGTCTGAACCCATGCAAATTGGAGGAGTGCGAGGGCCGTTATCCAAGGCTGAAAGGGATAGGAGAAGACAACATCAGTTGTGCTTGTATTGTGGGTCAGCCGGCTATTTCCTCCGAGAGTTCCCGGTGAAACCACCCAAAAAAGCAGTTGGGGTTGCTGGCAAGGTTGAGACAGGGTCAGAGCCGGAAAACTTCTCCGCCCGACAAGCGTAGAGGTCCGCTTGTTGAGCGAAAAGGAGGACTCCCAGACCTCGCACCTAGTTTTGCCCATGATCCTCATAAACCTCCAACAGCCGTCTCGAAATGCATGCAGTCAGAGCATATATCGATAGCGGAGCCATTGGAAATTATATGGATCAAGAATTGGCTACAAGGATGAATCTTCCTCTTTGCGAAAAGGCAACAACAGACTTAGTCACCACTGTCGACGGAACTGAAATCGCTTCTGGTCCGGTAAGGCACTCTATGACAGAGATGACCCTTTTGTGCCAAGACGGACATCGGGAAGCCATCGTGTTTGATATAATCAAGGCTCCACAATTTCAAATAATTTTGGGAATGCCATAGCTAGAATCACACAATCCTTGCATCGACTGGCGTGCTAAGAGGCTGACCTTCTCAGTCGAATGTGCTCAAACTTGTTATTAAACTAAAGAACATTTGGTCATGGGAGCGACAACGATCATAAGTCTAACTAACCCACTACCTCCGGTATATCAAGATTATCAGGATGTTTTCAACAAGGATCAAGCCAACACGCTTCCCCCCATAGATCTTACGACTGCCAGATCGACCTTATACCAGGCGCACAGAGTCCACGCGGTCGAATCTATGCACTCACAGAACCTGAGAATCTGCATTTAAAAAAGTATCTAGACCAGTACCTGGCTAACGGTTTCATTCACCCGTCCAAGTCCCTGGCGGCCTCACCCTTATTCTTTGTGCCTAAGAAGGAAGGAGACCTTAGTACTTGCATTGATTACTGCGCATTGAACCAAGTCGCTCTAAAAAACTGTTACCCCTTGCCTCTGATTCCTGAACTATTGGACCAAGTTAAAGATGCCCGGATTTACACCAACTTAGACCTCCGCGGAGCATACCACCTGGTACGGATTAAGAAAGGGGACGAATGGAAGACCGCCTTCCGCACCAAATATGGGCTATTTGAATACCAAGTGATGCCTTTTGGCCTTTGTAACGCCCCAGCGGCGTTCCAGTATTTCATGAACAACGTTTTGTGAGAGTTGATTGATGTGTGTTTCGTAGTATACATTGACGACATTCTGGTATACTCCCATTCTGAACAAGAACATGTGAAACATGTCCGCGCAGTTTTGGACAAACTTCGACAACACAGATTATTTGCAAAGCTGGAAAAATGGTTCTTCCATGTTACTGAGGTCGAGTTCCTTGGATTTGTCGTAAATCCTCATGGTGTACGCATGGATTCGCGAAAGGTTGATGCCATTTTCAACTGGCCTTCTCCAACCTCAATTGAAGCAGTTCAGAGTATGCTCGGATTTGTGAACTTCTATCATTGTTTCATTTCAGGCTTTTCGCAACTAGTGCCTCGCATCACCTCTCTGTTGCGCAAGAACAAGCGTTTTCAATGGTCTGAAGAGGCTGAGAAAGCCTTCCAGGAGTTAAAACAAAAATGCATATCAGCCCCAATCCTGAAACACCCTCGTCCAGATCTACCGTACATGGTGGAGACAGATGCTTCCAGCTTAGCAATGGGAGCGGTCCTCTCGCAAAGAGACCCCAAAACTGGTCAACTTCACCCGGTGACCTTTTGGTCACGGATATTTACGGCTCCCGAACTGAACTATGCTATTAAGGACGCGGAACTGTTGGCCATCAAGGCGGCCTTCAAAGCTTGGCGGCATTATCTCTTAGGAGCAAGGCACACAATCACGGTAATCACTGATCACTGCAATCTACAGTACCTGAAAGTGGCGAAGGCTCAATCATCTCGCCAACTCCGATGGGCATTATTTTTTGCTGAATTTGACGTTGTAATTACTTACTGACCTGGTTGTCGAAATGGCAAGACGGATGCACTGTCCCGTATAGGGGTAGACGAGGAATTCACCAACCCCGACCCAGTGCCCATCATCCCCGGTGAAAAGATCCTAGGAATTACATTGTCTCTAACGTTAGGTGACATCCAGGAAGAAATTACACATATCATTGATTCCAACACCCTAAAGGATTGGACAACCAGAAGTGCTCACCACTAAGTCTCAAACCACTTACCATATTTTCGAGGACGTCTCTAACTGCCCAGCAAGGAACTTCAGGAAAAGGTCATCTCAAATGACCACAAATCTTTAGTAGAAGGTCATCCTGGAATCACTAAGGCTGAAGCCAAGATCAAGCGGCATTTTTGGTGGCCAACATGGCGTAAAGACATCAAGCAATTTGTATTATCCTTTGAGTTTGCGCTCAAAACAAGGCCCAAAAAACAAAATCACCAGGCCTGATACAGCCATTAGATATTCCACCTACACCATGGCATACCTTATCTCTTGATTTTATAATGGACCTTCCTCCTTGTGACAGATTCAACACAATTTTAGTGGTGGTGGATTTGTTCTCTAAAATGACCCATTTCATCCCACTAAAAGGTTTGCCCTCAGCTTCAATCCTGGCTAGAGAATTTGTAGAACAGATAGTCCGAATACACGGATTTCCTTCCATCCTGATCTCAGACCGTGGCAGCCAGTTTATCTCACGTTTCTGGAAAAAATATTGCGAGTTAGCTCAAATCGACGTAAGACTTTCCACCAGTCACCACCAGCAAACTGATGGTCAGACTGAGAGGACCAACCAGACCTTGGAGCAATATATCAGGTGTATGTTACATCAAATGGAAAGCAGCTAGAAGGATGTTTTATGGATCACCGAGTATGCCTATAACAACTCCTTACACTCCAGCACTGGTCAGAGCCCTTTCTATACAATATACGGGTTACACCCACGAACCTCCAATCTTCACCTGCCTCAACTTCTGGAAATGCCAGCTGTGAGAAGCTTGCACTCTACCATCACTCAAGCCTTCAAACAAGCGATGGACCATCTAAAATAAGCCCAGGAAAGATACAAGAAATCGGCTAACGTGCATAGAAGTGAAGCTCCAAGATACCAAGTTGGGGATGAAGTCTGGTTGGTGTCAAAACACATACCAGTGAAAGGAACCCGCACCTTCAACCCCAGATATTAAGGCCCATACACCATTAAGGCCATTATCAATCTGGTAGCTGTAAAATTGGAGTTGCCTCCACACATGAAGATTCATCCTGTGTTTCATGTCTCACTTTTGAAACCAGTGCAACCTGGGACACGAGTTTTGAAACCACCGAAACCGATCACAGTCAACGGGGAACCTGAATTCGAGGTTAAGGAAATCCTGGACTCAAAAGTCACCAAATCAAAACTATTTTACTTAATTGACTGGAAAGGATACGGACCACATGAAAGATCGTGGGAACCTAGCAAACACGTGCATGCTCCACGGTTGCTAACAAGGTTCCACCGCAATCACCCGAACAAACCAGGACCAATGGGTGAACCCACCATTAGGGAGGGCTGGGGGGGAATGCTGTCATGGTGCATGCTCCCAAACCCCTGAAACTGGTAAACCCATCCCGGACATTGGCACCCTTAAGGGCTCATCAAGCCCCAAAGGAGTACCCTAGAATCTCCTGGACTCAGTCCTGGCGCCGTTGGCGCTAGCCTCATGGTATGTGTTGAACTTCATGGGACTATATTCTCAGCTTAGTGAGGCTGAGCCTTTCTGTACAGGGTGTGGCTGTGGGACTAATTTACCTGAAGTGGCAGGGAACGGCTAAGGGACTACTTGCCTGGAACTACTTGCAAGGCTATTTAAACCGCACCCTGCAAACAGAACACGCTTTGCGTTATTCTGCACTCCTGCAGCGTAACGCTCACCGTGTCTGCTCAGCTCTTGAACTTCTTCAGCCACGCCCGTCCAGTGTTTTCAATCCATCGGCACCTGTAAAAGGAAAAGAGGAGAACAGGAGTAAATAAAGCAACAAAGGCCTTACCTGCAGTCTAACATTCCGGCCTCGCCTTCAGCTTATTCCCGGACCGCCGCATCTGTAGAGAAGAAGCAGAGAAGAAGGTACCCGCACGGGCATCTTACACTCACCCGGGGGTCGGAATACTCCAGGAACTTCATTGAGCGGTGCTTCCATCATCTTCCTGGAATCGCGCCGCACCTGCAGAATTGAAAAGACACAGCAGGTTAGTCGCGCACAGAAAAGAAAGCTATTCAAACATTCAGCGCGCCTCGCATAGCGCTATACTCACCTGCAAGAAACCTGCTCAACATCGTAAGGAGAGTGAATCCTTCATTCGAAAACCGCTCGACACCGCGCCTGAAAGAAAAGGACAAACACTAGTTAAACTTGTGCGACAAAGACTTTAAGCATCTATTCCAAGCAGCCATTGGTATAGAGAGTCAATCCTTCATCCAAAAATCGCTCGACACCCTGCCTGAAAGAAAAGGACAAACACTAGTTAAAACTTGGGCGACAAAGACTTTAAGCATCTATTCCAAGCAGCCATTGGTATAGAGTCTTACCTGCTGACTCCCACTCTTTCAAAATCAGCAACCCCCTTACGATCAGTGAAGTAACTTGATCTTGGGAAAGAATGTGCATACCGCGCCCCTGCTAGAGATTGCAGGACGGAGAGTCCACCTCTTAAAAACCCAAGGTGAGCCAGAGGAAGAGAAGGGAATCGGAAGGTGGTGAAACCTATCCGGATCCATTCAGTTGGCTAATATCTTGTTTCGACATTGCAGGCAAACACCTCCTGAGGTAAGAACGAAGGGAAGCCATGGGCTAGCACCATCATTTAAGCAGCGCAATGCCAGTGCAGACATCGTCCTTCGGCCACGAGATACTCCCCCGTGGAGACCAGGTGAGCATGACAGTCTTGTGTTCCCCTGCATGCCCTGCTAAGGGGGACTTATGGCACCATAGTAATGCTTTGCCTCTCAACTGCGCTGCAGGAAGATAAAGTCTACCTGCATGATGAGGTAACCCATTGCATATAGACCTAAGAGAATCCTGAGCAAAAACAAAGAGGTGATGACTGGAAGGTTTAGAATTAATCTTATCCTCTGGCATTGCTCTGGGAAACCTTCCAGACCATCGTTCTTTGCCAGTCAAGTCATTACAGAAGGGTAAAGACCATATGCAAATCAGGCTTTCTCCCATCCCAAAAGGGGCAGTCCAACCTTAAGTGCTCGGTCACATCCATTCTGAATGAGACCACAAGCATCCCCAGACATGTTTGGCCTTGTTGGGCCTCAACAGTGAGGAGTAGCTTTGGTCTCTAGGCCCAACAGGCATGGGACCCACGTCTGGGCATACCCGTCCCATTCGAGGTGACAAAGCAGAAACAAAGAGGTGATGGCTGGAAGGTTTAGAATGAGTATTAACCTCTGTCATTGCCCTGGGCAACCTTCCAGACCATTGTTCTTTGCTTGCCAAGCCATTACAGAAGAGGAAAGACCATATGCAAATCATGTTTGTTCCCATCCCAAAAGGGGCAGTCCAACCTTAAGTGCTCAGTCACATCCCTTCTGCATGAGACCTCAAGCATCCTCAAAGATTTTTTGGCCTTGTGGGGCCTCGTCAGTGAGGAGTAGCTTGGGTCTCTAGGCCCAGAAGACACGGGCCCACGTCTGGGCATCCCCGTCCCACTCGGGGTGACAAAGCAAAAACAAAGAGGTGATGGCTGGAAGGTTAAGCATGAATCTTAACCGCTGGCATTGCTCTGGGCAACATTCCAGACAATTGGTCTTTGCCTACCAAGTCATTACAGAAGATGAAAGACCATATACAAATCAGGCTTGCTCCAATCCCAAAAGAGGCAGTCCAACCCGAACTGCTCAGTCAAATTCTGAGCCACCCAATCTTGCAACTCTCCATTTTTTAAATGATTCTGCACTTCTTCTAACAGACTTTGCATGACTGCTCCCACAATTCTGTCCGCCACTATCATGGGTTGAGATACCTATTCAACTGTTTAAAAGGCTTGCTGTCTGGTTAGCACATCTACTTTCCCATTCATTGTCCCTGACCTGTAGGTGATGACAAAATAAAACTCCCCAAAATATTGAGCCTAGCACAACTGCCTCAAACTCAGGGTCTTGGCGGTGTTAAGGTACTGCACATTTTTATGATCAGTCAAAACTTTTATCTGATGCCAAGCACCCATAAGGTAATGCCTCCACTCTAGAAAGGCTGCTCTAATCACCAATAGCTCCTTAACAGTGAAGGAATAGTTCTGCTCACAATTAGTTATTTTGGGTGAAAAAAATGTGACTTGGTGCATTATTCCCTCTTGATCTCTCTGCAAGAGAACTGCCCCCAAATGCTACATTACATGCATCAGTTTCAACTTAAAATGGTCTCTCAATGTTTGCATATTGTAAAATGGGTTAGCTGGTAAATGCTCCCCTGAGCTCCTAAAAAGCTAACTCTGCTGACACGTCCACGTGAATTTACCTGCCTTTCGGAGCAATTGAGGCAATAAATCTCCTATGGCAATTTGCGAAGCTCAAGAAATACTCCACCTCTTTCTCACATTTTGCAGGGATGGCCACTCTGTAACTTCGTGTACCTTTTTCCTGTCCATCTCAATGCCTTGAGGTGTTATGATGAATCCTAACAACTTCGCCCTATAAGCATCGAAGATGCACTTCTCAAGCTTAGCATACAACTCGTGTTCTCTCATGCATTGCAGAACAGTCTGAACGTGCTGACCTTGCTGCTCACTGGTTTAGAAGTATATCAGACTATCATGAATATAAACAATTACTATGTAGTCCCTCAGTATGTCCTGCATAAAGTGTTGGAATGCCGCTGGAGCATTACACACCCTAAACTGCATCACCAAGTATTCACACAGGTGGAACTTAAAACAAAATGCTGTCTTTCACTCATCACCAGCCTAAACTCTGTTCAAATGATAAGCCCCCCTAAGGTCCAACTTTGTATAAATGGCTGCTGATTTCACCTGGTCCAGCAAAACTGATATTGGGGGCAAAGGGAATCTGTTCTTAATAGTCACTTTATTCAAGGCCCTCTAGTCTATGCATGTCCTCAGGGTGCCTTTATTGTTAGAAACAAAACAAAGGAGATGATATAGGAGTCTTGGACACCCTGATGAATCCACACTCTAACATGTCATCCAGGTATTTTCAAAGATGTTGATTCTCTTGCTCGGTAAGGGTATACATCTGACTACATGGTAGCTTGGCATTAGACTCGATGGCAATCAAACAATCGTATGGTTTATGAGGTGGTAAACATTCTGCCCTCCTTTTATCAAAGACCTATGCATTTTCTGAATAGATTTCTGGAAGAACTGTTTCCACCGCCCCAATGCTCTGTTGACCTACTTCCCCTTCCAACAGGAACGTTGCTGGGCCTGATTCTTCCTCGCACATGCTCATCACAACTTGGGGCACCAAAACGCAATGTGCGTTCAACCCTATTTACTGTGGCATTATGGGTAACCAACCAGGGCATTCCAAGAATTACTACGAACTCCGGTGCCGCTATTAAGTCAAAGGTTATCTCATCCTCAAGCCCCAATAAACACAGGATTTGCAGAGGTCGAGTTTCATCCATTGACCAAACATGTTCTGTGACCTCCTTAGAATGTGTGGGCAACTTTAATTTCTCAGCTAACAGTACGTCCACAAAGTTTCCTGTGGCACCAAAATCAATTATGGCTGATACCTTTACCTTAGTAGTGGGAAACAACAAGGTCACTAATATGTACAAGTGAGGTGTCTTGTTATGAACTGTGTTGGCAATGCAATTTAGGAACCTATCTTGTTTAGGGCTCATCAATTCAGTTCCCTCTACTGATGAGTCTGTTCTTTTCCCACTTCAGATCTCATCCTAGACCCTGCTTTCTGCTGAGGCGTCTTGAGACAATTCCAAATGAAATAACCCCCTTTTCCACAATATAAGCAAAGGTTATCTTTGTGTTCTTTCTCCTTCTCTCCTGACGTAAGGGGACCCCGGATGCTTTCCATCTTCATTGGTTCACTCTCTCCTTGTCTGGTATTAGCCTCTCAACTGTTATGTATTCATACAAATCGAACTTTTCATCTCTGTCACTTCTGCTCACTGATTCTGTGGTCCAGCCTTAACGCTAAATCAATCAGTACAGCAAAGGGGGTGGGTTGTGGCTCCACCTGTGCTATTGCATCCTTTAACTCTTCCTTCTGTCCCTGATGAAATAACACAGGTTGCTTTGCTTCTGACCAATCAGTCTCTATGATGAGTCTGTTCAACTGTGCTATGTAGAGTCACCAAATCTCGTGTCCCCTGGTGCAATGCAAGCAGCTCCTTGTCGTGGGCTAAGAAAACATGTTTTCGATAAAACAATCATCCAAACTCCATGGTAAACTGATCCCAGTTGTAAAGTAATGGGTCATTTTCTGAACTAACAGAATGGCCCAGGCCACTGCATTCACAGACAAATATGAAATGATAAACGCTGTCCTAGCTTGTATTGTGTCAAAAGCAACTGGTTTACATAGAAAATGGCGTTGGCACTGAGTCAGGAAGGCTGGATATTTTCTTGGCTCTCCCGAGAACCGTTCTAGTGCTGCCAGTGGTGCATTCAATGGTTGGTTCACTACCACCGGTGTAGGTCTCCCAGTGGAAGATGATGCGCCTCCATGTGATTGTGTACTCTGAGCGAGCATCCCGCTCAACTGCGACTTTAATGCCATTGTTTCCTGTCGTAACTTAGCCAATTGTGCATGCATGTCATGCAAAGCCTTTACCATATCTGCTAACGGCAGGGAGGGTGACTCCATTTGGCTAGAGTGGGCAATCTTGCCGCATGGGAGTTGATTGTTATAGCACACCTGTAGGAGTATTCGCAACCCCTCCCTAACCATGGAAGATTAATGCAGTACAACCCTCCCACCTTGGATGTGCATGGGTCCCTGATGCCTAGTTAATAGGTCACCACGAGACAGTGGGGGTAAGAGGGTTGGAGAGAGGTTGTGGATAGGTAGGGGGGTTTTAGGATCACTTGAAAGAGGGTTAGGGATGCATAAAGGGATGGGTATGGAGATGTTAGGGAAAAAACATCAACCTGCATGCACATACTTGATAGCCCAACACTCTCTTAGTTGAGTTTGGCCTGTGCCTATCTCTCTTACCACCAATACCTGTCGACCTACTGCCCAATGATTAAGGGTCAATACCCTGACTTGCTCCCTGTCACCTGATTCTTCCTATACCCTTAGACATATGAACACATGAATGAATGTGATGTAGAAACACAAATACATGATGAGAAGCAGTGCACCCTACAAGCCATGCATGATGAGGAACACAACAATTAATGTTGGACACATGAAACATAAACGGACAATGTCTCCATACCATAGAAAATCATAGGACTGAGGTTCACTGTTGCCCTACCAATGTGCCCCATTGCCTCACAGGGCTGATACATGTGTTGCTCTTAGAAATGAAAACACTGTAGTCACAAAAACGCTCCCCCTTACATCACGGGACTAATTCATGTACAACGTATTCAGACTCTATTTCCACAAACATGATTCAAACAAACATGGTTCCATGTTACTCCGTTACAGCGCTGTACTTATCTTTGGCCCCAGGAGCCTTCACGGCATCTCCAAGCAATTTGCTGCAGGTGTTGGAAATATGTTGCTCTCAGTCGTGCTTACCCCGGCAATCACTGCTGCTACCTGGGCCAAAGCATAGGGGAAGCCTTTCTCCCTGCATGTCACACTAGAGCTCTCCGCCGCAGCCGGGACCGACCCAGCCCCATTACTCAGCCTGCCGAAATGCTACTCAGTCTCCTGCTGTCCTCAGCCACACCATGCCATGCTCCCGAAGGTCAAAACAAGGAAGGTCAACAAGGAGCACAGGCAGGTGCAGCTCTTATCAAGGACCCAGCGGCACGTGCAGAAGGCACGTTGACACTGAGGATCATGGGAACTGTAGTTTTCTTGCCCTGCACTGCCCATAATGCTTGACCAGCCCACAAACCCTCACACAATTAGATTTGATTAAAATAAATCTATATCACTCATGGAACCCAGAATCAGCACATGGCATCAACCATTTATGAAGATGCCAGAATGTGGTCATATAAGGTAACTCGATTAGTCTTAGAAAACAAGAAATGAAAACAGGAACTGAAGTGTCTGGAAAGAAAACTGCACTAGAGAAATCACCCAAAAGAATCCAGAATGATCTTTTCTCAAGAATAAAATTAAATGAGTTATGACATGAACCATACATGAAGCAAGCATGAGTTACCATAATGGTAATGCAGAATATGCTGCTCCCGTTCAAAACAAAAATTCTGGAAAAAAGAAGGAAAGAATGGAAAATATTTGTATAATAATTGAAGCTTCAAAATCAAAAAATAATACCCACCATCAAAGATGAACAAGGAATGACACTGACTACAAATACAGAGTAGTAGTAGTCCTTCACATAATGCCTTTCCCATTTGTGTGGTCTCAAGGTGTTGTGGTGGGAACGCCATTGGGGACAGCAGTCCAGAGTATGGAAACATTCTCAGAAAAGGCTTAGAATGCATGTGTGTATTTGGCCAAGATAAGGAATTAGGTGGGCTGGCCGGTCTCCAGTAGGCAATCCAAGAGATCAGACATGTGGACGGGTGCTGAGCAAGGTCAGGAGAGTGCATGAGTGCAAGAGTCTCTATATGTGTCCAGCCGGACCAAATTTTGTCATAGGACTTCGCTGTATTCTGATGACAGAGGTGTTGAAGCTTAATCTTGTGTAAGGAGGCAAAGGATAAATGACTTGCAAGGAATGCCTCAAGAGGAAGGTTAAGAAGAAGGCTATGGCCCTCATCATAAGTATGGTGGCCTTGAAATAAGGGTGCTGTAGCAATATACTGGCACCCTTTCTGGACCGCCATACCACAACAATGCTGGTAGGGGGAGTGGATCTCCGTCAGGCCTGACCTGCCGGATTTTCATGTCCCTACTGGTACGGTTGTCACTGAAGCACCGGCAGCATTAGCAATGGTGCTAGAGCTTCAGTGTCCCCAATCCCGTTGAGTCCTACAGGACTCCACAGGGATGGAGATTTACTGTTTCCGCCGCCTGTCATAATATCCCGTTGGCACCAGGAAGTCAGGTGGGAGAAACAGTGTTACAGGGTTGCCGGTAGCCTGCCACCTACCAGTGGGTTTTCCAGCAACCCCGTAATGAGGACCTATGAAACTGAAGAGACCAGTTTATTAGGCTTTTATTAATTATTCATACGTTTTTGTCCAGTTGGGATTTCTGCTAGTCATTAAAAGTCCACAATAAGTACTAAGCACAGGATGCTCGACTTCGCAAAGCCGCTTAGGCTGAGGTGCGCACCAAACATTTGCCAGCCTCCCCATGACAATTTCATACAGGGAGAGCCCAGTCCTTGCCTGTACTGACGTGCGCATACACAATAGCGCTAATGGTAATGCGTCCACCCAGCTAAACTTACTTCCTGCACATATCTTACTAATCTTAGATTTTAAGATTCCGTTGTGACGTTCAATAAGAACGGCCGACATCAGATGTCTGGAACAATGGAATCGCTTATTGATCTGGAGACCTGCGCAAATCTGTAATATCACAGCGCCCACAAAGTTTGGACCGCTATCTGACCATATGACACGAGGCAGGCCGAAATGGGAGAAGTATTCTTTTAACATTACTTTCGCCGTGCTCATTGCAGTGCAGTCTTTTAAAGGATATGCTTCCACCCATTTGCTAAATGCACATATTACCACTAGGACATATTTTAAGTTTTGGTATCCCTCCATCTCTATGAAATCAAAATGGATTACCTCAAAAGGCATAGAGGAGGGCCGAAAAATGCCTGTTGGAGTCACTGTTCCCTCTCCTACATTGTGTTGTAAACACGTGAGGCAGTTCTGAACCAACCTTTCTGCATTCTTCTTTATGTTTACATTCTCCCATACCATGGCTAGGTGCTGGATTATTTTTTTGGCACAAATATGAGTAGGGCTGTGGGTCATTTTGACCATTGTAATATCATAGGAATTTGGCAACATCCAGTTTTTAGTTCCCTTGTCCACCCAACAACCCTCTAAATCTAATTCAGCAGAGCCCTACGCCCATCCTAGTATCTCATCAGCAGTAGCTTCGGCCTGCATTTCTTTGACAGTGGCTATCCCATCTTCTATCATACAGGGCACTTCCTCTGACTGTACTGCCATCATTTTGGTATTTTAATCAGTGGCAGTTTGTTTCGCAATCCTGTCTGCAAATGTGTTTCCCTCTCCCACTTTACATGTTACTTTTTTATGTGCCTCGCATTTCACTATTGCTAGGCGCTTTGGAAACGTGAGTGCAGACAGTAATCCTACAATCAAAGGGCCATGCTGATTTCTGGCCCCATCTGATGTCAACAAACAAAGTCGGCCAAAGTTATGAACTACACCAAAGGCGTACTGGTTGTCGGTATATATGTTCACGCTCAGATTCTCAGAAATCTCGCAGGCTCTGGTCAAGGCTATTATCTCTGCGGTTTGTGCCGAGTTGTAGGGGATTCTTTTGCTTTCTACAATACTCTCTAGGGTGATGATAGCATAGACGGCAGTTGATGTGCCATCAGGTAGTTTAAAACAGGAGCCGTCACAAAATAACTCTCCATCTGGCTCTTTTTGTCGGGTGTCGCTTGAATCAATTCTCCCCTTTGTTTCTTCCTCAGTAACCATTAAACAATCATGGGGAGATGATTCATTGTCACCAAGTTCTTCCATGGGTAGTGGCACTAATTCTGCAGTATTCAAAGCGCTACACCTCATAATTTGGATGTGGGGCGTGAATAGGGTAATTTCATACCTAGTCAATCTAGCAGAGGTGAGGTGTTGCGTCTGTGTTCTATTTAGTAGGACATCTATGGCATGTGGCACCATCAAAATTAAGGTGTGCCCCAATACCATCCCTTCCGTTTGTTTCACTGTGCAGCAGCCGCTGCAACAGCTTGCAAACATCGTAGTAGTGCGCACACTACAGGGTCCAGCGCAAAAGAAAAATAGCTGCATGGCCTATTTCTTCCACCTTGTTCCTGTGTTAAAACAGATAACGCGCAGCCTTCATTCTCATGCACAAACAACCTAAAAACCTTTTCATAATTTGACGTGCCCAAAACTGGAGCAGAACACAATACAGTTTTTAACAAATGAAATGCTTTCTGACATTCTTCATTCCACTGCAACGGCATCACTACATCCTTCTTTGTCAACTCCACCATTGGCTTCACAATTAACGCAAAATTCACAATCCGACGACAATAAGAAGCCATGCCTATTATGGCTCTGATTCCTTTCTGTGTTTTTGGAATAGGCATACAAAAAATACTCTCTATGTGCTCAGGCGTTAGTCTTCTCCCTTCTTTCGAAAGTAGGTAACCCAAATAATCCACATCCTTTCGATTATACTGATACTTCTTCAAGCTTGCTTTATGGCCATGTGCTGCTAGATGTGACAACAATAACACAGTGCTCTTTTTACAAATCTCCTCTGTATCTGCCGCTGTTAACAAATCGTCTATGTATTGTAACAGCACACAACCTGCTGGCAACTCTATCATATCTAGTTGTTCCTTCAATGCCCTGCTGTAAATACTCTGACTTTCCGTGTACCCTTGTGGAATGCGCGTGAATGTGAATGACCGTCCTCTTAATGTGAACGCGAACAAATATCTACTGTCCTTGTCCACTGGAATGCTAAAGAAAGCATTATTTAAGTCAATCACGCTAAAGTATTCTGCCGATGCAGGAATCATGGTCAAAACTGTGGTAACATCTGGAACTAACAGGAATTGGGGATCTACTACTTTGTTTAATGCATGCAAATCAATTATAAAACGGTACGGTAGCTCATTACCCCCTTTCTTATACACCGGAAGAATGAGGCTGTTGCATGTGCTGCCTGTAATCTCTTCAATCACTCCCATTTTCACCAAATCAGAAACAATACCTTTCAATCCTTTCTCTCCTTCTGCTGAAATTTTATACTGCGGGATGCGCGGTAACGATACTCCTTCTTTTAAAACAATTTTCACTGGCTCTATCTTCAAGCATCCCACATCATTGTCATTCACTGCCCATATAAAAGTTGGCACCTCACTCAATTCCCCTGTTAAAGGTTTAGTCACAAATTCAGATGTTGGCATATTCTGAGGAGAAACAGTCAAGAATACCCATCTGGTGAACAATGGATAACTGTGCTTTTTTTCAATAGATTAAATCCCAGGAGATTTTCCACACAATTCTCTCTTAAAATAAATGGACAATGTTCAGTAAAAGGCCCTATTGTCACTGCTACTGATTTAGACTCAGGATTTATTACTGGGGTACCTGTGAACCCTACTGTCATGATGACTACCCCCGGGGACCCAGACCAGGTCCAGCAACCCCGGAAGCAGGTATCAAGTTATTTTGAGCAAACCCAAAAACCCCTGCTAGGGGCTGTTTGGGTGCGGTCCTGGCGCCTATGGCACCAGGCTCATATAGAGAGTCAGTCCTGGCACCATAGACGCCAGGCTCATAGAGTAGAACTTACCTGATGCAGACCATGCTGCAAGAGCTCCAAGCCAAATGAGGCTTGGAAGAGACTATTTTACCTAGGGACAATTTTTTTACTCGGGTGGGGCTGGGGAGGAATGCTTACCTGGGACTACTTTGGAGGCTATTTCAACCACACCCAAAGAGCAGCACACGCTTTGCGTTATTCTGCATCCAGCAGCGTAACGCTCACCGTGCCTGCAAGTCTGCATCCAGTCTTCTGCCATGCCCGCCTCGAGTTTGGAGCTCCTAGAAAAAGGGAGAAAGAAGGAGAAAAGGTTAGAACAAGAGCAATACCTTTGATCCTTACCTGAATTCCTGATTGATCGCGCCCTCGAGCTGGAAGAAAGAAGTTATTTTATGCACGTCGCCTCGCCTGCTGCAGCGCCGCGCCGAACTAACCGGCCTTCGCAGCATCTTCACATTCCACCGCATCCTCCTGCATGTTCCCGCCGCATTCCGGCACCTAAGGAGAAGACAAGAACAGCAAGGTGAGCCAAGGGAATACACAGAGGAATATTAGTTACCCCCCCATAGACTTACCTGATTTTACCACCAGGGGTACTCTTCCTCTTCACGGGTCGGCGCAGCTTCCACTGCATCTTCGCCGAACCCCGGCCCTTAAGGGGAAACAAAAGGACAGAAAGGTGAAACAAAGGGACTATCAAGGGGAATCCTCCTCACCACAATAGACTTACCTGATTTTACCGCCGGAGGTATTATTCCCCGAGACTTCATACTTTCTCTCAGCGCCTGAATAAGGGAGAAAGCAACAGGTTACATATTGACATTATTTTATCGAACTGTGTTGGAAAATACAAATCCTTACCAGAATATTACCGGTTGCCACGAGGAACTCTTCACTAGGGTCAAGCTGCAACCTGCAAGGAATCGGACAAGAGTGAAAGTCAGGCATTTGAACTCTTACGAACTACATACTTTCGGGAGTCACTATTGTTCTGGAACTCACCAATTCCTTCGAGCCAGTGAAGCAACTGGTTATCAACGCGCCCCTGCGCTCAATGCAGGATGGAGAGCTCATCTTTTCAAACCATCAGTTGAGACTATAAGAGGGGACATCAAAAGTGATCTGTGGGGAGAACAGCGGGGGTGGGGGGATTTACACTCAACCCCACAGGTGGTTAATTCCCTTTCTCCATTTGCAGAAGAATATTCCTACGGGCCAAGCAAATGGAGCTAGGTGGGCCTGTCCAGTCCGTCATCTCGGCCCTACGCGTCACATTGGTGGAGACCGCAGCTGTCCAGTTCAGATCGACGCCTCTGTGGGAGCCAGGTGAGCGTAACACCTACTGAGATATTTTGTTGCCCTGACAGAGGTATATCTGGAAGCAAGTGATGGTATTTCGAGCACTTCTGTGCCCCCGTATCTACGAGGAATCTATGCTCTTCATTCCCGACTTTCATCTCTACGTAGGGTCCTTTCTGATTCACGGGAATGGACACCGGTTCCGACCCCTGTCGTGGGCTGTCCTATTGCGGTAACAATACATCATCCGAAGTGTAGTCACTGCTATTATTGTAATATGCACCCGAGTATCAAAAATGTTCCCACCTCTTCCTCTATTCCCATTTTGTATACCCTGCTGATTTTGACTCTGGGTAAAAGTAGTTTGATTCGTAGTCTGGCCTGGGTTCTGTGCACCATTCCCTTGATTATTCTGGTGCAGCTGCATATGGTTTCTGTTGTGGCCATTTGTTCCTGGGTGCCCTCTGTGCTGCCTTCTCTGACCATACCCGCCTCTATTTTGCAAGTGGGGACATTGCGCTCGCCAGTGTCCTTCCTCTCTGAAATACGCACATTGATTTAATCCCAAAGGCCATCCATGCATGTTTAAATTATTCCTGCACTGTGCATTTCCCCTTCCCCTTTTGTGTCCTGATACTTGCTGGAGTAACACCCTCGTTTTCAATAAGCATGCTTTCAAATCCTCCCCACCTTTTTTAGCAACAATAATTCATCAACTATCGCCTTTTGCGTCCTTCCTTTCCCGACATCAGTCCTCTTATACCCAGGTGTGGTCAACATTTCAGCATATTCATTATCAAGTTCATTTTTGAGCTCAAAAAGTCCATACACATGTTCCCTTATTTCTTCATCTCTTTCTCTACAACGTGCTAATGCATTTAAATCCAACAATCGTTGCAGCGGTAATTTCCCAATTAACTGTTTCCATCTTCCCACTAAATATTCACCCATGCATTCCAACACTACCTGTCATTCATTGCTTCTTCGGAAATCATACATCGAGTCCAATGCTGCCGCCCCATCGTTCCCGTCTATATACATCTCTGCCTGTTGTTGCAACTCCCGTTTCCACTCCTTGCTGATCGCACTACGGGTCACTCTTGTGCATCCACTTTGTCCAGTCGCATCTCCCACCTCCGTAGCTTCAAATTCAACCACAGGAGGGACGGACGGGACTGTGTCTGTTTCTAGGGCGGGAGGTGCGGATGGGACAACAGGAACGGGAAGTGACTGTTGCGGTCCTGACTGGCTAATAGGAGATGCTAAGTGTGCTTAATGTGCAGTCTGCGGCTGTGCTAGGATTTGAACAGCTGGAAGGGGCTGGGCAACAGGAGTGGGCTGAACAATGGTTACTGACGCGCTCGTTTTAATTTCTGGACTTGAACCCTGCTTCGTATCAGTCAATATTTTCCCTGATCTTCTCAGACTCTCAGTCCACTCCTCCTCCTCCTTTTCTTCTGCTATTTCGGTTTTTGACTTATGCCTGCGCGCATGTTTCTCTCTACTTCTCCAACGAAGCATAGCTTCCCTTCTCCAGTCCCTAAGGATACCAAGTGCTGCGGGACGTGTTTTCTTTTCTATCACCACCTTCTCCAAGTTATCTATTCTTGCCACCTCAAAACTACCATTAACCCGCCACTGAAGGTCTCCTTGTTTTCTGATTTGCCTATGCCAAATCTCACAGAACATTATCGCTCCCACACCATACTTCACATACATCTCATACACCGGCGTTCCCCCAGGTGGCGCAACTTGGCCTATTTCCAAAGATTGTCTACCGCAGCGGAAAAGCCCCGCTAGGGTGGACAATACCCCAGGCATGTTTTAACCTTCCCCTGGGCTAATCAAACTTACTCTGGGTGTTTGATTTTGCAATATCAACTCTCAACCAATATCAGGATCACTTACGAATCGGGGTACGACTCACCTGATAAATCAATTTGTCTTCCAAGACACAATTCGTCCGTATACTGACGCAACCAATGACGTTGTGGCTGCGTATCTTGGCTCTGTCTCATTTCGGGACCCTTGCCTCCTTGTTCTCTGGCCGGACATGTCGATCAGGGATCAGGTGTGTGCAGATCTGCAAAGGAGTCTCTCATCACTTACGCAGGGCGCCCCGAACACCTCTTGATCCCGGCTCGATCGTCCCGTCCTCGCCGTTCTCTCCACCTTCCTTATTTTACTACGTACACGATGGAACAAGTGGGGGAGGGTCCCTATTCGGGCGCCATCTTGAAGGGGCCCGTAGGGGACCCTCGCATTGTGGAAACAAGGCAAATCACCACACACAAACTGATATGCCAGACACGAGGTTGTATTCCCAAAAGCTAGGGTTTATT
The DNA here is from genome assembly GCF_040938575.1 of Ambystoma mexicanum. Classification (NCBI taxonomy): domain Eukaryota; kingdom Metazoa; phylum Chordata; class Amphibia; order Caudata; family Ambystomatidae; genus Ambystoma; species Ambystoma mexicanum. Next base: position 753,953,383 of record NC_090923.1, read on the forward strand.
GCAAAGCAAATAGTCTCAGTTGGCCAACTCGCTCTCACGCCCCGCGACGTGTGTCTCCAGACCTCGAGGGACGCAAGAGAGCAAATAGCATACATCAGTTACATATATACAAAATTGACATTTTACAATCAGTCGTGACATGTTTAACACTGTCCATTGTATAGTTTCTTTGAACTGGGTTTGATGATTGACAATTTCGACGAATATGACACCTTCGAACATCTATTTTAGCAACAATATGCAACATTGCGAGTCTAGAGACATATTTCTTTGTTGAACAGAACACAGTGCTTCTGTTCTTGCGAGTAAGCTGCATACGGGGGAAGAGTCGCATTCCAGGCCTTGCTATCTCCTATTTGCCATTCGTGCCCTGGGAGTCAGCACGCTCTACTGGTCTTAGGAAAGGGGGGTCGTAAGAAAAGCATAATTCAAGCCTTTAACTGTTCCTTTCTAGCATTCTACCATATTAACGTGACTGGCTGGCATCAGTGAAATGATTATATGCCGTGTTGCTCTCCTACAAGGCTATATGCGGGAGGGGATTTGGCATTCCGCTCTGTGGCTGCCTACGTTATGTTTCAATGAATAACTCCCGGCCTTGCGGCCTTGCTCTTTTGCGTTTGAACAACAATGTAACAGTGAAGCAGAAGAAGCAGAATAAGCTTTCGGCTAAGCAGTTTAGAACAAAAAGCAATGAGCAAACGTTAGAAAACAAAATGCCGATTCTTGCTACATTAAAATGGCCGCACATTGGTTAAACTTATGAGTCTGTATTTCTGACGTTTAGTACATGAGACGGTTGGTTTTCGGCCAACATGATACATTGCCATTGATCGTGAGAGGTATCTATTTTTCTAGACTGACAGGTTCTCTAGCAAGTATAACTGTGAACAAGTCTATGCCTGTAGGTAAGCATAGACATCAATACAGCATCCAAGTCAAGAGAGATCAAAAATGTATACAACAGAGAGATTAGACGTTTAAGGAATTCCGGTCTTGAATGGGATAACATCACAATCGAAATAAAGAGACTGAAACAAACACGTAAAAATTGGTTAAAGAATTATAAATCTGAACTATTACAAGAAGATTACGAAAATATGCTGCTCACCCTGAGAGACGGCTCAAGCAGAGGTTTTTGGCTGATGATTAATAATTTGGAGACCAATCACACTATCACACAGACAAAGCCCATCAATGAACATGTTTGGTTGGGACATTTCGGGAAAATCTATGTCCGTAATGGACCGACTAAAAACTGGGACACCACGTTATCATTGCCCTGGAAAGTTAAATTCTCTTTTGCAGACATATAAGCACAAATTAAAAAAGCAAGTGTTTCCAGAGCTGCCGGCCCAAATAATTTATCTAATGCCCTGATGAAGGGGGAGTGTGGGCTGTGGGCCAGGGTCCTGTCATTCCTGTTTGAAGACATTGTTAGCACAAAGAGCATTCCTTACACATGGCATCTTTCATATATAGTTCCAATTTATAAAACAAGAGACAAAAAATTGCTAAGAATTCTAAGAATTACAGGCCAATTGCGATCTTAGACGCAGATTCTAAGATGTTTACAAGCCTTGTATTGAGAGAAGTGCAGCGCTGGGCAGAAAAGGACAAGATCTTGAGTGCCCAACAGTTTGGCTTTAGGAGACAGCTTGGGACCGATGCAGGGGGCCTTTTGCTAAGCACCCTACAGCACAATGCGTGGAGAAAGGGAGCGCCACCCTTATATCTTTCAGCCATTGACCTATCGATGGCCTTTGATTTGGTCGAAAGAGATATCTTGTGGTAAAAACTACAAGACTTAGGTCCCCCAAGCAATATCCTTTCCATCGCAATCCATCTACATACAGATTCTTATGTCCAGGTGCGTTTGAGTTTGGAGGGTCTGTTATCGGAACCCGATTAACATATGCAATGGTTTAAGACAAGGATGCATTTTTGCACCGCCGCTGTTTAACTTATATGTATCCGATGCAGGGTACTAATTGGATGCGGCCAGTTTCATTCCACCAAAAATCAATGGAAGGAAGTTTGCATGGTGTGCCTATGCTAATGACTTTCTTCTTTTTGATCAGTCTTGCAAGGGATTGCAGCATATGATTACTGCGTTTTGTTCTTATACAAAACAAAACCATTTGAAAATCAACGCTAGTAAAACAACAATCATGAAATGTAGCTCTAATAAAACTTTAAAGAAGTATATTTGGGAGGCCACCAGGGGGCGCACAGGCAATGGCAGCCTGATTCGGGAGCTCCTCCTAAGGCCGGGTCGGTATGGGGTCTGAGCCCCCCCGAGACCCCCCCATGGAGCGCAAGCGAGTCGATTGACGTGGTGACCCCCCAGTGCCCCCGCGGGGCGAAGCAACGGGGTCCGGGGACCGCCGGACGACAGAGTTCAGCGGGCGCGGCGGCTGTGGCGGGATCGTCGCAGGAGGCCGCGAGCACAGCCTGGGGAGGAGCGAGCGGACCCATCGGCGCTGGCCTTCGCCTCCCCCTTCAGGATGCGCGAGCTGGGACGCCCCGGGTCAGGGGACTCCTGCCCGGAGCGGTCCAGGGGGTGGCCCCCCCGCCACAACAGGAGCACCAAGGGAAGCCGCGGCCTGTCAGGTACGAGACACAGAGGGGGGGCAGACCCGTTGAACCCCCCCCGCTCCCCTTCACCGCCAGCAAGACCCTGTGCAGGACGTGGGCAGGACACCAGAGGCCCCCGCCGTTTCATCGGGGGCTGCGGCCCGCCGCCCTGTGGCCGCACAACGCGCCCCTCCCCCCACTCCAGGGGGCTCCCAAGGGGCTCGGCGGGACCCGCTTTCGTGCCCGCCCGGGGGCAACTTGCAAGGAGCAACTAGAGCTCCCAGGAAGGGGGGGGTAAGGAGAGGACCCCAACGAAACAACACCAGCACACCACCCTGCAGACGCAAAAGCACCCCCCACCCATTCCATAGGGGGAATATCGTGTGGCAAAAATACAAACGAGGTGCACGAGAGGTGCTGCGGTGGCTGCCCTGGGTGTGGGGCCCCCGCCTGAGGCTGGTGGGGCGAGTGCCCGCCTGGGGGGCATCGGTCAAGGACCAGAAAGACCGCTCGGAAGGGGTGGGGACGGCATACCTTGCCAGGAGAGACCCCCAACGAAAAAACAGCAGCATTCCACCCAGCGGAGGCAATAGCACCCCCCACCCCACTCTAGAGGGGAATCGACCTTCTAGAAATAAAATCGAGGTGCACTGGAGGCGCTGTGGTGACTACCCGGGAAGTGAGGCCCCCGCCTGACGCTGGTGGGGTGAGTGCCTGCCCGGGGACAACCGCCAAGACCGAATAAAGGCGCGCAGCAGGATTGAGGGGCCCCACCGCCGGAGGGACACCAACGGTCCAGCGAGGTGAGCCCACGGGGAAGTGAGGTAACTTTCCCGACAGTGTGCCCGGGGGGCCAACCTAATGGACTGGCAGCAGAACCTGCAAAAATATCGGTACCGAGACTCGGTCCCCCCCGTTATAGAACCACCCCACGGAGAGGGAATGGCCCATCTGGAACCCCCAGCACCCTCCACGGCCGCAATGGAGCGGGGATTTGCCTCCATACTGCAAGAGATCCGAGATATGCGGGCGGACATTGCCCAAAAGTTTGAAAAAATGGACCACTGGGTCAACAAAGTCGAGGACAGACTCCTTCAGGTCGAATCCAACCAATCTTCAGCGGCCACCCATGAAGTAGAGGTAAACATGAGGCTGGCTGCCCTGGAAAAAAGGGAGGAGGAGAGGTCAAGACAGATGGACGATTTCGAGAACAGGGAGCGGAGAAACAACCTCAGGATCTTTGGGGTCCCGGAGTCGGAGGGGGAGACGGAGAGGGAGCTGACCCGTGTGGTGCGTAACATAATTTCCCTCCTCTTCGAAGAAGAGATGACTACTGAACTCATATTCGATCGGGTACATAGAGCGGGAGGTCGAGCAGGAGGCCCCCGGTCGATTCTGGTGCGGTTCCATTACTACCTGGAGAAGACGCGGGTGTTGGAGGCCTCCAGGAAGGCCCAGGAGATCACATACAACAACTCCCAGATCTCCATCTTCCAGGACCTCTCAGCATACACCCTGGCCAAGCGGAGGATGTGCCGCCCCCTCACGCAGTTGCTGAAGGAAAAAGGAGTGCGATACAGATGGGGCTTCCCCTTCTCCCTAACATTCGAGTACCTAGGCCAGAGAACGACATTGATTTCGGAGGAAGATATTAAGGGGGCTATCCAGGACTATGCCTCTGATCCAGCGCCCCGTCGGGAGCCACGGGGGCCGCCAGGGTCGGAGCTGGAGACCCAGGCCCGCCGAGAGAAAGACGGAAAAAGTCAGGAGCGAGGAAATTCAGGAGAATGAATACGCCCTCCCCAAGGAAAGAAGGGCAGCAGAACGACTCTGAGGGGCAGTAGCTGGGCGGTCCCAGGGTGAACGTGGCCTATGGAGTTCCCGGAGGGCACGGGTTTACCTGAGGGTGAGAAGCCCGGCAAAAGATAGGAGAAGAGGAGGAAACTAGAATCCCCTCGCAAAGCAAGTTGGGTGAGCAAAATCGGGGAGGGGATCGAGGGGGGGGGGGCTCATTATAATGTGCCTGTTAACGATGGCCTGGCCGAGAGGGGCAGGCTGGTGGTCCGGCCAAAGCGCCAGTGATGGCTGAACTATCTGGCTGGACGCCGGGGCAGGGGGTGGGGGGATGGAAACAAGTTGGGGGTTGTTTGTTCGGGAAGGGGTTTGGGGGTCAGTTGGGGAAACATGTCAAAAGTGTCCATAAGTCAATTCATGGGGAGTTAGAAAGGAGAATTGTTGCGAGGCAGCCATCCGTTAGAATAGAATTCATAGACAATGGCTGATGGTCTGCCGGCCCTGGGGGTGGGCACCCTGAATGTTCGGGGCCTGAATACCCCATCAAAGAGATCCCTAATCTGCAGGGAGTTTAGGAGGGCTAAACTGGACCTTCTGTTTGTACAGGAAACGCACTGGGCAAGGGGAAAGGAGCCCCTGTTGCGGGGGGGGGAAATCGAGGAGGTCTTTCACGCTTCCCATAGGACCAAAAAGAGAGGGGTGGCCATCTTGGTAGCTAGAGATACAGGGTTCGAGAAGGCAGATATCCTAAAAGACCCGGAGGGAAGATACCTGTTGGTCCGGGGCACCCTACGGGGCTCCCCCCTCACTCTGGCTGTAGTATATGGCCCCAACGAAGGACAGGCCTTATTTTGGGAAACGGTGAGAGATAGGATCAGACTATTCGTGTGAGGTCCGCTAGTGGTAGGGGGGGACTTCAACATGGTCCTCGACCCGATTATGGATAGGAAAAGGGTAGACCCCCTTACTCCCAGAGCTGCAGAAGAAGCTAGAGGGTAAACGTGGAACTGGGCCTAACCGATACAATTCCTCTTCCCAGAGGGGGAATCCCTTCCTTCACCTATTATTCAGCTATACACAACTCTTTCTCCCGTATAGACTACGTCCTGGTATAGGAGGCACTCAGTCCATATGTGTCAGGCTACAGAATAGACCCTGTACCCTGGTCAGACCATGATTTAGTTAAAGTCACAATAGCGATGGGGTGGTGCAGGGAATGCAGAGGGCGCTGGAAGTGCAACAACGCTCTGTTAAAGGATGAGGTCCTCTCTCAGGAGGTCTTGGACTCCATAACAGAGTTCTTTGACCTAAACGACAACGGGGAGGTAGCCACTCACACGCTTTGGGACGCCTTCAAGGCTACCCTGAGAGGGGTCCTTATAAAACTTGGGGCCCAGAAGAAAAGGGAGAGGGAGATACAGGAGAAGGCTCTGAGAGATAGGATATCCCGCCTCCAACCGGCGAGCTCTCCGGGGTGCCCATTAGTGGGTGAACAGGTGGCCGCCCTCGAAGACAGCAGGCTACAGCTTAAAGACCTGCTCCTACATAAGACAGAAAGGTGTCTTCAACTAACTAAACAAAAATACTATGAGAAGGGGGACAGGGCGGACCAGATCCTAGCCTGGAAGTTGAGGGAGGTCCAGAGGAATAGAAGGGTGAGGGAGGTGAGGGACACCCAGGGGCTTCTCGGCAACGACCCCCCCCATATTGGTGAGGCTTTCCGCCAATATTATACAGCTCTCTACTGCTCAGAATATGATGGAGATGATGCCCAGATAGACACCTTCCTTGACTCAATACAGATTCCATCCCTCTCAAGAGAAATGGCAGAAGGGATAGAGGGTCCGGTCACGGAGGATGAGGTGGACAAGGTGATCTCTGGGATGAGGGTGGGAACCTCCCCCGGGGAAGATGGCTTCACAGTTTTCTTTTATAAAAAGTTCCGGTCCTCTTTGATGCCATACTTAGTGAGGGTCTTTAACGAAGTGCTGGACGGGGGCATACTCCCCGAGTCTATGATGGGAGCCGTGATAGCAGTCTTGCCCAAGGAGGGGAAGGACCCCTCGGAATGCTCCTCCTATCGGCCCATATCATTGTTAAATGTAGATGTGAAGATCCTGGCCAAGGTGGTGGGGAAAAGGCTGGAAGGCATAATGCCGAAGTTAATTCACGGGGACCAGGTGGGCTTCATAAGCGGGAGGCAGGGCTCAGATAACATCCGCAAGACCCTAGACCTGCTCCACTTTGCCCAATCATCGGAACTTGACGCTTGCGTCCTCTCACTGGACTCGGAGAAGGCCTTCGACCGGGTTGAGTGGCGCTATATGGAGCTTCTCCTTCAAAGAATGGGCTTTGGGACCCACATCATGAGCTGGGTAACTGCACTCTATAGAGCCCCCACAGCGAGGGTACAGGTAAACGGGACACTGTCTGGGTCATTCCCCCTCTCCCGAGGAACAAGGCAGGGGTGTCCACTCTCCCCCCTGATCTATGTCCTTACCATGGAAGCCCTGGCAATTGCGGTCAGAGCGCACCCGAACATTAGGGGAATAAGAAGGGGAGGGATAGAATTCAAGCTTTCCCTGTTTGCGGATGACATTTTAGCCTACCTAGTGGATCCGAGTTCTTCCCTCCCCCCCCCTCCTGGCCCTGGTGTCAGCATTTGGTCGATTCTCGGGCCTAAAAATAAATACTGCAAAATCAGTCCTGCTCCCAATGCGAATAATAGACCCGGTGCTCGACCCCCAGAATAGGTTCCACGGGATCAAGGTAGAGAAGGTCGCTATACGGTACTTGGGGGTTCTCCTCCCCAGAGATATGTCGAATCTGGGCTCCGCCAACTACGGTCCCATGATTACAGAGATCACCACGGACTTGAGGAGATGGGGTAAAATGATTCTCTCGTGGTATGGCCGAATGACGGCCGTCAAAATGAATGTCCTGCCACGACTCCTGTACCTATTCACAGCACTCCCGACCAGGGTCCCGGCCCAGAACTTCAAAGACCTACAATCGAGGGTCCGTGACTTTGTGTGGCAAGGCAAAACCCCGAGAACTGGAAGGGCCGTCCTGACCCTACCAAGGGAGGAGGGGGGATTCGGGCTGCCAGACTTTCACCTCTACTTCTGTGCTGCCCAACTGCGTGTCCTCCTGGAGCACATGAAAGAGGGACTGAGAACGTACTGGTCCTACCTGGAGGACATGGACGCCCATCCCCACAAAGTCCGCGACCTCCTGTGGACGCCTCGCAGGGAAATACCAGGGCGTTTACGGGCCCACCCGACCCTGGGAGTCCTATGGGACATTTGGAAGGAAGGCCCTCAGACTGCTCACCTCACCACATGGCCGTCTCCAATGTCATCCCTCTGGGGATACCCCATCAACCTGGGAGGAAGAGGGTTCAAACACTCCCAGATCTGGTCAGATAGGGGGATGGAATGGGCGGGGCAGATGTTCAGGGACGGCGAATTCTTACCTTATGAGGAGCTCAGGGAGGCACTGGGTCGTGACTCAATATCTATCTTCGAATACCTTCGCCTGAAGGGCATCCTCTGTGACCCATCTTGGGGCACCAACCTGCGAAGACAGTTGACCCCCTTTGAGAAGCTCCTCGATTTGGCGGCCTCCAGGAAGGGGGCGGTTTCAAGTTTGTACAGGGTCCTAAACACGTACAACCTTCAGGGCAGGAGGAGTTTTCGCTTGTTCTGGGAAGGCCTGGCAGGTGCCGAAATCTCTGAGGATGATTGGGCCAGGATATTTAAAATTGCATTTCACGGAAATCTTTTCACCGCTGACATGGAACATAATTTTAAGATACTGCAGGGATGGCACAGAGACCCCGCAAAATTATCCAAGATGTTCCCGGGAGTGTCACCAAGGTGCCCGAGAGGGTGTGGGGAGACAGGGACCAGAGGCCACATGTGGTGGCACTGTGCGAAGGTTCAAACATATTGGGAGCAAGTGAGGGACTGGATGGAGGAAGTGACTGAGGTCCGCATACCACTTAATCCCCTGACAATGCTGTTGGGCCTCCCCCCAGAGGACACAGAGGTGCACCGATACCCTAGGATGTGGGAAACTATGTTAATGGAAAAGTCCGGAGGCTCCCTCGAAGGAGGACTGGCTGAAAAAGGTCAAAAATATGTTTCTAATGGACAAATTGACGGCCATGGTAAATGACAAAACTAGCTCATTCCTCACGGACTGGTCGGGTGTCCAGCAATCCTGGGGATGGGATGTGCACTGAACCCATTGCGAGTCCCCCCACCCTGGAGATGAGGGGATTGACCCCCTTTTGAAGGTCAACCAAACTTGGGGCCCCAGGACCTGGGGAATGGCAGAAGCCAGCCAACTGATGTAGTGGTTATGCATCGCAACAACTCTATGACAAGGGAGACGGAGGCATCTACGCGAGTCTCCCAAGATGAATACACTGAACTGGACACGGGGAAGGGGGGGGAATCCAGGGGTGGGGCGGGAGGGTGGGGGGCTGGGAGGGGGAACCACTGTTATTTTTCCTTGTTTGCTTATTTGTAAAATTTAAAATGCCAATAAAAACGGAAGTTTAAAAAAAAGAAGTATATTTGGCATATAGATAACATAAAGCTGAATGTCAAAAGTGAAATTTAATTTTTAGGCTTTCCTATCTTTGACAAAAGCAAAAAGAGCGCATATTTAGCTTTTTTGGAGCATAAAATATCCTTGCAGATTGTCCAAATGAAGAAAGTGGACAGGAAATTTGGTCTCTAATCAATGATTCCTCTCATTCGCTATTACAGCTTGAAGGTTATACCAAACATTATATACAGACTGGCATGTTATCCTGAGTCAATAATATCCATGTTGGGAAAACTGGAAGCCAAAATTTGGAAAAGTGTATTATTTTGCCTTCCAGCTGCTGTTCTGATTGTGGCAATTAGGTATGAGTTAGGCCTATTGTCTTTGGGATATCATGTACTGTGGTGCAAATTTTCACTGTTCAGAAGGTTAATAGTAGACTCTGGAGATAACCTATATGGAATAATGGGAGGTGATCTTCTGCATCGAAGTACTAAGGTCAACGTGTTCGTAAAATTGCAAATATTGAGCTATGAAACGCTTGAGAAACTGGGTCTTTCCTGTAAAACCCTGATAGAGAATCCAATCAGAGTAAAAAAATTCTTGCAATTTAGGATTGGTCTGAGACAACAATGGGGGTCACTTTTTACGAAAATGTTTACACAACTTGTTACTCACCAAAAAGCTCTAGGTGAGTTGGAAACCTATCTAAAAAGATTCCCAAATTAAAACTGGAGACATTGGGCCTCATTACGAGTCTGACGGTAACCCGCCGGTTTTTCCGGCTCGGTTACCGCCAGACTCGTATTACCATTCCGCCTCCCTGATTCCCAGAATTACCGGGGCATTACAACCCCGGTGACCTGGGAATTCCGGAGGCGGAATTCGGTAAATCCCCATTCCCATTGAGTCCGATAGGACTCAATGGGAATGGGGACCATGGAAACACCGGCACCATCTTGTGATGGTGCTGGTGTTTCCATGTCTGCCTGTAGACATGTGGTGTTAAACCCGCCAGGTCAGACCTGGCGGGAATGACACCTCCGCCTGCAGGACTCGAGATCACCCGGTATGGAAACAACTGTGGCGGCGGGTTTACCGCCACCGTTATTTCCATACCGGGTGACTCATAATGAGGCCCATTGTTATATGAGATACCGTTTTAATGTGTGTACAACAGGAGAAATAAGGGAAATTAGATCTGGAAAATAATCCTTGAGGATATGTTATCCATGTCACTTTTGTAATAATCCAGTGAAGAAAGAAACAGTAAGACACTTGCTTCTTCATTGTAAGGCCTTACTACGGGCACGTATTAAATGATTTGGGCACTTTGTGCTTAACCAGGGGTGGGTTGATGCAGACATTCTCTGGTGGAGGATGATGCACAGTTCTTCATTATCTCTTAAAATCTCAATAGTAGATTTTTTATCTAGAGTTTGTGGTGTTGTAACAATTGGGAACGGCAACATATCTGTGTGATGGACAACTATTTGTCAGTAACAGTTGTTATCATTGGATTTGGAAATGCCACGTGCCGATAGTTCTCTGTATTTATGAGTGTTTAGGCCTTATATTATGTTTTACACAGACATGGGAAGCCGGGGCATCAATGGAAAGAACTATGTTCTGGGCATCTGCATATTACTTTGTGTTATTGTGGGTGTTTATTTTAACATTTAATTTCTCTTTTTATTAAGGCGTATTTTTCATTTAAATGCATTTCAAGAATTTCTAATCATTTTATTTCTGTATGATCCAATTTGAATTGGTATCTGTGTATGTGAAATCTCTTCTTTTTTTTGTAAGTGTTTGCTTTGCAAACCAAAAACAAATAAAAACAATGCAAAAAAAGGCTTATTTTCAGTTGTTTAACTGCCTCAGATTGTTCAGGACCCTACTCCCACTTGATTCTGGCCTTTGATAAATGGACCATGGGTCGAGTGACCTCTGCATAGCCTTCAATGAACTTTCGAATATAATTAGTAACTCCAAGAAGGCTTCTTTATTCTTGCAGAGTGGTAGGGTCTTTCAATTTCAATAAGGCTTCCACCTTCTTCACCTTGGGATTAAGATCCTCAGGTGTGATCTCGTGCCATAAGAAGTTCATTCGGTTCTTACACAGCTGTGCCTTCTGAAAGGACAGTTTTGCTCTGGCATTCTGCAACTGGATTAGAACATAGCAGATTTCTTCTATGTGTTCCTCCACAGTTGAGCTCTTGGTCAAAACATCATCCACATAGGCAAGGTTTCCCATTTCGCCCAAATTGGACATGGCCTTATGTAGGAAGATATTGAACTCATTGCCAGAGTTTATGTATCCAATGGGGATTTGGGTCCACGTGTACTGCTGCCCCTCGAAGGTACAGGCAAGCTTGTACTCGTCTTCCCTACTCAAGGCTACTGTGCAGTAAACGTAGGTCAGGTCAATGGCGGTGTGCACCTTTGACCCTTTGATCTGTGCCAGTCCCTGATCGATGCAGGGGAGGGGCCATCTTTACATGTGGACACGTTTGTTCAACTCTCTCAGTTCTGCAAAGAGTCCCATTAGCCGTTTGGTTTGAGTATCCCCAGTACCAGGTTGTTAAAGGTTCTGTCGATTGGACGAATTATCCCATAGGATTCTAAATTCTTAATAATCTCTGTGAGTGACTCCATGGATATGAGAAGTAACCGGTATTGTTTCTCAAATACTGGAGCCATCTTGGGGTCCGAGGGAATGGTCGTTGAATGAATGTATGTACATCCACAAATATATGAGTCCACTGAAAAGATATCTTGGAATTCCAGGAAGTCCTGTTTTAGCATTTTTCTTTGCTCCTCAGTCTCACAGGCAGCAGCAAGATTGATCCTTTCCTCGACCATCTGCATGAAACCTGGAAAGACCTCAGGCATGGCAATTTCAGTTGTATGTATCCTCCAGTTGGGTGGAGAGATATCCTTTGAAGGTGTTGATCTGGACAGGGGATTCAAGATAGTGGTCCTTGACTCTGGACACTACCTCCTGTTAGGGAGAATTCTCTGTTTAGGCTGAATTTCCTAACCTAGTGAGTCCCCAGCAGCTTTGCTGGATTTCGGGAGTTTGTTTTTTTCATCCTGCCAAGAGTGAGACTCTTTTTCTCCCACTCTTGGACATGTATGTGTGTAATTCCTTTGAATGTCAATGTGTTCTATGGGCTATGGGGTCTTTTACTCCATAGGGTCTCATATGTTTTTCTATGTGTGTTACACCGCACCCTACGTGCCGTAGCACTGGGGCGTCCTAGCGGACCCCCACCCTAGACTCCATACCCGGGGACTGACTACTGTCTCCCCGGGCATGTAAAATCACCATTGGCTTTACTAGACCTAAATTTACTAACAGAACTAGTACAAACCATCTTATTGTGGACGTACTAGTAGGGGTAATTCGATTACTCCTGGATCTGTTATTCGGGGGGGGCATTGTCCCATCCCTCCTCGTCGAGTTTTGGCTGGTGGCAGTGGAAACTACTTGTTATGTTCGACCCTGAACATAACCCTATGGGATTCGTCCCATTGTTGGAGATTGATACTTTTTCTCGTTAATCTCTAACGTACCCCCGGTCTACTTATCTTAAATAAGTTTATCGGATGGTATTTTCTGCCAGAACTCGGTTTGTAAAATGGCGTCTGTGTTCGTCTCTGTGACTCCTAAACCAAAGGTTGAGCCCTTTGTTCCACTTTTGGCGGGCTCTGTACAGAGACCCTCCAAAGTGGTGCCATTCTGTCTGGGTTACCACAGGGGTGTGGGAGGGGGTTTAGGTATCCTGGACCGAGTTGCCTTGCCAACTCCGGTCTCACTCTAGAGTGATTGGCCCAAGTGGTGAGCCTCCCCGCTCACCACTTTGCATGTGTTGATTGACAGCTAGGCTGAATGAATGGGGGTTTTCTGCATAAAAGCAGGGCTTTTGGGACTGGATCTTCAGAAGTCGCCACAGAACCTAGGAATCCGACGAGGGTAACGCTGAGCCGACCTGCACGACGACACCTCCGGTGGAGCCCTGCGGAACCGACTCACCACTTCCCGACGACAGAGGAGATCTCCCTGCCGGAGAGTCTCTTCCCCTGACTGGTGGGAACAACCAGTCCCCTTTGCTTTTTCTTCACTCCAGGACGCAGTGGTCGAATCGCCCGTGCAGAGCACCTCAGCAACCGGATAGCCACTACCCCTGTACCGCGACCAAAAGGTGGTGCCTTGTGACGGAGCACTCCGCGGCTGGTCTCTTCCCTGGTGGTGCACCGGACTTCACTTTTCTTCGACGACGAGAACATCTCTACTCTTGGCAAAGACCCGACGTGCATCCACCACCAGGAACAACTGCCCCCGCCGGAGCTGCCCTCCACAACAAGGTACCGTGTCCGCCTGGCTTCTCTTTCGATCGGTTCGAGTGAGGTGTCTTAATCCTCTCCTTTCCGTTTTGTCACCTCCAAGCTTTCTCGCGTATTGTTCTAAACTGGTTCAATCTGCCGATAACAATTTGCTACGAAGACTTTTGGGACATATCACCTTGCCTCTCTCCGAGTGGGCCTGGCCTCTGAACTTTATGATCTATTGTGGTTCTTGCCTTCTTGCCTTGCATTTTTCCCGTGAAGTATTGAACTGTGTTGATTTCATAACCTGCCTATTTTTCTCTCCCGTCCTAACTAATATTAGAGTGCCATCTAGGTTGAGGCATACACCTCTGTCTGTAAATAAGTGGTGCCGGTAAAACCTAGACTTGTCTAAATATTACTAGGGGGATTGATCGTTTCTTCTTCGTAGAGTAATTGTATTTGATTTGTTTGCCGTGATAGTAGCATAGTGTTTTTAGATAGATGTTTCGTTATAAATAAATACCTTAATATCTTTACACTGAGCCTCGTTGCGTGTTTGCTTATCTTCCTGTGAAGAATTGCCCTATCTTGTATACTCCACATACTGCTTAACTCTTCTTGAGGGAAGTCTGACTGCTCAGCCACAGCTACCAACAGTGAATCTGTGTGGTACAGACTGCTACCAAGTGGGTTTACTGCCAAACACCTGTAGTCCTAAACCTTTTGCAGTGGTCCCAGAGGGAACTGCACAGGTTTCTGCCTAACACCTCCTCCCTTCTAATGTCACAGGTCAGCTCTTCCACACCGAAGGGGCAGGAAGAGAACACCAGGAAATTCCCCCCATGCCTAGTACAAATCTTTTCTGGAGGATACCATCGCTGATGTCGAAACAACCATTTGGGATTGGTCCCATGATTTCATTAACTAAATCAATAGAATAATGTTGGGCATCAACTGCCATTCCAATAAATGTGTCTGCACCCAAAGTGATACTTCGAGGGTCGCTGTTATTCACCAATATTCAAATGGTGTTGTGTTCAAGGCCTACTAGAGGTGTCAGATTTAAATAAAAACCTTGTTGGAGATGGGAATTTAGATTTATATATGCATCCTGATCTTTGAAGTCCTGTCCTCGCTTAATTTTGAGGGGAAGAGTAAACTGTCACACCTGAAATGGGATGGTAACCTCTTCTCGCCCTTGAACTTCAACCGCAAAAGGCAGCAATTGACCTGACCAGAATGCTTTTTTAATGTTGTCAAAGTCCATGGGTTACTCCCCAGTCGGGAGCAGGCTTTATTATTAATTAGGTCCACATTGATCACGAATCAGTTGAGAATTTCCCTCCCTAGATAAAAGACCGAAGGGACATCTCTCACGTCCCAACAATTATGGTCTATACTTTTGTTACCAATGGTTATTTTTAGCATACACCTTTCCAGACCTACTTGCCATTTGTCAATCAATTTAAATGTGGGAATGGTCTGATCTTTTGGGAGTTTCCTGAATAATCCTTCGCTGATGAACTCCTTCCATTATTCAGGCATACTCTGGTGTGCACTGTTTCCTCCCCCTCACTTACCAGAATGGGGAAAGACTACTGCTCGCCCTTTTTCTGAATGTCTGTCAGACTTTGAGCGGACTCTTCCTTGTCTGGTTTCACAGGACTCAAGGTTTCTTCTGATTTTGGACTGGTGTAAAATTCCAGTGTGGTTTGCCACTTAAAACTTGGAGGAAGGATGATTAACAAGAATGCCGAAGGGTCCCGATCACCAGTTTGTTCTCCTACAGGGATGACAGTGATGTCTGGGACTTGGTTATATTTTAAATGGAACTCTACATTCTCAGAGCGTTGATCAGTTCTGAGAACCTGACTGTCCCTTTTCTACCTCCATTTCCAACTGATTTATCCTCTGTAATAGGACACTGTTATCCAAATTCAAGAGGTCTTTTTCCTTGGGCAGCTATATCCTCTGATGTTTCAGAGTACGTACCTGCTGATGTATTTAATCAAAGTCATTTTGGTATTCAACCCCTTTCATAATTAATTGACTATTTTCAGTTTTCAATTGTTTTATTTCTGATCGGAATTTGATAATGTCCTCCAAAACTACTCTATTAGGGGCAGCCTGGTCATTTGGATTGTGTTGCAGTGTGCTCAGATTATCTACACCCTTCTTATGTGCTTTTTTCAGTGCAGAAAACTTTAACACTCAGCACTCTCTTGTTGAAATATTTGCAGCTCATCTTTGAGTTGTTGAACACGATCCTGGTCCTGTGACAGGACTCCGGTCTGATTCATCATAGTAGCCTCTCACTATTCTCTCAACGCTCTTCCAAAAAAAGCAAATGGAAATGTAACTGAGCAGTTAGCTGAGCCATCATGAACAGTTGTGGTCATATAAATTGCCTCCACTGCTTTGTTCAATATCCCACCATCAAGCCAAATATCATTGCTTACTGAGGTAACACCCTGCACAATTCTGGTTCGCCAGCTTCCAGCATCATCCTCAACCCATTCTTCTTTAAGAAATAATGTAGCTAGGAGATGCTACCTGGCTTCATCAATTTATACAGTAGTCATTTTCACAATTGGCTTTTTGTACTTTAATAAAACTTTCTTTATGCAGGGGCAAAATCACCCGTTCCTGCTTGATTTCCTCACTCAAATAAATTCTTACACCCTCTTAATTTTCCACATATACACCTACCTGGAACTCAGGGGTCAAGTCCTAGGGGCACTTTAAAAAAACAAAGATGACTTTCCTTCCACCTTAATTGCATCAAGATTAATATTCTGTCACAATGCACCTGTCACGGGTCAGAAGTAGGCAGATAAATCCCAGACGAGCCACAATGTGTAGCTGTTTATAGATCCACCCCCCCCCCAACACAGCGAGTTCCTTCCCTCCCCACTGAGCTAACAATGAGCCAAGAACCAGGCCGGTGTATGGGAAATATATTGACATTTATTTAAATTAAAAGTAATAGAAATTAGCAGGGAAATGTTAAACACCACTTTATCTGTGGCACAACACAATCAACTTCTCTCAGTATAAATAAATCACAAAAGTGAAATTAAAAAGAACACAATCACAATTCTTCACTTTATGCAAATTTCAATTCACAAAATAAGTATACTGATCAATCATGAAGGCAATTATCGTGTGATGTTGTGCGATTTTGATTTTCCTGCAGTCTTAAACGGCTAGCAGTAGGATTTCAAGATTGGTGCAAATACATATGGCAATTATGATTTTGCCCACACTTTTGGTTTCAAATAAACGCATGGGTGATTTATCAGTTTGTTTTTCAGACCCCCCTTGCGTTGGTCTATGTTGGGAAGTCAGACAGAAAAATTGGAATAAAAAGGAGGGGGTTTCTCCTGGATAACTTGCTTTTGTTGCTTTGAAGAAATAACTTTTCCACACTGTTGATGTGTTTTTTTTTTTGTGAAATGGTGTATTTATCTTGAGTTATGGTACACATTACAGTACATCCGGGGCTCATATATCCCCATGCGGTCAGCTGACACGTGTTTTGACCGTAGGTTCTTATCAAGGATATTCGTTCTAGTACGGCACCCCCTGTGGGGTCTTGTAGAGAATTTTCTGTCGCTTTATCCTGTGCATACAGTGGCTCCTGTTGGGCCCTAGTGTCCATGGTGCGCGATCTGTTCCTGTTGTTGGAATGCTTGGGTATTTTGGATTTTCGACTCCCCCTTACTAAAAGACCTGTGTTGGGGAAGCTTGTCAGCGCGAAGTCCAGTCCAGCGTAGAAGAAGCACAAACTCCTACCTCCCCTTGGTAGTCTTGGTCTTGGTGCCTGGAGTGGATAAACACGGCCACCGCGACCCCCACGGGAATGAGGGTTAGGATCCACGGATTGGATAGTTTGGGGGGTTTGAGGAAGACCGGATTGAGAGTTAGGGTGAGGTAATGATTAGGTAAGGGAATTAAAGGGAAAGCACGCTCCTTGGCTCTTGATCCGTGAGCCTCTACTGCAGGAAGTATGTTGGCAAGCCCCCTGAACAAGGCCCAGCACATCTACAGATTTACCTGTGCTTTCTCTCTTCAACACAGACATACATTCGCACTCAGACATTAGCTCTCAGTTATCAGCACTGAGTTATTCCCCTGAGGCGTTGCACTCAGTTAACAGTATTGAGTTGTGCCCCTCTGGATTCACAGTGCATAGCACAGTACCCCCACAATCATATGCAGCATACTAAACAGTCATAAGAACATGTGCAACATCACATAAGCAAACACACACCCTGGTGCAGAATATGAGGCAATACAAATGAAAGAACACTCCTTTCACTGTACATGGATAAGCAAAAGAAAGCACTTAGCTCTGGCTTTCCACTCGTGCATTCTGTGGGTTGTCCTGCTGTCTGTCCGCGGCTCGTGGACACCTGGGCTCGTGGGGCGGCGCATGCGCCAGTCAAAAAGGAAAACAATTAACACTCTGTTAGGCTAGTGCAGGTTCTCACATGAGCAGGTGTGACATCCGCATGCAGTTAGTATTAGTCTTTAGTATGTCTCTGCGTATCAGGTTCCCCCATGCGTGTCTGCGACTCGCAGGCTGTCACTGTGGCAACCGGAGTCTCCCCGAACAAAAACAAGCACCAATAGGAATGTTAGTAACATGCAGCGTCTTGCGCTAATAAAGATAAGCACTTATGTCATTGTCATGCGGGGGCTGAAGGTTCTGCTTCGGGCGAGGGGCTGGCCCCACTTTGGGCTTTTACTCGGGAGCTCTCTGCAACACTTCCGCTTGGCAGAAAAGTTGAGTGCGAACAAGCGCTTCGGTCCTGCGCATGCAAGTGTAATCCTTTGCGCATGCGCAATAGCTTGGGCATTGGCCAGGGTGTCTCCCATTGAGTTTACAGGCCCTGTGTGCTTCAATTGCTTAGTAGTGGGTCCCAGGCTGCTGGGGCTGTAGTTCTGGAGCTGGGCTTGCTGGGAAACGTAGTTTTCCTTCCTGGTCCTTTTCTTTCTGGAACCCCCGTGCCAGCCTGCCCCACTTCATACACCTACAAGAAGGGCAGAGGTGGCACTTGCTGAGTGAAAGAGCCCCCACAATGCCCGCAACCACCCTTTGCCTGTGCTTTATGACAAAGCTGGATAAAAAGGTTGGACTGATTTAAGAACAAAGACGCTCTTCCTTAAAGAAGTCTGGTTCAGCTGGACCATGAGGATTACCCCATTCATATATAGGGCCTTATTACATGGACGGCGGTAACCATGGCGCTATTAGCGCCATGGTTGCCGCCGGTATTTTACTGAGTCCGCCATGGTGAATGGCGGAATTACCACCCTATTCCAAGGTGTGTGGGGGCGGTAATTCCCCATTGCCCTTCCCTATTCCCATTTTTGCCCCCATAGGGTTCAATGGGGATGGGGAAGGCGGTAAATATGGTACCGCAAATTGCGGTATCGTAAGTACCTCCTAGGTCCCTTTGCTGGTCCCATCATTAACGGCTGGTAAAACCAGCTGCTAAGGTAGGGTCCCACAAAGGGACCTCGTAGTAAGGCGGTAAGGGTTTACCGGCACTGGTACCCTTACCGGTACCGGTAAACCCTTACTGCCGTCTGTGTAATGAGGCCCATAGGCTATAGTACTCCGCACACAATGGCAAGTGAGCTTTGTTAATTTTGAATTTTAACCAAATTCACCCTGTTGTGTTTTGCCAAATAGGGAATTAATTCAATATCAATGTTTGGTTAAATATGTTAAGTATCTATACAGTTGCATGCCCCTCCCCCTCACCCAGTATAAAGTGGAAAGATTCAAGGCAATTAGACTCCCCCACCTTTTGGTTTCCCAGGGCTCAGTTCTACTTACTTAGCAAGCCTCTGTTTAAGGTTCAGGAAAGCCAGCTGAATCTCAGGACACTCTAGAAAGATAGAGCAGGGGTCTGGTCACTCCACTCTCAAAGATGGCCTCCCGCTCTCAACCATAGGACCCAGTCAGCTTTGAGGCCTTCCTATAAATAGACAGCTCCCCTCAGATGCACTCTCAGCAATCTCCTCTGGTGTCTCCTTACAGCTGTCAGATGGTAAGTTTCAGCAGCTCTCCTGATGGTCTGTCTCATCTCTCTGTCTGTCCTGCCTGTCCCCTCTGTCCTAGTGCAATCCCTCTTATATAGCAGCAATGAGACCACCAATTTTACAATCTTGGGGAAGTATCTTGCAATAATCCCTGCCACTGGTATTGGGTAGTTACCCTTTTCTCTCCTACCAAACCCAGTCTCCAAGTCAGGATTGGTTTCGGGGTCTGAAGCAACATATGGCAATTCCCCTTTGTAATCACCCTTTGTTCTCCTTTCAACTTTTTTGGCAAAAATTAGTTATGTATCACAACTTCATAATTCTACTAGCAACTGCCATACTAAACATATTTCCGGAGTCAGCTAATCATGGAGAATTAGATAAGCCAACCACCAAATCCATACCATGTAGCATGGCCATGTGGCACATTTCTGCTGTTTCCATAAAAGCACAACAGTTATGAATATGTAAGTTATTAAGCATATGCCTAATTTCATGTTCCACCCGCTCACCAACTCTCCCATTTGGAACTTGTTCAGAACAGCCAGAAACCTATTCTAACTGGCCATTACAGTTCCCAGAGTCACATGTAGATGGATTTTATAATCCGAAAATCGCCTGGAAATTACATACAAAACTGTACAAAAATGAAATGAATCTGCCTTATGGTTGCTGAGAAAAAGTCTAAATGATAATAGTTCTTTTAAATTAATTGTGAATCTTCATGTGAGACAAAGGGCACTGCTCCTGCCTTCCGGCCAATTGTTTGCACTGGGTCAGCCTGTACCCAGAGTTTATTTTTATCAGTCTCCTTTGTGTTGGATACTTGCTCTTTGAAGTGGGTGGCCCCATTTTCACACATATTAGTCTTGCTCCAGCCAAGAGTAACTTTTTCTTTCAGTCAATGCAGGTCTGGAGAACACTGAATTTTGACACCTTTAGCAGGACATTTGATTTAATTTGGTAATTAGATGGGAGAGGTGACATCCAGGCTGGGAGTGGAAGATTTCCTTGTGACGTTTTGCCCACAGCTAGCAAAATGGTCTGCCTGGGGCTGACACTTTTCAAGACAAAATGGCTTTTTCAAAATGTCACTGGAGTTTTGTAGGTGAAACATAATATACATTGCTTTTTGTGAACCCGCACATCATGTTTAGTTTTCCTAACATTTTTCTGTGAGCAGTGATACTTTTTTTTTTTACTTTTTAAAACTTCTTTTATTTGCGGACACCTGTGCAGGCCGTTTTTGTTTTCAATGTTTAAATAAAAATCCTGTTTTCCATGTGACAGAGATCTTCCTTTATTTGTAAATTAAAATGCTGCTTATCCAATCGTAGTGACATGTAGGACACTTTCCACATGGCTCTTTAATTTTCCTTGAAAAACGACAACAAAGCTAAGGCCGTTTTGGTTTCAGTGTTTAAAATGCTGCCATTCATGTGAAAGAGACTTCTGTTTGGGGACTTTAAATGCACCCCACAGAACCCTTCTTCACTTCTTGTATATTGCAGCCCACAAGGTCAGGTCCCAACCCAACCACGTAACAGGTTAAGAGCCAGCCCTGGAAGATTGCCCTCATCATGTATCCTCTTGCAGTCAGTCCAGCCTTCCTCAACCACATGCCATATTCCATACCATGACAGCATGCTATGCCCAAGCTCAGCTCCTTAATTCCCTTCACCCGCCCTCCGCTCCTTTAAAATGATCTCATATGCTTTCTTTCCCATTGGCACCTCATCAATGCTCCATGCAATTAGAGACTATGGTAGCATTGATTTTTTTTTTTCTTTTTTGTTTTAGAAACTTCAGATAAGTGTTACCTATTGCACAGACTTAGTGAACCACTATTGCACTGGATTCTCACATATGTATATGAGCACAAGACCAGACAGTTGTGGAATGACATCAATAATGTGGCGTTTGCCGGGGTAACAGCCCAGCAGCCCAAGTTAATGCCTGAGTGAAGCGAGGACAGTTAATGAGGGCTCCGGGCTTTACCCCCGTTCCAGTCCTTGGACCAGGGTGCTGACACCAATTGCACCCCAGGTCACCAAAGCGGTAACCCGGGGTGCCTAAAAAATGTCTTTTCATTCATTGAACAGGATCCCGCGTGTGTCCCATTCAATGAATTCAAATACCGATCCAAATTGGCTGCCATGGTTGTAGAAGGCGGGGCTCCGTACGGAGGCCCTCTTCTATTACCATGGCAGCCGGAAATGTGAGCAGGAAAGCTGCTGCGGCTGCAACGGCATCAATCAGGTAAATGGGACTGGGGTTGGGAAAAGTAAAACAAATAAAAATTGTAATTGGTTCTTTAACAAACTTAATACCCAGATGTTTCTAAGCGTGGACCCAGGGATCATCCTGTTTTGCTCTGCATTGTCTTGCTTCCAAGACGAGCACTTTTGCCCTTCAGCTATCCTCCTGAGACTGAGAAATGAAAGGGAGGGTGGGGGGCAGATGGGTGACCGTGGGGGGTGGAGAGGGGGCATCCTGTGGATTCATTGTAACGCAGGCTGGGATTAGCCGTTTCAGCCAGCGTTTCATGGAACCTGATTGGCTGCACCCCTCCCCTCCCCCACCCTGGGTGCTAATGATACTGACAACAAGAGGGTAGTGATATAAGGGTACAGTATGAAAGGAAATATATGTATATAAAAAAGCCCATACTGATGCTAGCCAGAAATGCGTCATCAAAAACATAAGCGGAATCTCGCAAGGCATATGTGACCTATGCAAACTAAGAAACTAAAAAAGGAACCTCACACTATAACTCCTTTGTGGAATGATCATTATAACCCCCCCTGCCTGGGCTGCACCTTTAACATCTATCTTCCCCGCTCTTTTACAAATGCTTTAGAGATTCAGTGGCAGTGAATCAGTATGTTGTATTGTATATAGGAATGATGCACGCCCCTAAGACCTTTGTCTTAATATCCCAGAACTTGCCTCCCAATTATGGTTCATTGTTTTATATTGTATGTGTTACTGATGCATATCTCTGAGACCTTCATCACGATATCTCAGTACTCACTTCCATTGTGTCTACCTGAAGGTCAAATCGAGTTCCTAGTCCCACCTTTGATTCAGTATTCTACATTGTATGTATTTCTGATGCATGTCTCTGTTAGGTAGGATATTGTGAAGTCCAGCTGGTGTGGGACTTCACAAGACTTATCTCTTGGTAAAAGAGAAACAACTCTTTATATAGGCCTGTACTACACAAGTAGGTAGAGTGGCTGAGAAGCCAGGATTATCTTAGAAGGGGTAGTGTGAGCTGTAGAGTAGCACAATTAAATCAGTAAACACAAGGCTCCAACTAAACACTTACACACTTAGAGTTATATTAAATTATTTGTTTATATATTCACAAGGCAAATTAATCACACTAAAAAGCAGCAACTACTAATAGCATTCAATTGAAGATGGTACACATTTATTTCAGCAACAGTAATTTCTTTGTATGCTATACAGTTACAGCACACAGCGTGACTTCAATAAAGGTCAGTAATAGCATTTATACACATATCACCATTGCAGATTGAGTTTGGGAGGGAAAGTTTCAGAGTTAAATAGAACACACTTTAGCAACTGTTTCAATAGGATTTTCTCCCAGCGTGATGTAGGTAGCCTTTTTCCCACCAATAAGAGTGTCACATAATTAAAACCTTTGAGGGAACAAGCACTGCCAAAGACAATAGGGTTCTGAAGGAAAGGCTCCAGGTCAGCCAAACTCAATAGGACAGTTCCAGTTCTGATGCAGATCTTCTTAATCTTCTTAGAAAAGTTAAACAGCCAGTAGTTCATTGAAGAATCCCAGCGGGTCAGGGGGGACCTCCCTGGTAGTGCACAAGCTGTTAGGCCCATACAAGGGAGATGAGGTCAACTCAAAAGGATTGAACTTCCCAAGCCAGGAAGCACTGAATTTGGCCAAAGGTGTCTTACAAATGAAGAAGATGTTCCAGCTGATTTCCTTCCTGATGCAGTGATGCAGACCCTTGTTCCTGCTCCTTGGTCGTGGTAACAGAATGGAAGACTTTGGGTGGGCTTTTGTGCCAGCCATCTGGAAAGGGACTCAGCAGCAATGGATTCCACTTAATTCAGCTGCTCTTTGTGGTTTTGGCACCTTTTTCTTGGCATCAAGGAGGAATGAATATCCCATGTTGGGTTTTCCTTGGTCACTCTATCGTGGATTCTGGTTAGGGTAATTTTGGACAAAGCGTTCCTACTTTTGTAGATTTGCACAGATGTCTGCAAGGTTGCAGCTGGATTCAATCTTCCAAAGAGGTTGCACTTAATGATAGTCCAGGGACCCCAGGTATTGGGATACTGCAGCACAGGAAGGTCGCAGCAAGTCAGGGGTGAGCCAAAATGAAGCAGATCTCAATGTTAGTTAGTCACACTAGCTTAAGCAAGGAACTATTCATTGGCAGCTCTTCCCTGTCGATGTGAAAATCGGTTCAGCACCACTACAAGGCTTCACTGCTGCTTTTGCCATCCTGGAAGGTGCTGCTAGCTTCTCGCCTCATCCTCTTCTTTGGATTCCTTGTTCCAGCGGTCGACTCTGTCTGTAGTCCCAAAATCCTCATTTTATATGCAAAATCCCATTAATGCAGAGCCCTACAGCTGTCAATCACTCAGGAGGGTCGTCCTCTAGGACAGTCACCCACCCATTTGGAAATGGTTTCAGCCATGCATGCCTACAAACAAAGGTCAGTAAAGTTTTGGACTCCTACCTCACTTCCTGCCTTCACAGAAACACTGGAGCCTGGGCACGCTTCAGACTGAAGCTCGCCAAAGGCAAAAACCACAAAGGACTCACACCCAGTCTCAATGAAAGAGTAAAAGGCCAGAATGAATGAGCATATGAGAAATGAAGAAAAAAGAAGACAGGAGCTATTTTAAAATATGGTCACCAGTGAGTGCTCTACTACAGCTGAGAAATCAGCCTGCTACTACCTTGCACAAAAGGTAATAAAAAGTAACCACTTCCATCAGCCATTCAAGTTAGTGTAACAAAAAGTTACATAAGAAGTGGGATAAGGAGTTACTATGTAACCCCCCAGCACTCCACATAGGGAGGTGTGTGCTGGACCACATAAGAGAAATGTAAATAAGATAAACATTATCTCACCATTCTTTCGAAAAGTAGTACACACAAGAACATCTATTTGGCCACTGAGAGAAGTCCAAGGGACTTCTCAGTGGCACTGCACAGATGGTGCTGTGTGTCAATATTCAAAAACCAGATGCCTATGGAGTTTACCAGACTCCATTAAACAGTAACAAAAATCCCAGTCAGAGAAAAAACATGAGTGAGTGTCAAAAAGGTCCACTCACTAATGAGGTTAAAAACAGGGCTGGGGGTCTGTAAGGTTAAAGGGAATTATCACAGAAACTGACCATTCTCCCTAACACTCATCCCCCCAGACTAAGGGACAGGAGGATTTAATCAACTCCTGGATGAATTTTGTGTTCCAGTCGTTCATACTTCCTGGAGAGACAATCAGCATTTTGATGATTACACCCTGACGTTTGTTCAATGGTAAAATCAAACCCTTGGGCGCTGATAGACCATCTGAGCAGTTTAGGATTTTCCCTCTTCCTTTGCATTAACCATCTTAAGGGTTGGTGGTCTGTCTGAATAAGGAAATAGAACCATACAAGTTTGGCCTAAACCTCTTCAGGGACCACGCAATGGCAAAACACTTACGTTCTATGGTTGTTCACATTGTTTCTCAGTCCTTGAGTTTTCTACTAATGAAGCAAATAGGGTGCAGCCTGCCTTGCTCTTCCAGTTGACTTAAGACTGCCCCTATTACTGTATTAGATGCATCTGTCTGTGCAATAAAGGATTGGGTATAATTAGGAGCTCTTAAGACTGGATCTTTGCAGAGGGCCATTTTCAGCCCTTCGAATTCCCTGACACACTTCATTCCATCTGACCTTCTTTGGAAATGTTGGGGAAGAGATGGCATTCAGGACATGTGGGGTGAAATGACCCCTGAATGTAAGACATAAGAAGGCCAGAATCGGATATGAGGACTCCCCAACTTCTCAGGCCTGTACCGAAATCATGTGTAAACGAGGCCTGGCACGTTCAAAGCAAAAAGGAGTGAAATTAAGCATCAAAACATGGAGATGCATAAAATATTTAATGCCTTACATAAGGGAATGACACATGGCAAAAGTTGCCAAATTATGGGAGAGATGAAGTCACCTCCTCCGAATCTACAGTCCACAGAACCATAAATGGGATGTCAGCAGTGTGACCTACAGTCGAAGTGAAGCAGATTGCAGTCTGGCAGAAACATTAAAGAAAATGTGTACATACGTTTTTGCCTTTCAACTAAAAAAAGGATAATCGAAATATGTGCAAAACTTTCAACATAAGAGTTTGGTTTCTGTCATGTTGGGAGCCTGAACTGGGTAAATCTGCGGCAGAAAATGAAAGCCTTTCACGGTTGGAATTAACAAAGGACATTTCATTTGTGCCTTTAAAGTGACACTCTGAGCATCAAGATGTACACCTAAAGTCTCTAATAATGCAATTATGTTGCCCAGGGAACTCCTTTGCAATGACATTTATCCATGTTAAAAGGGGGTGCCTTTCAAGAATCATTTTAAGGTGAAAATAGGAGTTAAAAAGTAATGTGGGCAACATGGGTTGCATGCAATTGGTTTCGTTTCTCTCTCTTTGCTTGGGTCCTCAAAGGTGGAGCTAGATTCTAATGCCCAGGTTGCCATGGGGATGAAGGTCTAGTTTACCTTGAAACATCAGGCCATTCAGTTAAAAATACAATCTTAAATTCCAGGGGGGATCAGATTTGTGGTGGGGGCAAGATAAGAATTGCCCGGCTCCCCAGCTGTTATGACTCAGTCCACTTAGGCCGCAATAAAAATTGGCTTTAGCTAGCAATTAGCCCTTGAAGATCTGAGCTAATCTAAACACAAGCCCCCCTCTTGACATCACAGCCAGGAACAGACACATTGCAGGAAAGGGGGCCAGGGTTAAAGAGTAGTTTCACTTCATTGTGCAAAATGGGAGAGATGTTGTTTATGGTATAACTTTGGCAATATCTGTCGCACAATATTAATGGTAGGATTTCTGAAAAGGTGTTGGAAAGGTGCTTCTGGTCAACCAAAAACTATTTTGGTGACACCAACATACAAAAAGGTATGAAGAAAAACTTAATGGGGTCCTTTGTATGAATGGGACAACCATAAACATTTGAGAAAACATGTAAAATGTGACCCATATTCCGCTCACTGAACACCATATTTTTCATCAACATAGTTAGGGTGTAAAGGAGAAAAAAATTATATCTTTGCACCAGTAGGTCGCAGACACCTTACAAACCTCAGGTGATTCACCGAAAAATATAGTGTTAAAAATGCATTCATATGTGACAAAATATGGAGATAAAGACCATTTGAGATGCAGTGAGAGTTCCGTGTACTAAAACCAGACCCAGCCCCCTGTCCAAGTGAAATGAGGGATTGATCTCCTCCTCTGGGTTCCCCAAAAGACTCCTACCTTTTCTGGACCTATCAGACCACAAATGGGAGGGAACCTTTGAACAGTGCCCAATCCATTCTGTGAGAACTATGACACATTAGTGATGTCACTTACCCTATAAATAAGTCACTCTGACGCAAATCAGGAATCCCCCTACTAAATCCTGAGGTGTGCAGCTGCCGACATCTGGATTCATCCCAGAATAGTGAGGCCTTAAATCTTGCATTGGAGTCAGGAGCTGTAGTAGTTGACTTGCGACCCCTTTGGAGGACAGCGAAAATCCTTGACTGACCGCCTGGCTGTCCCAGCAGTGTTTCCCTGATGCTCCCTGATGCCCCATTGAGCCCTCTACTGTAAGTATCAATATCCCAATCAATAGATTGCATAAGCCCTATCCTTTTCAGCATTGCCATAGAGATTCCCCCATTGAAAAATCCCTTTTCTCATTTGCCTGTTTATTGTAGTTATTTTCCTGTTCAAAAATCTGTTATTTGTCTGTGCATTTAAATTATTTTCCTGTTGAAGAATCCTTTGTTTGCCTGTGCATTTTAGTCATTTTCCCCATTGAAAAATTCTTTATTTGCCTGTGTATTCTAGTCATTTTCCAATTAAAGAATCCCCATTTTCCTGTGAAGATCCTGAGTATATTTTTCTCAGTAAATCAATTAATTTCCCCATTTATTTAATGGAATTGGGATAGTTGGAATTCAAAACCAACTATCTCTTCCTAGTGCATTGTGAATTGTTATGAAGTTTTAAAAGTGCTGCCCAAAAGAAGTAATCCCATTGTGAGCTGAACAACGAATGTGTCCCTGTGTATGAATTGTGTCCTGCTAAATGAATTTCCATCTCCAACTGTATTTTCCCCTGGCATATGTCATCCTAACCAAAAAACGATTTTCCTATTGTAAGGTATCCCATTTCCCCGAGTTTGCTGTCATTTTGCCACCATCAGTGAAAAGAAATTCTCATTTGCATTTTTCTTTTCCATTGCCCATGTGTTAAATCTCCTAAAACCGATTTCCCTGCTCTATTTCTATTTGTGTGCTGACTAGTATTTTCTGAAACCCTGCCTGTCTCCTAACTGTAAGCGGTACAAATTCCCTTCTATTCTGTACCTAGCAGATGTGTTAAATCATTAAAAAAAAAATCATTGTGTTCTTTAAAATGAATGTCCCCTGCTTTGCTGGTTCCCCATCTTGTGTCTGTGGGCACCACCCCAAAACCGATTTGTCCCCTGTATTCCTACTCACTGCCACTTCCTTCCATACAAAGGAATCAAGTCCAATTGATGTTTGGGGGTTGAGTATTTCAGGGGGAGTGCTTAACCTTCATGCAATCAATTTGAGTTGAATTGTTTTTGTCTTGTTTTGTCATTAAAAAAGGAAGTAGTATCACAGTATATATTAACCTCGTTGCTTTCTAGAAGTCTTTGCATTTGTGTACCACAACACAGGTGGCTGTTGTAACTTGTTTATTCTGATTTGACAGTACATAATAAATTGATAAAATATTTATTGATAATACACTGGCCTGGTTCCTAGTCCATTGTGACACGGGGTGCTGGTGGCGGTTGGGTGTGAGATGGGTTGGAAGCCTCCTTAAAAAAAGAATCTATTTTGTAGAAATAAAAAGCATTTGTATTGTGTGCCACATTCATTGGAGGGGAAGGAGATCCCTGACTTGCTTGTACCGTGTAATATACCATGACAAATTTGAGGGCTAGTAGTACGGGATTGAGGAAGAATTGTAGAAATTAACATGGCTAGGCACGTGGCATGGCTAAGCACCTTCTATCCAAAATGTTCATAAAAGGTGAATGGGTACAAGAGGGCCATGAAGCATGGCAATCTAGAATGATGCAACAGGTGACCTCTATAAATATGGATTTGTAGCAGGATAGTGGCCCGGTACATAAAGCCCTGACAGATTTGTATATAATGCAGACCACTAGAAACAAGCAAACTTAAATTGTCCAGCTCACTTCATATATGTACTTCTACATGATGATCAAGGAAGAAATGTAGCAGGAGAGTGTAGCCTCTGTGCAAAATCTATCTGAGCTTTTGGATCAAGCACAGAGAGAGTTAAGGTAAGCAGAGTAGAAAGTGCTACAGAGCCACAATTCTGAGTTAAAGTTAGGCAACATCATTCTGCAGCTAAAGGATGAGTTAATGGCACAGCAACAAAATGAAGTCGGAGCAAGAGTCTCCATTTTCGGTACTAAGAGAGGACTGTCAAGAAGGGGTAAAAAATCTGAGAGAGAGTCAACTAAAATTGAATTAAGAAGTGGTGCATAATACAGCTGGTTTAGAGGACAGGTGCACATTTCAAAATCAGATTAAGAATTTGAAAGAGGAGAATAACCAGTGGATTATAATGGAGGTCATTCCCCGGCCTAATTTGACCAGGAGTACCAGAAGTTGAGTGCTATGAAGCAGCATAGAGATCACCTTAGTGAACATATTAGCACATTGATATGATATGATATGGCATTTACAACATGCCTGTAAACAAGTATGACAGGAAAAAGATTCCTTGTCCTACGAACTGTGCCAGTTAAGGACAGACCTGGACAAAAGTGAGTAATGTTTTCAGGAACTGACTAACATAAGGGTAGAACATGAACAAATAATTGGACACATTAGGCAAGTAGAATTGGATTTAGAGTAGGCAACAAAGACCAAAAGTGAACAACGTGAGGAGATCATTCTCCTGCAAAAGAAGAGGTCTGAGTATTTCCAGATAATACAAGATTCACAGAAAGAAAATGAGTCCCTTTTTGAGGAAAACAAGGGACTCCACGTCCAAGTATTAGCACAAAGCAATATCATAGAAGCCTCTGAAGCTCTAATATCCGAGCTGAAGACTCAGGCCTCTATCTACCAGCAAGAGATAGGGGCTGTCAAAGACAAAGCACAGAGATTGGAGAATGAAATCGCTAGATTCAATCAGGCCTTGATAAACCCAGAACAGTTAGGATATGGAAGGGCAACCCCTGACCATGATGCAATGCCCTCTTTACCAGGGGCCTCAAGCCAACTCACCACATTATATGCGCAAGGCACTGCAAATGTAATTCCTACCGGTTCACAAGAACAGGGAATCATGAGGCAGCTGTACTCAATTAGGGCTAGTATGAATCAGCTGGAAGGCCAGTCCCTATCAGATTTTGATGGATGTGCATCATTATTTAGGTTTAAAAATATCTTGGCAAATACATCTGACCAGGAGGTCATCTATGATGAGAAGATCAGGGAGTTAGACTGGCAGAAACACAAGTTACAAAGGGACCATCTGGTCCACTTTGCAGATAAAGAAGAATCAGAGTGCAGGCCGCAAAAGAGCATCTTGAAAACCTTCAACAATTCTGGGAGGTGGGTGAGTTCTCCACCACACCCAGAAGATGGGAGGAGCAAGATGAGTACTCCCCTGCACGAGAGGGGTAGCCAAAGGGAAGTGACCCATAGAGCCCACAGTACAGCAGGGGAGAAGAGGCCAGACCTCGACATTCTGGCAGGGATTCCCAATCTCAAAGAATCAGGGAATCCCTAGAAGACGGGGAAGGGCCCACAAATAGTAGCATCTCTTGAGTCTGAGGGCAATGGACTCAGGTGCAGCGGAAAAAGAAGGCTTACAAGCAAAAGAGAACACATGTAAAAGAGCCAATTTGGCAAATAAAAGCCATCAGCAGCTTCATAACTCCCTACCACAAAAATGCCAAGTACTCAGTCTGGGAGCATCTGGAGCTGTATGACCAGATGATGACATCATTTTGCATACAAAATTACCAACATTCCATGGAGTTTGTCAATTGGATATTCTCCCCGGAATACTCCAGCTTCTTTGCTGGGCTGGAGGATCAAAATCATTGCAGATGGTCTACCTGCAAGTCGGCCATCTTCAAACACTTCTCCATACACAGAGACCCTCACGCGGCCCACAATGTGGCCTACAACCTGCAATGCGGAGAGGATAAGGCACCTAGAGAGTTTGTGCCGGAACTAAAGCGGGCATTTGCCCAGACGTCTAGAAGAGTGCGCACAAATGATAGGGAGTTTATCTATATTTATTTTCATAGCCTCCCTAAATATATCATGACACAACTGGTTAGGGACTTATATGATCAAAGGACCCTGGATTGGGTAATAGAACAGGCTATCTATGAAGTCCAAAAGCCAGTGGAAAACAAAAATTCTCCCAAAAATCCCAAACCATCCAACACCCCTGCTGCTGCCAAGGTGGAGAATGAGAAGAATACCCCCATTTTGGACCTAGAAATGGGGGGGGGGCTAAAAATACTCCTCCCTCTAATAAACCAAATGAGAGTCAGAGGAGACCCTCTGATCAGTCCCAAGTGGGTGGTAGCCAGGCAAGGTATCCCACAAATGTGTTACCTGACTCTGCCACCTATATTAGCCCAAGATACAAGGGTAATAGACCCATCTTTGGGTATGCATGGTCTCCCCCGGCACAAGGGGTGGGAGATCCAATAAGGTAAGTTCAGCCCCAGGAAACTTCCCTCCAAATTTCCCACAAAACTTCCTTCCAAATTTCCCACAAAATTTCCCTCCAAACTTCCCTCAGGAAGAAAGAAATATTCCACCCTGCAACTTACATTTCTTCCCCAGGTACCCTACAAACCCTAACTTCCAGAATAATCCTCCTCTCTCTCCCCACCTATTGGAGTCTAGACCCCCAAATAAGGGCGAAGGGAGACTAAGGATGGAAGGCTACCAGTGAATCCCGCAATACCCGAGCTACTCTGGGTGAAGGGATACCTACCATTCCCGAGAACAGCAAAGGTATGATCCGAGACCCCCATAGCAACCCGAGATGATGTCACAACAGGAGTGCTAGGTCCAAAGTCTGACCCAAGATCTGAGGTGCATGTTGAGGGCTCAGCAGAACCCTCAAATTAATATGGCTGCCCAGAACAGCTCACACCCAGGGTCTGGTACCCCAGAGCAATGACGGGGAGAAAACCCTGACAACCAACAGGTTCCAGAGGAGGAGGCCCAGGGGGAAGGGAGATGAAAAGCCATAGAGGAAGCTTCCTTTCTCACCCGTGAAAAACCCCTACAAACACCTGAACCTGAACTCAAATCTCCTACCCCTGACAAGCTGCAACCTAGGGAACAGAGGGTAAGTACGAGAAACCAAGGAACAAAGAAAACACATTTTGTGGAAGAAGTCTGCATCCTCCAGTTTGAAGGGGAAGAATCCCTGAAGGATTCAGGGAAGAAAGCCTTCTCTTTCAAGGATGCAGGGATTCCTCCCAAGGAAAAATGGGTTCCAAAATACCCTAACTTAGACTGGGCATGTAAGGGGACTGACCAAGAACCACCAATTCCTGATCCGCAAAAATGTCACCCTGATGACTCAGAAATCAATGAGGGATCCTCCACCCAAACCGGTTCAAGTGAACGTCTCCAGGAAAAGGGGGACCTCACAGAATCATGGGAAAAAGGGTATTCCCAAATCCCACAAATCTCATGTTGCCAAATTTTCTTTACCGATTCCCAGACTCCGACACAGAAAACTGCCCAAGAACACAAAGTGCCGGAGTTCAAAATAAAGAAATGAACTGCCCAGCTGGCCCAAAATGCACATATCCTTTGCCCCTTTGAGGAGAGGGAAGGCAGGTTTTATGCCTCCGTCAAGGTACAAGGCCAATGTGCGTTTTCAGCGCTAGTGGATACAGGATCCCAAGCCACCCTTCTATTGAGGAGGTGACAGTTGGGCTGAGAGGTGGCAATCCATGGTGGTACGGGGCTCTTACAAATGTAAGTAAATAAATATATATAATACCCTATATACCCTCCATCGGGTGTTCATTGTCACATACAGCAGTTCCACCCGAAAACAAGTGCTAGGTCAAATTCTGTCTACATGGGAGCACACGTTCCCACAGGCGTGTTTGGCCATGTCTTCTTAGGAAGATTGGCTTTTATGATTGCTTCGTACATAATACAGCTATTGCAAAAGCAGACTTTGGGAATGAGCTGGTCCAGATACTTGAGATGGTGTCTAGTGATTTTATCGCGGCGCAAAACACCACGGAACAAAATACCGAAAATACTGAATTTCACAAAAATATTTTTTGGCACTAAATATGTGGGGGGGTGGGTTAGGGTAGTAATTTATTTAATGGGGAGAATGGTGGTCTGTGGGGGTTTCCCCTGCAGATAAAATGCAAAACAATGTACCCATAAAAATCGGTATTTTCGGTATGTTTTGCCGCGGTATCACATAGATATTTGCCAAGAATTGATTAACTCCATGTTAGGTCTGCAAAGTTTTGAGAGGTTAGATTGGCTTAACTGCTCAGAAATGGCGAAAATGCAACAATGCACGTTGCTTGCTTCCCCTAATGAAAACAAGTGCAGTGCCGATGGGCGCGCATGGATAATTACAAAAAGGGCAGGATCGCGCGAAATTAAGTCCGCTTTCTTTCTATTTAAAGCAAATGGAACGTGATGGAAATGAATTGGCACAGAGATTCTGCCATTCCATACGGAGCCTTTTTCTGCATGATAGACAAGAGGGAGGCGGAGGAACAGAATAGAGGAGGGGGAAAGGAGAAGAGGGCAGGTAATCCAGCAGGATTACGAGGGAAAGGAAGGAGAGAGGAGACAGCAGAGAAGGCGTATTAATGGGAGGAGACCCAGCTGGTAGGGAGGGAGAGGCAGGCATCAGACTATTACAACCATTTTTTATTGAAATGTGACCCTAGGCTTCGGTCCCTGCTTCTGTGTGTGTTTGCGTCATAGTGCAAAAGAGTAAACGTTCAGCAGTTAACATTGCCTACTCTAAGCAGGTGGATTTAGCTGCATAAACACAGAGCCTTGCGCCATCAGGCATCAACTCCCCTGACCTACAATCTGCTATCGGCAAACCCCAATGGCAAACTCCTATGTGCGATCATTTTGTATACTAAAAAATACATTTCATTGGGTGAATGCACATCTGATCCTCATTAGTTTGGTCTATTCGGTATCTCTTGCGACAATTATAATTTGAAACTATTGCATTATGCCATCTTTACTTTTTCTATGGATTTACTCTATCAAAATTGTCCCTGGACGTAGTATGATAGCAACACATATTTGTCTCCTCCCTGCTCCCTTTAGTTGTCCCCCCAAACCCCTCCAGCACTATCTGAAATGTTCTTGTTGTTCATGACCTGTAAGAATGTAATTGTATTTTTCCTTGTTCCCTCTCTTGCCGTGAAGCGCTTTGAAACACATTGTGTATAAGCACTATATAAAAGAACTATCATATCATATCATTAGAGTACAGATATGAGGAGGGACACACAGATGTGTTGTTTGGTTATTTTCCCACCCATTGCCTTTCCATGGACATGCTAATTCCTATGGCATTTCCCACCCAGTTCCTGCCCCTTTCCAGCCAAAACACATCCTCATGGGAAATCTTTGAGCTTGCCATAATCAAGCCTTCCCATCAACATTTGCACTCAAAGTGTTTGCCAGTGATAGCTAATGACTTAAACCTACTACAGGTGTAAACAAAACATTCCTTAACCAGGTTGTCTTCAGCCACTCGATTTTTAAACACTCTGATTGTCCATCTCTGAAGCACTGTTAAAAACAAGCATTGTCAAAGTCAACAGTTTTGCCTTGTGGATAAGTATTATGCATTTGCCAGGCACTGCTATTAGATGCCCAGGTACTCGCATCCCTTTGCACCTGCTACCATCAATGGCCAGTTCATATCAGTACAGCTGTGCCTTTCAAGTGCCTTTCCCATTCCTAAGCAGAAGCCCAAACTGATGGCATTGCCAATGCTTGTTTTTCTCTGCATTCCGGGACCTCAATTCTTGCCTTTCCCATGATGACTCTAAAACCAATTGCCAGAATGCAAAGATAAATAAACAAGAATGGATGTGTATCTCCCATACCACATGGATAATGTTGACATGTATGTGTGCATTAAGCAGGCACGCTTGATCTCAAGTGTAGGCCGAGGAGCCACCAAGCATCGTTTTGAACTGGACTCCTGCTCCCCTTGAGCCTGCACTGGAGAGAGTTAGGATATCAATGAGAGGTAGGGAAGAAAGAAGTGTCCGAAAAGCAGACTGAGCAGAGGGACTGATGAGCAGCATTAACAGGACTACTGAGCTGGGGCTTAGAAGAGAGCAGGAAACAGACGGAAAAAAAGGGAAAGTCAGAGGAAAGGACAGGGTAGACCAATTGGGGGAGGAAACAGAAATAGAAGCAGCGATGAGGGGGCAGAGGAGCTAGGAAAGGGAAAGAGTAGGGGAGTACGAAAACGATGAGCAGAGACCGCAAACATGACACTGAAGGAGAAAGGCTTGGCAGTAATCACATGTGAAATGGTGGCGTGAGATTCAAGGTAGGGCTTGTAGGATATTTTGTGTAGATTTGGGGTCTGGCGGTATTTTCTTACCACCAAAAATAATGGCAATTTGGCGATGACTACTCCTTACATTTACATTGGGTTTGGCCTTATTTCCTTTCAGTGACCATTCTTTATTACATTAAGAGGGTAATTCATAGAATTCAGCGCACAAGTGGCGCACGTGGCTGGCGCATAGTGTCCGCGTGCGAATTTCTGCACCAGCCGCGTGCACTAAAATCCATTTCCGCGCACAGGGCATTCATGGATTTTAGTTTCCAAAACCAGCCGTGGCGCAGAGTGGTGCAGCGACCCTGCAGCAGCGCCAGTTACGCCCCCAACCCCTCCCCGTGCGCCATTCACAGCGCACAAATCCCGTACATGGCGCACAAGTCCCCAACCATGAAAATGCCTGTAAAACTCCCCGAGCACCCCTCCGAATACACGTACCCCGCTGCACGGGGAGTGTCACACGCGATTGGAGTGGGGTACGTGTATAACAGGGGTTCGCAGGAAGTTTCACACGCAAAATGCCCTGTGCGAGTGGGGTACGTATATTCCTGGGGTGCCCGGGAAGTTTCACATGCGATAGGCCCTGTGCCAGTGGGGTACGTGTATTCCTGGGGTGCGCGGGAAGTTTCACATGCGATTGGAGAGGGGAACGTGTATAACAGGGGTTCGCAGGATGTTTCACACGCGAAATGCCCTGTGCGAGTGGGGTACGTGTATTCCTGGGGTGTGCGGGAAGTTTCACACGCGATAGGCCCTGTGCCAGTGGGGTACGTGTATTCCTGGGGTGTGTGTGAAGTTTCACACGCGATTGGAGAGGGGAACGTGTATAACAGGGGTTCGCGGGAAGTGTAACGCTCACCTGATTCCCACGGAGGAGCAGGTCTGGCTTCGAGTGCTGATGCTTCTTCAATGGTGAAGCGTAGGACTCTGAAGATGGAGAGGAAGGGCCCTCTACTCTGGCTTCTCCGGCTCGCAGGTATATTCCCCTGTGCGTGAAAAGGGAGTATTACCTACTGACTGAGTTATGCTCAAGCCTCCCACTCTCTTCCAACCCTCCACGATACCCTTCCACGATTCCCCGTGAAGTCTCACCTTAGGGTCTGAAAGGACAAGCTCTCCATCCTGCTTCTGACGCAGGGGCGCGTTGAACCCAGTTACTTCACTGGATTGAGGTTGGATGGGAGTTCAGGTAAGCTTGATTATACTGGTAAGGCGCTGTAAAAGTTCTGTTGCAAGTTCAAAAGTTCAAGCTTTTAATAATAATGTTCATTGTCTTTTTTCAGGTGATGAATGAAGATTCCTTTGGAGACTTCTTGCAACAAAGCGCTGATGTTGATGTCTTTTCCCCATAGGGGCCGGGGTTCGGAATGCCGGAGATATGGCGCCACCCGAAGTGAAACGTGCAGTTCCAGTAAAGATCTGGTAAGTCCTAGATGAGCGCTCAGGTAATTTTTTTGCATTCGCTCATCTAATGTCTTTGTCTTTTTTCCCCATAGGGGCCGGGGTCCTGCTTGAAAGCAGCAAGACCCGAAATGAAATGGGAATGACCCAACAGGTAAGTCTTAGAAGGAAACTGAGCTTTTCCTATTCCCTTCCTTCTCTCACCTCTTATTCTTGTCTTTTTCTCTAGGCTCTGGGAAGTGGCTGTGTATCCGGATGATCGCTGCTGAAGATGGAGGAACCCAGGAAAGGTGAGTGAAATGCAGCGCTGCAGCGATCGTAACGAAATGCTTTTAAAAATGATGTCTTCTCTTTCAGGATCGTCGATGATGTCTCCGTGGTGCAGATTAGCTGGTAGGTCTCTTGTCTCCCTTTGCAGGTGACCCAGGATGCTGATAGGCGTGGCTAAAGTCCAGATGCAGGAGCTGACACGGTGAGCGTCCAGCTGCTAGGAGCAGAACAACGCGAAGCGTGAGTTGCTGATCGGGTGTGGTTTAAATAGCTTTGGAAGAAGTTCCAAGTGTGTATCCTTCCTCCGATCAGGTATGTATCCTTCCCCGACCACACCCGGGTGGAAAGTAGTCCCACAGGTAAAGTAGTTCCTATTCAGGCCTCAAGAGGGCCTGGATGTGGCAGCATGGTCTGCATCAGGTAAGTGCACATTAAAACACTTGAACACATGTCTAGCTTTATGAGCCTGGCGCCTAAGGCGCCAGGACAGAGGTCCAACATGAGCCTGGCACCTAAGGTGCCAGGACTGCGTCCAAAGGGCCCCAGCTTGGGCCCGCTGGCACTCACCTGGGGGAAATGATACCTGCCTCTGGGGTTGCTGGGTCGGACCTGGCTCCTTGGAGGTAGGCATCATGACAGTACCCCCCCTCAAGGCCCTCCCAAGGTTCTTCCCTCCGGGGGTTTGGGCTTGTTCGGAAATCTCCGGTGAAACCTTTGTACTAATCGTGGTGCGTGGACATGGTTACTAGGCTCCCACGATCTCTCCTGAGGTCCATATCCCTTCCAGTCAACAAGATAGAAGAGTTTCGACTTTACCACCTTGGAGTCTAAAATGTCTTTAACTTCGAATTCTAATTCCCCTTCAATTTGAACTGGATCTGGAGGCTTGGACAATCGGGTTCCTGGTTGTACTGGCTTCAAAAGTGATGCATGAAAAACTGGATGAATACGCATGTTGGACGGTAGATCCAGTTTAAAGGCCACTGGGTTGATTATAGCTTTGATGGGATAAGGTCCTATGAATCTGGGATTGAAGGTTCGCGGGCCCTTGAGGGGTTAATGTTTAGTTGCTAGCCATACCTGGTATCCTACTTGGTAAGGAGGAGTTTTACTTCGGTGCAAATCAGCGTTTTCTTTATACTTTTTCTTGGCTTGCTGTAAATGAGTTGCAGCTTCTTTGAAGGCTCGGGTTATTGTGGAATGCAGATGATTTACTGCGGGCATTTCCAGGGTCAGAGGTGGATCTAGATCAGAGGTCCGAGGATGGTGACCATACAAAGTATAAAAGGGGGTTTGTCCGGTTCCAGAATGCACTGAATTGTTGTATGCATATTCTGCGATCCAAAGGATGTCTTTCCAATTTAACTCGGATTGGTGTAACATGCACCGAAGATATTGCTCGAGAGTCTGATTGGTTCTCTCGGTTTGTCCGTCGGTCTGGGGGTGATGGCTGGTGGATAACCGCACATCTATTTGTGCTAGTTGGCAACACTTCTTCCAGAAATGTGAGATATATTGACTTCCACGATCCGAGACTAAAATGGAAGGGAAACCATGTATGCGAACTATATTCTCCAGGAATTCCTTGGCCAAGGTGGAAGCTGAAGGCAAACCCTTTAAAGGGATAACGTGGGCCATTTTGGAGACTAGGCCCACAATTACAAGGATTGTGTTGTAACCAGCACAAGGAGGCAGATCTGTTATAAAGTCCATTGGCAGGGTGTGCCATGGTGCCGGTGGAATATCCAAGGGTTGAAGTAGGCCGGCTGGCCTTTTCTTTTGAGCCTTGTTTTGGGCGCAAATTCCACAATACAGTACAAAAGATTTTATGTCTTTTCTCCAAGAAGGCCACCAGAAGTGGCGTTTGATTTTTTCCTCCGTTTTAGCGATACCAGGGTGTCCTTCCATTAAAGATTCATGATGATGGGCAATAACAAGTTCTTGCAAATCTTTACTTGGCAGAAACAACCGCTCCTGGAAGTAGGGTATGTCATCCTTAACGGTGTAATGAGGACCCTTTTGACTCCATTCCAGTAAGGTTGAAGAGTCTAGAAGTTGTTTTACTTGCGTTTGGATATCCTCAATTGATTGCAATGAAGTTAAGCCTAAAATTCTTTGCTCAGGTATGATGAGCACAGGTTCTAAGCTCGAATTAGGTTCTTCCATGCCAATCAGGGATAAGGCGTCTGCTTTTCCATTCTTGCAGCCAGGGCGATAGGTAATTACAAAATCAAATTCCGCAAAGAATAGAGCCCATCGGAGTTGTCGTGAAGATTGAGCTTTGGCCGTCTTTAAATACTGTAAGTTTCTGTGGTCCGTAATTACGGTGATGGTGTGTCTTGCCCCGAGAAGGTAGTGACGCCAAGCCTTGAAAGCAGATTTAATGGCCAGTAACTCTTTATCGGTAATTGCGTAGTTGATTTCAGGAGGAGAACATTTTCTGGACCAAAAGGCCACTGGGTGTAGTTGGTTAGTTTTTGGGTCTCTTTGCGACAGGACAGCTCCCATGGCCGAACTGGAAGCATCGATTTCCACTATGTACGGGAGATCTGGGTGCGGGTGCTTCAATACAGGTGCAGAGGTGAATTTGGTTTTCAGGTCCTGGAAGGCTTGTTCGGCCTCAAGAATCCATTCGAAGCGTTTGTTTTTCTTTAGGAGAGTGGTGATGGGTTGGACTGTTCGGGAAAATTCCGGGATGAATCTTCGATAGAAATTGGCAAAGCCGAGCATGCTCTGAACTCCATTCACCGAGCTTGGAGATGGCCATTTGAGGATGGCGTCCACCTTTCGCGAGTCCATTCGGACTCCTTGAGGTGTCAGGATGAATCCGAGAAACTCAACTTCTGTGGTATGAAAAACGCATTTTTCAAGTTTTGCAAATAGTCTGTGCTGGCGCAGTTTCTCAAGAACTGCCCTAACATGTTTTCTGTGATCAGATTCTGAAGAAGAGTACACCAGGATGTCGTCAATGTAAACAATGACGCAGACATCGATAAGTTCCCGAAGAACATCATTCATAAAGTACTGAAAGGCGGCAGGTGCATTGCACAAACCGAAGGGCATCACCTGATATTCGAAGAGCCCAAATTTGGTGCGGAATGCAGTCTTCCATTCGTCGCCTTCTTTTATGCGCACCAAGTGATAAGCTCCTCGGAGATCTAACTTGGTGTACACACAAGCGTCTTTCACCTGGTTGATAAGCTCAGGAATCAAGGGCAGAGGATAACGATTCTTAATCGTTATTTGATTTAGGGCAC
The DNA here is from genome assembly GCF_040938575.1 of Ambystoma mexicanum. Taxonomy (NCBI): domain Eukaryota; kingdom Metazoa; phylum Chordata; class Amphibia; order Caudata; family Ambystomatidae; genus Ambystoma; species Ambystoma mexicanum. The sequence continues at coordinate 753,993,541 of NC_090923.1, forward strand.
GATAGTCTATACACGTTCTAAGGTCGCCTTCTTTTTTAGCACGAAGAACAGAGCTGAAGAGACAGGAGACTTGGACGGGCGAATAAAACCATTGGCTAGGTACTGATCTAAATACTGACGCAAATGCAGGTTCTCAGGTTCCGTAAGAGCATAAATCCTACTACAAGGTAGTTGAGCATTGGGTACCAGATCGATCTGGCACTCATAAGACCGATGGGGAGGTAAAGTGTTAGCCTGTTCTTTCTGAAAAACGTCTTGGAATTCTTGGTATTCTGACGGTTGCTGTACAGGGGTGGAAGTTGCTGTGGCTAGACCCATAGCTGGATTTCTTGGATAACAAGTTGGTTCACAATCAGGAAAACTTATCTTCTTTGCACGCCAGTCAATTCTGGGATTATGTGTTTCTAAGCAAGGAATTCCAAGAATTACTTGAAATTGTGGGGCCTTGATCACATCAAACACGATTGCTTCCCGATGTCCATCCTGACCCACCAGTGTCACTTCAACAGTGGAATGTGTTACAGGCCCTGAGGCTATTTCGGTTCCATCTACTGTAGTAATGACATCTTGGGTTACTTTCGGGCGGAGAGGAAGCTTAATCCTGGAAGCCAATTCACGGTCTATGTAATTTCCAATAGCTCCACTGTCGATGTATGCTTTTATAGCATGCAACTGCTGAGGCTGTTTTGGGTCCACGAGCACCATTGGCATGACGAAATGCGAGGTCAAAGAGTTAGTTTTCAAGCTCGGCAAGCGGACCCCTACGCTTGCCGGGCTAGGTCGTTTCCCGAATCAGGTGTCACTAATTCGTTATCAGTAGCTCCAACCACCTTCTTAAGTGGTTTAACTGGACAATTTCGAAGAAAGTGACCGGAAGTCCCGCAATACAGACAAAGTTGCATTTGCCGCCTTCTCTCTCGTTCTTTCTGCGTTAATGGTCCTTTAACACCACCGATTTGCATAGGTTCAGATACGTCGGTACTCTTGGAGGTAGCGTGGGTTTTAATCGGTGCTCGGTTTTCATACTTGAACCGATCTGCTTTTCTATTTTGAAGTCTGTGATCAAGTTGAACTACCAAGTCAATGTAGTCTGCGCAGACCTGGGGTGGGTTTACTATCTGAGCTAGAACATCCTTAAGCTCTCTGCGCATGCCTCGATGAAACAATGTGATCCTTTTGCTTTCTGGCCATCCAGTTTCCACAACCAGTCTGTTAAAGGTGGCTATGTAGGACAGAAGATCCTGATTGTCGTAAGGATAGCAGTTCGTTATCAAGGGCCTGTCCTTGAGAGTGTCGAGCGAACAATCTTTCCATGCTGGCCTGGAAGCCCTGAAAATTCTGGAGAATGGGATCATCCTGATTTACCAATGGAATAGACCAATCGGCAGCACTGCCACTGAGGTAAGATAGTATAAAGGCTACCTTGGTCTGGTCATTAGGGAAGGCTCCGGGTCTGCATAGAAAGTGTAAACGACATTGGTTCATAAAGACGGCATATTTCTTGGGATCCCCCGCAAAACGTTCAGGCGGGGCCAAAGGCATGTGTCCAGGTAGATTAATTTGTACCGGGCTACTCAAACCCATTGATGTGGAAATGTCTCCGGAATTAGGTAAAGGAGTGTGCCCTGCCTGGGCCTGTTATAACCTTTTGGCTAGGTCATCAGTTCTTTCCTTAGATAAGATCAGTTCTCTTTTGAGAGCGTTAGTCTCCTGGCGGGCTGAGTGCACCTCTGCCCGTAACTCCCCCAAAAGCTGGGCCAGCTGGTCAGTCTCGGAAGTCTCCATAGCGCCCGGGTGGGAAATTGTGGATAGGCTTCGCGTTCTGTAACGCTCACCTGATTCCCACAGAGGCGCAGGTCTGGCTTCGAGTGCTGATGCTTCTTCAATGGTGAAGCGCAGGACTCTGAAGATGGACAGGAAGGGCCCTCTACTCTGGCTTCTCCGGCTCGCAGGTATATTCCCCTGTGCGTGAAAAGGGAGTATTACCTACTGACTGAGTTATGCTCAAGCCTCCCACTCTCTTCCAACCCTCCACGATACCCTTCCACGATTCCCCGTGAAGTCTCACCTTAGGGTCTGAAAGGACAAGCTCTCCATCCTGCTTCTGACGCAGGGGCGCGTTGAACCCAGTTACTTCACTGGATTGAGGTTGGATGGGAGTTCAGGTAAGCTTGATTGTACTGGTAAGGCGCTGTAAAAGTTCTGTTGCAAGTTCAAAAGTTCAAGCTTTAAATAATAATGTTCATTGTCTTTTTTCAGGTGATGAGACTTCTTGCAACAAAGCGCTGATGTTGATGTCTTTTCCCCATAGGGGCCGGGGTTCGGAATGCCGGAGATATGGCGCCACCCGAAGTGAAACGTGCAGTTCCAGTAAAGATCTGGTAAGTCCTAGATGAGCGCTCAGGTAATGTTTTTGCATTCGCTCATCTAATGTCTTTGGGTCTCATTACACGGTAGGCGGTAACCATGGCGCTATTTGCGCCATGGTTGCCGCCGGTACCGTACCGAGTCCGCCTTGGTGGATGGCGGAATTACCGCCCTACTCCAAGGTGAGCGGGGGCGGTAATTCCCCAATCCCCATTTACCCTTCCCCATTACCATTTTTGCCCCATAGGGCATAATGGGAATGGGGAAGGTGCTAATTACGGTACCGCAAATTGCGGTACCGTAATTAGCTCTGAGGTCCCTTTGCGGGTCCCGTCCTTAACGCCTGGAAAAACCAGGCGTTAAGGGAGGACCCGCAAAGGGACCTCGTAGTAAGGCGGCAAGGGTTTACCGGTACCGGTGCCCTTACCGGTACCGGTAAACCCTTACCGCCTACCGTGTAATGAGGCCCTTTGTCTTTTTTCCCCATAGGGGCCGGGGTCCTGCTTGGAAGCAGCAAGACCCGAAATGAAATGGGAATGACCCAACAGGTAAGTCTTAGAAGGAAACTGAGCTTTTCCTATTTCCTTCCTTCTCTCACCTCTTGTTCTTGTCTTTTTCTCTAGGCTCTGGGAAGTGGCTGTGTATCTGGATGATCGCTGCTGAAGATGGGGGAACCCAGGAAAGGTGAGTGAAATGCAGCGCTGCAGCGATCGTAACAAAATGCTTTTAAAAATGATGTCTTCACTTTCAGGATCGTCGGTGATGTCTCCGTGGTGCAGATTAGCTGGTAGGTCTCTTGTCTCCCTTTGCAGGTGACCCAGGATGCTGACAGGCGTGGCTGAAGTCCAGATGCAGGAGCTGACACGGTGAGCGTCCAGCTGCGAGGAGCAGAACAACGCGAAGCGTGAGTTGCTGATCGGATGTGGTTTAAATAGCTTTGGAAGAAGTTCCAAGTGTGTATCCTTCCTCCGATCAGGTATGTATCCTTCCCCGACCACACCCGGGTGGAAAGTAGTCCCACAGGTAAAGTAGTTCCTATTCAGGCCTCAAGAGGGCCTGGATGTGGCAGCATGGTCTGCATCAGGTAAGTGCACATTAAAACACTTGAACACATGTCTAGCTTTATGAGCCTGGCGCCTAAGGCGCCAGGACAGAGGTCCAACATGAGCCTGGCACCTAAGGCGCCAGGAATGCGTCCAAAGGGCCCCAGCTTGAGCCCGCTGGCACTCCCCTGGGGGAAATGATACCTGCCTCTGGGGTTGCTGGGTCGGACCTGGCTCCTTGGAGGTAGGCATCATGACAGGAAGTTTCACACGCGAAATGCCCTGTGCGAGTGGGATACGTGTATAACAGGGGTTCGCGGGAAGTTTCACACGTGAAATGTCCTGTGCGAGTGGGGTATGTGTATTCCTGGGGTGTGCAGGAAGTTTGACACGCGATAGGCCCTGTGCCAGTGGGGTACATGTATTCCTGGGGTGCGCGTGAAGTTTCACACGCGAAATGCCCTGTGCGAGTGGGGTACGTGTATTCCTGGGGTGCGCGGGAAGTTTCACACGCGATTTTGCTGTCAAAGTGGGGTACGTGATTTTCGGGGGTTCGCAGGGAGTCCTACACCTGAATTGGCAGTGTGGGTCCTCCCAGGTGTTCCCTCTACACCCTCCATGGCCCCTGCAGGCAGCCCACACCACAGGGGACTACCCTGCACCCCTGGTCATGTCCCACAGGCAGCCCATCCACCATGGGCATGCCCCCCAGCCAAGCCACATGTCACCTTGCAGCAGTGATCACCAACTCATGTTCCCCAGCACCCCCACCCCCCAGCAGTGAGGGGCACCTGCCAGCAGGCCCCCACTCATGTCCCCCAGGACCCCCACCCCACCCCCCAGCAGTCAGGGGCACCTGCCAGCAGGCCCCCACTCATGTCCCACACATGTCCCCCAGCACCCCCACCCCCCAGCAGTCAGGGGCACCTGCCAGCAGGCCCCACACATGTACCCAGCACCCCACCCCCCAGCAGTCAGGGGCACCTGCCAGCAGGCCCCCACTCATGTCCCCCAGCACCCCCACCCCACAGCAGTCAGCGGCACCTGCCAGCAGGCCCCCACTCATGTCCCACACATGTCCCCCAGCCCCCAGCAGTCAGGGGCACCTGCCAGCATGCCCCCACACATGTCCCCCAGCACCCCCACCCCCCAGCTGTCAGGGGCACCTGCCAGCAGGCCCTCACACATGTCCCCCAGCACCCCCACCCCCCCAGCAGTCAGGGGCACCTGCCAGCAGGCCCCCACTCATGTCCCCCAGCACCCCCACCCCCCAGCAGTCAGGGGCACCTGCCAGCAGGCCCCCACTCATGTCCCCCAGCACCCCCACCCCCCAGCAGTCAGGGGCACCTGCCAGCAGGCCCCCATTCATGTCCCACACATGTCCCCCAGCACCCCCACGCCCCAGCTGTCAGGGGCACCTGCCAGCAGGCCCCACACATGTCCCCCAGCACCCCCACCCCCCAGCAGCCAGGGGCACCTGCCAGCAGGCCCCCACTCATGTCCCCCAGCATCCCCACCCCCCAGCAGTCAGGGGCACCTGCCAGCAGGCCCCCACTCATGTCCCCCAGCACCCCCACCCCCCAGCAGTCAGGGGCACCTGCCAGCAGGCCCCCACTCATGTCCCCCAGCACCCCCACCCCCTAGCAGTCAGGGGCACCTGCCAGCAGGCCCCCATTCATGTCCCACACATGTCCCCCAGCAACCCCACCCCCCAGCAGTCAGAGACACCTGCCAGCAGGCCCCCACTCATGTCCCCCAGCACCCCCACCTCCCAGCAGTCAGGGGCACCTGCCAGCAGGCCCCCACTCATGTCCACCAGCACCCACGTCATGACGATCCTCAATTATGGGCCTCATGGCTACCCACACCACACCCCACGCCACCACAGCCCAAAGACCCAAACAAGTATTGCATCCACCAACAGAGAAATGGCCATTACATGATACATCCCGAATGGCAAGTATGTACATGAACACATGTCCGTCACACACACACAATGGGTGCAAGTGAATGTGAAAATCCATATCATGACATGCATGAAACCAATTAGAGAATACCACACATTGAAGTATGAATCAAAAATGTATTGAACACAACATGAATGTAATGAAAAAAAAATTCAATAATGGGAATAAGAAATAAAATGCAGCATGTCCGGAAAAAAATAAAAAATATGAAATCAGAATCCAAAGAACTCCAAATGAAAATTTGTCCAAAGTCTCAGTCCAACAAAGCAAATCCAAGGGAAAAAAATATATGAAATCCATTGCGCCATGATGAAATTAAAATAAAAACGAGAAACATCCACTGTTCAACTATATACAAATCACCAATACAGGGTCCATGAGCCCAACAAATGAAATGAAACCTACAAAAAAGACCTACCTAATAATGAACTATATACAAAAATGTGGTGCATTGTCCAAGCGGCCCAAAATAAAAAAAAAGGAAACCTAACACTATCTAACTATTTACAATGGCAGCGGGCTAGTCCGATGGCTCACTTATTGATGTGCCAGGCCAGGGGCAGGGATGTGTCCTCCACCAGCCTGGCCGCTGGGTCAGGGGCAGCTCCACAGGGTACCCAGGTGACACATGGGTGGGAAGATGGCATGGAGGACGACTGGCGCGTAGGGGGTTCAGGTGAGGAGGGGGTCGTAAGAAGGTCCAGCACACAGAGGAATCCAGCACCGGTGACACGTCCCAGTAGGTCAATGTGGTCAAAGAGGCATGCGAGACGACGTGCAGTCTCTCCACGAAAAGACTGCAGGTCACCTCGCATGCCCCGTTGACGCAACGCTATCCCACTCAGGACAGGCTCAACATGGTCCCGGATAGCCACGACCGCAGGGAGAGGAAGGCCAGTTGTCGTGCGCTCATCCCGTCCCTGAAAACGGGTCTGGACGTAGGCATCCCTGCTGGTGCCAGATGATGCAGTGACAGGATCAGGGACAGGATTACACACAGGCACCTCTGCGGCTGCCTGTGCTGCCTCTTGTCCCTGCCTCTGCACTGCACCACTAGCACCAGTGGAATCCCCACCTCCAGACCCTGTGTGTGTCCCTTCCACAGCCTCCTCCTCCACCAAACCCCCCACCAACCTGGATGACTCTGTGCCATCTTCCTCTGTTGGACCCTGTGGGGTCTCAGCTGCCCCTTCTGCTGCCGAGGAGTCCACCTCTGACCTCTGCCTCTTGGACCTACGCTCGGCAGCTGCGGCCTGGGACGTGGCACCAGACTCCTCACTCCCCGACGAGATGACAATCTGGGAGGTGAGCCGGGCCTTGCGTCTCCGGCTGGTGGTGCGATCCCTGCCACTGTGCTCCACAGCACCCTCTCTGACCTCTTCATCAGTTGACGCTGCAGACAGGGAGAGATCAAACACAGACATCAGGGCACTGTACAATGGACTGATACACACATGACAGTTGCACATGAGTGGCAGTGTCAAACTTCAGACATGGCATCACACTCCACGACACACATGTTATTTCAACTCACACACATGAGCATTTCCACAGCAATATTGCATAAGGCAGCAACATCCATACACATACAACAGCATGAACAGCCGAAGGTGAGCCTGACGTCACATGAAACACAGGGAGTGCACTAGATACACACACACGCCACCACACTTACCTGCATGTCTACATCTCCTCCAACTGTCGCAGTGATGCGATCGCCATACATGTCACATCTGGCATTCAGCCTTTTACATATCAGTGTCACGTGCATCCATGTTGCATCGCAGTTGCACACTTGTCAAATACACACACATGCACATGTACACAGTGCAGATACATGCAGCAGGAACCACCATCCATGTGTGACACCACAACCATGCCATTGTACATACACAGAAATTCAAACATGTGTGCTACCACACCTGCATTTGCACAGGATGCTTACCAACACATACACCATCGATGTGTCTCACACCTAAGAGGACTCACATATGGCAGCCTCACGCCCCTGTTCATACACATCTCTACATGGCCCTACGAAAACACATGTGCAACCTGCACACTACTGGCACACCACCACACGCACAGCATCCAATCAGTATGCATGTACACTTACCGCTCGACTCCAGATGGGTCTGCCTCTCAAGGACCTGGATGTGGAGCGCTCAGCATATGTGTTCCAGGACCCTCATCTGGTGGTCGGACAGGTGGCCCTCGCGCCCCTTGGCATCTGTTGCCTTCAAGATGCACCGGGCCTTGTTGAGGTTCCTGGATCTGAAGTCCTCCCAGCGCTTCTTGACATGGTGCAAGTCACGGACTGCCACCCCCTCCGCGTTAATGGCAATCACGATGTCCATCCAGATCCTGGTCCGTCCTTCATTGTCGGCGCGCAAACTTCCAAAAAGGGCATCATACTGCCCCAGGACTTGCTCCACCAGGACACCAACTTCCCTGGCACTGAAGCTGGTGGCCCTCTGCCTCTCTGGCTGGGGGTTGCCGGTGGTGCCAGATGGTGTTGTGCCCGACATGGCAACCCCAGAGGCAGGAGTGGGTGGGCAACTGGGTCCTGGGGCTGGGCTGTGGAGCGATGGTATCCCAGTCGGGAGTCTTCGGTTCAAGCAGGGGTGGTCACAGCAACTGCACCCCTGGCTGACGTGCAGGCAGCAAATAGCAGGGCACGTGGGCAGCAGGCAGTCAGGCAGCAGCAGATGGCAGATGGGAGCGTGCTCGGGGCTCTGGGGGGCAGTAATTCGGCCTTCTGGGCAGGAGCGTGGTCTTCCGTGTGTTGTTGCGTGGCCAGCTTGATACGGAGTGATTTGGCACGTGAAAATCTTGCACGTCAGTGTGTAATTCGAGGAAAGGCCCTTCACGCGTAAGCGCGTCAGCACACTACGCGGTTTCATTGGACCAAAGGCCCTTAGCGCGTAAGCGCTTCTGTGACGTGACTCGCGCTGGCGTTTCCCTCGTGACGTGGGCATAGTGGTTCAGCGCGCGTGGAAACACTGCACGTCCGCATGTGGATGCGTGTAATCCGAGGAAAGGGCCTACGCGCATTTGTGACGTGATGCGCGCAGGCGTTTCCATCAACACGGGTGCATGTTCATCGGACATGTTCAAAAACTTCACGTCCGAGTGTCAGCTCGTGTAATTGGAGGAAAGGGCCTTAGCGCGTACACGTGTACGTGTGGGCCGCTTTAAAAGGTACGTGTAGGACCCCATTCTCTTGTACGTGCTTTTCGTGGAGAGCGATTGGGTGAATTCTGTACTTCTTGTCGGTTCACACGTGATTACTTCACAGCGTTTCAAGTTCGTGCTCCCTGTTACCTCTGACAGCGTTCTTTATTTTTTTTGGGCCTGTTTCCTCAAACAGCGTTCACTTCTTCTTTTGTCCTGTCTCCTCAGACAGCGTACAGTTCTTCTTTTGACGGGGGTGTTGCCTACGCGCACACGCGCATTTTTTTCACGTTATTTTTCAAGGCAGACGGTGAGTCGCGCACGCATTTACCAACTGTGCTTGCCCCGTGTGTCGCGTACCCCTTCAGAGGTCATTGTAGGCTGCGTGTAACACGCGTATGCTTGTTTTTGTGTTTCTGGTTGCCACAGCGTAGGGCGGGTACATTTTTCCACGCACGTGGTCTACGAGGGATTGCGTGCACGTTACTTTTTGTTTTTGGGGTGCCTGTGCGTTGCGTGACCCGTCATCTTCCCCCAGGGGTCACAGACAGCCTTGCTAGAGCACTAGGGTACGAATTCCATCTACTACCATACCCCTTTCACCCCCAATTGCCCAGGACAATTGTTTACTGCAACTCCCATATGCACAACAAAATCAGTGCCATGGTTGGGAGGCGACCTAGCGGTAAGGGAGGCAAAGGTGGCCGACCTCCAAAAGGAGAGTGTGGTGGGTGCGGTAGGGGACGTGGCCAGGATTTGCAGGGTGCCCCTAGACCCCCATGTCTGGAGGACCAATCAGGGACACCCATGCCCCCCCCGGTTGAGGTAAACGTGGCTAACACCATCCCAGCTCAGCCCTTGTTGGACCAGTCCATTGTGGCACCTGAGCCGGCACAGGATGACTCCCAGGCTGACTTCCAGGCTGACTTCCAGGTCAGCAGGTCTAAGCCACGTGTGTCGGTGCAAGTTGGTGTCACCAGGCCATGTGGATCTGGGGCAGCGATGTCATCTGCTGCCCCAAGTAGGCAGGGTGGGGAGGCTGCAGGGGCAGCTGCAGCTCTATCCACCCCAGCTCTGAGTCTCCCAGCCAGGACAGTGTCGGTCCTGGTCCATCAAACTGACGTTGCCCCTGCCAACATCACACTTCAGCCAATGCCTGCACCAAGACCTATGGTCATTGTGCCTTCGCACACTCCCAGTACCCAGTCCACCTGTGCTTCTGCCCCTACTGACCAGAGCGGCGCAAACAACTCAGGCTCAGCTCCACCTTTGAAGAAGAGGAAGAAGGGTGCTCTGGTACTACAGGCTGAGACCCCAGACACGGCTACACAGTCCGGCACGTCAAGGAAGCCTAGCTTTAATGACCCCGAACTTGATACACTTGTGAGCTATGTGTCGGCACATAGCCGCGAAATGTTGGTGACTGCAGGGTTCAAGACCACACCTGGTCAACATAGGGCACACTGGCAGACCATCACGGACCACATAAGTGCCCTGGGATTTGTGAGGCGCACAGCTGATGATTGCTGCAAGCGGTGGAATGACCTGAAACGCAGAGCAAAGAACAAGCTGGCCTCAAATCATGCCGCTACTCTGGTGACTGGCGGTGGGTCTCCACAAGAGGACAACAAACTCACTGAACATGAGTCTGTTGCTGGGACCTTCGTCACAGAGGAACAGATCCAAGATGTGGGAGAACTACCTGATTACAACGCATTGTCCGGTGAGTGCCCATGCGTGTGTGTGTAATCCATATGTATTTTGTTTGGGTGACGGGTTCTGATTGAGTGCCAGGTGAGGGTGTGTACTCCTGAGTGTTATGGGTCACCCATTTGCTTCCTTCCAAACATTCATGTGCCTTGGATTTGGGTATGACTGTATCCCTTCTGCCCACAGTTGCCAATTACGCCCACATTAGTGCACTTTACCTTGAACTGTCATCTTGCAACTACATCCACACTCCCATTTTTACTACGCATTATTCTGCCCTATTGCAACATATGTGATATGCTTCGGTCATTGTTTACAGCCCACACTGGGCCACTACTTTTACCTGGTTATTTTAATGATTACACCATTCAGGCCGATGGAGTATTGGGCTGCAGACATGTTTTATTGGGGCCTGTTTGCATGTGGAAGATGACAGATGTTTCCTGTAATGTTAAAGTGACCAACCATTGATCAGCCCACAATGACTGTGTTATTGGACACTGGATGTGTTTCAGTGTGTGGCACATGCATATTTTGCAACACTATTCAGCATCAATCTTCGCATCATGTCGATGTGACATGGATGTGTGACAGTACTCATTCAATGGCATATTGCTGTAGTTTTGTAATTTACCGTGGCTATGCTACATGACATCTGTGTGGTTGAGGAGATGGTGCCTTTGGCGGTTATGGATGCAGGGTCACACTCCACAGCATCTGATCCTGTTACTGGGCCAGCATATCAGAGGGGGAATGCAGTCCTGCAGCCTCAGGCACTGCCAGCACAGCAAGGTGCAGATCGCCTTGCCCCAAACAGGTGTGGTGCCCGTCGACACAGTGGCATGGCCCACCAGGCAATACTGTATGGGAAAACTCCATGTACAGTATGGCAACCCAACAGGCAGCATCAGTAGAAATGATGGCTCAGGCAATGGAGAGGGTGGCCACTTCCATTATCCCCCCTGAAAGGCAGATGGAGCAACAACAGCAGGCAACAGACTCCATTTACCAATCACACAGGGAAGACATGTTGGCGTCCAACAGGGACAGACGGGCAGCACTGGAGACTCTGCGCAAATCCACATTAATAGAGTCCCAGGGCCACAGGGAAGCCCTGAGGGTAGAACTACATAACCTCAGGCAGACTCTGGTTGCACTTGAGGCTTCCAGTAATTTAAGGGCAGAACAGCAGCTGGAGCAGCTCACACATTCGCTCTCAGCTGAGCTGCATGCAACACGTGAGGAGATCCGGGCATCACGCGAGGCCAAGCGTGCAGAAATGCAGGCAACCCGGGATGTGTTGCATGGAGATCTCCGCACTTTAATCCTCCAGAATCAGACCTTCCAGACCTGCATGCTTGCTGCCATGGAGGACCATACCAGGGCTTTGAGTGGGCTGCCTCCCATAGTGCCACCATCTCCTGATGCAGCAGCAGAGGATGATCAGAGCGACAACAGTTCTCCCACAATGGCATAGCCGTGCAGGCCATGAGCCCAAGGAGGTATTTTTTTTCCGCAACATCCACGCAGGTGGGTGTTGGTGTGCACCCTGTCCTCGAACCTCCTGGGTGGCCTCCCCCACCCTCCCTGGCCCCCACATGGCCATTTTAGATTTTTGATATTTTTTTTTACAGTGTGTTGCCTTGTGTGGCTCCCATGGGCATCCACTGTATTCCGGCTGGGCACATGCAGGCTTGTCCTGAGTTTGGGTTAGATGCTTGGGTTTGTGAGACACACACCCCTCCTGCTTCCTGTTTCCATGGGCTTGCAAAGGGTGTGACCAAGTGACAGTGAATTACACAGTGACGTTGGGCTCCCATGAGCTGTGTGGGCAGTCTGTAGTCAATACTGTGTAGACATCCCTAGTGGATATTGTTGTTGTAGTGTACACTGCATGGTGTATTGATATGTGCTTGTGCATCCATGTCTTCCTCCTAATCTTCAGGTTCCTTACTCATGTCTTCACAAGGCACAGTGTACTTTGTGACACTTTTGTCAGGTCTTGTGCATTGCTTTTTTGCTTTCACATTGCATGACATGCCATGGTGTGTTTGGTGGTGGAGCTGGGGAGGGGTTGGGTGACATGGTGCTGCTCTCATGTTGTATTTAGCAAGGGGGTAATGAATTTAGCAGCATAGATGTATGTCTTTTGTTGATACAGCATTGGTGGTGTTTGGGTAGGTAGGGATGCACACAATGTAACACTTTAAGGTGACCAATCTCAGGCTGGCATGGTTGTGACAGTTGAGTGTCCCTTATGTCAACATCATTGATTGTCAGCTGGTATGTGCCAGGGCTGTGTGAACTCCACAGGGGTGTGATTTTATGTGAAGTAATTAGCCACTAGCTGCATACGGGCTGCCTCACCACGTGCCCTTTCTCCTCCCATGCGCAGCGGGCGTGCATGTGGTTGGGGATGTGGGGGCACCACCATGTCCACTGGCAGGCCCCGGCGTGTTGCAACGTTGTGCAGGACACATGCTGCCACGATGATCCTACACACTACTGGGGGAGCATATAACAGCTGCCCCCCAGAGCGGTCAAGGGAGCGAAAGCATGACTTGAGCACTCCGAATGTGCGTTCCACTATGCCCCGGGTTGCAACATGGGCGGTGTTGTATCTTACCTCGGGTGGCGTGGTGGGGTTCCGAATTGGCGCCATCATGTGGGTGCTCAGAGGGTAGGCACAGTCCCCTGGGGAGGTGGTGATTGGTATCATTAATGGGGTTGTGACATTACTCAGTATCTGACATGCATGCATGTGCAGTGCCATTTATACTCACCAAGCAGCCATGTATCGCCATGCCACCCAGCTTCTAGTTCCCGGTTTAGGGTTGACATTCTGTAAATGAAACTGTCGTGGGTGGACCCTGGATAGTTGGCATATACTGAGGTGAAGATTCTCTTGGCATCACATACTACCTGCACGTTGATGGAATGCCAGTGCTTGCGGTTTCTATAGATGTGCTCAGATGCCCTGGGGGACGTAGAGCCACATGGGTGCTATCAATGGCACCTAGCACTTTGGGGAATTGTGCCACCCCATAGAAATCCTGGACAGCAGCCTGACTTTCTGCAGGTGTTCTGGGCAGGGATATGTGCCTGTGGACTGATGGACGTGCAGTCATGATGGCCAACACGTGGTGTAGGTAGCGTGACTGCGTGGCCTGTGACACCCCCCCACTATAGCACTTGTCCGCTGAAATGATCCAGGGGCCAAGAAGTGCAGAACATTGAGGACCTTCTCCAGGGGGCTGAGTGCTTGGGAGCACAGGGTGGGTGATGTGAGGTCATCCTCCCACTCACTCACCAGGTCGAGTATTATGTGTGGCGGAAACCTGTACCTCCCATACACCTGGTCATCAGGCATCCCAAAAAGGCTGGTTCTGGGTGTAAAAATTCTGGGCCTGACTATCCTCCTCCTCCTTCTGCGGTATCCCACGACCACTGCTGTTAGGAATGGTATATTCATCTTGGTGTCTGAGCTTGTTTGTTGTTTGCGCACACTTTTATGCTGCGTGGGTCCATGTATGCCTGCTTCCTTCTGGCGTACGTGTTTCCGGATTAGCGCGTCTCTTTTGGCACACGCATTAGCCCTGTTCGATTCCATGAATACGTGTTGTAGACGCGCGTGTGGGCGTTCCGTGCATTTGCCTCCTGTACTTCCCCCGTGACGCATTTTCACGCGTTGTTCCCCATTCCGCGTGTTACGCCCCCTGTTCTACCTACTTTTGTTGTGTGTGATGCGCTATGTGCGCTTTCGCTGTGCGCTTAGCGCACGCTGTTTGGAGACATGTACTCCAGCATGCGCCACGCAGAATTTTAGCACACATACAGGGATTTACACGCGCACGGACTTCCATGAATCGCTGTGTGCGTGTTTCGCTGCGATTTTCGCACTTGCACTGCGATTCGGACGCTTTCGCATGCTTGCGCTGGAAATTTCAGCACACATTAATTCCATGAATTGACCTATAAATGGGATCAGTTAGTGGTATACATTATTGTTGGTGGTATTTTGGTGAGCATAATTTTCTGTTTTATTTGTGGCCCCAGTATACACAAACTCTTCTTTTTCTTAGACTGTTCTTGTGATCTATTGAGGCCTCGGACTTACATTCAGAAACACCACAGCTTCACATATAGCATTCTCAATAACCTGTGGTATTATCACTAATTTATATACATTAGTGAACTATGTTTCCATAGGACTCTTTGCTGGTTCATGTACACCCAGCAATGCCTATTGTATTAAATTCCACTCAGACACCACACACTGAGTGGAAACACGCATACAGCTATTTATAATTGCTAGTGCTATTATTCCATCTGCATGGGAAACTTGACACATGTATTACCAAAAAATCTTCCCCCTCTCCCGAAATATTATCCTATATGCACCAAGAAAAGACCAACGCAAAAACACTCTACACGGTACGAGTCCATAGCATTTGTATTATAAACAGTTGCATTTCAAAATAACACCTTACCCTTCTTGCTGCCAACTTATCTAATAAACAGAAGAGAAAACAAATGCAGCAATAAAAACGAAATTCACTCCACATTATTTGTAACAATAATAAGGAAAAATTACAGTGATAGAACACTATTCACTTTGCAACATTATGGCGTAGCAATTAAACACAGGGGATTCCCTATTGCTACTCTCCCTGCCTGATATTTATAGAAGGTCATCCGTACAGCACACAACCTCAATTCACTTGGATAATTACCAGCTATCCGTAGCTCTCCCACACGCGACCTCCCTTCGCTCGCCGCCTCCGGGGATTGGGCCCAGGGTTGTAATCTTGAAGTTCGAAGTGCACAGCGAGAACATGCAGTTCATCTGCAGTTCTCAAGCCACTGTTAAGTGAGTCTAGGAATGCCCAGTCTCTGATGGTTCATGTCAGCAGCTCAGCAAAAACAAACTGAACCTTTTTTTTGTCAGACTTAACCAGCAAACCTCTGTCTCATCCCCCTACGCTTACGTGGAATCACTGCAGACACTCTGCACCAATCAAATTCAAAAGACAGTATCCTCCTTCCTTCCACAATAGCTCAATTTTTACAGTATGAAACTGTAGTTAAACTCATTTCCTGGCCTGAAGATTTTGCTTCCTGCAAACACAGTGAACAGAGAAAGAAAAAAAAATGCATGTTTAAAATGAATCTTAAAGCATGTCTTTCTGCCTCTTTTCCACATAGAGATTACATTATAATGTTATTGAGTTAGTATTAGTATTAGTGTTTGTTAATTAAGTCAGTCAATTAGACAGCTAATGCAGTCTCCTGTGAATGAGGCATTTCAAGTAAGAGAAAAAGAGAAAAAAAATATTCTGGTGTACTTTTAAATCTGCAGCCTGTCTCCATTTTCATACCCATATGTTATGCTAACAACATAGGGCTGGCTATATGTGCCACATTATTGCTGTCAATAATGTTATCACATTCAGTCGCGCTGTACTACAAAACACAATAAATTATACTACATTATCCCTCCTTTTCTGAGAATTTGGCAGTGGTCCAAGCCACAATTGGAAGAAACTCAAAGCACGCTGCTTTTCTTCTTTTAAATCATAGCAATTCAACAAAATGAATATTCACACATTTCACAATAAATCACTGTTCAACCACCGTAATATCGAAATTCATCTCTGAGTCCATCAGTCCTCATAAAATATTTTACATATATCTTCCCAATCGAGATGTTTATAGTCCAGAGTCTTGTTCTTATACTTGAAGTCAATCATAAAACAATAAAATAAAATAAATAATTAAAACAAAGAATGAACATAACAAATTAAAATAATTAATTAAAACAATAAAGATGTGGAACTCCATACTCCAGGACATATCGGAATTCGTGCACCAACAATGCTGCAAGTTCATTGTTCTTCTACTGTTTTCTGCCTCTGAGACGTCCCGATCAGCCACATCCCATCATCTGGTTCATTTGGGGCACTGTTTCATCCTGGCACCCTTGGATGTTTTTTCCATAGGAGTCATCTCTTTTGGCATTGCGATTACTTTGTCTTCACCTCCACCGGCAGGTAGGTATCACTTGATCTTCATCCAGGGGACTCCAGGACTCCATCGTCTCCCGTGCCCTCCGATCCCGTGACCTCCGACCAAAGATTTGTTAGTATTCTAAATCAAATAGAAAAGAAACAAATTAAGTATATAGCAAAATACTAATTTTACCCTTTTACTACAAAAAACAAATATCCATGCACTTTGTAAAACATTTCGCCCTTTTCCTCTCGCCTTCTGAAATTAAGCACATATTAGAAAGAAAACAAACATACATGAATCATCATTGATCATTCAACATATTTCAACTTTGTAAAATATAACTAGTCTCAACCCTCTTTTAATGATCATCACATATAGTCTTTTTGTTCACATCTATTCTATTACAACAATCACCTCCATTTTTATTTCTCTGTCACTGCCCTAGGAATAGCCTCATGTATCTTCTTTAATGTATGTAGGGGGTTTTATGTGTTTCTACACACTCAAGCCTCTTTACCTCATGTTTGGGGTGCCAGGGTTTAATTTGATTTACGTGAACAAACTGTTCTGTTACTGTTTCACCTTCAGTTTACAAAATGTTGTACACCACGGGAGAAATCCTATCTATAATTTGAAATGGCCCCTGCCAGAAATTTAGAATTTTTCTGTTTACCTTTTCCAAAATGAAATTTATACACCTGATCCCCCACACAATACTCTTTCACCGATGTCTTTTTATCATAATATGACTTTGCACTGTCAGCAGCCCTTTCTAGATTCCGCTGTACAAAAGCGAATGCATGTTGTAAATGCTTCCTCAGCTCATCCATGTATTCATGAACTGTAGATGCGCTTACAAGTGTCTGTTCATGTGTTCTGT
Organism: Ambystoma mexicanum; assembly: GCF_040938575.1. Classification (NCBI taxonomy): domain Eukaryota; kingdom Metazoa; phylum Chordata; class Amphibia; order Caudata; family Ambystomatidae; genus Ambystoma; species Ambystoma mexicanum. The sequence continues at coordinate 754,010,694 of NC_090923.1, forward strand.
ATAGCAGGTGTTGCGGCAATACCATTTTCCTACCTGTCAATACTTCATGGGGGCTAATACCTGTTGCTTTGGCAGGAGCTCATCTGATTGCCATCAAAACCAAAGGTAAACTTAAATCCCAGCTGGCACCTGCCTCTGCTACAAACATCTTTAATATATCCACAACGGACCTATTACAGCATTCAACTTCCCCAGAGGAAGCGGGCCTATAATTTTTTTTATTTTTTTTAATTTTTTTTATTAAAAATGTTTCAGTTTAAATTTAAACTTTTCATTTTATCTTATTACAGTTGTTATGTTTTAAAACGTCATTTTAGTCAATTCATGTTTACAATTCTATCAATGATCTTCTTCCAAAAATGAAAGATTATGTAAGTCATTTGTTTCTCCGCCCCTGCCAGTATCCAGGCCCATCTTTGCTCAGCACTCAACGTCTTTTGTATTGACTCAAAATAAGATCTGCATATAGTTCTTTCCTTATTGAGGGCGGGGCATGTCATCATAAGGTGATACAGACTTTCGGTCTCGTCCTGATTTTTGCATATCCGACAAAAAATTTCTTTATTCACTAGCTGTTTAGTTCTTACAAGTCTTTCTCTAGCGGGTAATAGATTAAGCCGGAATTTAAAAAAAAACATTCTTATTTCTTTGTCCGGAAATATCACCAGGTACGGTGGAAGGACGTTGATCGGTCTAATTTCAGCTTTACTTGCTATATTTTCTTTGTATCGAGTTATACATTCATTGGTTCTTATCCAATCTAGGTACATTAGTCGTTTCTTTGCATGTTGGGGCCCCATTTGTAGCATTTCTTCTGTTATCTCTTCATTTCCTAAAGCTCTTAGTATTTGTTGTTTCCATTTAGACAGGGCCCTAGCGTGTACTGCATTGTGCTTTGGTTTGAAAATTTCTAACGCCGGGATAGATTGTTCCCCAGTTATTTTCCGATACAGATCAAATTTTTTCCAAAGTGCCACCGATGCCAGTGATTGCACTGCAATTTCTGCTCGGATTTGGGTTATCGGGAACGATTTGGGCAGCCTCATTATTTTCCGCCAAAACGTTGCTTCCAAAATTGGCCATATCTTGTCCGACAGATTAATCAGTGTTTCACTTCCATATGTCAGAATAGGGATAACTTTACTCCTATAAAAAGCAATGATCGGTTGGTACGAGAATTTGCCATATTTTTCGTGGAGTATATATCCCTGTCTCACCAGGGCCATTGCTTTTTTTTTAATCTGTATCTCCTATTCTTTTTCTTCCATTGTTTGACTAATCAATATGCCCAGATATTTATATGATGTTACCCTGTCAATAATGGAGGAGTTAATGAATATCATTAGTTTTTTTTCGTTTGGTTTCGCTTTCATTATAGTCATGATTTTGGTTTTTGCTATATTTATTTTCAATTCATTTCTTTCCATATAGTCTACCAACATTCGGAGACTCTATTGTAAACCTTTCGGTGTTTTATCCAATAATATGATGTCATCCGCGTACATCGTTATTGGTATCTTTATTGAGTTAATTTTCGATGGAAATATTCTGTCCGAAATCATTTCACATGGGAGGTCTGATGTGAATAAATTGAAGAGTGTGGCTGCCAATGGACACCCTTGCTTCAAGCCATTCCAGGTTTCAATGTACGGGTTCATATGCCCCTCCTCAGTCAGCCTTACTCGTATTTTTATTCGAAGAATAGAGCAACTTTATTGGTTGTATTATATGGGGGGGGCAATTCCACGTAACCAGTTTGTTCCATAGTAGTTGGCGATTCACGCAGTCAAACGCAAGATGTAAGTCTACTAATGCTATCCACACCTGTTGCTTAGACCACATTGCTTCATGTTTTAAGAGATTCAGCAAAAATAGGTTGATGTTCGTACCAACTGCGCCAACAAAGCCCGTTTGTCGAGTAGCAATACGTTTGTTTTCTGATGCTCAAGCCGTTAGTGACCTTAGTAGAATAGTAGCGAAAATTTTGCCCAATGGGTCTAATAGTGCAATGGGCCTATAATTTGTTGGGTTCTCTTTATCCCCTTGCTTAAAGATAGGGATCAGAACCGCTAGTTTCCAGGTTGCTGGAATTTGGTGTAATTGGTTAATCAGTTTAATGATTTGTAATAACATGTCCGCCCATATCTCTGGATCAGCTTTGATTGTGGCGTTTGTCAGGCCATCTGGGCCGGGAGCTCTTGATTTATTCAATTTCGAGATTATCTGTAGGATTTGTTCTCTGGTAGTGGTAATTGCCCATTTATTCATTTTCTGTTGGGTTTCTGCTTCAGGGGTGTCCTTCTTCTTATATACAGCAGAAAGGTGTTCTATCCAACGTGTTTTAGTCACATTTTGTATCCTTCGGTGTTGGACATCTTGTGTGGGATTTAACAGATTCCATAAATCACGCGTATTGGGATTATTCAGGCTTGCTAGCATTTCCTCTGAATCTTGTTGCAACATTTGACTTTTGTGGGATTTTAACCAATGCTGATATTTTTGTTTAGCAATATTAATTGTAGCATATGATTCTTTCGTTCTTTGCTTTCTTAGTTCTCTACATAATTTTCGTAGTTCTCTTTTTTTCGTTGCAATCATAGGGTCGTATGTATGGATATGAGGCAAGTGTTTTTTCTGCTCTTTTTGGGGTCGGTAATGTGGCTCAAATAACCATTCATAATTTATTTTCTCATCGTCTTTTTTCCCTGTTTCCCTAAATTTCTGGTTTATTCCCACAATGTTGTTGGTTTTCAATCTTAGTCTTGTAGTTTTCGCGTTAAGTTCCATCTCAGGCAGAGTGAATAGCTCTTTGTCTACGTTTTGCCTTTGCCATATCATTGATATCATGCGATGATCACTGTTGTTATTCTTTGTTATCTCTGTTTTTGTCACTGCATTCTCAATGTTCTCAGAGGTGTATATGTAGTCTAGAGCTGCTTCCGATGTGCCTTGTGACCACGTTGGAATAAGTTGTCGATCCGCATTCTGATAGCTACCCATCAGCTTCAGATTTCTTGTTTTCATTTCTTTCATCTACGCGTTTGCTCTCGAGGATAGATCGTTCTTTTCTTTGTAATTTCCAATGTTATCAAAAATATGTATATTTAAGTCTCCACATATTATTATGTCAATTGATGAAAACTTTGTGACTAATTTATCAAGTGCTGTTAAAAATGCATCAAGATAAGCCTGTTTGTCAGTCGCTATGGTATTCCAGTACATATTAAATATGACCATCCAGCATGACTGGTTGCCGGCGGGTTTGTATTGTTGTCGTACCACCACATATTGGATCCATGGATTCAGATTTGTTGCTTCAACCGGCGTCCAATAGGAGTTAATTTTTATCATCGTTATCTGCCCTGACGACGGTCTTCCCTTTTGTTGTGTGATGGCTGGATTAGTAAAAATATTGTATCCTTCGCACGTGGGAGGGTGCGACAACCAAGTCTCTTGGAGACAGATTATATGCGCTTGTTGTAATTTAGGATGGGTTTGGTGGAATAAATGATCATGACCTCTGGTGTTCCATGAGGTCAGTAGGGTCTGTGCTCTCTGTTGCTCCACTCATTGTTATGAGGACACAGATAAGGTACTTTCATTCTCTTTTGATTGAAGTGTATATTCTCTTCTGATATATCTAGAAGTCGAAAGTCGTTGATTAGTTTGATTTTCATCTTCCCCGCTATCTGACATGTCTGTTGATGATGCATCATTGATTGTTGGTGAAGCCAAGTATGTCTCTGCTTTTTCATAGTTTCGACTAAAAGGCCTCAACTTGGTTTCATTGTACTTCGTGGCATCAGACCTTGGTCTTTTGTTCGTCTCCTTCGTTTTGATACATTTGAAGCCAATATATTGTAATTGCGTGTCGGCTTGCAGGATTTCTTGCATAGTTGTTTGAGTCATTAGCTGTATTTCAACTGTATCAGGTTTCTGGTCATCAATGAATTTGACTAGAGCTAAGTCTTTCGTATTGATGTGCTTCAGTTCTGGAATGGCCTGGAGAACACGTAGAGTATTAGTGCGGTTTCGTATCACTGCAGGCTTTGCTGGCCGTATATGTGTCATTGTAATTACATATTTCTCTTGACGTTTTAAGGGATCGACAAATATGGGTGTTTTTAACAAAGGGTAAGCAAAACTCTTGTCGTCATAAATCGACTGCCAGTGGGTGCCTGGTGTCGATTTATTTGATTGTTCTCTTAATTGTTTCTGGTCCACAGTACGACCTTTTTATCTTATTTCCTTTGTTTTCGATTTTTCCATAGTATGGAAACTTTCAAAATCTTCCTCCGATATGTCACTACAAGTAAGTTCTAGACGGCGGTTAGCCGTCGAGTTGGAATTAGGGTATTGATCTAAGAGGATCATGTCTTTAATGTTCTGTTCTTGGCTTATTGATGAAATATCTATGGAGTTGCCATCCGGGTAAGTGGATAGATCTAGTAGCTCAACTTCATCTTTTGTCTCCTCTTGTTGTAATTCTCTTCGTGTCAATGGAGACATCTCTATCTTTTTTGTTTGTCTTTTTCTTTGGGTCTTACCCTGTATGGTTTGGTTATCTACATTCTTCATATGGGTTTGCGGTATCAGTAGTCCTTCCTGGGGCGTGGGTATGGTCAAATTTCTTAAGAACGCAAGGTATCCTGTTTGTCGTTTCTTGTTTTTCCCTGCGTTAGAGGCCTTTCCTTTTATATTTCTTCTGTCATCCGGCTTCAGGAACATGTCGAAGGGTAAGGGCTCTGCTCTTTGATCAGATAGTATTTCAGTTATGGAATGATTTATCTCTCGCCGAGGTGATATCTTGGCATTTGTATTCTCTAAATGTACTTCTTGTTGTGTCTGTACATATTGTTCTATTCTTCTCTGCGGGCCGCATAGTTCTGTTAATTTAGCCATTATCTTTGTCATCTCATTCATAAGTAACATGATTGCAGAGTTCCCTTGTATTCTTTCCATTCGATCTGCACTGGCAATTTCAGCCAGTCTATTTTGCCATGCATAGCTTGTCTCAGCTTCGGTGTTCAGACGTTGTTGTATTTGGCAGATGAAATTCTCAATATGAATCTGCTTAGTGTGCATCAGCGCGATCAAAGTGGCTTGGACTTTTATTGCATCAACGTTTGACTCATGCAATTTTAGGAACGGAATCAGTGACTGTGATGTTGTTGTAATCAAGAGATTTTGTAGTTCCATCATTGTAGTTGGTAGACCGGCCATATGCAGGGTCTCTGTCTGTTGTTCTGCCATTCTATCATCAGGTGGACCGAGGTCTGTAAGTGGTTGCTGTTCTACTTTTAATGGCCGGAGTCTATCCTTTGTTACCTCATGTGACTTATCATGACATTCTAAAGGCTTGTCTTTCCATGGAAAGAACGAGTGCTCCTCTGTCTGTTTTTGCACCGGGGTTGATGTGCGACATGTTCTTTTCATCGTTGCATTTTTATAATGTGGGTCTTGTTCAGCTGATAAGTCATGTAATGTCATTATTGAATTTAATTCCATCATGTCCATTGACAGGCGCGCTGCTCTGAAAGGTTTTTGTGGGTCAATTTCCTGTGTGTGGGAGGGATTTCCCATATTTTTCTCCTGTACTTGAACCCATAGTGCTCTTGCACGGGCTGCCTTCGCTTTCCTTTGTGTTGAAATTTCGTTTGAGGACAGCTGTGTTAAATGTTTCTCAATTGTGTCATGGTTTCTCATTCCATTGAAGGATTCCAGGCGGGCCTCTACACTAGATTTCGCTTTCTCATCTTGAGGAAGCAGCTGCAGATCTTCATCCTGCTTTGACAAAGCAGCAGGCGTGCGCCATTCCGCAGCGGCACTACCAGGGGGCAGTGTCGGCAGAGCATCCACGCTCAGGAGATCGTTCGGCACAGGGGTCTGAGCTTCGCTGCTCGGGGGGGGCGACGCCACGGCACCTGGATGCAGCCAGGCCCTCGCGTCCCCGCGGTTCCTCACCCCCCCTCCTCCCCAACAGGGAGCCCAGCGGCCAAGTCGAGTCGAGCAGCCAGAGGCGCAGCCACCACCCCCCAGCCTCCACCGCTCTCCCCGCCGGACCCCCGCGAGGCCCACGACCCGTCCCCCGCCTCGGTAGCCAGGGCCACGGCAGGCCCGCCGAGCACCGCAGCCAGGCGGGGGGATCCACGGCAGCAGTCAGGTAGGGGCGCACTCGGATGGGGGGTTGCTGGCGCTGCGCAGGGGGGGCGGGGAGGGGGGGAGCGATGTCAGTTCTAGTCCTCTGTTGGCTGGGAGTTGTGTGGTATTTGTGTTTTCCGCCACATGCCTACTGTGTGGGGGTGGATCAAAAACTGCAATGGTGGCATTCAGGTTTCTTACCTTTTTTTCTCGCGCCATCATGTCGACATTGCTCTTCGTACGTTGTATTTGTTGGATCAAGTTTTGTCCTTTAGATATTGTGGCAAATGCTTGGGAGATAGATGGTTGATTCTTACTGAGAGGTAAGCCCGGGTGCATGTTCATTTCTGTTTTCCCTCTCAGTCGTGTTCTGGGCATGGGTGCGATAGGTGGCATGGATGACATATTCAAATCGCCACCATTTTCCTTCTTACTCATGATGTTGGGCAGGGAGCACAGGTAGTGCCTCTGTCCAGTAAGCTATCTGTGCTCGAGCACGCGTTAATGGGCACTTCTGACACAGTGCACGTTCAGGAAACAGTGGGCCAGCAAGAATCGCAAGGTCGCCCCAAGAGCCCAAAGACCCTAAGACTCTGCGACCTGACTCCGTGGCCGCTCCGCGGTTAGTGGGAGCTTTAGCTTCCTCTCCCTCTCTGAGGAAACAAGGTAGAAAGAGGACTGAATCTGGATCAGCAGTGGAAATCTTCTGAGTCTCTCTTCCTAAGACTCTGCGACCTGACTCCGCAGCCGCTCCGCGGTTAGTGGGAGCTTTTAGCTTCCTCTCCCTCTCCGAGGAAACAAGGTAGAAAGAGGACTGAATCTGGATCAGCAGTGGAAATCTTCTGAGTCTCTCTCCCTAAGACTCTGCGACCTGACACCGCGGCCGCTCCGCGGTTAGTGGGAGCTTTTAGCTTCCTCTCCCTCTCCGAGGAAACAAGGTAGAAAGAGGACTGAATCTGGATCAGCAGTGGAAATCTTCTGAGTCTCTCTCCCTAAGACTCTGCGACCTGACTCCGCGGCCGCTCCGCGGTTAGTGGGAGCTTTTAGCTTCCTCTACCTCTCCGAGGAAACAAGGTAGAAAGAGGACTGAATCTGGATCAGCAGTGGAAATCTTCTGAGTCTCTCTCCCTAAGACTCTGCGACCTGACTCCGCGGCCGCTCCGCGGTTAGTGGGAGCTTTTAGCTTCCTCTCCCTCTCCGAGGAAACAAGGTAGAAAGAGGACTGAATCTGGATCAGCAGTGGAAATCTTCTGAGTCTCTCTCCCTAAGACTCTGCGACCTGACTCCGCGGCCGCTCTGCGGTTAGTGGGAGCTTTTAGCTTCCTCTCCCTCTCCGAGGAAACAAGGTAGAAAGAGGACTGAATCTGGATCAGCAGGCGGGCCTATATGCAATGTGTAATTTTCTTTTCATTCCCACTATTTGCCATACCATACTCATTAGAGAGCTTGTGAAATGACTTCCTCTGTCTGATTCTATTCTCTGTGGTAACCCAAATCTTGAAAATAAATGATTCACCAGTAATGTAGCTGCTGTTTGCGCACTACAATCTGGTACAGGAATACACTCTATCCATTTTGACATCAAACAAACCTCACTCAAAATATACCGGTTCCCCCTGCTCGACCTCTTTACAGGCCCTACATAGTCTATTTGCAAATCTGACCATGGAAGAGTTAAGCCTCTTTTCATTAATGGGGCTCTATGCATTGGTGAAGCAGGTTTAAATTGGGCACATACTAGACATCCTCTAGTATATAATTCCACATCTTGGGACATATGTGGCCAGTAAGCATAATCTTTCAGTATCTCCAATGTTTTTTGTGAACATCTGTGGCCTGTAGTTATTGCATCATGTGCATGGTGTAGCATTATCCCTCTGAATGAAAGTGGCACCACCCACTGTATTTGTCATGTTATGGACTCTCTAATCATGAGCCCATCCTGTAGTCTAATTTGTTTCTTATTCTTTAATAGCACCCTCAACTCTTCTTTTCCCACACAATCATTTTCTGTTAAAGGGTTTTGTTCAGGGTTTATCAAATAATTATAATAGATTCCCAAAATTGTATCATCCTTTTGTGCCTTAATCAGATCTTGATCTGGTGTATCGTAACTCCATTGTACTACTGGTTGATCCATCTCTTTTGGTGCCTTAGAGCGTGTTACTGCATCAATTTGTATTTCACCAAGTAAATGTTCAATAGGTAGCAATTCTCCCATCATAGCCCCAATTTTGGCTAAATGATCTGCCTTATCATTTCCTTCCTTATCCTCTCCTGGAGTTTTTAAATGTCCACACATTTTTCTCCAGTATATTGTCAAATCATTCTCTGACACCAATTTGTCTATGGCTTGTATCATTTGTCCATGTTTAAGGGGCTTCTTGTTGTATGTAATCATGCCTCTCGCTTTCCAGCCAGGTAAATATTCCACAAAGCTATTCTGTGCATAATCAGAATCAGTCACCAGGACAATTTCACTAAATTTATTATCAACTGCATTTGTAATTGCTTTATAAATGGCTGCCAATTCCGGTACTTGACTGTTCATAGCCCCAATTCTCATCCCTATACTGGGGATGTCATCACATTTCAACCAGACATTTCCTATTCCTGACACCAATTGTTTATTACTGTCATTTTCAATGTGAAAAGCACAACCGTCAACAAATACAGTTGGCAAATCCTTGCATGTTTTTTCATCCAAAGCTTTGTGTGGTGATTGCCCAAATTCCTGTAAACTAGATTCCTCTTCTACTTCGTTTGATACATGTTCAGCTGCACAGTCATGTAGATCTGCCAAACCTTGAGCAACTGGGCTCTTTTTATTTTGGCCATATCTCACTTCTACAGAAAAACCCTGCAATGCCAGCATCCATAAAGTGATTCTGGACTGTGCTAGGTTACCTGACCTGATTCTTTTACTCTCTCAAAACTGCAAAGGTTGATGATTTGTCTCAATAATCACCTTTTCTCCCTGAACAATGGGGCGGAAATGCTGTAGCGCCCACACAGTGGTCAAAAGGGCCTTTTCACATTCATTGAATTTAATTTCAACTTGGGAAAACGTCTTACTTGCATAGGCAATGGTTTTGTGATTCAAATCATGTTTCTGTGATAACACTGCTGACATACAATGTTCAGAGAAACCTATTTCTATAAAGAAATCCCTATCCTTTATGGGGAATGTTAAACTTGGTGCCTTTACAAGACATTCCTTTAATTTAGCCACTGCCTCAGACTGCTCTTTTTCCCATTTCCAGGATGTATTCAGCTTTAACAGTCTAGTCAATGGTTAAGTAATTTCAGCATCATTTTCAATGAACTTCCTGTTATAGCCTGTCATTCCTAATAAACTTTTTACCCCTTTCACACTTTTAGGGTCTTTTAGTTTTTGTATTGCCTCTACTTTCTTCTTTTGTGGGTTTAGTCCAAATTCAGTCACTTCATGGCATAGAAAATTCACCTTTTTCTTGCACCATTGTGCTTTTTGTAAAGATACTTTGGCACCTGCTTTCTGCAATTGGCCAAGAACATGCCTTATTTCATCAAAATGGCTTTGCAAGCTTTCATTTTTTATCAGTACATCATCCACACAAACTATGGTACCTCTTTCCGATGCATCAGACATGACCTTTCTCAAAAATATTCCAAATTCACTCCCACTAGTGACATACCCGAATGGAACTCTAACCCATGCAAATTGGGTCTTATCAAATGAAAATGAAAATAAATTCTGAATCTCCTCTGCCAATGGCACGCATCAATATCCAGAAGTGAGAGCTAACGTGGTAAACACTTTTGAGCCATCTACCTGAGCCAGGCCTTGATCGATGAATGGCAGTGGCCATCTGAATACTGGTACTCTTTTATTTATTTCCTCAAATCTGCACATAGCCGCCATTGACCATTTGGCTTTAACACACCTAAAATAGGTGTGTTGGATGTGCTATGAATAGGTCTGATAATTCCCCGAGACTCCACATTTTTAATTATCGCTGCCAATGACTCTAAACATGCCAGGGGTAACCGGTATTGGTGCACAAATACTTGGCTTCTGCTACACTCTTCCGGTAGCGTGGGCACATGTAAATTAGTTATACCACAATCATAAGCATCTTTATCAAAGACATCTTTAAACTCCATAAATATTTTCCTCAATTCATTTCTATCCTCATCGCTGTCGCATGCATCCGCTGATAAAATCTGCTCCTCTACCATTTTTGAAAATTCTGGGAAATCTTCCAGTGGAGGAATATCTGTGCTTTCTTCTAACTGTGTGGCTGTGTCTCTCTGTAATGCTGCCACTTTTAAATATTTTGGTATATCAGCTTCCACTTCAATGGGCTGATTTTCTGTTTCATTTTCATTTAGGTTAAATGTTATGCAATCCTCTTGATGACAGCACACTGTCTCATTTGAATCATAAGTGTACACAGGATGAATTTTAAATATTCCTTTGGGCTGAGAATCCAGGTATTCTGGCAACTGACCCCTGGCATCCACATACTTTTTAGGGATATTTCCAATCACCATGTTATTTAGATCTGCAGTATAATGTGATTTTTGTATGGCCATTCCTAATGAGGAATTTTCCTCTAAATGAATATCTTGACACCCTTTATTATTCACCATAATTTTTACAGACCCTTCACCAACATCTATCAATTGAATGTATTCATAATCCAGGCCTTGCTGTTTTATGGATTCATTCAAACACACAAATGCGTCAGGATCCTTCATCTGTTGTCCATTTTTGCACTTTACCATTATTGCAAACTGCTTGGTGAATGCAGGGATAATAGTACCCTTCCTCAGTTGTAATTCAATTGCATATGGGACGAGCTGTGTGCAATGATAAGCCCTTCTTCTATCTTCAAATTCAGGTGCCGGCCCACCTAGGCGTGACCATATTTTTTGATTAAGAAGATGTTGTTTTTTTCCAATACTAATCTTCAGCATGCATCTGCCTGCAATTCGGTTTTCAAAGTCTGGACTGTCCAAACCAGAGACATGTTGGTTTTCAATTCTAAATTTCGGGATCTCCTCACTCTCCATTATTTTTTGCAACAATTTCTCATTAATGAAGCTCCTTTCCTGTTCAAAGTTGTTTTTTTTGTTTAAGAATAGTCATTTATACCAATGTGAACCCATGGTTGCTCATCTTCCATGTGTATTTCAGCAAGAGTGGTGATGTATTTTTCTGTATCTGTTTTAGGAGCAGTATTCTGTTTGCATGTCTTCTCTTTTAAATAAAAACGTAACGTGTGCTCTTCTATGGCAGTTTGCCATGTTTTCCTTGGGCCTAAATATATTTGTACAGTTTGTTTCTTATCTTCACTCAGCATTTTATCTTGACACATCAAGATAACAGTGACGCTAGGTATGCAGCTATTCTGGAGATATACCTCCACTGAATCATTTGTTTTGGCAACGGTGTACCATTCATTTATATTGCTGTTTTGTGATTTTAGTTTCTTAGGTCTCAATGGTTTTTTGGTTAAGGACCACAGTACTCCATTCACCCCATCTATGAGCGGAGACAATCTTTTCAGGAAATCTGTGCCCATCAGAAATGGAATTTCACAAATAGATGTGATCAATACCTCTTGTTTCATTCTGTGTTTTCCTATCTTCATGTCAGTCTCGGTGACACCTATAATAGGCACCTCCTCCCCGTTAAAATTATGCACTGGACCTTGATTTTCTTTCACTGTGATCTGATTCTGTGGGGATCTCCCTTCATTGATACTCTTTACCAATTCTTTAGACATAATTGTGGCCTGTGCGCCAGTGTCAATCATTGCAAATGTATTGCATTTTTCTTCTACAGTGATGGGAGCATAATACCTGTCTTCAACTTCCTCTAACACACATAAGAAGTGTGAATTCTTACTGATTTCAGAGCTCACCTTTCTCAGGCCTTTTTCACTTTTGGCTAAGCACATTGATAAATGGAAAGACATGTTTCCCTCCTTTTTGCCCATTTCTGTGTGAGAGACTTCATTCATTTCTCCATGTTCAGAGGTGTTTTGGAGTGTGGTCACTGTTTGCCCATCCATCCAGGTATCAGAGGTCACATTACAATCCTCCAAATGAACATGTGTAACAACAGCACTTGGCAATTTGTCATTGTCTAACTGTGCATTTGTGATTATTTAGTATGGTACCAGTCCTTTTAACTTCTTCAAAAATATGTGGCTCAAAGAATTCTTCAGGTGATTGACCTGTACCCTCCTTTTGAGTATTTCTTTTTTCTGCCTGTGTTTGGTTACTATTCTGATTGCCCAGGGAAGGAGTTATAACATCCTCACTCACACCCTGTTCACTGGTATTCCCCATGCTTGAGTCATTATGGAAAATCACATCAGAGCAATCTGTTTTCTTGGCACTGCAGGTATTATAAGTACTTAGTCACTTTTCAGAAACCACCCGGTCATTGCTATGGCCTTCTGCCCCCCCCTTTGATGACTATTTTGTGCTGTACAGAGCTTTCCTATTTGCTCAGCTAACATTTTTACTTGGGCCTCGAGACACTGGAATCTTTCCATCTCTCTAGAATCCTCTCTCTGTGGCCTGGATCGATATTGGTTGTTTTCCCCCTGATTGGATCTATTCTGATACCTCTCGGGGGAATGATTTCTATTGGGATTGTTCCTGAACTCTTGATTCATATGTGGAGGGGCACTGGGTGCACCCATCCTCTGGTTGTAGTCCCCTGGTGGGGAATCATTGTACTGACGTGGAACGTAATTCATATTCTGCCTCATGTCCTGTCTCTCATGTTGTGGGTACTGACCCCTATGTTGATTCCCATTATCAGTAAATCGATCTAGATATGGGGACTATCCTGATTACCATATATCATGGTGTTGGGATCAAATCTGCTCTGTGTCCCCAATGTCTGGTAGGGACAATTATTTCTTTGATCCTGCTTTTTGTCTTTGTCTTTGGTTATTGTTCATACCTGACATATCAGGCTGATAGCCTGCCCGGGGCCTATCTCCTAAGTACCTAGGGCTGATGTAGCTCTCCCTATTACTAGGATCATGTGATTGAAACATTGGTACAGGAAGTGACAACCTTTGTTGATTACCCCTTTGTTCAGGTGTCAAATTATTTTTACCTGGACTTTGAGCAGACTCAAGGGACATTTTGGCTGACCTGATTTCCATCACTGTTGCTGAGGGTTCTTTAACGTTTGGTCTAGTGTCTTTCATTTTATCACTTTCTCTACCCTGACAATAGAGTACTTCATATAGTTTTGTACTTTGGTATGCAATCCACTCAAGGGACTTGTCACGATCAAATTCACGGACCAACTGTGATATGATGTATTTCTGTAGCCCATAGAAGTAGGCAGTTTTAAATTCATTAGAATTGGGGTCAAAAGATACATCAAAGCGAGAAAATGCTATTTTTAAGTCTTGTAAAAACTGGCGAGGGGATGTATTAGGCCCAGCAGTGATTGTGTAAGCAACTTTCTTTGCCTCCTGCAATGACTGCAAAGGAGAAAAATGACACCTAATCTCTTTTTCAAACTCTGCCCATGTCATATTCTGCTGTTCATTCAATCCCCTTATGATACTGGCTGTGGGATCATCTAGAGTTAAATGAAAATACTGTCTGTATTGTTTCTTAGGTATCTGGAGGGTTATAAATATTTCATGGACCACTCCTAAGTGATCCTCTATGCAGCATTCCCCTCCCTTTTTAAATGGTTTGATCAGGGCTTTAATAGATTTCATTATCTTTATGGGGCTACTTGTTGCAATGCATGGAATTGCACTACTTGGTGATTCAACCCTGGTTCCAGGTGTGTGGGATTAGTGGCAGCCGCCAATGGGTGTATCACATCCCCCAAGGGCGCTGCAATCAAGTTCAGTCACCGGCCCAATCACTGGGGCACTGACTCTTTGGGTAGAAATAGAATTCACCTCAACTCCATTGAATGTGGTGCCCTGCCGGCTATCCTGGGACCTGGAAATGCATATTTGCTGTTCCAAATCTTTACACTTCTTAAGGAGTCTGTCTGCCTCATTTTGCAAATAGTTGTTTTCATCACTCATTTTATTAATTACCTCCTGCATGTCGCACATTTGCATTTGGCATTCATTAAATTCTTTATTTCTCTTGTCTCTTTCTTGAAACATTTTAACCATTTCCTGTTCTGCATTTTGGAGATCACTTTCTTTTTCATAATGTTCTTTTTGTAAAATCTGCATTTCTGAAACAATCTCATCTTTATCTTGTCTAATGTGGTCCACCAATGCCTTTAAATGTATCAATATTTGTTCACTGTCCTCAAACTGTTTCTTGCTTTTGGACAATTGAATATCAAAATCTCTGCATTTTAACTGCATGTCTTTTTTACACCCTTCTAATTCTGCTCTTAACATTTCTTCCTTTTTACTTGCCCCATCTAGGTTGGCTTCTAACTTGTTAACCAGCTTAGTATCACTTTCTTGCATTCGCAGGAACCTATTCAAAATAAACCATGTCTTGGCGCATAGCCGTATCAGAGAATCTTTCTCTGCATGTTTATCAGCTGCATTTAATAATCTCAGAAGACAGACCTGAATTATGCTGTCTTCTGCAAAAATGTTGTCTAGTGGTTCTTTCTGCACTTCACCATAAATGCGGTTGTGCCATTCTGTGGCATTGTTCGATGACCACGTCCCATGTGCATATAACTTTGCCTCTAAATATTGTACTAGTTCTGAGAATGTGGCTTCCATTTGAGACATTCTGAAATTCGTTTTTAGTGACACACTGCTGTTATGAAATGGGTTCCCTCTAATGTACAAATGGTAGTGTGAGACACACTTGCCAGGCCAAGTAGGTGCTCTATGATCACTTTCCCGGCCTGCAACGCACCATAAATATGTAAGTTATTTTGTGTAAATTTGGGGTCTAACGGTATTTTCTTACTGCCAAAAATAATGGTAATTTGGCGATGACTACTCCTTGCATTTAGATTGGGTTTGGCCTTATTTCCTTTCAGTGACCATTCTTTATTACATTGTATGGGATCAGTTAGTGGTATGCATTATTGTTGGTGGTATTTTGGTGAGCATAATTTTTCTGTTTTATTTGTGGCCCCAATATACACAAACTCCTCTTTTTCTTAGACTGTTCTTGTGATCTATAGAGGCCTCGGACTTACATTCAGAAACACCACAGCTTCACATATAGCATTCTCAATAACCTGTGGTATTATCACTAATTTATATACATTAGTGAACTATGTTTCCATAGGCCTCTTTGCTGGTTCATGTACGCCCAGCAATGTCTATTGTATTAAATTCCACTCAGACACCACACACTGAGTGGAAACACGTACACAGCTATTTATAATTGCTAGTGCTATTATTCCATCTGCATGGGAAACATGACACATGTATTACCTAAAAATCTTCCCCCTCTCTCGAAATATTATCCTAAATGCGCCAAGAAAAGACAAAAGCAATAACACTCTACATGGTTCGTGTCATGGCATTTGTATTATAAACAGTTGTATTTCAAAATAACACCTTACCCTGCTTGCTGCCACCTTATCTGATAAACAGAAGAGAAAACAAATGCAGCAATAAAACGAAATTCACTCCACATTATTTGTAACAATAAGAAGGAAAAATTACAGCGATAGAACAATATTCACTTTGCAACATTATGGCGTGGCAATTAAACACAGGGGATTCCCTATTGCTATTCTCCCTGCCTGATATTTATAGAAGATCATCGGTACAGCACACAACCTCAATTCACTTGGATAATTACCAGCTATCCGTAGCTCTCCCACACGCAATCTCCCTTCGCTCGCCACCTCCGAGGAATGGGCCCAGTGTTGAAGTTCGAAGTGCACAGCGAGAATATGCAGTTCATCTGCAGTTCTCAAGTCGATGTTAAGTGAGACTAGGAATGCCCAGTCTCTGATGATGTACTACTCGCTCTTGTTGAGCCTGAGCGGGATTGAGCGGTCGCCCGTAGCCCTGTGTGGCCTGCTGTGAGGCTGCCTTCCAGGCCCCATTGGGCCTTCAGTAAGTTAATTCAGGCATTTTTGTTTGTTTGTAGGCGCTCCGAGTGCGTTGTGCTGCCCTCTGCCCCTCCCTCCACCGCACTTCCTGGTCCTCCTCTCCCCGCTCCCTTCCCACCTCCCTGCCCGCCCACCCCCCCTCTGATTGGCTGTCCTAGTAGTCCCTCCAGTACTACGCGTCGACTGCTCTCCACGCTCGCTCTTGTTGAGCCTGAGCGGGATTGAGCGGTCGCCCGTAGCCCTGTGTGGCCTGCTGTGAGGCTGCCTTCCAGGCCCTGTTGGGCCTTCAGTAAGTTAATTCAGGCATTTTTGTTTGCTTGTAGGCGCTCTGAGTGCGTTGTGCTGCCCCCTGCCCCCTCCCTCCACTGCACTTCCTGGTCCTCCTCTCCCCGCTCCCTTCCCGCCTCCCTGCCCGCCCATCGCCCCCCCTCTGATTGGCTGTTCTCGTAGTCCCTCCAGGACTACGCGACGACCGCTCTCCACGCTCGCTTCTTGTTGAGCCTGAGCGGATTGAGCGGTCGCCCGTAGCCCTGTGTGGCCTGCTGTGAGGCTGCCTTCCAGGCCCCGTTGGGCCTTCAGTAAGTTAATTCAGGCATTTGTGTTTGTTTGTAGGCGCTCCGAGCGCGTTGTGCTGCCCCCTGCCCCCTCCCTCCACTGCACTTCCTGGTCCTCCTCTCCCTACTCCCTTCCCGCCTCCCTGTACGCCCACCCCCCATCTGATTGGCTGTCCTCGTAGTCCCTCCAGGACTAAGCGACGACCGCTCTCCACGCTCGCTTCTTGTTGAGCCTGAGCGGGATTGAGCGGTCGCCTGTAGCCCTGTGTGGCCTGCTGTGAGGCTGCCTTCCAGACTCCGTTGGGCCTTCAGTAAGTTAATTCAGGCATTTTTGTTTGTTTGTAGGTGCTCCGAGCATGTTGTGCTGCCCCCTGCCCCCTCCCTCCACCACACTTCCTGGTCCTCCTCTCCCCACTCCCTTCGCGCCTCCCTGCCCACCCACTCCGCATCTGATTGGCTGTCCTCGTAGTCCCTCCAGGACTACGCGACGACCACTCTCCACGCTCGCTTCTTGTTGAGCCTGAGCGGGATTGAGTGGTCACCCGTAGCCATGTGTGGCCTGCTGTGAGGCTGCCTTCCAGGCCCCGTTGGGCCTTCAGTAAGTTAATTCAGGCATTTTGATTGTTTGTAGGTGCTCCGAGCGCATTGTGCTCCCCCCTGCCCCCTCCCTCCACCGCACTTCCTGGTCCTCCTCTCCCCGCTCCCTTCCCGTCTCCCTGCCTGCCACACCCCCCCTCCCGTTCCTCCCTCCTGCCTTAAATTCCCACCCCCTGGGCAGCCCCCCTGCCTGGCAGCCCCCTCGGCTAAGGGCCCCCTTAGGCAAAGGGCGGCTCCTAAGGCTGCGGCTCCCTGTGTCTGCAGGTGTCCGCAGGGGACGCCAGGCGCTGGTCCGCCATTCTGTCTGATTAGCTCCACCTGCTGCCCAGCCCAACATTCTACACCTTCCTTTCCTTTTCACTCACATGGTTCTACACTGCAGTGTGTACCGCTAATTGAGGTAAACTAGGGCTTTTTCTCCCCTCGCAGGACTCTGAAACTTAGGTGGCCTCTACACTGGGTACCTAATTCGTATTTACTGTGGTATTGTTGCTCTGTAATTGTGGCAAACTAGGGCTTGCCGCTTTCACTTCTGTCCGCTTGCTCTCGTCTGTCTTCCCCCCACCCCCTCCTTATTCCATGGTGCTCTCTATCTCTCCTATCTTCTCTAACTGCTTCTCCATTGACTATCCTGCTCTCCTCACTAAATGTGGTAGGAAAAAGTTTAAAAAGGATATCCTGGTCTCCAACCCAGGTCTCCCTATCGCTGGCACCTATACCAGTGCCTCCTCCAAGGAAACACTTACTGACATCCTCTTTTTCGTGCCTTTCCCTGACCAATGGACCCTTCATATGGTCTCTGTGCTCTCTCCCTTCTCATCTTCTCCCATTAATGGTGGCACCCGTTGGGATGTCCTCTTGGCCCCCTTCCGCTCCTCTAAGGCCGTCATTAATGTCTACGCTAATGGGACCGTCTTGGTCCAAGGCCCTCAGGCCAACCTCCACCTCTTTGATAGACACTTCCCGCGCCTCATCAACTTTTTTTCCTCTCCTGCTGTCCCCTCTTCTCTGTCCTCGGCTACCTTGCCTCCACCCTCTCATCCTGCCCTCTCTCTTGCTCCTTCCTCTTCACCTCCACAGGGCGTACTTCTGATCTGTACCCCTCCCCGGAAGTCCTTTAAGGATGGCAACCTTCTCCTCATTGCCACTCTCAACTCTCGCTCTGCCGTCAAACATTCCTCTGTTATCTGTTGCCTTCTTGAGGAACTGGACCTTGACATCCTCGGTCTCACTGAGACATGGTTCACGGCCAGCTCTGTCACCAGCTTTGACACACTCCTACCTGATGGTTACAAGATCCTCTCCTTGCCCAGGCCCAACCGTGCTGGGGGGGTGTGGCCCTTGTCTTCCCTGAGTGGATTCCTGCCACTGTCACCCCTACGCAGACCTATTCCTCCTTTGAATGCCTTGTCTGCCGACTCTCTCTCTCTCTCCTAGCCATTCCCTTACCGTGGCTACTATCTATCGGCCACCTGGTAAAATGTCCTCCTTCCTCTCTGAGTGGGCTGACCTCTCCTCCTCACTCCTGTCCTCAACCACTCAACTCCTCTTTCTTGGAGACTTCAAAATCCACCTTGATGCCTCCTGTCCTCCCTCTGGACTCCTCCGCGACCTCTGTGACTCTCTCTCACTCTCTATTCTCCCGTCTGGGCCGACCCATTCTGCAGGGCACACTCTTGATGCTCTGATCTCTTCTGACCTTCCCTTCTCTGTCCCTCTCTCCACTCCTCTCTCCTGGAGTGATCACTTTCTCCTATCCTCCCACCTCACCTTCCCTACCCCACAGGCAAAGCCACCCTCCTTCGCGGTCATCTGACCCATGAAGCGCGTGTCAGTGGAGGCTTTCGCTTCCACCTTCTCGTCCCCCCTTCTCCCTTCAGCTGACTCCCACCCTGACACAGCCCTCTCCACTCTCC
This sequence comes from Ambystoma mexicanum, assembly GCF_040938575.1. Lineage (NCBI taxonomy): Eukaryota > Metazoa > Chordata > Amphibia > Caudata > Ambystomatidae > Ambystoma > Ambystoma mexicanum. The sequence goes on from NC_090923.1 coordinate 754,029,938, forward strand.
ACTCTACTATATCTGATACCCTTGATATCCTTGCCCCTGTCATGAGAATCCGCCTGATACCCAAAGCCAAATGTAACTCCTGGTACAACTCGGATCTCGTCACCCTTAAACGCAAGTGCAGGGTGGCAGAGAGGAAATGGCGTGCTTCATGTTCATCCTCTGACAAACTGGCCTGCCGCCTGCTCCAAAGGCAATACCGGCTCTCAGTTCTCACTAAGAAGAGAGCCCTTATCCAAGCCTGCATCTCTGCGGCATCTAACAATTCGGCCGAACTCTTTAAAATCTGCAAGGAGCTGACCAACCCTGCTGCAGTCTCCACCTCTCCTGTTCCCTCCCAGGCCCTCTGCACGGCACTGGCCTCTCACTTCATTTCAAAAACTCAGGACATCCTGTCCTCACTCTCCTCCTATCACCTGGCCTCCTCTATTCCCTGCTCTCCCTGTGGCCCCTCTGCAGCCACCCCTCTCACCCTGGCTGTTCAACCAGTACCTGGCACTTCTTGCTCACCGCATCGCCGCTCTCTGTCCCAAATTTCAGTGCTATGCGGATGATACCCAGCTCATTTTCAGGCTACCCTCGGCCTCCTCTTCCCCTTCCCTCATCTCTGACTGTCTTTCTGCTATCCAGGAATGGTGTGCCGCCAATGACCTCTGCCTTAATGCCAGTAAGACTGAGATTCTACTTATCGGCACACCCACTCCCCCCTTCCCTGCATCTCTCTGGCCGGCCTCCCTGGGCCCTCTTCCTGCTCCTACCTGCAAGGCAAAAAACCTCGGGGTCATCTTCGACTCCACACTCTCTTTCTCTCCTCACATATCTGACGTCTCTAAGAAGTCACACTACCAGCTACACCTCCTCAGAGGTATCCTTCCTTTCCTCTCCTTCCCCCAGAAGCTCACTGTCTCCAGAGCCCTGGTTCTCTCGAAGCTGGACTACTGTAACTGCCTCTATCTAAATCTTCCTGCCTCTACTCTCTGCCCTTTGCAACTCATCCAGAACAGGACTGCGAGACTTGTCCTTGGCCTCAAGCCCAGGTACCGTATCTCTTCAGGACTGAAATCGCTACATTGGCTCCCAGTGGCTGCGAGGATTAAGTTCAAAACCCGCTGCATTGTCCACAAGGCCTTCTGGGGCCTTGGGCCAAAATACCTTCAACTCTCTCTTCCTAAATATCTTCCTTCTCGAGCTCTTCGCTCATCCACCTCCAACTACCTCAGGGTCAGCCGCTTCTCCTAGCAATGAGCTGGGGGTATATCTCTCTCCGCAGCAGGGGCCTCCCTCTGGAACAGCCTTCCTGTCTCGCTGAAACTTGAGGAGAACCATCTCCGGTTCCGGAAGCACCTCAAAACCTTCCTCTTTGCCACTGCTTTCTCTCCCTCTCTCCCCTGCTAAAATCACTGAACCTGCACTGAATCTACAATTGGAAATTCACCGATCTCGGTCCTTGGCCCAGCCACTCTTCCCTGCACTGCCTACCTGCACTACGGGACTGTCTGTGTATCCTACAGCCCCTTCTCCCAGCACTTACATTGCACTTGCCACCAGCTGGCCCTATTATTTATCTTGTATTCTACTAACCATGTAGTGCACTCTCCTTGCACTTGCCACCAGCTGGCCCTATTACTTTTCTTGTATTCTACTAACCATGTACTGCACTTCCCCTCTCCACTTCCCCTTACACTTTTCCCAGTCCCCCTACCCTTGCACTTGCGCAATATGAATGACACCTGGCCTAGTAGGATCGTTGTCTGTTCTCCCCTTGTTCCCCCCCTGCCTCGTCGCGCCTTGAAACGCGTTACAATGACATATCATATCATATCATATCAAGCATGTCTAGGCTAAGAGTATGTGGCATGAGAGCATGTGGGGTAAGAGCATGTGACATAACAGAGTGTATCATAAGAGTTTGTGTTATGAGTGTGTGTCGTAACATTGTGTAATGTAAGTGCATGTTGTGAGTGTCTGTTGTAGGTGTGTATGTCGTGTGTGATAGTTGTGTGCCAAAAGAGCATGTGTCGTAAGAGTCAGTGGTGTAAGGGAGAGCATGCAGTGTAATATCATGCAGTGAAAACATGTGTAGCATAACAGGATGTATCTCAAGTGTGTGTGTTGTAAGTGTGTGCCTTAAACGCGTGTATAGTAAGAGTGTGTGCTGTAAGGCGTTTGAATGTTTGGTGTCTGAGTGTGTAGTGTGTACAAAATTATGAGTGTTTGATGTGAATTAATTGCAAATGCATATGTCGTGTATGTCTCCTATAAGTATGAAAGCTCATATTAAAGTGAAGTTTGACTTTGATGCCAGTTTTTCAACTCTATGCAGAGCATGCAAGTTTTACATTTCGTACATGCACCCAATTTACATCTTCTATACAAATGAAAAAGTTAGTGCTGACTTTGATTTAGGCATGGTTTAGGTGTGATGTGGTGCACGTAATCTACATACATCTACAGTGCATATAAAACATGTGCAGTAATTCTGTGTATGTCTTTTATACCTAGTATACATATGAAAGCACACATTTAAGTGAAGTCCAACTTTGACCAAGTTTTTAAATGCAGAGGAGTCACATTCCATACCTGTACACAATTTACATCTCGTACATGGCTCATATACATATGAAAACTCGCATTAAAGGTGGTCTTATGAGTTTTCATGTGTATAGCAGTGTACATGTATGACATGCACATCTTCACCATATTTGTTGACACTTCATATCAAAGATGCACATTCAGTCTGAGCGATATATAGTTACATCTTAAAACTTTAATATTTCAAAATTGATAAGCTCGATTTTCAAAATGTATTCCAGTGCTACAAATACTGATAAGATGAAAGTGCATGCCAATAATTTAATAAATGAAAATGCCGGGTTTAAGGATATTTCAGTGATTTTTTTTTATTTCCTTATTGGAATAACCCATGTAAAAAGAAATTCAAACCACAATTAAAACAACATTTTTAAAGAAATATGAACCTGTGAAAAATCTGTGATTACCCTTTCTGGTTGGTTGCCTCCTATATGTAATATGTAATGTTTCAAGGAAGAGTTCAAAAGATATTAAGGAGATATATATATATATATATATATATATATATATATATATATATTAGCGGCCGTGTAGTTATGGTTAAGTTGCTCTCAACTCATAGGAAGAATACTTTTTGGGCGGCTATAACTTTGCACCCCCTGGATGAATGCTTACCAAACATTGTAAAAATAAGTATATGGCCCGCTCTGAATTTTCTTGGCAAGTTTGGTGAGGTTTCATCAAGTGGGGGCAAAGTTATAGGGGGGGTCCTAAACGCAACATGGATTTTCACCATATTTTGCACCGGGAGCAGCGGCTTGGTCCCGAAAGCGCACTTTTGATAATTTGATGTAAATCCGTCCAGTACTTTTTTTAAAAATTACCAAAAAGTAGGTCTAAATAAATTAGTGATATCTGGCTCTGCTTCGATGACCTAATTCCCCGTTCGGTCCATGGACAGGCATTCAATTGGCCCAGAGGATGCCATAATGTCTGGGGACATCGGACGCGCCCATTGATTGAATGATGAAAAGCGTGAAGTGCATCATATTTTTTGAAAATCCTGCCATATTGGATTTAAATGTGGAGCTGTTTTGTCAAGAGGGAACAAATTTAGAGGCGGGGTCCCAAAATATTGTAATGGCTTATAAATGTGGTGCCATTTGATGAATCTGCACAAAACTTTCCAAAATATTTTTAAATCTAGATATTAATGTGTTTGTAAAGGAGGTCTCAACATTTTTAGATGGCTTATAACTTTGTTGCCGTTTGACGAATGTGGACAAAAGTTTCCAGAAAGATTGAAGAGCCGGACTCCAATGTTTGTGTAAAGACTGAATGGATTTTGTCAAGTGAGGGCTAAGTTATATGACTATTGTATGTACATACATTTTGGAAAAAATAAAAGCATGGGATGATTTCAAGCAAACTCGTGTAAGGAGCATTGGCAAGGACCTTAAAGCATGGTTTTGCAAATGTGCCCATTTTTTTATTTTTTGACAAGTGTCATAATGTGGGTACATAAAATAGTGATATACCTTTGGTGACTGAGGTATAGCCTGTGGCCATGGGTAGTGGCCAGATTGTCCGGGTCATGGTATAAGGTCATGACCTGGACCTGGACAATCTGGCTACTGGCAATAACCGCGAGGCACACAAAATGGTGTTAAAAGTGGCCATGTCCACCTGGGACAAGCTATGTGGTAAAGTTATACGAAAGTAGGGTAGGTTTCTTCTGCAGGCTGCCATGGAAAGGGAAAGAGGGGCTCTGTACGGAGTCCCGCTTTCTCCTTCCATGGTGGCCATCTTGGCGTTCCACTGTAGGAAGAAAAATCTATTTTTTAGCACCTCGGGTTCTCGCTTTGGGAACCAGGGGTACTAGTGGCCGTTATCTCCCATTGCAGGGGCTGCAATGGAGGATAATGGTCCGGAGCCCTTTTTATGTATGCATTTATTTATATATAATACGCTGTAGCCCGCAGGCATCAGGGTGCACACAGATACACTTTGCTTGGGCCGATAACTTGGGCTGCCAGGCTGTTTTCCCCCGTTACGGTCCCTGGAACGGGCGATTAACGTGACATCATTCCCATTAGCATAACACAAAATGTTAATGGAAATGTTGGAAAAAAGCATTGAGTCTAGGTACTTTACTAAGAAATGTAAAGTAGATGGATTCTATAAGATTTCTTTTAGTTCTATTTTTTTAACTGTGAAAGCTGGTTCCTAAAATTTTTTTGCAGGTGAGGTTAGAAGGTAAGGTGAGGAGGGAAATGCGGGAAGAGGCACCAAGCACTAATATGGAGGTGGAGGTGGACAGGGAAAGATGTTGCGCATGTGTTACTTCTAAGGTAGTGGGCAGTGTTTCTCATGCTCCTTGATTACATCTTCAAATGCATGTCAGAATTGCTTCTCCCTGCAGAGTGGTGTGTTGCAGTATATAAAGAGGACTGATGTCTTCCAAAGATATGGATCAGCAGCCTCTATTATTGCTTGCAAGGTATCTTGTGGGATTTTGTGTCTCACAGAAGTAGGCTCTGTGGTTACAGTATTAATTGAGGAATATGATGTGGAGGAAGACAGCCAGTGCGGAATAAGCACTTGTTTCCTAGTGCAATGAGATCCACAGAAATTTCATTACACAATACACCTTTTTAGCGATCTATAACATGCAATTGTATGCAGTACAGAAGCAACAACCGTTAACCAAGCACTCGAGTGCAAAGAGATCCTGATGTGCAGTGGGCACCAAATACCTAGTATTAAAGTCCTCACCAGGCTCTCACACTGCATTCTAAAAAATACTTTGTTTGAACACATTGTAATGTGGAGCTGAAGCTACATAGATCTGAGTAATGTGCATTTTTAGAAGTTTACATTCTGAATGGGGAGACTTGGAAGTTGAGTTTTTAAGGTTTCGAGCATATGGCCCTTAGGAATGTGTATATAGAATGGATGGGATTACACCAGAATAATTCTGAGTCCAAATAACTGAACCAACTCAGGAAGATGGCAAAGTACTGTTGTATTCCCAATTTTCTAAAACACAGAGGTTACCATGAACATCAATGGATGTACGCTCAGACTCTCAATAATGTCCACACAAAATATGGTTTTTATACACAAAATGCATCTGAGTGACATCATACTACATGGCAATAGTGAAAATCCTGCCAAGCGTCGGGGGTTAGTTTAATGGAAACATCTAAGTGTACTTTTCTATAGGAGCTAGAATTATTATTGGCTGTCCATTATCAGGTGGGCAACTTATGCCTACCCTTAAAATATGTAATTTCAGAAACATTAGATACAGTTTCTCATTGGTCTTCAAACTATAAGTTCCTTAATTATACAGACTAATACAATTGGTTGGCACACTTGTGGAATGTCTGGAATATTAATTCCATTTTAGCAGCACGTAAGCCCAGACCCAGGTACAAGGACATAGGGCATGAAACTACCTCGCCGCCCAATTAGCCCAGCATCTCTCGTCGGCCATTCCTTCTGCCATGAAATCGTCTTTGTACTTGGTCTTGCAGAGTATCCTTGTTTTTGAGAATGCACGGGCATGGGGGCACTCGCTATTGTGTCTGGAACTCCAAGTTCAAACTCTATTTCTATCCTTGGCTCACGTGACAAGAGACCATGATGTGGTCCATTTGACATATTTTAAATGCCCTAAATGAATTAAAGCTTGTCATCCTTTCTGTTTTCTCTTGCACCTTAACGTGAGAAGGTTCATCCCCCGCACACTCGTCCTTATTTACGAGATAGCTGACCTTGCCTTCTAGAATCTTGACATTAAGCCAGGCAGTCTCGCTGCACAGCTCCATGAGCTTATTATTTCTGCTGTATCACAGTTTTTCATTCCTGCTTCATGGGTACTGGCTTACTTAATTCATGACACCAATGTCCAGTTGCTGTACAATGGCGGCTTCACCTATGATGACTTAATCTACCTTGCATTTTAGCGGCTGTACATTTATTGAATGATTGTTTTTGTGCAGCACTTCGTGCACATGCAATCCTCCTCCTTCATATTGGAAAGCTCACTCAATTCTTTACTTAGGGCCTCATCACGAGTTTGGCGATAACCCTTAAATCCGGCGGTAGCGCTATTACCGCCAGATTTAAGGGTCCGCCAAATCAGGGCTTCAGTGGATTTCTCCCCAGCTCTGAGCTGGGGGGAAATCTGCCGAAAATTCGCACTCATACACTGGCGGAAATCCGACGGCAGTATGAGCGTAAAATTTCTCCATTGAGCCCAATGGGGAATGGGGCATTCCCGAATGGGCTCAATGAGGAATGGGGAATTCCAAATCTGCCAAACCCGTGATCCGGCACTAATAGCGCCGGTGGGTTTGGCGGTAGAGCAGATAGCGCCAGCGCTATTAGCGCTGGCGTTACCGCCCAACTCGTGATGAGGCCCTTAGTCATTAGTTTCTTTAGGACCTATACATCATCTTCAGCCAGCATCTCAGGATGTTGTGCACACCTTTTATGATGTCACCAGCTCCTTCTCATATTCCTTCAGGGAGTTCCTCCCACAGGTTATCATCACTTGGGGTACCTTCGATAAGGTTCTTTTAATGGGCATCTTCTTCCAAACACTTGATGCAGTATTGGCACAACGGCTGGTGTCAAACACGGCATGGTCTCTTGTCTCCAATTCAAGGGATTTAGGAGGGCGGGATCCCCTGCAAATATATACAGTTGCTCCTCTACATTCCCCCCACTAATCGAGTCCTTAACCACTTGCTCAAGTCTTTCTGCATCTTTGTATCTTCTCTTAAAAAAGCTTTTCTTCGGTGTCCATATTTTCAACACCCCCCTCAGGCTTCCTCCTGTTCTAATGTGTTCATCCACACTCCAGGTCATGTAATTACATTGTCCATTCGGGGTACAGTAGACCCAACGTCCCACATACTTGTTATGATCCATTAAATACCAGAACTTTGTTCCTTGAGGTGCCACAATGCTGGCCTTTATGTAATCTCTGGCGGCGTCATCAGTTAGCTCTTTGACTTCTGGATCATCCTTGGCATCAATCATGATCTTCATTCCTATTGCTTTTTTTGACGTTTTCTGACACTTTGCAATTGTTATGCTGGTTATACAGAACCTAGACATGATCAGCACCATTATTGCTGCAAGAAATTTGAATGCATTTGCCAACCAATGAGGAATCCATGAGAAGACAAATGCGAACCAACTGTCATCTTCAATGCCATATGATTCTTCCTCCATCTTAGTATGCAGGTCTGTCAACATTGAAATGGCCTCTGTGAAGGTCCCATTCTCACTGTCGTGAGAAGGTGTGACTGTGCAACATGATGGCCCAATCTTGGATCAAACTCCTCTTTCCATTGCTGTGATCATGTCAAGGACATACCTGTTTTGAAGGGTCATTAGTCATATGGCCCTCAGCTCTTCGTTTATGGCATTGAATCCTGTTGTAGTAGCATTGATTCGCTTCAGAAGCTGCCACCTGGGGATTTGTAGCCATTTGGCATTCACTGCTGTTTGAAGTCCAGTCATAAATATAGATGTTGTTATCATAGCAGTCTTGCTGGACAATTTATGTTCATCAGGAATGGTTTCAGAAGCCTTTATTGATTTGGATGAGAAATAATTCTCTCTTTTCATCCATCAGAGTTCAATTGATCTCCTTTTTCTCAAATGGTCATCCACTTTCGGGAATTCATCAATGTTTAGATCACTCTGTGGAATCACCAATGCTGGAACAAGAACCAAGGAACACACTCCACCCCAATTCCTGGCACAATATCGATCCATTAGGGCAGCTGTCCCTTTTCTCATTCTTTGAACGTCAATTGTGGTTTTACACCCTTTATTATGTCCAATGCAATTCTTTCCATGACTTCGGAAACACATTGTTGCATTAACTAATGGGACTGCAGCCACTGGGCCTGATTTCTCTTCCACCCATGTCAGTAATTTGGAGTACTTGGCCAAAGACTTTAAACACTCATCCTTGACCTTCTGTATTCCCTGTATTGCTTCTTTCCTTGGCAGATGAGCTGCACAAGACATAATTCCATCTTGCCATCCTTTACTTGTGCTAACTCATCTGTAGATTAGCAGCTGTGATCGTTCCCAGCATCCAGGGATCCAAGCTTTTTCGGTCATATCAGAACAGTTCATCCTCTTCATTTCCTCAACAATCACCTTATCTTGTCCTGCATCAGGATACACAAGCATTGTGTCTGTCCATACAGGCTCCTTCTCATTATGAGTAGTTTTAATATAGTCCTCTTTGTATGGGAACAACTGTCTTGTCCTCCATTGCAGGGTTGCCAAACTCCCTTGGAATAGTCCCTGAGTAGTACATGCTGCAAGATGGCTGAGGCATTTTGCATCGGATGCCGGCACCTCCTTTGAAATGAACGGTTTTACTGTATTCATGGCATAGGGGGTGAGAGAGCATACATAGCAATTCTCATCAGATGCTCTTTCCTCCAACATTTTCATGTGTTTATATCACATATTATTCCCCAGGTGAGCTGAATTGTCTAGATACACATTTATCCCTTGGTTATCCTCCTCTGTATCCCTTCCATGTCTTCTAACATACCCACAGAGATAAAATAAATTGTCATAATTTGTATTCATAGTAGGGAAAGCCATAGGAGCTCTTTCTTCAATGGGACCATTAGGTTAATAGGGACTGTGAAATGTAAGATAGAAAAAGATAAAGAAAATACACATGCAGATGTATATTATGCATAAAATATAGAGAAACCTTTGTTGTGCAATCCCAACGCTTGCTGAACTCGTGCTCTCCCTATAATCACATTATCCTCCTCACAAATAATTTTATTACAAATATTCAAATCTTTTAGCTTTGTAACTGCACAATCTGTTCAACTATGGCAATGAGGAGCCTTCTTATCACTGGACCATTTTTGGGATCCTGTAAAAAAAGTATGAATATTGAAAGATAGCAACCACAAGCCGATGTGTGTCACTGTCGACAGGTATCATGTATTTTATCAATTAAAACAGATGTTCTCCATGAAATGAGTCTGGATACTAAACTCTTTTCCAATTTCTAATCAGTAACTGACATTTAGGCATAACGCAGTTGCAATATTTATTCCTTCAAAGAATTTCTAAAAGTTTGTTTTAGCCTCTGGAATTTCTCTGCAAGTCTATGCACTTCCTGCTAAATGTGTAAGAAGTGTCCATTGAATTCCAGTCCAAATGACAATGTGCTAATCACTCATTTTATCGTCCTTCTTCTTGGCCATCGATTGAGTTTGCACATGCAGATATTTTAGTTCTTGAGCCTCATTACAACCCAGGCGGTAAGTTCCCTACTTTACCACCATGGTGTAAACTCTGTTTACACCATGGTGGATGGCGGATTTACCGCTCCATTCCAAGGTGAGTGGGTCGGTAAATCCCCATTCCCCATTTACCCTTCCCCATTCCCATTTTTGCCCCATAGGGCATAATAGGAGTGGGGAAGGCGCTAATTACGGCACCGTAAATTACGGTGCCGTAATTAGCACCAAGGCGGGTTAGCGCTTTGCATTTTAACACCTGCTAAAAGCAGGCGTTAAAATGGTAATCAGGCGTTAAGGGTTAACGGCGCCGACGGCGCCGTTAAACCCTTAACGCCTGGGTTGTAATGAGGCCCCTTGTCTTGCTTTTTGGTTAGTAACCGCTGGAGGGAGGGTCTCGTCTTTGTAGATTTCCACATCGCCTAAATGCAGCCAAGCACATTTTCTTGTTACCTTAACTGCAGAAGGGGAGACTTCCTCAACACAAAAGGGACCATTGAACCTAGTTTTGTGCCATTTTCTAGTAAAATTCTCAATGGAATTCAGTCACTGACATATAACTTTGACAGTGGCACTAGTTCACTCAGATTCATCGAAGGATCATCCTCTTCCGTGTTCCATGACCTCTCCCTCTGATGCTTGACTTGATCTGAAATGAAAGAAACACTGGTAGTCATAGATGTCAAATAATCTTACATCTTGCATCTCATCACCTAGAGTCTTCGCTAAACTTTGGGCATCACTCCTTACTCTAGATGGAGGGATAAGAGGAATTCTCAAATGATGCCCTGTCACTAGCTCATGAGGGGTGAGGTGGTGGTCCGAACCTGGCCGATTCCAAAGGGCATGTAAGGCTAGCAGCCAGCAGATTGGGAATTAACCAGTCTTCTGCAATGGTGGCATCAAGACTTTCTCTGGTTATGTGCGCAGGGTAATGCAGTTGTTCAAGTGCAACTTTCAATAATGCTGCTGACATCACTGGCTTTCCAGTGCTTTCCTGTCACCTTAATGCTTCCAAGGGGGATAAAGAGCACCCCCTGCTTTCCCATAGTTCTTGCTCCTCTTGCAGGGCTCTGCCCTGTATTTCTATTAGTTGCGTAATCGACAGCATATTAAACCCTTCTCATTCTAACATGCTTCTCATCAACATTTCTTTAGTGTCTTCAGTATCAAAACTGAAAATGTCTGGAGAATATACAACTCTTTTGGCTTCTATATCTGTAGCTTCATTTCCACAAGAGATAAACAGGGTAATTCATAGAATTTCGCAGAAAAGTGTTGCAAGCGGCTGGCGCAGAGTGTCTGCGTGCGATTGTCTGCGCCAGGCGCATGCGCCAAAACCGATTTCCGCGCACAGTGTATTCATGGATTTTAGGCTCCCAAACCAGCTGTGGCGCAGAGTATCGCAGCGACCCTGCGGCAGCGCCAGTAACGCCCCCAAGAACGCCCTCGCGCAAGGAAAAGCCATCAAAATCGCTAAATCATTGCAAAGGGCTGCGCTAACCCTGGACCAGTTGATAGGGCTGCCAAACAAGGAACGCAAAGCGGGTAACGTGCATATCAGGGGTACGCGGGAAGTTTTACATGCGATTAGCCAGGGTACGTGTATGACAGGGGTGCGCGTGAAGTTAAACACGCGATTAGCCAGGGTACGTGTATTACAGGGGTACGCGGGAATTTTCACACGCGATTTGGCTGAGTACGTGTATGACAGGGGTACGCGTGAAGTTTTACACGCGATTAGCCAGGGTACGTGTATTACAGAGGTGCGCAGGAATAATCACACGCGATTTGGCTGGGTACGTGTATTACAGGGGTGCGCGGGAATAATCACACGCGATTAGGCTGGGTGGGTCCTCACAGGTGTACCCTGTACACCCTCCACGGCCCCTGCAGGCAGCCCACAAAACAGGGGACTACCCTGCACACCTGCTCATGTCTCTCACCACCCCCACCCCCCCAGCAGTGTGGGGCACCCTCCACCAGGCCCCCACCCATGTCTCACACCACCCCCACCCCCCAGCAGTGCAAGGGCAGCACCACCAGGCCCCCACCCATGTCTCCCACCACCCCCAACCCCCAGCCACCATGGGCAGCCTCCACCAGGCCCCCACTCATGTCTCCCACCACCCCCACCCCCCCAGCAGTGCAGGGGCATCCCCCACCAGGCCCCCACCCATGTCTCCCACCACCCCGACCCCCCAGCCACCATGGGCAGCCTCCACCAGGCCCCCACTCATGTCTCCCACCACCCCCACCCCCCAGCAGTGCAGGGGCAGCCTCCACCAGGCCCCCACCCATGTCTCCCACCACCCCCACCCCCCAGCAGTGCAGGGGCAGCACCACCAGGCCCCCACTCATGTCCAACTCATGTCTCCCACCACCCCCACCCCTCCCAGCCACCATGGGCAGCCCCCACCAGGCCCCCACTCATGTCTCACACCACCCCCAGCCCCCCGGCCACCATGGGCAGCCTCCATCAGGCCCCCACTCATGTCTCCCACCACCCCCACCCCCCAGCAGTGCAGGGGCAGCACCACCAGGCCCCCACTCATGTCCAACTCATGTCTCCCACCACCCCCACCCCCACCCCCCCAGCAGTGCAGGGGCAAACCCCACCAGGCCCCCACCCATGTCTCCCACCACCCCCACCCCCCAGCCACCATGGGCAGCCTCCACCAGGCCCCCACTCAAGTCTCCCACCACCCCCACCCCCCCAGCAGTGCAGGGGCAGCCTCCACCAGGCCCCCACCCATGTCTCCCACCACCCCCACCCCCCCAGCAGTGCAGGGGCAGCCTCCACCAGGCCCCCTCCCATGTCTACCACCACCCCCACCCCCCAGCCACCATGGGCATCCCCCACCAGGCCCCCACCCCTGTCTCCCACCACCCCCACCCCCCAGCCACCATGGGCAGCCTCCACCAGGCCCCCACTCATGTCTCCCACCACCCCCACCCCACCAGCAGTGCAGGGGCATCCCCCACCAGGCCCCCACCCATGTCTCCCACCACCCCCACCCCCCAGCCACCATGGGCAGCCTCCACCAGGCCCCCACTCATGTCTCCCACCACCCCCTCCCCCCCAGCAGTGCAGGGGCAGCCTCCACCAGGCCCCCATCCATGTCTCCCACCACCCCAACCCCCAGCCACCATGGGGAGCCTCCACCAGGTCCTCACTCATGTCTCCCACCCCCCCCACCCCCCCAGCAGTGCAGGGGCAGCCTCCACCAGGCCCCCACCCATGTCTCCCAACACCCCCACCCCCCAGCCACCATGGGCAGCCTCCACCAGGCCCCCAATCATGTCTCCCACCACCCCCACCCCCCAGCAGTGCAGGGGCAGCACCACCAGGCCCCCACTCATGTCCAACTCATGTCTCCCACCACCTCACCCCCCCAGCCACCATGGGCATCCCCCACCAGGCCCCCACTCATGTCTCCCACCCACCCCCACCCCCCAGCCACCATGGGCAGCCCCCACCAGGCCCCCACTCATGTCTCCCACCACCCCCACCCCCCAGCAGTGCAGGGGCAGCACCACCAGGCCCCCACTCATGTCCAATTCAGGTCTCCCACCACCCCCACCCCCCCAGCCACCATGTCATCCCCCACCAGGCCCCCACTCATGTCTCCCACCCACCCCCACCCCCCAGCCACCATGGGCAGCCCCCACCAGGCCCACACTCATGTCTCCCACCCACCCCCCAGCCACCATGGGCAGCCCCCACCAGGCCCCCACTCATGTCTCCCACCACCCCCACCCCCCAGCCACCATGGGCATCCCCCACCAGGCCCCCACTCATGTCTCCCACCACCCCCACCCCCCAGCCACCATGGGCAGCCCCCACCAGGCCCCCACCCATGTCTCCCACCACCCCCACCCCCCAGCCACCATGGGCAGCCTCCACCAGGCCCCCACTCATGTCTCCCACCACCCCCACCACCCCAGCAGTGCAGGGGCAGCCTCCACCAGGCCCCCACCCATGTCTCCCACCACCCCCACCCCCCAGCCACCATGGGCAGCCTCCACCAGGCTCCCACTCATGTCTCCCACCACCCCCACCCGCCAGCCACCATGGGCAGCCTCCACCAGGCCCCCACTCATGTCTCCCACCACCCCCACCCCCCAGCCACCATGGGCATCCCCCACCAGGCCCCCACTCATGTCTCCCACCACCCCCACCCCCCAGCCACCATGGGCAGCCCCCACCAGGCCCCCACCCATGTCTCCCACCACCCCCACCCCCCAGCCACCATGGGCAGCCTCCACCAGGCCCCACTCATGTCTCCCACCCCCCAGCAGTGCAGGGGCAGCACCACCAGGCCCCCACTCATGTCCAACACATGTCTCCCACCACCCCCTCCCCCCCAGCCACCATGGGCATCCCCCACCAGGCCCCCACTCATGTCTACCACCACCCCCACCCCCCCAGCAGTGCAGGGGCAGCCTCCACCAGGCCCCCACCCATGTCTACCACCACCCCCACCCCCCAGCCACCATGGGCATCCCCCACCAGGCCCCCACCCATGTCTCCCACCACCCCCACCCCCACCCCCCAGCCACCATGGACAGCTTCCACCAGGCCCCCACTCATGTCTCCCACCACCCCCACCCCCCCAGCAGTGCAGGGGCAGCCTCCACCAGGCCCCCACCCATGTCTACCACCACCCCCACCCCCCCAGCAGTGCAGGGGCAGCCTCCACCAGGCCCCCACTCATGTCCAACTCAGGTCTCCCACCACCCCCACCCCCCCAGCCACCATGTCATCCCCCACCAGGCCCCCACTCATGTCTCCCACCCACCCCCACCCCCCAGCCACCATGGCCAGCCCCCACCAGGCCCCCACTCATGTCTCCCACCCACCCCCCAGCCACCATGGGCAGCCCCCACCAGGCCCCCACTCATGTCTCCCACCACCCCCACCCCCCAGCCACCATGGGCATCCCCCACCAGGCCCCCACTCATGTCTCCCACCACCCCCACCCCCCAGCCACCATGGGCAGCCCCCACCAGGCCCCCACCCATGTCTCCCACCACCCCCACCCCCCAGCCACCATGGGCAGCCTCCACCAGGCCCCCACTCATGTCTCCCACCACCCCCACCACCCCAGCAGTGCAGGGGCAGCCTCCACCAGGCCCCCACCCATGTCTCCCACCACCCCCACCCCCCAGCCACCATGGGCAGCCTCCACCAGGCCCCCACTCATGTCTCCCACCACCCCCACCCGCCAGCCACCATAGGCAGCCTCCACCAGGCCCCCACTCATGTCTCCCACCACCCCCACCCCCCAGCCACCATGGGCATCCCCCACCAGGCCCCCACTCATGTCTCCCACCACCCCCACCCCCCAGCCACCATGGGCAGCCCCCACCAGGCCCCCACCCATGTCTCCCACCACCCCCACCCCCCAGCCACCATGGGCAGCCTCCACCAGGCCCCCACTCATGTCTCCCACCCCCCAGCAGTGCAGGGGCAGCACCACCAGGCCCCCACTCATGTCCAACACATGTCTCCCACCACCCCCTCCCCCCCAGCCACCATGGGCAGCCCCCACCAGGCCCCCACTCATGTCTCCCACCACCCCCACCCCCCCAGCAGTGCAGGGGCAGCCTCCACCAGGCCCCCACCCATGTCTACCACCACCCCCACCCCCCAGCCACCATGGGCATCCCCCACCAGGCCCCCACCCATGTCTCCCACCACCCCCACCCCCACCCCCCAGCCACCATGGACAGCTTCCACCAGGCCCCCACTCATGTCTCCCACCACCCCCACCCCCCAGCAGTGCAGGGGCAGCCTCCACCAGGCCCCCACCCATGTCTACCACCACCCCCACCCCCCCAGCCACCATGGGCATCCCCCACCAGGCCCCCACCCATGTCTCCCACCACCCCCACCCCTCCAGCCACCATGGGCAGCCCCCACCAGGCTCCCACCCATGTCCCCCTGCCCACAGGCCCTGACAATCCTCAAGCATGGGCCTCATGGCCAGCCACCACAGCCCAAAGACACAACCAAGTATTACATGCACCCATGATACTACTCCAATGGAAACAATGTAAATCAACCCATGTGTCTCACACACACACAATGGTTGCAAGTGAACCTGAAAACCCATATCATGACATGCATGAAAACAATGAGATGAAACCACACATTGAAGAATTAAAAAATCCAAATAATGTATTAATAACAACAGTAATGGCAATCAAAATGAAACAAAATACACAAGTAAAAAAAAACAAAATTAAGCTGGCTGTCCCTTTTCAAATTAAAATCAATAAATGATAATCCTAAAAAATGTCTTCCAAAGTTCAAGTCCATAAAAAGGAAATGAAGGGAAAAAAGAAAATGAAAACCATTGCTCCATGGAAAAAAAATATCCATAGTAAAAAAAATATCCAAATCCAAAGTCCAACTATGTACAAAGTATTCAGGGTCCATCATCCCAACAGAAGAAATGAAACCTACCAAAAAATGGAAATATATTCAAAAGGTGGAGCAGTGTCCGTCGACTCCAAATAAAAATAAACTATAAAGGAAACCTATCACTAAATAACTATATATAATGGCGGCGGGCCAGTCCAGCGGCTCACTTAGTGGTGTTCCGGGCCAGGGCATCATCGAACTCCTCGTCTATGTCCCGGAGGCGGTCCTGTTCCACGGCCCTGAGGGTCCGCAGGGACGCCGACATGTTCACCTCCAACTCCCTGCGGATTGCCTCGAGGCACTCGGCCCGCCTCAGGGCCCTCCGCATGGAGTTCTCCGCCCTGACCATCGTGAGTTGCGCCTCTTCCGCGCGCTGCCGCTCCGCATCTATGGCGTGGCCCAACCGCTGCCACACAGAAGACATTTCCCATCCAGGGTCCTCCTGCCCTCCGGCCGATGCCTGCCCCTCCGATGTTGAAGGCCCCGAGCTATCGTGGCTCCCACCTACAGCCTCCTGCTGCTGTCCATGTGCCCTGTCCGATGGTGCCTGCACATCCTCCTCCAGCTGGGGTGCAGTCGTTGATGTGGCCACCCCTGCTGGACGTCCGACTCCCGACTGTGGCAGGGATCTGTTGTCCACCAGCCTGGCCGCACGGTCGGAGGCAGCTCCACAGGGCACCCAGGTGACACATGGGTGGGAAGATGGCATGGAGGACGACTGGGGCATAGGGGGTTCCGTGGAGGAGGGGGTCGGAACAAGGTCCAGGAAACCGAGGAATCCAGCCCTGGTGAGCTGTCCCAGTGGGTCAACGCAGTCAACGAGCCATGCAAGAAGACGTGCAGACTCATCATGAAAAGACTGCAGGTCAGCTCGCATGGCCCGTTGACGCAACGCCACCCCACCCTGGACAGGCTCAACCTGGTGCAGGATAGCCACATCCGCAGGGAGAGGAAGGCCAGGTGTTGTAAGCCAATCCCCTCCCTGAGAACGGGTCTGGAGGTAGGCATCCCCGCTGGTGCAAGATGATGCAGTGACAGGGGCAGGGACAGGATTGCACACAGGCACGTCCGCGGCGGCCTGTGCTGCCTCCTGTCCCAGATCCTGCACTGCACCACTAGCACCAGTGGAATCCCCACCTCCAGACCCCGCCTCTGTTGCTTGCACGGCCTCCTCCTCCTCCAAACCCCCCACCAACCTGGATGACTCCGTGCCATCTTCCTCCGTTGGGCCCTGTGGGGTCCCAGCTGCCCCTTCTGCTGCCGAGGAGTCCAACTCCAACCTCCACATCTTGGACCTCCCCTCGGCTGCTACGGCCTCGGACACGGCACCGGACTCCTCACTCCCCGACGAGATCAGAACCTGGGAGGGGATCCGGGCCTTGCGTCTCCGGCTGGTGGTGCGACCCCTGCCGCTGTGCTCCACAGCACCTTCTCCGCCCTCTTCATCAGTTGACGCTGCAGACAGGGAGAAAGAAAACACAGGCATCAGGGCACTGTCCAATGGACTCATACACACATGACAGTCATACATGAGTGGCATTGGTAAAAATCAGACATGGCATCACAATCCCCAACACACATGTCATTTCAACTTGCACACATGAGCCATACCACAGGCATATTGCAACAGCCAGCACCATCCATTCGTATACAACAGCATGAGCTGCCAAAGGTCATCCACACATCACATGCAACATAGGGAGTACACTACACATGCACACACACCACCAAACTTGCATGCATGTGTACACCTCTGCCAACTGTCGCAGTGTTCCGATCGACATCCATGTCACACCTGACAATCATTCCTCCACATCCTGTGCCATGCAAGCCCACACACACAAGCACCATCCATGTGTCACACATGAGACCCCTCGCATGTGTCACCCTCACGGCCCTGTACACCCCCCCTACTTGCCCACATCAAAATACATGTTCAACCTGCACACTCCTGCTACACCACACGCACAGCTTACAATCAGTATGCATGTACACTTACCGCTCGACTCCAGACGGGTCTGCCTCTCAAGGACCTGGACGTGGAGCGCTGGGGATATGTGTTCCAGGACCCTCATCTGATCTTCCGACAAGTGGCCCCGGCGCCCCTTAGCATCTGCTGCCTTCAGAAGGTGCCGGGCCTTGTTGACGGTCCTGGCCCTGAAGTCCTCCCAGCGCTTCCTGACACGTTCGTGGTCGCGGACTGCCACCTCCTCCGCGTTGATGGCAGTCACGATGTCCATCCAGATCCGAGTCCGTCCTTCCTTGTCGGCGCGCAACCTCCCGAAGAGGGCATCATACTGCCCCAGGACATGCTCCACCAGGACACTAACTTCGGTGGCAGTGAAGCTGGTGCCCCTCTGGCTCCTTGGCCGGGGGTTGCCACTGGTGCCAGATGTTGCAGTGCCCGACATGGCAACCCCAGAGGCAGGAGTGGGTGGGCAACTGGGTCCTGGGGCTGGGCTGTGTGGCGATGGAAAAGCAGTCGGGAGTCTTCGGTTCCAGCAGGGGTGGTCACAGCAACAGCACCCCTGGCTGATGTGCAGGCAGCAAATGGCAGGGCACGTGGGCAGCAGGCAGTCAGGCAGCAGCAGATGGCAGCTGGGAGCGTGCTCAGGGCTCTGGGGGGCAGTAATTCGGCCTTCTGGGCAGGAGCGTGGTCTTCCGTGTGTGAACGCGTGGCCAGCTTGATACGGAGTGATTTTGCACGTGAAAATCCAGCACGTCTGCGTGTAATTCGAGGAAAGGCCCTTAGCGCATAAGCGCGTCAGCTCACGTCTGTACATTCATTGGCCCAAAGGCCACCAGCGTATGCGGGTCTATGAAGTCCCGTGCACATTGAATATGGCACACGTTTGAAATGTTGCGTGTTAAAAAAATGAAAGACACGTCCGAGTGTCAAAGCGTGTAATTGGTGGAAATAGCGCGTACACGTGGAAGTGACAAAGCGTGTAATTGGTGGAAATAGCGCGTACACGCGGAAGTGACAAAGCGTGTAAATGGTGGAAAAAGCGCATACACGCGGAAGTGACAAAGCGTGTAATTGGTGGAAATAGCGCGTACACGCGGAAGTGACAAAGCGTGTAATTGGTGGAAATAGCGGGTACACGCGGAAGTGACAAAGCGTGTTAATGGTGGAAATAGCGCGTACACGCGGAAGTGACAAAGCGTGTAATTGGTGGAAATGGCCCTAGCGCGTACACGCGGAAGTGACGCTGGACGTGTGGGCCTACATAAAAGGTACGTGTAGAACACCATTTCCTTGTACGTGCTTTTCGTGGAGAGCGAGTGGGTGAAATCTTTACTTCTTGTCGTTTCACACGCGATTTACTTCACGGCGTTTCAAGTTCGTACTCCCTGTTACCTCTGACAACTTTTTCTCTTTTTTCTCTTTTTCTGGTTTTCCTGGGCCTGTTCCCTCAAACAGTGTTCCCTTCTACTGTTGTCCTGTCTCCTCAGACAGCGTACAATTCTTCTTTTGGCGGGGGTGTTGCCAACCAAACGCGCTTCTTTTTCACGCTCTTTTTCCTGGCAGACGGTGAGTCACGCACGTATCTAACATCTGTGCTTGCCCCGTGTGTAGCCTACCCCTTCAGAGGTCATTCTAGGCTGCGTGTGACACGCATACGTTCATTCTTGTGTTACTGGGTGCCACAGCGTAGTGCAGGTTTTTTTTTCCACACACGTGGTCTAGGAGGGGTTGCGTGCACGTCATCTCCCTTTTTTGGGCTTCCCGTGCATTGCGTGACCCGTCATCTTTCCCCAGGGGTCACATTCAGCCTTGCTAGAGCACTAGGGTACAGTTACCATCTGGTACCCAACCCCTTTGACCCCCAATTGCCCAGGACAATAGTTTACACCCACTCCCATACGCACATTAACATCAGTGCCATAGTGGGGAGGCAAAGGTTGACGAGCCACAAGTGGTGGCCGTGGTGGATCCGGTAGGGGACATGGTCGTTACTTGCAGGGTGACCCTGTCCCCCCATGTGTGGAGGACCAGTCAAGGGCACCCATAATCCCCCCCCCTGGTTGAGGCTGATGTGGCTGACACCATCCATGCTCAGCCCTTGTTGGACCAGCCCATTGTGGCACCAGACCTGGCTGACTCCATGGCTGACTTCCAGGTCAGCAGGCCTATGACACATGCGCTGGTGCACGTTGATGTCATCAGGCCACGTGGATCAGGGGCAGCAAGGTCCTCTGCTGCCCCAAGTAGGCAGGGTGGAGAGGCTGCAGGGGCAGCTGCGGCTCCATCCACCCCAGCTCTCACACACCCAGCCAGGACAGTGTCGGTCCTAGTCCATCCTGCTGACATTCCCCCTGACACCATTACACTTGAGCCAATGCCTGCACCAACTCCCATGCTGAGTGTGCAATCCCGCACTCCTGATACAGAGTCCACCAGGGCTCCTGCCCCTAGTGTCCAGAGCGGCGCAGGACTCTAGGGATCACCACCACCTTCCAAGCGGAAGAGGAAGAGTGCTCGTCCGGCACAGGCTGATGCCCCAGACACGGCTACACAGTCCGGCCCGTCGAGGAAGCCCAGCTTCACGGATGCCGAACTGAATGCACTTGTCGAGTATGTGTCCGCACATGATAACGAGATGGTCATTGTTGCAGGATCCAAGACCACACCTGCACAGCGCCAGGCACACTAGCAGACCGTTGCGGACATCGTAAGTGCCCTTGGAATCGTGAGGCGCACAGCCAATGATTGCTATAAGCGCTGGAATGACCTAAAGCGCAGGGCAAAGAATAAGCTGGCCTCAAGTCATGCCGCAACTCTAGTGACTGGAGGTGGGTCTCCAGTAGAAGACATGGAACTCACTCCACATGAGTCAGTCGCTGGGACCTACGTCACGGAGGAACAGATCCAAGGCGTGGGAGATATGCCTGATTATGAGGCATTGTCCGGTGAGTGCACATGCATGTGTGTGTAATCCATGTGCATGGTGTGTGTGTAAGGGCTTCTGTTTGTGTGCCAGGTGAGGGTGTGTGCGCCTGAGTCGTTTGGGTCACCCATGTGCTTCATGCAATACATTCTGCGCAGCAGCATTTGGCCATAGCAGTATCCCTTCTGCCAACAGTAGACATCTAGCCCAACAGCACGCCAGTTGCCCTTGAAGTGTCACCTTGCCACAACATTGTTGCTTATTTTTCTCTGTTCATTCAGGCAGATCGTTTGCATTCCACCACCTTTACTAGGCATTTCTCAGTCCTCTAGTCACATGTCTGACATGGCTATGGTAAAGTGGAGTGACTTTGTTACCTGGATATCATTTGTTCACACATGTCCCTGTGCAATCGGACCATTTTGGACTGGCAGCTCCAGGTGAAAAATCAGACCTGTTTGAATTAGAAAAGCTATTACATGAGGGAACTGGACTGAATGAATAAGTGCTGCCCTCCTCTCCACCTTCACTCAATAGCAATGGTACATGCCATCTGTGTGATGGCATGTGTATTTCACCTGGCAATCACAGGCCAATGTGTGATGCCACTGCCAGGCAGCATGCAGAAAATGTGTTCATCTTCCATCTTGGTGTCATCAGTGTGTGCCATTTGCCTGCCCTTCATACGCAGTGAGGGTGCATGCATGGGAGGGTTTTAGTCATGTGGGACATGTGTCAATCAAGTACTGGTTCTGTTGCTTCTCAGCCCTCATTGTGTGCCATGGTGCTAATGCCTGTTTCCATTTGTTTGCTTTTATGTCTTTGCAGGGGAAGACGCACCTGATACTGCTGGGGTTGTGGAGATGGTGCAGACCCAGGAGGGGTCCGAGGGCTGACCAACCACCAGTGAGGGACGTGGTGTGGTGGTGGGTGAGAACCCACAACTGCTGCAGGTCCTGCTCTCAAGGCGTGTCTCTGGCTGCACCTCCCCAGAGCTGTACTCAGGTGTTGATTCGGATGATGAGACCTACGTGCCGTCGCAGGTGAGTGTTCCTGGGAGGGATTCTGTTCTGTCCCACCCACCTGCACCAGGGTCAGAACCCTCAATGGGGATGTCAGTGTTGGCAGCTACGCCTTTGGTGGTTATGGATGCAGGGTCACACTCCGCAACATCTGATCCTGTTCCTGGGCCAGCAGATCAGAGGGGGAATGCAGTCCTGCAGCCTCAGGCAGTGCCGGCACAGCAAGGCGCAGTTCGCCTTGCCCCAGACAGGTGTGGTGCCCGCCGACGTGGTGGCCGTACGCCACCTGGCAATACCGCATGGGAGCAATCCATTTACGGTATGGCAACCCAACAGGCAGCTTCATCGGAGATGATGGCTCAGGCCATGGATAGGGTGGCCACTTCCATTGTCCCCCCCGAAAGGCTGATGGAGCGACTACAGCAGGCAACCGACTCCATCTGCCAGTCACACAGGGAGGACATGTTGGCGTCCAACAGGGACAGGCGGGCGGCACTGGCGACTCTGCAGGAAGCCATCTCCATAGAGTCCCTGAGGCTGGAGCTCCTTCACCTCAGGACGACTCTTGTTGAGCTTGAGGCTTCAACAAACCAAAGGACAGAACAGCAGCTGGAGCGTCTCACCCGTACGCTCTCAGCTGAGATGCAGGCAACTAGGGCGGAGGTCCGGGCATCCCGTGAGCTGTTGCATGGGGACCTCCGCACACTCATCCTCCAGAATGAGACCTACCACACCCGCATGCTTGCAGCCATGGAGGAACAGACTAGGGCCTTACGTGGGCTGCCTCCCAAAGTGCAACCACCTCCGGATGCAGCTGCACAGGGTGATTATAGCGACAGCAGTGATACTCCCACAATAGGGTAGCCGTGTGGGCCATGAGCCCATGGAGGTGTTTTTTTTTTTTGCAAGATCCACACAGGTGGGTTTTGGTGTGCACCCTGTCCTCAGACCTCCTGGGTGGCCTCCCCAACCCTCCCCGGCCCATTAATGGCCATTTTTGATTTTTTTTTTTTTTATCTTTATTTTTTTTGGGACAATGTGTTGCCTTCTGTGGCTCCTGTGGGCATATGCTGCATTGTGGCTGGGCACATGCAGGCTTGTCATGTATTTGGTTCAGATGGTTGGGTTTTTGTCACACACACCCCTCCTGCTTCCCGTTTCCATGGGCTTGCAAAGGGAGTGCCCAAGTGACATTGACGTACATGGTGACATTGGACTCCCACTACATGTGTGGGTAGTATAGTCAATACTGTGTATACATTCCTAGTGCATATTGCTGTTGTGTTGTACACTGCATGTTGCATTGATGTGTAACTCATCATCCGTGTCTACCTCCTAATTTGCAGGTCCTTTCCTCATGTCTACACAAGGCCCTCTACTTTGGAGATGGGGTCCATGTTGGCAGCAGTGCACCTACAACTCTACATGGCGGCAACACTGTACAGTTGGAAGTGGTGGGAGTGCAGGCATTTCCAGGTGGTGAGAGTACTAATTCCTTACATTCGTAATGTCATGTTAATGGTAGTTTTGAGGGTCAGTAGCTGATAAGTGTTATTGCTAAATACCTGCTCAAGTGTGTTGTTGGTCCTGCATTACTGTGAGCATTTCAGGTGTCGCGAGTTTGAATTAGGGACACTGTACATTGTGAGACTTGTGTCATGTTGTGGGGATTACTTTGTTTACCTGCACATAGCATGACATGGCACGGTGTGTCGTGTGGCGGTGCTGGGGATGGGTTGGGTGACATGGCACTGTCCTCATGTTGCATTTTGCAAGTGGGTATTCATTTTAGCTGCATGAATGTGTTTTTTCACGAAACTGCATTGGTGGTGTCTGTTTAGGTAGGGATGCACACATTGTAACACTTCCAGGTGAACAATCTCAGGCTGATATGGTTTTGATGGTTGATTCTCCAGACATTCAGGATCAGTGTCAGGTTGAGTCATCATTGATTGTCAGATGGTATGTGCCAGGGCAGTGTGCACTCCACAGGGGTGTGATTTCTATGTGAAGTAATTAGCCACTAGCTGTGTACGGGCTGCCTCCCCCCGTGCCCTTTCCCCTCCCATGCGCAGCGGCCGTGCATGTGGTTGGGGATGTGGGGCCACCACCATGTCCACGGCCAGGCCCCGGCGTGTTGCAACGTTGTGCAGGACACATGCTGCCACTATGATCCTGCACACTACTGGGGGAGCGTATAACAGCTGCCCGCCAGAACGGTCAAGGGAGCGAAAGCGTGACTTAAGCACTCCGAATGTGCGCTCCACTATGCCCCGGGTTGCAATGTGGGCTGTGTTATATCTTACCTCGGGTGGCGTGGTGGGGTTCCGAATTGGCATCATCATGTGGGGGCTGAGAGTGATTGGTATCATTGGTATCATTGGTGGGGTTGTGACCTTGCTCAGTATCTGACATGCATGCATGTGCAGTGGCATTCATACTCACCAAGCAACCAAGCAGCCATGTATCGCCATGCCGCCCAGCTTCTAGGTCCCGGCTTAGGGTGGACATTCGGTAAATGAAGCTGTCGTGGGTGGACCTGGGATTGTTGGCATATACTGAGGTGATGATTCCCTTGGCATTACATACTACCTGCACGTTGATGGAATGCCAGTGCTTGCAGTTCCTATAGATGTGCTCAGATGCCCTGGGGGGACGTAGAGCCACATGGGTGCAGTCGATGGCACCTAGCACTTTGGGGAATCGTGCCACACCGTAAAAATCCAGGGCGGCAGCATGCCTTTCTGCAGGTGTTCTGGGCAGGTATATGTGCCTGCGGACTGATGGGCGTGCAGTGATGATGTTCAAGACCTGGTGTAGGCAGCGTGACTGCATGGCCTGTGACACCCCACCCACTATGGCACTTGTCCGCTGAAATGATCCAGTGGCTAAGAAGTGCAGTACATTGAGGACCTTCTCCAGGGGGCTGAGTGCTTGGGAGCACAGGGTGGGTGATGTGAGGTCATCCTCCCACTCACTCACCAGGTCCAGTATTATGTGTGGTGGAAACCTGTACCTCCCATACACCTGGTCATCAGGCATCCCGAAAAGGCTGGTTCTGGGGATGAATATTCTGGCCCTGACTATCCTCCTCCTCCTCCTTTGGTAGCACACAGCCACTGCTGCTAGGAACGGTATATTCATCCTGGTGTCTGAGCTTGTTATTTTTGCGTGCAAATTTATGCGTCGCGGGTCGACGTATGCCTGCTTCCTACTGGCGTACGTGTTTCTTTGCGCGTGTTGTAGGCGAGCGAGTGAAACTTCCCGCGCACCCCTGAAATCCAGTACCCAGCCAATTAGCGTGTGGAAATTCCCGCGCACCCCGGTATACACATGCGCTGATGTACTCGCGTGTGAAACTTCCCGCGCACCCCTGAAATCCAGTACCCAGGCCAATAGCGTGTGGAAATTCCCGCGCACCCCGGTATACATGTACGCTGATGTACTCGCGTGTGAAACTTCCCGCACACCCCTGAAATCCAGTACCCAGGCCAATAGCGTGTGGAAATTCCCACGCACCCCGGTATACACGTGCGCTGATGTACTCGCATGTGTAAGTGCCCGCGCACCCCTGAAATACACGTACATAGGCCAATCGCGTGTACGTGCACTTTTGTCCAATTACACGCGATGACACTCTGACGTGCAGTCTTTCCACGTGTGCTCCATCATCACGTGCTATGAGGGAAACACCCGTGCGGGTCAAGTGACAGACACGCTTACGCACTGAGGGCCTTTGGTCCAATAGAATCGTCCATGCGTGCAGGGCCTTTCCTCGAATTTCACGCTGACGTGCAGGATTTTCACGTGCCAAATCACTCCGTATCAAGCTGGCCACGCAAAAACACATGGAAGACCACGCTCCTGCCTAGAAGGCCGAATTACTGTCCCCCAGTGCCCCGAGCAGCCTCCCACGTGCCATCTGCTGCTGCTGCCTGCCTGCCTGCCTGCCTGCCTGCCTGCCTGCTGCCACCGTGCCCTGCCATTTGGTGCCTGCACATCAGCCATCTGCAGGGGTCCAGTTGCTGTGTCCACCCCTGCTGGAACAGAAGACTCCCGACTGGGATTACATCGCTCCACAGCCCAGCCCCAGGACCCAGTTGCCCACCCACTCCTGCCTCTGGGGTTGCCATGTCGGGCACTTCCACATCTGGCACCAGTGGCAACCCCAGGCCAGAGGGACAGAGGGGCACCAGCTTCACTGCCCCGAAGTTGGTGTCCTGGTGGAGCATGTCCTGGGGCAGTATGATGCCCTCTTTGGATCGTCCCACGCCAGCAAGGAAGGACGGGAGCGGATCTGGGCCGACTGTGTGGTTGCCATCAATGCGGAGGGGGTGGCAACCCGCGATGTCCAGAAGATCAAGAAGCGCTGGGAGGACTTGAGGTCCAGGATCCTCGTGAAGGCCCGGCGCCTCGTGGAGGGGGGCCGGGGCCGCATGAGTTCCATCCAGATGAGGGTCCTGGAACGCGTACGCCCAGCGCTCCACGCCCAGATCCTTGAGAGGGAGACCCGTCTGGAGTTGAGCGGTAAGTGTCCAAGCATTGCTGTGTGAGACAGGGCATGTTGCGGTGTGCTGGTTGTCTGATACTTGCCTGTATGTGTGACATAGGCCATGTATGCATGTATGTGTGCAGGGACATCATGGTAATGCATGTGCGACCAGTGATGTGTGAACCACATGGTTGTTGCATGTGTTTAAATGCGAAATAGGGAGCCCTATGCAGATTTTACTCATGAGAGCATGCCAGTCTCTGTTCCTGGACATGGGTGGGGGTGAGGGATGGGTGCTGATGCCAGGTACATATATGGTAGCCATGTCTGTGTGCCTGACCTGCGTGTCTGTGACTTGTGAATGCCATGGATGCATGACACATGTGTGTGACAATGCACAGATTCACTGATGCAGCCTAGTTACCCTTGTATCCGCTGTGTTTGGGGTGTATGAGGCCAGATGGATGTGACTGAGGTGAAGTGTGTGCATGTGATAGGCATGACCCATGATGCATGTGAGTTCCATATCATTGTATGTTTCAAGAGTCCATTGGACATGTATGGAAATGTCCATGGCATGCACCATGCCTGTTACTGTGTGTGTTTTGCCTGGACTGACCCATGTGTTGTGGAGGGACATGATGGAAGTGTACTTTGACAGTGGTACTCATCTGCTATTGCTTCCTGTCTAGGGGACCGTTGAACAGTACCCTGATGCTTGTGTTCTATGTCTCCCTCTACGCAGCTGCTAGTGAAGAAGAGGGCGGAGACAGCGCTGTGGAGCAGGGCGGCGGGAATGCCCCCACGGCTGCAGCGGAAGGGGTGGGTGAGCCCCCACAGGGGCCTGCTACGGCGGAAGACGGTGAGGAGCCATCCAGGTTGGTGGTTTCCACAGAGGAGGAGGAGGCCGCCACTGAGGCACACATGGGGCCTGGTGGGGGCATCCCTGCTGGTGCAAGTGGTGCAGTCCAGGGGCAGGGGCAGGAGCAGCACAGGGCACCGTGGAGGGGCCTGTGCATGTCGCTGTCCATGACCCTGTGAGTGCACCACCATGCACCAGCAGGGATGCCCCGTCCCAGGCCCGTCCGCAGGTAGAGGGGATGTCCATGTCACCTGACTCACCTCCACCTGCGGACGAGGGGACCCGTGTCCGTATGGAGAAGGTCCTGATTGGAGTCGCGATGCGCGCAGGTGCAATTCGTGATGACGTGCGTTCTTCCTGGGCGGAGCACGCACATCATCACGAAGAGCACCGTGCCGACGTGGCCCAATTGGGATCTTCCATGTTCGGGGGTTTCCTGCATGTGTCAGCCAATCTGGCGGCCCTCTCCTCCTCTGTGGAGGCTATACGCCGGTCGTTCTCCTTGCCGTCTTCCGGCCCAGATGCCACCAGGGCCCCCTGTGGACCTGCCCTGACCAATGCAGCCAGCTCGGTGGGGATCCCATCCCTGCCACAGTCGGGAGTCGGAGGTCCAGCAGGGGTGGACACCACAGCAACTGTACCCCAGCAGATGGAGGATGTGCCGGCATCATCAGGCAGGGCACGTGCACGACGGCGTCGGTGGATTCCATCAGCCTGGATGCCGTTG
This sequence comes from Ambystoma mexicanum, assembly GCF_040938575.1. Taxonomy (NCBI): domain Eukaryota; kingdom Metazoa; phylum Chordata; class Amphibia; order Caudata; family Ambystomatidae; genus Ambystoma; species Ambystoma mexicanum. The sequence goes on from NC_090923.1 coordinate 754,058,199, forward strand.
TGCTGGCAGAGGCAGTTGCGTCGGAGGCAGCAGCAGAGTCAACGTGGGAGGCATCATGGCTCGGGGCCATCAACATCGGAGGGGCAGGCATCGGCCGGAGGGCAGGAGGACCCAGGACAGGAAGTGTCTTCCGTGTGGCTGCGGTTGGGCCAGCAGATAGGTGCGGAGCGGCGGCGGGCAGAAGAGGCGCGGCTCACGATGGTCAGGGCAGAGAACTCCATGCGGAGGCCCCTAAGGCGGGCCAAGTGCCTCGAGGCAATCTGCAGGGGGTTGGAGGAGCAGATGGCGTCGTCCCTGCGGACCCTCGCGGCCATGGAACAGGACCGCCTCCGGGACATAGACGAGGAGTTTGATGATGCCCTGGCCCGGAACACCACGGAGTGAGCCGCTGGACTTGCCCGCCGCCTTTGTATATAGTTCTTTAGTTTTAGGTTTCCTTTGTTTCTTCTTATGATTTGGAGTCGACGGACACTGCTCCACTTTTTGTATATAGTTGGATTTTAGTTAGGGTTTTTTGTAGGTTTCCTTTGTTCAGTTGTGCTCATGGACTCTTGGATGTTTTGTACATAGTTCTTCATTGGATTGTTTTATTTTTTTATTTTTAATTGATTCTCCATGGAGCAATGGTCTTTGCATTTATTTTTCTCTCTCGGATTGATTTTATTTTTAATGTGACTTTGAACAACATTTTTTTGGATTTGGATTTGTAGTTTTGATTTTTTTGGACGGACATGCAGCTTATTTTTTTTTCATTGCCATTGTAGTTTGTTTCATTTCATTTGCATTCAATTTTTTTTAATACAATGTGTGGTATCATCTCATTGGTTTCATGCATGTCATGTTGGGTGTTTTCCCATTCAATTGTAAACATTGTGTGTGACGGACATGGGTTCATTTGCTTTATGAACATTGGGGGTGTAACATGTAATTTCCATTTCCATATGGGTGAATGGGTTACTTGGTAGGGCCTTTTGGCTGTGGAGGCTGACCATAACGCACATGATTGGGGATTGTGAGGACCTGGGTGCAGGGGGACATGAGTGGGGGCCTGGCGGAGGGTGCCCCTGGATGCTGGGGGGTGGGGGTGGTGGGAGACATGAGTGGGGGCCTGGTGGGGGATGCCCATGGTGGCTGGGGGGGTGGGGGTGGTGGGAGACATGAGTTGGACATGAGTGGGGGTCTGGTGGTGCTGCCCCTGCACTGCTGGGGGGTGGGGGTGGTGGGAGACATGAGTGGGGGATGCCCATGGTGGCTGGGGGGGTGGGGGTGGTGGGAGACATGAGTGGGGGCCTGGTGGTGCTGCCCCTGCACTGCTGGGGGGTGGGGGTGATAGGGGCCATAAGTGGGGGCCTGGTGGAGGCTGCCCCTGCACTGCTGGGTGGGGTGGGGGTGGTGGGAGACATGAGTGTTGGCCTGGTGGAGGCTGCCCATGGTGGCTGGGGGGTGGGGGTGGTGGGAGACATGGGTGGGGGCCTGGTGGAGGCTGCCCCTGCACTGCTGGGGGGTGAGGGTGGTGGGAGACATGTGTGGGGGCCTGGTGGAGGCTGCACATGGTGGCTGGGGGGTGGGGGTGGTGGGAGACATGGGTGGTGGCCTGGTGGTGCTGCCCCTGCACTGCTGGGAGGTGGGGGTGATAGGGGCCATGAGTGGGGGCCTGGTGGAGGGTGCCCCTGGATGCTGGGGGGTGGGGGTGCAGGGGGACATGAGTGGGGGCCTGGTGGGGGATGCCCATGGTGGCTGGGGGGTGGGGGTGATGGGAGACATGAGTGGGGGCCTGGTGGAGGGTGCCCCTGGATGCTGGGGGGTGGGGGTGGTGGGAGACATGAGTTGGACATGAGTGGGGGCCTGGTGGTGCTGCCCCTGCACTGCTGGGGGGTGGGGGTGGTGGGAGACATGAGTGGGGGCCTGGTGGGGGATGGCCATGGTGACTGGGGGGTGGGGGTGATAGGGGCCATAAGTGGGGGCCTGGTGGAGGCTGCCCCTGCACTGCTGGGGGTGGAGGTGGTGGGAGACATGAGTGGGGGCCTGGTGGGGGATGCCCATGGTGGCTGGGGGGTGGTGATGGTGGGAGACATGAGTGGGGGCCTGGTGGGGGATGCCCATGGTGGCTGGGGGGTGGGGGTGGTGGTAGACATGAGTTGGACATGAGTGGGGGCCTGGTGGTGCTGCCCCTGCACTGCTGGGGGGTGGGGGTGGTGGGGGACATGAGTGGGGGCCTGGTGGGGGCTGCCCATGGTGGCTGGGGGGGTGGGGGTGGTGGGTGACATGGGTGGTGGCCTGGTGGAGGGTGCCCATGGTGGCTGGGGGTTGGGGGTGGGTGCGAGACATGAGTGGGGGCCTGGTGGGGGATGCCCATTGTGGCTGGGGGGTGGGGGTGGTGGTAGACATGGGTGGGGGCCTGGTGGTGCTGCCCCTGCACTGCTGGGGGGTGGGGGTGGTGGGAGACATGAGTGTGGGCCTGGTGGGGGATGCCCATGGTGGCTGGGGGGTGGGGGTGATAGGGGCCATAAGTGGGGGCCTGGTGGAGGCTGCCCCTGCACTGCTGGGGGGTGGGGGTGGTGGGAGACATGAGTGGGGGCCTGGTGGGGGATGCCCATGGTGGCTGGGGGGTGGGGGTGGTGGGAGACATGAGTGGGGACCTGGTGGGGGATGGCCATGGTGGCTGGGGAGGTGGGGGTGGTGGGAGACATGAGTTGGACATGAGTGGGGGCCTGGTGGTGCTGCCCCTGCACTGCTGGGGGGTGGGTGTGCTGTTAAGACATGAGTGGGGGCCTGGTGGGGGCTGCCCATGGTGGCTGGGGGGGTGGGGGTGGTGTGCGACATGGGTGGTGGCCTGGTGGAGGGTGCCCCACACTGCTGGGGGGGTGGGGGTGGTGGGAGACATGAGTGGGGGCCTGGTGGTGGCTGCCCATGGTGGCTTGGGGTGGGGGTGGGTGGGAGACATGAGTGGGGGCCTGGTGGGGGATGCCCATGGTGGCTGGGGGGTGGGGGTGGTGGTAGACATGGGTGGGGCCTGGTGGAGGCTGCCCCTGCACTGCTGGGGGGTGGGGGTGGTGGGAGACATGAGTGGGGGCCTGGTGGAGGCTGCCCATGGTGGCTGGGGGGTGGGGGTGGTGGGAGACATGGGTGGTGGCCTGGTGGTGCTGCCCCTGCAATTCTGGGGGGTGGGGGTGATAGGGGCCATGAGTGGGGGCCTGGTGGAGGGTGCCCCTGGATGCTGGGGGGTGGGGGTGCAGGGGGACATGAGTGGGGGCCTGGTGGGGGCTGCCCATGGTGGCTGGGGGGTGGGGGTGGTGGGAGACATGAGTGGGGGCCTGGTAGAGGGTGCCCCTGGATGCTGGGGGGTGGGGGTGGTGGGAGACATGAGTTGGACATGAGTGGGGGCCTGGTGGTGCTGCCCCTGCACTGCTGGGTGGTGCGGGTGATAGGGGCCATGAGTGGGGGCCTGGTGGAGGGTGCCCCTGGATGCTGGGGGGTGGGGGTGCAGGGGGACATGAGTGGGGGCCTGGTGGAGGGTGCCCCTGGATGCTGGGGGGTGGGGGTACAGGGGGACATGAGTGGGGGCCTGGTGGAGGGTGCCCATGGTGGCTGGGGGTGGTGGGAGACATGGGTGGGGGCCTGGTGGAGGCTGCCCTTGCACTGCTGGGGGTGGGGGTGGTGGGAGAAATGAGTGGGGGCCTGGTGGTGCTGCCCCTGCACTGCTGGGGGGTGGGGGTGATAGGGGCCATACGTGGGGGCCTGGTGGAGGCTGCCCCTGCACTGCTGGGGGATGGGGGTGGTGGGGGACATGAGTGGGGGCCTGGTGGGGGATGCCCATGGTGGCTGGGGGGTGGGGGTGGTGGGAGACATGAGTGGGGGCCTGGTGGGGGATGCCCATGGTGGATGGGGGGGTGGGGGGGTGGGAGACATGAGTTGGACATGAGTGGGGGCCTGGTGGTGCTGCCCCTGCACTGCTGGGGGTGGGGGTGGTGGGAGACATGAGTGGGGGCCTGGTGGGGGCTGCCCATGGTGGCTGGAGGGTGGGGGTGGTGGGAGACATGAGTGGGGGCCTGGTGGAGGGTGCCCCTGGATGCTGGGGGGGTGGGGGTGGTGGGAGACATGAGTTGGACATGAGTGGGGGCCTGGTGGTGCTGCCCCTGCACTGCTGGGGGGTGGGGGTGGTGGGAGACATGAGTGGGGGCCTGGTGGGGGCTGCCCATGGTGGCTGGGGGGTGGGGGTGGTGGGAGACATGGGTGGGGGCCTGGTGGAGGCTGCTCCTGGATGCTTGGGGGTGGGGGTGCTGGGTGACATGAGCAGGTGTGCAGGGTAGTCCCCTGTGGTGTCGGCTGCCTGCAGGGGCCGTGGAGGGTGTACAGGGAATACCTGGGAGCACACAGCCAAATCGCGTGTAGAATTTCCCGTGTACCCCTGAAATACACGTACCCAGCCAAATCACGTGTGTAAATTCCCGCGCACGTACCCGGCCAAATCGCGTGTGGAACTTCCCGCGCACCCCTGAAATCCATGTACCCTGCCAAATCGCGTGTGGGACTTCCCGCACACCCCTGAGATCCACGTACCCAGCCAAGTCGCGTGTGTAAATTCCCGCGCACGTACCCGGCCAAATCGCGTGTGGATTTTCCCGCGCACCCCTGAGATCCACGTACCCAGCCAAATCGCGTGTGGGACTTCCCGTGCACCCCTGAGATCCACGTACCCAGCCAAATCGCGTGTGAAAGTTCCCGCGCACCCCGGAATACACGCACACGTTATTTTCAGTCAGCGGGTGTCCATGTTTGTGGGTACCCCTTTGCACGTCATTTGTCCTGGAGGGCCACAGTATAGGACATTCATCATGGCTGTATATAGGTGCTATTTGTTGGCGCACCTTTTGGCGCACATTTATTACAGGCGCTGAGATGCTGCCGCCTGCTTTCTTGTGGCGGTCGTGTTTGTGCCTGTGCGCTGGTTTGACCGTGCGCTTTTTTGCCCTATTCGATTCCATGAATACGTGTTGTAGGCGAGCGTGTGGGCGTTCCGCGCATTTGCACCCTGTACTTCCCCCGTGACGCCCACATTTTGGCAAGTTGTTCCCCATTCCGAGTGTTACGCCCCGTGTTCCGCCTACTTTTGTTGTGTGCGCCGCGCTATGTGCGATTTTCGCTGTGGCCTGTGCGATTTTCGCTGTGACCTGGCGCACGCCGTTAGATGGCCTGTGCGCCAACGTGTGCCGTGCACTTTTTTAGCGCACATCCGATGGTTTTCTCGCGCACGGCCTTCCATGAATCGATGTGCGCTGCTTTTCATGCGATTTTCGCACTTGCACTGCGATTTTCGCTATTCCACTGCGAATCGCACGTTTTTGGCCACTTGCGCCGCGCTAATTATTCCATGAATCGGCCTGAAAGTCTGTCCATTTAGTATGGGCTGCACAATTTATGACCGCTATGGTTACTGGGAGTTGTAGTGCCTTAATGAGCCTATCCAATAAGGACGCATGTTACACTGGAGAGCCGCCTGCACGGAGATAGCCCCTCCTTTTCCAATGTGACAATCCTGCATGTACGGTTGATGTCATGTAGGTGGAGTCACTGTACACCGTCACTTCCTGCCCTTTGTTTTTTTTAAGCGTAACAATAAGTGCACTCGGTACTACCTCAAATTCACCATTTAACCAGTGTCTTATACATGTGGAGCTTGAATGCCTCTCCCCACTAGTCTGGTCAATTTTTGAAGAACCATCAACAACGAGAATTTCCCCTCCCGCCAAACCATTTTACTTTACCCGAAGGTATATCATCATAGAATTCAACTTAGTGTGCACAGTCATGCACATGATCACCTTCTTCTACAGGTTCAGCTACAAATGTGGCTGGATTCATTATTTTACACCCGACTATTTTAATTGCTGGATTAGAAATCAGTACTTAATAAGCTGAACCACTTTGTGAGATAATCGTACCCTTGGGTTTCTCTATAATTTAATAGGGCATGCTCCATATAAAGGGTTATGGAACAGCCCATGACAATATTTGTGGCTTTCTTAATAGCAAAAGCGGCAGCAGCCAAATATTTTAGCATGGAAAATGTCCTATCATTACTGGGTCTAAAATCCCACTGTAGTACCCCAAGGCTTATATCCCAAAGTTGACCATTGTGTGAGCACTGCTGTCATTACTGAGCCATTTGTGTGTGAAAACAAATAAAATTCCTTGCTATAGTTGGGAATCCCTAAAACCGGAGCTGTACAAATTGCTCTTTTCAACTACTCAAATCCTTCCTCCATTTCTTCAGTCCATTCTATCTTCTCCATACCAACTTGTGCTTTCTTTAACGCTTGAAAAAGTGGCTTTGCATATGTGCTGTAATCAAAAACCCAGGCTCTGCAATAATTGCACAAGCCCAGAAACTTGTATTTGCCTCACTGTTTGGCTTTGGCGTTTTCATAAAAGACTCAGCTCTTCCAGGTCTCACTTTCTTTCCTTCATATTAAATTAAATGTATGACACCTCTTCCTGGCAATAATGTAATTTCTCCTTGCCCACCTTGTATCCAGTATTTGCTAGTATAGTCATTAACTGAACAGAGTCTTGTCTGCATTCATCTTCTGTTTTACTGCAAATCAATATGTGTTACGCTCACCTGGTCTCTGCAGAGGTGTTGGGGCACGATTGCAGCCCTCCCTAAACTTGAATCACCCCCTTCAGGCCTCTCCCTCAGTAGAAAAGCTGTTAGCGGTGGCACGTGGTAATACTGCTCCTGCACGGAGATAACAGTGTGTGAGTGCGCCAATCTGTGATTGTTGTACCTCTCGAACCCTTCACCCCAAAGTATGGTTTCTGTGAGCATACGCCGTCCCATAAAGCTCACCTGTGAGTTATGCAAGATAAGCTCTCCATCCTGCTACTTCTGACAGGGGGCGTTGATTGGGATCTAGTTCCTTCACTGATCCCTGATAATGATTAGTCCAGTCCAGCTGCGACTATGCTTCTCCTTATGATTGGTAAGTCTTTCTTGAGCTCTTGTGATGCTGTTCATTCTGTTTAATGTTTTTATATGTCGCCCTTATTTATGCCCGCAATAATGTCTCTCTTCTGTTTTCTTCCCTTAGATGGAAATGTGGCTTCAATGCAGCTGTGAGAGACGAGACGCGGCTGGATGGAAGATGGATGCTACCGCAATGTTCGACAGCAGGTAAGTGATGGTTTAGGGAAAAGCGCGAAGTATGGCAAAGCGCAACCTTAAACTAACTGTTCTTTTGGTGTCTAACCGTGTCTTCTGTTTTTTCCTTGCAGGCGCTGCTGTCGACGATGGAGCGTGTCGTGCTGCGGTGCCAAGATGAAGATTTTGGCTTTCCGTAAAGTGTAAAGATGAATACTTGGTTCACCGAAGAGATGTACAGGTAAGAACAGCTTCCCCCAGTTGGTAAGTATGCTGGCAGGAAGCAGGATGTCCAGGAAGCAGGATCTTCAAAGGTAAGCTGACCGCAGGCAACGGTGAGCATTACGCTGCTTGCAAGTGAAGAATAACGCGAAGCGTCTGTCTTGAGGATCGGGGCAGCTAATATAGCTGAGATCGTGGGCATGCCCATTAGGGCCGGTTTACCAGCCACACCCTGCCACTCCTAGAGAGTGAGCACGTGCAAAGGCAATCCATTAGCAGCCACACCCAAGAATACACTTGGGACTGCTTAATGGATGGAATGTTCAAGGTTAATGCATCCTGCTTAATAGATGGAATGTTCAAGGTTAATGCATCTGAAGTGCTATGTCCATAATTAAAACGTTTTGGTGTTAAATGGATGTTCTTGTTTACTTTTGTTCATGAGCCTAGTGCCAAAGGCACCAGGACTGTGTCCACCCAGGTCTCCTGTGCATGCGACCCCTGCATGCCTGTGCCCCTGACTTCATGACCATGACAATATGTCATCTCCATTATGATTTGCCACACTTTTGAGATCAATGTTATCAAGATCGATCTGTAGGATCCTGTTAAAAATCGACAGGGACTCACAATACCCCTGAGATAAACGAGTATGTTTTAGTCTCTTTTGTCTAAACGTAAAGGAAGTCAGGTCTTGCAAGTCCTTGTGCAATGGTATTGACAAAAAAAACATATTTTTCAAATCGATCACTGTGAAATATTTAACTTCAACTGTAATACTACACAATATTGTTGCAGGATTAGGAACTAAAGGAAACTCTGCTTCTACAAACTGATTAAGAGGGCGTAAATCCTGGATAAATCTCTGCAACTCTCTTTTGTTTTTTAATCGGATACACTGCAGTATTGCCAAATGATTCCGATGGCACAGGAATGCCCTGATTCATCAGTGCTGAAAAAGGCTGCAATATGCCCTCATCAGCTTCTCGGGACATAGGGTATTGTTTTTCTCGGGCTAAATTGCTTCTGGCTTAAACTTGATTTTAACCTCTCCTTTTCCCTCCAATAGGCCTACGTCATAGGGGACGTGGTCCACAGGACACTTGCCACCTTTTCTAAATCTTCCTGGAAGAATGCTGGTCATTGCTGCATCATTGCTATTCACTGTGGGATTTCCCTTTTCTCAATATTTATCCAGTAAGTAATGCCCATGGAAAACACCTCTTCGTCATGGATATATACTTCTCTAAACATATCTTCATCTGTCATGTCAGTCAATATGTATCCCTCTTTAAGAGCTATCACCGTTCTCCATGATCTACCCTCATCATCTACCCCTTCAAGCATAGCTATCTCTCCTCGTACTATAACTGCTTCCAGTTCTATGGGAATAGTCTGTCCGCCTTCCTCATCCCTAGGGATGTGTGGTCTTAACAGGAACTCATCAGGTATCCTCACACTCTTTCCTACAAGCCCAGGTAGCCATGTCAATAAAATGCTCACTCCACACAGGAAGAATTCCGGATCTAACGGGACTCCTCGTAGAGCCACTTGCCCTGGGAATGCCAGTATGAACTCTCCTATGTTTAAATAGTGTATTCCTGGAGTGGAGCACACTCTTCCCTGATCAGTAAATGAGATTGTTATGTTAACTTTTATCATCAAATCTCTTTCCAAAATGTTGACTGGTGTCTGTCATAAATATAACAGGGGAACGGACATGTCAAATTCCTCTATACAAACAGGTAACTTATCAGTAAAAGAAACTAAATTCGTATCTCGAGAGAACCCTTGAGCATTCATGGCAATACCCGGCATTGGATATTTTCCCTCCCATATACAAGAGTGGGTTTCCCCAGTGTCTACAAGAAAAGAAAAGGATTTGCCTCCTATTGTCACATTGACCATTAGTTGCTCTTGGGGTTCTGGTGTCACAGATAGTACTGAACACATCACGTCACTCTGTGAGCTGTCCTATTGAGGGTTTAAACTCATTCCCGTACTGTGAAAGGATTTCCTCCCACCACAGTGTCACCCCCATCCTAGGTGTCAGTATGTGCCATGTTTTCGCATTTTGCTGCGTTTGCATAGGTGCATGTTGTTATTGCTCTTGCAGTGTTTGCTTTTGTATTTGCCCATGCTGTTGTACCTGCTGTACTTGCAGATAAGTTGTGTTACCCTGGGCAAAGCCCTCTCTGGGTTTTGTGCTGTAGGGTGGTGGTTAAGTTATCCTTTTTGAAATCTGTCAGCTACTGAAGTCAAACAAGGGAGCTTTCATTTTAAGTTATCCTTATCCATTTTTGGCCATGGAATATATTGCAGTCTTGCCCCTCCCCCTTTTCTAACAAGGGGAACTGTAAGAACCCCGTCCCATAGTCGGATCCCACTAGTCATCTATCTATGGCAGGGGCAATCGTCCCTATTCATCTTCTTGCTGGCAACGACCTTAACCTACTTACAGAAGGTGGAGACTCTACTTTCTCACTACACAATTGTCTTTGGGGCAACTCAGGATAAAATATGGGATCTGGTGTGTTTTCCTTAGAGTGTTCCAGACCTGACCATCTTACTCCTTCATTCATCTGTTCGCCACCAGAGGGTCGGTGTACGCACCCCCTCCCTCTACCCCACAGCCCGATTCTCTTTCCTCGTCTGACATTGCTAAATCCCAACTAGTATGACTGTCCTCCTCTTCTCGATCTAAATCTAGTCTATTTAAGGACAATGCTTTATGTTCGTTAGTGAGTATATTTTCCTCCTCAACCTGTGATTTTGGTATTGGGGATTGCTCAATGCTTCCTTGTGTCCCATACTCACTATCATGTCTCAGTTGTTGGTATACTTTATTTATCCTTCCCCAAAGATTCCCGCATCACATCTTTCTTCTTCACATGCTAACCTAGGTAGTTCTGGCATTATACCCTTTATCGGGGGAATGTCTCTTATTCTATCCCACCGCATTTCCTCGCTTGGTCTCATTCATTCCTTAAGAATGAGACTGGCATCCAGCCCTCGCTGTCTTATATTCAGTTTTATTTCTTCATCCACTTCCCTTCATTTTCTCACATCCCCTCTTACCCTCTCTTCGTCTTGGCTTCGTTCCTCCCTTCTCACTTCCTGTCTTAGTTCTTCTTCCCTTCTTCCTTGTAACCTTGCATCCTTCACCCTTTGAGCTTCTTCTTCCTCTCTCTTTCTTTCCTTCGTATCCCTTTTTTTAAATCTTTGTCTATTGTCATACTTCCTTTGTTCCTCAGCCCGTTTTTCATCTTTCTCTTGTTCCTCCATATATATCTGTTCCTGTCAATCTCTTCTTTTCCTTCCTTGCTCATCCTCCCTTAATCTTTTTTCTCATTCTCTTTCCTTCTTTTCTTGTACGCCCTTTTCTCTCTCTGCCTAACCTCCTTGATGCTTTTCCCATCTAACTTGAGTAGTATCTGTCCTCCCATGCATCAATTACCTCATCAGCCATATCCTTTTCCCCTTTCCATCGCTTAATTTCTCGGTCTATATCTGTCGATATATATTCAATCTCCCACCTATATCTTCCTTGTCTCATGTAGACGTACAGGCCTCTTCCTTTCTTTTGCTCTCTTATGGACTGTTGTCACTACTGTAAGCAGGGGGTTCATATGTTGGATTACTATACCCCGCTGTTGCTGTCAGTTCCTTTAAAGGATAAACTCCTATCTCTTCTGTAATTACACTTTTAGTTCCTGACAAAGTAAGAGGAGCTGAGGGTTTAATGCCCTCCCCCTTATGCTGATTAAGCATCCACTCCTCCGGGGGTGGGTCCTCCTTCTCCTGTTGGTATACTTTACAAAGTTCTAAAATTGCCAATATTTTCTCTAATTTCATTCCTGTCTATGCAGCGTGCACATATGTGGTCATGTGTTGCAATACCGCTTTTGACAATGATCCCCCTTGTGGCCATGGCATGAACATTTTATCAGCTATGCCGTTTACCGATTCTGAACTGTACTGTTTGAGCTTGGGTGCATGTTTTGGGGGTGTTTTACAAAGATCCATGAAGGAAGTGTCCTCCATAATGACAAGTCACAATTGACTGTCAATACTTACCAGGTTGTTAATACAATCTCTATATCATATAGCTCAAACAGTACAGTGGAATGGACCTTTCTTGTAAAGGCAAAATGTTACTGGGGATTGGACAAAAGCAAGTCTGCTGTAGGGGGTCCAACCCCTGTCGCTTTAACAATTGACGCTGACCTTCTTGTATCATACCTAGAGTGCTTTGTTTCACAGAAAATGAAGGGGACAGGGAGGAAAAACAGCATCACAGAAAAACGAGATGGTGGAACCCTTTCTCATGTCCACTTTTCCCTATCTGGCCACTCTAACTTGGCCCCCTGCCCATGACTGAAACTTTAAAAGCCCTTTGGTGTACAGCACCCTGGTGCTTGGCTGGACTTTGTTAAGTGAATTACCCTTTGAAGCAGGCTCCCAGTAGATCACCTGGTAAGAACTACTGTGGCCTGATGGAGTTGTTACTCTTCCTCCCGGGGAATAAAAGGAAGCCAACATCCTGCCTATTGTGAGAGTGCCAGGCTGCCATGAATACACATTGCTCTCATGTAGCTGGTCTGCGGTCACAGAGTTTACACACATAGAATATCAGATTGGTGTGGCTTTAATAATTATGTACTCTTGTCAGTCATCATACCGTAACCAGCTATGGCTCATTTTTATAGATTAATCTTCCACCAGACGGATGAGCCAAAAATTACATCATTTTTTAAATCAGAGTTGTAGAAATTAAAATGTCACTTCTCGCTGCAGTTACTTTGCATCACTGCTACTGTCAGAAATGCATATGTGACCTTTGAACTTGCCCTGTGCCACTGAAGAGCAGGTGCTTCAGTTGTCAGGAGACTGGTGCAGCAATGGCACATGTATACTCTATAGAGCTTTATGAAAGTGTGGTCTGATTAGAAGACTCCCCTTCCAGAAACAGAATTACCTGCAACTTTTTATATTAATAAAAGTAAAAACTGTCAGGACCTGTCACAACATCACAGGGAGCTTGAGACTGGCTGAATCTATGGAGAACCGAAAACCGACAGAGGCATGAACAGAAAGGCTGAGGTCATGTCACTTTAGGAAAAACAGGACAAATCTCTCATGGCTATTCCAAAGCATATCCTACACAGGTCATAGCCCCTGTAATCATCAATAGCAGCAGTCTCAGAAAATGCCACCATTATCCAAGTAGGTGTCGACTGAGATAAGTGAGGGTCAACTTTGAAATAAAATTTATTATATTGTATTTAAGAGTTCTCCCCACCTTGTGTCTCCACTACAAGTCAAATGTGCAGTGGTATATAGTACTCACATTAGGTATATAACGTTTTTCTCTTGTTGGCTTCATGCACCTGGATGGGTCTTTACTGAACAACGATACCTATGGGTCACAGTTGCACACTACAAAAATTCTTAACATATAGATACAGCCTACCTCTCCTCCCCTGCCTCATATGTGTCTTAAATGTAACTGAAAAGGCACCTTTGAAGTTACATTTGAAGCAGCAACAGTGGCAGCTGATGATTTCTGTAATTGGAAGGGTGTAATTAATTCCCACAAATTTGCCAGAGAAACATAGCATAGCGAGGGAACCCATCCCAACGAAAGGAAGTTCGGCGTGGTACTCCCCCTTAACCCATTCCATGAGAATGTTTTTTTTTAATAATGAATTAAAATGGTACATTTTACAGCACACTTGAACCGAAACAAATGGATGAAAGCCCAAACAGTTTGAAATTGGTTTTGTAAGGTAAATCATGAAAACATTCAATAGATGCAATTCACCATCAGTGCACAGCAGCATTTCCCAACACATTTTCATGATGCCTTTGCCCTCAATGTTTGCCAATATAAAAACATGTTCCTGCTGGCTCTGCCCATACATTCCCATGCTGGCTGCACCAACATATGCCAGTGTTCCCATATAAGAACATACTTATGTTTGCTTTGCACACAATGGCAGTAATGCTGCTATTAGAAAATATGTCCACACTGGTTCTGCCACTACTTGGCAGTATCCCCAAGTAAGAACATACTCCTGTTGGCTTTGCCAATAAACAGTGAAATGAAAGTTTTTGATAATGAAGTGGGATAGCATAGCTTTCTCCTGGACTTTGTGTTGTTCCTCCATTCATGTTCAGCTGCATTGTGAGCTAGTTGGAGCCTCCTTAAATCGCCATTGAACTGGCACAGTTGGGTGCTTTTTCTAATAGTTGTAGATGTTTTACAGCAGAACCACTATGATGAATACATTTGTGAACCCGTTATCATAAAGCCTGATTGCTCTATCAGGATCAAGTAGGGAATTGTTGCTTAGTGTCATTCTGAGGTGTAGGTGCAATAGATTGTTATCCATATCAGTCATGATTCAGGTGCAGTAGGTACTTTTAGTGATTGAGGATATGTGGGCTTTATTTTTCAATTTCTGGGAAGTAGAAATGGTGTGCCGAGTGATCCATCCATACAAGGTTAAAGCAGGAGCCAGCATAACAACGTGTTGTGGGTCGAATATGCCGTCCAAGGTTTGACCAGGCATACGTGTCAGCTCCGTTTGGAATAAGCGAAGTTCAAGGCGTTATGGGTTTAATAGGAGAACATGTGTTTTGACATTACCTGGTTGCTCTAGACATATATTGAAATCCCTCAGAATGCAGACATAAGCCTGTCGTGCTTAGTCGTTAGCAATACATTTTTTCCCTTACTTCCCAGAAATTTGAGTTGAACACTGGTGGTGTGTAAATTAGCCGGCTAAATAGTTTCCTCTTTTTCCGTCTGACCAGCCTTTTAAAGGGAATACTAGAAATTTGGCCAGCTGAATTTACTAAATACAATTGTCCAACATGTGTCTGACTGTGTCTCCTGCCCCAAGCTTAAACATTTAAGGGCATGCTGTGCTACAGGCTCAGTCGAGATTAATATTTAACCGGGTCAGCCTAAAACATGCAGGTCTTCAGTAGGTTTTCACATGCCATGCCTTACACTACTACATCCGTTCACACCTCGCTGAGAGCAGCCCAGCATTGTTTCTTTCTCTTGCCTCCTTGCTTATAGTTTTCAGAGGCCCATTCAAATCTTTCAGACTGGGGTAACTTCTTAGGTGTATGGCACTTTCTGTCAGAGGCACAAATCAGCAACACTGACACATACAGATAAGGCATTCCAGATGTGAATTCTTAAGCTGCCCGCATATTCCAAAATCTTTATTCTTCCCTCGCCTGATGAACCGATCAGAAGATTACGGGAGATTGCAAATAAATTGCATAATTAGCCTAACGATGGTATCATCTTTTTCTTTTTTGGATCAACACTTTGCCTATTACACAGCCACATTAGTGGCTGTGTAGTTATGGTTAAGTTGCTGTTCCGATAGGAAGAGCACTTTTTGGGTGGCTTATAACTTCGCTCCCCCTGGACGAATCCACACCACACTTTGCAAAAAAAAGCATGTGGCCCACTCTGAATTCTTGCAAAGTTTGGTGAGGTTTGGTCCAGGGGGGGCAAATTTATAGGGGGACCCAAAACCTCTTTTTTTCCCATAGACTGAATGGGGAAAAAACTTAGCTCACGCCTACAGCCCAAACCGCTGGACGGATTTTCACCAAATTTGCGGCAGGAGCAGCGGCTTGGTCCCAAAAGTGTTTGTACATTTGGTGAAAATCCGTCCAGTATTTTTTTTTAAAACGACTACAAAGTAGGTCACAAAAAATTAGTGATATCTATGTCCGCTACGCGGACACACTTCCCTGTTTTCTCTGCAGACAGGACACTGATTGGGTGATCGGCTTGCATCATGCCTGTGGACATGCGACATGTTCGCTGATTGGCCGGGATGAAGCGTGAGGTGCATCGGATTGTTTCGATGCGCCCGCCATCTTGGATCCATTTTTGGTGTCCGTGGACATTGCGGTAAAAACAAATTAAAAAACACAACATTGCACTTATTAAACTTATCAAATAATCTTTGAGGAGGTGAGGGGTGATGAGGATGGGATGGGATATGGCTGCAAGAAGTAAAAAACTGTTGTTTTTTTTGTCACGAAAGTCACACAGTAGATTTGGAGGTGTTCCACAATATTTGCCTAAAGTACAAGCGAAAGAGATTGCATTTTGGAATTCAAGGGATGGAGATGTATAATCATGTAATTGTGGACTTGTAAACATAGATTGTTGCTTCTGCAGTCTGCAGCCCCAACCTTACCTTGTGGTATTACAGAGTAATACTACATTTCGAATGCCCGTTCCTCTATATTGTTTATATTGGTTGCCCAATATTTATTAATATTAAATAGAAGCAATTTCAGGTTATATTACACTCTTAATTAAAATGCTTGATGTTTATAAATTGATGTGCTGGTGCTATACCCAGAGAATGGCAAATAAAGGGCTAATGACTGTGTTAAAATGTAATTAACATAATAATGGAGTCAGACTGGTGCCCCTTAGAGCCTGGCATCTCAGGCAGCCACCTGCAGTGCCTGGTGCACGTGGATCAGAATAACAGTTCTCATGGATGCGGTGAGGCAAGCTGTTGCAAACTAAGAATGTATGTTGATTCTGAGTGAAGATCACCAGCTTTGAATTTTTGCTTGCGAGCAAAGGAAGCCCATGCATCGGACACATAGTATGTGGTTCAATTGTTTTTTGACCTTGAGAGAAAGGGACCATTCCGAAAGCAATTGAAAGAAAGGAGGTTTGTAATAATGAAGATATGATAAGGTTATGCATTCCAAAACTGGGCTAAGGAACATGTAAATTCAGTTTATGAAGAATCGTTGGTGCGAACGCAGTGTGCGATACGGTCTGAGTTACGCCAAGAAAATGGAAATGGTGAATATAATGCAGGTTAGATTTTCAACGATGTTATACCCGAACGAGCATCTACTTATTATCTGACCATTATTTCTGGGTTATATTCTATTTGTTTGTTCTGTGTGGCATATTGCAATGAAACGCAAGTACAACCTTTGTGTGTAGTGGTCTTGCTAACGTGCACATGGGGAGACCAGCATCAAGGTGCATGTAGACCACCACTCGGTTCCCCCTGGTTCAACGCTAATATTTCATTAAAATGTCATGTATGACCATCTCGAATTGTGTACCACTTTCCACATTGTTTTCTCTCTGTTGAGATTGTTTCATGTCTGTGCTAATCGTTAGTTTAAACTCTATGCCGAATTAATAAGTCAATAGATAAATTGTAATAAAGATCTGCTAGTGAGACACATTTCTGTTATGTTTTGTTTTCGAAACAGGTACATCCTGCCATTCTGTGATTGTCATAGATTCCAGATGCCAACTGACAGGTTTTTTAATCGGCAGCTGCACATAGTTGTGAACCACTGGATCACAGTGACTCTTTTTTGGGACGATCGCCAAGGGCCCATATGCCCTTACGCTGTACTAGCGATTAGGAGCAACATAACATCCTTTACGGTGGGCTAGCCCCATGTTGATACAGAAGCACTGGAATTCACTGTGCGACCCAAGCGCTTCTTTTACTGAAAACGAACACCTTGTGTACGCAAAAAGAACAACACGTGCCTCACGATAAACACTTTGGATCGCGAGCGAAGAAACAAATTTGCAATTTGATTCAATATGGCAATAGTCAGATGTTCTCGGAGCGTTTATTGTGAAATAAAAGTACTTTACAAATTGTACACTGTTGTTATTTCTTTTAAAGTATGGTTTAATATTCCGAATTGTGACGTGCTGTGTTGTGAGTCGATGTGTGTTGATTTTCGGGTTCTGCGTCACATCACGAAGGTGATTATGGGCGTGTTTGGCTACGCTGACGAGGAACGTCACCGAGAAAGGTGGAGAATAGTACTAGGTTTGGTGATGTGAGGCTCATGGGCGGGACATATGATTTAATGATGTCAGGGCACTTTACCTTGGGCCGATGCAGCAATGGATAAGATTAGCACAAGATGGCCGCGCTCTGCTACCAGATTTCGCATGTTTACTAAAGAGGAAAACTAAGGTAAGGTGCATTGGAAATGTTTGTGCGATGGATCAACGCATGTATAAAAATACATGCCCGAACCCTCGGGACAATAATATTTTCTGAGCATTGCACTTGTGAAATTTATCAAATAATGTCTGAGGAGGTGAGGGGTGATGAGGATGGGATGGGATATCTCTGACCTGATTTCAAATGAGTTTACACATTTTGGTGGGATTCTGTCATGAGGGGGAAAATTAGAGGAGGGGGTCCCAAAACAATGTAATGGCTTATAAATGAGGTGCCATTTGACGAATGTACACTTAATTTGGCAAACTGATAATAAATCTAGGTATAAATGTTTGTGCGAAGTTTGGTGGGATTTGGTCCAGAGGGGGAAAAATTAGAGGGGGGGTGCCAAAATAATGTAAAGGCTTTTAAATGAGGTGCCATTTGATGAATCTATACTTCTTTTGGCAAACTGATAATAGATCTAGATATAAATGTTTTTGCAAAGTTTGGTGGGATTTTGTCAAGAGGGGGCAAAATTAGAGGGGGGTGCCACAATAATGTAGAGGCTTATAAATGTGGTGCCATTTGACACATCTACACAGGTTTTTATTAATGCAATTTAACCATAATGTATCCTTAACAAAGTTTTTTCATTGAATATATATATATATATATATATACACTACTAAGCAATCAAAGGAGTGGGAGTGCACCTAACTTGCGACTTCCTTTAAAGGGACTTTTAAAACATGGCTTCAATAGGATGGGAGAATAGAGAAGGGAGAGTGGGAGACGTTGTAATGCTGCTGGGAAGAAGGCAGAGTTGGACTAATACAACTCAGCGACCACACAGCAACCCATGAATATTGGGGGGTGCTCAGGGGAAAAGAATGTTTTTCCGATTAATGGATAATGATTATTATGTCATCCCCATTCCAACCACTAAGGATGAATAAATGGTGACTATCTGTTCAGTAAGCACCTTACAAAGTAAGCATACGCACAAGGGCCTGAGTAGAGATCCAATATTGTGAATCACTAAGCTTTGCATTAAATCATGCCATTCTGAAAAAGATTAACTAGACATTAGAGAACGGATAAAATGGTCAAGACCAAAGTAGGGACAATTGCCATATTGGCAAGATTGGGGTTCCTTTATAGACTCTAGCCCTATGGAGTAAACTTGTGGGTGAGATACCAGCCTTAATGCTCATATATTGGGGGTAACGGCATGGAGACCTAAACTTGTAGTTTTAGAGATACACTTTTGTATTTTAACAGGGTGAGATGAGATGTTTTTATTGTGCACTTGTCACTTTAAAATTATAAAATAACTAATGCTGCTAATGCACTAAGCACTTTAAGATTTTGACCTAGTATGAATAACATGTGTACGAGATAGAGGCAGGAAAATAATTAGGTCAAACGGGTCTGAGAGAGCACTATTTGGGCCAAACTTACCCGAACTGTATGGCGAATTTTATGAGCACTTAGGCTATAAAAAATGGAAATCCCTGGGGACGAGCATAGAGTCAACATAAATAATTTACTAACTTTGACAATTTATGTATACCTATTGTACATGAGGCACCCAATCTGCAAAGCATACACATGAAAATGTCCATGTAGTGCATGCATTGTTGAGTGGTAATCATACTCGGCAAAGATGGCCAACACGGAATCGGTCTGGAATGCTGAAAACAAATGTGGTCCTTTGGCGATATTTGCTTTTGCTGCTACCCCTCCCCCTTTTCCCTTTCTTCCCGCTTTTCTCATGTTTTAAAATGGTACATGGCAAAGAGTGCTAATTGTTGTGAGAAAGCGGCGAGTCGGCCGCGAAACACGTTAATGCCTCTACTAAGGAGGAATATTGCACTTGGGAGGACCCACCTTGGGGTAATTTTCTATTTTTGGAGTAAATATCCATGGTTTTAAATACGTTTGAAATTTTCCCTGCTGAACAAATAAAGGAAGCTAAGTCGAATAAGAAAACGTTGGTGTGGACTCCAGATTTTCTTTGATGAAATTGGGCGAGCATGGTGACAGTGGAGAGTGCAGCTCGGACTTGCTACCTGTAGGTGGAATTGCCAATATAATATATATATATGTATATATATATTCAGTGAATAAAACGTTGTTAAAGGGACGTTATGGTTAAGTTGCGCTACTAAAAACCTATGAAATTCAGTTAAAAAAACATTGTTAAAGGGACGTTATGTTTCGAAGTAAAACCAAAAAAAAACAGAAATTCACCAGTTATGGTACGCTAAGCAACCATTACTCGTGCCACCACCGTGCACTGCTATGAACAACACCCAGGACATCAAAGATGACATCACACATGTAATTGATGGCATCAATGATACACCACATATCTGGGCCATTTGTTTTTGTTAACTGACATGTCTAGGCTAGTTTTTATTTTTACTAACAATGAGAATTTTTTAAATTGAAAAGGTGCTATACATATACAGGAACCTTCTTATATCTTCTTAAAGTACTTTCAATAGAATTTGATTTGACCTCATAGTGCACATAAATGGGGCAATGAGCAGGCCTCAAATACACAATTCATTTGTGCACATGATAATCAACTCTAATGTTATTGTCATTTATGGTGCTGTTGTTTCTTTCTTCTTTACTTTAGTTTCCCTTTATGTGGCTCTAATTTGTATGCATTCTGGGGTTTTATATGTATTTTTTGTTCTAACACACGTAAGTCGTAAGTTTCAAGTTGTTAGCTATTTATTCCATGTTTAACATTACGCAAAACTTTGATAAGGTAGCATTTATTATTTTACTATCCAAAAATGGCAGATTAAAAATATTGTACTTTTTCCGCACATGCTGCAGCCATTGCCTGTGTGTATGTATGATTAGATTCTTGTATTAACAACAACACACAAATATAATGTTTTCTTTAGGTGAGAAAATTCTTTAATAGATTAAGTAGTTTATGATAGATCTCCCGATCACCCCTGACATTTTGTTACCAACATTATAAACACTACCCCTTGTATTATTTTGATATGTGCTGTTATCACTGATGTCATCAATGTCATTTGTGATTTCATCTTTCATGTACTGGGTGTTGTCCCCAACTGAGTACAACATTGCATTGTCTGTATTTCATTGCCTTTGCAGTGCACGGTGGTGGCACGAGTTATGGCTGCTCATCTTACCATAACTGGAGAATTTCTGTTTTTTTGGGGGTTTTACTTGTAACCATAATGTCCCTTTAACAAACTGTTGTCACTAAATTTCATAGGTTTTTATTAGTGCAACTTAACCATAATGTCCCTTTAAAAATATTTTTTCACTGAATTTCATAGGTTTTTACCAGTCCACCCTAATGTTCTACAAGTTCCTAATATCATATTTACCCCCAATATATGAGCCTTTTCATCCAATCTAGAGAGTTTTCAAGTTAAAACTGAGTGATTCCCCACCTCCTGGCAACATTTGTAACATTTCTACAAACTTTCTGCAACTTTTTAGCACTGTTTCTTGTTTGTCGACATTCGCAAATGTCTGACATCACCGCAAACTTCTG
This sequence comes from Ambystoma mexicanum, assembly GCF_040938575.1. NCBI lineage: Eukaryota > Metazoa > Chordata > Amphibia > Caudata > Ambystomatidae > Ambystoma > Ambystoma mexicanum. Next base: position 754,079,110 of record NC_090923.1, read on the forward strand.
GGGCGGTGTTATGTGACCACGCGCGCACACTGTGATGATGTGTTTGTGAATGGGTTCATGGTTCAGGAACAGTTCAGAACTGCTTTTTCTGCTGATCTAGGAAGGTTCAAGTAACAATGTACCCTTGCACAGCTCCTCGACCTATTCTTACTGATTTTCAATCTGCAATCCAAGAGAGAGCACATGCTTTAAACACTATCAGCGCACCTGCTATTTAACTTCAAAAATAGCAACAGCCATGCCCATCCCTCCTCCCCAGGAGCCACCACCACTGCCACCTAGACGCCCCCACAATGGACAAAACACAATCATGCAGAAAACAGTCACGAGGACCAGAAAGTTGAGATAGAGGAAATGCCTACCTCCAGCACCCAGAAAGTATCATGGGTGTGGCATTTTGTTACCACTGTTGGAAATGTACCAAAGGCTAAGGCTAAAAAGGCATAATACACTAAATGAAATGTTGTACAGTCACGGACAACCTGGGCAGTACTCCTACGGGACCACCTCCATGCGACGACACACCAAATCCAACCACTATGATGCTCTGAGAAAGGCTGTTCCTTTTTCAGGAAGTAGTAGGCTGTCTTCCTCTAGCTCATGTTCTCCAATCAGTACTACCACCACACAGGCTACTCCTGTGGGACATAAGATCCCACCATTTACCTTGCAAGCCATACAAGAAGCTGTTGATCCATATCTTGCCAAGACCACAGTTCTCTGTGTATACTGCAACACACCACTGTAGAGGGGAGAGCAGTTTCAATGTGATTTTGACGCTGCAATGAACGACCATGAGAAACACTGTCCCTTACCTTAGATTTAAGGCACAAACATCTTTCCCTATCCATGTGTCCATCCATATTTTTCACTACTGGCCCTTTTCTCATTGACCTCCCCAGCTTAGTTCCAGGCCTGTCATGAAAAATAAAAAGCAAAATCAAAAACTACCCCCCCCAAAAAGGTTCCTTTTGGAACCACCTTTCACAGTTAAAAAATAGAACTAAAACAAATAATCTTATAAACTCCAACTACTTTACATTTCTCACCAAAGTAGTTGGATTAAATAGGATTCTCCAACATTTGCATTAGCATTTTGTATTATGCTAATAGCAATAATGGACAATTGCATACAACAACAAACAAGGACAAAAACAATGTTTTTCTCCCAAAAGGACCATAATTCATGGATGTTCATAACTGTGCATGGTCTCCACAGTCATCTTTCCAGAAAACATGCATCATGAAAAGACCCAGATGGCATGTGCACACCATCACACAGTACACCCCTAGTACCATATTAGAACATCTTACCTTCAACATATTAAACTTGCACACACCAACTGCCACTTAATATTCTACAAATCTCTTCCATCTGCATTTACCTTACTTGTACACAGTCAACCATAAATACACATATGCCTTATACAGTGAGAGAAGTGCATAAATAGAAGGGACAGTACCAATAGTCGAGTGCTCATGGGAGCCGAAAAGTGAAGTTACACAAAATACAAGGTAAAAGGCCACTGAAAAACTACTGGGGCACACAACTTCCAAGGGTGGGATGCATCTTAACTCTAAGATTCATTTAACACACTTTTTTTTCTGTCAATGTAATACATTTTTATGAGATGAGTGAAAATGTTTCATGCTGCTACTTTACTGTATACAAGCTATTAAGAATTCCTCTTTTAACATATATAAAACCACTATAGAAATCCATTAACTAACATATTTTTTGCAATGCGTACTTATGTGTCATTATCAAAAGCGCATGCTGGAAATAAATTTCATTGTTTATTTGCCTACGACATGATGCTTGACCATAACCCCAGATGCACCAAACCACCCCTATTATTCACTGCATCTACCCTGCATCCTACCTCAGTATCCATTGGACTCTAATAATATTACCAATAGGCAGTGCTCATGGCTTGCAATATCCACGGGGAATAGGCTTCAGCCATGCCACATTCCCCAATAAGCAAATTACATCACTGTGTTGTGTACTTACATTTTAACAATTAAAAAAAATAAAACTTAGCACACACACATCTACAAAACCATGTTTTCCGATCCTTGCCAATGCTCTCTCCACAGGTTCACTACAAATCCATCCATGTTTCATATTTACAAAAGTGTCAAAATGTACGTGCATGCAGAAAAGTCATATAACTTAAGCATATCTTTGCACGAACATTCAAGGATGGGTCCATACTCTTTCTGCTAATTTTTCTACGGATTCATCAAACAGCAACACACTTATAAGCCATGTACAAATGTTCAGACCCCCCTCTGATTGAGCCCCCTCTTCAAAAACTACCACCAGCCTTTTTAAAAACATTCACATTTACATCTCAAAAATATTTGCAAACATTTGTGCACATTTCTCAAGCAGCACCAAATTTATATGCCTTTCAAATATTTCCAGACCCGCCTCTAATTTTCCCCCCTCTTCACAAAGAATCACCTGACTTTACACACCCATTCAGGATCGGGTCTCAAATAATACTGCACAATTTCATTCAATTTCATTGAGTGACGCCAAATTATAATGCATCCAAACACTCCTTTTCACCAACCCTATTAGGCAGAAATATGCATGGATGTCCCGGAACATGGGGGATATTTACATACATCGAAGAAAGAAAGAGCCCCCTATTCTTGGCTTTTCATGGCCATATCCACCTCCCCAGAGATTTTTCATTAGTTTCACAAGTACAATATTGTCTTTTTTAATATGTTTTAACCACAATGTCCGCCGAATATGGCTGCTGTTTGCAGATCCAACATGGCAACCATTTCAGAATATATAACGCACTTCACGCTTTTCATCAACCATTCAGCGTACCTGCCCGATATCCATAGACATCATGTCACCCCCTGGACCTATCACAGGGCAGCAGTCAAGGAGCACAAGAAACACTGACCCTCACCTTAGATTTAAGGCCCGCCCAACTTCTTCCTCTGTCCAACTGCCCTTCTATCTCTGTGGTTGCTGGCCCTTCACTCCCTTCCTTCCCCCACCTTACATTCCCTTTCCAAAAGAAAGTTAAAAAGCCCCAAAAAAGAGCAAATATAAAAAAAGTTCCAAAACTCCTGCTACCCTTCCCTAATCGACTGACTGCCCCTGATGTCCGTGGACTACCGCTTAGTCCGCAGACTCTGCAGCCAATCAACTTGGAGGGGACCGTTTTATTTCAATTTCACTTATTTAGTCTTTATTGTTGGCTCTGAAAAGAACCTTTTTTCTTTTTTTCTTTTTGGGTTTGTGAACAAACACCTTTTTTTTCATGTTCTTGCTTTTGTATACAGTAGTACAGTACCCTGTACATGTTAATTTCCACATTTTTTTCCAGGAACTACTTTAATGCATTCCTAACTTTGTAAAGTAAAATTGAATTTCCGACATTTGTGAAATGAACTCCATCTTCACAAAACAAATTCCCACCATCAGACCTTATATTGTCATTCTCAAAAGATGACATTCCTGCAGCATATACAAAAGCAGATGCAGCATTATTCATATTCTTCCATTTCTACACTGAAAAATTTTGTACATCTCCTTGTTTGTCGCTGATTTATTTCAGCAGGAAACAGCTCCATTTGGCTTCTAAAAAAATAATTCAGGGAAAACTGCAAATACATTACAGTCACATACTCCAAACGGTTTTCCCCACAATGCACAACTATAATGTCTGGACATATAAAGTGGGCATACTCTGACAAAATGAAAGCAAGCTTTCCAGTTTAACCCACAAACTGCATTCCACAAAACTTCCATTTATTGCAATCCTATGCTTCCACAGATACCATGATTATAAGCGTAGACCTTCAATGACTGGATCAATTGAATCCCACAAAATCCATACACTCTGATTTCTCAAATCCACAGCCATAGCCATCTTCTTCAGTGCTCTCACCAAACAAACCCATGCCACCCTCTCTTCCTGTACACCACATCCAAGAAACCTGATTGGCTAATCCCTGATGACCGTGGACATCATGACTGTCCGCGGTCTCCGCAGTCCCATTTCCATGCCAGGCATACTCAAAAGACCGGGATGTGGCATGTGCTGTCCGCTGACTATTGCAGTGTTCGCAAGCTAACAGTGCAATTTGGGGACGTGGGGAGGTCAACACTTAATTTAAGCAATTTTTTGTACAATGATGGCTCTTAAAAGAGCTGTTTTTTTGTTGTTTTTGTTTTTTCAGTTCTTAAAAAGATTTTTTTGCTTTTATGGTTTTTATTTCCTATAACAAATTACAAATGTTTTCATATTCACTGTACATCTTTTTCACACACTTTCTCAGTACATTTTGAATATTTACAAGAAACATCTGATTCCCAAAATCAGTAAAATGCACTCCATCTCTACGAAAACAGTTTGGACCATCCAACATGATGTTTTCATTTTCAAAACATACCATGTGAACATCATTAAAAAAGCAGAAACACCTTTATTAAAACAAATACATATTGATTAAATACTTAAATTTTTTCATTATACTACAATCATAAATAGACACCGAAATGGCAGCATCTGTAAACCATTTTTTCACCTGCAAAAACAACTCCATATCTTCTTTGTTCCACGCCTCTACCCTTTCCAAGCCTTCTTTCAAGCACCAAATAACTCCAAATCTGTTTCCCAACCTGTCAGTTCATGGCCCTGTCCGCAGATTACCACTTTGTATGCTGACTACCGCAGAACCTGAATGCCCTTTTTCCACCTATAATTATAATAATAATTTGCATTTATATAGCGCTACAAACCCTCAACCATCTGAGCGTTGCTTATTATTACCCACGGTGTGTGGTGCTCATTTATCAACCTCTAAAGAATGAAAGACTAAGTTTGACCCTGCATAGGCAGGCTCTGCAATTATGCTAAAGCGAGCTCTCTACTCAGTGTGCTACCTGACCAGCAAAATATATTGCCATATCATCTTTTCTCCACTCCCCCTACCTTGCCAGCGCCACTTTCCGCTGTCTGTGAATCCACTTTGGTGACCATTTTGGGAAATATGCCGCACCTCACGCCCTTCACCATCCAATCAATGGGAACGTCCGACTGCTGTGGCGTTCACGTCACTCCCCTGAGCCAATCATAGGGCTGTCCATGGACCGAATGGGGAAGTGAGTCCTTGGACCGAACCAATATATCACTAACTTGTTTTACCAGCTTTCTGGCCATTTTTTAAAGAACTACTGAACAGATTTAACTACAATTTACATATAAATGCTTTCTGGACCAAGACACGGCTCCTGGCCCAAATTTGGTGAAAATGTGACCAGCGTTTTGGGCTATAGGCGTGTGCAACCTTTATTTTCCATTGCGTCTATGGGAAAAACCACACATTTTGGGTCCCCCTCTATAACTATGCCCCCCCCCACACACAAGTTCAACAAATTTCACGGATTCAATCCAAGGGCGACATATACCTTTTATGCATAATTCGGTGAGGTTTTGTCCGAGAGGGGCAAAGTTATAAGCTGCCAAAAATGTGTTCTTCCTATGGGTTGAGCAACTTAACCATAACTACAAGGCCGCTACTACCTCAGGCCCTGTAATGTATATATATATATACAGTGAAAAAACATTGTTAAAGGGACATTATACTTACTTTGCACTAATAACAACCTATTCACATTATGTTTACAAATAAAACCAAAAAACCCCAGAAATTTGCCAGTTATGGTAAGCTAAGCAACCATAACTTGCGCAACCACTGTGCACTGCAAGGACTAACACCCATGACATGAAAGATGACATCACAAATGTCATTCATGACATCACTGATGACATCACATGTCTGTGCAGCATGATAGCAAAAAGTTGTGACGTAATTTCAGTAATTCGAAGCATCCACCACGTCCTACGGACTGCTGTGCACTGGCTGTAGCCTACAAACAACCATCTTTTGCGAAAATGGTGACCGGAAATGTCTCACACTGTGAATAAGTCCGGGGAGGCCAAGCCTGTTCGTAGCACACCTATGCACATGCGCACAATGTATTCCACCCAATACAGCTCCTGCAAACAGCCGTCCCACTGGAGAACATTCACAACATCAGTATGTGACCGCATCCACGCTGCGCGTAGACTCTTATTTGCCAGACACACTCGGAACCCCAAGGCATTGGAAAAGTAGTGTTTTCTGCAATATAAGAAATGTTATTGTGAAAGTACACCCTTGCAAACGTCCCACCCACACTGTGCAACTGTGCATGTAACTATTGTTTTGAACTTTTTAGGCCCGCTTTCCAGCTCCAAGTGCTACACAGCAGCCTTACAAAAAGTCACACCCCAGAGGTGCACCGCATTCAGTTTGTGTCCTTGCAGAATAGAGTAGAGGGCCACGTTGCTTCGTGCTGACATTGCTTTCACATCATTTCTACTGTGCTATAGTACCTTTGCAACTAATGGCAACCATTACTGCTGCTACTGCTTCTAAGTCACAAGCACCCACACCTTGACCCTCAACACCACCTCCTCCTTCCGAAGGGCCTGGACAAAGGAACAGACGTGGTGATGTACATATAGATCAAGAGGAGAACGAGAATGAAGTAGAGCAATTCCCCAACACCTGCAGGCAGCATGAGTGCTGGGTGTGCAAACTGTTTAGCAGTGTAGAAGATGTGCCGAAATGTCATGCTAACCAGGTAAAATGCACTCACTCAGTTGTGGAAAACCTGGCGTGTACAGATACGGCACCACCTCAATGCAACAAGATCTCAAAGTAAACCAGAAGGCAGCAGTTCAGATGGTAATGCCCTTCAAACAAGGCAGTAGGTTACTTTCTTGGGGCAACACATCCCTAAAACAGCCTTTCAGGATATATGCTCCACAGCAGACCCTTACCTTTCATAGGTCATTGCATTGTGCATGTAGTGTGACGCGCTACTCTGCAGGGGGGAGCAACTTCAAAGTGTGTTCGAGAGGTCGGTCCGGGAGCATGCAAATGAGTGTCCCCTACGTAACTGAGGGCCACCCAACATCTTTCTCTCTGTGCACGTGCCTTATTTTATCCCTGTGGTTGGTACCCCTTCCCAACCCTCATGCCCTTCCTTTCCTTCTGCATCATGTGTTACAAGACCAAGAAAGATGCAAAACAACCAAAAAAGAAAAAAGTTTTTAAAAAAGTCTCTTTTCAGAGCCACCTTTCAAAGTTCAAAAATAGTATTGCCAATGAAACGATGCTGGCTGACAAGCAGACGATAAGCTCGACAGATTGCACGATGAATAATGGGAGTGGTAGCTCAGTCAAAAACATTGTAGTCATTTCTGGAAGAAAGTTCTGGCTCTAAAAAGAGGCTTTTTCTGGTTTTGAGTGTGTTTCGAAGGGTTGAAATGAGCAACACCTACTAGAAAAATACTTGCTGTACTTGCATAAAGGGCAGCAATGCATTTGTCGTATTTCGTAGACAAAGCTGATTACCAGCATCAGTAAGATGAACTCCATCTGTGGGAATAATGGTTGTGCTACTAAATGCAATGTTGGCATTGTGGAAATACGACATGGCACTTACTTCATACCAGTGCACAGCACATGATAGAATCCAAAATGTGCAGCCACTGCACACTGTTTTGCATGCACTTCCAACAAATGTATCTAAGAGTCCCCCAAAACCCATACACTCAGCCTACACAACCATAACCATACACTTCTGCATTCCTCTCTACAAACAAACCTTCTGCCACAGTCTCTCAGTGTTGCCAACTCCTCAGTAAGGAAAGTAGCTATTGGCTGTCCTAAAAGTAGCTAAATAATGGCATCCCCTAAATTGCATAATTGGCCATGTGCATGATTGTCAATTACTGAGGCACGGTTGTTACAGCCTCTGATTCAATTTTTCATCCAGCTAGCTGCCTAAGTATAAGTGGGACGTGGTCTGATGACCTACAGATGACAGTACATAACATAATGCATAAGTGCAGTACAGCATGCATGTCGATATGTTATAGCCACAAGTAAATACCTATTAGAAATAGTAATAACTATATTTTGCTCCTTTATGATTTGCAGGAAAAAGGTAAAAATGTGTAAAATACCTCTACAGGGCCCTTGTCCGCTTCCAAACCAGAAACTATTTCAATCCTAAATAGCTCTACAGGTTTCAACGCTGTAGGAACCTCAAAGCGCCCGAAAGTTCACAATTCCACTACTGACACAATGCACTGCTCTACCAAAGCACCTCACTTACCTGCTTCTGATGTGCAGAAACCCCTACTAGATCAGCGACACGGTTGGACTCGGGCATAGAATTGTCTCGGGCATCAATAAAAAAGTGGCCCAAAGTTGCAAATGGCTTTTTCTGGTTTTGAGTGTGTTTTGAGGGGTTTAAATGAGAAACACCTCCTAGAAAAATACTTGCTGTACTTGCATAAAGGGGTAGAAATGCATTTGTTATATTTCATAGACAAAGCTGATTACCAGCATCAGTAAGATGAACTCCATCTGTGGGAATAATGTGCTACTAAATGCAATTTTGGCATTGTGGAAATACGACATGGCAACATCTAAAAAAAAAGGCACAAACCTCCTTGACATTGCACTTCGCTTTCTCCATTTACGCACCAGATCAAGAAGAAGGCAGCCACATCTGTCTGTGCAATGCGAGAAAAAATAACTCAGGAGTTTGGAAGCATACCCATGAGTTAGCCAAGTGCCTCCTTCATCGCAAATTGCACAGAAAATCCGGAAACATGTACTAAACTATTTCCTCCATAATGAAGAATAAGAATGGCTGGATGATTGAGCATTACCAAAATGGCAGAAAGAGGAACCAAAATCTGCCACTTCATTGCACTTACTCTATACCAGTGCGCAGCACATGATAGAATACAAAATGTGCAGCCACTGCACACTGTTTTGCATGCACTTCCAACAAATGTATCTAAGAGTCCCCCAAAACCCATACACTCAGCCTACACAACCATAACCATACGCTTCTGCATTCCTCTCTACAAACAGACCTTCTGCCACAGTCTCTCAGTGTTGCCAACTTCTCAGTAAGGAAAGTAGCTGTTGGCTGTCATAAAAGTAGCTAAAAGTAGCTAAATGATGGCATCCCCTAAATTGCATAATTGGCCATGGGCATGATTGTTAATTACCGAGGCATGGTTGTTATAGCCTCTGATTCAATTTTTCATCCAGCTAGCTGCCTAAGTATAAGTGGGCCGTGGTCTGATGACCTACAGATGACAGTACATAACATAATGCATAAGTGCAGTACAGCATGCATGCTGATATGTCATATCCACAAGTAAATACCTATAAGAAATAGTAATAACTATATTTTGCTCCTTTATGATTTGCAGGAAAAAGGTAAAAATGTGTATAATTCCTCTGCAGGGCCCTTGTCCGCTTCCAAACCAGAAACTATTTCAATCCTAAATAGCTCTACAGGTTTCAACGCTGTAGGAACCTCAAAGCGCCCGAAAGCTCACAATTCCACTACTGACACAATGCACTGCTCTACCAAAGCACCTGACTTACCTGCTTCTGATATGCAGAAACCCCTACTAGATCAGTGTCACGGTTGGACTCGGGCATAGAATTGTCTCGGGCATCAATAAAAAAGTGGCCCACAGTTGCAAATGGCTCTTCCTTTTTTTTGTGGCAGACTTTTTTAAATACTACGCAACTGTGAGTTTTTCTTGAAATGTGATGCAAATTGTGCACTTTACAGAGTATTTATTCAGAAACAATGGTCAACTACTAGCAGCATGACTAGCAAGAAATGTAGTGCCTTTTTTCAATTGGATTGGAAAGCACTAGAAAAAAGTGTAAGTTTCCAAACCAATGGAAGAAAGTAGGTAGATTTCGTGCTAGCCACTTTTACAGTATGAAGTCGCTAGAGGGGCGTGATTTCTCACTAAATATAATGAGAAAGTCGCCAAGTTCACAGTACTGCACTCTCTGCTTCCACACCACACCCAGAAACCTTATTGGGCAATCCGTCGGCCTCCACAGTCCCATTCCCATGCCTGGCATCCTCAAAAGCCCCAGATGTGGCACGTGCAATGCTGCAAATATCGCCATATCCGCGGACACATCATTCTGTGTACGGGAGTGGGTGAACACATTTCAACAAGGGTAGGAGATTTCGTTTTTAGTGGTGGCTCTGAAAATGGCCTTTTTTTGTGGTGCTTACAAACAAACACCTTTTTTTGTTTTTTTGGGTGCTTGCAAACAAACACCTTTTTGGGGGGGTTGTTTTCTTCTCCTCCTTATATTCTTACAGGAACCTCTTCAAAGAATCCCGCAGATTGTAAAACAAAATACCATTTCCAATATCGATCAAAGAAATGCCATTTGCATGGGAAAAGTACACATTTCGCGAATTAAGAATGTCATTGTCACAGTAAAACATCCCAGCAGTGCACAGAAATTCAAACATGCTTCTGTTTATTAGACACCTTCCAACCTCTGCCTGCAGACAAATTACATTCGGATAGTCCCATAGTCTTCATGGTGGTATGGATGAGAAAGGAATCTTGGCAGTAGGAAAAATCCACTTCACTGCTTTCAGCACCTTCCTCAGTTGATGCAGCAAATGTGCACAATGCATGTAACCCAATTGCAGTGCGCCATAGTGCACCATGACAACGTGAACATTAGCAACAGTGGTCACATTTCTGCAAAGGGTAACCACAGCGCTGAAACTACACTCACAAACACTGCACCACAAATCTTCCATGCCTTCCAAAGCAAAATTGACATCAAAGCCTCTTTCCACGGCATACCTGTGCAGATCTTGCACAAAGGCATGACCCACGATCAACAATTTGCATCTGTCCATCTCTGCCATCCTCACTACACAGAGCATTGAAAAAATGATTACCGCCCCTTCCTTTGAAACACACCCTCAACACCTGATTGGATGGTCCCCAGCCGCATTTTCATAACGAGCATGCAGAGAAGTACAGGCTGTGGCATTTGCGCTTCCCCAACTACTGCGAGGACCGTGCCCTACTAAAACATGGGGGTGCTTCTTCACTTTCCACTACTGTTTTTACAACACTCCCTCATTGGGTACTGTTAAATAGTGATACATGCATCCACCAACCACATCCAACACCTCTGCATCCAAAACTATCATTTCTGCACAAAACACTCAGAGTACAAGTCTTGTGTGCTTGTAAAGAACCTCCAGTAGAATGTTCTGCGAATCTATGCAAGATTTCTGCATCCAGATTCATCCACATCGACACCCATCACATCGGCACTCATCAGCACAAAGTACAGGTATCAATATATTTTATAGAGTACTTTTGCAACTCTGTTATAAGTGCCTCTGAGCAGTGTACCTGCCACTAAACCCCCATAACGTTCTCACGAAGCAAAAAGTCATTTCTGCCATCACCAACCATCAAATGCCATTTGCAACAGCATGGGCTTTGAAAGTGTTCACTTACCCATATCAGCCATTGCAATAGCCAAACAGTTACTCTCTTCTTTTCTTCTAACAATTGTACAACCTTTTTCCAACACATCTCCTATAAAATTCATAAAATTGTTGCTGCAAAGGGCCACCAAATGCTTCCTACCAAACTAAACTAAATACATACATTGCATGCATGAGAATAGGGTGCTTGCCACTTACCTTACACACTTCACAGAATGTGACATTACTTAAAAAAGCAAAACAATGTGTGTGTGCATTGGCAACAGTGCCAATCGTACCTGTGGACAAATAAAATTCATGGTGAAGGCACATATGTGAAGAAAAGGTAATAGAATTTCACACATGAAAACATTTTATTTTCCAAGCGGTACACCTTTCCGGACCTTTTTCTCACCCTTCTACAACTAAGGCTAATACATTTGCAAAGTAAATACTCCTATACCAATACACACATTTACTAAACCGCACGTCGTACAGCACCCTTAAAAGTGAACCAAAAAAGGTAGAGGGTGCTCCTCTCCAGAAAGAACATGGCATGATAACCTGTTCTGAGATGAGAGTTTGCAGCACACGCTTTTTGCTCACTGTAACTTTCACAGATGGGAAAAATGCCATTTGCATATCAGTCTTTGTCCCGCCCACATGGGCAGTGTTGTACCGAAATGCTTTGGCAATTCCTCTCTGATCAAGAGTAGCAACAGCAACCCCATACATGTGTTTCAGCCTTGTTGGGCCTCTTCAGTGAGGTGAAGCTGTGCATCTCTGAGCACAGTGAGCAGGGAGTCCACGTCTGGTTGCCCCCAGGTAACTCAGGGTGACCAACCCCAAGTTCCTTACAAATATATCAAAAAAGGTAGTGGGCGCTCCTCTCCAGAAAGAACATGGCATGATAACCTGTTCTGAGATGAGAGTTTGCAGCACATGCTTTTTGCTCACTGTACCTTTCATAGATGGGAAATACCCATTTGCATATCAGTCTTTGTCCCGCCCACATGGGCAGTAGAGCACCGAAATGTTATGGCAATTCCTCTCTGAACAAGAGTACCAACAGCAACCCCATACACGTGTTTCAGCCTTATTGGGCATCATCAGTGGTAGAGAGTTTCCCAGACCCCCTTCTGTTTCACTTACAAGTGAACCACTTACCCCCTCACCAACAATGCTGTTGCTCCCAAGTCCCCATTCATATACAAATCCATCCACCTACACACACACACACTAACTGTTCCTGCCAACACATCCCCCTACCCTTTTAAGTAATGTATTCTCCAAATGCACTCAGTATGCCATTAACCAAAATATTTTCTTACTCTCTTCTTTCACAATTGCAGTAAGTACCTCTGTCCTGAAAGCCAGTGGCGTGTCCAATTGAAAATGCAAACCAGAGTAAACCGACTCTCGACAGCCAACAAAGAAAGTGCAATGCTACCGTACAATGTAACTTCTTACTGAGACTGTGCAGCGATCTTGTATTTTCAGGCACAGAATTGCATCAACCCACTGGTGTTTGCGTCATTGTTACGCACTGCACCTCAACAGTTCCTCACTTTGTTTTATCATGTCGCCGCCGTTAGATTAACTCCCACATAGCATTATAGCGTTCCCACCAAACACTAACACACCATTACACAATCACACACCTCTATCTATACTCCTACCCTCTCATTCATCCATTCAAGCCGAGCTGCACACATATACATCACAAAATGTACATACCCACACGTTCGTTTTTTCTGCAACAGCTGCTGCAGAATGCCTAGCAAAAATGAACTCAGTAGACAACAATGCACAAATAGACCAGCTGTACCTAAAATCATAGAAAGTAGCCATCCACCTCAAGCAAATTTTCTCCTGAAAGTTGAAAGGGAACAACTAATGCAGTCACTAATGAAAACTAAAGCACCTTCCAGTCAGGCGATTGTAATGCCTCTATCAAAATGTAGACATGAAAAGCAAGAGAGTAAAAAGAGTGTAACTGTCACTACTGGTAATGCAGCATGTTTAAATGCTAATAGCACCACAATGAAGCATTCCACATAAGTCATTGTACACAAAATGTTCCTCCACAGAGTCCTTTACCCTTATAAGTGGAGGGGAGAAATGACGCTCAGCCCTTAACCTTACCGCAGAACAGTAATACTGGAAGGTCTTGTAGACAGGAAACGAAAATTGTTTCTATTAATTGTAAACAAAATGAAACCACTGCCAAACTTATTTTGTAAATTACAACCACTACTTCTAAACAGACCCAACATCAGCATAGATAGCTTTTGAAACAGCAGTACAGGTGAATAGAGTCACACCACCAGCACAGAGCCATACTTCAATATAGAATCATAGAAACAAGAACAAAGGGACCAAATTGCCATACATAGCACTGCACGAGAGTGTGAAAATGGAGACAATAGCATAATGGGACAAAATACACTGCTTTCACAAATATCCCCATCAAGCTTGGATACCCCTCTAAATGGTACTGAAGCAATAAGTACCATCTACAAATACCTTGCACATCAATGTGCAACGGTCCCCACGCCTTTATCAAGCAGCAGTTCCTCAACCACCTTGTGAAAGGCAACGATAAAGAAAAAGTAAAATACTCCTGACCAGTGCGCAAATACACAAGAGTACCACAACATTTGTTAACCTGCATTTCTGGACGTGCTTGCAAAAGTACCTTTCACCATATGAAAATGTGAGCAACAAACCATTGAAGTGTCAAAAATCTTGTTTACAACGTGTAGTAAGCGAAAAGTACTCAATCAGAAAGCTGCCTACTCCATCAAAGTGTTCCAATACAAGTGGGGTGTAAATTACTGTGCAAATGTAGCAATCAATGATGTATTACAAATTCCAGCAATTGTTCAAAACATTTATGTAAAGGGCTCAGAACATTTGTGTTTACAAACAATAATCCTGCACACAAATGCTGCAAACAGTCCTAGACACAGTTACAGATTCTCAGGAATAAGACAGGAATTGGACTAGTGTCCTAGAAAGATAAATTGACATGAAACAGACAAGGAGTTCCACAGGAATTTGTAATGTACTTAGTGATCTACTTAGAGCCAGACTCCTCCTCAAGCTACCCAGAAGAGAACACATCACACCCGTGCTAAAAATACTATACTGGCTACCACTAAAACAGCGAATAAGGTTCAAGTCCATGTGCATCACGCACAGAGCAATACACAAACAATGGCGTCCGACTAAATAAGGGATTTGACCCTTTATATATTGCAACACAGTTATTTTGGACATATTAGGTGAACAACTATTCAGTTACACCGATATTTTCTTTGAATACACGCACATGGTGATGCCCCTATACATGATTATTTTTGTTTTCATCACTACATTCTCTTGCTGAACATGCAACAGCAAGATATAACCGTATGCCTTGATGACAACCGTTGAGGGTCGAAACACGTGTCGGCTGATTTTCAAGACTCTTTTTACCTTTGCAACAACAATAAATATTTTTGAAATGCTACGACTCAACCACTTTGAATTTATTATCAAGACTTTGGATTTAACTTCAATGATAAGATGTTTCAGTAGCTTTCCTAAATGCACACAATTTCATCAATTTTCACAGGATCAGCGCGTCAGATGCACCTTTTGTATTGATGCTCAATACACAAACAAGGCGCACAATTCCTAAGCGACAAACTACGCCTAAATCAACCAACAAGAACACTAAGATCAATCACCAACATACGCCTGGAACCAAAACCCTACAACAGAAAAAAACTCGGAGGATCCTCTTTCTCTCACCAGGCACCCAAAACCTGGAACAACCTATCGAAGAATATACGGAACACAATAAACCACCTAGAATTCAGGAAACTCCTCAAATCATGGCTCTTCACAGAGTAACCACAACGGAGACGCACTAGAATGTGCAGACATTAAAACAACGATGAAAATAACTCCAACCTCGGCCACTCCCAAATTGGGCAAACACTCAAACCAAAGAACCAACCACTCGACAGAGCATAAGACATCATGGAAAATAGCCACAAAAGGGTGGCTCCAGAGACCGATCACATACTTAGACCCAGACGAAAGACCTCAAGTGACTCACCCACTTGTGCGTACCAGACAGACCATATCCAGACCGGCAGATGCATTTAGATAGATTTGTGAATGTTAGCATGGCCGCACTTGGATGGAATTGTGGATATTGGCCTGCGTCACATCTAGATGGGACTTTGAACGTTAGGCATGACCACACTTAAATAGAATTGTGAGTGGTGGCATGTCCACACTTGGATAGAATTCTGAATATTGGCCTGCGTCGCATCAGGATGGGACCTTGAATGTTAGCATGCCCGCACTTAGGTGAAACCTGAATGTCAACATGCCCACACTTGGATAGATTTGTGAATGTTAGCCTGCGTCGCATCTAGATAGGACTCTGAATGTTAACATGCCTGCACCTACACGAAACTTGAAGACTAGAACAGACCACACTTAGAATTGTGGACAATTGTCCTGTGTCACATCTAGGACTGATTGAAGGATAGCATGCCCGCGCCTAGATGAAACTTGAATGTTAGCATGTACCACAATTAGAATTGTAACACCAGCCTGCGTAGCATCCAGATTAAGTTGTGAATGTTGGCATGCCCACACCTGGACAGATTTGTAAACACTAGCCTGCACCGCACCTGGATAGGACTGGGAATGTTGGCGTGCCCACACCTGGATAGAGTTCTAGACACTGGCCTGCGCCGCATCTGGATGGAGCTGTGGGGGCCAGCAAGTGCCACACTTGGACAGAACTGTGAATGTTAGCATGATAAAGGTCATGTAACCCACTAACCAATATAAGCTCAAACTCTGCATACTTATCTCACTCAAAGAACTCACACAACCATCTCTCGCACAACAAGCCGCACGCACTTCACAACACTGCAACAACACATAAGCCAGAGCAACAGCACACGCAGACTGACACCGAATCTAATTCCTGCACCAAAGCTCAGCACCCGGTCTACACCGAGTTCTAGCTGCCAACTGAACACGACTCCTCTCACTATCCTACTCCCTCTTCACCCTACTAACCAATCCCCCTTTACCATTTACAGATCTGCCACAGCGCCTGGGGACCAATTCCGTTGGTGACAGTGTGCGGTACAAATACCTTTAACATTTAACATTTAACATTTAAAAGTATTGGAAAGCAAAAACATACCCATACATGACATCTTTCAGACTTCCTACATGTGAAAACATACATGCACTCTCTGTAATCATGTCATTCATAAACAAGTCCTTAACAAACGCTGTCTCTATGTATCTATACCTAACTCTGGTTCCATTACATTTTAGCAAGTGGTACAGAATGGAAACCATAGTATACTGTGTAGGCCTTGTAATTCCGATAAACATTCCACCTTACATATACAATCACATAGGCAATACGCAATATGAATGCTTTCAACATACAATGTAGATGGAAACAACAATAACTGCAACCTTACAACCTTCACACACTGACAGGTATCGCTTTCCACCACAGCCTTCTCACCAATAGCCATAATGTACCACACAGGCAACACAAACACTTCAGGTCACTGTACTGCATACATTGGAAAGCACGTACAATCGTTGAAGGAGTTGTAAAGTAATTTGTTTCCTTTCATGAATGAGAGGGCCAATAAACTCCTTGCCGAAAGGCACTAAAGTGTGTAAAATGGCCTTGCCACCCACGTATGCGCAGCCATTGCACACAGTCTGCCAACATACACCGTTGATTCATAAAACACTGCACATATAAATAGAATAATAGGGCCCATAAATGTACATTTACATATTGTGGCAACTGTACATTCATTGCACCATGTCTAAGGTAGTAGCATGTCTCCATGTCCGTAAAAGTAGGTTCTATGTAACTGCAACTATATGTGGCTGGCTGTGTGCATTCTCCATATTTGAAATGTGTGATGTTGAGCAAATCCTTTCATGTCACCATAGCTTACTGCACTTCCTAAACACAGGGTGTCTTTCGGGGCTAACCAAAGGAAACGCAAGTGGTGGCATTTCGTTCCATAATGTGCAAGAAGTGCTATAACCGACACCATATGGAAGTGTACACATGACAGCTCACTTCTGGTGCTCTAACAAGTGCAGAATTTCCTTCACAGCCATTCTGTAAAGGTGACCACCCTCAGAGAGATGCAGAGATGTAACTGTGTACAATGCAGCAATGTATCGTTATAACAACTTACGCAAAGGAGCAAAGGAGGAAAACAAAAATTACTCTGTAAACATATTTGTGGCATCCATATACCAGTATGATAGTGTTGGCATGCATGGCTGCATTACGCTGCGGTGGGTGTGGCCAAGGCCTAGGCTCATCGGGGCATGGACTGCGGCCTGCACCCGAGAGCCTAGGCCTTGGCCACACCCACCGCAGCATAATGCAGCCACGCATGCAACCATGTAACCAGTTAGCATAATGCACAAACATAACACTGCCCCCGGCACCTCTACCCACTTCCATTCACATAGCATTTTACTACTTCCAACCAAATCACAAAATCTTCACAACATTGCCCCTATTCCCAATACTCTATTAAATACAAAGAATCAATGCGCTATTATACAGTTCAGTTCTCAGTAATATGTGCAATGTCTACTACCCAACCACTTAAACCATTGACTTGGACCCTATGCACTTGTATACACACAGTACTACAACACTTTACCCCGTTGACACACTGCAGGACTGTTGACACCACCATCTGCAGCCATCACCCAAAACTGGAGGACGCTCTAACAATCACCACACCAATATAACCAACAGTGTGTCCAATGCTGGCAAACCACGCACACAAGGCAACATTGTGAAACCTACTTGCAACCAGTGGACATACTTTTCAGTGCAAGGCCTCCAGCCATGCATCCAAGGCGCTAGGTCCTTACCACACACAATATTCCATAACCAAAAATCTGTAGGAATCTTAATGTTCCAAAAATAGTAATTAGCATAATGATGACATCCCAAGAAATGATGTCACTTCAACTTGACAAGATGAAATTAGTGAACATGACATCACAGGAAATCCTATTACGAGAACTGTTGCCTTATAACATCACAGTAAATGACTTCACTTGACAAATGGCCTTTGAGAAATTGCAGGAAATGACTGCCTGTCGTCTGACCCAACATGAGAAGGAAATGTACCAAATGTGTGAGCTGTGAGCACTGTGACCAGATTCGTCCTCATTAAGACATATTTTTCTCATCAAACATACTATGAGGTGATAACAAATCTGTATACCCCAAGGCAAGTGACTGCCACACGGACAGATGCAGCATGTAAAGCGAGTGCTACAAACCACACATTAAAAGCCCCAGAACAAAAGTAATCTAGAGAGAAATATATTGTTGTTTTAGTAGACTGCTGACTTGCAACATGGGGCAGTTGCTGAAGGCCTCCCTGAGCCTCATGTCCACTTTCCACTGAAACAGAGGAAAGGCGCTGCTACCGTCCCTACCTTTGACACATCAATTGCCAAATATTTTATTTTAATTATGGCAGTTTGAAAAGGCAATGAAGGGATAACACTTCTGTATACCCAAAGGGAAGTGACAGCTGCAAAAGCGCCAGCAAATACAGCTTGTAAGACGACCGCTGCACAGTACACATTTAAAGGCTGACAACAAAATGAATACAGACAGAAATATATTGCTGTGCTATGCCACTGCTGGCTGGCAACATGGGACAGTTGCGGACCCCCACCCTCTTGGGCTCAGGGCTCATTTCAACTAAAAGAGTTAAAAGGCACTGATGCTGTAGTGAGACAAGGCACTGGCTCTAAGCTCTGAACAAACAGTATGCATGGAAGAGCTCAGATAGACAGCTCAAAGATGCACAGCATGTTTGTGGCCGGAGCTGTTATAGGAGTCTTCAACTTTTGCATCTCCAGATGTTTTGAACTACAAATCCCAATTTCCCTCTGCATTGACAGTCATAGCTAGGGCATATGGGAGCTGTAGTCCAAAATATCTGGAGCGCCAAAGGTTGCAACTTCTACACTATTGTATTCTATATGAAACCATTTTGAGAAACTGGTTTAAAAGACAGAATCTTCCCCACTCTGTCCCAGGGGGTGTGGTCAGAGGGGGTCCTGGAATCACCTGTGGGGGGAATGCCCTTTAATCCAGATCTTTTGGTCTGAGCTCCTGAGCTGGATAAAAGACATAGTCGGTCTCAAGCTTCCCTTACACTCTATTGATCTCTTATTTGGTTTCCCCTCGCCTACCTCAGACTCAAGCGCCTTTCCCAGGGTGGTTCAGGCCATGTTGAGAGCGGGAGGCTAGCTCTCGCCCAGAAGTGGAGAGGCAAATCAGTCCCTCCCAGAGCTGAATGGCTGGCAACACACTGCGCTATCTTCACCTACGAGAAATCAACTGCTCTGGTACATGACACAATGAGTGCCTTCCTGCTGGATTGGGCAGTAGTGCTCTTGCATGAGGACTGTGGTTCAATGAAGCTTTGAGGCTCCTGGCCTAGAAAAGGCCCAACTGATGGTCTCCTTGTGTATCATCCTTCATCGTTCGTAGTGGGTCGTCACGAAAGAACCCTTTCTATCAGCCCATCATAACTGTAAGGTCCTGTGGTTGACTTCTTTGGATTCCCCAAGGCCCGCGTGGGCCTGGTTATTTATGAGTTGTGGGAGGGTTGAAGAGGGAGGCGGGGAGGGATTAATTACTAGCAATTGTGAGATGTGTTTCTTTTTTTCTTGTGTAAGTGAAATGTTCAATAAAAATTAAGTGAAAAACAAAAGTCAGAATCTTTGTTAGTGTGCCGTAAAGCTGGAAGCCACTGCATTAGATAATTGTTTAAAAACAAATAGAAAAGGATACTTTTCTAGTTTGCCGTTGGAATTTTACTTTTCTGGTCTATGTTTTTTTTAAAGGGAAACAAAACATGTGCACTGTAAGACCCACCTCCTGTACAAACCCTTCCCTACTGGGGTACTGAAAAGGAGAGAGCATGGGAAAAGTGTCAGAAAAAGCTTCTCAATAGTGAGAGTGACATTAAAGAAAATACACAAGGCACCTAGGGCCCCATTCATGGAATATTTTCACAGTTCAAAGTCAGTGCACATGGTAAAGAAGATAATTATTCATGCAGCACCAGGCAGCCACAGTACGTTTCAAACCACCACTGACATTCTTTGAGATACGAAGATTATGCTGTGTACTTACTTGTCCTTAAATTTACTTCTATGGGAGTAACCAAGCAGCAACAGCAATGCCACTTTCCACACTTACTAGAGACTGTCACACGTACAGTGAAATCCTTCCACCAACTGTACAAACCGCAGGCGACTACTACACACTTTACCTCACAGTGCTGGGTTCAGAGACAGTGTGTCTGTTTCACGGGTCATGCAAGGGCATGCAGCACATCAATCAAATTGATGGGCCATTTAACATGCCCACCGTACACTGGAGGATGATGTTCCTTGCTCCCACTAGGCCTCTGGCAGCCAGGCCTGCTGCATTCATAAATTGGTAGGTTTGGACAGCAATATCCGTAGACCGTAGGACTGCTTAAAATGAGGTAGCGGACCGCCTGACTCGGTAGGGTTGCCAACTGCCATGTGCCATCCACGTGCCATCTGCAATTGAGCCTGCCAGTAATCACCACACAAAGAGGTTGCCTCAGGACCTATTGTGCCGTAATGAAGGCTACCTGCATTCACCACACAAGGAACTCACCTGAGGAGGTACCCGCCAAATGGTACAGTACGCACGGATACCGCTGGCACACCACCGTCTTCTTCCACCTAATGAAATATATATCACATGAATCACATGAATCACTTCTCACTCCTCCACCCTTTCCATCCCCTCTTCTCACCACCAGATGCCGCAAAGCATGTTTGCCAGCCCCTTGCCAGCTTCTTTCGGTGCTGCACCATCCTTGGATACAACATGGCGGCGTTACCCAAAATTATGAAGCACATTACGCCTCCTTCCAGCCAACAACCAGGGTTGATGAAAACCCGTCCGGCGGTTTCGGCTTTACACATGTGCAAAGTTTTTGTCAATTCAGACTATGGAAAAAACATTTATTTTGGGATCCCCTCTATAGGTTTGGCCCCCCTTGGATGAAACCTCAACAAACTTCCCATAAGAATTCAGAGCATCCCATACACTTTTTTTGCAAAGTTTGATGCAGATTCGTGAGGAGTGAAGTTACAAGCCTCCCAAAAAGTGGTCTTCCAATGGGTTGAGCAATTTAACACGCCCCCAAGAATAATCTGTCCACGGGCCACACCCATCACAAAATAATGAAAACATATAACAAGTATGTACAATACACCTTCAAATAACAAGACTCACCTAGGCCCTCCCCCCCAATCCCAATAATATCCATGGACAGAAGAATTCACGGCACACACGCCAGCACCTGCACAGCTTTAGCTCTATGTCAAATTTTTTCCACTCCCCCACTCTTTCCAGGCCCTCTTTCATCCACAAAAAAAACAAAATATCTTTTCCAGACTTCTTTTCCTCTGCACTGTCCGCAGAAAAAGGCTGTGATCTGCCTATCCAAATTGCCACCATTTTAAAAACTCTGACACACCTCATGTTTTGAAACATCCAATCAGCGTGCGCCTCTCCGCAATGTTTAGTGACCTTTCATCGAACGGTGCCAAAGTTATAAGCTGCCCAAAAAGTACTCTTTCCATAAGTGATGCGGCATAGGATGATGAGGAACAAGACGAAGAGGTAGAGGAAGTCATGGGTGTGACAGTCAAAACCACTGTGCATAACTCAAGTACTGATTTTGTCTGGTAAATTGCCTCGATCTGTAACACAAGTCAACTGCCAATTGTATTCTCTATGTATGTAACTTCTATTGATTCCCAAGCAATGCACCTAGATACCTTCGGGTTAGGTGCACTCTATAAATAAACAAACAAACAAACCGTTGCGGGGGTCTCACAGTCTTGGGCTGCCCGTATTGAATGCATTGAGTGTGAGGTCATACTCAGTCACAGACAACACGGGTAGTACTCCTTCGGGACTACTTCCATGCACCGCCACAGCAGATCTACCCACCGGGTGCTCTGAGAAAAGCTGTTCCTTTCTCTGGCAGGAGCAGGTAAACATCCTCTACCCCATGTTTCTCAACCGCTCCTGCCACCACACAGGCTACTCCTGTGGGGCAGAGGATACCGCTTTCTGCCTCGCAGGCCATACTGGAAGCTGTTGATCCTTACTTTTCAAGGGTTACAAATCTCTGCATGTACTCCGACACACAATGATTTTGGGGCTTCATTCACGGACCACGATAAACACTGCCCTCTACCTTAGAGTTAAGGCCAGTCCAACACCTTCCCTGTCCACCTGACCCTCAATATCTGTGGTTGGTGCCTCTTTCTTCGCCCACCATACCTCCTTCCCTCTCCTACAAAAAAACAAAATCCCCCAAAAATATAAAAGCCAGAAACCCAAAATAAATGTTGTTTTAAGGGCTACCTTTCCCAGTCAAAAACTAGAACAAATAAAAAATCACAGGACCCTTTGTAGCCTGTATGATCTGCGGAGAGTATGTGGGCACCTACAAAATTCCAGAAGTGAGAAATTAAAATGACTTAAATTGTTTTTCGTTTAAAAATGGTGGCTGTTAAAATAACCTTTTTTTGTAATTTTTTTGGGGATTTTATATACTGAACTAACACATGTTCAACTTAACTTATTTATTTTATGCCAACTTTCACAAAAAACTGCTTCTAATTCTATTTCTGTTTTTGTTTTTATTTACTACAACTTCTAAAAAATACTTCATAACATATTTCACGAGATCACAACAAATGTTTCAGTGCATTTTAAAGAAAAATCTGATTTCTGAATGCACTCCATTGCCTTCGAAAATTATTTACATCATACAACTTGATATTTTTGTTGTCAAAAGATGCCATTCCTAAAGCATATAAAAAGGAAATACACATTTATTGACATAATGTCTGACTTCTTCCATTTCATGACAAAACAAGTTTGGACATCCCCATATTGGTCTTCAGTTCATTTCAGAAAAAAATATCTTTGCAGTTGGAAACAGTCCATTAGTATTCTCAACATATCCTTCAGGGCAACGTGCAAAGGTCCTGGAGTCACATAGCCCAAACTGTTGCCTCCACAATGCTCAACAATAATATCTGGACGTTTATAATGGGCCATCCTCTCACAGAATGGTAAAGGTTATGATAAAGGTTACCCAGTTTAACCCACAATCTGCATACCATGAAACTTCAATTTCGTCCACTCCAATAGTAGCTCCAATAGTAGCAGAGATACCACAAGATTCAGTGTAAGCCTTCAATGAATGGATCCAAGAATCTCCCACCATCCACACACTCTTCTTCTTCATAGCCATAGCCATAGCCATCTTCACTACACACAACAAAGAAAACACTTTGTACCCTGTACTCCTGTACACTTAAATTCCTCCTCCAGACCCACAAAACTGATTGGCTAGTACCCCGATGCCCTCTTTCCATGCCAAGCATCCTTCAAGGAACCGGATGGCACTTGCAAGTCTGCGGATTACCGTAGGGTCCGCGGACCGGGCGGCACCTGCACCGCTTTTATTCACCTTTAAAAACAGCTCTCTATCAACCTTATTCCACTCCTTTACCCTTTCCATGCCCTCTTTCAGCCACAAAATAACCCCAAATATGTTTTCCAAACTTTTTGCTCACAACGCTATACGTAGACAACGGCGGCTGTCTGCTGATCCAATATGGCAACCGTTAAAACAAATATGATGCACCTTACGTTTTTGAACATCCAATCTGGGGGCATGAATGATATCCACCAACATCATGCTGCTCTCTGATTGGTACAAAGGGTATCTGTGCACTCCAAATCAGGAAATGAGTCAGCAGACTGGACCCAGATATCAATAATTTTATTGTTTTACCTTTTGGTCATTTTTTTCAAAAATCACTGGATGGATTCACAACAATTTTGCAAAAGCACGCTTTTGGGACCAGGTCGCTGCTCCTGGCACACATTTGGTGAAAATCCGTCCAGCGGTTTGGGCTGTAAGTGCGAGCAGATTTTATTTTACATTGCGCCCATGAGGATTTAAAAAGTGTTGGGACACCCCATAACTTTGCCCCTCGGGATGAAACCAAACCATACTTTGCTAAATCAAGTTTGGTGAGGGTTTGTTCAGGGGGGAGTTATAAACCCAGAAAGTGCTTTTTGTATGAGTTGAGCAACTTAACCATAACTACGCGGCCGCTACCTCAGGCTGTGTAATAAAAGGAAAATACTTTAGTTTCAGGGATGTAATAGTGAAAACTTAACACAACAAACACCCTGAAATTCAGGTAAAGCCACTTTAACTTTCCACCCCCTATCCCCTATAAGACAAAGACCATTTTCTGGAGTAAAAAGCTTGACTTTAAGCTGATGTGCACACCCATAATGCATTGCTCATGTTGCTTGGAACTGAAGATGAACTTCCAGTGATGGTCTAATGCCCAATGTCAAAGTCCCAGAATGTTTTGTGTCCTCATGACCTCATGTTTGCTGCGGCAGAGCCAGGGCTCCACGGGGCCTGATGCATTTTTGAATTTATGCTGCTATGATAGCAAACTGTGCCATAGATCTTAAAGTCAACATAGTGGCTTTCTTCAAATGTCTTTGTTGTTACCCATGTTTTTAGATTGCCAATCAGCCCGTTATAACACTAGACACCAAAAAGTAAGTCTGCAAACTGAACCGAGATATCACAATTATTTTTGCGTACTTTTTGGTAACCGTTTTAGAAACGCTGGATGATTAAAACATGCAGATGCTTGCTTTCCGAACCAGACAGCGGCTCCTCACACGCATTTTTTGTCCCATGTAAGTCGGTTAAAAAAATGTTGGGATACCATCTATAACTTTGCCTCACACCCCTTTGACAAAACCACACAAACTTTCCAAAACGTGTCAGTCATATGTATTTTTTTCCAGGAAAGTTTCACGTGAATTTGTACAACGACAGTTACAAATTGGCCAGAAAGTGCTCAAATTAACATAATAACAGCATTACGACTGTGAGCCTGAAAAGATAGATGCATACATACATGCATACTTACATATACACACAGAGAGTTAAATTCTGCTTTCACCTTTTTCCAACCTCCAACAAGTTTAACAACCACATAATAATTTTGGAAATAATTGCTAAGCACCCATAAACGGGACTGGTGTATATGCCAATTGGCCTTTTGTACAGTTCTTCTTGCCACAGCACTTTCGTTTTCAATAAATACAAAAATACAATTATGTTATAAATATGTGAGTTGGGGCATGAAAGGAAGCCTCGTATATGGTGAAATTGGGACTAGACAGGGGAATGCTTGGAGGCTGCAATCCTCTCTCGTGGTGGTGCCTATGGCCTTGCAGTCCAACTCCCTGGGTTCTCTGCCTGGACATGGAGGGGGAACTACATGGACGAAAAAGAGTTCCCTTTTGCACAGCCAGAGTTGCTATCTTTGCCAATCCTTGTTTGACAGTATTTGAGGACTTGGGTCCCTGTATTTTTCCATACCAACTCCTTGTTGGTGCGCTCCATTCAGGGTTCAAAATTGAGATTCGATGAGCACCAGCTAAAACCAGCTCCTGAGTGTCAGACATCACCAAGAAGGCAGGAGCTACCGCTGAGGAACCAGGAACGAGGACACAGCACACCATGAATCTAACTTCCACATGAGATGCACACGTTAACCGTTTGCGCCATAATGTTGGATTCATTGGGCCTCATTACGACCCTGGCGGTACGGAGTGAACAGCACCGTAAAAGGTGCCGGCGCGGTTCACTCCGTACCGCCGCATTACGAGTTCCCCTCGCGGGACACAGTACGCACGCCTGGGAAAACCAGGCATGCTGACCCGGTCCCGCGAGGGGAAGAGGGAGCAAACAATGGGCCATTTCGTAATGGCCCGTTATTTGCTCCCTCTCCCATTCCTTATGGGGGCTGAAATGGGAATGGGGAAGGACCGTGTCCGGGTCCTTGGAGGGAGGAATTACCGGGCCTTTCGAACTCGGAATGGCCCAGTAAATCCTCATTCCGACGACCTGGACCCCGACGCGATTTCGGCAGCAGCCATACCGCCAATAGCGGCATGGTTTCCGCCGAACTCGTAATGAGGGCCATTGTGTTTACATATGTACTAGCTGTGTCCTAATTCTTCTATGGTAGCATTCTCAAATACTGAAAGTTAATGTCACCTATGCAAGTTTGTAAGGCGCAAATTGCCTGTTGAACCAAGAATAGCTCCTGGTAGCTGTTGCTTTCAAGCTAATCAGGCTATCCAAGGCTACAAGCAGGAGCTAAATAGCCCCCATCTTCCCTCAATTTCGAACCCTGCCATTTAAAGACAACCTGAACAGGGTAATATGGGCTGGGATTGCTTATCTGTGCCCTGGCAAGAAGCTGCTGTACAGCAGACTCATGCCCTCTAGTTGGAGTGTCACAGCCTGTAACTAATAAGAGACACCATGACAATAAAAAGGGGTTCTAAAAGGCACACAAAGTGTTACCCATGTACACTGGGGTGGGGGAGGTGTTCAAAGTACAGTGAGCGAGTGTCTCAGAGACATGCATGATGTTATCCCTTGATTCTCCTTATCTTGCACACGTCTCAGACATCACGTTCTGTAGGGTGGTTATGAGTGATTTTGGCACACATGCAGTAGCCTCTGGGAAGATAAACATATCTTTGCATATGTGCCTGATCCCTATCCGTGAGGTACGTGTCTCAAGGAGAATCATCTGGAAATAGCCCAACCCATGGTTGGATGGTGGTCAGACATGTATCTTGAATTGTGTACGGGTAGCAGAATGAGGCTGTGGATGGTCGGTAGTCTGTAATGACAAGAGAAGAGAACTTCCTCATCCAAGATTATGGTACTAATGACTGGACAGACATATTATCATTGAGCCATTAGCAGTGAGTATGACATTTCTAAGTCACAGCATTAAATGCTGCCAGCATGAAGGGATTTCTGGGGTCTGTGTGAAGAAGCCTTCCAGTGGTCATGTTGAATGAACAGGAAATGGAGTTACAGGTTTAAGTGCCCAAAGCCAATCCTCCTGAGATCTTCTGGTGCCTACCCTGCTGCACAAGGTCAGGGCCCATTTGGGAAAATTGTATACACAATTGCCAGTGGGGTGTATTAGAAATATTATTAGTGAATGTGTAGAGATGTTGTTATTGGCAAGATATGAAAAAAAGAATATTTGTGAGGACTAGTAGGGACAGTAACAATTCTGGCATCTGGGCAGCATTCACAGACCTCTACATGTGAAATTTGAAAAAAGCTTGCTGTCGTCTGTATTGTTTCCATTTTACACCACATTGGTCTGCTCTTTTGGTCAAGTTCTGCATGGTTTACTGTCCTTCCCTGGCTTCCATTGGTCTGTCTGGTACCATGTTTTTGTTTGACATACTTTGCCATTTTTGTTTTTTGCCGTTCCGTATAATGACCTTGGTTAGTTTTGATGATTATATTTAGACTAGATTGTGGCGAAAGGCTCAGGAACAGTACTATGTATGGTCGATTGCGAATTGATCCGATTACAGCTGTATGTCCTGCTCATTGCTAAAACAATACAACACAATTACACACAATGGCCACAATCCAAGTGTCAGAACCAGGGCCATTTTAAGCTATGTTGGGCCCCGGACACGGACCTTTTTGGGGCCACCCTCCACCTTGAATAAAGGGATCCAGAATATGTGGTTGCGCCACCCTCATCAAGATCACAACCCATCGTTTTTAGAAATAAGAACTGATATTAGTATTCAGCCCCCTTACCCCCTTCATGTGGAAGGTACACCGACCATAGTATAAATGCAGGACACAGAACGTATGAAAAAGGTCCACATAATCCACAATAGACTGATGGCTCAGATTGGCTGCTCGCAGAATGCAAACGTGCCCAGGTATGGATACAGGAGACCAACTGGATGAAAGGAGAAAACTACTCATGAAATAGCATATATAGTGGGTGAAGATTAGAAGCTAGCCAGAAGGTGTCCATATCAAGACGGACAGAGAGTAGTGTTGCCATTAGGGTGCAAAGGAACAAGTGTTTGTGGTGTATAATATATCAATGCACACTATTATTATAGAGGAAGCAACACTGCAGCCAGTGAAAACATGAGTGTGGAGAATGAAATCACTCTTAAGGGCAACAATTGTGAAAGGTCTAGGGCTGGCAATTTTGACATTTCAAAGGCCAAAATACCGAATTTCGAGAGCCCCATTTTACTGTGTGTGTGTGTGTGTGTTTGTGTTACTATCCTTGTGGGGACTTGGGTATGATAACACACACACACTGTGGGGACTTGATTTCACTGTGGGGACCTAAACCCAAGTCCCCACATGGTAATGCCTTCCAAATGATTTTAAACAACTTAAAAGTCATCTTTGCCAATTTTTATAACTTTTTAAAAAATGGCCTTGTGGGGACCTGTGTTTATTTTGGTGTGTTGATTTTTTTACTCAGCTCTGCCCCCTGTGGTATTGCAGTCATCAACACACGGACAGGAATTTAAACACACTTGATGAATCGGATGCCCTACATGCTTAGGCAGCAGACAGCAGATTCATGGGAACCATTTATACACAAATACAATTATCTTTTAAATGGCCTAAACTCTGCGTTTAAATGTAAAATAATGAAATTAAGCTGTTTTTTGTGTATTTTGTATGTTTATTGATATGCAATGTAAGTGTTCCCTCATTGATTGCACAACACACTTCCAGATTCATTTCAAACATTGGCTACTTTTGTAACAAACGAATCACAATGTGACTTACTTTACTTCCTTATTTTTCTGTGATTTTGTTGAAGTCCCTATAGGGGTGGTGTGTGATGATATTGCATTCTACACTGTCAAGACAACACATTATGTGCACTGATGTCATCTTGTCTATAGTCTGATATGTGAATTAATTGAATGTTGGCTGCACATTTTGTCTGATTATTCAAAAAATATTCACAAGGTTGATGTTTAATTGATACTCATTTGGTTTCATTACAAGTTGATCTCCAAGGGGAAAAAGTGGCAGTAATGGAATTGCCGGCACTTTGATCAATATGCTGATATAAGGGTTATTGAAAATGGACGCTAATTCCTCTGGTGGAATTAACCCTGAAGAAATTAGCGCTGGAGGAATAAGCAATGAAAACCAGTGATAATTCCCCAGTGGCTAAATCCTCCAGTGGAATTAGCGCTGGAAATAAAAATGCTAATTCGATCCTATCTTCAAGTTAAAATACCAAACGAAACACTGCCAAAAAGAGTGGCCAATTTAACCAAAAATACCCAAAAGGTGAAGGAAAATGCATTCAGGTGATGCTAATGAAGCCACAGATGCACCCAATTGGCCATACACAGGTATGTGAATACAAATAGTATGTAATGATGCTGAACTCCCCATAGAGCTGATATGATGGTACTAAATCCACCAAAAGGATGGTGTGTGGTCATGTTGAGGTCCCCACTGGGATGTTGTTTGATGACATAGAGGTATTCATAGAGATGGTGTGTCATGGCAAAGAAGGTCCCATGAGAATAGTATGTAGTTATGCTCAAGGTCCCATAGAGACGGAATGCAATGATATTGAATCCTCCAACTGGATGGTGTGTGCTGATGGTGAGGTCCCCACAGGGATGATATGTGATGATATTGATGTTTTCACATGGATGGTGTGTGCTGATGGTGATTTCCCCACAGGGTTGATATGTGATGATATTGAAGTCCTCACATGGATGGTGTGTGCTGATGGTGAGGTCCCCACGGGGATGATATGTGATGATATTGAAGTCCTCACATGGCTGGTGTGTGCTGATGGTGAGGTCCCCAAAGGGATGATATGTGATGATATTGAAGTTTTCAAATGGATGGTGTGTGCTGATGGTGAGTTCCCCAGAGGGTTGATATGTGATGATATTGAAGTCCTCACATGGATGGTGTGTGCTGATGGTGAGGTCCCCACAGGGATGATATGTGATGATATTGAAGTCCTCACATGGATGGTGCGTGCTGATGGTGAGGTCCCCACAGGGATGATATGTGATGATATTGAAGTCCTCACATGGATGGTGTGTGCTGATGGTGAGGTACCCACAGGGATGATATTTGATGATATTGAAGTCCTCACATGGATGGTGTGTGCTGATGGTGAGGTCCCCACAGGGATGATATGTGATGATATTGAAGGCCTCACATGGATGGTGTGTGCTGATGGTGAAGTCCCCACAGGGATGATATTTGATGATATTGAAGTCCTCACATGGATGGTGTGTGCTGATGGTGCGGTCCCCACAGGGATGATTTGTGATGATATTGAAGTCCTCACATGGATGGTGTGTGCTGATGGTGCGGTCCCCACAGGGTTGATATGTGAGGATATTGAAGTCCTCACATGGATAGTCTGTGATGATGTTGAAGTCTCCTTAATGAAGATGGGGAGGACAGTCCAGCCAGTCGGCTAGGAGACTGGTAAGAGTTTTAGAGTGTAGTCCTCCAATCAGAGGGCAGAAAGGCAGCCAACAATGTGACCTTAGGTGGAAGAGTATTGCATGCTGTAAGGTGTAGTAGACTCTATGGTCTCTGTCACGCACAGCGGCCATCTTCAAAGAGCAACTGCTCAGACGAATAAAGAATTATTATTCCACCCTCTGCCTTAAATGGGGGCCCTACGTGGGGAGGCCGGGCCGGCCTGCCGACTATGTTCTCTGCCACGCACAGTGGCCATCTTCAAAGAGCAACTTCTACAACAAATAAATAATGATTATTCCGACATTAGCCTTCTCCTGCATGCAGACAGCTGCAGGAGGGGGCTCGGATGCCACTTTCCTGATGTAGCTGTACATCTGGTTGAAATGTATTTCATAGCCCCATCATATCACAACCACATTAGTAAAGGACATTATTATAAGGTTGACTTTGTTTATAAATGGAGATACCAGCAGTTCTCAAAGGCCCTGTTACATCTTTAAAGTGATGGTGGCAACACGTCTCAAAGGCATTGCTATACCTTTATTTTGAAAGTTCCTGTAATTCTCAGTAGGCCTGACATACTTTAAATGTGGCAGAACAAGTTCTGCTCAGCAGGCGTGTTGCACTTTTGATGGGGGGCTAACAAATTTTCTCTGAAAAGTTGTATTACATTTGGTTGGACAGTACTAGCAATGTTAGAGTATTTGGATGTTGCAATTCAGTGTCAGAGCTATGTGATACATATCCCTGGAGTAAAGAACGAAGAGTGCACATCAGGATGAAGGTGCATTGGCATGTGCCAGGTTTTACCATCATTTACTGCCTAATGTTGTTGAGTGGGGAGACAGACTTGAGCTAAGCCCTTGGAGTGAGTCAGATGTGCCACTAACAGACTGGTGGACTGACTACATTGTCTAGCTCCCTTCTGAACTCCATTGATAAATAAACATAGCCAAACGCAAAAGCCAGCATTTTAGAACTGCTAAATGCTCCATTTATAAAGAGGCTGTGGCATCAGCAAAATCTGTCTCACAAGCTACAGTACTTATCAAGGAGAATGAATCTTTGCTTACAGATTGTACGAACTCTGAACCAATTCTAACCTCAAACCTGGCAGTACATAATGACAACTTAATAATATCCAGTGTGGATATCCCACAAACACATCCACAAGTTTACCCCTGGTCCTACCTGGGATTTATTGAAACCTCCTTTGTATATCAATCATAAGGTCATATACCCCGGTATGAAAGAAATTCCAAGTGCCCATGGGCAAGAAGGAGGCCAAAACTGTAAAATGGTTGCTATAACCCCCAGTACTGTCCATCCAGATATATTCTGCTCAAATTGATTTTCTATTTTACAAAAGAACAAAACTTGCACTAAACTGATGCAGCATCTCTAACATATATCAAAGTTGCTCGTACTGAACAACCCATTCTCGATAATTCTATAAACTACCTACCCACAGTATGCATGTATTAAATCTTATTCTGTTCACTCTATTGAAAGTTGTACTAAATGGTGCAATTAATGCTTTGATAAGTGATGTATCTATTCTCAAAACATACTTAGTAAATGCTGTAGCAATATTAAATACCATTATGGAATTGAGCATGGATGCACCAGCATTATTTACTGAGGTATTATTACAATCTAACAATCATAAGGTTCCAAACATCAGTGCACATCACCTTTTACCTGCCCCTGGACTCGTCCAAACTACCATGTGCACCAGATGTTTAATTTAACATTGATCCCATCCAAATAGCAAGGCCTCCACTGTTTCACCCACACCTTTTCTTAACATTCAGTACAACATCGCCAATAGTCCCACCTATATAATTATCTTCCACCACGCATGTTCCCTAGAAACTACACATTTTCCTATTCCTGATGTATTTTCCCCATCCAATATACTCTGTGTTATCTTTGGTCTCTGTAACCAAATCAATAAGTTCATGTTACATCTTAGAGGGTACACCTGAGGCCAACATGGGCTCAATGACGGAAATGACAGTTTCCTGGTTGTGTGATGTACATTTTCTCGTAGTATACTGAGTGACCTAACCTGTCTATATTTCCTCCACATTCATGGGTCTATAGTTAGCAGAGTGGCAGTGGAAAGTAATCCTGACTATAGGTGATTGAATGCATGAACCATCTGTTTGTGGAGATGAGTTATCAAATATTAGCAATCTATCTGCAAATAACTCACTGGCCATGAAAATATTATGTAATCTTTTTTTTTGTTTCTCCCATGTTCAATCTGGAATCATTGCTGATGACTGTACAGCACCCCCTTACTTGTCGTATCCATTCTTCTACTCCCCTACTTTTTCTCTCTCACTTCCTCCTTCCGATTCTCCAGTTCCCTCATCCCCCCTGCTATTCACTTCCCACCAGCACCTCCATTGTATCCTTGTTCTCATGCTTCAACACCACTCATGTTGTTTCCAACTCTTACACACCTCCAAATTCTCCAGCACCTATGGGCTCCCCTCCTTCTACAGCCTCTCTTGCCTCACATTCACCTGTTCACATCCACCATCTTCTGCATATTAAAATATTTAATGATGGACATCTTTGCTTCCTAGTTCTTCTTGATATCTCAGCAGCATTCAAAACTGTAATTGACAAACACTCACCAAACATCTACATCTGCATATGGGGATCATCAGTGTCATCCTCAGCTGCTTCAAATCCTACCTTGCTAATTGCCACCAGTTGATACAAATGGATTCCTCCAGATCACCAACTCTTCCAACCACCTTTGGAGCCTCGCAAGGATCTCTCCTTTCCCCTGTGATCTTCAATCTTTAGATGGAACCACTTGGAACCCTCCTCGCTTCACACAACATCCACACCCATAAATACACAGATGGTACGCAGGTCTACCTCAAGAATTCTTCCATCAAAGTCATCCACAGGCTTAAGGCCAGCTCACGTTGATCCTTTCATGGATGTCCAGTGCTTACCGGTAGCTGAATCCCTAGAAGACTGAGTTCCTACTGATGACCAACAACTCCTAACACCCTGACATCCAGAACTTGCTCTGTGCTGTGCATCTCATGGAATTCAAACCCCAGCTGGCCACCTGCACCAAATCTCTCAGGTACGACACTGGCAGACAACTCTCCTTCATACATCACATAGCAAGGAGGACACACACAGCTTGGTACCAACTCGCTCTCCTGTGGAAAATCAAGCCTTTCATCCCAGAAAACAACTTCAGATTTACTGTCCAAGCCTTGGTTCTCTCCCACCTAGATGATGGCAATGCCCTTTTGGAAGGCCTCCCATTGGCTGCCATGGCACCCCTGAGAGGTGTCCTGCATGCTGCAGCTTGTCTTATCAAATCACTCTGCACATTCAACCACATCACCCGACACTCATCTTGCTGCATCATCTAAAAGACTGTTACTCTGAAGTACCCAATCTACCTCACTGAGAAACTCAGTATTTCCAGAGGCCTACAATCCTCAAGAAGTAATGATATGTGCAGACGTGAACTCCGGAGGTGCAGGAAGGAGAGAAGCAGAAGGCGGGTCTTCTGTGTCTATGCCCCAAGACTCTAGAACCTCCTACCATCAACATGAGAGTTTCCCCCTCACTTCTAAAGTTCAGGAATAAGCTCAAGATCCTCCTCTTCAAGGAATTGCTCCCCCCTAACACCTGGGGCCACGCATCAACCACTTCCCACCCTATCAGAGACTGGGTGAACTGTCCCCCACTGATTCCTCCCTAGTTGCTTGCAGATCTCTTGCTGCTAAATAGCTCATACTCCCCTTCCCTTATTAGCTGCCTGTTCCCTTGTTTTTCTGTTTCCTCTATGTTTTTCTCCCCTTACATCCAAGCCTGCATCTCGGCAGACTCTAACAACTCCGACGTATTTTTCAAAATCTGCAAGGAGCTGGCTAATCCTTCTGCAGTCTCTACCTCTCCTGTTCCCTCCCAGACCCTTTGCACAGCATTGGCATCTCATTTCACCACTATAATTCAGGACATCCTGTCCACTCTCTCTTCCTCTACCTCCTCTTCTTCTCCCTCTACCTTTCCAGGCCCCTCTCTGGCCGGTTATCCTCCTTCCCCCTGCTCACTCCCAACAATGTTTCTAGACAAGTCCGATCAATGACAATCTTGCCAAAGCAGGTGCTCCCCTGCTCCTCCAGAACCATCAAGGACCACATTGACACCCTTGCTCAAGCCTGGCCGTGTTCTACAATCATTCTTTTGCCACTGGAACCTTTCCTTCCCCCTTAAGCACTCCCTTGTGCACCCCCTTCTTAAGAAGCCTTCTGCCTAGCCTTCCTCTCCGGCAAACTATCGCCCGATCTCTCATCCTGGACAAACTTCTGGAAAGGCTAGCCATCTCCCAGCTTAAGCTACATACTGAATCTGTTGGCTGTCTCCATGACCACCAGTCTGGATTCAGAGCAGCAAGAAGTACTGAATCTTCTCTCCTGAAAACCTGTGAAGACTTGCTCTCCAACCTTGACTCTAACCTATGTTCTGTCCTCATTCTCCTTGATCTATCCTCTGCTTTCAACACGGTCAACCATGCCATCCTGCTCAATCTTCTCCGAGAAAACCTGGGTAATTCGGGTCATGGCCTTGCATGGTTGACCTCCTTTCTCACTGATAGACCCTCCCAGGTCCAACTTGGGTCTTTCCTCTGTTCTAGCACTCTCTCTACTTGTGGTGTTTCCCAAGGATCTAACCTCTCTCCCTGGCTATTTAACCACTACCTGGCACCTCTGGCCTTCCGCATCTCTACCTTCTGCTCTAACATTCAGTGTTATGCAGATGACACCCAGCTATCCTTCAGGCTCCCGTCAGCCTCTTCTTCTCCTTCTCTCATACCTGACTGTCTATCCGCAATTCAGGAATGGTGTGCCTCCAACGATCTCTGCCTTAATGCCAGTAAGACCGAGATCCTGCTCATTGGGACTCTTGCTCCTGCCTTCCCTCTCTCACTCTGGCTGCCCACCCAGGGCCCTCTACCTGCTTCTTCCAGGGAGGCGCAGGACCTTGGGGCCATTTTCAACTCCACCCTCTCCTTCTCTCCTCACAGCTCTGACGTTTCTAAGAAGTCACACTATCAGTTGCACCTCTTCAGGGGTATTCTTCTTTTTTCTAACTTTCCCCAGAAGCTCACTGTCTCCAGAGCCCTGGTCCCCTCTAGGCTGCACTACTGCAACAGTCTCTTTCTAAATCTGCCTGCCTCTACTTTCACCCTCTACCACTTATCCAGAACAGGACTGTGAGACTTGTCATTGGCCTCAAGCCCAGGGATCATATCTCTCTGCCCTGAAATCTCTCCACTGGCTCCCTGTGACTCCCTCTGGCTGTGGGGATCAAGTTCAAGACACTCTGCATTGTCCACAAGGATTTCTAGGGCTGAGGACCACATTACATCCAACTTTCTCTTCCTAAGCATCTTCCTTCTCGACACATCTGCTCATCCACCTCCAACTCTCTGAGGGTCAGACACTTCTCCAGGCAGAGAGTGGGGGTAGATCTCTTCCCTCAGTTGGGGTCTCCCTCTGGAGCAGCCTCCTTGCCTCTCTGAAACTTGAGCAGGACCACCTAAGGTTCCGGAAGCAAATCAAGACCTTCCTTTTCGATTCCGCTTTCTCTCTCCCCTCTCCCTTGCTGTTATCTCTCTCTGCTGTGCATACTGGTTACCTGGCCACCCACTGAACCTACGTGACCAGGCTCCTGCACGACCGGTTGCCCTTTCACTGCCTCTGGGCCCCCCAAACACTTAAGGCACTGTGTCTGCAACCCTACAGTCCCTGACTCTCTGCACAAATGAGTAGCCTGCCGGCTGCCCTAACTATCTGCTTGCACTCTCCCCTCCCACCCTGGCACCTCTCCCTCTGTATCCCCCCGCACTTATGCGATGTGAATGACACACGGCCTAGTAAGATTGTTGTTTTGTCCTCCTTCTGTCCTCCCTTCCTTGTCTTGTCGCGCCTAGCAACACTTGTGTACAGATGCGTTATAAATGACTTACCTTACCATATATCATATCATATCATATGATAGAAAAGCGCTCCATCGCATCCTGAAGTAAGGTCTGCGATCAATAAATACCCTAATAATAGTAAAAAGGTTTCAGTTGATAGAGCATAATGCATTTTCAGATTATTTTGAGGGACTTTATTTGTTTATGGCAAAGGGCTTCATTAGGAGTTGGGATATTATTCCTTTGGAAATATTGCCAAACAACAATGCTACATGGTATAAGCATGCAGTAATGGGAGGGATATGCATGATTCAATAGTTATTACCCGTTTTGGAGTGTCATTGAATTCCGCTGTGGAAAAGTGGTATTACCACATGGTAACAGAATATGCCATAATGCACAGTGCAACAAAACCCGTAATTTGGTGGATGTCATATGTGTAAATGTTTGTCTTCACATAAGTGTTTTCATGTCCAGATGCAGCCCTAATTATTACTCTACACTCCACTCACATTTCTACACCATCACACACTGGGACTCCTTACGGGTTTGGTGGTAATTTGATAGTAATCAGCCAAATTACCACCAAACTTGAGTACCATTGCCACCACTTGGTCTCATGGGTTTACTATTGTTGGCATTTCCCCATTTTTGGAGTGCATAGGGCTTCATGGGGAATTTTGTTCCATATACCGCTGGCAGAAGTACTGCATGTTAAATATGTCGATTTGAAAAGGTAGCGTGACGGTTTTACCTTCAGCTTGTTGCTGTTGGGAAATTGTCCACTTTGCCTCAAAAGTTATAATTAGGTGGTGCGAGAAAAACTGGTAATTTCGTTACTGCCAAACAATGGCTGTAACGGAATAACCGCAATGTTTTTCCTGCGTAGCTGAACTTGTAATGAGACCCAGTAGACAGGGTTTATCCCAGTGCCCCACATCTAAAGATATGCGCTAAAATCGAGTGCCATGAAATAAGTGCAGTGAAATGCAAATAGGCTACCCTATTTCCATATAAACCTTTTGCAAAGAATTGGTGCGCAAAATGTATAAAGTTTAAGCATAGTAAACGCGCAAGTACACTGCAATTAAAATGGGAATATCTGCCTTTACCATTTGCAAAACAATTTCAGTAGGAAACATGACAACAATATAATGACAAAGATTAAAAGTGAAACCAATACTTTATTGTTGCTTAACTTTATACAAATCATTATTCACTTTGAGACTCGAAATACTGTGCAGCTTTTAAACAGTTTATACGTTTGGTGTTTCTCATTTTAGAAAATGCTGAATGCGAGGTTTCACTTGCAACTGCATGTTTTGTGTTCCCTTTGGCAATGATGATGCCAGTGTAATCTAGGGAGCGGTCACTTCCAGCCCTGGAAGGGCTATTGTAATGCAGATGCTCCTGGGCTCAGGGGAATTTAGCACCTCATTACCACACCCTTGGCTTTGAATTCCTTAGTGCTGTGGAGGAGGGGGAATGGTTGCTGCAGCCAGGGCCATAGTACAAACATTTGCAAATTTGCCTGTTCTCAAAAATGTCAGTAAAGAAAGCCCATTTGGTGCGCACCAGCACTGGCGTAACAGGGGCCCCCAAAGCCCCTGTGGTGCAGGGGGGCCCCGCTAGCCCATGTCCTGGGAGGGAGCCCCTTTTGAAGAAAAAAAATATTTTTAAAAAATGTTTCTTTTTGAATCCACTCTGCATTCATAACGAAATTACTTCTGTAATAGAAATAATTTCTTTATGAAGGCAGAGTGACCACAAAAAGAAACTTTCTTTTTGAAGTCCGAGGGCTCCCCCAACCCCATGGCATTGAAGATCCCTGGCTGGAGGCTTCCATGTCATGGGGTCTGGGGGAGCCCTATGACTTTAAAAAGAAATAGTTTATTTTTAAAGTCACTCTGCCTTCTTAAAGAAATTATTTCCATTATGATTCGGTCCTTAACGGAAATAATTTTTTTATGAAGTCAGAGTGACTTCAAAAAGAAACAATTATTTTTTTGAAGTGATATGGCTCCCTTCATCCACATGACATATGTAATGTATGGGTGGCTGGGTGTGCATGTGCGTTATGGTGAAAGGGTGCACACTTAAATGTATAGGTGGCTGCCCATGTGAGTGTATGGTGAAAGGGTGCACAATTAAATGTATGGGTGGGTGCCTGGGTGTGTATGACTGTATGGTGAAAGGATGCACACTCAAATGGCTGGGTGTGTGTATATGGTGAATGATGTCCGTGCTAGTGTTCTGGGACGCAATAAAACCTACATTTTGGGGGAGCTAATCCTTCAAATGTTGGGAGAGGCGCTAACTTCACGGGTGGTGGGGGAGGGACAAACTTATTTGTGTGGGGGCATCTAACTTCTTTATGCGTTGTAATGAGACTATTCTAGTGCAGCTTCCATGTTACAAGAAATTAACTCTCCTCTTAAGTCTGAAAGCACCCACTTATGGACTGCTGTGAGAATGAGCGGTCTCATGTTCCCTCTCTACCCTTCCAATCACTACGCTTGCATGCAAGTACTAAACTCACTTCACGATGTAAATTGCCTAAAACATTTGGCATTTGAATGCAGGTACTAACAGTGAAATGCTTTACGTTCATAAATGCTGGGCCCTTGTTAACAGCGAAACACAGGTGCCGTTTAACATCTGTGTCCTGTTCTCTCCGCAACTGCCCTGAAGGTCAGCCAGGTTGAGAGACAACATAACCCAAAATTTCAGGGAGGGGGTGGGGGATGCTGAAGCCCAGGCAACTCAATGGTGCTACTTGTGTTCGATGCCTTGATTACTTATTGGTAATCGTCATTACTCCTAGGCCTATTCTTCCTCGTCCCTGTACTTGTGTATGAGGCAGTACTTGTGTATGAGGCACTCTGCCTCATACACAAGTACTGGGATGAGGTAGAGGTACATGGAGGTAATGCCTGACTTAGCTACGTGTAATGTTCATTACTTCAAGTCCCACTCTTCCTCATCCCACTACTTACCTTTGAGGCAAGGAGCCTCATACGTAAGCTATGGGACAAGGAAGAGGGACATGAAGGTAATTCTGGGCCAATGAGCTGATTTTGTGGTTGGGGATAGGGGGTGGGAAGGAGAGGTGATATGTGGGCGGCATGATTGTGCGATAAATCATAATGGTTGTCCATGTCCATGCTAAGCAGGCATGATATTTGGTATTAGTGGCTAGAAAGGCATTTTGGTGCAGCAAGTCTAGTCAATCCTCAGTTTGGAATGACTTTTTTTAACTGCACATTTCTAATAAAGCAGTCCTGCTAAGTGTAATTACCCGGCTATACTGGCATTTGTTTGTTGCCAGTCCAGTCGTTTCTTACTGCGGCATTGTATATTTTTGTGGGTATCTGGGTATCTGTGATAAAATGATATAAGTCATTTATAACCCACCTGTACACAAGTGTTTCTAGGCGCGGCAAGACAAGAGAGGGACGATAGAGAGAGGACAAGACAAACAATCTTACTAGGCCTTGCTTCATTTAGATCGTGCAAGTGCGAGAACGAGAAATGCAAGCGGAAAGGGAAGGGGAAAGTGCAAGGAAGAGGGGGATGGGAAAACAGGGCAGTAATGCTCTGAGAAAGTGCAGCCAGGGCAGCGTGGCTCTGGGTAGTGCAAGGAGAACAATGGACTGTAGGGTTGCAGTTACAGCCCCTAAGTGTGTGGTATGCCCGGAGGCAGTGCAAGGGTGACTGATCAAGAAAGAGCCTGGACTCAGTGAGACTCTGAGGGTAGCCAAGCAACCAGTCGGTAACTCAGACAGGTAAGTCAGGTAGGTTAGCAGGGGAGGGAGAGAGAGAAAGCAGAGGAGAAGAGGAAAGTTTTGAGCTGCTTCCAGAACTTCAAGTGTTCTGCTTAAGTTTGCAAGGGGCAGCGAGGCCATTCCAGAGGAAGGCACCTGCAGAGAGAGAGATCTACCCCCCACTCTCTGCCTGAAGAAGCGTCTAACCCTTAGAGAGTTGGAGGTAGCTGGGGGAAGGGCTCAAGAAGGAAGGTATTTTAGAAGAGAGCGTTGGATGTAGTGTGGGTCCCGACCCCAGAAGGCCTTGTGGACAATGCAAAGGGTCTTCAACTTGATCTTTGCATCCACCGGGAGCCAGTGGAGAGATTTTAGGGCTGGAGAGATATGATCTCTGGGCTTTAGGCCAAGGATACGTTTCGCAGTCCTGCTCTGGATTATTTTCAGTGGGCGGAGAGTAGAGGAAGCCGCTTGAGAAAGCGGCTGTTGCAGTAGTCCAGCCAAGAAAGAAACATGGCTCTGGAGACAGTGAAATTCTGGGGGGAAAGTGAGAAAGCGAAGAGTCCCTTTGTGGAGGAGCAGTTGGTAGTGGGACTTCTTGGCGATGTCCGAGATGTGAGGAGAGAAAGAGAGAGTGGAGTCGAAGATGACACCAAGGGTTTATGCCTTGCAGGAAGGCGAAGGAAGAGGGACGAAGGTGGGAAGCCAGAGTGAGAGAGGGAAAGCAGGGGCAGGGGTCACAATGAGAATGATCTCCATCTTAATGGCATTAAGGCAGAGATCGTTGGAGGCGTACCAATCCTGAATCACAGATAGACAGTCAGGAATGAGCGAGCGAGGAGAGGACCCTGAAGGAAAGCTCAGTGTCATCTGCATAACACTGAAAGTTAGAGGAGAAGGTAGAAATCAGGTGGACAAACTAGTCAAGTAGAGGTTGAAAAACCAGGGTGAGAGGATAGAGGCCTGGGGAACGCCACAGGTAGCGAGTGAGATGGCGGAGAGAAGGGGACCAAGTTGGACCTGGGAGGGGCAGTCCAAGTGGGAGGAGGTCAGCCACTCCAGGGCCTGATCTGTGATGCCCAGGTTGTCACATAGTCGATTGATCAGGATGGAGTGGTTGACTGTGTTGAAAAGTAGAGGAAATATCAAGGAGGATTAGGACAGAAAGAATGCTGGAATCAAGGTTAGAGAGAAAATCTTCACGGGTGTTTAGGAGAGCAGTTTCCATTCCTCTGGCAGGTCTGAAGTCACACTGATTGTCATGGAGACAACCAGCAAATTCAGTGTGGAGAGTAATCTGGGAGATGGCCAGCTTTTCAAAGAGTTTGCCCAGGAAACGGGTGATGGAGATTGGGCTATAGTTTGCCGGGCAGGTAGGGTCGGCAGACGGCTTCCTGGGCAGTGGGTACACAAGGCAGTGCTTAAGGGAAGAGGGGAACATTCCAGTGGCAAAAGAGTGATTACAAAAATCGGTCGAGGGTGTCAATATGGTCCTTGAGGGTTCTGGAGCAGCAGGGAAGCACCTGTTTGGATGACACTTTCATAGATCGGATTTGTCTAGAAACCTTGTCAGGTGTTGTCAGAGAGAAAGAAGAGAAAGGAGGAGTCAGAGGAAGCTGATAGCAGACTGAATTATGTTGATCCCAGGTTTGTGAGTAGAACAAGTTACTTACCCCTGGTAACGTTCTTTCAATTGGATGTTCCTCCCACGTATTCCTCATCTTATGATAATTATCTATCCAGCTTCAGCTGCTTCAGCAACCTTTTTCCACAGAGGGCGCTGTGTGCAGTGTCATCGAGTCAATGCACTCAAGGGCCTCCATTCGATGTCATCATCGGTATAAGTAGCTCACGCAGTGCCCGTTGGCTTGGGTTCTGTTTTCCCCCTCCTGAAGAGGCATTACTAGGCGCACCCTAGAACATAGGCAGCAGAAAGTAAATTGTAGAGTGGGGTAGGCTGAGAGGGGCGATGAGGAATGCGTGGGAGGAAAATTCCATTGAAAGAACGTTACCAGGGGTAAGAAACGTGTTCTTCAAATTGATTTTATTTCCCCCACGTATTCCTCATCTTATGATAGACTCCCAAAGCAGTAATAATTTGGAGGTGGGAGTACCAATTACATTTAAATCTAATCATGGACTGAATGAAGGACTGCTTTTGCAAATTGTCCTCCCTGACTGGAAGATGAATCCAGGCAGTAATGTCTTAAGAAGGTATGGATAGACAACCAAGTGGCCGCTGAACAAATATCAATGATTGGGACACCTCTTTGAAGAGCAGCAAATGTTGCCATGCCCCTTGTGGAATGTGCCCTTAGGCCTTCCAGCGGGTCCTAACCCGCTAACCTATAGCATTCACCAAAAGTAAGGATGATCCATCTGGATATGGTTTGTTTAGTAACCGCAAGACCCAACATGGGACCAGTAGAGCCAGTGAACAATTGGTCATCCTGGTGAAATTTAGCCATTCTGGATATATACAAACTGAGAGCCCTTTTGGGGTCCAGTCTATGCAACCTCTCCTCCTCCTTTCCTCGATGAGACGGTGGATAGAAAGTTGGTAATGTAATGTTTTGTGACAAACGGTAGTCGGAGACTACCTTCGGTAAAAAAGAAGGCTTTACCTTGAGAATGACCTTGTCTTTATGAAATACTGTATGTGGAGGTTTGCAAGATAGGGCCTGCAATTCGCGTACCCTGCGGGCTGATGTTATTGCAATAAGAAAAATAGTTTTTGATGTCAAGAGCCTTAAAGAGCATGATTTGAAAGGCTCAAAAGGAATGCATGTTGAAAACCTTAACACTAGATTGAGATCCCATACAGGGATATTGAATGGGACTGGTGGATATACATTAGTAAGGCCTTTCAAGAATTGAACAATCAGAGGGATCTTTACATATGAATCCTCCTCTGAAGAGCACTTGAAAATGAAAAGCGCCGCTAGGTAACCCTTAATTGTACCAATCTTGAGCCCCAGAGTTGCCAAATGTAACAAAAAGGAAAGTACTGTAGGTGTTTCATATAGAAAGGGATCCACATTCCTATCTCTGCACCAGTTGCTGAACTTGTTCCAACGGCACAAAGATTTTGTTGCTGGCCTTCTGGCCGAGAGCAAAATCTCCCTTACGTCATCCGGGAGGTCCCAATCCTTGTATCTCAGACTTTCAGAAACCATGCATGAAGGCTCAGTGTCTTAA
Organism: Ambystoma mexicanum; assembly: GCF_040938575.1. Classification (NCBI taxonomy): domain Eukaryota; kingdom Metazoa; phylum Chordata; class Amphibia; order Caudata; family Ambystomatidae; genus Ambystoma; species Ambystoma mexicanum. Next base: position 754,123,006 of record NC_090923.1, read on the forward strand.
CCGCTGGATAGATGACCAGACCTTCCCCTTGCGAGAGAAGATCCTCTCTTTGTGAAAGACGTATTGGAGGGCAGATGGACAAGTTCAGAAGGTACAGGAACCACATCCTCCTGGACCAATCTCGGGCAATTAGGATCATGAGCTTCCTGAACTTTCTGAACCTCCTGATCACACGAGAAATGACGGGGACTGGAGGAAACATGTACAGGAGTGTCAACTCCCAGTCCACTATGAATGCTTCCCGTAGAGCTCGTCTTGGAGGAAATAACCTTGAGCAAAACAGTTCGCACTTCGGTTGACACTGTTTGCGAACAGATCCACTTGAGGGGTTCCGCAAAGGTGAAATCTCTTGAAGGACTTTCTGAGCTAGTTCCCACTTGTGGGAGACTGTGTTCTGTCTCCTCAGGGCATCCGCCGCCATGGTCTCTTCGGCTAGTTGAACTGCTGATAGATAGATTCCATCTTGTATCACCCAGAACCAGAGCTGCATTAACTCTCTGCACAGTGGTAGTGACCCTACACCTCCCCTCTTGTTGAGGTAGTACATGGCCACTGTGTTGTCCAACATTATCTGGACATTCTTTCCCATGAAGACAGCGGGAAGACCTTCAGCACTATGTAGTTAGGACTCCTATGGAGATCAACAACCGCTGATTGTCAGATCGCTGTCGTGATCTCAATGGCCAATGAGGGTGAGCCGGCTCAGAACCGCCAACAACCGTGGACCGAAGACAGAAAAACCTTTCTCCCAAGAGCGCGGTCTGCAGGGTAGTAAAAGTACCTGCCAGGCCAGGGGCTTGAGCGAAAAGTCAAGGAGCAGCAACAGTGCTAGAGGGAAGAAAAACAATAGCACAGCATGAATACCAAAATACACCGGTCCAACACTCTGCAACACCACCAAATGATCTCATTCTTACCTGCTGTGTTGAAAGATATTGCGGTGAACCTACGTGTCTTGTGAGTAGAAGTTGCAGTAAAGAAGAACCAAGTTCCCAGAGGGCGTGTTCCCAGTGCAGATGTCCCAGAAAGCCTAATCCAAAGGGCGCATCTAAGAAGTCCAAATATAAATCCACGTGAAGTAGAAGCCACGAAGTTCAAATGGGCTGCCGAGTAGTGACCCAGATGAAAAAGCATCAGAGCGTCCAGGGGTCACCTCGGTTCCTTGTGGCAGCAGGCGGGTAACCAGTGGAGAGTACAGTAGAGCGTCCTAAAGTTACCCTTTGATGTTATATGCCACAGTTGAATCGGTCGGCGTGCAGGGTAGCAGATCCTCCAGCGGAAGGAAAGAAGAGTACACCAAGGTACGTGAGAACAGAGACTCTTTGTCTGAACGCAGCAGTGATTCCCAAACAGGTGCCGTAGACAAGTCTTGAAGGGGGAGGAAGGAAAGGAGGGAAGGACCGCGCACAAGGTGGGAGGAATTCAGGGAGGAATCGTGTTGAAATAGGTGAGTCAAAGTTAAAGCATAAACAGCAAGGAAGCAGGTACTAGAGTATCTTGATGCAATGAGCAAAATCCCCAGAGGGGGCAAGCAGTAAAGTGGCGTCGGGTTGCAGTCCAGAGGTTCGGTAACCAGGGGTGGCAGCCAGAGGGAAAGGGGAACCAGGCGTCAGAAATCAAACAGGGAACAGACGTAAATCCATCCTTAAGCAATTCCAAAAAATCAAAATACCAGGAGTTCAAGAGTAAGTGCGATTTAACAAGACGAGAGTAACTCAGTTAAGGAGCACCGAAGGAGCGTTTCTCACTGTTACAAGTAGTGTTCAAGGCTGCAAGCCAGGAGGTACGTCACTTCCGTATCACTTGACTGTGTACACGTAGGGAATGCTGGATGCTGTAGTTCATTTGCGCTTTGCGTTGTAAAAAGCACCTCTGCAGTCTCCATTTGTGTTTGTCCCCACGGCTATGCGGGGAAAACCAACACCGGGTCATGACAGTACCCCTCCGCAAAGAACCACTACCCCGGGCCATACGCAAACGGTCCAGCCAAAATGTGCCAATAAATGCGGGGCATGAAGATTGGAGGCTGGTTCCAAAGTCCTGTCCTCCGGGACATAAGCCTTCCAGTCAACAAGATACCAGCGAACACCAAAACGAAGCCGAGTTTCCAAGATAGCGTGTACCTCATATTCCTCCTCACTCTGCACCAATAGTGGAGCAGGGAGAGGAGGGAACCGGGTGTCCGGCAGGCAAGGGAGAAGGAGAGAAACATGAAATACTGGGTGTACATGCCATCGTGCAGGGCTATCCAGACGAACAGCAGCCGGATTTAGGCAACGTGCAACCTTGTAGGGACCCACATAACAAGGCATTAATTTGCGCTTTCCACGGATGGCGAGATGTTTCGTCGACAACCACACTAGATCACCTGGTTGGTAAACGGGAGAAGGAACACGTCGTTTATCCGCTTGCCTCTTAGCAGTTGCTTCAGCAGTACCTAGATGGGCAGCTACTGCCGAGCGGACATGTACCAGAGAATCTCGTATGGACTTCGCCGCTGGTACCTGCTCTAGAGAGGGCATGATAAGGAGGATGACCCTGGGATTCTGCCCATACAAGGCGTAAAAAGGTGAACAGCCCACTGAAGAGTGCCTGGAGTTGTTGTACGCGAACTCCGCGGCCCCCAAAACCGACAACCAATCCGACTGATGTTGCAAACAGAGACAACGTAAATATTGTTCCATGGTGGCATTGGTAAGTTCTGTTTATCCGTCGGTCTGCCGATGGTAGGCTGAGGAGAGGTGGGCGTCAATGCCCAGAGAGGCAGTAAGAGCACGCCAACATCGAGACGTGAATTGAGGCCCTCGGTCCGATATCATCACTGTGGGGAGTCCAAAGAATCGGACCAAATGGTCAAAGAACAAGGCCACTACCTGAGGAGCCTTGGGAATACCCTGGCAGGGTATGAAACGGGCCATTTTAGTGAGCACATCCACTACCACTAAAATAGTGGGCATGGACTTTATAAAAGGTAATTCAACTACAAAGTCCAATGTCACAGTGTGCCAGGGGCAAGGGGGTATGGGCATTTGCATCAAAAACCTCACTTTTTTCCGGATTGCCTTTTGCATTGTGTGCAGAGGGAACAGCGGAACACATAGTGGTTCACATCCTCTCTTATCCCAGGAACACCAACGCCGCAATAGGTCGTAAGTCTTAGCTTGACCTGGGTGGGCGGCCAATCCAGTGTAATGAGACCATTCCAAGGCGAGTTTTCAGGAATGGACATCTGGAAGATACAACAGCCCCTTGACGTAAGGCAATCCTGCCACCAATTGGATGCCAAGGTTGTCTAAAAGGGAAGGATGGTCCATGGCCCATTGTTTTAGTCGGGTTAGGAGAGAAGAAGAGACCGAACAGACACATACCACCGACCCAGTGGGTAGTATAGAGGGCCGTGGTTTCGGATTATCTGAATCCACACCAATGCGTGACAAGGCATCCATTTTACCATGTAAGGGACCTGGTCGGTAAGTGACTGTGAAATCAAACATGGAAAAAAAACAAATGCCATCGTGCTTGACAGGCATTGGTAGACTTGGCTTGAGACAAAGCTTGAAGATTACAATGATCAGTGAACACGGTAACAGGATGGCGAGCGCCCAACAGTTGATGTCTCCATTCCTTGAACGCGGTCTAATAGCCAGTAATTCTCTTTCCATGATGGTATAATTGCACTCAGCAGGAGATAGGGCCCTGGAATAATATGCCACTGGATGTAACCGCCGGGTGGAGGATGGTGTGGATGGTGTAACAAAGTGGATGGAGTAGATGGGAAAGGCTGGAACAGCTGGAACGGCTGGAATGGCTGGAACAGCTAGAACGGCTGGAACAGCTGGAATGGCGAGAACTGCTGGAACGGATGAAGTGATTGAAAAGGATGGGATGGATGGAAAGGATAGGATGGATGGAAAGGCTGAAGTGGATGGAGTGGATGGAATGGATGGAGCGGATGGAATGGATGGAGCGGATGGAATGGATGGAGTGGATGGAACAGATGGAGTGGATGGTAAGGATGAAGCCGATGGAAAGGATGAAGCCGATGGAACAAATGGAAAAGGGGATAGAGTGGATGGAAAGGCTAGAATGAATAGAATGGATGGAAAGGACAGAGCGAAAGGAGTGGGCGGAGTTGATATATCTCTGTATATCCCTGTATCTCCTACTTATGCTATGTATACGCTATGTACCTGTATCCCCATGTTATCTGTATCACATGCTCACCCTATCCATCCTAACGCTTTATATAAGTATGCCGCTTTGTACGCCCCCTGTCCTCCTCTCATGCTTGGTCGAATGCGATTTAATAATAACCTCCCTATCACACCACTACGCTTACTCTCTCCTATACACCATCCCTCAACTAGAACACAGCTATACTATGACACATTCGGCCTAGCTTTTTCTCATACTAACATGACCCCACGAAAACCTCATAATCCTAATAAAACACAGCTGCTGAGTACATACCGGCTAGCTTAGGCATCTCCTCAGGCCTAACACAGCCAGAACTCAGTCTGGGTGTCCACCCTCCAGATTGAGCACATCCAACTGATTTCATCAGCACCACACCTTCCGCTAAAAAAAAATATCATGCAACAACCCCACCAGCTGCACACATATCTGGTGCACCCACGCACCATACGACACTCTCTCTCTATTGACTTGAACAGCGGTTCCCGAGGGCGTTGAACCTACCAGCACTTTGAGATCATACCAATGATACATAAGGTGCTATATAAATGCCAAGTAACATAACATAACATACCCAGGTTATCACGGAGACGGTTGAGCAGGATTGCATGTGTTTTTTTTTTTTTTAATAAAACATTTGATTGTTTTTTTGGTTACATAGAAACATACAGCCCCATACAACGGGGTGAACAAAATGTCCCCCTTACCCACCTGCCAATTGTTCATCGCCATAGTCTTGTACCAATGAGCCTTAAAACATGTCCTGACATTTGTTCCTTTCACATCACCCAGCCTAGAGCACTTTCAAGTCTTTGAGTGGCAGTTCGGTTTGTCGTTATATAGCTTTAATGCGCATCTTCCCAGCTACGCCATATTTTCTGAGCTTTCTCAGGACACCCTCTGGCAGTGTAAACCCTTTTTTCCATTGCGATGCAGATGTCTACATCCGTGATCCATTGTTCATAGCTCGGTGGTCTTTCGGAGACCCACAGTTGCGCTATATTCCTTTTAAGTATCGCAGTGGTGGTGGATAAGAATGCTTTTTCGTACCTTGTTAGTTCTATATCTTCTTCTATCCTGAGCAGTAGTTGCTTTGGATTTACATGTATTCTCTTTCCCATTACCCTTGACAGTCCATCGCAGCATTTCTGCCAGTATTGCTGAATGATGGCACACTCCCACAGTATGTGGTAGTAGGAGCCCTCCTCCCTCTTGCACCCCAGACAGTTTGGGTTAGTGGTCTTCCCCCAATTGAACAACGCCACCCTTGGATAATAAATTGTATATAATATTTTCAGTTGAATTAGTCTAAGCATGGAGGAAATAGCCGATTCTCTGGGATACATTAATGCGGTTACCCATTCTTCTGGAAGTATCAAAGGCAGATGAGAGGTCAAGAATGATGAGGACACAGGGGGTGTTGGAATCGAGGTTGGAGAGCAGGTCTTCACGGATGTTCAGGTGAGCAGTTTCCATGCTTCTGGCAGCTCTGAAGCCAGACTGATGGTCATGGAGACAACCAACAGATTCAGTGTGAAGATTAAGCTGGGAAAAGCCAGACTGATGGTCATGGAGATGGTAATGTACCCTGCTTGGCAAAGCACAACGTCGTCTGTGACCTAGTCAGTGGCTTTTGGTCTTTGAAAGAACCAAAAGGAATGCTGCATATGTTGCTAATGAGGCGGAAGATGGTCTGCCTCTGTTGGATGCTTTAGTGACTCAAGGCTGGCAAGGTGAAGAACAGGCGCTTCATTACAAGTTAAGGTAACAGAGTTGTAAATATGTCTGTCTGAAATTTTCTTTCTGGTTAGTGTGATAAGATTTGGTGCACACCATGCTCAGAGTGAGATCAGGATACATGTGTATGCTTACTCAGCCTCTTTTCTGAGTGGAGAAGTGACAGAAAATAAGTGGAGATGTATGAGAAAGGCATTTCACAAATGTTTATGAAAGCTCTGAGCAATCACAAATAGTTCTGTTTGCAATGAACAGCAAACCACAGACGTTGCACACTGGAGGCAGGTGGCTCTCCTGAACTTCCTGTTGGTGCTACCTCTCAAGCTGCCCTTGTCCGCACACCTCAGAGTGAGGAAAAATATTGGATAAGTTTGCTCTTGATTTTTACTTTTCTCCAATAGGGTCCAGGTACAGATTCACAGCAAGATTTCTCCGATTGTTTAGTTATATGGCAAGTGCAGGGGACACTACCAGTGCTATGAGAGCCCTTTGAGAAGGTAAGGATTACCATCAGTGATCCTTTGACCTGCCAATTACCTCTATGAACCACTTCATATTGGTGGTTATGGGTATGGAGCCAGGTACCCTGCGTCGACCCCATGAGAACCATTGCTGTCTTTGCAGTAGCAAACACACGAAGTTGGCACTTCCTCTGATTTATTTAGATCCCTGTTTTTGTCAAATCTGGCCCATAGCCTAATTTCTCAAAATTAAAACGCAACATCTGTTTATGCTAGAAGGTGACGTACAGCCTGAGATATCCTATTTTACTCTGACTGTCCAGTGTTTTTCAGCTGGTGGAAAGATAATTTGAGATGTTTTCTAATAGCATACTGGAGCTAGATGCTCACATCGATTTTTGTAACATTGTGACCTCTGCTACAACTGGATGCAGTGGAAAAACACTTCTTAGATACACACATAGGTTATCCTAGCCCTCCCCTAACTAGACTGTGCTGTCTCATTTTTTTTAAATTGAAGACGGGTTGAACTGGTGGAAATTCTACTTCACTTTTCCATGTTTTCTACTCGATCCAGATACTGAGATATAAAAATAATAATTTGATATTTATATAGCACTTTTAACCAAAGCGCCTTACATAGCACATGTTTACATACATTATTATTATAGATGTGATTCTTTTGATATCTCCTGAACTGCTACGAGGTAAGTTTTAAAACGTATTTATGTCAGTTCATTGGCACCTTCCCACTCTATATCTGTACATCTGCAGACAGAATCCTGTGAGCCCCACATTTTCACTTCCTCCTTGACCCTTTTTCTTGCTGCTCATTTTTCCTCTTTTAGTTGCCCCTCATTGCCCTTTTTCCTTCACCACCTCCCTTTTGCTCGCATTTCACTACCCTTTTTCCCTTTATGGCCCTCTGTCAATCACTCTTTACAGACCATCACATCAATGTCTATTCCAAAACCAGAACTATTGGCTTTGCCAATGTTTCTTTTGTTTCATATGGACACTCTGGGTTCCCCACTCCGCATTCAGAACAAGTTAAGGAGCAAACTGTTATCCTAGAGTTAATGTGCTTGATCTGCTGTGGCGTTTCAGGTGAAAATGTGTGCAAGACAAGCCTTTTGCAAGGTCAAGTAATGCCACCTATTCCGAGTGCTGAAATATTCAAACTAATTCCATAACAGAGCAAACGTAAAAACACTCAGTAAAGAAAAGCTTTAATTTTCCTACTATTGTGTTAGCTTTCGTCTTCAGTTAGCATAATCGAGAGTAGAAAATGCACACGTAAAAATGAAACAATATATTAATTAACTATTATGCCTAGGTATAAGGTGTTTAGTAGACAACATAGCAGGCTGAGTATGTGTGTGTGCTCTATAAGCACTTATCTTTCAGAGCAGTCGCACATGTGCTGATGGAGTTCACAGCACAGATCACACGGCTTGATACAAAATAAAACACATGCGTTTCATGTTTTGAATGCACTCACGGGAAAAATATCCAAAATGAAAATCGCAAATTCCATTCAAACCCCTCAGCTACCAAGCTCTTATTCAGAAGTTGGAGTTCAACAATCATGAGGAGATGGGGTGGGGCAGAGGAGGTTACCTTGGAAGCAGAGTTAAGTGCAAGCAGAGCCTTTTGTCATGGAGAATTTGGCGGGCTGCTATTCACACCTTGCCCAGCTTCCCCAACGCATTACAAAGGGTGTTTCTCTGCAGTGGAGAAGAGGTTACCAAGCACACTTACAGAGGGGTGGGGGTGGGGGCTGCTTTATAGAATTCGTGTCAGCACATAGTTTGAGTAAATACATGCAGTTTAATTGAAAATGTCGAGATGCCTGTATTATTAAATATTGACTTGTGACACATATGATTAAATGGTTGCAAGATTTGTATTTGTTTGTATTGTTCACCCATACTGTCGAAACCTTTTTTTTACTCTAAGTTTTCAAAAGTGTGACTGTTATGAGCACAGTATTGGCTTCTTGACAGATGATGGTTCTGCCCCATACAGTCGCACAAAAACATTTGAGACTTGCTGCTAAGAAGTGCTAGTGTTCACTTTTAAACTAGAGCAGGTCACCAAAAACACGAGCAATGGTTTTGTTCTGGTTGATGTTGTGTAAGCAATGGTCCTGCAGCTGAACTCAGAAATGATCGATCATTAGATAATATGGATTGCTTTACAAAAATAATGTAATTGTTTATGAAACTGCCTATTTCCCTCGGTTATTGGTCAACCTGAATTCATTAACTAAACCACATCACAAACATTCTCAGTGACAGGACCAGCCAAGCACTATATTAAAGCAATATGCCTCGAGCGGCGGGGGCATTACCGGCTCAGGTAATGCCCCGGGGCCCATAGTTATAGGCCCGAGCGAAGCCCCCGCCGCGAGGCGGCCGTGTAGGCCAGTTTGCAGCCATTCATCCAGCTTTGCTTGCCGAACCATCTTGCACCTGATACCCGCAGCTGACTCCCGTCTTGAACTCTGTCACAGAAGCCTGCAGAGCACCCTGAAGCCGACTCAACCCTGTTGAGCACCAAGAACACCTACAGCACAAGGCACATTGTGGTTCTATCCCCCTGGTCCTTCCCAGAAGGCCCCTACAGACATTTGAAGACCCATTGATTCCTTTGTGCTAAAACCAAGAAACCTTAAGCTGTTGTCGTTATTAAACATACTGACTATCCTCCTGTCAGTATCCAGAGTGCATCCCTCTCCCTTCTTTGAAACTGTCTGTCCTCTGCATTCCGTTAGAGGGTGGGTTGTATTTCGTAGTGTTGCTAGAACTGTCTGTTGTGAGCAAAGATAGTAGATATTTTTGATAAAAGCTTGACTGGACAGTCCCTTTTATCATTGGGTAATTATTGTATTTTCACTGTGTTGTAACTAACCAACAATCCATGTCTTTTCAGAGATAATCCTGCCGCTCCGTCCACATTACCAAAATTGGACAAGGAGGTTTATAGTTTGCTTGTTATTTCAATCTGTACAGATCCCTTCTGGTGGAATAGAGGTGTGGGGATGATTGATTGTTTAGAAACCGATATTCACCCTTGGACCGGTGGTACCCCAGAAGTGGATTTGTCACAAAGACTCTCTTGCCCCATAGCTTGATGATGTGAGGGCCAATATCCTGTCTCTAGTCCGCACTTATGCCTCTCCAATTGGCCATGCTTTCTCTGACTTTCACTATGCACTTAGGAGTTCCTTTGACCAACACTAAACTGCTCACACATTCATGCCTTCCTCTCCATGCCCTGAGCCCTGCATCACCTCTGAGATCCAGTCCCTCAAAACAAACATGTGTCATTCCTTACAACACTGGAACAATCACAGAGAACCACCTTACTCCTAGCCCACATTAATTCCCCTGCTGTCCTCACTTTTGCATTGGACACTGCCAAATCCTCCAACTTCACAAACATAACCTCCTTCATAATAACCCCTGAAAACCTGTATCTACCCTCAGACATATCCATCTTAACCTCCCTTTTTTCTATTGAATTTGCTCACTACTTCTCCTCTACAAATCTCTGAAATGTGTGACTCTCATGACCCTCATCTCTCCCTGCCCTCTTCTTTCCGCCACCTCTCTCTGCTCCCTCTTGTACTGTCTACTTTTTACTCTCTACCTCTCCTACAGAATTAGCATCCATCCATCACAGTTCCAATCCATCTTGTGCTCCTTTTGACGGTTTTCTCAGACAATCAAACAGTTAGTCTCAGGTACCTTTCTTTAGCTCTGTGAGTTCTTTAACCTCTCCCCCTCAGCTCAACTTTTCACTGATTCGTTCAGAGGTGCAACTATCCTACCCTTTTTTAAGAAATCTGCTAACACAAACATCTGGCAAACTATTGACCAGTTTCCTTCCATCCCTTTATTTGAAGTTCCTCAAGCGGCAAGCCTTGAAAAAGATCCCAAAGTACATTTAGGTTAATGGCATTAGAGATGCATGTCAATCTGGCTTACGTAGTAAACACTCCACTAAGTCTGCACTCATGTATGTCTTCAACTTCCACTCTGCTTCTCACCACTCAGAAATATCTTCTAAACCCATCCTTGTGGAAATCTCTTCCATTTCAATACTATTGCCTACTCAGTTCTCCTCCTCACATAACTAGACCTTGGGTTTCAGAAATCTGCTGTCTCCTGGATCTTATCTGACCTTAAAGGTCCCTCCTTTACAATCTCTTGGAACACAAAAACATCTGACCCCACCCATCTTCCTGTGACCCTTCCCCAATGATCAGTCCTTGGACCTCTGCTCTTCACCCTCTATATCTCCACGCTAGCAAGACTGATCTCATCCTCTGGCTTTAACTACCACCTATTTGTTGATGACAATAACATTGTTTTCTCCATTCCCTCTGTCACCCTAGCCATCTTAGAACAGATTACACTGCAATCTGTTGCTGGATGGCTCTCTACTGCCTCATGCAGAACTCTTCAAAAAATGTAAGTTGTGTTTTTCCGGCTTTCAATGCCAACCCACCCCTCGACTCTTCCATTTCCTTCCCGCCTGACCTTCTTGCTCCCTCGCCCAATGCTTGCAACCTTGGTGTCCTCTTTAATAGTGACCTCTGACTGCAACAATTCATTACTACCAGTGCCTCTTCTGCTCATATGAACCCTCTCACAATTTGATACATTCTTCCATTTCTTATTCATACCCTTTAAAATTTTAGCCTACACCCTCATGCTCAGAAAACTTTACTACTGCTCAAGCCTAGTCCTTGACCTCACTCCCTACTCCTTCCTCCCTCTAGATGAAGTCTTCAACAACACAGCCTGCGCTCTCTACAATCTAATCATATTCTCCCTCATGCCTGCCTACTGACACTATGGAGGTTGGCTCATCATGCACAACCACTCAGTTTTCAAGTTCCCGCTCATAGTCTATAAAGCTGTGCATGGTCTTGCTCCTATGGACCTGTGTGATTGCATATATGTCTGCTCACCATCTTGTTCCTTTCTGCTCCCCCTCTACACTAAACCTCATTGTCACATATTCCATCTGTGTCTACTCTCACTTTTGCAGTTCCTCCCTACTAGCCCTCCTCCATTGAAAGCTGCTGCCCATCACAATCAAAGCCAGCCTGACATTGTATGGCCCCAAAACTCACCATGAACCTCATTTACTTGTCAATAGGGTAGCCCCACCCTACCCCCTCCCACATCCTCCCTATCTGAGCCCACTACTTCCTCCAGTGCCAGTAATAATGCAATAATGTATATTTATACACTACTTCTCTTTAGATTGAAGTACTTGCCACCCTAGGTTAATGCTACCTTTGTAAGTAATCTGTTGTTTATATTGTTTTCTTTGTTTTGTCCCTACCCTATAAACTGGCTCACCACTTGATCATCTTTGTGCTATTTTACAGGTACCCTTCTAGGGAATTCCTCAGCCATTTGTAAATGATATTGTAAGTCATTTCGGATCGAAATTGACATCCCTGTTCTTCAAATAGATACAAATACAAATAATTTGCAAAGGCAAATTATGTGGCAAATGGAAATGTTTTTGTGGAACAACATAAAGGTACCTTTAACAATCCTCAACATATAAGAACATGGAATCATAAGCCATTGACCTCCCAAGAGACACCTAGGGTTTTAGCGACTATTTTATTTATTTATTTATTTGAAGAGGTTACAGGAAGCAAATGCATTTTTGTCCCAAAAACGCTAACAGAAGTTAAAGCATAGTTAACAGAGCACAGGAAATGTGTCCGTTACAAACGGGAAGAGAGAGTGATTCAAAGTCCAGATGGTGTGGGGGCAGGTGGGAACAGGCACCTAGGACAAAGACAGGACATAGTAACAAAGGCACAGGAAGGTGGAGGAAGTGCTAGGTTAAGGAATTAGGGAATGGGGTTAGGTGCTTTAGGATAAACCAAGGTGAAGGAGAATGCGGGTAGGGAGAGAACAGAAAATAAAGGATTCTAGGCCACCAGTTCTTCAGCAAGGAGGAGGGCTTTGAGGTTGGTTTTCAATAGAGGTAAAGTGGCAGTGGTGCGGGGAGTTAAGGGGAGAGCATCCCAAAGTAGGGAAGAGAATGAGAGAGTGGAAACAAGAGGGGGCACAAGAACTGGCTAGTAGGTGGGCCAATGATGATCTAAGAGAACAAGGGGGTGAGTACAGAGTGAGAAAAGTGGAAAGGTTGGTGGGAGGCGTGGAGGGCAAATCCATGATTTTCTTTTAAAAATGAGTAGACGCTTGTACTTAGCCCTTTGTTTCCACAAGAGCCAGCTGATCTGGTGACGGGCAGAGGAGGTAAAAGAAAAGCGAGGAAGGTGAAAGAGTGTTCGGACAGCAAAGTTTATGATTTTATATAGAGGTGTAAAAGCATAGTTAGGAAGGCCATAGAGAAGACTAGCACAGTAGTTGGAAAGAGAAAGGAGAATGAGATGAGCTGTTTAGCAGTTTTAAAGGTCAGAAGATAATTTATTTTGATGTTAAATCGGGCGGGGCGGCTATGGCAGATTTGAAATTGAACAGAGAGACATTTTGACAAGGGACAAAGACTACTCCCAGGTTGCCAGCAGACCTTGCAGTAGGGAAGGGGATCAGAAGAGGAGAGTAAGGGGAGTGGCAACGATAGATTGTTTAGAGGGGAAGTAGAGAACTTCAGTTTTAGTTGAGTCAGGCATAAGTGAGTGGGAAGCCATCCAATGTTTAATAGCAAACAGAGTTTTTATATAACATTTTGTCTCATAGAGAGTGAAAGGAGGAGAAGATTTGGCTGTCAACTGCAAAGAGCTGGTAGAAGTCAAAGTCAGAGATAAGGGCACCAAGAACGGAGTCACATAAGGTGAAGAGGAGTGGACCAAGATGGAACCCTTGGGTATGGTGACATTAAGAGGGGTGGGTAGAGAGATGACATTGTTCTAGGACACCGCAAAGTGATGGGGGCAAGATAGGAGGCAAACCAGGCTAGGTCCTTATCTCGGATGCCGAGGAGAGATAGGGTTGAGAGAAGGTCAGAATGGTTGACCGTGTCAAATGCAGCAGAGAGGTCACGAAGAATGAGGATGGTAGAGGGGTTAGCATGAGAGGCAGAAGAGATGTGGCTGTGAGTAGAGCAGTTCCAGTGGAGTGGAGAGAAAGGAAGCCTGATTGGAGAGGTTCTCAGGTTATTGGTATCGAGGAATTCAGTGAGTCGGTTGACTACAACACGCTCAAGAATTTCAGAGTAGTGAGGTAGGAGGGAGACAAAGTAAATGTTTGCTGGGTAGTTGGGATCAAGGTCAGGTTTCTTAAAGATGTGGATGACAGTTGCAGACTTGTACGAGTCTGGAAAGCTGGCATGGTTTAGAGAGGTGTTGTAGAGGGAAGGAAATAGTGGAGTAACATTTGATGCTATGATTTTGACGAGATGGAGATGCAGGATGGATTAGACCTGAAGAGGAGGGTAGAAATTTCTTCTGCATTTGTGGGGGTGAAGAACAACATGATGGCCGGAGAGGAGGGTAGGGGGGGGGAGAAGAGAAGTACATGTGGGGGAGGAGGCCAGATACGTAGTTAGGTAGTTTGAATGGTGGAAATTGTCTAGGCAAAGTAGGTCGCAAGATCAGTAGCAGATAGAGTAGATAGGATGAAGCAGGGCATGGGAGGAGAGAGAATAGATGTTAGTGATCTCTGGGGCAGCTTAGGGTGAGCAGATTGGGATGAAATCAAGTTTGACCGTGATGAGAGTAGAGGTGAAGCTTTGGAGAGAGATGAGATAGAGTTGGAGATCAAATGGGATGCTAGTCTTTTGCCAAGTGTAAAGGTTTTTTTCTCATTGTTGTTTTCAAGATGCAAATGAAAGGTGTAATGCAAGGACGAGGAAGGGAGGCTTTAGGAGTAATTGTTGATAGAGGGAAGTGAGAGGAGAAGGGAGCATGGATGGCCACGTTAAAATGATTGAAGGCTTTGTCAGTGGTCGGTATCCTTATAAGAGGAGAGAGAGTGTTGTAGGCCGGATAGGTATGATGAGAGTTTGGAGGAGGGAAACCTGTGCTTGGTAATCATAACAGTGGGTTGGGAGAGAGAGGAGAAGGTGGTAGTGAAGACGGAGGCAAAGACGATAGTGGTCAGAGATATTGGAGGCAGAGAGTTGGGAGGAGATGAGAATAAGGTTGAGGGAGTTGCCACTAGTGCGGGAAAGCTGTGGGGAGACACTAGTGCATGGCTGGAGAGGCCAAGGCTGAATTTCATAGACAGAGTAGTGGAGAGAGAGGATAGGTTGAAGTCACCAATGTTTGAGGTGGTGGTTAGGCGGAGGGAATCAATTAGCTAGGAGAAGTGATCAAAGAATAGACCAGGTGGGCCAGGTGGCCAGAAAAGGGAGAAAACATCAATTCCATAGGGGTAGTGGATAATGTGAATTCAAGAGAGGGAGAGACAGCAGACAATGGAGGAGTGGTGGAGATGGGTAGTTTGTAGCAAGAGAAAAGTCCTATGCCACCACCCTACCAGTAAGGCGAGGAGAATTGGTGAAGGTGTATGCAGCGTCATGAAGGGCAGCAAGTGTAGCAGAGTCAGAAGGAGAGATCCAGGTTTCAATGATGGGTAATGAGGTCAAGAGAGTGGGATTGAGAATGAAGGAAGTCAGCAGTAAAGGAGGCTTTGTTGCAGACACATTGAGCATTTCAGAGAGGAATAGAAAGAGTGAGACATAGAAGCATAGAGATGTTGAGATTGGGAGGTGAAGAGATGATGTGGGTAGATGGGGAAGGGGAGAGTACTTGGGATTAGGGAGGAGATGAGTGGTGGATAGGGAGAGAAGAGAGAGGAAGGGGTGATGTCGAGCAAATGTGGCGATGGGAATCGGGAGGGAGGTAAACTGGTTATGGGCAGAGGAGAGAAGTAGGAACCAGAGGAATGGGTAGGAAGAGCAGAACATGGTGATGGTAGGGTTAGGTGAGAGGTGCAAGTATAACCTATAGAACAGTTGGAGGGTAGAGTATAGCAATAGCTTGTAAGCAAAGAGGCTGCAGGAAGACTGGAATAATGTCCCTTAGATGTTGGACCTTTGCTGGTACACCCCAGGGCTAGGGTCGCCCCAAAGGTAGGAGGTAAAATGATAGGAGTGATGGGGAGCCGCCAATGGGGATCTGGGTTTCCAGCAATGATGCGACCCTGGCGGTGCTGGAAGGCAGAAGCAGCAGTCTGGAGTGACAGTGCAGGGGAGACTGGGAGATGAAGTCCTATGGAGTCCTATGGCGGCTCCCCTGCTCAAACTAATTGTGTTGCAGTTGGTGGTGGGAGTGGGTTGCTCTATGTGCAGTTCCATCGGGGGATGGAGGTTGAGCGAGGTCACAGAGGGGCAGAATGGGGAGAGCCTCACCACAGGGCTGGTTGTAGTTAGTGGGGGGTCACAGCAACAATGCAGCCAACAGGGAGCTGGGTTTGCCGGTGACAATTTAGCCAATGGCGGTGCTGGGTTTCCAGCTATGATGCGGCCAATGGCGGTGCTGGGAGTCAGGAGCAGCAGTCTGGTGTGATGGAGCAGGGGAGGCAGGGAGATGGATTGTTGTGGTGGCCGCCCTGCTCAAAGCTCACAAGGTTGCTGTCGGTGGTGGTTGCGGGCTACTGGATGGAAGATGCAGCACCCGTGTGCTGGCAGGTGCCAGTGGGGGATGGAGGTCGAGTGAGGCCACTGAGGGGCAGAAAGGGGAGAGCCTCATGTCAGGGCTGGAGGTAGTTGGTGGGGTCACAGCAACAATGTGGCCACTGGGGAGTTGGTTTTACGTCAATGATGCAGCCAATGGCAATACTGGGAGGCAGAAGCAGCTTTCTGGAACATTGCAGCAGGGGAGGCTTGGCGATGCAGTCCTGTGACGGCCACCCTGATCAAAACTTAGTGTTGTGGTCGGTGGTGGGAGCGGGTTGCTGGATGGTAGATGCAGCGCTCGAATGCTGGTAGGTGCCAGTGGGGGATGGAGGTCGAGTGAGGCCACGGAGGGGCATAATGTGGAGATACGCCGATTTAAATAGTGCACACAACATGATTTGTATCTTGATTCGACTTTGTCAAAGTGACATGTGAGCCATGGCCATCTCGTCTATAAAAAAAAGTGTAATATGGAATACATGGTATATTACACTGTTTAGTACATTTTGTATACAGAATGTATTTACCATAGCTCTCAACCCACATGCTTCTAGTGGGTGACACGTCTTGCAATCAGCTGACTCAACTGCCAAGTTTCCTATACAGCCATTCACTCCAATGGTCGCTCACCAACCCAAAAAAAAAGATATTGGGTGTTTTTTACCACCTTAGCGACACAAAAGATGGAGAGCTATGATTTACACTTAAAAACAAGCACCTGTCTTCAGCTACAGTTCTAATTGGCATGTGCCCCCACCACCACCCAACAGATTTCTTTGACTTCCTAATGTGTTCGACTAAGCTTGATATACAAAGACAGCCCGATGCAGTACATGCTCTCTGTATGTGCGCAGCGTTGTCATTGTTGATGTTGCATGTTGTGTACTTGATTTTTTTGAAGAAAGTTTGTTTGGCCATTGATATCAGCAGATGTCCTACACTGATGGATTATACTCTGCAAGGAAAATAGTAACATATATTCCAAATAGATAAATAGATCCTAAATACACAGGTTGAATGGCTAATCTCAATTGCATAATGCATTTTACAATATGCCCGTTTCCACAGCATTCACTGGTGCACAGTAAATGACAGGGATTACAATCAGTCGCCAAAATTGCAATTTGTTTTGAGGAACCTGGAAAACGAAAACATAATTTGTTAAGCAGCTGGATTAACTTGATAAGATAGCTCGTTACATGCCATCATAAAAAAACGTTTCTTTCTTCAAAGATGGTGCCAGGCGTCAATGGCAGAGTAATTGTCACGGCCCAAAAACACAGTGATCGTCTTGGATTTCTTAGTGACTGCACACTTTTCCTTTAAATGTATGTTTCTGGTCTAAAGTGTTAGTGGTAGATTTTCTTAAGGATATGTCATATAATACACAGATATACACGTTATTTAAAAATAAAAAAAACACCTCTGCAATTGTAATTATAATTAAACTTTAACCTCTTGTAAATGCGTGGGACTGGAATTCTCTTTTGAATGCTGATCACGGAAAGAAACGGGTCATTTTATAATTCAAAGTGAGGGCAAAGTGAAGATAACTTTACATCTATGCTGTGCTGTTCCATAGACAAAAGTTGAATTGTTGGTCAAGTGATAACCTGTTGATGAAACAAAGAGCCAGGCTTTCTACAAAGAGCTCTGTTTACATGGCGCGGCTGCAGGCAACTTCCAGGAGGCACATTTTCACACCTCCTTAACAAGCCATTCAAATTCAAAGCCACAGGAGCTGGTTGCAGAGCAACATGCACCAGTAGTCCTGCATAAGAGCGGTAAATACTTTGGTAATTTACTCACAGATTGTGCAAAATCTGTTTAGGAAGTTTTTGTAAAATAAAATAAATAATAAATCACCAGTTAACGTATTACTAATGCTCAGCCACATGGACCTGAATCACTGTGGGCCTTGTGAACAATGCTCTCGGAAGGGCTCTTTCCTTCCCCCTGCTTCCCTCATGTTTAAAACGGCTTCAGCCCTACTCAGAAAAAGAGGCAGGTGAAGGGAGCAGTATGGAGACAGACAGCAGTATTGGTTCATTTGAAAAGCGAACATTTTACAATTATTCCGAAGCGCTTTTGGTAGTGTGATCATCTAAAACGGCGTACTGGTGTGCATGTAAATCCACCATAGTAAATCGTCTAATCTGACAGTTCTGCATTATATTTTACGCGAGGGGAGAGAGGCTTTGTTAGAAATGCTGCAAATTGTTTTTTGTGAGAGGTTGCCTTAGCGGTGCCATACACGATTGCATTTCAGCATAAGCACAAGATTTTAAACTTGCTTCTGACGTCCATCCACCGAGTGCACAGAGTCATTTTAGATATAATCCCATTTGACCTGATGTGACCAGTGGTGCTGCTGAGTTCATTAACAGTTGTAGTTTCCTGGTTAATCATTTTAGCTGTGAAGATGGTGAGGTAAGTGCTCACTTAAATCACCTGCATTCAGCATGCCGATAGTTTGGAATTCTGGCAGGCCTGACTCAGTCCTTTATCCTTCTGAAATGGGTAAATTGAGTACATTTACAATCTGTTATTATAACACATGTTATTGGAGCACTCCTAAGTGGGAGGAACCCAGTATAAAGGCTATTTAAAAATGTGATATTATTATGTGCAAGACTGATGGTGAGTTCAGCAGTGAAAGCCCTGGGTGTCGGACCCTTTGTTTTAGTCAGGGAACAGCACTAGATCTAATTGTGTTGGCCAAAGCTTATACTACTAACAGCATCACTTTTACCACCTACGGTAATAACAACTGGGCGATGTCTATACTTCTGCTGAAGACATTTCCGGTGCTTGGTAAGCAATCCATGCTGCTCATACCACTGACCAACGATTGATGTACATGCTTTCAACTAAGACATATTAGGCGTGAATTCCCTCCTTGTGGATAATACATTCCTGAAACTGTTATTAATGTTACCATTGTCTGCCCCCAATGCTAGCATGCATATGGAAAGTGATCTTAAACTGGTGAGTTATTTTATTAAGTTGAAACCTATTTAATATTGGGCGGCATTATGGACCTCCCCAGGTTTAGCTTGTTATAGAGATGCTCTTATTTATGCTATGACTCTCAAAAGCTCTTGTTCCCTTCAGTGGCTTAAACATGTGAAATCCTGGCTCCTGGCTTTGAATCTTGGGCACTTATGGAGGTCACCGGAATCCATGACCACTGAAAGCAAGGACATGATCAAACGAGCGAGTGTTGTTTCATCTTGTCTGTCTATGGAGGCGGCCTGTGCTAATCTTAGCACCAGACGTCTCTATTTGTTGATCAAGCCCAATTTTGGCTATGAGGCACATCTGGATGTGATAAGGTCTCACTTTGCATACTCCCTCTACCTGGAATTCCGTCTTGGCATTTTGAAATTCACATCATTCAAACAGAACTGGTTTGAATTGAACAACTCAGTTTGCCCAGTCTGTGGGGGCACAGGAAAAGTCCATCATTATTTTCTTGTTTTTTGTGAGGGGTACAAGGACCTGCAAGAAAAATACCTAGTCCCCATTCTTAGGCTGGTTGCCATTAGTCAAGTTGACTTGGCAACAGTGAACTGTAGCAACACTTGTGACTTGACAGTAGCTCATTTTGTTGCAAAGTTTATACATGGAACTTGGTTGAAGAAGCCTAAAGTGTTAATGTTATGTTAATGTAAAAGGATATTTGTACCGCGCACTATCACCACCGGAGTGGTCCCCTGGTGTTCTGGCGGCTCTGAAAAAGGGAGGAGGGGGGTAAGTTAGTGGGAATAAGCTGGAAAAGTGCAAGAGAGCAGTGATGTGCTGTTGGAGCTATGTGCTGTTGGCAGCCTTGTGGTGTTTTATGGTCGGTAGTCGTCATGTGCTGTTGTGCAAGTCTATGTGTGGTTTGTTTTGTTGTAGCAATGTCGTGACATTTGTGTGGATTGCTGTATTTAAGTTTGTGGTTGTGTTTGGTTAAAGTTTGAGAGGTGTGTGCAGAGGGATGAAATTGTTAGTGGATTGGTTAGTTGGCATTGCTGTCCTTGCAATTATGCCTAGGTGTGATGATCACTATCATTCACCATTCCATCTGAGTGCAGCACTTGCTAATCTTCAACATCCTGTCTAGATGAGAGGCAGATCAGTGACCACGATTCCATCCCAGTGTGGCACTTGTCATTGTGTACAGTATCATTTAAGTGTGGTGCATGCTAACATTCACATTTCTATCTAGATGCGGTGAAAGCTAAGGTTAAGAATTCCATCTAAGTGTGGAGCATGCTAACATTGTTACACCTGTCTAGATGAGAGGCAGGCTTCTCTTGACTGTTCTCTGTGGGTGTGGCACTAGTTAACATTGGCTAGTATGTGAATGTGTAGTGCAATGCAGAATTTACGGTCTAGCCAATAGTGGATTTTGGTTGGTTGTAACAAATCTCAAGTATGCATGGTGTAATTCTATGGCAGTCTACGTTATGGAAAGGTAAGGTAGAGTGGCGAGGGCTTTCTGGAGTAGAGTAATTGCTCTACACCCCACCCATGCCACACTTACAGTTTTGTTGGTGTCTGTTGTCTTCGTTTGCTTCCCCAGCGGACACCTGCAGACACGTCTTGGAGCCGCCAGTGTGGGAGCCGCCCTTTGCCTTGGGGCCCTTAGCCACAGGGGCTGCCGGGCAGAGGGCTGCCCAGGGGGAGGATCATGATATGGAGAGGAGGGACCAATCATGGTGCGCGGGTGGGGTGGTTAATGTTAGTCCCCCAACTGCAATAGTGATGTTTAGTCACTAATTTTGGCAATTTGTGCATGGTTTATTAGCCCAATTGGAATTTATATGTAATGATTTTTATTTTTATATTTAATTGTTGATGTTTGTTTAATTGCTTGTTTTTAAAATTTTATGTATAGAATGTGTTGGGGCTTTCTTCTTTTAATCAAATTGAATTAACTGTTCTATTGTTAATTGTATGTGTTGGAAACATTTATTGCTAACGCCCCAATAAAGTTTGAAAATGATTGGGGCAAGTAGCACTCTATTCTTGACTACCCCATTCCTGACTCAAGTTTGGTAGTCACAGAATTAATCTTCTAGAGTTTTACTTGAGATACAACGTATAGAAAGACCCAGGAAAATAAGCCAGCAAACGTACAGGATTGCTGGAGCCGATTCTCAAACCTTTCATGCTTCCAACATTAATCTTTGTACTAACTTACAATTCTTTAAACTACCATTAGAAGCACAATCCAATAATCACAGCAATGTAGGACCTATCTGCTTCCTCCCTTTTCTACAACTATGGGCCTAACATGTACATATGCCATCTTAAAACATTGCTACCCTGCTACATGCCTCCCTTTGAAAGATCTACTTCACACATTCCCATCGTCTTTTCCTTGCTCGCTCTAATTTCCATTCCACCAGGAGACTAAGGTCTAGATACCCCTGGTGGGGGCTCATTATGCCACTACACGGTCAAGCCTATAGGCCTCATTACGAGGAAGGCGGTAGGGCGTTAACGGTGCCAGTAGAGCTGCCAGCGCCATGAAAGATTTACCCATGGCACCTGGAGATGTGGAAAACTAACTGTTCATCAGGTAAAAACTACAGACCTTTTTGTAAAGACTTTTGTGTCCTGATATCCAGGCATCTTATGTCCTCCTATTTACTAGTAATTTCACACATAAAATCTATAGATGCATGACAAACGTATTGCTTCATAATATCTTTTCTATTCTCCAATTGCCTCTCCCTGTTTTGTTCTCCCAGAATCTCTTGTGCACTTTCGCTATTATTGCCACACTTTACTTGTCTTTGGTCCCAGGACTTTGTACCCTTCCCCCCAACCTAATTAGATACTTGGAATGTACAAATGACTGCAAATTGTTACATAGGACTTAATTACAATATTAGCAGTAATTATGGTGTTAATTCTTCCAAATGGAATTATTGTTACCACCCACCGAAGAGTCTAATGGAATTACCATTGTTTTACAGGCCCACGGGCATGCAATAATCGGTCTGGCAGTAACTTTAATTACTTCTTGAGGAATAAGTATCAATTGGAAGATTTACCGTTACCACTAGCTGTACATGGAGGAATTACTGAGTGGTAATTCCTCCAAGAACTTTCAACATTAACCCTTGGTATTCCTCCATTGGAAACGGGAAGCTGAGCAGCAAACATCTTTAAAAATAGAATCCATTGAATAACCACCCATTTTCTGATGCCATCTATGGGAGACATCCACAGCAAACATGTCAGGGGACAAGACCAAATCCAAAATCTCAGAAATTGGGCTGAGGAAGCCAAAGTTTACTGAATGAGAGCTCACTGCAATGACTGAGGAAGATGTGGCTCATGTGCTAGAGGTATTTGTGGCACAAGGTGGAAAAGCACACACCAGAGGAAGTCTGCCATCTGAATATGGCTACATGAAAAGGTGGTGGCAGTTGGGACAGTGCCAAGGGGTGCAGAGTGTTAGGCAGAATCATATGCAGTACCCTTTGGGAACACTACACACAATTAAGACTACAAGTGACAGTACAAATTCACCTTTGGTACAAGCCTGTACTACACATTAAAGTGGTGGCGATGGCTGAGCAGCCAGACTTATCTCAAGAGTAAAGTGAGCAGTATCAGAAGTTACACAAAGGACAGCAGTTACTGTGGTTCAAGCAAATACTGACTCAAGGTTTCTGAGTAAAAGAATATACATTTATTTACACATCATTTGTAAAACAGCTCACTAAAGTAAAGTAGTAGAAAATCACAATCTTAATACACTACACCACACCCAATGAATGCTGGCCAAGTTAAGCTCAAAACGAAGTGTGAGCAAAATGGCACTCCAGTAATTTAAAAAGGGAGGGAAACACAATTAAGCAGCACCAACAAGTGAGTAGGCAGGGCAATCTAGAAAAGGCTTACTACAATGAGGATTCAAATCAATAGACCTGGGCCAATGTCTGTGGTTCAGGGTATTTGCAGAGGATCACACAGTTCAGAGTAGTTTGCGGTTAAGTCTTTCCCAAAAGTTCGAAACAAAGTTGGTTGGAAGAAAAGTTTGGGTCTTCCACTCACGTGGTTATTAATCCCATTAACGTATGCATCATGTCTCCCACAAACGAACAACACTGTGCGTGCCCTCTCAGCACTGTGACACGTTGGCCCAACAACCAATCCGCGGGCCCCATGCAACGAACGAATCACATCGTTTGTTGCCTCAACCAACCGCAGCGCTCCTTCCACTTTAACCAGGAAGGAGTGAGCCACAACGTTAGACGACCCGCGACTCCACCAGCATCAGCACAGCCGAACCCGGCCTCAGGTAAGCGTTACGTTAGGCACTCCCCGCATTAACGCAGACGCAAGTCTCCAACTCGTTTCTAAACTGCCGGTCTTTCATGCATACTCCCAGCCCCCCTCTCTAACTTGCTAACTCTATGCCACCAACTTAAAAACAAATTCAACAACCACGCGCACTTCATAGACAATATCACCAAGCACCCCAACCGTGATCTCTGCCTCTAACTTGTTTTTGCCAACTAATGCTGCCAACTTTAGAATGCACTCATAAACAACAAGCACTTCAAATATAGTATCACCAGGCACCCCAACCGGGGCCACTGCCTCACTTCAAACTCAGCTCCCTCTTCACTAACCAGGCACCACTAACCAGAGCGAGTGCACTGAATATGGCCTGACTATCCTCAGGCAGCCACGCTCTGCCAACTGCACTGAAATACGCCCCTCTGGCGGACCGGCTGCACAAGTTGCATGCTTAATCACCTGCCTCAGAGGGTGCACACTACTGCATCGGTCCAGTCACCTCATTCTAAATAAATCTGGAATCAGGCACTGTCCATACCCACTAAACCACACCAAACAAGTCACAGCAAACTAGCAATCTAATCATCAGGTACCACCTAAACACGCTAACGCGCCACACCACTACCACGTCTATCCTAAAACCCTCTAAATTCCTATACGTCAACCCTGTTCATTCAACTCTCTTTCAGAACGGCTAACCAGCCCACTGGCACCCAAAATGGGAGGACCAGCTCACTCCACCTGGAAGCTCACCCTTAACTCAATTGGGTAACACCAAAGAACCCTTCTCTTACAGGCTAAATTGGAATTCTCTCTAGCCATCCTCCCATCTAACCATAACCTGTGTTTTTCTGTTCTCCCTTGGTACATTGCTTCTTCTCCTCCTGTAAATCATTTTGCAATTGGCATTTTTTAATTTATCAACTAAATGTTTTTGCTCTGTTCTTTCAAATATGTTCCTGTCACCCTCACTTACCATCACCCAACATGGTAAATCACCTCTCCTGGGTGTCACTATGTGTTTTCACATAAATCATAAACTTGTTTTGTTTTATTTTTGTAACTGCCTATTAATGTATGCATAATGGATGTGAATTGAATATCCTCAATACTATTTGGCCATGTATGTCACTTCACTGGGTACACCAAATCACTAAAAGCACAGCCTTGAAAAAGACTCAGGTTGAAACACGCGTCGGCTGTGTGAACGTAACATCATGTTATAAATATCATCTCTACATCCAATGATGTTTCTCATTGGTGCAGACCAAACCAACGAATTAAACAACCTCATGGTTGACAATCACCAAAAGCAACTTTACTAATCCATTACTTGTGTCAGCTGTCTTTCAACTACTACTGGATAATTGAATCCTACCAGCGCCTCACTAGACCAGAGTTTTCCAAAATCCCACAAATTCTCTGCTAAGAGTGGTCTTGCTTATGGATCAGGATTGGTTTCTTTTGATATACGTCTGCCTCTTGTCTAGATGTAAAGTGCCAGCATCCCTTGGCCACTTATTGAACATGAAGGCTGGTAAATCTGCTTTGACCTGCTAAGGAACCGACTCCACTCAGGAGCATGTTTACTCAGTGTATCTAGGGACCACGGAGATCCTGCTCCAGCAATTATTTCTCCTCTGGCCCTGTGGGAATGACTACAACTCTTCAAAGACCCAAGATGACGCTAGCCTCAGGTGGCTCCACCTTCATGCCAGCCCATTGCCACCCAAATCTAGGCTGATCTGACATCCTGGTTCTTAGCTGAAGACCCAGAGGCACATTCTTATCTAAAGACCCACTGCCATTGCATACAAAGCCGACACTTTTGACCTAAAAAGAAAACACACACATCTTCTTAACACATCTCTGTCTCATTTTCACTCAAACCACCTATTCTATTTAAGACATGTCATCTCCTTTTTAAAAAATAATCTGACTTTGACTGTAAATGAATTCTTTATTTTTTTAAGTGCATTGTGATTGTGTTCTGAAACTTGCATTCCCCGACACTTCTACTGGAGAAACACTGCAGGCATGGACAAGATACGCCAAGGGTAAATCCTGAAGGCATTTGCCATTGTGGCTATTATGTGGTGTTTAATCGCCACCCATAAGCCAACATGAATGCACTGGTGTAGCTATACGAGTTAGATAACATGTGGGTTATTACACAAAACCTGAAGGCGTTGTTTGACCACCCATTGTCTGCCCAGGGCCATGCTAATCCCTATCACCATTCCTGTTCATTACCTACCCTCAACCCCTCTCCATATCACATCCCCTTGTGATCTCTTTGAGCTATGTCTAGTAAGCAGTAACATCAAACTTTCAACTGCCAGTGTTATTTATAGGCAACCGTCTGAGAACCCATGGGTTAATACCAGCTGTAAATTAGCTACTGTTTTAATAAAATTGCCTAAACCAAGTGTGCCTTCAGCCACTTGGTGTACGATTTTCCTTGCACTGAAGCCCTAATCAAAACAAACAATGTCAAAGACAACAGGTTTTGTTTGTGAATTACTATACATGCAATTGTCAGGAACTGCTATCATATCCACAGATTGTCACACCATTGTCCAGCTGTTGCCATCTGCTGGCCAGATAGTACCAATATGGCAGCGCTTGGCAAATACCTATCCCATTCCTACACAAAAGCCAAAACTGTTGGCTTTGCCAATTCCTGTTTTGTTTCTGATTGCACAATGCTTGTTAATCTTCAAGACACTATATCAGTTAATTTGTTACAAGGAAGAACATTAAAAGTATTTACCACAACACCAGGGATGTAATTTGGTGGTCACCAGGGGTCGCGACTGTGACCTCTGAGGTCCCCCTTGCTACCCCTGTGGTCTCCCTTGTTACCCCCCCAAAATAAAAACAATATCTATGTTTTTTTAAAAAAAAAAATTTATTGAAGCTCCTGGGCTGTGGCCAGTGCCATGTGGCTCTTCCTTTCTGGGGTGGCCGGCATTCTTGTTCAGGCCTCTTTAAAAAAAATAAAACAGGGGGGTTCCACAAGGGTAACACTGGGCAATTACTCTAAATAAGAAAGAAAAGGAATAACACATAATTTGTCTTTCTGGAATTTTATACAATAATTGCTAGACTCATTAAAGGTTTATTTCAGGTACACTTTAGGGGGTGAGTCACTGATTTAGTCTGTTCTAAAACACCTCAAATTCACAATGCAGACACAAATTTCCAAAAAGCATTTAGAGTAGAATAAGCATCCATTTCGGACTATGTATTTTTCTTTTCGCAAGAAATTTTAGCTTTTTCTTTCTATCGTTGTGTCTGTTACGATCATCACAAGACATTCCATCACTGTGCCCTCGGTCACTTGACAAAATCCGTGTGCCTTGTGTAAAATGTACAAATGTTTGACCATAGCACAGAAAGAGGCCCTTGATTTCATTATGTCACAATTAATGCTTTGTTGTAATGTGTCGATTTTTCTTGGAATCCTGTTCAGGATATTTGTTTGCATGTATATGAGGTAACGAGTGCCCAGAGTACGGGATGCCGCTTTCACTGCGCTACTGAAGCCTGTAAAGTAGATCCACGCAGGCTCCACATGTGGCCAACGTTGCATCAGAACTGCAGATGAACTGGTCTGCTGTTAAATCTCAGATACCAGTTTCATGGCATCCACTAAAGAGTGTCATTTTCTTTCTGACTTTCAGAACATTCAGACATGTGATTGCTCATTTTACTTTAACTGGTAAGATAACTCAGTGGGCTGTGTGCTCGCTGCTGAAATGTGTGTGTGGTCTGCAGTTTGCAGATTCCAATCCCGGTGAGCCCAACTCAGCCTTTCATCCTTCTTTTCATCCTCTGAGGTTGATAAATGCGTACCAACGCAGGTTGGGTGATATTGTATGTATATTTGTTCTATATAAACTAGAGCACTTAAGCATAAGTTCTAAATAATAACACATCATTTGGCCTTGGATGTCTGCTTGCATCCACAGTAATTTGGTAATATGGGCCTATACGCACTGTTATTAATGATACATATGGTGATCCATTATTGTATGCAATGTGTATCACATTACAGTGATATCGTAACCATATTTGTCATAGTGTACTTAGGAGTAATGCTATATGATGCCACTTCCAGTTTTGTCAAGGGGTGAAAGGTTGTGTTTCATCGCTTCCTGTAATGTCACTTCGGGGTGGGGTCAAATTATCTCACTTCGTGTGATGTCATCAGAGGTCAAGTGTCGTGTGCTGTCACTTCCGCTACCCTTGGCATTTTGGTGATATTACGTCCCTGAAGGGCACAAGCAGTTCTTGACAATGAATCAACGCAGATATCACCATTGGGATATATCATTGAAAGATATACAGCAGACTTGCCTAATTCTATGGGCAAAGTGCGTGCATGGTGTGTGTCCAGTATCAAAGGGGTAACAGTCAAGTGGTAGGAATATCAAAGGAGACCTGGGTCTAAATTATCTAACATTTGCACTGATGCAAATAATTCAGCAAATGCCTTTGGCACCATGTTTTGCTCCTTAGATAATACAGAATTGAGCAAACAGATTTGGCCCTAGTTCATATTACCTAAGAAAGTTTGCACAAGGGAAAACATAAATCCGATTTTTGTCATACTATGTTTGCTGTGTAACATGAAATTAAGGGGGTAATTCATAGAATTTAGCGCACAAGTGGCGGACGCAGCTGGCGCACAGAGTGCACCCTGCGGCAGTCTGCGCCAGCCGCATGCGCCAAAACCCATTTCGGCGCCTAGCGTATTCATAGATTTATGCATCCATAAGCAGCCATGGTGCAGAGTGGGGCAGCGACACTACAGCAGCGCCAGTTACGCCCCCAACTCCGCCCCGTGCGCCAAAAACATTGCACAAATCCAGTACATGGAGCAAAGGCCAGTGGACCAGCATACAGCCCCCAACCACGAAATCGCTTCTATAAATCCACACACACCCCTCGGAATACAAATCCACACGCACCCCTCGAAATACATGTACCCCGCTCGCGCCAGCGAAATCACGTGTAAAAATCCACGCGCACCCCTCGGAATACATGTACCCCACTTGCGCCATCGAAATTGCGTGTAAAAATCCTTGCGCACCCCTCGGAATACACGTACCCCGCTCGTGCCAGCAAAATCGCGTGTAAAAATCCATGCGCACCCGTCAAAATACGCGTACCCCGCTCGCGCAAGCAAAATCGCATGTAAAAATCCATGCGCACCCCTCGGAATACAGATACCCCGCTCGCGCCAGCTAAATCACGCATATAAATCCACATGCATCCCTCAAAATACACGTACCCCGCTCGCACCAGTGACATTGTGTGTAAAAATCCAAGCGCACCCCTCGGAATACACATACCCCGCTGGCTCCAGCGAAATCGCATGTAAAAATCCATGCGCACCCCTCGGAATACACATACCCCGCTCGTGCCAGCAAAATCGCATGTAAAAATTCCCCCCTGTGGAGTGGGCTGCCTGCCGAGCATGCCCAGGGGTGATGGGCTGCCTGCGGGGCATGGGGAGGGTGGATGGGCTGCCTGCGCGTATTCCGGGGGTACGTGTGGATTTTTACACGTGATTTCGCTGGCGAAAGTGGGATACGTGTATTCCGAGGGGTCCGCGTGGATTTTTAGGCACGATTTCGCTGGCGCGAGCGTGGTACGTGTATTCCAAGGGGTGCGTGTGGATTTATACATGCGTCTTGGCAGTATGTGCACTCCCGGGTGTGCCCCCCCTCCCCATGCCCCACAGGCAGCCCACACCACAGGGGACCACCCCACACCCCTGGGCATACCCCTGAGGCAGGCCACATGGCACCATGCACCTGGAAGCCCCGACTCATGTCCCCCCATCCCTCCACCCACCCGCATTGACGGGCACCTGCCAGCAGGCCCCAACTCATGTCCCCCCACCCCCCATCCACCCCCATTGATGGGCACCTGCCAGCAGGCCCCGACTCAAGTCCCCCACCCAACATGTCATCACAATGCAGACCCATGGCCCTTATGGCCACCCAAATCCCACCCCACGCCACCCCAGTCCAAACACCCAACCAAGCATTTCATCCGCTCCACATTGAAAACCCCATGTCATGACAGATCCCAAACAACCAGTATGGCCATGAATAATTGTCAGACAAACCCACACAATGGTGACACATGAGTGAGAAAACCCACATTGTGACATGCACGAAGCCAATGAGAGAAGACCACACAAAGGCGGCAGGCCAGTCCCACATCTCATTTATTGATGTTCCGAGCCAGGGCATCATTGAACTCCACGTCGATGTTCCGGAAGCAATTTCAATTTCAATTGGCAAATTTTCTCCGCAGCGACCTGTGCTGCCTCCTGCCCCTACCCCTGGACTGCACCACTTGCCCCAGTGGTACCACCCCCACCAGGCCCCATGTGTGGCTCTGTAGCGGCCTCCTCCTCCTCTATACACACCGGCAACCTGGATGGCTCTGCACTGTCTTCCGCCATTGCAAGCCCCTGTGGGGGCTCATCCGCCCCTTCCGCTGCAGCCGTAGTGGCAGATGCGGCACCAGTCCCCTCGCTCCTGGATGATGGAATTTCCTGGGAGGGTGACTGGGCCTTGCATCGCCGCCGGTGGAGGCATCCCTGCCGCTTTCCTCCACAGCGCCGTCTCCGCCCTCTTCTTCACTTGCCGCTGTGTAAAGGGAGACATTGAACACAAGCATCAGGGTACTGAACTACAGTCCCCTAGACACAAAGCAATAGCACATGAGTGGCACTGTCAAACGTCACTTCCATCATGTCCCTCCACAACACATGGGTCAGTGCAGGCAACACACATGCAGGAACAGGCGTGGCACAGGCAACATACATTGGCATCCATGTCCAAGGCACCTTAGATTCATCCAATGGTGGGCTGATACTCACATGCATCATGGGACATGCTGGTCACATGCAACCACATCACCGGAGGGTCATGCATCTGGCCCGGTATACCCCCAGACACAGTAGATACAAGGATGACTAGGCTGTATCAGTGAATCAACACATCGTCATGGACATGTGTCATGCATCCATGGCACACACACTACTCAGACACACGGACATGTACATCATTCATGTCCATGACAGCAGCACACATCTCTCACACCCCAAACATGTCAAAGTACATACACAGGCATGCATATATGTGTGCGTTCCGCATGCTGCTCCGCATGATGCACTGTAACACATACACCATCCATGTGGGTCACGCCTTACTGGACTCACATGCAGCACCATCATGTCCCTGCATACACACATCCAAACATGACCAATGTCAAACATGCAGCCAAGTAGCTAACTACCAGCACACTGCAACATGCCCTTTTTTAAACGTGAATGCATGGTCACTTACCACTCGACTCCAGATGGGCCTGCATCCTAAGGATCTGGTGGTGAAGCACTGGGCGAATGCGCTCCAGGACCCTCATCTGTTGGGTGGTAAGCTGGACCAGGCGCCCCACTACATCCGCTGCTTCCAAGAGTCGCTGGGCCTTCTTGATGGTCCTGGACTTGTTGTACTCCCAGTGATTCTGGACGTGTTTGGTGTCACGGGGTGCCACCCCCTCCGCGTTGATGGAACCCACTATGTCCTTCCAGATCCTCTTCCGTCCTTCCTTGTCGGCGCGCGATGGGGTGAAGAGGGCATCATAATGCCCCAGAATTTACTCCACCAGGATACCAACTTCCTTTTCACTGAAGCTGGTAGCCCTCTGCCTCTCTGCTGGGGGGTTGCCACTGGTGCCGGAAGGTGTTTTGTTGGGCATGGCAACCCCTGAGGCAGGTGTGGGTGGGCAACTGGGTCCTGTGGCTGGTTTGTGGAGTGATGGAACACCAGTCGGGAGTCTTCTGTTCCAGCAGTGGTGTCACAGCAACTGGACCCCTGCAGATGGCAGATGTGCAGGTACCAAATGGCAGGGCACGGTGGCAGCAGGCAGGCACCAGCAGATGGCTCGTGGGAGGCTGCTCGGGGCTCTGGGCGGCAGTCATTTGGCCTTTTGGGCAGGAGCGTGGTGTTCCATGTGTTGTCGCGTGGCCAGCTTGATACGGAGTGATTTGGAACGTGAAAAACAGCACGTTTGCGTGAATTCCGAGGAAAGGCCCTTAGCGCATAAGCACTTAGGTGATGTAACGTGTACTCGGGCGTTTCCCACGGCACAGGTTGAAGGTCCCATGTGGGTTTCCATTGCTCTGTATGTGCTTTTTGTGGAAAGTGGTGCGTGTATTTTCCAGACGTTGGGGTTCACACGCGATGACTTCACAGCAGGTACAGTGCGTACCTCTTCTTTTGGCGTGGGTGTTGGCTACGCATTCTTCTTCTACACGCAAGGCAGATGGTGAGTCGCACATGCTCTTTTTCCTACTGCGGGTGTCCCTGTTAGTCGCATACCCCTTTTTTTCGGGCATACTAGCCTGCGTGTTGATCACGTATGCATTTATTGTGTACCTGGTTGCCACAGCGTACTATGTGTGTTTTTTACATGCACGTGGGCTACAGGGGTCACGTATCTCTTTTTCTTGCTTTTTTGGGATGCCTGAGCGTTGCATGACACGTCATTTCTCCTAAGGGGCCACAGAATGGGACATTCATCGTAGCTGTATATGCGTGCTTTGTTGTTTGTGCGCCCATTTATACTGCGCGGGAATGCTTCCGTCTGCCTTTGGGTGGCGGACGTGTTTAGGCCTGTGCGTGTCTTTTGGCGTGCACGTGTTTCCCATATTCGATTCCATGAATACGTGTAGTTTGCGTGCATGTGGGCGTTCTGTGTATTTCACAGCAGTACTTCTCCAGTTACGCCCATATTTTCACACGTTGTTCCCCATTCTGCGTGTTCCACCCCGTGTTCCGTCCCCTTTTTGATGTGTGCGCTAATGTTGTGTGCTTTCGCTGTACGCGTCACGCACAGCGTTCGGGATGTTGCAGTGATGTGTGCGCCCTTGTGCGCCACATGGGGATTTGGCGCACATCCCGGGGAAAAAACGCGCTGGGCCTTACATGAATCACACGCATTTTCACTCTTGCGCCAGCTTGCGCAACGGATTTCAGCGCACATTTGTTCCATGAATCGGACCCTAAATGTGTTCACTGTATTTATTTTTATTCTATGCAGCCAACATAATACAAAAACAGTCCATGCGCCTGATTTTATAACCTTTTTGCACTGGGATTGCGCCATTATAAAATGCTGTGTAAATCAAGCCATATGTCATTATTGCTCTGGTGAAAACAGGTTTTAGATAATACGGATTGGTGCATGCCCCGTTTTCTCTATATCATATAAGGACCAACTGAATGCATTTGCTATATTTTCTTTCACAAGGGCTATATTTACATAGCCTGGCGCCTACAGTCAAGATTTGCATGATCAGAATCCAATACAATCATAGGATCTGGTACAGTCCAGGTCTTGGGTTTGCACAGTCTCACTCAGGTAACCTGTGGTCACAGGAGAGATGTGTGTACCACTAACCCCATGTGGCAGGTTATTCTCCTTATTTCCACAATACAGTCCCCCACCCCTTATATTTTACATTTGAATCCCCAACTCGGTCGTCATCGCGATCCGTTGTCTGGGGCAGAGGCTGTCAGAATGGGAACAGGTCCTCCCTGTTTTCCTGCCCCTCTTCTCAAAGTCGTAGCCGCGGATGACAGCAGGGCCGCTCTCATTAATTCAAACCACCATCACCTCTCCTCCCACCCCGATCTCCCCGAGAGCGGCGCTCGTGAAATGCGAACGCGAATGATGGCATCCTAATGTCATTAAAAGGGGCTGCGTGCGGTTATTGCTCTGCAGGCTCGGTGCCTGAAAGAAGGGGATAGCTGCTGGCTCGGAACTGATCAGGCGAGGGTGAAGGGATGCGATTCAGCAGCGCCAGCGGAAACACCGCATTAGACAAAGCTAGGGTGTGTGGAGTAACTTTGCTGAACATGTTGGGGGGGAAATGACATCTGAAGAAAAGGTGCTTCTGCCGAATGAATGGGGACAAAATGGTGTGCCTTGAAAGTTGGGGGGGACAAACACCCCTGTCCACCCCTAAAATTACGCCCATCCAATTCTGCAAACGTCCCTTAGTGCTTAAGCTGTTGTGTATGGAAGCAGGAGAGGCATCCTGGTCGAGCTAATTATGTCATTGTAGGCACCGTTTTATATATGATAAAATCTGAGGTGCTTAGAAACAGCCTAATCCCAACATCACAGACGAATACGCGTTCATTGGGACTTTGGGTAGCGAAAACCCATTCATTGTTCACAAGTACGACTCGACCCACTTAGGCTCTATGCAAGACCCCCATTAGACAGCTATATGTGATACATTACCCTATAAAGCAGTATATATTAGCTTATCTGTAACTCTGATGGGCAGTATAGCAATGATCTGCAATTAGGCGGACTCATGACCCATGCAAGGGTATTAATTACTCCAACAGGGTATCTAGGAATAACCACAACAGGGAAGTACTTGGAACAGTACCGGGTGTTTCCACGACATCCACTCAGACGTTCAAATCGCCTTCAATCATGTAACATCATTCATGTGCGCTCACAAACCCACCCATGTACAGCTAAACACGTGGGTACGAGGACCAACACACACACACACACACACACACAAAGAAACACTCAGCCTTCCACAACACTGTCAATCAGCCTTCTACAGCCATGGACAACCCGCACATGTGAGAACACATATGACCAAACACACAAACGTTAGGGGGGCAATTGACTCCCACACCAACCTTTCTGAGATGATAGGAAATGGGTTGACTAATGCCATGATTACTAAGGTAATCTTCATTACTGTCTGTTCTCTTCTTCCTCGTCCCAGTACATCGGCCACAGAAGCTGCTTCACCTTCCCAATAGCAATTTCCAAATAGCTCCAACTATATAATTTTGGTGCTCATCCCCAATCCATATAAAGTGAGTACACTTACCTACAATCCTCCCAGAAAACTTCTGCAAGAGGCCAAAGTGACCCAGTTTTCGGGAAGGACGGCAGAGTGGCCGGGAGATAAGCAATGGGATGGAAAAGATTAGGACAAGAAGTAATGAAGATTGCCGGCAACCAATTGGGGCTTTTCCTCTATATCCTTCTTCCTCATTGTCCCACTTCATCATTCCCGTCATTACACATCAAGACTATCCAATATCCGATTGGGTTCGACTTGAAAAGCACCCCAGACAGACAATTGCTGCACATCCAGTTAACATTTAATAAAGAAGTGTCCGAAACTTAGCACTCCAAACTAAACGCCTCCTGGCCGCAGCTCAGGAAGTAGCCGTACCACGAAATGAGTGAGCCTGGATCCAAAAAGGGCATGGTAGATTACCCAGAGCATAGGACATAATGATACCCTTTGACTGTGGGTCAGTGTCAATGCTTTTCTTCCCCTACTAGGGGTGCCGAACGTCACAAGCAGGCTGTCCAAGGACCTAAAGTCAGCAGTTTGGTCTTAGTAGTTGGGGAGGACATCTCAGGTGCCCAAATGGGACACAGGCAAGGACTCCGACTTCCGAAGATCATCCAGCAGGGGAACTATGGCAATCTCCTGAGAGAACTGGAAAGACAAGGCCACCATTGGTCTAAAAGCAGAACTCAAGGTGATAGCTACAGTGCACATCTGCAGATAAGGCTGGGCATAAAATGTCCCAATTTGCACACCCTTCTTGCCGAAACAATAGCAATGAGAAAGGCAATCTTACCCATGAAGAACTTTAAGTCTGCTGAAGCCAAAGGCTCAAATGGGGAATTCTGAAGTACTCAAGGGTCCAGGCCGGAGCCGAAGATCTAGACCTGGGATGAGCTGCAGTAACAATCTACAGGAGGTGAGCCATGATAGGTTTGGCCGGCACAATGCCACACCAGGCACCTGAAGGCTCTGATAACAGACCGCTCAGCCCAAAGGAAGGATGGGGCCAGACCTAGACTGAAATCATTCTGCAGAAATTGAGGACGTTCAGGAATACCACACGCATGGGGCGGGACCTGCAGTCTCCAACAGTGGGACACAAGCAATTTCCAATGACAGTCAAAGGAAAAAGGGTAGAAGGTCTTCAGGAATATTGTAAGGGGATAGAAAAATCTCCAAATAACCCATGATGTTTCAATCCCTCCCTTTCAACAGCCAGGCCAACCATTTCCAGACACTCTTTGGCAGAGAGCTGTTTGAATGAAGAAATGGAGGAGGAACCTGAGGGAAAACCAGAGGAGGAGTGGTGGCCTTACCTACCAAATGGGAGGTGGGGAGGAGCTCTCTTGGCCCAAAGAGGGGTGACCAATATCACTGTGGCACTGCTGCATCTTATATTATAGGTTTTCCTGGGAATCAGAGGAACTGAAAGAAGGGCATAAATCCACAAGATGTTAATGGTGTCCTCCTCCAGGCCACCGCCTGAACAAAGAGCAAAAGAGAGGAAGGAGGGTGTTCTACTCCGAGACAAACATGTCTATCGCTGGAATGCTCATGGAAGTGGTGATGAGACAAAAAGCATCTGCCAA
Organism: Ambystoma mexicanum; assembly: GCF_040938575.1. Lineage (NCBI taxonomy): Eukaryota > Metazoa > Chordata > Amphibia > Caudata > Ambystomatidae > Ambystoma > Ambystoma mexicanum. The sequence goes on from NC_090923.1 coordinate 754,158,849, forward strand.
AAGGCACCACTCTGCAGAGGTTGAAAAGGAACATCTCAGAATGGCCGCCACTGGGTTCTCCTCTCTCAGAATATGGAGTTTCCTAAGGGAAATTACGTTCGATTCTGACGAAAGGCCCAGGGCCATGGAAATCCTCGCCAGAGCTCTGGACCTCATGCTCCCCAGGCACTTTACATAGGCCAGTGTTGACGTATTGTCTGTCCTGATCCTGACCATGACTACCTAACCCTGGAGCTCTTGGGGAAAGGACTGATGAGCTCATAAAATTGTAGCATTTTTCCTGCAATTCGATGACATCAGACTCTCCTGACATTGACAGCAGCCCTTAATGGTTCTCAGACGCAGGAAAGTACCTCAGCCGAGAGAACTGGCATCTATTGTCAGGACAAGGGATAGAATCAAGTTTCACGGCAACCTTCACAGCAGGTTTGCTCATTCCAAAATCCATTCTAGAAAACAATTTGAGGGTTTCAGATAACGTTATGAGATTCCATACATCCTGTACCCCAAACCCACCACCGGTGCAGATGAGATAAAAGTGGAAGTCGATGAAGACGGATCATAGATATGATATAAATTGTTGCTGACATCAACCCCTCTACCCACAACTAGGACCAAACTGGAGAAAGAGTAGAAAGGCGCCGTCTCTGGACTTTCTTCTTCAAGTTATCTGCCTGGTCTGTTGACAGCTAAACAAGCCATTTGTCTGTGTGGAGGACAGCACCTATAAATAGAATAAATTGTCAAATAAGGTTTCTTGTGATTGATTGGTAAATCAATGTCAGTCCAAGATGGCACTTTACTGCAGAGACTCATCTCCACCTCCTGATGAAAAGGTCCCTACACCAGTCAGTCTTCAATGTAAGCATACGCCCTCACCCCCTCCTTAAGCAGTGGACCCACCAGGGGAGCTGGAACCTTTGTAAAAATTCAAGTGGCAGAGGACAGACTGAAGAGGAGTTCAAACTAGAAATTATCATTACCCATCATAAAGTGAGGAAACTGATGGAGTAAGTGTTTAATGTGAATGTGAAGGCTTCTATCTGCTCAAGCAACACCAGTCAGTCCCCCTTGGAATATCCCTCTGAAGAGTCTTCCTCTTGAAAGAGATCTTCTTTTTGTAGACATTGACTTTGATCAGGCTGATAACTTGCGTGCCCCTACTAGGAAGTGTGCTTGCTCATACTTCTACAGCAAGTGAGATCACCAGATTCCCCACAGTACACACAGATCAATGAAGTCTTCGTCCTAGCAACACGCCTCAGCCAGGGGAATGGCCATTTCAATTCTAGGAGAGCAGGAACAGTCAGTGCATGCCCAAAATGGGTCTGTTCCAAGCTAATCAAAAACAAGGAATCAGGGTCTCTCCACATCTCAAGAAGCGAAGCAACAAGGGCCCAGAACAAGGGCCCAGCTCCACCGGTACCGATCAGCATAGTTACCCTGTAAAATGGACTTGCCCATGCATGAGCCCACAGAGATAGTCTTTTTAACAATGGATCCCAACACTGCAGCCTCGGTATTTGTGCCCCAGTAATGGCCCTTACTTGTCTGTGCAGGCAGAACTGTGAATCCTCTGGTGCAGGCTGGTTCACTGCGTCTGGAAGAGCAATTTACCCAAATGTATTCAGTGCCCAGCAGATGGTAGTCGCTCCTTAGGGAGGCTGAGCCCCAGCAATCCCCACTTCCCATCTAGCTCAGGTAATCGAGGGATCCTTACTTACCCCAGACATGCCCTTCCCTGGAGCTCAATTGCATTTCCATCCCCAGCAGTTGCAGATAGAAGATGAGATGTTGTGCTGCTCAGAGTCTAGCAGGGGAGGGTAACTTGAACATTGCTGAGAGGAGACACGCCCAACAGGACTCCAGGAAACAATAGTCTGAAAGGACATTACAAAAACCAAGACAACTGGGGACAAATGTTCTCCATTCATAGGGAGTGATGGATTCTCAAACGTATATGAGTGTAGCCATTTGGAATTTGATGTTGGGAAAGCTGAGTGACATTATGTGTAAGTATTGGGGCAAGAAAGAGGGATGTGGAGGGATTTCCCATGCCAGAGAAAGGTGCAGGGGCATGCCTAGTGGGTGGATAACAGTCGGGGGTTAGGTTTACGAGATAGATGCTTGTTGTATTTATAAACATGCATGGACGCCCTTAAGAAGAACGACCCTAAGTGCAAGGCAGAGACTCATAGCATGAGGGAAGAAGGGAGGAAAAGGATGGGCTGGTAGAGCCCAGTGCAGAAGGGTGGAGAGGGACAATGAAGAATGTTGCATTGTGAGCTGTCTCGATTATTCACTGCAGTGTGCTCCTGGTCCCAGAACCTCACTCTGTCCCTCAGTGCACCCTGTGAACCTGATGTAAGCGCCAAAGCAATGGTGACAGGGGCCTGGGCACGGCAAGAAGTGCAACTGTGCATTCCCAGACATGTCAATCTAGCTTCTGGCATGCTGCTGGTAGACTATTCGGGGAGCATGGAGTATGGGGAGTGATAGAGGAAACATACAGCAAAGTTAATTGTATACCCGCTTCCATGCTTGGAACTCAATGAAATCCCAAAATGTATATCCAACAACCTTCAACAGTGGTTCGTGTTTTGCCAGATCAGGCTATGGATCGGTAGAGGGCTCCTAGCAGGAGAGCATGGCATGTTGCTAGCAGGACAGTTTAAGAGGGCATAGTAGGGTTCTGGGGATCATTGAGGGTAAGAGGGGGAAAAAAGGCTAGCTCAGCTGTGTACGATGGAATGAGGCTGTGCTGTTAATACGCTGAAGGGCCACAGCAGGCCCCTAGCAGTGTGTGAGGGTCAGGGGCTTGAAGGACATACCTCTGTCTGGGAGGGGGAGCTGCAGGGGAGTGCGAATGCAAGTCAGGATCTATGCAGGTGTTCAAAGCAGTGGCTGTGCTGCTGATGGTTAGAATACATTGGCCTGAAGGAACGCCTCCGTATTAAAGACACGAACATGATTTGAGGCCAAGTGTTGATGGAATGCGTTAAACTGTAGGAATTTCCTCAGTATTCTTAGTTACACGATAAAGACAGGCGGGGTGCTTGACGAGTAGTTTTTCAGTGGAATCCTTCAAACTTACACTCCACACAGGTCTGGCCTGCTTGGCAGCCAAGGGTAAATTCAACTCCAATAAAAGCCATACTCACCGATATGATGGCACTATTGCACTGGAAAAGAATCTTAAAAGAAAGGACTTGCGATCCCTTCGATTGGCCTCCATTTTGCCATCACATTATGTGGCCGCCAAAACGAAAATCCAAGCCCATTACAACACAACAGTCACCAAATGGAGGCGACAAGCCCATAGAGGAACCATTCAGGCGATGCTAAAAACACTGGCAAGAAACAATCATGCAAACATTTGGTCGACGGTAAGGCAAACCTCAAAGGGTTCTGTCTCCGAGAAGGGTTGTGATATACCAGAGCACACCTGGCAGGCATACCTGCAGAACAAATTTGCTCGTCGTGGGGATGAGCGCGAGTGTTTGCATCTCAATATGGGCCAGCCCTTGGGATGAGGGGGATGTATATTGGGCCATAGGGAGGGCAAAGCCGTTTGCAACGCCGGCTCCTTATGGTATCCCGTCAATGCTTTTTAAGCATGACCCGAGCTATGGGTGGGACCTTTGTTGACCCTGTATATGTGTATTTGTCGGGAGCGTAATATTCCAAACACCTGGACACAATCCATCATTATCTCCATCTACATACAGGGCAACATGTCTGAGCCGAAGAACCTTTGACCAATCGCCCTCCTAGACCCCTCCAGTAACATTTGTGCTTCTCTTTTGCTCAGAGACCTTTCCCAACAGATAAAGGATCTCAATATTCTCTCTAAACATCAGGTATGATTTCGCTCTGGTATGGGCCCCACCCTCAATGGCACTATAATTTCACATAGGAGACCGTAAAGTTGCCTTCTCATGCGGCCACTTGAATGACAGGATTTTATTTCTTATGTTGTGTTTGATTGAAGCTTTTAAATTGGCTCATCGTTATTATCCCATGTGATACTTCTTCCGTTCTGCTGCCAGCAGCCATGGAAGTAACTCTTCCCTTGTTGCTAGCCCCCGGCCCAAAATCACGTGACCTGACGCGCACCACTTATGTGCTGGCAACAACGCCTGCGCAGTGGATGGGCACAGCAGCGTGCTATCTGCATGCCAAAGGCGCGCTTAAGGCAAGCCCGTCTGTGCCCGTCTGGGTCCCGGGTCCCGGGGGATGGGGGCCATCGGCCAGCACACAAGGCCAAAAAGATCAGCATAGTGTCTCCAAGGGAGTGGATGCTCCCTCTACACAGATGATGAGTCAGACATTTTGCAATCGGGAGGGGAGCTACTGGCACTAGCACCGACACCCACAGTCAAACCGTTAGGTTTCATGGATTTTCAAAATAGGCCAGCTTGTGAAAGGCAGCAGTGCACTAGCAGGAGACAGGTCACCACATCAGGGTTCATGATCAATGCCCGTTCAGCGGTTGTGCATCGGAATAATATATGTGAAATCCTCTCAGATTTCCAACCTGCCATTCTGTGCATTATGGAGACCAGGTTTAATGACTCATCCGGTCCTGATTTTGCTCAGCTGCTCCCCACTAACTATGTGCTAAAGCATCTGGACTGCCCAGACCTCTCATCAGGTGGCGGTGTGGCAGGAATCCACTCCTCCCTACTTGAATGCATTACTATTCCCTTGACTCATGCCCTACCCTGTGAAATGCTATTCATTCGAATACAGGCCTCAGTTAATTATACTACCGCCCTCCTTCATTTCTTTCTCAGGATTTTTTAAGTAGGTTTCCGCAACCAATAGCAGATCTCCCTCTATCGCACTCAAATCTGGTTCTTATGGGGGATTTCCATGTGCACGTAAATTATATCGATGATACTCAGGCTCTTAAGTTCACATATGGCCTGAGTGACTCTAACCTGCTTGCACGTAACCATTTGCTTACGCACATGAAAGACAACACACTAGATCTCACTTTTTCTGCAGATGAAGTAATATTCACTTTTCTGCCAATACCGGTTATCTGGTCTGACCATTTCCTCCTTCCTTTTCTGGTTTTTGTTGATGTTCCTGCTAAACCTAAACACTAGGCCGACCACATTGGCGTTTTTGGGCTAAGGCTACCCAGTACAAGTTGCTGGCTGTTTCAGAGATAATATATCAACGCTGATGGTTCGAGGGGTTAACGCTCTGGACCCATGCTCTGCCTTAATTTCGGCTATGGCAGCCATGGCTGATGTGCTGGCCCCCATGAAACTGGGCGTTTGCCTGGCAAGGACATCAGCCCTGTGGTTCACAGCCAATTTGAGGCTACTGAAACGAGCATGCTGGAGGGCTGAATCTGCAATAACAGTGGGGAGGAGAGTAACAATACACCAGACCCCAGTGGCAAGGAAGACCTGCAAAAGGATGAGGTGGGTCCTGGGGACCAAGGGGAGGGAGATTCGGAGGACAAGGCCTCAGAGGGGGGAACCAAGGGAAATGATGGTCATGCAGGAGGTGGGGGCACTTTTTGCAGGAATGCTGCAGCAGGCAGGGAGGAAACTATCAATAAAACCAACCTTTTCATAACATGCAGCAGTGTCGGCAACTCCAGCCGGGAAGGCCGCAAATACCCCCACAGTACCCACAGTCACCACCTCCAATGCCTGGCTATAATACACTCTGCAACCCCCTCAGTCGATGCAAGCACCCCAAAATCATCCCAATCAACAAGCAACACACAATAATAACCCATTCAACACTGCCCCAAATGGCGCACCTGCACCTTATCAAGGAGCATGCATGCTTAGAGAAGACACCTTCTCTTGCCCAGAGACAGACACCTATCCTTACTGGGGCAGCCCAAAGAGAACACTTGCATGTCCATTACTATCCACTATCTTGCATCCAGAAGAGGAACCACTGGCGGGGACAGAGATAGGAAACAAACAGTTCTTCTCTATGGTGGATTCGAGGCGGAGAAGTCATGCGAAGGTGATTTTCTGTTATCTGACCAAACTCTCGCTACGCAATGATTCTTTGGGGCTGTAGTTGTCATGATATCTGCTTCCAAAAGGTCAGGGTTTTCCCAACTCCCTTGGAAGCAGATCCATAACCCAGGTTCCGAGTGCCAACCAGTCCCAATTGGGACCTTTTGGACCCAGTCCTGGCGCCAGTGGCACCAGGCTCATAAATATGCCCAGTCCCAGCACTGGAAGCGCCGGGCTCATAATGCTTGGGTGGACTTACCTGCAGCAGACTATGCTGCTTACTTGCCTGCCAGTTGAGCCTCTGATCCTCTTCTGTTTGGAACTACTTTTCCTGTTGGGTGGGGCAGGAGCCACTCCCTAGATTCAGAACACTGGAACTCTTCTGGAAAGCAGGAACTCTTTTCTTACCTAGGCGTGGCTGTGGAAGGAGACACCTAAGCACTACGGGAGGCTATTTAAACCACACCCGATGGATGAATCTTGCTTTGCGTTATTCTGCATCCTCTGCAGCAGAACGCTCATCGTGTCTTCTGCATCTGATCCTGGGCCTAAGGAAAAAGGCTTACCATCCTGAATCCAGTCTTCAGCAACACCTATAAAGACAAGAAAGAACAGGTTAGCATTACGGTCTTCAGTGACAGCTCTTCACTTACCTGGTCCATCGGCTGTCACCAACGCCTCGCGCTGCATTCCGGCATCTGAAAGACAAAGGCTTACCTACTCTTCGTGCGCTCCGGAGGTCTTCACACTGCATTCCGGCATCTGAAAGACAAAAGCTTACCAACTCTTCGCACGCTCCGGAGGCCTTCGGCGCTGCATCCCGCATCTGAAAGACAAAACAAGGTGCGTTTAAAGACATTGGGGAACTTTAATACTCACGTGCCATTACTCCTTTCCACATCTAACCCAGTGGGTATTCCGGCACCCTGCAGCCGCTCCGAACTTGTACCTGCAAAATAAAAAGACAGTTAGAGCGCATCGTGAACCAGGCAACAAGCGCTTACTTACGTGCTTCCAGGCTCTTCTATTCATCACACGGGCTCCATCTTCAACTCACTTCAGCCCGGCATCCGCCATCGCCGGAACCCTGCAAAACAAGAAACATCATTAATAAAGACTTTAAAGACATTAGAATTACTCGAAACTTACCGTTCGTGCAGTAAATGACGGACAGCAGTCCTCTGAAGTCAAGAGGCCTGCTCCCCTTATCCAGTGAAGAAACTGGTTACAGCACCCTGCCCCGAGGCAGATGGAGAGCACAGCGTTCACTTACCTAAGGTGAGAGCGTTAACCTTTGGGGTTCTACAGGAGAAGAGAAAGGGAAGAAGAGAGAGACATTCAATAACCCAGTTCCTTAATCCCATATTTTCTATCTGCAGACATCTTACCCTTCAAGTCAGACATACAGTGCACAGAGGGCCAGCCCAAAGAGCCAGCCGTGTGTTACACATCACCTTTGCAGATACGGTATACGCCCAGTCAAGACCGGCGCCTCTATGGGAATCAGGTGAGCGTTACAGAACGCAAAGCCTACCACAAAACTCCCGTCCAGGCGCTATGGAAACCTCGAATACCGACCAGCTAGCCCAGTTACTTGGGGAACTAAGGGCAGAAGTGCATGCAGCCCGTCAGGAAACGAACGCTCTAAGAAGGGAACTGATTATTTCCAAGGAGCGAACAGATGATCTCGCTAGACAATTGCTACAGTCACAAGCCGGACAGACCCCGTTACCCGCATCTGGGGGAAATCTTCCTTCTACATCCTCTATGAATCCAGTGCAGATCAAACTACCTGGGAATGTACCTCTGGCTCCGCCCGAACGATTTTCTGGTGACCCAAAGAGGTTTGCAGTATTTATCAATCAGTGCCGGTTGCATTTCTTATGCCGGCCAGCAGCCTTTCCAACTGATCAAGCTAAAGTAGCTTTCGTGCTTTCGTACCTTAGTGGCAATGCGGCAGACTGGTCGATCCCTCTAGTAAATCAAGATGATCCGGTCCTCCATGATTTTCAAGCTTTTCAGCTCAGTATGGAAAAACTGTTCGCAAGACATTCACAGGGGCAGGCATTGGACAATGAGCTTCTTTCGTTGCGACAAGGTAATCAAGACCTTTTGGCTTATATTGCGTCTTTCAACAGACCGATAGTGGAAACTCAATGGCCTGAGGACAAAAGGATTACGCTGTTTTATAGAGGTCTACGTGGAGAGCTCAAAGATGTGTTAGCCCAAGTAGTGAATCCCCCACAAGATTGTTCGGACTATATAGACTTAGTCGTTCAAATAGATCACAGACTGCAGAACAGGAAGGCTGATCGTTCCAAGTTTGATGCTCGAGTATTTTCCAAACCGCCAACTCCTTCCAAAGGAGTAGACTCCAGGGAACCCATGCAAATAGGGGGTCTGAAAGGTCCTCTAACACAAAAGGAGCGGGAAAGGAGAAAACAGTTGCAATTATGCCTCTATTGCGGAAACTCAGAGCACTTTCTTCGAGACTGTCCGGTGAAACCTGCCAAGAAGGCAGTAGGAGCTGCAGTTACCAAAGTTACAAAATCTGAGCAGGGAAACGACCTCGCCCGACAAGAATAGAGGTCCTCTTGCCGAGCGTGAAAACCAGTTCCGTGACCTCGCATTTCGTGATACCTATGGTCCTCATTAGCCCTGATAATCCGGATCGATTACATGCAATTGAAGCTTACGTCGACAGCGGTGCCATCGGCAATTATGTGGATCATGAAATGGTTTTGAGGATGAATCTAACTCTTTGTCCCAAGGCTGTAAAGGACGTCATTTCTACGGTGGATGGTACGGAGATAGCCTCCGGGCAAGTAACGCATACCACTCAAGAGGTGACGCTAGTAAGTCAAGATGGACACCATGAGAAGATCGTGTTCGATGTGATCAAGGCCCCTCAGTTTCAGATTATTCTAGGAATACCTTGGTTAGAGAAACACAATCCTCTGATCGATTGGCGAGCAAGAACGGTCCAGTTTCCAGAATGTGTCTCTACTTGTCACCCTCCACCTGGTGTTGCACTGGCAGCAATTTCTTCAGAGACTCCCCAGTTACCTCCCGAATACCTAGAATACCAAGATGTTTTCCGGAAGGATCAGGCTAACTCTCTACCTCCTCATAGGTCTTATGACTGCCAGATAGACCTGATACCTGGATCTACTCCTCCTTGTAGTAGAATGTATGCCCTCACCGAGCCTGAGAACCTTCACCTTCGACAATACCTGGATCAATACCTGGCAAATGGGTTTATTCGTCCTTCCAAGTCCCCTGCTTCTTCAGCTTTGTTCTTCGTTCCAAAAAAGGAAGGAGACCTTAGAACTTGTATAGATTATCGCTCCCTGAACCAAATCACCGTTAAGAATAGATATCCGTTACCTTTGATCCCTGAACTCCTGGACCAAGTCAGAAAAGCATGCATATATACAAAGCTGGATCTTAGAGGAGCTTACCACTTGGTACGAGTAAAAGAGGGCGATGAATGGAAGACGGCCTTCCGCACCAAGTATGGGCTATTTGAATATCAGGTCATGCCCTTCGGACTTTGCAATGCCCCGGCCGCCTTTCAATATTTTATGAACGATGTCCTCAGAGAGCTCATAGATGTGTGTGTTGTTGTTTACATTGACGACATCCTCGTTTATTCTTCATCGGAATCTGAACATCGGAAACACGTGAAAATGGTCCTCGAAAGATTGCGTCAACACAAACTTTTCGCTAAGTTGGAAAAATGTGTTTTCAACGTGACTGAAGTTGAATACTTGGGATTCATATTATCACCTGGCGGAGTGCGTATGAATTCAAAGAAGGTTGATGCAGTTCTCAAATGGCCATCACCATCCTCCGTAAAAGGTGTGCAAAGCATGTTAGGTTTCGCTAACTTTTACCGCAGGTTTATCCCCGAATTCTCTCGAATAGTCCAGCCCATCACTGCCTTGTTAAAGAAAAACAAACGTTTTGAATGGTCTACCGAGGCGGAACAAGCTTTCCAGGATTTGAAGACTAAATTTATCTCTGCACCAATCTTAAAACACCCTCGCCCCGAACTCCCCTACATCGTGGAAACTGATGCTTCAAGCCTTGCCATGGGGGCAGTTCTATCACAAAAGGACCGGGTAACCAATCAGTTGCATCCCGTGGCATTTTGGTCCCGCAAATTCTCGCCTCCTGAAATCAATTACACGATTACTGACAAGGAACTTCTGGCTATCAAGTCTGCCTTTAAGGCTTGGCGGCATTATCTGCTGGGGGCCCGACACACCGTTACTGTGATTACGGATCACCGAAACCTGCAATATTTGAAAACCGCAAAAGCCCAATCCTCTAGACAACTCCGTTGGGCATTATTCTTTGCCGAGTTTGACTTCATAATTACCTATCGACCTGGTACAAAGAACGGTAAAGCTGATGCCCTTTCTCGGATGGGAGTGGAAGAACACTTGATCAACCCTAAACCTGTACCAATCATTCCCGAACAAAGAATTCTGGGTGTAATCGCCACAGAATCCATAGAGGAAGTTAAGGATAAGGCCAGGCAACTTGTAACTCCAGCAGACATACAGAATTGGCATCTGCAGGGAAAGGACTTTGCAGTAAAGGACAACTTATTGTATTTCCAAGAACGATTATACCTACCCAGCACAGATTTACAGAAAAAAGTAATCTCTTGTTATCACGATTCTTTAATGGAAGGACATCCCGGTATGGCCAAGACCTCAGAAAAGATCAAGCGCTACTTCTGGTGGCCGTCTTGGAAAAAAGATATCAGAGACTTTATAATGTCCTGTGGAGTATGTGCCCAAAACAAGAGTCAAAAGGAAAGACCAGCAGGCCTCTTACGCCCTATTGACATCCCACCTCGCCCTTGGCATACGCTTTCTATGGACTTCATCACCGATCTACCTCCATGCTCCGGATACAATACGATTCTAGTAATCGTGGACTTATTCTCCAAGATGGCGCATTTAATTCCGCTCAAAGGCTTGCCAACAGCAGCAACTCTGGCCCGAGAATTTCTCGAAAACATCGTCCGACTGCACGGTTTTCCTTCGGTTCTAATTTCGGATCCAGGTAGTCAATTTATTTCTCATTTTTGGCGAAGTTGCTGTCGGTCGGCTCAAATTGATGTGAGACTATCGACCAGTCACCACCCTCAGACCGACGGACAAACCGAGAGGACCAATCAAACTCTGGAACAGTATTTACGCTGCATGCTGCAACAAACTGAAAAAACTTGGAAAGACATCCTTTGGATAGCCGAATATGCCTACAATAACTCTGTCCATTCGGGAACTGGGAAAACCCCGTTTTTTCTTTTGTACGGCAGTCACCCTCGAACCTCGGAGTTGGATCCCCTCCAAGATTTTGAAACACTAGCAGTAGACTACCTGCATTCTACAATCACCCAAGCCTTTAAGGAAGCTGTTTCTCACCTTCAAAGGGCTAAAGAACAATACAAGAAAGGAGCAGATCAACATCGGAAGGAAGCCCCTCAATATCAAGTAGGGGATCAAGTCTGGTTATCCACCAAATATCTACTTCTAAAAGGGCCACGCACATTCAACCCAAGATACCTTGGTCCCTATTTCATCACTACCATAGTAAACCCAGTAGCGGTCAAGTTGGACTTGCCCCCGCACATGAAGATACATCCGGTCTTCCACGTCTCTCTATTAAAACCCGTGCAACCTCAAACCCGACTAACTAAATCTCCAAAACCTATCCTAGTTGATGGAGAACTCGAGTTTGAAGTCAAAAGCATTCTGGACTCCAAGATCTCCAAATCTAAACTATTTTACCTAATTGACTGGAAAGGCTACGGCCCCCAAGAGAGATCCTGGGAACCTGCTGAATATGTCCACGCTCCTCGCCTAATCAAAAGATTTCACCGAACATTTCCTGACAAGCCAAAACCCCCGGAGAAGCCCGGTTTGGGAGGGGCCTTGAGGGTGGGTACTGTCATGATCTCTGCTTCCAAAAGGTCAGGGTTTTCCCAACTCCCTTGGAAGCAGATCCATAACCCAGGTTCCGAGTGCCAACCAGTCCCAATTGGGACCTTTTGGACCCAGTCCTGGCGCCAGTGGCACCAGGCTCATAAATATGCCCAGTCCCAGCGCTGGAAGCGCCGGGCTCATAATGCTTGGGTGGACTTACCTGCAGCAGACCATGCTGCTTACTTGCCTGCCAGTTGAGCCTCTGATCCTCTTCTGTTTGGAACTACTTTTCCTGTTGGGTGGGGCAGAAGCCACTCCCTAGATTCAGAACACTGGAACTCTTCTGGAAAGCAGGAACTCTTTTCTTACCTAGGCGTGGCTGTGGAAGGAGACACCTAAGCACTACAGGAGGCTATTTAAACCACACCCGATGGATGAATCTTGCTTTGCGTTATTCTGCATCCTCTGCAGCAGAACGCTCATCGTGTCTTCTGCATCTGATCCTGGGCCTAAGGAAAAAGGCTTACCATCCTGAATCCAGTCTTCAGCAACACCTATAAAGACAAGAAAGAACAGGTTAGCATTACGGTCTTCAGTGACAGCTCTTCACTTACCTGGTCTATCGGCTGTCACCAACGCCTCGCGCTGCATTCCGGCATCTGAAAGACAAAGGCTTACCTACTCTTCGTGCGCTCCGGAGGTCTTCACACTGCATTCCGGCATCTGAAAGACAAAAGCTTACCAACTCTTCGCACGCTCTGGAGGCCTTCGGCGCTGCATCCCGCATCTGAAAGACAAAACAAGGTGCGTTTAAAGACATTGGGGAACTTTAATACTCACGTGCCATTACTCCTTTCCACATCTAACCCAGTGGGTATTCCGGCACCCTGCAGCCGCTCCGAACTTGTACCTGCAAAATAAAAAGACAGTTAGAGCGCATCGTGAAACAGGCAACAAGCGCTTACTTACGTGCTTCCAGGCGCTTCTATTCATCACACGGGCTCCATCTTCAACTCACTTCAGCCCGGCATCCGCCATCGCCGGAACCCTGCAAAATAAGAAACATCATTACTAAAGACTTTAAAGACATTAGAATTACTCGAAACTTACCGTTCGTGCATTAAACGACGGACAGCAGTCCTCTGAAGTCAAGAGGCCTGCTCCCCTTATCCAGTGAAGACACTAGTTACAGCACCCTGCCCCGAGGCAGATGGAGAGCACAGCGTAAGGTGAGAGCGTTAACCTTTGGGGTTCTACAGGAGAAGAGAAAGGGAAGAAGAGAGAGACATTCAATAACCCAGTTCCTTAATCCCATATTTTCTATCTGCAGACATCTTACCCTTCAAGTCAGACATACAGTGCACAGAGGTCCAGCCCAAAGAGCAAGCCGTGTGTTACACATCACCTTTGCAGATACGGTATACGCCCAGTCAAGACCGGCGCCTCTACGGGAATCAGGTGAGCGTTACAGTAGTCACGGTTCCTTACTCAGAAGATTTGGACATTAAAAAAGGAGGTAGGGTAGTGCAAGCACCCCTATTGTACTACAAAAGTTCTCCTGTCAATTTATTGGGAAGGGATTTACTCAGCAAATTAAAGATGACCATATCATTTACTGAAAGAGGGATTGTCTGTTCCACCCCTCGTATGTGCCACCTCAGAGCAATGCTGTTCATACATGCAATGGCCAATGATGTAAAAGTAAGAGGGCTACCGGTAAATCCTGACATGTTTATTTATGGGATTAGAGTGTTACCAAAAGCAGTACCTGAACTTACTAGAAAGGAATGGAGAGTGCCATAAGATTTTGTGTTCTGCCCCGTAGCTACCCCAGAGATGGTTGCTGGTAAAATCTTGTCCTTAGATTTGCTAGGGGTGCAAGTATCTGCCAAGAGGATTGTAGTAATTGGTACGGACATTCATGGGGGCGAGTGGGGCACAGTCTTATGTATTGACCCCAATGTACCATTGTGCAAGTTAACTGATGAAGTTCACTGATGACGACACTGAGGGGGAAATTATACTAGAAATAAGCATCCCTTGTGACATTATGATACAATACAGGAAAGTACTGAGCCCCTTTGTGGCCATCATCATCAGACGACCGCCCTTTTACGATGCAGATATGCAACAAGTGCCACCACACTTGTGGACCACTAACCCCCATGACTTGGGATTATTGAGAGAAGTGACCCCTGTAAAAATAACAGCCAGAAAAAAAAGCCAGAAGCAATCTTACCCAGAGTAAAACAATATCCCCTGTCCAGAGAGGCAGAGGAAGGGATTCAAGAGACACTGCGAGCACTCCAACAGCCAGGTATAATCGTCCCCTCAAACTCCTCATGCAATACGGCTGTGTACTCCATTGAGAAAGCGACAGGGGGGAGTTGGTGTATGATGCAGGACCTCCGCCCCATAACGACATGTGCAGAAGGAATTTCCTCTTGTCCCAAATCCTGTCTCCATTTTGTGTAGTATTCTAAAACATGCCACCCACTTCACTGTTGTGTATTCAAAAAAATGCCTTTTTCTCAGTGCCCCTTGACCTCAAATCGCAATATCACACAGCTTTCACCCTGGGGGGGGATATGAGCAATGACGTTTGCCCCAGGGGTACTGCGAGAGTCCTACCATATTCATTAGGATATTGCATGAATATCTTGGAAATATTCAAGTTCCGAGTACCATTATTCAGTGTGTAGATGATCTCCTAGTCTGCAGTGAGAGTGAAGAAAGCTGTCAGAGAGATTTCATTATCCTTCTCCAGCTACACACGCAAAAAGGGTACAAGGTAGACAAGAAGAAATTACAGTACTGTCTGACAGAGGTCTTGTACTTGGGCCAACTGATCTCCAAAGATGGCAAAAGAATAATCCCTGACAGGGTGGTAACAGTGTGTACCTCTACCAGACCGAACACATGCAGACATTCCTCGGAATCTGCAATTAATGTAGGGCGTGTATCCTAGTGATGCAGCATATACCAGGCCCCTCTTGCAAGGTCTGAAATAGGCCCAGAAGGAAAAGACACAAATCATTTGGACAACAGAAATGCACACAGCATTGAACAACCTAAAAGAACTGATCACTACCTCCCCATCCCTAGCCACACCTGATTACGACTAAGAATGTTACTCCAACGGCACTCTAATGACAGTGGTGCTGACACAAAAGCACTCCATGGGTCACAAACCTCTAGCCTACTATATTGGCACCCTTGATTCAGTAATGCAAGGTCATTTCACTTGCGAACAGGCTCTTTCAGCAGCCGCCTTTGCAATTGAAAAAAGCTCGACAATTGTCATGGGGTGCTTTGTAACCCTGTACGTAAAACACTCCCTGCTTGCAATATTAGAAATATCTAAATTACCACTGACCACGCAAAGTTCGTCAGAATATGAGATCATCTTGTCATGCCCCAACATACATGTGGTAAAATGCAAAACTGTGAACCCAGCCACGTTCCTCACGGAACAGTGCACTGTACACAATATGCAAGAACATGATTGTGCCACATACAAGGGAGAGAGGGATGACATTCCCAAAACAAGGGAAAATGCCTTACAGTGGGGAGAAGCGTTCTTGGTTGATGGATCAGCGTCCATTGACCAAGAAATGGGTGAAAAACATGTAGGGGCAGCAGTAGTGAGAATGGAAGAAGGGGAATATGAGACTCTGATTAGAAAACACCTGCCATGCACAACACCACCAAAGCAGCATAGCTTATAGCATTAATTGAGGCCCTCCACACAGCAAAAGGGTGTGCAGTGACAATATATTCAGACTCAGCATATGTACCCACAACGGTACATGCTGGGCTATCGTGATGGAGAAGGAGGGGATATAGAAGAGCAGATGGGTCCCCAGTACAACATGCAAAACTGTTAAATAAGTTAATTGAATCCCTTGCAGAACCCTCTGTAGTAGCTATAGTGAAGTGCCAGGCACACACACATAATGTAGACAAAATATCTTTAGGAAACGCAGCCCCAATGCAGCAGCCAAAGAAGTAGCATATCTGTCAATACCCATGGCCAAAGAATGTATCCTAACAAGCAAGGGAGGGGAACAAAAAGCAGAGAGTTACAATGTTCTGCAAGTAATAGAGCTGCACAGTAGAGCCCCACTAGCAGAACAGGAATTATGGACCAAACAAGGATGTACACAGTCACGCACTGATCTGTTATGGAGACAGGATACTACAGGAAAGGTTGTCATGTCAGTAGATCTACTGTATGTGCATTACAACCATTACACTTCCTGCCACCAGTTCAAAACAGCACATAGCAGCCGATCTCCAGGAAAATTGGTTTATACCGAACCTTCAAGAATTTCTTAGCAAAATGGTGGTCGAGTGTACAACGTGCCAGATGTTCAATTTGGGGATGACCCTAAGAACCCTCCAGGGCACTCTGCCCTTCCAGTCGGGCCCTTCCTTGAGCTGCACATAGACTACGCACACATGGGAGAAAGATGTAAAGGCGCCAGGGATCTCATTGTGGTGGAGTGTCCCTTGTCTCGATGGGTGGAGGCAGGGCCCTGCGCCCACCCAGATGCGAAGTCTGAAGCTAAGCTCCTTGTCAGAGAAGTATTCCCCCGGTGGGGGATATGTGAAGTAATACGGCCAGACAATGGCACTCATTTTGTTAATGACCTGTTCAAATAAGTAACATCACTACTAGGAATAAAACATAAATTGTGTTTGATTTTGCCGTCTGCAAGGTAATGTGGCGGTAGAGAAAATAAACGGCCTCATTAAAAGTAGGTTATTAAAAATATCCCATTCTTTAAAGAGAAATTGGGTTTACTGTCTTTCCTAGCACTATTACAGCTGCTCACACAGCCTAGCAAGGACCATCACCTGTTACACCATGAAAAAATTACTGGTATATGCATGCAAACGCCACTGGCACAAGTGAGAAGGGCTTCTGATGCACACAGAACCACCACAGTTTTGGGGGAAAAGTTCAGAGAGTACCTCAGGCAACTCACACAAGCCATACGGAGTATAGCAAAAGAAATCACTCCCCCCTTCACGGCAGAAAGTGAAACAGACACAAGAACTGCAACTCAAGATAGCTGCGCACAACCTTTGATGCCAGGAGAGTTAGTGTATGTGCAAGGTTTTGTCAGAAAGTGGAACTCGCTGAGATTCCATGGTCCACATGAGGTCATCCACTGCACCCGCTCGCTGTAAAAGTGAAAGGATTGCGGTATACACCTCTCAGAAAAGCACACAATAGTGTAGCACCAGAAAGTGAAAATAGCATGCAAACAAATGCTGTAGTACCTTTGAAGGTAACCTTCTTGATCATTATCTGGATAACGCAGCAATACATGAAAAAGAATACTGTAAAGAATTGTGCAACATTTAAATAAAGTGATGAATCTCTCTCTCTCTCTGTCTCTCTGTCTCTGTCTCTGTCTCTCTCTCTCTCTCTCTCTCTCTCTCTCTCTCTATCTGTCTCCCTCTCTCTCCCTTTTTCCCTCTCTCACATCCCATCTAAATCTTTATTAATGCCTGCCCCATTTTATCCTTTCTCTATGGGTGCCGCAATGGCGGAACTAATGCTGCTAAAGGAAAGTAGTGAGATAGATAGCAGTAGGAATAAAAGGATCTAGGTGATTATGCGACCACTATTATTACGACGGCCGAAAATGGCAACTTTTTTTTTTGTTAAATATTTTTTAAACCCCCCCTCACACCACATACATATGCCTGGGGAGACCCCTGTACCCCCCATATTACCATTATATCACATACCCCCCACATATATAATGGGGGTCTAAAAAAAGGTTGGCATTTTTGGCCGTCGTAATTGTGCCATTACCGGAATAAAATAAGTGCAACCCAGGCATACAGTTATAAATGCGGGTTGCACTTTAGTGCTATTTTATTTACTGTTCTCTTTATTTTGAGAGTGTATTGGGGAGCATCTTTTATCTGGTGTTCCCATATAAAAGAAGGGGGCCTGGGGGTGAACAGGATGATGTGGAACAGCAACGTGTCTTTGAACATAACCACTTTACATAAAAACGCAACATAGGTTACCATAACTGTGTTTTTACTTAAAAATAACGAAAATGACAGCATATCTGATGCCCCAAAAGGTACGCTCCTATCCCCTAATATTTTTACAGTTCAGCAAACTACCTCACAACCTAATATGCTGTCTACCTCAATGCCTGCTGAAATGCTTGATGTGTTACTTACCCCAGTGCCCAACGCAGAACCAGGTCCCATTTACCCCACCGTGGTGTATCAACAAGTAAACGTAAATACTGTTTTTCCCAATTGCATACTGAACTATCTATAACCACGAATGCTGCGTGTGGCAGCTCCCATTCCGTACTGTGTAGCACCCTAATGACCCAGTTATTACCAGCTAATGTACAAAGGTCATTAGGTAACAATGACAGGTTATGCAGAAGCATGGCAGGGAGACAACATTCCCTTTTGTATAACAGTAAAAAGAAAAGACAAACATGTCAGTTTAAATATGATGCATATCATGGCTTAGGGTTGGATAAAGTGGAGGACCTTCACTATCCTGCAGGTATTCCGATATGAGTGCAACAGGAAGGCGAACGGCAATGCGAGTTGCTACTTGTGTTCCCTGATACTGCATGCATCCGGGGCACCAAAATATTTAGCACCTCAAGAAGTACCTTTAGTAGACTCACAATGCCTCATTCACCTTGCACTATGTAGAATCAAAGGAACCTTTCAGGCACACACAGTAAACATGAAACTTCTCCTTCCAGATTAGAGGAAATGCAAGAAAGGATCAAAAGGCACAAACTGTTTTAAAGAACCATTCCTGGCCATCGATGGCACAAGTTCACGGAAAACAAATGGCAAGAATCAACGTTTATGTGCAAGGCGGAGGTGCTCTGGGTCTTCTCTGAAGAAAAACTGGACTTTGTGGAAAAGAAACTTGTGCACATATATGGACTAAACACATCAACAATTTAACATGGGTCACAGTTATTGAGAAACCCATCAAGGTACAGCAAGAAGAGAATTATGAACTTTGTTTCTATGGCGAATGAAAAGTATCCATGGGTTCTAACAAAAATTGCAACAGAACCATCATCCTTCCAGATCTTCAAAAAGGTACTACAGCAATAATGGACTATTACTGGGGGTGCGGCCTAAAAGCATACTTGCACCTCCCATCATCCTGGAGGTGTTACTGTGATCTGGCAACACTACATACCGCACTGCTGGTCATACCCGAGGGGCACCTAAGGGGGGGATCTGTAACTGCAGATGGACAGACAGCACCAAGGCCTACAGAGACACTGGGCCTCATTACGACCCAGGCGGTAAGTTACCGCCTGGGTCGTACCTTAACCACCATGGCGTAAACTACGTTTACGCCATGGTGGTTGGCGGACTTACCGCCCCATTCCGAGGTGAGTGGGGCGGTAAGTCCCCATTAACCCATTTACCCTTCCCCATTCCCATTTTTGCCCCATAGGGCATAATGGGAGTGGGGAAGGTGTTAATTACGCCACCGTAAATTACGGTGGCGTAATTAACAACAAGGTCCCTTAGCGCCATGGATTTTAATACCTGCTAAAAGCAGGTGTTAAAACCTCCATGCGCTAAGGGACCTCGGAATCAGGCGGTAAGGGTCGGCGCTGTTTACGCCGCCGTAAACCCCTTACCGCCTGGGTCCTAATGAGGCCCACTGTCCACAGCATCACCCCCATCTTTCGAATACTGTCAGAAGAAGAGGGACATGATCACCTGTTTCGGAAGAAACACTTCTCCAACTATTTGTCCCAAGAATCCTCTGACTTGCTTGCACAGATCCCACATTAATACAAGCTTTTCAACTCAGCAGAGAAATGTTTTGCATCCCTTGTACCCAGCATCCAAGTCAGAGCAAATTGCAAGTTTCTGCAAATTGTCTGGTGGGAGCTGATCCAGTTGGTGAATGACACTGAAGAAGGATTCAACATTATCAAGGTAGAATTGAGAGCACTGCGGCTGATGGTAATGCAAAACCGGTATGTCCTCGACCTCCTCACAGCAATGGAGGGTCGGGTTTGCAAAAAGATCAGGAGTACATGTTGCACATTCGTACCTTCTACAGATGCTGAAAATGGGACATTATCACATGTGATAGCAGCAGTGCATGAACTTGGCACGAAGATGAAGAAGGAGACTGGAGTGCAGGAGAATGACTGACTCACCATGGTATTTGGCTTTGTACCTTCATGGCTTGGAACAACAATGAAAATGCTGATCCCTATCATCGTGTTCATCTTGCTGATCTTCTGTGTGTACCAGTTAGAACTCTGATTTGTGCAAAAGCGGTGCAAAAGCGGTTCCTAGTAGTTGAATGATGATGGTGACTATTGGTAATATAAATAATCATAAGGTGTCTCATGATACTCAAGAAACACAAATACAAACCGGAGAGAGCGATAAACCCAAATACTGCATGATAGCAATATACCACACTGGGGATGAGGTAGACAATTATTAGCGTACAACTATTAAACAACCTGAAGACCTCGAAAACTACGAAGAATTATGAGTAGACTTGGATGGGTGATGTATATATATGACCTGTACTCCTGAAGAATATCCCCGGCGTGGGAAGAGCCTAAGAAGTGTGTGCAGAGCGTGGAAGCCTATAAAAGGTAGCGATGCTTGGGAAGAAGCAGAGAGAAGGGCAAATGAATGTGGAAATACTGGGGGAAACCCTTATTTATATATTTTTATGTCAAAGTTCATTTAATTCTGGATGATGTACCCTTATATAACGCCCCACTCTTTGAATTCCCCCTGTCTCACTGAACCAAGAAATAGGTTTGTTTTGCAAATTAAAAGATTTATTTTAAGAATTGAACAATATATATATCACACTTTTATGAATAAGAATAATATCTGAATATCACACTTATGAATATGAACAATGATCAGCAATGGGTAATATTAGAATATCAACAATCTCTTTAATCAGTTAGGAGAAGAAATAGGAAGAATGATGTAGCAGAGAATACTTTGTATGGGTTCAAGAGAATGCAATGATAGGAAGAAATGCAATACAGAAATAAAACTTGATATGACTTCAATCAAAAGACAATATGATCACTCTTTCCCCTGTTGTTACTCACTCCCCCAATATGCAATATGAAGAGATGGAATGAGGGCATACAGGTATTAGGAATAACAATCAACAATTGCAGTTTCAATCCCGATTCCCTCAGCAAGCTTAGAGAGAACAGGAAAGCTTAAAAACAGGTCAACATGCTTTTGAATGTGATTTGCAATGAATGGGAAAAATGCTAAAAATGATATTAATTCTCTAAATGAGATTCAGAACTAGTGAGAGTTGCTTTGGATAGGTTCAGGTCAACACTAGCAATAATTATATAATGATTAGCATATTGAAAACGAAATTCAGAAGTTGAAATCAAGAAATAGCTGTTTTTCATGTGGTGGAATTGAGCCAAATTGCATATTGCGGCATTTTTTCCACGTGCGGGAACGCAATTACGGAAAATAAACTTGAATGTCATTTTGGGTTCGCTTGAAATCCGACATTTAAATTTCATCTCTAGGACGTACGGTTCAAAAGTTACAGAGGTTTTTGTGAAGGTAGATTTTTCAGAAACAGAGTCAAGATTTCAAAATGACAGATTGCGCTTTAAAGATTCGGAATCAATATGGATTTATACTAAGGGGCTATGAAAGTACAAGATACCCAACGGGACAACCACCAGAACAGGGCGCCTTCCACTCTGGTTGTTGAGCGACAAGACACTTGACTTTCTTCAAAATATCAGCGCATAGATGATTATCGCTACAGTTATCACAGACAATATAATGAGAAGAATTCAGGATGG
The DNA here is from genome assembly GCF_040938575.1 of Ambystoma mexicanum. Lineage (NCBI taxonomy): Eukaryota > Metazoa > Chordata > Amphibia > Caudata > Ambystomatidae > Ambystoma > Ambystoma mexicanum. The sequence continues at coordinate 754,180,653 of NC_090923.1, forward strand.
ACACAAGATTCTATAAAGCAGTTCTGGATAGGTTGAAATGGATTGAATAAGGTACTTTAAGAGATGACTATGGACAGTTCTAGACTAAATACTCACTCCTATGGCTTTGGAATGGGATGGACCCGTCAAAGATCTGGTCAAAGGTTTGGACTTCACTCGCCACCGGACAGGATTCAGGGCACCTGGAATCTGCTCTCAGCAAGGCACTCTGGTCTGCACGGCCTTTTGGACTGGATGTGACGGGTTCTGGGTTACAGCTCTGCTCTGCGGGTCTGGATCTTGGTTCTAGCATGGGGTTCTTAGCTAGAACAGCAAAACAGCTCAGCCAGGCTGTTGGATTTTGTGGTGCCCCTTGGAAGTTTAGGGGTTAGAATCAGGTTGCAAACGATTCTGAGGCCTGCTGAAAAAGGGTTCAGCTTCTTCAAAGATCTAGAGTTTGGTTCTAGAGTCTGGTCGCCAGATCTATGTCTGGAGCCTGGATCTTCCTGCAGGGTGCTTTGCCAAGAAATCAGTTGAGGAGTGGAAAGTGTCTGTCCTGTCTGTCCTCAGCAGTCCCTATTTATCCATTTCCAAAGTGGGTGGGGAGGCTGTTTATCTATGCTCAACCCTCTAAGGATCTGATAGGTCAGAGAATTTCCTGTCCCCTGATTTGAGACAGGGGCAGTGCGTCATCAGGTGTCAGAGTGATGCTGTGTTTATGGCCCAAACGAAATCCCTCCCCTTTGCTTTTTCTTAGGAAATCTATGTTCCCCAAAAATAAATATTTCCAAGAAAGACAAGTTGTTCATAATACATAATTACAGGACAGATTGCCTAAGGTACATTTCTGTTCAACTCCCATCTTCCTGCGAGCTAAGGTTCATAAATGACAACATTTTTGTGCTTTTGGTGGGTTTCTCAATGTTAGTTCTGCACCAATTTATATACATGCATGCACATCCCATCTGGGCACATTTCTGTAATTTTTCATGTTCCTAACATAAACACCATGGCTACAATATGAATAATTTCCGGGGTTCAGTCTCAGAACATCGCACAGATTCCATCTTAGTCTTAAACTGTGAGTGAATTTTCCATTTTAACGATCTCTAAGTTTCATATTTTTATCAGTTCAGTACACTTTGCGATAAGAATTTTTACAAAACATACATTTACACCAACTTCAATCAACAATTTCAGTCTGGCCCGCCTCGAGAGCTGGGTGAGTCAGAGGGTCACATGGCCTGCCTTCCTGCCAGAGCAGTTTGTTGTCAGTCACACCTTAATTAGCATTGCTATTCAGCCCAAGGAACCAATTGTTTCTTGGTCTGGGCAGCAGGGGAAATATCCTCCCCTTCTGATGAACATGCCAATGCGAAATGCTCTCCTTTTGGTGGGAATGACCAAGGTGTGAGATTCTCAGGGGAAGAAGGCCTCTTCGAAGTTTTAACTGAATCAGGTTACCTTCTGGTCAATTGTAACATAGTTCCTTGTGAAAGAAATACATTTATAAATTTAAAATAAGCAAACCCATCTTTACTTCCAGTCCTTTTTCAACATGAAAATGAATGTAGGGCACTCTTATATGGCATTTTGATGGAACTCTCCTCTTTGGCATAGTTTGAGTTCAATGTTCACTTTACACATAATAGGTTTTAAATCGCCAGCTTCTGACAGAGGTGGGTACTACACCCATTTTTGACAGCTTTCTTTCCATCAAGTATCTATATATATATTTTGTTCTGATAACATATGATTCTTGCTGACATTGTATTTTTGTGGATTCTTGCAGTAGAATAATGTGGCACACCCAACAAGGATGGATCTTTTAGGTGGTTTGTGAGCCATGATTTTTGCACATTTTTAACAATCAAGAAAACGGATTTCCAAACAACTCTGTGTTTCTTTTTGGCAATCAGCATTTCTTTTTCACGTGATCTCAGGCTACTTTGTGGGTAGCCCAATGGTGGGTTTTGGCAGTGGTCTCCTGTGTTACCACTGACATAGGCAAAAGTGGATGGCAGCCTATTTTTCAGATTTTTACTGCGCAATTTTGGGTGATTTTTAGCGGGCAGCATGCTTTCCAGTGGCCATTTCTGAGGTTTCTGCTGCCAGAAATGCACAGTAATGTTGCAGGGCCTGGACCAGTGGGTTGAGACATCCCACAAGCCTCCCTCTTGCGATTGGCGTTGATCGTCCACCAATGGAAACTTGCAAGACTGGGATGTCAGCCTCATCTCTTTTGATTCCACAAATGGCAAAGTTCAGCATCTTTTCCTCCATCAGGGGTGGATCGATCGGTTCTCCTTGCCAGTCCTGATAGGAGTATTGAGGGATACTGCGGGCCCCTTGGATCTTTGCTCCCGGTCCCCGGGTAATCCTCCTTGGTTTCTCCATGGTTTATCTCTCTCCTAGGATGACAAAACAAAAACACATTTGTAGACATTTCCCCACCACTATTAATATAGTGGGTTGAACACATACATTTGATAAATCAGGAGACATTTGCATTATTGTATTTTATAGGCGATATGTGGAATATTTTAGAGTTGGAATTTTATGGATCTGGAGTAGCCCCCTCTGGGGTTCCAGAAGACTCCTCCAGTTGCTGCAGAGTGCGCCTAGGATGGCAACACTTTCATTGGTTGATATTGACCCACTTATCTTCCCCCTCTGCCAAACTGCCTTTGGGGATGCAGATCTTGTAGGCGACTGGTGAGATCTTGTATACAATTTCAAAAGGACCCCTCCAGGTAGGCAGACATTTTCGCTGTTTGGCCTGGTTCCTTTGGAAATTGTATAAGTAGACCCGGTCTCCTACATTGTATTCCTTTCTGGTAGTCTTTAAGTCAAAGTGGGTCTTCATGCTGTTTGCAGTTCTTTCTAGATTTCGCTGAGCGTAGGCAAAAGCATGTTGAAGGTGTTTTCTCAGATTTTCGACATACCCATGAGTTGGTGAGGCATTGATCAATGTCTGCTTTTGGGTCCTGTAGAGCAGATGCTGGGGAAGCAGCATCCTGCATCCAGTCATCAGCTCAAACAGTGACATTTCAGTTGCAAATGAACGGGTAGATTTGATGGCCGTTAGGACAACAGGTAATCGAATATCCCAACTTGGCCACGAATCTGCCACAAACTTTTTTAATATGCACACAATTGTTCTATTGTATCTCTTGACTGCACCACTAGAGGCTAGCCGGTAAGCAATATTTAGCTTCCATTTAACCCCAAGTATCTCCCACATATTTGTCATTACTTCACTGGTGAAATGGCTACCTCTGTCTGACTCGATCCTTTGGGGTAGTCTAAAACGCGAAAAGATGTGGTTGATCATCATGGCATCTGCTGTTTCTGCCTTGCAGTTTGGGGCCGGGAGACATTCCACCCATTTAGTAAACAAGCATGTCACGGTCAACATGTACTTGTTTCCCCTATAGGAGCGAATCACGGGCCCGATGAAATCTACTTGCAAATCTGACCATGGCAGTGTCATCCCCCTCTTTTGAAGAGGTGCATGGTGTGTGAGTGATGTTGGCTGAAATTGTGCACACACAAGACACCCCTTCAAGTATTGGTCGAGGTCCTGCCCCATGTGTGGCCAGTATGCAACCTCTCTCAAGATTTCAAGTGTTGTATGAAACCCCCTATGACCGGCTGTTCCTGCATCATGGGCGTGACTTAGCATCAGGCGTCGAAATGAGGTAGGAACCACCCACTGATCATGGCCAGCTAGGGATTTCCTTACCAACAAACCGTCTTGGATTTAGAACATTTTTGGACATTTCATCAACGCACTGAGGTCCCCTTTCACTATGAAATCGGTATCCGTCAGGGGAAAGTTCTCAGGGTCCTCAATGTGTTGGTAAAACTTACCAATTATTGGATCCCCTTTTTGAGCCGTAATCAAATCAGCATCTTGGGCCTCCTTACTCCATAGTGCATTTGAGAGGTCATTGTGAGCATTTGTCTGGGACCTAGTGATAGCAGTGACCTGGATTTCCCCCAACAGGGACTCGATCTCAATTAGATCCCCTTGGATGGCCCCGGTTTTGGCCAGCTGATCAGCTAAGTCATTTCCAGTTTTGTCTGGTCCCTCTACTTTGGAATGACCCTTGATCTTTTTCCAGTAGATGGTCATCCCATTCGAGGTGACCATATCATCAATATTTTGGATTAATTTCCCATGTTTGAAGGGTTTGTTATTAGCACATAACTTGCCTCTGGTCTTCCAGTTAACCAGGTTCTCCACGAACCAGTTCCCTACATAATCTGAATCTGTGATTATGACAAGTTTGTGGAGTTGATGTTGGACAGCAGTGAGGATGGCTTGATGCACAGCCATCAACTCTGCCACTTGACTACTTCAGGGACCCAGCGGAGGGTTCTGGGATCTCATTCACCCATGCATTTCCTACGCCGGCCACAAGTTCTTTTTCCCCGTTGTTGTCAACATGGTAAGAGCATCCATCCACATAGACAGTGGGAATTACCTCAGACTTGTCTTCTTCAAAGACTTTGGGCCTCATTACGACCCAGGCGGTAAGGGGTTAACGGCAGCGTTAACAGCGCCGACCCTTACCGCCTGAGTACGAGGTCCCTTAGCGCCATGGCGCTTTTAACACCTGCTTTTAGCAGGTGTTAAAATCCATGGTGCTAAGGGACCATGGAGTTAATTACGCCACCGTAATTTACGGAGGCGTAATTAACGCCTTCCCCACTCCCATTATGCCCTATGGGGCAAAAATGGGAATGGGGAAGGGTAAATGGGGATTGGGGACTTACCGCCCCGCCAAGGTCGGAATGGGGCGGTAAGTCCGCCAACCACCATGGCGTAAACGTAGTTTACGCCATGGTGGTAAAGTCACGGCCCAGGCGGTAACTTACCGCCTGGGTCGTAATGAGGCCCTTTGTGTGGGGAATTGAGGAATGCCTCCATATTGTCCTTGATTTTTAGACTCTCGTCTTCGAGACAGTTTTCTCTGGCACAATCATGCAAGTCAGCCTGACCTTGCGTGAGGGGCCTCTTCTTGTTTTGGTCATATCTGACCTACACAGGAAAGCCTTGCATTGATAGAATCCAGGAAGTAATTTGGGAATTACTCACATTTACGGCCCGGATTCTGTCACTTTGGAGATATTGCAGAGGCTGGTGTGGAGTCTCCACTATGATGTGTTCCCCATGGGTAAACGGGCTGTAATTCTTCAATGCCCACACCGTTGCCAGGAGTGCCTTCTCACAATCGTTGAATTTTTCCTCCACAGAGGATAAAGGTTTACTCGCATAGGAGATTACTTTATTGACCTTGTCATGCTTTTAGTATGATACTGCAGTCAAGCATGTATTAGAGAACCCTGTCTCCAAGAAGAACTCCTTGTTTCTGACAGGGTAAGCTAGGCAAGGCGCTTGTGAGAGGCTTCTTTTGAGTTGTCTTACTGCCTCGGCTTGTTCTGGACCCCATTCCCACTTGCCCCCCCTTCAAAAGATGAATCAGGGGTCTGGTGATCTCTGTGTATCCCTCAATGAACGTTCTACTGTAATTAGTCAGTCCAAGGAGGCTCCTGAGTTCCTGCAGAGTTGTGGGGTCTTTCAATTTCTGGAGGGCTTCCAGTTTCTTTTCCTGGGGACAGAGACCCTGAGGAGTAATCTCATGCCCCAAGAAATTTACACAGGTTCTACACCACTATGCCTTTTGATAGGTAAGTTTTGATCCTGCAGCCCTCAACTGTGTCAGAACATAACGGATCTCCGCTATGTGCTCCTCAACAGTTGAGCTTTTGATGAGAACATCATCTACATAGGCCAGGTTACCCCTCTCACCCAGGTCGGGCATGGTCTTATGTAGAAAAACATTGAACTCATTGCCAGAGTTGATGTATCCGAAGGGAGTCCGGGTCCATGTGTACTGCTGGCCCCCAAAGGCAAAAGCCATCTTGTATTGGTCCTCCCTACTGACATGTACAGTCCAGTGTCCATTGGTCAGGTCTATTGCAGTGAATACCCGTAACCCCTGGATCTGGGACAGCCCTTGGTCAATGTAGGGAAGAGGCCATTGGGAAGTATGGACCCGTTTGTTGAGCTCCCTAAAGTCGGCGCAGAGTCTCCACTGGCCGTTTGGCTTCAATATCCCCAGCACCGGATTATTGAAGGTGCTGTAGACTGGACGGATTATCCCACGGGACTCAAGGTTCTTAATTATTTCAGTAAGGGACTCCATTGATGCGAGAGGCAAGAGATATTGCTTCACAAACACTGGAGTCATACCAGGGTCCGTGGGAATTGTGGTTGTGTTGATGTCGGTGCGGCCACAGTCATATGAGTCCACCGCAAAGAGATCTTGAAAATCCAAGAAAACTTGTTTCAACTTTTGCTTCTGCTCCAGAGTCTCACAGGCCTCAGCTAGGTCGACTCTCTCTTCAACCATCTGCCTGAAGCCTGGAATGACTTCTGGTTTCGCTATCTCAGCGGCCTCCTCCAGCTGGGTGGAGAAGTCCCTGGTCAGAGTGCTGATTTGGACTGGTGGCTTCAGGTGGGGAAGGCAGCCTTCATGGACCTGGAAAATCACCTCATCCCTCCTGAAGTCACAAGTCACATCTTCCTTACCATAAGGGTAGGAAGTGTACACCAGGAAGTTCCCCCCATGCCGGGTAAAGATCCTGTCTGGTGTTGTGTTGTCATCACTGTCACTGTCAAAACAGTCCTTGGGGATTGGTCCTAACAGTTCATTGCCTAAATCAATGGAAAAATGTCGGTCATCAACCGCCATTCCAATAATGGTGCCTGCGGCTAGAGTAAGACTCTTTAAGTCGCTGTTATCCACCTCTATTGGAATGGTGTCATGCTCTTTATTGACTAGTGGTGTTGGGTTTACCCCCAACCCTTGCTGTTGGAGAGAAGCATTTAAATGAATATAAGCATCAGGGTTTTTCAATTTCTGTCCTCCTTTAACTTTCAGTTCCAGGGAGAATTGTCTGTTCCTTTCTGGGATGGTGACTTCCTCTCCAATCTGAATTTCAACTGCATAAGGCAGCAGTTGAGCTGACCTAAATGCTTTCTCTGGATCATCAAAGCCCATGGGATTATCCGCCAATTGGGACCAAGCTTTGAAGTTTATTAGGTCCAAACTAATGGCAATGCGATTGAGAATATCACTGCCTAAGTAAAAGGCGGCAGTGACGTCTCGCACGACCCAACAATTATGGACTATGCTCTTGTTGCCTATGGAGATTTTGAGCATACACCTGCTTGGCAGGAGATGTTTGAAATTGGGTGTTTCCAGGACCATTTCCCATGTGTCTACCAGTCTAAATGTGGGAATGGCTGGATCTTTTGGGAGTTGGCGGAACATGGCTTCGCTAACTAAGCTCTTACCATTGTTCACACACACTCAGGTGAGAACAGAGTCTTCCTTTCATTTTACTGAACAGGGATGAACAACTGCTCTCCAATTTGCTGAATATCAGCCAGGCTCTGAGCTGATTTCTCATCTTTCTGGACTATAAGAGTGGGAATATCTGATTGTGGATTAGTAAAGAATTTCAGAGTGTTTCCTACCAGTGTGGAATGCCACCTTAGACTGGAAGGAAGGTTGGTTTTCAGAAATAGAGAGGACCCCCCATCAGCAGTCTGTTGTCCTACTGCTATTACTGTCACGTTTGGAATTTGGTTGTTCTGGAAGTGAAAATCTACTTGGTCAGATTTTTGTTCAACCATGTGGCATGTGCTGTTTAAACTAACATGGTTGACATTCTGTTTCAATTTTAGTGGTCGGCTAGTCTGGGTCCAGAGGACCTTGTTTACACAGTCTATTAGGGGTGACAACCTTCTCAGGAGGTCATTCCCTAGTAAACAAGGGGTGCCTTCTGGAGTCACAACTATGACCGGGTGCTTCACCTTGTGTCGCCCAATTTTAATGTCCAAATCTCCAGTCCCCTCAATGGGAATTTCCTTCCTGTCAAAGTTCTGAAGTTGTCCAGGAAGAGAGGTGAGAGGAATTTGGTAATTCTCCCCCTTCCTGATTTCAGTTCATCAAAGGCCTTTTTGGACAGAAGGGTAGCTTGGGATCCAGTGTCCACCAGTGCCAAAATTGTACCCTGCCCCTGTATTTGTGCCAAGGCATAGTATCTGCCCTCCTTCTCCACAAGGGGGCACATATAATGCACATTTTTGGACAGCTGGTGGGCTAGTTTTTTTTTTAGTTTTGGACATAGAGAGATAAGAGATTTGGACAGAATTCTGTGGAGAGCCTAGGGAATTTGAAAGAAAAAGGTGGCAAATAGAGATGGGAGAAGTTTTGAGTCCCCTTGGTTCTGCCCCCCCCTCTTTTGGAAGCAGTCACCAGGATGGGTTTGAACCAGGGGATTTTCATGCTGTTGATTCTGGGGTTGAATGATGGGCGGCGCCAGTTCAGTCCCCACATCTACCCAGTCTGGATTTGAATCCTTTGGGACACATTTCTCTTTGGGAGGAGTTCCCCCATCTCTGAAGGAGAAGATCCTTTTCCCAGGATCCTCTGAGGATACCTCTCCTTCAAATTGGAAGATCTGTACCTCCTCCACAAAATGGGTCTGTTTGGGTCCTTTGTTTCTCCTACCCCCCCCCCTCTGCTCCTTGGGTGGCAGACTTTCAGGGGCAGGAGATTTTGTTTCCGGTTCCTGGGTTTCCAGGGGCTGTTTACAAGTGGGGAAGGAAGCTTCCTCCAAGGCTTTACACCCCCCTCCCCTTGTGCCTCCTCCCTGGGAACCGGTGGGTTGTCGTGGTGCTGCCCCCGTCATTGTTCTGGAGCACCAGGTCCAGAGTTGGAGGCATTCTGTGCCGGCATGCCCATCTGAGGGTTCTGCTGAGCCCTCAGCATGCAACCCAGATCCTGTGCCATATTTTGGACCTGGCGCTCTAACTGTGAAACCCGCTCAGGCTGATACGGGGTTCTCATTTCTCCCTTGGGCTGATCCCCGGAAGGGTAGCTATCCCTTCTCTGGTAATACTCCGGGTTGGGAAGATTTGGGTACCCATCCACCCTTGGCCTCCCCTCTCCTGGACAAGGTTGTCTGGGCTCAGGAAAGAGGGGAAAGAAGGATGGATTATTCTGGGGTTCAAAATGTTGTGGATAGCTGGGGAAAAAGTTCTGCCCAGGATTTGGGGAATTTCCGCCCTCCTGGGGGAAGTTAGGAGGGATGTTCCCTGGGTTGCGTGCTTGGTTGGATCCCCCCTTGGGCAGGAGGAATCCACACATAACCCAGGATGGGTCTGTTCCCCTTGTAGCAGGGACTTACATAGTCAGGGGAGTGAGGGACCCCATTGGTGGGACTACCTCCTTGACTCCCTGTCTGTGACTGGCCCGAGGGCCTTCTGGGTTTGGAATTATTCTGCTGTGCAGGTGGGTTTTTAGGCCCCCCCATCTCCAAATCCAAAATGGGGGCAACCTTTACCTCTGCCACCTTAGCAGCAGTAGGCGTGTTGGTTGTTGTCTATGGGCTTTTGCACCTCATAGATCCGGGAGGCCTGTTCAATGACCCAGTCTAGTGATCTCTTCTCATGCAAATCTCTCACTAGCTGGGTCATGATGTATTTTGGTAAAGCATGGAAAAAAGTATTAAAAAATTCTTTACTGTCCGTGCGCACCCTTCTGGTAGTCGCGCAAAGGCATGCTTCAACTCCTGCACAAATTCTTGTGGGGCCTGATCCTCCCCACAATGTAAATTGTAGGCTGCCTTGCGAGCCTCTTGGGGATTTTCTGTGAACAGAAAAATGCTTTAGGATGGCCCTATATGTGGAGCATCTAGTATGATTTTGGTCCTCCAGCCCCGCAAAGAAACTGGAGTATTCTGGGGAGAATGTCCATTTCACATGCTGCATGCAGCTACGGCTGTCTTTCAAATGGAAAGTCTCCATCATTTGAGCTCTAAGTGTTCCCAAAGAGAATACTTAGCGTTCTTATGATAAGGCGTGATGACGCTCCTTATTGCCTTGATCTGTTTTAAGGGGTCCTTAAGCAAGGCCCTTTTTGCCTTATTGGCTGTCTTGGTTCGGGTAACCCTGGTCCATTCATCCTCTGACTCAGAGGCACTGCTCCCAGAGGTGCCTGTCTGGTCTGTGATGTCATCTTTGATGTCCTGGGTGTTAGGCTTAGCAGTGCACGGTGGTGGCGCGAGTTATGGTTGCTTAGCTTACCATAACTGTGAATTTCAAGAGGTTTTCGGTTTTACTTGGAACCATAACGTCCCTTTAACAAAGTTTTTTTCATTCAATTTCATAGGTTTTTAGTAGCGCAACTTAACCATAACGTCCCTTTAAAAAAAATGTTTTACTGAATTTCATAGGTAGTAGTGCAACTTAACAATAATAACTTTGAATTTATGTACATGTAATATGGAACATACTGAACCCCTTCTACTGAACTTGATGTCTGCGAACTCTTTTAATGTCCGAGGACATGTTCGGAGAACAGTACCACTACCTAAAAACTCTGGGGGGGTATGTTTGATGGTATACACGCATTTCACCAACCTATTTTTGGTCGTGGTACTTTTCATCGCCGGATTTTACATCACCAGAAACCCCTTTTTTTTATTTTTTTATTTTGGGGGGTGTTTTGTTGGGGTTGGGGTTTTAATATAATAGTAAGCAGGGGGTCTGGGGGGGGAACCTCCCCAGGATAATAAAAAAAAACAAAAACAGGGTTTCTGGCGATGTAAAATCCGGCGATGAAAAGTACCACAACCAAAAATAGGTCGGCAAAATCACGTAGAACCATGTTTGATTGTTATATCATAACATAGGAACATTTAACAAATTCAAAAAGCAGCACACATACACATTATATGTAGTAATACATAAGAAATGTAACCCATATATGTAACACACTAACCATTCATTTAAATACCATGGGCCTCATTACGACCCTGGCGCTAATGGTTTAACGGCGCCGTAAAGAGCGTCGGCGCCGTTAAACCATTAGCGCCTAATTACAAGGTCCCTTAGCGGGTTGGAGGCTTTAACGCCTGCTTTTTGCAGGCGTTAAAATACAAATCGCTAAGGGACCTTGGAGCTAATTACGGCAACTGTAATTTACGGTGCTGTAATTAGCGCCTTCCCCATCCCCATTATGCCCTATGGGGCAAAATGGGGAAGGGCAAATGGTGAATGGGGAATTACTGCCCCCGCCAACCTTGTGATGGGGGCGGTAATTCCGCCATCCACCATGCTGGAGACCGGCATGGACCATGGTCCAGCGCCTGGGTCGTAATGAGGCCCAATATGTTCTAAAATGGAATATACCAAAAGAAGATAAATTGGCTTCCAACATAATTACCTCACAGACACTACAGAACTAAGAGGAAGACCAGACCTACAGAGTACTAAGAACATATTTTACCTGAAATAGTAAGTGTACTTCATTTTACTCATATATTTATAAACATTCTGTATTAGATAAAAAAATATATATTATCCGTACTGTTCGCTAGCAATTTGAAACTGTTCTAGGAACACACTCGGTGTCCTCAAATGTTCGTAAATGAACGAAAATTGACGTGTCCTGAAGAACACTATACCTGTCCGTAGTGTTCGCTAGCAAGTTGAAACTGTTCTAAGATCACAATTGGTGTCTTGAAATGTTCGTAAATAAACGAAAATGGAGGTGTCCTGAAGAACACTATACCTGTCCGTACTGTTCGCTAGCAAGTTGAAACTGTTCTAAGAACACAAGTAGTGTCCTGAAATGTTCATAAATAAACGAAAATGGAGGTGTCCTAAAGAACAGTCTACCTGTCCGTACTGTTCGCTACCAACTTCAAACTGTTCTAGAACACACGCGGTGTCCAGAAATGTTTGTTTAACGTGTGACGCACTTTTAATTAATTCAGGACCCGAACAGTGTCCGTAGAACAACAACACGCATGCGCAAACCAATGTCTGTGCATTTGGTGTCCTGCGGACAGCTGCTTCCTTCGCGAACATGTTCGCGAAGCGATCATGTGACCGCACCCAAGCTGATCGCGTGTTCTGAATGCGGACACTGTTCGTGTCCCCGAACAATTTAAAAGTACATTTTCAAGTAATCCACAATATTTCTCAATAAAAACTCACCATAACACAAGACCCACATACTAATCCTGAGTTTCTACATACACTTTGAAAGTTGTTGAACCTTTTTTTGTGTTCGATCTGTCCGCGGACTGCGCGCATGTCCGTGAACCGCGTACAAGCACCCCTATAAAAGACCACGCCCTAGAGCTTATTCTCATTGTGTTTCTGGCGATTCTTCAGAGCACAGCTATTTTTCCTGCAACTTGCAGATTACACCATCATCGAGATGGCATCCATGGCTGCACTACTGCCACCTGGTGCTGCACCTGCTTCAGCATCACCCCCACCCCCTCCACCACAACCACCTTCACAAAGGCCTGAAGAGGGGAACAGGAGTGAGGATGCAGAGGAGGAAGAAGAGGATGACGAGAATGAGGTAGAGGAAATCCCTACTACCCGCACTAGGCGTGAGTCTTGGGTGTGGCGGTTGTTTACCATTCATGGGAATGGTCCCAAGGCTTGTGCGAACTGTGTCACCTGCAATGAGTGCAAATGGTACTCAGTCGCGGGAGGCATGGTTCGTACAGCTTTGGGACCACTACCATGAAGCAACACCTAAGGTCATTTCACTCTGGGGCCATTCGCCAGGTTGTACCGTGCGAGGAGCGTAGTGGGTTGATTTCCTCTACTTCATCCTCCGTTTCTGATCCTGTCACCACAAGGACCACTTCTGTGGGACAGCGTCTTCCTCAAGCTGCCTCACAGGCCATACAGAATTCTGATGACCCTTACCTTTCGAGGGTCACAGTTGTATGTATGTACTGTGACACAGTACTCTGCAGGGGGGAGCGACTTTGCATTGCTTTTGAGACTATCGTCTCAGAGCACGAGAAGACCTGCTCACTACCCAAATAAAACCCACTCTACATCTTCCTCTCTCAGCTCGCCCTTTCTTATCCCTGTGGTTGGTGTCCCCCCCTTTGCCCTCCTTTCCCCTCCTCTCCTATTGTGTCGTGTATAAAAACCAAAAAAAATACAAAATAACAAAAATCAGAAAAAAATAAGGCTCTTTTCAGAGCCGCCTTTCACAGTTAAAAAATAGAAGTGAAAATAAATGAAACAGGGCCCTTTGTATTTTTTAGAAGTCTGTGGACAGTCCACGGACATCTAAAAATTTGGGGTGCTACCCTATAATAACCATTACAATTTTCTCTGGGAGGAGGTGGTGGCTCTGAAAAGAGTGTTTGGGAGGTGGTTGTATGTCAAAAATTATAAATACTCAACACCTACTTCAAAATGGATGCTGTAATTCTAAAAAATGGTCGCAATGCATTTTGTACATTTCTCAGAAAAATCTGATTGCCAGCATAAGTAAGATGGACTTCATCTCTGCGAAAAATGCATGTACTACGAAACATAATATTTTTATTGTGAAAAGAGGATATGCCAAAATCTCTTAAAAAGGCACAAACAGCCTTATTAACATTGCGCCTTGCTTTTTCCATTTGTGGACCAAATGAAGAAGAACGCAGCCACATTTGTCTCTGCGCAATACGTGAAAATATTACTTGAGAATTAGGAACATGTCCATCACCTTCTCAAGTCCTTCTTTCATAGCAAATTGCAAAGAAATTCCAGACACATGTCCTAAACTGTTCCCTCCACAATGAATTACAATTATGTCTGGATGTTGCTCTGTCTCCAAAGTAGCACAGAGAGGTAGCAAGTTCAACCACTTCATTCCATGTACTCCATGCCAGTGTACTTCCACATGTGGAAATCCAAGATCTAAAGCTACTCCATAGCTTTCTGCATGCACCTTCAACCAATGTATCCACGAATCTCCCAAAATCCAAACAATCTGTTTTCTGAAACACACAGCCATAGCTATCTGTTGTTCTCTCAGCAAAAAAGAGTATCTGAGAAACTCTCTCCTGGCACAACACACCCACTAAACTTTCCTGACCAATCCCTTTCAGTGCTCATACTCATTTGCATGACTTCTGAACCCAATAATTCCCAGATGTAACACCTGATGTCTGCGAACTACCGCCATGTCCGCGGACATATCGTAACATAAACAGCCCTTCTACCATTTCCACTTCACTCTCTGTGCCATTCCCTCATTGGATGTAGCTAAAAAGTCACATGACCATCCACATTCAAGACCTCTACATCTAACTGCATCATCATAGATCAGCACTGCAAATGTACTGTGAATCTCTCTGAGTACAAGCGTCATATCACTGGCAAGCACCATCTAAAAGAAATACTGTCTCCAAGATTTCTACTTGCAGCTCCATGCATATCCATATGCATGAACACAAACTACAGGTATGCATATTTTCGGTACAGTACATGAACACATTTTCAAACTGACTTTTAGCTGTGTAATCTGTAAAATGAATCTACTGTCTTTTTTCAATCTCCTAAAATCAACTGTCACTTATAAACCTTTATACTATTTACTTTCTTTATACACACACACACAAATCATGTTAAACTAACATTTTTTAAATTAAATATATAGACTACATATATTCAAACAAAATTGCATGCATGTACACTCTATGTTCAAATCTCAAAAAATAATAATTATGCAATTACATAATTTTCTTAAATTTATTTATTTATTTAATTACTTTAATTTAAGCATAACATTGAGGCACTATTACCTGGAAGAGCTTTGTTACAGAAATAGTGGTATTCAGTGGTACATTATGAATTTCACACAACATAGTAAAGATATTTTGTTTGCTACAGTTAGTCATTGCAATACAATTTGTTCATTAAGAACATATCAGATGTATTGAACTGGTGTGACGTATCTTATGTAAATAAGATAGTTTTATTGGTTTTGAGGAAGGCTCTAAGAATTTCAATTAAAAAAATCAATGTCTAAATTAAAAACAGTGCTATATACAAACAAAATTACTAATTTGTGTCTTTTACAATTGCAGTGAAGACCATTCTCCTGAAAAGAAGCAGCCGAATTTGAAGAACAAAGAAGAATTAAGAAGTAACCTGTTCATTCTAGAAAAAAAGTAAGTAGAATATCACCATAATATTTGTATTATTACTCAAACACACTGTAAAGTTAATTCATGCTATTTCTGTGCCTAAAAATAGAGATTGTGCACCATTCTGTCCAAAAATCCCCATGTCTTAAACAGCAATTTACAGCCAGAATGGCCCACAAATTCCTATTTTTGGACACACAAATTGTGCTAGAATTTTGATATTATAGAACAAACAACTGTTTTAATTGTATACATTAGATTTACTATTTGTACTTCTCCACACAACTAGCTTACTTTTCCTGTCATCTGAACCCCAGTTTAGTAGCACATAAATTCAAGAATACCCATCCCTACTAGTTGTAGTTCCCAATGCACAATAACACACCTTTACATACATCTTTATCATCTTACTCAAAGGCCCTCATTACGACCCTGGCGGAAAGTGACTGACCGGACCGCCACAGCGTAAATAGCGTTTCCGCCATTGCACGATGGAGCAAAGTGCGGCCCATTCCGACCCATCGGGCACGAGCACCACGCCATGGCGGAAGTGCAAAGTCCGCGATGGCGGAAATGACCCCAAAACGGCCCACACCGCCGCCGTACGGCGCCCTAGGTGCAATACCGCCACCCATCATAGCGGACACCGCAGTGAGCGCCAACCGGAAAGTACGGCGACCGTAAATATACGGAAACGGAAGTAAAAACATGGGCCCGGAACGGGAAACAACACCCCGTACACCTATAAAACCACTAAATACACACAACCACTAAAAACACCACCCTGAGACACATCCCAACCCGTCATCCACCCTAGTGAAACCAAGAAAAATGGGAAAAGTAGCGAAGAAAGCGTGCGACCGCAAGCGGCAGGTCCACTTCTCCCGTGAGGAACTCACCATGCTAACAGAGACCCTCCAGGAGAATGCCGCCGCCGTCTTCTCCACGCAAATGACCAGGACGGCACTAGCGAACAAGAAGGCCATATGGGCCCTGGTGGCACAGCGGGTAAGTGCGGTGGGGACCGCACCCCGCAACCCACAGCAATGCAGGAAGCGGTGGGACGACCTGCGGATACGCGTCCGTAGCATACTTTCTGCCAACCGCAACATTGCCACAGCCACCGGGGGAGGATCGGAATCACCCATCAAGTTGACCCCCTGGGAAGAAATCTGTGCCTCCACCATTGGAATGGAGAGCATAGAGGGAGTCGGAGGGATGGAGAAAGGAGTGCAGACATCCGGAGAATCAGGTAGGTGGCCCAAATAAAACCATGCCAAATCCACAATGTCCAATCATGTGACTCACATGTGTCCACATAGCGCAACAGCAACACATGGCCAGGAGAACGTCCACACACATTGGCCTGATAGCGCACTTTAAAACTCACAATAAATACATAAATAAGTAAAAACCCCAAAAACACCCACTACACGTGCAGCAGGCACACCCTAACTGCAGGCTGCCAAACAACTGCACCCTCACTCCACACACAAATGAAAGCACCTCCAAGGCCCCGACCCAAATCACCCTCAGGTACCACCCCAATGCATGTGATACATTGCCATTCCAATTCCCACAGACCCATTAATAACGCTCGCCCTCCTTTACTCCACCACAGGGTCCGATCCAAACGACGAGCTCCAGGACACCCCTACCAGCACACCTGCAAAGAGGGCCAAGACCGACGGCCAAAGACCCTCCACCTCAGCTGCACGCATCAAGACACGGCAGCAGCACATATCAAGTGGCAGCACACAGGAGGGAACATCAACAGGCACCCCAGCAGCCAGCATGCCCACAACAGCACCACCACAGGTCCCCCCAATGGATGCCACAGAAGGTACTGCCTCTGGTGGCAGCAGCACCATAGGTGACACCCCATTAATGGCAGCATGCTCCGACACAGAAGACGGGGATGTCGAAGTCAGATCCATCCATGACCTGTCCCAATCCCCCTGTCTGTTCCATCCCGTACACCATGAGGATGCCACGCAGGGGCACCCACAAGACGACGACTGGCCATCCCCCACAAGCCCTGTGGCAGGGCAACATGAGGCGAACAGCCCCTCTGTGACACCACCGCAAATAGCCATGGCCCAGCAGAGGCAACAGTCCCTCGACCAGTTAATCGTGCAACAGCAGCAACTGGCCACGCTCCTCAAGGACCATGCCGATGGATGTGGGGGCACTAAGGCAGACATAGAAACATCAACTGAGACACTTAGGGCACAAATGGAGAGTAGCACCGAGAGCCTGAGAGTCCAAATGGAGAGTAGCACCGATAGCCTGAGAGTCCAAATGGAGAGTAGCAACGAGAGCCTGAGAGTCCAAATGGAGAGTAGCACCGAGAGCCTGAGAGTCCAAATGGAGAGAAGCACCGAGAGCCTCAGGGGGGAACTGCATGCGACGTCCAAAGACCTATGTGCCGAACTTGCCGCAGTGCGCCGTGTGCTCACTGAGCTCTCACAAACCCTTAGGGACATGCATGGACGTGAGCAGGCAGAGACATCATCCGTTGCAAGTTCCGTCCAGGGCAGCCCCCAACATAGATCTGGGAGGAACCTGCGCTCCACAGGCAGGGGTGCCCCTGATACCCGCAGAGGGGGCTTGCAATAGCGACTGCCCACTGACAATGAGCATCTTTGGACACTGGTGTCCGGGGGGGAGGTAGGAGGGTGGAGGGGGTGTGTTGGGCTCACTTGGGTGGCGGGTCGATAGGGTGTTCAACATGATATCACATATGCCATAAACAATGCACGATCAAACAATGAGATGTGTGGACAATGATCTTTGTGTACTAGGCCATCATAGGCGTACAGTCCATATTGTGCATGTACCAGACACACACAGTGCCACGAGTCCCGTGTCCATGTATCAGCCACCAGGCGTGAGTGCTAGAAGCATGCATCTATGAGATGCTGACGAATTTCACGGCCCTTCTGTGCCTCGCAGACTCCTTGAGGTGCTGCCACATCCCCACCCTCATCATGACCATCTTCAGGTGCTTGCAGTTCTGCGTCAGGGGGCATGGGCACATTTCTACGTACGCACATGTTGTGGAGCATGACACATGCCATCACCATCTTTGCAACCTTCTCATGGCGGTACAGGAGTGCCCGCCAGACCTGCTGAGGCACCGGAAACGAGTCTTCAGTAGGCCGAATGCCTGTTCAATGACTACACGGGTACGTGAGTGGGCATGGTTGTAGTCCTCCTCATGCTGGTCCCGTGGGTTCCGGACTGGTGTGAGGAGCCATCTCTTCAGTGGATATCCGGCATCACCTGTATGTGGACGATAAACGAATTATGTGGAATGCCATTGCTACGTACGCACCCCCCCCCCTTCCTGCCAGGTCATTGCCGCATCACATACCCCACATCATCATGCATGAAATGAGACTCACCGAGTAGCCAGGATCTGTTCCCTGCGTGTCGCTCCATGTAGCGTGGTATTGTAGAGTTCCTCATGACCATAGAATCATGGGTTGATCCAGGGAATCGGGCACAACAATGTGTAATGATCCTGTTGGAGTCACACACCATTTGTACATTCAGTGAACGAAATTGTTTTCGGTTGCGGTACTGGGCCTCCATGGCATGTGGGACGACCAATTCCACATGGGTGCAGTCGATGGCACCAATGCAACCCGGTATGCCGCCAAGTGCATGGAATCCCACTTTTGTGTTGGTAATTTCCTGCTCCGAGCGTGGTAGAGAGATGTAGTCGTCTGCGTGCTGCAGGAGGGCATCGAGCACTTGCAATAGTGTCCGTGAGAACAGTGGCTGAGAAATGCCATGCAACTGTCCGACTGTGTGCTGGTAGGTGCCTGTGGCCAGGAAGTGGAGTACAGACACCACCTTCAGTAGGGGTGGGATGGCGGTTGGGCTATCTATCATGCTGACAAGGTCAGCCTGTGTCATGTCCACAATGGCGGCTATGGTGTCCCGGTCCAAACGGTAGAGGGTGTGGATCTGCTCATCAGTGAGGTTGAACGGATGTGCTCGGAGGCGTGGGATTGCGGGCTGCCTGAGTGGTGGTAGTGGCTGTGCTGGCAGCCCTTGCTGGCCCTGCCTTGCCCTCCTCCTCCTCCTCCTGCGTCTCCTCCGTGCGGCCGGTTGTAGTTGGTGTTCGTCTTCTTCTTGGAGTTGGAGTACTTGCAGTGCTATCAGGTCCCCCAGGGCCAACATCGCGAGTCCTGCCGGTAGCATTTCGGAGTGGTTGTGGGAGGAGACTGGGCGTGCAATTTATGTGTTTTCAGGCTGTATGGCCTCCACCTGTGGTGATTCATTCCACCTGTGCAAGCTGCTCTCCCCTTTGGGCGAGCACGTCCCGCACACAACGCTGCAATTCGAGTAATGGCATCTTGCTATTGCAATCATGTATTTGTACCCGATGGCCGTGTAACATTGGTTGATATGTACATTCGGCTATGGTCCCATTGTTTCACATACAATCTTTGCAGTCGCGAACAGACTTGTGAAGGGTCAGTGGAACGTAGTACTCGAGTAACGGTGGACCCTCATGCATCACTGTACCGAGGTTCACCGACAGGCGGGGCCTCCCATTTGTGAGTGAAGGCAGTTGCCATTTTCACACACAGCCGCACTAGATGGATTAATTTGTGATTTCAAGCGGCCACAGATGCCTTTTCGACATGATGTTGCAAATGAGGAATTCGAAGGGCGGCGCTTTCGGTCTTCAGCTAGCGGCGAGGAGATGCCCACAGGTCTGACTGCAAATATAACGTTCTATTGTTCAGTGTCCTTGGGAGGGGGGCCATGGCGAGGATGCAATGATTGATATGAATAGTTTGGGATGCGCAATAGCGAAGTGATGATGAGGCCGGACGTTCCCAAATACATGTTACTTCACAACACTGGAATTACGGGCTGGGGCACAGTGGATTTTGCAGGCTGCATAACGCACAGACTCAATGGAATTCTCACATGTTATGTGAGTATGGTAACAGGCGTTCTCATTACGGGATGAGGGAATGATGAATGGATGCATGGGCAGATAATTTGATACGGTGTTTGCCATGTACAGGGCTTCTTGGAATCTGTCCGCCTCCCCTGCGCTATGTGATGCAGGGCTGCCATAGTGGGACCATCGTCTATCTGGCCTTGTTGAGCCCTCTCTGTCTCGACGCGCCTTCAGACACTTGTGTCCATGCACGTTACCAATCCCATCTGATGGATTCTGTTTTCACAGACGCATGCACAGGTACACTCGTTTGTGATGGTGTTTTCACCTCGATATGGATAGTTATGAGTCGCAAGTGGTTTTGGGGTGGTGATGATCCTTTGGAGTGGGCTAGCATGCATATGGCTGTGGATTTAGTGTGATCATTGAGGTGAGTTGTTCGGATGTAGTTCTGATGGCCATTCTTTTCTTTTTCTTTTCTTTTGGTTGACAGGTATCTCCTCCCCTTTTGCCACTGCCATCTGTATGCCACTCCTGCAGATGGGTTTTACTCCCGACACCTGCTGCTTCGTGTTAATCAGTGGAGCAGCATTACGATCTTATGGGACGATCGCCAATGGGCCACATGCCCTTACGCAGTACTAGTGGCTCGGAGCAACATTTCGGCCTTTCAGCTGGACTAGTGCCTCCCTATTGGGACGGCCCTGCGGTTCTAGGCGCTTCCATGTTGCCTTTTCGTACGGAATGTAGCCCCTGTGTACCATGAAGGAACAGGGCGTCACACAAGAAGTAGCTGGTCATTTCTTGCGGATGCAGCCCACAATGGTGAAATGTGTTTTGGAGTTCATGGCCTAATGGCTGTATGGGCTTGGTGAATTTGTTGTGCATTAAATTTCTATTCTGATATGGGCCGTGTAGCGTTCTTCTTTGCAAGTGATGTGGCATATTCCTATTTGGGGAGCGATGTATTGTGAGGAGATCTGCATTGGGTTCCAGCTTCGGAGTATAGTTGCGTGGTACTGTGCTGGGCGCGTTTGCCTACGAAGCCCAGTGAGGTCAGGGGTGAGGGCTGCCAATATGACTGTTTGGATGATGTCATGCTCAGGGGTGGGGGGTTAGGTTTTGTGTAACAGATGCCGGTCAGCCAGGTGGATTGGTGGAATGATGTGATTATCGGAATATTGCTGGTCACAGGTGCCTGTGTTTGCGTGCGTTTCTTGGTGGGAGTCTGAGGTCATGTCCATTGGAATAGCTTCTGTGTTCATGCCATCTGTGCCCTGCAGCTCCCATTGGCCCCTCTTGTGATTCTTTTGTTCGTTGGCATGCATGGGTGACTTGTACATTTCACTGGTTGCATTGTGACTTCGTTGCACCTACGGGGAGTTGTACTATGTGGCCAGGGAGCGGTGTACAGGCACTCAGTGGGGCCGTTTACGGTTGATTCGCGATGCCGTACTTCTCACCATGGCGGAATGGTACTTTCCGCCGTGCTTGATGGCGTTAAGTACATGTCCGCTAGGGTCGGAATTCGCGTACCCTTGCGCCATGGTGCTAATTACGGTTTGGCACGGCGCGCGCGCGCGTACTTGGTGCAGTTAGCGTTGGCGTTCACTACGGTGTCGCTAATGGCATCGTACTTTACGGTGACGGGTCATAGTCGCACCGAGCGCTCTTCGATGGCGGTATTGCATTTCCGCCATCGTTTTTCGCTTTCCGCAAGGGTCGTAATGAGGGCCAAACACTCATTTTTCAACAGACCCTAAAGAATGCCTACCAAAAGTCAAGTCCTTAGAAAGCAACGCAGAAGTAGAGCAAATTAAAATAAAAGTGTCCAACATAAACATCCATCTCTAGCAGAATTTGTAAAAAAAAAGTTGAAACAAAACAACTAAGATAGTCATTTAGTGAAACACAAGAAGTTTCAAGTACAAAAACTTTGCCTCCTCTATCAAAATGTAAAACAAACAAAAAAACAATTAACAGAAAATCAGCTATCACTACAGATAAAACTGCTTCTTTAAATTATGATATAGTGCAAAGTAAGCATACCAAGAAAAGTATTTTAGCCAAAATGTACCATCACAAAGTCCTTCAAAATCTTATAAAAACAGGAGAGAAATTAGGTTCAATGCTTAAAACCTATCATAGGAAATTAATCTTAGAAGCGTTGATAGACAGTGCAATTCTTCTCAAAAGAAAGTTATTTATTTTAGTGTTAAACAAAATGAAACCACTAACAAAACTAATAACTAAATTACTGCGGAGGTGAATGGAATCACACTAGGAGCACAGAACCATATTTTAATGAAGAAGCGTACAAACAAAATCAAACAAATACAAATGCCATACATAGCAGTGGTCGAGGTTATGAAAAAGTGAATAATACCATAATGGAACAAGAAGTACTCCTTACAAAAATATGCCCTGAAAACTTAGAATTACCCCTCCATTCAACTGAATCAGAACATCTAGTGTACAAATGGCCATGCACGTCAATGTGTAACATTCCCAAACAATTTTTCAAGTCTTTACGCCAATTCCTCAATCAATATGTAAAAACAAAGACAGAATCAAAATTAAACTACTGCAAAATATGGATACCTGTCCAGTGCGCAAGTACACAGGGCTACAAGGACATTCATTGGCCTGCATTACAGGACCTACTTGTAAAACCACCTTCCATGATATCAAAAGGATATCAACGCATCATTCAACTATAAGAAATCTAGTCTATCAACCGTACTATGCTAAAAGTCCTGCTTTAGCACTAGCAAATTTAAATAACATTCTTCTACATGGTACAGCAAAAGACCTACTTGAAGAAATTGACTATATCCAGAAAAAATATTTTGGAAGTCAAAGACACTTACAGAATGAAATAGCTTTAAACCAAATTAGCAACAATTCTACGCATGGCAACCTTTTACTAAACACATACGAAAAAGAAATACTAAAATTTAAAAGTACATCAGCTGAAGTACCAAACCATGTGTGTGTATGTTGCCGCAGAAATTTTTATAAAAGTAACACACAAACTGTAGACCTATCATACAAAATAGAAGACAAAGAAGATTCTAAATGGTTTGAATTAGCTCTCTACCTTGTAGCAGAAAACAAATATGAAATAACTGACCCCTTAAAACTTTGCAGTTACTGCACTACAAAACTTGACAACAACCAAACTCCTTCACGTGCTATCATAAATAATTTGGAATTATACCCACTACCAAAACCCCTACAACAACTTAATTTATATGAGAGCATCATAATTCAAACAGTGCACCCATTCCAAGCAATAATATGCCTTCAACCAAAAACAGCAAAATTACCTCCCTCTGAATTGGTAAAAGGCATTCGTGGAAAAGTAGTTTATTTACCATTAGATCTAAAATAAAATGTGCATACTCTAGGAGTGCAAAGTCCAATGCAGCAATCTTTAATAATCTTAGTAAATGGAGTACCTACAAAAGACAAAAAATATGGCAACAGCTGGTAGATTTACATAAAGTTAGACAAGCCTTGCAATATCTTAAAGAGAATAATGAATATTACAAAGACATTAATATTGAAGAAAACTTGAAGGATACAACTGAAATAATTCAAGAAACACAAGAAGCTGGTCAATTTGAGCTCCTAGATCCTGCTACAATATCAAATACTTTAGACCATTATACAATTCATCCTTTGCACTCTAATGACACCATAGAAGATGCACTGGAAACATACCAAATGCATCAAACAAAAGGAACACCAATCAGCATATGGGAAAAAAGTATAGAAGCACATGCTTTTCCTCTACTCTTTCCTACTGGCAAAGGAGGAAGGTACGATGATACACCTATTCAAATATCAGCATCAGAATACCGCTCATTACGGATGTATTCTGAAGATCTCAGATTTAGACAAAATGTGGAATACACATTCCACCTACTCTTTGAAAGTGAACTAGCAACTTTATGTTACGGAGTTGCACACATATTAAAATCAAATCAGGATCACAGTTTCAAAATATGACAGCTACACAATTATTACAAAAGTGCAACAAAAGGATGAAGTTTTACAATCAAATATTACAAATCTATTATCAAATATGCGTGGTACTAAAGAGTACTGGTTTCAACGTCATGGAGATTTACGTTGTATGATCAGAAACCTTGGCCCACCCACTTGGGTTACATTAAGTTGTGCAGAATATGCATGGGAAGAATTACATGATTTCCTACGCATATCAAACAAAAACAAAACAAACATAGATATACTAACACCTGGAAAACTTTGTTCTTTGGATCCTGTTAATGTTTCAAGATATTTTCACCATCACTTCATTGCTATGCTACATTTTATTTGTAATAAAACTTTTCCTCACCTTGTAGAAGTGCAACACTTCTTTTGGAGAAAAGAATACCAAGCCAGAGGAACACCACATATCCACATGCTTTTATGGATTAAAGATGCTCCTAAATCTGGTCAAGACAGTGATGCCACTGTTTTACACTTTATTGAAAAATATGTCACTTGTGAAATTCCATTGGAAGCAACAAATAGTGATCTTCATGCACAAATTTTACAATTTCAAAGACACAAATGTGGAAAATATTGTCGTCACAAATACAAAAAACAAAGGGAAATACTACATAGTGTTAAAGGTAAGTCACCTAAAAATACATATTACATAAAAAGAAAAGAAGAAGAAAAATATATCAATGATTATAATGCAATCATTGCCCACTTATGGAATGCAAACATAGATGTGCAGTACATTGCAGACAATTCTACTGCAGTTGCACGATGTGTCACAGCATACTTAACCAAAGCAGAAAAGACAGAGCTCCGAGACCTCTGGAATGACCTGTCATCAGATAAAACAGTGTCTCAGAAATTATACAGCTTGGGCATAAAAATGCTCTCCCATAGAGAATGTGGATCATATGAAGCAGCTGATCGTTTAACTGGCACTGCATTGTATGGTAAATCTGAAAATATAGTATAGCTAAGTCTTGGTCCAGCTAAATCTAGAAAAAGAATTCTAAAATCATACGAAGATATAGAAACAATAGCCAAACGTGATCCCAACAGCCAAGACATTTTAAAAAACAATGTATTGGACACATACTACCCAAACAGAAAGAATACTTTGGAAACCATGTGTCTATACCACATAGCCCAAAACTACACATACAAAAATAATATAAAACCTGATGAAAAAAAAAGGTAAATACAGAGTGACAAACTGTGAAGGCAGCTTAGTTAAACTCACCAAAAAAAATGTAATTAATCATATCAAATTGTCATTAAAGACTCCTCAACATAAAGAAGTATATTACATGTCCCTACTACAACTCTTTAAACCATGGAGAAAAGAAGAAGAAATACTAGATAACTGTGACTCATATGAAGATGCTTTCAAAGCAAATGAAAGCACTATAACTGATGTAAACTTTACAAAGTACAAAACATTGTTGCACAATGAACAGAAACACAAAGAAGAACTCCAGGCCCAACTAGATAAAGAAACTCCTGACAGTAGTCAACCTTCTGTAACAGGAAGCCAAGAACCACTGGGAGAACCACTAATAATAAATGTGGCAGAATTAGCTATGATAGAAGTAGAAAACACCATGTGTCAGTATGAAGATAAAGAAGACTTAACTATACTACAATCAAAACTAAACAATGAGCAACGTAACATTTTTCAAGAAGTAACAAAACGAATTGTACATGGTGTACAACATGAAAATAAAGAATGTTCCTGCCATAATTATAAACCTATACTACTGTACGTCAGTGGTGAAGCTGGTTCTTGCAAAACATTCCTAATAAAATCATCAGTAAATTCCTTCAACAATTGACAAACAATAAACTGTCAGCTGTTATCAGTGCCCCCACTGGTTTAGCTGCCTACAACATAGGTGGTGTCACGTTACACCGATTACTACCATTGCAAG
The DNA here is from genome assembly GCF_040938575.1 of Ambystoma mexicanum. Classification (NCBI taxonomy): domain Eukaryota; kingdom Metazoa; phylum Chordata; class Amphibia; order Caudata; family Ambystomatidae; genus Ambystoma; species Ambystoma mexicanum. The sequence continues at coordinate 754,206,549 of NC_090923.1, forward strand.
TAGAACACCAAAACAAATTAGACTATTACAAACTTTCTGCAGAAGCTGCAATGGAACTACGCAGAGTATTGAAACAAATGAAAGTGAGCATGGTCTCCAACCTAATGTTGGCTTTGAGTCACCTCAGATTACAAGAAGTACTCAAAACAAACTATGAAGAGCTCTTTGAAGGAAAACACATTATTGTTTTCGGAGATCTTCTTCAATTGACACCAGTGAAAGGTGAGCCTATTTTTAAAACATTAGGACACAAACTCTGCAGTAAAACTGTTGGCAGCATTGGAAATGTCAACCTTTGGCAACATTTCCAATACAGAGAAGTAACAGAAAACATGCGGCAATCTGCAGATCTCACTTATGCCAACATCTTAAAAAGTATCAGAGTTGGTATACTTTCTAAAGAAGCAGAAGCAATATTGAAAACACGGCACATTCATGCACTTTATGGCGATAATGCATGTGCTACAGATGTTATGGAACAATTAGCCCACAAAAATGTCAATTGTATGGCCTTAATGCCAACTCTTGCAAGCTGTTTCAAATTCAATGAAATAATGTTAAGTAAAGAAATGCAACGAATAATGGAAATTAGCGCCACAGACAAACTAGATGTACATGGTATGACACTACCCATGTGTGACCAAGCCACAGCAAGACTAAATAGTTTAGAAAAATCAATCTCAAACACATCAGGCTTAGAAAAGATATTAAAATTATCCTTAAATTGCAGAGTAATGCTTAAACGTAACCTTGACGTGGACCAAGGACTAGTTAATGGAGCACTGGGTACAGTTGTTGGCTTTCAAACATACCCACATGGCAACAAAATTCAGTTTGTCAATATTCTCTTTGACAAACTTTCAGAAGTAAAAAGGATAGGACGCTCAACAGCTTGATTCCTTCTCTTCAAAGACATGTATGTACGCAGAGAACAATTTTCTCTAACTCTTGCATACGCAGTCACGATTCATAAATCACAAGGTCTTACCCTAGACAAAGCAATGATAGATATTGGCAACACAGTCTTTAAAGTAGGCATGAGCTACGTAGCACTATCACGCTTACGTACACTTGACGGTCTATTTCTAATCAACTTTGATGCAAGTAAAGTAAACGCTGATATTCCTTGCATTTTAGAATACCATAGACTTCGCTCACTATACACCCCCATCTAAACACATATTCTGTTCCACAAAAAGTAAAACGTTATAAAAGAAAAATAAATCAAACAGAAATGCAACAGGATGTCACTGCAAATCCTCCAAAGAGAGTAAAAGAAACTAATACTTCATCAAGTACCACATGCAAAAAAGAATCAATAAGGGAAGGTAAACCAGGCACTTCTTCAAAGAAGGAAAACAAACTCCAAAAAAAGCAGCCAGACACAGAACTACCTGGTCCATTTAAACTCTCAAATATAGTTGGTGTAAGTTGCTATGCAAATGTACCAATGAATATTCTATTTCAATTACCACCAATTGTTGACAGCATTTACTTACACAGTACAGACCCATTGTGTTTGCAAATGTCAGTACTTCATAGAAATGCAACAAACAATCCTGACAACACATATACAGGGTAATTCATAGAATTTCGCAGAAAAGTGTCGCAAGCGGCTGGCGCAGAGTGTCCGCGTGCGATTGTCTGCGCCAGGCACGTGCGCTAAAACCGATTTCCGCGCACAGCGTATTCATGGATTCTAGGCTCCCAAACCAGCCGTGGCGCAGAGTATCGCAGCGACCCTGCAGCAGCGCCAGTAACGCCCCCAAGAACGGCCTCGCGCAAGGAAAAGCCATCAAAATCGCAAAATCATCGCAAAGGGCTGCGCTAACCCTGGACCAGTTTACAGGGCTGCCAAACAAGGAACGCAAAGCGGGTAACGTGCATATCAGGGGTACGCGTGAAGTCATACACGCGATTAGCCAGGGCACGTTTATCACAGGGGTACGCGGGAATTATCACACGCGATTTGGCTGGGTACGTGTATTACAGGGGTACAGGGGAAGTTTTACACGCGATTCGGCTGGGTACGTGTATTACAGGGGTGCGCGGGAATTCTCACATGCGATTTGGCCAGGTACGTCTATTACAGGGGTACGCGGGAAGTTTAACACGCGAATGGCCAGGGTACGTGTATTACAAGGGTACGCGTGAAGTTTTACACGCGATTAGCCAGGGCACGTGTATCACAGGGGTACGCGGGAATTATCACACGCGATTTGGCTGGGTACGTGTATTACAGGGGTACACGGGAAGTTTTACACGCGATTCGGCTGGGTACGTGTATTACAGGGGTGCGCGGGAATTCTCACATGCGATTTGGCCAGGTACGTGTATTACAGGGGTGCGCAGGAATTATCACACGCGATTTGGCTTGGTACGTGTATTACAGGGGTGCGTGGGAAGTTACACACGCGATTAGGCTGGGTGGGTCCTCACAGGTGTTCCCTGTACACCCTTCACGGCCCCTGCAGGCAGCCCACAAAACAGGGGACTACCCTGCACACCTGCTCATGTCCCCCTGCACCCCCACCCCCCAGCAGTGCAGGGACACCCTAAACCAGGCCCCCACTCATGTCTCCCACCACCCCCACCCCCAGCATCCAGGGGCAGCCTCCACCAGGTCCTCACAATCCCCAATCATGTGCGTTATGGTCAGCCTCCACAGCCAAAAAGCCCTACCAAGTAACCCATTCACCCACATGGAAATGGAAATTACATGTTACACCCCCAATGTTCATAAAGCTAATGAACCCATGTCCGTCACACACAATGGTTGCAATTGAATGGGAAAACACCCAACATGACATGCATGAAACCAATGAGATGATACCACACAGTGAAGTATGAAAACAAAATTGTATTAAAAAAAAAAGAATGCAAAAGAAATGAAACAAACTACAATGGCAATGAAAAAAAGATAAGCTGCATGTCCGTTTAAAAAAATAAAAACACCAAATCCTAATCCAAAAAAATGTTGTCCAAAGTCAAATGAAAAACAAAATCAATCCAGTGAAGAACTATGTACAAAACATCCAAGGGTCCATGAGCCCAACTGAACAAAGGAAACCTACAAAAAACCCTAACTAAAATGCAACTATATACAAAAAGTGGAGCAGTGTCCGTCGACTCCAAATCATAAGAACAAACAAAGGAAACCTAAAACTAAAGAACTATATACAAAGGCGGCGGGCAAGTCCAGCGGCTCACTCCGTGGTGTTCTGGGCCAGGGCATCATCGAACTCCTGTTCGATGTCCCGGAGGCGGTCCTGTTCCATGGCCCCGAGGGTCCGCAGGGACGACGCCGTGTCCTCCTCCAACCCCCTGCGGATTGCCTCGAGGCACTTGGCCCGCCTCAGGGCCCTCCGCATGGAGTTCTCCGCCCTGACCATTGTGAGCCGCGCCTCTTCCGCCCGCCGCCGCTCCGCACCTATCTGCTGGCCCAACCGCTGCCACACAGAAGACACACCCCGTTCTGGGTCAACCTGCCCTCCGGCCGATGCCTGCCCCTCCGATGTTGAAGGCACCGAGCCTTCATGGCTCCCACCACGTTGCTGCTGCTGCTGTGCCTCTGCCCGTGCACTGCCTCCTGCTGCCTGCACATCCTCCGCCGGCTGGGGTGCAGTTGTTGATGTGGCCACCCCTGCTGGACGTCCGACTCCCGACTGTGGCAGGGATGCCTCCTCCACCAGCCTTGCCGCACCGTCAGAGGCAGCTCCACAGGGCACCCAGGTGACTGATGGGTGGGAAGATGGCACAGAGGACGACTGGCGCGTAGGGGGTCCAGTTGAGGAGGGGGTCGGAGCAAGCCCCATCAGACGGAGGAATCCGGCCTGGGTGACCTGTCCCAGCAGGCTGACGTGGTCAACGAGCCTTTCGAGATGACGTGCAGTCTCTCCATGAAAAGACTGCAGGTCACCTCGCATGGCCCGTTGACGCAACGCCACACCAGCCAGGACAGGCTCAACCCGGACCTGGATAGCCACGTTCGCAGGCAGAGGAAGGCCAGTTGACGTCAGCTCATCCCCTGCCTGAAAACGGGTCTGGACGTAGGCATCCCTGCTGGTGCAAGATGATGCAGGGACAGGATCGGGGACAGGATTGCACACAGGCACCTCCGCGGCGGCCTGTGCTGCCTCCTGTCCCTGGTCCTGCGCTGCACCACTAGCACCAGTGGGATCCCCACCTCCAGACCCCGTCTCTGGTGCTTGCACGGCCTCCTCCTCCACCAAACCCCCCACCAACCTGGATGACTCCGTGCCATCTTCCCCTGTTGGGCCCTGTGGGGTCCCAGCTGCCCCTTCTGCTGCCGAGGAGTCCAACTCCAACCTCCGCCTCTTGGACCTCCCCCCGGCAGCTGCGGCCTGGGACGCGGCACCGGACTCCTCACTCCCCGACGAGATGACAACACGGGAGGGGAGCCGGGCCTTGCGTCTCCGGCTGGCGGTGGGATCCCCGCCGCTGTGCTCCACAGCACCTTCTCCGCCCTCTTCATCAGTTGACGCTGCAGACAGGGAGAAACAAAACACAGGCATCAGGGCACTGTACAATGGACACATACACACATGACAGTTGCACATGAGTGACATTGGCAAACCTCAGACATGTCATCACAATCCCCAACACACATGTCATTACAACTCGCACACATGAGCCATACCACAGCCATATCACAACTGCCACCACCATCCCTACACATACAACAGCATGAGCAGCCAAAGGTGAGCCAGACATCACATGCAACACAGGAAGTGCACCACACATGTACACACACCACCACACTTGCATGCATGTGTACACCTCTGCCAAGTGTCGCACTGTTCAGACGGGCATCCATGTCACATCTGCCAATCAGGCTTCCACATACCGCTGTCACATGCATCCATGTTGCATCACTGTTGCACCCTTGTCAAATACACACACATGCACATGTACACAGTGCTGATACATGCAGCCGAAAACAACATACATGCGTGACATCACGGACATGTCTACTTACATACACATTCATCCAAACATGTGTGCACACACAACTGCATTTGGCATGCAAGCCTACACACACAAGCACCATCCATGTCTCACACATTACAGCCCTCGCATGTGTCAGCCCCACGGCCCTGTACACCCCCACCCATACTCGACCCCATACAAACAGATGTGCAACCTGCACACTACCGAATAATCACCACACGCACTGCTCACAATCAGGATGCATGTACACTCACCGCTCGACTCCAGACGGGTCTGCTTCTCTAGGACCTGGACGTGGAGCGCTGGGGATATGCGTTCCAGGACCCTCATCTGTTCTTCGGACAAGTGGCCCCGGCGTCCCTTGGCATCCGCTGCCTTCAAGAGGCGCCGGGCCTTGTTCAGGGTCCTGGACCTGAAGTCCTCCCAGCGCTTCCTGACATGTTGTAAGTCGCGGACTGCCACCCCCTCCGCGTTGATGGCAGTCACGATGTCACTCCAGATCCGAGTCCGTCCTTCCTTGTCGGCGCGGGAACTTCCGAAGAGGGCCTCATACTGCCCCAGGACTTGCTCCACCAGGACACCAACTTCGGTGGCACTGAAGCTGGTGCCCCTCTGCCTCTCTGGCCGGGGGTTGTCAGTGGTCCCAGATGGTGTTTGCCCCGACATGACAACCCCAGAGGCAGGAGTGGGTGGGCAACTGGGTCCTGGGGCTGGGCTGTGGAGCGTTGGAATCCCAGTCGGGAGTCTTCGGTTCCAGCAGGGGTGGTCACAGCAACAGCACCCCTGGCTGATGTGCAGGCAGCAAATGGCAGTGCACGTGGGCAGCAGGCAGTCAGGCAGCAGCAGATGGCAGGTGGGAGCGTGCTCGGGGCTCTGGGGGGCAGTAGTTCGGCCTTCTGGGCAGGAGCGTGGTCTTCCGTGTGCTTACGCGTGGCCAGCTTGATACGGAGTGATTTGGCACGTGAAAAATCTGCACGTGATGTCTGGCTCACCTTTGGCTGCTCATGCTGTTGTATGTGTAGGGATGGTGGTGGTAGTTGCGATATGGCTGTGGTATGGCTCATGTGTGCGAGTTGTAATGACATGTGTGTTGGTGATTGTGATGACATGTCTGAGGTTTGCCAATGTCACTCATGTGCAACTGTCATGTGTGTATGTGTCCATTGTACAGTGCCCTGATGCCTGTGTTTTGTTTCTCCCTGTCTGCAGCGTCAACTGATGAAGAGGGCGGAGAAGGTGCTGTGGAGCACAGCGGCGGGGATCCCACCGCCAGCCGGAGACGCAAGGCCCGGCTCCCCTCCCGTGTTGTCATCTCGTCGGGGAGTGAGGAGTCCGGTGCCGCGTCCCAGGCCGCAGCTGCCGGGGGGAGGTCCAAGAGGCGGAGGTTGGAGTTGGACTCCTCGGCAGCAGAAGGGGCAGCTGGGACCCCACAGGGCCCAACAGGGGAAGATGGCACGGAGTCATCCAGGTTGGTGGGGGGTTTGGTGGAGGAGGAGGCCGTGCAAGCACCAGAGACGGGGACCACGTCAGCCTGCTGGGACAGGTCACCCAGGCCGGATTCCTCCGTCTGATGGGGCTTGCTCCGACCCCCTCCTCAACTGGACCCCCTACGCGCCAGTCGTCCTCTGTGCCATCTTCCCACCCATCAGTCACCTGGGTGCCCTGTGGAGCTGCCTCTGACGGTGCGGCCAGGCTGGTGGAGGAGGCATCCCTGCCACAGTCGCGAGTCGGACGTCCAGCAGGGTGGCCACATCAACAACTGCACCCCAGCCGGCGGAGGATGTGCAGGCAGCAGGAGGCAGTGCACGGGCAGAGGCACAGCAGCAGCAGCAACGTGGTGGGAGCCATGAAGGCTCGGGGCCTTCAACATCGGAGGGGCAGGCATCGGCCGGAGGGCAGGTTGACCCAGGACGTGGTGTGTCTTCTGTGTGGCAGCGGTTGGGCCAGCAGATAGGTGCGGAGCGGCGGCGGGCGGAAGAGGCGCGGCTCACAATGGTCAGGGCGGAGACCTCCATGTGGAGAGCCCTGAGGCGGGCCGAGTGCCTCGAGGCAATCCGCAGGGGGTTGGAGGAGGACACGGCGTCGTCCCTGCGGACCCTCGGGGCCATGGAACAGGACCGCCTCCGGGACATCGAACAGGAGTTCGATGATGCCCTGGCCCGGAACACCACGGAGTGAGCCGCTGGACTTGCCCGCCGCCTTTGTATATAGTTCTTTAGTTTTAGGTTTCCTTTTTTTGTTCTTATGATTTGGAGTCGACGGACACTGCTCCACTTTTTGTATATAGTTGCATTTTAGTTAGGGTTTTTTGTAGGTTTCTTTTGTTCAGTTGGGCTCATGGACCCTTGGATGTTTTGTACATAGTGCTTCATTGGATTGATTTTGTTTTTTATTTGACTTTGGACAACATTTTTTTGAATTAGGATTTGGTGTTTTTATTTTTTTAAACGGACATGCAGCTTATCTTTTTTTCATTGCCATTGTAGTTTGTTTCATTTCTTTTGCATTCTTTTTTTTTAATACAATTTTGTTTTCATACTTCACTGTGTGGTATCATCTCATTGGTTTCATGCATGTCATGTTGGGTGTTTTCCCATTCAATTGCAACCATTGTGTGTGACGGACATGGGTTCATTAGCTTTATGAACATTGGGGGTGTAACATGTAATTTCCATTTCCATGTGGGTGAATGGGTTACTTGGTAGGGTTTTTTGGCTGTGGAGGCAGACCATAACGCACATGATTGGGGATTGTGAGGACCTGGTGGAGGCTGCCCCTGGTGGCTGGGGGGTGGGGGTGGTGGTAGACATGGGTGGGGGCCTGGTGGAGGGTGCCCCTGCACTGCTGGGGGGTGGGGGTGGTGGGAGACATGAGTTGGACATGAGTGGGGGCCTGGTGGAGGGTGCCCCACACTGCTGGGGGGGTGGGGGTGGTGGGAGACATGAGTGGGGGCCTGGTGGAGGGTGCCCCTGCACTGCTGGGGGGTGGGGTGGTGGGAGACATGAGTGGGGGCCTGGTGAAGGGTGCCCCAGGATGCTGGGGGGTGGGGGTGGTGGGAGACATGAGTGGGGGCCTGGTGGAGGGTGCCCCTGCACTGCTGGGGGGTGGTGGGAGACATGAGTTGGACATGAGTGGGGGCCTGGTGGAGGGTGCCCCACACTGCTGGGGGGTGGGGGTGGTGGGAGACATGAGTTGGACATGAGTGGGGGCCTGGTGGAGGGTGCCCCACACTGCTGGGGGGTGGGGGTGGTGGGAGACATGAGTGGGGGCCTGGTGGGGGCTGCCCATGGTGGCTGGGGGGTGGGGGTCGTGGGAGACATGGGTGGGGGCCTGGTGGAGGGTGCCCATGGTGGCTGGGGGGTGGGGGTGGGTTGGAGACATGGGTGGGGGCCTGCTGGAGGGTGCCCCCACACTGCTGGGGGGTAGGGGTGGTGGGAGACATGAGTGGGGGCCTGGTGGGGGCTGCCCATGGTGGCTGGGGGGTGGGGGTGGGTGGGAGACATGAGTGGGGGCCTGGTGGGGGCTGCACATGGTGGCTGGGGGGTGGGGGTGGCGGGAGACATGAGTGGGGGCCTGGTGGAGGGTGCCCATGGTGGCTGGGGGGTGGGGGTGGGTGGGAGACATGAGTGGAGGCCTGGTGGAGGGTGCCCATGGTGGCTGGGGGGTGGGGGTGGTGGGAGACATGGGTGGGGGCCTGGTGGAGGGTGCCCCACACTGCTGGGGGGTGGGGGTGGTGGGAGACATGAGTGGGGGCCTGGTGGGGGATGCCCATGGTGGCTGGGGGGTGGGGGTGGTGGGAGACATGGGTAGGGGCCTGGTGGAGGGTGCCCCACACTGCTGGGGGGTGGGGGTTGTGGGAGACATGAGTGGGGGCCTGGTGGAGGGTGCCCCTGGATGCTGGGGGGTGGGGGTGATAGGGGCCATGAGTGGGGGCCTGGTGGAGGGTGCCCCTGGATGCTGGGGGGTAGGGGTGGTGGGAGACATGAGTGGGGGCCTGGTGGAGGGTGCCCCTGCACTGCTGGGGGGTGGGGGTGGTGGGAGACATGAGTTGGACATGAGTGGGGGCCTGGTGGAGGGTGCCCCACACTGCTGGGGTGGTGGGGGTGGTGGGAGACATGAGTTGGACATGAGTGGGGTCCTGGTGGAGGGTGCCCCACACTGCTGGGGGGTGGGGGTGTTGGTCGACATGAGTGGGGGCCTGGTGGGGGATGCCCATGGTGGCTGGGGGGTGGGGGTGGGTGGGAGACATGAGTGGGGGCCTGGTGGGGGCTGCCCATGGTGGCTGCGGGGTGGGGGTGGTGGGAGACATGAGTGGGGGCCTGGTGGAGGGTGCCCATGGTGGCTGGGGGTGGGGGTGGGTGGGAGACATGAGTGGAGGCCTGGTGGAGGGTGCCCATGGTGGCTGGGGGTGGGTGGGAGACATGAGTGGAGGCCTGGTGGAGGGTGCCCATGGTGGCTGGGGGGTGGGGGTGGTGGGAGACATGGGTGGGGGCCTGGTGGAGGGTGCCCCACACTGCTGGGGGGTGGGGGCGGTGGGAGACATGAGTGGGGGCCTGGTGGGGGCTGTCCATGGTGGCTGGGGGGTGGGGGTGGGTGGGAGACATGGGTGGGGGCCTGGTGGAGGCTGCCCCTGCACTGCTGGGGGGTGGGGGTGGTGGGAGACATGAGTGGGGGCCTGGTGGAGGGTGCCCCTGGATGCTGGGGGTGGTGGGAGACATGGGTGGGGGCCTGGTTGATGGTGCCCCACACTGCTGGGGGGTGGGGGTGGTGGGAGAAATGAGTGGGGGCCTGGTGGGGGCTGCCCATGGTGGCTGGGGGGTGGGGTTGGTGGGAGACATGGGTGGGGGCCTGGTGGAGGGTGCCCCACACTGCTGGGGGGTGGGGGTGGTGGGAGACATGAGTGGGGGCCTGGTGGGGGCTGTCCATGGTGGCTGGGGGGTGGGGGTGGGTGGGAGACATGAGTGGGGGCCTGGTGGGGGCTGCCCATGGTGGCTGGGGGGTGGGTGGGAGACATGAGTGGGGGCCTGGTGGGGGCTGTCCATGGTGGCTGGGGGTGGGGGTGGGTGGGAGACATGAGTGGGGGCCTGGTGGGGGCTGCCCATGGTGGCTGGGGGGTGTGGGTGGTGGGAGACATGGGTGGGGGCCTGGTGGAGGGTGCCCCACACTGCTGGGGGGTGGGGGTGGTGGGAGACATGAGTGGGGGCCTGGTGGGGGCTGTCCATGGTGGCTGGGGGGTGGGGGTGGTGGGAGACATGAGTGGGGGCCTGGTGGGGGATGCCCATGGTGGCTGGGGGGTGGGGGTGGGTGGGAGACATGAGTGGGGGCCTGGTGGGGGCTACCCATGGTGGCTGGGGTGTGGGGTGGTGGGAGACATGAGTGGGGGCCTGGTGGAGGGTGCCCATGGTGGCTGGGAGACATGAGTGGAGGCCTGGTGGAGGGTGCCCATGGTGGCTGGGGGGTGGGGGTGGGTGGGAGACATGAGTGGAGGCCTGGTGGAGCGTGCCCATGGTGGCTGGGGGGTGGGGGTGGTGGGAGACATGGGTGGGGGCCTGGTGGAGGGTGCCCCACACTGCTGGGGGGTGGGGGTGGTGGGAGACATGAGTGGGGGCCTGGTGAGGGCTATCCATGGTGGCTGGGGGGTGGGGGTGGGTGGGAGACATGGGTGGGGGCCTGGTGGAGGCTGCCCCTGCACTGCTGGGGGGTGGGGGTGGTGGGAGACATGAGTGGGGGCCTGGTGGAGGGTGCCCCTGGATGCTGGGGGGTGGGGGTGGTGGGAGACATGGGTGGGGGCCTGGTGGAGGGTGCCCCACACTGCTGGGGGGTGGGGGTGGTGGGAGACATGAGTGGGGGCCTGGTGGGGGCTGCCCATGGTGGCTGGGGGGTGGGGGTGGTGGGAGACATGGGTGGGGGCCTGGTGGAGGGTGCCCCACACTGCTGGGGGGTGGGGGTGGTGGGAGACATGAGTGGGGGCCTGGTGGGGGCTGTCCATGGTGGCTGGGGGGTGGGGGTGGTGGGAGACATGAGTGGGGGCCTGGTGGGTGCTGCCCATGGTGGCTGGGGGGTGGGGGTGGGTGGGAGACATGAGTGGGGGCCTGGTGGGGGCTGTCCATGGTGGCTGGGGGTGGGGGTGGGTGGGAGACATGAGTGGGGGCCTGGTGGGGGCTGCTCATGGTGGCTGGGGGGTGGGGGTGGTGGGAGACATGAGTGGGGGCCTGGTGGAGGGTGCCCATGGTGGCTGGGGGGTGGGGGTGGGTGGGAGACATGGGTGGGGGTCTGGTGGAGGGTGCCCCACACTGCTGGGGGGTGGGGTGGTGGGAGACATGAGTGGAGGCCTGGTGGAGGGTGCCCATGGTGGCTGGGGGGTGGGGGTGGTGGGAGACATGGGTGGGGGCCTGGTGGAGGGTGCCCCACACTGCTGGGGTGTGGGGGTGGTGGGAGACATGAGTGGGGGCCTGGTGGGGGATGCCCATGGTGGCTGGGGGGTGGGGGTGGTGGGAGACATGGGTGGTGGCCTGGTGGAGGGTGCCCCACACTGCTGGGGTGTGGGGGTGGTGGGAGACATGAGTGGGGGCCTGGTGGAGGGTGCCCCTGGATGCTGGGGGGTGGGGGTGATAGGGGCCATGAGTGGGGGCCTGGTGGAGGGTGCCCCTGGATGCTGGGGGGTGGGGGTGCAGGGGGACATGAGTGGGGGCCTGGTGGTGCTGCCCCTGCACTGCTGGGGGGTTCGGGTGAAAGGGGCCATGAGTGGGGGCCTGGTGGAGGGTGACCCACACTGCTGGGGGGTGGGGGTGCTGGGTGACATGAGCAGGTGTGCAGGGTAGTCCCCTGTGGTGTCGGCTGCCTGCAGGGGCCGTGGAGGGTGTACAGGGAATACCTGGGAGCACACAGCCAAATCGCGTGTAGAATTTCCCGCGTACCCCTGAAATACACGTACCCAGCCAAATCGCGTGTGGAAATTCCCGCGCACGTTCCCGGCCAAATCGCGTGTGGGACTTCCCGCGCACCCCTGAGATCCACGTACCCAGCCAAGTCGCGTGTGCAAATTCCCGCGCACGTACCCGGCCAAATCGCGTGTGGAATTTCCCGCGCACCCCTGAGATCCACGTACCCTTCCAAATCGCGTGTGAGACTTCCCGCGCACCCCTTAGATCCACGTACCCAGCCAAATCGCGTGTGGAAATTCCTGCGCACGTACCCTGCCAAATCGCGTGCGCAACTTCCCGCGCACCCCTGAAATCCACGTGCCCTGCCAAATCGCGTGTGGGACTTCCCGCACACCCCTGAGATCCACGTACCCAGCCAAATCGCGTGTGGAAATTCCCACGCACGTACCCGGCCAAATCGCGTGTGGAACTTCCCACGCACCCCTGAAATCCACGTACCCTGCCAAATCGCGTGTGGGACTTCCCGCACACCCCTGAGATCCACATACCCAGCCAAATCGCGTGTGGAAATTCCCGCGCACGTACCCGGCCAAATCGCGTGGGCAACTTCCTGCGCACCCCTGAAATCCACGTACCCTGCCAAATCGCGTGTGGGACTTCCCGCGCACCCCTGAGATCCACGTACCCAGCCAAATCGCGTGTGGAAATTCCCGCGCACGTACCCTGCCAAATCGCGTGTGCTACTTCCCGCGCACCCCTGAAATCCACGTACCCTGCCAAATCGCGTGTGGGACTTCCCGCACACCCCTGAGATCCACGTACCCAGCCAAATCGCGTGTGGAAATTCCCGCGCACGTACCCGGCCAAATCGCGTGTGGTACTTCCCACGCACCCCTGAAATCCACGTACCCTGCCAGATCGCGTGTGAGACTTCCCGCGCACCCCGGTATACACGCACACGTATTTTTTGTCAGCGGGTGTCCGTGTTTGTGGGTACCCCTTTGCACGTCATTTGTCCTGGAGGGCCACAGTATAGGACATTCATCATGGCTGTATATAGGTGCTATTTGTTGGCGCACCTTTTGGCGCACATTTCTTCCAGGCGCAGAGACGCTACCGCCTGCTTTCTTGTGACGGTCGTGTTTGTGCCTGTGCGCTGGTTTGAGCGTGCGCTTTTTTGCCCTATTCTATTCCATGAATACGTGTTGTAGGCGAGCGTGTGGGCGTTCCGCGCACTTGTACCCTGTACTTCCCCCGTGACGCCCACATTTTGGCAAGTTGTTCCCCATTCCGAGTGTTACGCCCCGTGTTCCGCCTACTTTTGTTGCGTGCGCCGCGCTATGTGCGATTTTCGCTGTGGCCTGTGCGATTTTCGCTGTGACCTGGCGCACGCAGTTAGATTGCCTGTGCGCCAACGTGCGCCGCGCACTTTTTTATCGCACATCCGATGGTTTTCTCGCGCACGGCCTTCCATGAAGCGATGTGCGCTGCTTTTCGTGCGATTTTCGCACTTGCACTGCGATTTTCGCTATTCCACTGCGATTCGCACGTTTTTGGCCACTTGCGCCGCGCTAATTATTCCATGAATCGGCCTGATAGTGTTTATGGAATAAGACAACAATTGGACTACTGTGCTGTAATGGTGAAATTCACTATAAACTCACAGGAAGATCCACAAGAATTTCTAATGTACTAACTACAAGTACTGGAAAACAAAAACATACCTATAAATGAAATCTTCCAGATTTCATACATGTGGAAACATACATGCACTCTCTGCAACAATGTGACACAAGAACAATCCCCAATGAACGCTTTGTATATATATATATCAATACCTAATTGTGAATCCATTCCATTTCAGCAACTTGTACAAAATGCAAACCATGGTAGATTATGTTCTACTTGCAATTCACATAATCACTCCACGTTAGTAATACTAACACATAGTAAATACGTAATACTAATGCTTCTACTTTACAATGCAGATTGTACCAAAAACAACTGCATGCTGACTGGATTCACACATGGTCAAATATCACTTGGTAAGAAACCCTTCACAACAATAGGTATAATCTACCACGCAGGGGCCACAACCAATTCAGGGCACTACACTGCATATATAAAAAAGAAATGTGGATGGTTTGAATGCAATGATAGTACCATTACTCTAAAGCAGAGATTACCAGCAAATCTTACAAACTCTTATTTAATGTTCTTAAAACCAAAATTTGATAACTAAACTGTACTTAAACCTTAAGTAAACTTGTAGTAAAAAAATATAAACTGTTAGAATATTCCAAAAGCTATCTAACTGCGCAAAGATTTGACAACAACTAATCAGATAAATGAATACCACTAAATTAGAGCAAAAAATAGACAGTTAGAATAGGCCAATTGGTATCTAACTGTCCCAAAATTTAACAATATCCAAACAGATAAATCAATACCACTAAAATATATCAAAATATAGACAGTTAGAATACGCCAATTGGTATCTAACTGTCCCAAAATTTAACAATATCCAAACAGATAAATCAATACCACTAAAATATATAAAAAATTAAAAAAATTATAAAAAAATATAAACTGTTAGAATATTCCAAAAGCTATCTAACTGCGCAAAGATTTGACAACAACTAATCAGATAAATGAATACCACTAAATTAGAGCAAAAAATAGACAGTTAGAATAGGCCAATTGGTATCTAACTGTCCCAAAATTTAACAATATCCAAACAGATAAATCAATACCACTAAAATATATCAAAATATAGACAGTTAGAATACGCCAATTGGTATCTAACTGTCCCAAAATTTAACAATATCCAAACAGATAAATCAATACCACTAAAATATATAAAAAATAGGCAGTTAGAATACACCTACTGGTATCTAACTGCTCCAAAATCTTACAATATCCAAACAAATAAATAATATGTTACTGCTCCAAAAAAATGCAACAAGCCAATGTATAAAGCATTAGCCAGAAACAACAAGTGAACACTGAAAACAAACAAACAAATAAACTGTAGCATAACAGAAAAAGTTTTTTTTTTAATCCAACATGGATTTATTTTTCTCCCACAGACCCAATGATTTTAGCAGCGAACACAGAAACTGAGCAAATTGCACAGTACTCTGGTCTGTAATCTGCTAAATATGAGGGTAAAAAAAATGTTGATTATACAATGTATTAAGTCATTACAAAATACTAATACTAACATGCTATTTTCTTTTATCACAGTTCTTAGAAAACATTCAACTTACCAGCGAACAATACAGACAGCATCTTCAGGACACCCCCTACGAACATTTCAGGACAACGCGAGAGTTCTTAGAACACTTACAACTTGACAACGAACAATACGGACAGCGTCCTCAGAACACCCCCATTTTGTTTATTTACGAACATTTCAGGACACCGTGAGAGTTCTTAGAACACTTTCAACTTGACAACGAACAGTACGGACAGCGTCCTCAGAACACCCCCATTTTGTTTATTTACGAACATTTCTGGACACCGCGAGTGTTCTTAGAACACATTCAACTTGACAACGAACAATACGGACAGCGTATTCAGGACACCCCCTACGAACATTTCAGGACAAGGCGAGAGTTCTTAGAACACTTTCAACTTGACAATGAACAATACGGACAGCATCCTCAGAACACCCCCATTTTGTTTATTTGCAACATTTCAGGACACCGTGAGTGTTCTTAGAACACTTTCAACTTGCCAGAGAACAATACGGACACCGTCCTCAGGACAGCCCCATTTTGTTTATTTACGAACATAATACGGACAGAGTCCTCAGAACACCCCCATTTTGTTTATTTACGAACATTTCAAGACACCGCGAGAGTTCTTAGAACACTTTCAACTTGACAACGAAGAATACAGACAGCGTCTTCAGGACACCCCCTACGAACATTTCAGGACAACGCGAGAGTTCTTAGAACACTTTCAACTTGACAATGAACAATACGGACAGCGTCCTCAGAACACCCCCATTTTGTTTATTTATGAACATTTCAGGAGACCGCGAGAGTTCTTAGAACACTTTCAACTTCACAATGAACAATACGGACAGCGTCCTCAGGACACCCCCATTTTGTTCATTTATGAACATTTGCGGACACAGCAAGTGTTCTTAGAACAGTTTCATCTTGCTTGCGAACAAAACGGACACATATTGAGTCCTCAGAACACCCCCATTCAGATTATTTAGAACATTTCAGAACACCTGTGATGTCTGCAGACAAATTGAACACAACAAGAACGTCTACCACATAAAAAAACAAAACTTTCAACCTATCTCATACTCTTCCACCCTCCCCAAACATTCCTACACACCAGCACACTCTACTAAACACAAATTTTGAACCAAGTTTCACCGCGCTGTCCGCGGACGTCCGCGAATCCAAAATGGCGTGCGCTACGGAAAAACTGACGCGCTTCACGCTCCACACCGTCCAATCAGCGAACACCTCACCTGTCCGCGGACGCCATGCAAACTGATTGGCCAATCAGGACACTGTCCGCTGAGCGAACAGGGAAGTGTGTCCGCGGACCGAACACAGATATCACACATTTTTTATAACCTACTTTTTGGTCATTTTTTAAAAAAACTACTGGACGCATTTTCACCAAATCTGCAAAAGCACGCTTTCGGGACCAAGCCGCTCCTCCTAGTTCAAATTTGGTGAAAATCCGTCCAGCGGTTTGGGCTGTAGGCGCGAGCAAAGTTTTTTCCCCATTCATTCTATGGGAAAAAAAAAAGTTTTGGGACCCCCCCTATAACTTTGCCCCCCCTGGACGAATCCTCGCCAAACTTTGCAGAGTGTGCCATATACTTTATTTGCAAAGTTCGGTGATGATTTGTCCAGGGGGAGCGAAGTTATAAGCCGCCCATAAATTGCTCTTCCTATGGAAACACCAACTTAACCATAGCTACATGGCCACTAGCGTGGCCATGTAATCACTTTTATGAATATGAATAATATCTGAATATCACACTTATGAATATGAACAATGATCAGCAATGGGTAATATTACAATAACAACAATCTCTTTAATCAGTTAGGAGTAGAAATAGGAAGAATAATGTAGCAGAGAATACTTTGTATGGGTTCAAGAGAATGCAATCATAGGAAGAAATGCAATACAGAAATAAAACTTGATATGACTTCAATCAAAATACAATATGATCACTCTTTCCCCTGTTGTTACTCACTCCCCCCAATATGCAATATGAAAAACTGGAATGAGGGCATACAGGTATTAGAAATAACAATCAACAATTGCAGTTTCAATCCCAATTCCCCAGCAAGCTTGGAGAGAACAGGAATGCTTTAAAAACAGGTCAAATGCTTTTGAATGTGATTTGCAATGAATGGGAAAATGCTAAAAATGATTTTAATTCTCTAAATGAGATTCAGATTGCTTTGGATAGGTTCAGGTCAACTCTAGCAATGATTATAGAATGATTAGCAGATTTAAAACGAAATTCAGAAGTTGAAATAAAGAAATAGAGTGCTTTACATGGGATGAAATTGAGCCAAATTGCAAATCGCGGCAATTTTTCTGCGTGCGGGAAACGCGATTATGGAAAAACTATAAGGAGGATGAGGATGTTAGCCTCAAAATGACATTCGATTTTCGTCTCTAGGACGTACGGTTCAAACGTTAGATTTTTCAGAAACAGAGTCAAGATTTCAAAATGACAGATTGCGCTTTAAAGATTCGGAACCAATATGGACTTATACTAAGGGGCTATGAAAGTACAAGATACCCAACGGGACAACCACCAGAACAGGGCGCCTTCCACTCTGGCTGTTGTGCGCAAAGACACTTGACTTTCTTCAAAATATCAGCGCATAGATGATTATCGCTACAGTTATCACAGACAATATAATGAGAAGAATTCAGGATGGACACAAGATTCTATAATGCAGTTCTGGATAGGTTAAAATGGATTGAATAGGATTACTTTACACTAAGAGATGACTATGGACAGTTCTAGACTAAATACTCATTCCTATGGCTTTGGAATGGAATGGACCCGTCAAAGATCTGGTCAAAGGTTTGGACTTCAGACAGTATTCAGGGCTCTCAGCAAGGTACTCTGGTCTGCACTGCCTCTTGGACTGGATCTGATGGGTTCTGGGTTACAGCTCTGCTCTGTAGGTCTGGATCTTGGTTCTAGCATGGGGTTCTTAGCTAGAACAGAAAAACAGCTCAGCCAGGCTGTTGGATTTTGTGGTGCCCCTTGGAAGTTTAGGAGTTAGAATCAGGTTGCAAAAGATTCTGAGGCCTGCTGAAAAAGGGTTCAGCTTCTTGGGTTAGGCCTCTCTGCTTCAAAGTTCTAGAGCTTGGTTCTAGAGTCTGGTCTCTGGATCTATGTCTGGGGCCTGAATCTTCCTGCAGGGTGCTTCGCCAAGAAATCAGTTGAGGAGTGGAAAGTGTCTATCCTGTCTGTCCTCAGCAGTTCCTATTTATCCATTTCAAAAGTGGGTGGAGAGGCTGATTATCTATGCCCAACCCTCTAAGGATCTGATAGGTCAGAGAATTTCCTGTCCCCTGATTTGAGACAGGAGCACTGTGTCATCAGGGTCAGAGTGATGCTGTGTTTATGGCCCAAAGGAAATCCCTCCCCTTTGCTTTTTCTTAGGAAATCTATTTTCCCCAAAAAAAACATATTTCCAAGATACACAAGTTCTTCATAATACATAATTACATGACAGATTGCCTAAGGTACATTTCTGTTCAACTCCCATCTTCCTGCGAGCTATGATTCATAAATGACAACTTTTTCACGCTTTTGGTGGGTTTCTCAATGTTAGTTCTGCATACATGCATGCACATCCCATCTGAGCACATTTCTGTAATGTTTCATGTTCCTAACATAAACACGATGGCTACAATATGAATACTTTCCGGGGTTCAGTCTCAGAACATCGCACAGATTCCATCTTAATCTTAAACTGTGAGTGAATTTTCCATTTTAACAATCTCTAAGTTTCATATTTTTGTCAGTTCAGTACACTTTGCTATAAGCATTTTTATAAAACATACATTTACACCAACTTCAATCAACAATTTCAGTCTGGCCCACCTCGAGAGCTGGGCTGAGTCAGAGGGTCAAATGGCCTGCCTTCCTGCCAGAGCAGTTTGTTGTCAGTCACACCCGAATTAGCATTCCTATTCAGCCCAAGGAACCCACTGTTTGTTGGTCTGGGCAGCAGGGGGAATCTCCTCCCCTTCTGATTAACATGCCAATGCGAAATGCTCTCCTTTTGGTGGGAATGAACAAGGTGTGAGATTCTCAGGGGAAGAAGGCCTCTTGGAAGTTTTAACTGAATCAGGTTACCTTCTGGTCAATTGTAACATAGTTCCTTGTGAAATAAATACATTTATAAATTTAAAATAAGCAAACCCATCTTTATTTCCAGTCCCTTTTCAACATGAAAATCAATGTGTGGCACCCTTATATGGCATTTTGATGAACTCTCTTATTTGACATAGTTTGAGTTCAAAGTTCACTGTACACATAATCAGGCCGATTCATGGAATAATTAGCGCGGCGCAAGTGGGCAAAAACGTGCGAATCGCAGTGGAATAGCGAAAATCGCAGTGCAATTGCGAAAATCGCACGAAAAGCAGCGCACGTCGATTCATGGAAGGCCGTGCGCGAGAAAACCAGCGTATGTGCGATAAAAAAGTGCGCGGCGCACGTTGGCGCACAGGCCATCTAACAGCGTGCGCCAGGTCACAGCGAAAATCGCACAGGCCACAGCGAAATTCGCACATAGCGCGGCGCACGCAACAAAAGTAGGCGGAACACGGGCGTAACACTCGGAATGGGGAACAACTTGCCAAAACGTGGGCGTCACGGGGGAAGTACAGGGCACAAGTGCGCGGAACGCCCACACGCTCGCCTACAACACGTATTCATGGAATAGAATAGGGGAAAAAAGCGCACGCTCAAACCAGCGCACAGGCACAAACACGACCGCCACAAGAAAGCAGGCGATAGCGTCTCTGCGGCTGTAAGAAATGTGCGCCAAAAGGTGCGCCAACAAATAGCACCTATATACTGCCATGATGAATGTCCCATACTGTGGCCCTCCAGGAAAAATGACGTGCAAAGGGGTACCCACAAACACGGACACCCGCTGACAAAAAATACGTGTGCGTGTATACCGGGGTGCGCGGGAAGTCTAACACGCGATTTCAGCAGGGTACGTGCATCACAGGGGTTCGCGTGAAGTTATTCACGCGATCGGGTCTGGGGGAGCGGGCTACGTGTATTTCAGGGGTTCGCGTGAAGTATCTCACGCGATCGGGCCTGGGGGAGCGTGCTACGTGTATTTCAGGGGTTCGCGTGAAGTTTCACACGCGATCGGGTCTGGGGGAGCGGGCTACGTGTATTTCAGGGGTTCGCGTGAAGTATCTCACGCGATCGGGTCTGGGGGAGCGGGCTACGTGTATTACAGGGGTTCGCGTGAAGTCCCTCACGCGATCGGGCCTGGGGGAGCGTGCTACGTGTATTTCAGGGGTTCGCGTGAAGTTTCACACACGATCAGGCCTGGGGGAGCGGGCTACGTGTATTACAGGGGTTCGCGTGAAGTTCCTCACGCGATCGGGCCTGGGGTAGCGGGCTACGTGTATTACAGGGGTTCGCGTGAAGTTCCTCACGCGAACGGGCCTGGGGGAGCGGGCTACGTGTAATCGGGAAGTTCCACACGCGAATAGCCTGGGCGCGTGTATTTGAGGGGTGCGCGGGAAGTTCCACACGCGAATAGCCTGGGCGCGTGTATTTGAGGGGTGCGCGGGAAGTTCCACACGCGAATAGCCTGGGTGCGCGTGTATTTCAGGGGTGCGCGGGGAGTTCCACACGCGAATAGCCTGGGTGCGTGTATTTCAGGGGTGCGCGGGAAGTTCCACACGCGAATAGCCTGGGCGCGTGTATTTCAGGGGTGCGCGGGAAGTTCCACACGCGAATAGCCTGGGTGCGCGTGTATTTCAGGGGTGCGCGTGGAGTTCCACACGCGAATAGCCTGGGTGTGTGTATTTCAGGGGTGCGCAGGAAGTTCCACACGCGAATAGCCTGGGCGTGTGTATTTCAGGGGTGCGCGTGAAGTTCCACACGCGAATAGCCTGGGTGCGCGTGTATTTCAGGGGTGCGCGGGGAGTTCCACACGCGAATAGCCTGGGTGCGTGTATTTCAGGGGTGCGCGGGAAGTTCCACACGCGAATAGCCTGGGCGCGTGTATTTCAGGGGTGCGCGGGAAGTTCCACATGTGATTTGACAGTGTGGGTCCTCCCAGGTGTACCCTGTACACCCTCCACGGCCCCTGCAGGCAGCCCACACCACAGGGGACTACCCTGCTTCCCTGGTCATGTCCCGCAGGCAGCCCACCCAACATGGGCATGCCCCCCAGCAAAGGCACATGTCTCCTTGAACTAATGAACACCAACTCATGTCCCCTTGCACCCCCACCCCCCAGCACTGTGGGGCACCTGCCAGCAGGCCCCCACCCATGTCCAACTCATGTCTCCCACCACCCCCACACCCCAGCCACCAGGGGCACCCTCCACCAGGCCCCCACTCATGTCTCCCACCACCCCCACCCCCCAGCCACCAGGGGCACCCTCCACCAGGCCCCCACTCATGTCTCCCACCACCCCCACACCCCAGCCACCAGGGGCACCCTCCACCAGGCCCCCACTCATGTCTCCCACCACCCCCACACCCCAGCAGTGCAGGGGCACCGTCAACCAGGCCCCCACTCATGTCTCCCACCACCCCCACACCCCAGCCACCAGGGGCACCCTCCACCAGGCCCCCACTCATGTCTCCCACCACCCCCACACCCCAGCAGTGCAGGGGCAGCCTCCACCAGGCCCCCACTCATGTCACCCACCACCCCCACCCCCCAGCACTGTGGGGCACCTGCCAGCAGGCCCCCACCCATGTCCAACTCATGTCTCCCACCACCCCCACACCCCAGCCTCCAGGGGCACCCTCCACCAGGCCCCCACTCATGTCTCCCACCACCCCCACCCCCCAGCCACCAGGGGCACCCTCCACCAGGCCCCCACTCATGTCTCCCACCACCCCCACACCCCAGCCACCAGGGGCACCCTCCACCAGGCCCCCACTCATGTCTCCCACCACCCCCACCCCCCAGCCTCCAGGGGCACCCTCCACCAGGCCCCCACTCATGTCTCCCACCACCCCCACACCCCAGCCACCAGGGGCACCCTCCACCAGGCCCCCACTCATGTCTCCCACCACCCCCACACCCCAGCAGTGCAGGGGCACCGTCAACCAGGCCCCCACTCATGTCTCCCACCACCCCCACACCCCAGCCACCAGGGGCACCCTCCACCAGGCCCCCACTCATGTCTCCCACCACCCCCACACCCCAGCAGTGCAGGGGCAGCCTCCACCAGGCCCCCACTCATGTCACCCACCACCCCCACCCCCCAGCACTGTGGGGCACCTGCCAGCAGGCCCCCACCCATGTCCAACTCATGTCCCCCACCACCCCCACACCCCAGCCACCAGGGGCACCCTCCACCAGGCCCCCACTCATGTCTCCCACCACCCCCACCCCCCAGCCACCAGGGGCACCCTCCACCAGGCCCCCACTCATGTCTCCCACCACCCCCACACCCCAGCCACCAGGGGCACCCTCCACCAGGCCCCCACTCATGTCTCCCACCACCCCCACACCCCAGCAGTGCAGGGGCACCGTCAACCAGGCCCCCACTCATGTCTCCCACCACCCCCACACCCCAGCCACCAGGGGCACCCTCCACCAGGCCCCCACTCATGTCTCCCACCACCCCCACACCCCAGCAGTGCAGGGGCACCGTCAACCAGGCCCCCACTCATGTCTCCCACCACCCCCACACCCCAGCCACCAGGGGCACCCTCCACCAGGCCCCCACTCATGTCTCCCACCACCCCCACTCCCCAGCAGTGCAGGGGCAGCCTCCCCCACTCATGTCACCCACCACCCCCACCCCCCAGCCACCAGGGTCACCCTCCACCAGGCCCCCACTCATGTCTCCCACCACTACCAACTGTGCAGTGTTGGCGCCATGTAGAGTTGTAGGTGCACTGCTGCCAACATGGACCCCATCTCCAGACTAGAGGTCCTTGTGTGGACATGAGGAAGGGACCTGCAAATTGGGAGGTAGACACAGAAGAAGAGTTACACATCAATGCAACATGCAGTGTACAACACAACAGCAATATGCACTAGGAATGTATACACAGTATTGACTACAGACTGCCCACACAGCTCATGGGAGTCCAACGTCACTGTGTAATTCACTGTCACTTGGGCACACCCTTTGCAAGCCCATGGAAACGGGAAGCAGGAGGGGTGTGTGTGACTCAAACCCAAGCATCTGAACCAAATACATTACAAGCCTGCATGTGCCCAGCCACAATGCAGCGTATGCCCACAGGAACCACGGAAGCCAACAGATCGTCCCCAAAAAATTGGGAATAAAAGAAATCAAAATAAAAATAAAAATAAGAAACAATCAAAAATGGCCATTGATGGGCCCGGGGGGGTTGGGGAGGCCACCCAGGAGGTCCGAGGACAGGATGCACACCAGAACCCACCTGCGTGGATCCTGGGAAGATAAAACACCTCCATGGGCTCATGGCCCACACGGCTACCCTATTGTGGGAGTATCACTGCTGTCGCTATTATCACCCTGTGCAGCTGCATCCGGAGGTGGTTGCACTATGGGAGGCAGCCCACGCAAGGCCCTAGTCTGCTCCTCCATGGCTGCAAGCATGCGGGTGTGGTAGGTCTGGTTCTGGAGGATGAGTGTGCGGAGGTCCCCATGCAACAACTCACGGGATGCCCGGACCTCCGCCCTCGTTGCCTGCATCTCAGCTGAGAGCGTACGGGTGAGACGCTCCAGCTGCTGTTCTGTCCTTTGGTGTGTTGAAGCCTCAAGCTCAACAAGAGTCGTCCTGAGGTGAAGGAGCTCCTGCCTCAGGGCTTCCCTGTGGCCCTGGGACTCAATGGAGATGGCCTCCTGCAGAGTCGCCAGTGCCGCCCGCCTGTCCCTGTTGGACCCCAACATGTCCTCCCTGTGTGACTGGCAGATGGAGTCGGTTGCCTGCTCTAGTCGCTCCATCAGCCTTTCTGGGGGGACAATGGAAGTGGCCACCCTATCCATGGCCTGAGCCATCATCTCGGATGATGCAGCCTGTTGGGTTGCCATACCGTAAATGGATTGCTCCCATGCGGTATTGCCGGGTGGCGTACGGCCACCACGTCGGCGGGCACCACACCTGTCTGGGGCAAGGCGAACTGCGCCTTGCTGTGCCAGCACTGCCTGAGGCTGCAGGACTGCATTCCCCCTCTGATCTGCTGGCCCAGGAACAGGATCAGATGTCGCGGAGTGTGACCCTGCATCCGTAACCACCGAAGGCGTAGCTGCCAACACTGACATCCCCATGGAGGGTTCTGACCCTGGTGCAGGTGGGTGAGACAGAACAGAATCCCTCCCTGGAACACTCACCTGCGACGGCACGTAGGTCTCATCCGAATCAACACCTGAGTACAGCTCGGGGGAGGTGCAGCCAGAGACACCCCTTGAGAGCACGACCTGCAGCACTTGTGGGTTCTCCCCCACCACCACACCACGTCCCTCACTGGTGGTTGGTCGGCCCTCGGACCCCTCCTGGGTCTGCACCATCTCCACAACCCCAGCAGTATCAGGTGCGTCTTCCCCTGCAAAGACATGAAAACAAAGAAATGGAAACAGGCATTAGCACCATGGCACACAATGAGGGCTGAGAAGCAAGAGAACCAGTACTTGATTGACACATGTCCCACATGACTGAAACCCTCCCATGCATGCACCCTCACTGCGTATGAAGTGCAGGCAAATGGCACACACTGATGACACCAAGATGGAAGATGAACACATTTTCTGCATGCTGCCTGGCAGTGGCATCACACATTGGCCTGTGATTGCCAGGTGAAACACACATGCCATACACAGATGGCATGTACCATTGCTATTGAGTGAAGATGGAGAGGAGGGCAGCACCTATTCATTCAGTCCAGTTCCCGCATGTAATTGCTTTTCTAATTCTAACAGGTCAGATTTTCCACCTGGAGCTGCCAGTCTGAAATGGTCCAATTGCACAGGGACATGTGTGTACAAAAGATATCCAGGTAACAAAGTCACTCCACTTTACCATACCCATGTCAGACATGTGACTAGTGGACAGCGACATGCCTAGTGAAAGTGGTGGAATGCAAACAAACTGACTGAATGAACAGTGAAAAATAAGCAAATATGTTGTGGCAAGGTGACACTTCAAGGGCAACTGGCGTGCAGTTGGGCTAGATGTCTACTGTTGGCAAAAGGGATACTGCTATGGCCAAATGCAGCTGCGCAGGAAGTATTGCATGAAGCACATGGCTGACCCATACGACTCAGGCGCACACACTCTCACCTGGCACACAAACAGAAGCCCTCACACACACACCATGCACATGGATGACACACACATGCATGTGCACTCACCGGACAATGCCTCGTAATCAGCCAGATCTCCCACGCCTTGGATCTGTTCCTCCGTGACGTAGGTCCCAGCGACTGACTCATGTGGAGTGAGTTCCATGTCTACTACTGGAGACCCACCTCCAGTCACTAGAGTTGCGGCATGACTTGAGGCCAGCTTACTCTTTGCCCTGCGCTTTAGGTCATTCCAGCGCTTATAGCAATCATTGGCTGTGCGCCTCACGATTCCAAGGGCACTTACGATGTCCGCAACGGTCTGCCAGTGTGCCTGGCGTTGTGCAGGTGTGGTCTTGGATCCTGCAACAATGACCATCTCGTTGTCATGTGCGGACACATACTCGACAAGTGCATTCAGTTCGTCATCCGTGAAGCTGGGCTTCCTGGATGGGCCGGACTGTGTAGCCGTGTCTGGGGCATCAGCCTGTGCCGGACGAGCACTCTTCCTCTTCCGCTTGGAAGGTGGTGGTGATCCTGAGTGTCCTGCGCCGCTCTGGACACTAGGGGCAGGAGCCCTGGTGGACTCTGTATCAGGAGTGTGGGATTGCACACTCAGCATGGGAGTTGGTGCAGGCATTGGCTCTAGTGTGATGGTGTCAGGGGGAATGTCAGCAGCATGGACTAGGACCGACACTGTCCTGGCTGGGTGTGTGAGGGCTGGGGTGGATGGAGCCACAGCTGCCCGTGCAGCCTCTCCGCCCTGCCTCCTTGGTGCAGCAGATGACCTTGCTGCCCCAGATCCACGTGGCCTGATGACATCAACGTGCACCAGCGCACGTGTCCTAGCCCTGCTGACCTGGAAGTCAGCCATGGAGTCAGCCAGGTCTGGTGCCACAATGGGCTGGTCCAACAAGGGCTGAGCATGGATGGTGTCAGCCACATCAGCCTCAATGGGAGAGGGGGAGGGGGGGGGATTATGGGTGCCTGTGACTGGTCCTCCACACATGGGGGGACAGGCTCACCCTGCAAGTTACGACCACGTCCCCTACCGGATCCACCACGGCCACCACTTGTGGCTCTTCCACCTTTGCCACCCTTACGGAATCCTCGCCTCCCAGCCATGGCACTGATGTTAATGTGCGTATGGGAGTGGATGTAGACTATTGTCCTGGGCAATTGGGGGTCAAAGGGGTTGGGTACCAGATGGTAATTGTACCCTAGTGCTCTAGCAAGGATGAATGTAACCCCTGGGGAAAGATGACGGGTCACGCAACGCACAGGAGGCCCAAAAAAGGGAGATGACGTGCACGCAACCCCTCCTAGACCACGTGTGCAGAAAGAAAAACCTGCACTACGCTGTGGCACCCAGAAACACAAGAATGAACGTATGCGTGTCACACGCAGCCTAGAATGACCTCTGAAGGGGTAGGCTACACACGGGGCAAGCACAGATGTTAGATACGTGCGTGACTCACCGTCTGCCTGGTAAACGAGCGTGTAAAAGGAGCACGTTTGGTTGGCAACACCCCCGCCAAAAGAAGATTTGTACGCTGTCTGAGGAGACAGGACAACAGTAGAAGGGAACACTGTTTGAGGGAACAGGCCCAGGTAAACCAGTAAAAGCGAAAGAAGAGAAAAAGCTGTCAGAGGTTACAGGGAATACGAACTTGAAACGCCATGAAGTAAATCGCGTGTGAAACGACAAGAAGTACAGAATTCACCCACTCGCTCTCCACGAAAAGCACGTACAAGGAAGTGGTGTTCTACGCGTACCTTTTATACAGGCCCACACGTCCAGCGTCACTTACGCGGCGTGTACGCGCTAGGGCCATTTCCACCAATTACACGCTTTGTCACTTCTGCGTGTAGGGACATTTCCTCCAATTACACGCTTTGTCACTCCTGCGTGTAGGGACATTTCCTCCAATTACACGCTTTGTCACTTCTGCGTGTAGGGCCATTTCCACCAATCACACGCGATGAGACTCTGACGTGCAGTCTTTCCACGTGTGCTCTGTCATCACGTGCTGTGTGGGAAACACCCGTGCGGGTCATGTCACAGACGCGCTTACGCGCTGAGGGCCTTTGGTCCAATAGATAAGGGCCTTTCCTCGATTTTCACGCTGACGTGCAGGATTTTCACGTGCCAAATCACTCCGTACCAAGCTGGCCACGCGTAAGCACACGGAAGACCACGCTCCTGCCCAGAAGGCCGAACTACTGCCCCCCAGAGCCCCGAGCACGCTCCCACCTGCCATCTGCTGCTGCCTGACTGCCTGCTGCCCACGTGCACTGCCATTTGCTGCCTGCACATCAGCCAGGGGTGCTGTTGCTGTGACCACCCCTGCTGGTACCTAAGACTCCCGACTGGAATTCCATCGCTCCACAGCCCAGCCCCAGGACCCAGTTGCCCACCCACTCCTGCCTCTGGGGTTGTCATGTCGGGGCAAACACCATCTGTGACCACTGACAACCCCCGGCCAGAGAGGCAGAGGGGCACCAGCTTCAGTGCCACCAAAGTTGGTGTCCTGGTGGAGCAAGTCCTGGGGCAGTATGATGCCCTCTTCGGAAGTTCCTGCGCCGACAAGGAAGGACGGACTCGAATCTGGACTGACATCGTGACTGTCATCAACGCGGAGGGGGTGGCAGTCCGGGACTTACAACATGTCAGGAAGCGCTGGGAGGACTTCAGGTCCAGGACCCTGAACAAGGCCCGGCGCCTCTTGAAGGCAGCGGATGCCAAGGGGCGCCGGGGCCACTTGTCGGAAGAACAGATGGGGGTCCTGGAACGCATATCCCCAGCGCTCCACGTCCAGGTCCTGGAGAAGCAGACCCGTCTGGAGTCGAGCGGTGAGTGTACATGCATCCTGATTGTGAGCAGTGCGTGTGGTGATTATTCGGTATTGTGCAGGTTGCACATCTGTTTGTATGGGGTCGAGTATGGGTGGGGGTGTACATGGCCATGGGGCTGACACATGCGAGGGCTGTAATGTGTGAGACATGGATGGTGCTTGTGTGTGTAGGCTTGCATGGCAAATGCAGTTGTGCGTGCACACATGTTTGTATGTATGTGTATGTAAGTAGACATGTCCGTGATGTCACGCATGTATGTTGTATTGGGCTGCATGTATGAGCACTGTGTACATGTGCATGTGTGTGTATTTGACAAGGGTGCAACAGTGATGCAACATGGATGCATGTGACTGCGGTATGTGTAAGCCTGATTGGCAGATGTGACATGGATGCCCGTCTGAACAGTGCGACACTTGGCAGAGGTGTACACATGCATGCAAGTGTGGTGGTGTGTGTACATGTGTGGTGCACTTCCTGTGTTGCATGTGATGTCTGGGTCACCTTTGGCTGCTCATGCTGTTGTATGTGTATGGATGGTGGTGGCAGTTGCGATATGGCTGTGGTATGGCTCATGTGTGCGAGTTGCAATGACATGTGTGTTGGGGATTGTGATGACATGTCTGAGGTTTGCCAATGCCACTCATGTGCAACTGTCATGTGTGTATGTGTCCATTGTACAGTGCCCTGATGCCTGTGTTTTGTTTCTCCCTGTCTGCAGCGTCAACTGATGAAGAGGGCGGAGAAGGTGCTGTGGAGCACAGCGGCGGGGATCCGACCGCCAGCCGGAGACGCAAGGCCCGGCTCCCCTCCCGTGTTGTCATCTCGTCGGGGAGTGAGGAGTCTGGTGCCGCGTCCCAGGCCGCAGCTGCCGGGGGGAGGTCCAAGAGGCGGAGGTTGGAGTTGGACTCCTCGGCAGCAGAAGGGGCAGCTGGGACCCCACAGGGCCCAACAGGGGAAGATGGCACGGAGTCATCCAGGTTGGTGGGGGGTCTGGTGGAGGAGGAGGCTGTGCAAGCACCAGAGACGGGGTCTGGAGGTGGGGATCCCACTGGTGCTAGTGGTGCAGTCCAGGACCAGGGACAGGAGGCAGCACAGGCCGCCGCGGAGGTGCCTGTGTGCAATCCTGTCCCCGATCCTGTCCCTGCATCATCTTGCACCAGCAGGGATGCCTACGTCCAGACCCGTTTCCAGGCAGGGGATGAGCTGACGTCAACTGGCCTTCCTCTGCCTGCGGACGTGGCTATCCAGGTCCGGGTTGAGCCTGTCCTGGCTGGTGTGGCGTTGCGTCAACGGGCCATGCGAGGTGACCTGCAGTCTTTTCATGGAGAGACTGCACGTCATCTCGAATGGCTCGTTGACCACGTCAGCCTGCTGGGACAGGTCACCCAGACCGGATTCCTCCGTCTGATGGGGCTTGTTCCGACCCCCTCCTCAACTGGACCCCCTACGCGCCAGTCGTCCTCTGTGCCATCTTCCCACCCATCAGTCACCTGGGTGCCCTGTGGAGCTGCCTCTGACAGTGCGGCCAGGCTGGTGGAGGAGGCATCCCTGCCACAGTCGGGAGTCGGACGTCCAGCAGGGGTGGCCACATCAACAACTGCACCCCAGCCGGCGGAGGATGTGCAGGCAGCAGGAGGCAGTGCACGGGCAGAGGCAGAGCAGCAGCAGCAACATGGTTAGAGCCATGAAGGCTCGGGGCCTTCGACATCGGAGGGGCAGGCATCGGCCGGAGGGCAGGAGGACCCAGGACAGAGAGTGTCTTCCGTGTGGCAGCGGTTGGGCCACGCCATAGGTGCGGAGCGGCGGCGGGCGGAAGAGGCGCGGCTCACAATGGTCAGGGCGGAGAACTCCATGCGGAGGGCCCTGAGGCGGGCCGAGTGCCTCGAGGCAATCCACAGGGGGTTGGAGGAGGACACGGCGTCGTCCCTGCGGACCCTCGGGGCCATGGAACTGGACCGCCTCCGGGACATCGAACAGGAGTTCGATGATGCCCTGGCCCGGAACACCACGGAGTGAGCCGCTGGACTTGCCCGCCGCCTTTGTATATAGTTCTTTAGTTTTAGGTTTCCTTTGTTTTTTCTTATGATTTGGAGTCGACGGACACTGCTCCACTTTTTGTATATAGTTGATATTTAGGTAGGTTTTTTAGGAGGTTTCCTTAGTTCAGTTGTGATGATGGACCCTTGTTATTTTTGTACATAGTTCTTTGTTGCATGGAGAGTTTTTACATTTCACTTTGGACAAAATTTTATGGATTTGATTTTCTACTTTTGTGTTTTTATGAGGACATGCAGCTTATTTTTTCACATTTACATTGTAGTTATTTTTCTTTCTTTACCATTCGTATTTTTGTCCAATACATTTTTTTTTCCATTGTTCACTGTGTGGTATCATCTCATTGGTTTCATGCATGTCATGTTGTGTGTTTTCCCATTCAATTTGAAAATCTGTGTGTGACGGACATGGGTTCATTTGCTTCATGAACATTGGGGGTGTAACATGTGTTTTCATTTCCATGTGGGTGAATGGGTTACTTGGTAGGGCTTTTTGGCTGTGGAGGCTGACCATTACGCACATGATTGGGGATTGTGAGGACCTGGTGGGGGCTGCACATGGTGGCAGGGGGGTGGGGATGGTGGGGGCCTGGTGGGGGCTGCCCATGGTGGCAGGGGGGTGGGGGTGGTGGGAGACATGAGTGGGGGCCTGGTGGAGGGTGACCCTGCACTGCTGGGGGGTGGGGGTGGTGGGAGACATGAGTGAGGGCCTGGTGGAGGATGACCCTGCACTGCTGGGGGGTGGGGGTGGTGGGAGACATGAGTGGGGGCCTGGTGGGGGCTGCCCATGGTGGCAGGGGGGTGGGGGTGGTGGGAGACATGAGTGGGGGCCTGGTGGGGGCTGCCCATGGTGGCAGGGGGGTGGGGGTGGTGGGAGACATGAGTGGGGGCCTGGTGGAGGGTGCCCCTGCACTGCTGGGGGGTGGGGGTGGTGGGAGACATGAGTGGGGGCCTGGTGGAGGGTGACCCTGCACTGCTGGGGGGTGGGGGTGGTGGGAGACATGAGTGGGGGCCTGGTGGGGGCTGCCCATGGTGGCAGGGGGGTGGGGGTGTGGGAGACATGAGTGGGGGCCTGGTGGAGGGTGACCCTGCACTGCTGGGGGGTGGGGTTGGTGGGAGACATGAGTGGGGGCCTGGTGGGGGCTGCCCATGGTGGCAGGGGGGTGGGGGTGCAGGGGGACATGAGTGGGGGCCTGGTGGAGGGTGACCCTGCACTGCTGGGGGGTGGGGGTGCAGGGGGACATGAGTGGGGGCCTGGTGGAGGTTGACCCTGCACTGCTGGGGGGTGGGGGTGGTGGGAGACATGAGTGGGGGCCTGGTGGAGGGTGACCCTGCACTGCTGGGGGGTGGGGGTGCAGGGGGACATGAGTGGGGGCCTGGTGGGGGCTGCCCATGGTGGCAGGGGGGTGGGGGTGGTGGGAGACATGAGTGGGGGCCTGGTGGAGGGTGACCCTGCACTGCTGGGGGGTAGGGGTGGTGGGAGACATGAGTGGGGGCCTGGTGGGGGCTGCCCATGGTGGCAGGGGGGTGGGGGTGGTGGGAGACATGAGTGGGGGCCTGGTGGAGGGTGACCCTGCACTGCTGGGGGGTGGGGGTGGTGGGAGACATGAGTGGGGGCCTGGTGGAGGGTGACCCTGCACTGCTGGGGGGTGGGGGTGGTGGGAGACATGAGTGGGGGCCTGGTGGGGGCTGCCCATGGTGGCAGGGGGGTGGGGGTGGTGGGAGACATGAGTGGGGGCCTGGTGGGGGCTGCCCATGGTGGCAGGGGGGTGGGGGTGGTGGGAGACATGAGTGGGGGCCTGGTGGAGGGTGCCCCTGCACTGCTGGGGGGTGGGGGTGGTGGGAGACATGAGTGGGGGCCTGGTGGAGGGTGACCCTGCACTGCTGGGGGGTGGGGGTGGTGGGAGACATGAGTGGGGGCCTGGTGGAGGGTGCCCCTGCACTGCTGGGGGGTGGGGGTGGTGGAAGACATGAGTGGGGGTCTGGTGGAGGGTGACCCTGCACTGCTGGGGGCTGGGGGTGCAGGGGGACATGAGCAGGTGTGCAGGGTAGTCCCCTGTTTTGTGGGCTGCCTGCTGGGGCCGTGGAGGGTGTACAGGGAACACCTGTGAGGACCCACCCAGCCTAATTGCGTGTGATAATTCCCGCACACCCCTGTAATACACGTACCTGGCCAAATCGCATGTGAGAATTCCCGCGCACCCCTGTAATACACGTACCCAGCCGAATCGCGTGTAGAACTTCCCGTGTACCCCTGTAATACACATACCCAGCCAAATCGCGTGTGATAATTCCCACGTACCCCTGTAATACACGTACCCTGGCCAATCGCGTGTAGTACTTCCCACGCACCCCTGTAATACACGTACCAAGCCAAATCGCGTCTGATCATTACCACGCACCCCTGTAATACACGTAGCAAGCCAAATCGCGTGTGATCATTCCCGCGCACCCCTGTAATACACGTACCCAGCCGATTTGCGTGTAGAACTTCCCGTGTACCCCTGTAATACACGTACCCAGCCAAATCGCGTGTGATCATTCCCGCGCACCCCTGTAATACACGTACCCAGCCGATTTGCGTGTAGAACTTCCCGTGTACCCCTGTAATACACGTACCCAGCCAAATCGCGTGTGATAATTCCCACGTACCCCTGTAATACTTGTACCCTGGCTAATCGCGTGTATAACTTCACGCGTACCCCTGTATTACACGTGCCCTGGCTAATCGCATGTAAGACTTCCCGCGTACCCCTCTAATACACGTTCCCTGGACAATCGCGTGTTGAACTTACCGCGTACCCCTGTAATACACGTTCCCTGGACAATCGCGTGTTGAACTTCCCGCGCACCCCTGAAATACACGTACCCTGGCAGCCTGGCTAATCGCGTGTATAACTTCACGCTTACCCCTGATATGCACGTTACCCGCTTTGCGTTCCTTGTTTGGCAGCCCTGTAAACTGGTCCAGGGTTAGCGCAGCCCTTTGCGATGATTTAGCGATTTTGATGGCTTTTCCTTGCGCGAGGGCGTTCTTGGGGGCGTTACTGGCGCTGCTGCAGGGTTGCTGCGATACTCTGCGCCACGGCTGGTTTGGGAGCCTAAAATCCATGAATACGCTGTGCGCGGAAATCGGTTTTAGCGCACGTGCCTGGCGCAGACAATCGCACGCGGACACTCTGCGCCAGCCGCTTGCGACACTTTTCTGCGAAATTCTATGAATTACCCTGAATAGGTTTTAAATCGCCAGCTTCTGACAGAGGTGAGTAACGGTACTACACCCATTTTTGACAGCTTTCTTTCCATCAAGTATCTTTAAAAGAGGATTTTGTTCTGATAACATATGATTCTTGCTGACATTGTATTTATGTGGATTCTTGCAGTAGAATAATGTGGAACAGCCAACAATGAGGTTGGATCTTTTAGGTGGTTTGTGAGCCATGATTTTTGCACATTTTTGACAATCAAGAAAACGGATTTCCAAACAGCTCTGTGTTTCTTTTGGCAATCAGCATTGCTTTTTCAAGTGATCTCAGGCTACTTTGTGGGTAGCCCAATGGTGGGTTTTGGCAGTGGTCTGATGTGTTACCACTGACATAGGCAAAAGTAGATGGCGGCCTATTTTTCAGATTTTTACTGCGCAATTTTGGGTGCTTTTTAGCAAGCAACATGCTTTCCAGTGGCCATTTCTGAGGTTTCTGCTGCCAGTAATGCACAGTAATGTTGCAGGGCCTGGACCAGTGGGTTGAGACATCCCACAAGGGGGTAATGTTGGGAAGGATATGGTCCTATCCCACCCCCTAGGCATTGCCAAAGAGAATAAACGTCATCACAGCCATGTGGAAAGAAGCCCCCTCCTACTCTTTACTGTGAAGAGCCCTATAACATAACAAAACAGGTGAGAAAACACCACCCCAGCCTTATCATTAGGACTCCATTTTGTATTAGGCCTAAATGCCTTCTTTTTACTGTGCCCGAACTCCACCACTCCGTGAGGCTGCAGCATTCGCACCCTCTGCCTCTCTCGCATAGCGACCAGATAATTCACACATTAGACCAGCTCTGCAGAAGCCCTGTTCTCATGGAAGTCAATCCGTTCACTGTCCTGTCCATGTTGCAATTCTTTAGCATCATTCTGGCACAGAATGCGCTCGGTGAAGAGCGTGGGACAGGGACAGGCTGCAGCACAAATGCCCATCCATCTCCACTAACCTGCCGTGCCCCATCACCTTCCACCCTGCCTGGCCATAGCTCGCCCGCCCCAAACCTTGCCTTTCCTTTCATGATAAGCATCTAACCCCCTTGTCTTGACCATTCCAGAACACCCACCCTAGGCCTAATCTTGGGTAGTAATATATTTTTCCAAATAACAACACATGTCTGTTCGTTTCATGGGACACCATAAAGGTGGGCAGTAAATCGAGTGCAGGAGGTGCGTTATCAATGAAGATCTGAATGTAGAGGTTGGCATGCCAATATATTATTCCCTCTCTACAAAGGACCCCCTTCCATGTGATGCCCAGGTATCTGCCATTGCTCAGTTTCTGTTGTTTAGCTTAGATAGTTAGGAAGGTAACACCCGCTTGAACTGACCTTCACAGCAGCGATGAGTCCAGCGTCCTACAAGATCGACTGGAAAGCAATGACCAATAGTTGCTTGGCATCCCCTACGGAGCAAATGCAGCTATATGTTCACCACCAACCAGCAACCTCATGTCTACCAGATCCTAAACTCATCACTGATGATATAATTTACCTTTATAATGTGCTACCCGTGTGATTCTTGAACAAAAAGTGGTTGTTCCTAGAGATGTAGGAACTCCCGTCCCCTGCACACTATCTAGTATCTGTGGAGCAGATCAGTAATTCAGTGTTATTTATATATAATTTCACATTAACAATTTGATGCATTAAATGCAGTCCATAGTTCATGCGTAACACCAAGACTAAATGATTGGGCCACGTCATGGATCTGATGACACGGAAACGTCAGCGTCAGAATTCCATGACAACAAAATAACCGTGCATGAGCGGGATGGAGAATAGACTGAATTTAGAGTAAGGAAAATGTAAAGACGTATTTTTAAACAATGGGAGAAGATGCGTGTAAATCAAAATAAAAATATGAGTGATAATAGAGATACGTCATGAATCTGACGACACGGAAAGACTGTCATCTGAATTTATGTATGCAAAATCACCGCTCATGCGTGGAATATAACGAGGAACGTCAAGTGAGCACGCATACTTAAAAGGATAGTAAAGGAGGGAATAAGTAACCCATACTCATATGGACGTGAAGAAAGTTTGCGTGAAAGGAGATATGGTGGAGTCTAGTCCGTAGAAACTACCAGTCCTCTAGGTGTACATTAGCTTTAGAGTAACAGACGTTTGTTTGCATAATTAACACTTATCTAACATGCAAAAAACAGATGACACCTTGTACACATATATATTCCACCATATGTGGTAACATTTTTAAACATTTCCAAATCAGATAACATATCTCCACAAGGTGACCTAATGTTAACAATTTTTGTCAAAACAATAATAACCTCCACCATCTTAGGTGTAATTTGTAAAACAAATACAAGTGCATATTACATAGGGATGTGGTAATAGCAAAGGGAATGCAATCCTAAACAACATCATCCACCAAATGAGGTGTATTTTGTAAAACATATGCAAGTGAGTTTAACACTGAAATTTAACCATAGCAGAGGATAATGTAATCCTAATGAGTGATAATGGGAACTTGTGGTAAAATGGAATATTCATCACAGGTAGGGTCCTAGATAGTAGTCCTCATTCATACCAAGGAGAGTGAGTCTAGGTAATATATCCAAAAAGTTCTCTCTGTGAAAGCAGTCTTTGTAGATCTCCTCCTCTGGGAAGTGGGTGGACTACTTCTAGTATCACCATCTTCATTTGAGCCACTGTATGTTGATGGTCTTTAAAATGTATGTACACTGGGGATTTGATGTTTTTGGTGTGAATATTAGACTTGTGCTCAGTCCATCATTCCTTGGCCTTCCTGGTAGACTTCCCTATGTAGTATTTCCCACAGGGACAGCGCAGAGCATAAATTACATTTTTGGAATCACAAGTTGCAAATTGTTTAAGATGGATTTTTTTCCCGGTGTTACCATGTCGAATATGATCTCCTTTTATTACATTAGAGCAATGTTGGCAATTGAGACAAGGGTAAGTACCATTTTTGGGTTTGGACATGAGGAGTTGGTTATTTGGTTTCCGTTTTTCTGCTTTGATCAATTTGTCACAAAAGTTTTTTCCTCGCTTGTATGCTAGCATCAGGGGTTCCGGGAAGAGGCGATTCAATTATGGGTCTGTTTTGATTATATCCCAGTTTTTGTGTATAATCCGCTTGATCTGAAAACTCTGACTAGAGTTCTTCAGTGAATGAATTAAGGTGGTTCTTTCATTTTTGAACTTTGGCTCTAATAGATCTTCGCGGATTTGTGCTTCCATTCTTAGTATGGCTTTGTTGATCGGATCCTCTGGAAAACTCCTATCTTTGAATCTGGACTTCATAGTGGTGTACTCATCCTGTAGTCTGTCTACTTCTGATGTGATTATTTTGACCCTGAATAGTTGGCTGTATGGTAGGTTTTCTTTCAAATGTTTTGGGTGGAAACTTTGAAAATGAAGGGTGCTGTTCACATCAGTTGGTTTCCTATAGATTTGAGTTTTAAGTCCTGTGTTGGTTATTTCAATAGTGACATCAAGGAAATTCACGCTTGGTTTGCCAATGTCCATTGTAAACTGAATTCTCTCATTACAATTGTTTAGATATTCCCAAAATGTTCGAAGTTCTTGCCCAGTTCCTCTCCAAATTCCAAAAATATTATCGATATATCTATACCAACTTTTGATTTTATCTTTCCACATTGGTTCATTAAGAACATGAGTGCACTCGAAACAATACATAAATATGTTGGTGTAGGAGGGTGCGACTGATGACCCCATAGAGGTACCTGAGTTTTGCAAAAAGAATTGTCTGTTGAATCTGAAGTAGTTATTAAAGAGGATGATGTTGATAAGTTCTATTGCCAATACTTTGTGAATATTTATTTCCCCATGTTTTAATAAAAAACATTCTAGTGCTTCAATACCTTGGTTGTGGGGAATTGAGGTGTAGCAGGTTGGGTTCATCCATTTTTAAATTCCTGATGTTTTGTAAGAAGTGCGTGGTATCCTTTAGATAAGTTTCGGTTTTTTTAATCAAATGTTGGAGTGCAGTGTCAAGATAAACTGCCAGGGGATGAAAAATGCTTTATGTGCCAGCAACAATCGGTCTAAATGGAGGGTCTGTTTTGCTTTTATGTATTTTTGGAAGGCCGTAAAAGACCGATGTCACTGGATTTTTGTTAATCAGAAATGTACTCGTGTTTTCAGAAATCCAGTCCAAATCTTCTGCTTTGGAAATAGTCTTCTTGATAATCTCTTTGATGTTACTGATAGGGTCCTGATCAAGTTCAAGGTAGGTGTCTTCATCAGATAGTAGTTTCAGGCAACCTTCATTGTATGCCGTGGTGTCCATGATGACTAGGGAACCACCTTTATCAGCTTTTCTGATAGTAATATTGTTGTCCTCTGCTAGGTACTTAATGATTTTTAGCTGATGTTTCTTGATGTTTTGTTTATTGCAAGTGCTGTATTTGAGACATTTCAAGGCTCTAATGGTTTGGGTTTTAAACAAGTTAACTAGAGGGTGATTCATTTGGGGATGAAAGTGACTTCTG
The DNA here is from genome assembly GCF_040938575.1 of Ambystoma mexicanum. Taxonomy (NCBI): domain Eukaryota; kingdom Metazoa; phylum Chordata; class Amphibia; order Caudata; family Ambystomatidae; genus Ambystoma; species Ambystoma mexicanum. Next base: position 754,244,586 of record NC_090923.1, read on the forward strand.
TCTTTCATTGCAAGATATGGACATTTGTCTTTTTGCCTTGTTTCAATCGTTAGATTATCAAAGAAGATTTTCAACTCCATTTTTTCAAACAAGCTTGAAAAGGTTCACTTCTTCTTCAAACAAAGTCGTATTGTTAGTGGGTATGAAGGATATTCCTAAATTGAGAGTATTCAATTGAGATTGCGTGAGTGGTTTTGAAGAGATATTAACTATTATGGGATCTTTCAATGCTTGTTCTTCTGGCTGGGTTTTCTTTTTACATCTTCTGGCTTTTCTCCTCCTCCTAAAAAACCTTCCGGTATTGGTGTTGGTATGTTCACTGTAGGTGGGATGGTTCTTTGACCTTCAGTAGGTATGGGTAGTGTGGTACCGCTGGTTGATGGGATTTCCTCTGTCTCTCCACTGGTCACCTCTCTGCTATCTGTATTGTTATTCGTAGGTCGTGGTTTGGGTTGTCTTGGAGTGAAATTAGCTTGTTTATTGCTGTAGAATTCTTGCCAGGAATATACAATGTCACGGGCGTAGTCAAGGGTATCGCGCCTGAATTTTCTTATTTTTCGCTGTTCAATGTCTTTTTTATAATTGTACAATTTATTATTGGTGTCTTCAAGTATGGTTTGTAGTTCTGTTGCTGTTTTAAGTTTAGCTAACTGAACGGTCACATCTTCGATTTCTTGGTTGATCTGTGCTAAGGACTTTGAAAATTCCTCAATGGTGAGTAAGATGAGGTCAAGTGAGCACTTGTTCAGTATTTGCAGAGCGCCCTCGGGCAGCACAGTTCTTTGCTGGCATTTTTCTATATTATATAAAATGTTGTTATCCTTGCAAAAGTATCTCTTGGTCTCATTCCCTGACAGGGTGCATTCCTAATATTATTATTATTGCAATTATTTGGAACGTGCAAATAAGGGACGTTTCTTCAGAAGTAAATCTATTTCACTTTAGTTGTACTGTGTCCACAGGCTGACCCTACCTATCCTTCCTATTTTATTTTCCTCTTTTGTACTACTTCTTCCCTTAGATTGCAGTTGCAATTTATTTTCACTGTTCCTTGTCCTCTGTCTCTCCGAAAAAAACAATTGCCCTCATTGTCCTCCTCTTAATACTGAATTGTTTCGATTATCAAATTCATGAATGTGTACCATTTTCTTTTCACTGTTTTCAGTACTTTGCTGATATCGCTATATAAGCAAAAAGATATATAACAAATGTCCCTGACTATATAATTGGTGATATGATTACTTAGTCCAATCCTGCCAACTTCAAGTGAATTAAAATCTAAGTCGGCTCTGCATGTTGCATACAGATGACGAACAAGGTTTTCAAGCCATTGAGCTATAACTTGGGCTGTATTTTGTTAAGCAGTTTTTGTCAAGCTCAGTCTCCTCATCAATGCATACAGAATGGCTTGATCATAAAATAGAGATACCTACAAATCTGCATGTCTTGTGTAGAAATTAGAGCACAGATATTTGTGTTTCACTAGCTTTTTAGGGATTAAGCATAATACATGTGTATTTTTGTAGTTAGTGTCAACGGTGCATATTTTCTGAAATGTTGTCTGAGAAGACCACTCATTGTACATATGAGATTGAAAGCATACTAGCTATGAAATGCTCCCAGTTCATGAGGTCAAATTCACAACAAAATGTTAAATCCCACTAAAATACACAAGTGTTATGAAGACTTTGCACAAAGAGCAACAACACGCCCTGTGATTTGTGAAAACTGTATTACATACAGTCTAAAGAATAACATTTCAATAACAGGACACTAAAAACGAATTTCAACACAGCAGGTAACCAACCTCATAGAAATACAGATGTCTACATGTCAATCACTACTAGATTAAACCCTTATACCCAACATGTTTTTCTGCCTCAACAAATACAAGAGATTTATGAGGGGTCTGTATCAAAGGAAAACCCCATGCTGGTTCTCATTGGATACAATTACTTGTACTTTTGTGTTAATTTCTAATCATTGCTTCAACGTGCATTGTATTGTATTCTTTAGCTCCCATAACCAACTCACTGTAGGCATCTCTGAAGTAGTACATCGTATACAACATGCAAGAATCCCACTAGATCTCTGGACTTTATTGATCTAATTTGCCTATGGATACTGAATGACCTTATTTGGAGGACACCACCCTGATATGCTGGCAACTACTACAGCTACAACACCATGCAGCTAGTCATGATTGTTTAACCAACATCACTATGATCTGCATTCTGGGATGTGTAGGCACATCCTGATAATGGGAAGGAAGACACTGCTGTATTTGAATTTGAAAGTGACATTTGTAATTATCACTGGTTTTTTATCATCAGAATCAGCCATCTGTTGACAATATGGACTGTTGATAGGAGTTTGATAAACCAATGGAATATAAATCGTGATATTTTATGAAAGTTGCAATTGTGAATAAAACCAGCTTTAAATAGCGCAAGCACTGAATTTTGAGATATGGCATTACTTTCAACTAACAAAGACATCCACAAACCCAAGCATACAGGATGGGAGGACAGATAAAATCCCTCCCCATGCTAATAAACTCTATGAAACATCTGACTGTAGATAAGGAGCCTTCTTCAAACAGGCAAAGCAAATCAAACAGCACCATAATGTTTAACTGATGAATTGTATTAATTGCCCCATGTGTCTGTTAGGGCTGAACATTAAAAAAAATAATTTAAATTAAGATTAATCTGTGGTCCTCTTCAGTTTTAGCTATTAACGTCATCTCACAGATCTTACTCAAGGGAAGAATTTAACACTTGACAGGACTGCAAGTCTGGAAGCTTATCTAGAGGATACACAACTAACTCCTAAATCAACAGATATTCAAAATACAAAGGCTCTTTCATCAGCCAGGCACTCAGCCATAAAAACCATAAAGCCAGGCCTGAGTCAACAAGAGCAGATTTCCAGGCCTGCAACAAAAGAAAGTTACCATGTTCCTAGTGTTGTATCTAGACAGAAGAACAGTGCCATATTTTTGTATCAAAGCAAATGCCCTGTTTAATGAATACTGAATTGTTTATATTGTCTGTATCTCTGGAACAAAACCTCTTAGACAACTAATTTGGTTGTCAAAACATTCAACTGAAAATCCTCTATTAGATGGATAAACAATTGTTTTTAAAAATGTCATTTTAATATGCAAATTAGGCTAATTTGTATGTTTTCGCAAAGAAAAGGCACACACGGTGCACGTTAGTGTGTCATATGTCCTCACGTTCGCAGTGATGATTCTGTTATGTTGAGATGGAAAGACAATTTGAATATAAATGTAGACATGAGTTACATGGAAAAATCTATAATTCAAAAATTATTCATTATATAATGATCAGGATTGAATCAATTGATTTGCGCCAGAGAGAGAGGAATCTGGTGAGCTGATTCTTGAAGTGGTCACATAATTGGAATATAATGTTTGAGCAGGTGGTAATATTTAATGCAAAAAATCCCTGAGATGGCATTACATTAAATGGGAGAGAAACTGGGTGTAGAGTTTACTCCCATCAGACTGCCTCCTTCAATAATATGCCCTATGACTGTGGAGGAGAATATTTACTATGATGTCACTTTTAGGACAATGTGCAATCATACACATTGACCAATTAGATTGGTGAAAGTTGAAACCCCTCAAAAATATGAGGTTTTCTGTTCTATTAAATGTCAAACACAGGACTCAGAATCACTAATGGACACTTACTGACGGGACTTACTCACTGACTGATGGAGAGAAAGTAGAATTGATAACAGCGGGAAGGAGAAGGACTAGATGTGCTCTCCTTTAGATCATTTGATTGATTATTGGTAGAGTCTGAAAGTGTGGCCTAACAGGAGATAAAGTCAAAAGGCCTTCTTCAGTAGAAGAGTAAGCAGACATGGTGTGGAGGAAAGCTGATCCTATTTTACTGGCAGATGCCCACCTGTTCCTAGAAGGGGAGTATTGAACCAGCTCATAGGAGGTTGCCCACCTGTGTGTGATTCAGCCAAGGAAAATCCTGATGTGAGTAAAAGGGAAGTAATCTTGCAGGCAAGTGATCGTATAAAGGGAATTAGAATAAATCCTGGTCCCTATAATTTGTAAGTAATGAGGGGTGGGAATAGATACATTAATTGTGCATCCCAAGAAGTTAGAGAACATCTCAGAAGTGTATGTGGTTCTGGAAAAGCTATGTTTTATAATTTAGGTCATGTGGAGTGTATACAGCGAGATCCACCTTATCCTTTTCTCTGGCGATGACGTCTAGCACAGAAGAACTGTTAACGGGGGTGAAAAGATCATTTACTGTGTCCATACCTAGAAAAAGAACATATGTGAAGTAATTCCTGGGTACATGATCAAACAAAATATTCATATTAATGTGAAGTTGCTGAAGATAAAAGTGAGAGGTACATTTTACACTGTAACTGAGTAGAAACATAACAGAAGGGAATGCGTCCAACAAACTGCTGAACATAGGTTTTCTTTGTTTACAAGTCATTCACATAACCGAAGGTCAAATATCTTGTTTCAATTGAGTTGAAACTCTGACCTGTTTATTGAGTAAAGGGGGGCGATATTCTTAATAAAGTGGAAGCAGCAAAAAGTGGATAGGCAGGGACATTTTAACTAATTTGTTGTTTTCATAAATTAAAGATTCCTCCTGCACTGTCATGCATCCAATCTACGGTACCTGTGTGCCCAGGGTGAATTAAATGCATAGATACTTATGATGAAGTGTGTGTTACTAATGTTTCTATTTCCATATCTGTGGCATTGAAAACTAAAGAGACTAGTGTGTTGATTATTTTTTACCATTTGAATTTTTTTTGGAACAAACAATTTGTTTATCTGTAGCCTGTTAAGGATTTCAATCAGACGACACACACCTTGGTCTCAGCCTAGGATGTAGTGCTCAATTGATATGCATTTCTCTTTATTTCATGCAAATTCAGTTTAAGATGGTACACAACTCGTATCACACCCCCTTTTTAAAATACCCCAGGTGACAGTGGATCATGAACCAGGCCGGTTGATGAAATTGCAATATTTATTTATTTTTATATTCAAAAGCAATCAGACAATTTTTAATATGGGGCAGCAATCACCAATGGGGTGATAATTACAATGAAAATGAAAGCAATGCACTTGGTTAAGCTTCTCCTAGAACATATTCACAGCACAATTGAATAGGAACACATTTTGATTTAGGAAAGATAGCACCCAAGTTAAGGTTTCCCCCTGCAATGTTCACTCAACACACAAATAGTCAAATTCTGAGTGGATAGAAAGAAGCAGCAGGTAGTCAGTGATAAGGGGAGAAAACTGAATCCAAATCCTACCTTCCCTCACAAAGTAAGACCCTTTGCAATGGAATGTAATGGCACTCGGATATGGCAAATAAATAATTATTGTGTGGTTTAAAACGTTGAAGTAAATATGATTTCTCACTAAGGCAATAATGCATAAACACTAACAATCATAATGCAAGGGATCAACAGAAGGTAAACAATTCGAAAATGAGTGGAAAGTTTAAAGCATGCTGCAGCCAAATGACACGTTGGAAAACTTTCAGTTTTCTCAATTCCTGTTAAAAATGTCAAAAAACGATTTCTTTGAAAAACAGGTGAAATACTCTGATTTGGAGTGCGGTTTTTGGTCTGGGGAATAAATAAATATCACAGGGACAATATAGAGGTGGAAATAGGTCTCTAGCTGGAGAATTGAGAGAGATTTCGAAGGTAGAGTGAGGTTTGTTTTTAGGAAAATAGAGCAGTTGAAAGTGAGAAAATCAGTTTTGAAAGAAAGGAAAATGATACTTACAGTAAATTATTTAGGCTATATTGTTAAAGAGGAACACAGTAAGCTCCAAGGTTGATTCACAAGGTCAACCTTGCCACCACAGTGCTCAACCCCAACAACAAAATATATGGAAATTAGTTTGATTACTCTAAATATAACTAAGGGCTTATAATTTACACCAGACAAAATTGAAAAGAGATGGTGGTAGCATAAAAACATTAAGGGCAGGATACGCTGATGACTCTAACAGTTTCAACAAGTTACCAGGGTATAAATATGACTAGTCAGAGAGTGGGATAAGGACAAAGGCAAGACAAGATAGGCTATGTGTTTCTATGGGGTGGGGATTATACTCACAGTCCACTTTTTGGTTTTGGGATTTTTGGACAGTCAACATGGTCTGGTCAACACACGGCATCACGCCTGGCAAAAGTCAGATGGGCAAGGTCTGGTCACTCGGTAGCGAACAGCTGGGCAATTTGGGTCACTGGATGCCACAGGTAATGCTGGATGCAGTCAGTGGGCACGCAATTAGTGGGCAGCAAGGTGGTCTGATTTCGGGATGCTAAAGCTACCACAGCTTTCCCCTTTTTAAAGGGAGATTAATGGGTTGATTCTGGATCGCTGGACTTGCTTGGATAGGAATCAGCTATGCTTGTGTTTTGCAGTGGGCTCTGGAGTAGGGTCAGCAATGCTTTGGCCTTGTAGTTGGAATCAGCCAGATGAATGGAGCAGATCAGGAACGCAACGCAGGAACTTCAGGAAGAGTGTCTGTCTCTCTAGTTCTGTCAGCTACTCTTTATATAGAGCATGGTGACATCACAGAATTATTGGGGGACAGAACTGAGCTAGGCCTACCTCCAAGAAGCAGGTAGGACAATCATTCTTGGTTGCCTCCTCAGGGAGAAGTCCCAGTTTATTATATTGCATTTTATGAGGTAAAAAGCCATGCAACAGTCCTTTTTGCCCAAAATCAGTCATAACCTAATTTACACATTTATACATGTGTGGCATGCTAACAAATCACATTAACAGATTACATATTGTATGTAGAGCATAGCAGTCCAATCCTCACTTTTGTGGGACCTTGTTTCACCCTTCTACCAGTTTTTCGCATATCAGGGAGAATTATATTACTTTAAATTCTTACACATGTGTATAGATTATTATTAGGCATATTGGTGTTAAAATTTGCAATGGCATCATGGATACTTTCCTTATAATACCCAATTCTCTGCCATTTCTATTCTCAAGGGGTCAGTGAATGCTATGACATCTTAAGTTATAAACCACAAAATCACATTTAAACAGTGACATTTTCACATTTTTGCAAAGTCCTGCTGCAGAGATAAAAGTCTTTAACATTTTTTAGTAATAAACAGTCTTTTGAAACAAATGGGAATCCTTTGTCCTACTTTGGCCCATTTTTATTCTTTTCAGCTGCCCCCAACTGTCACTTCCCCCAGAGGGAGGATGGGTTTTCCGAGCTTGATTGAAGTTGTATTGCCCCTTCTCCACTTCGCATGTCCGTGTCCGGAAATTCCTTTGTAGAGGGCTCAGCCCAGATCAGATTCTGTCCAACCTAGTAATTATCACTGGGGTGTTAGTACCTACTGAGAGGGCCCCTTTAGTTTTTGTCATCCTCTCTGCAGAAACCTATCTTGGGCTGATTCCTTCCAGATGCATCCACTGAGGTTTAATTTACTTGTAATTATTTTTGTTCTGAATTGGAAGTAAATCTGCTGAATAGAACCATTTCATACATGTATTTTCACAGCACAAACCCCTTCAAATTGCTAGATAAGGGCATGGCCTTATAAAACAGATATGTTCCTTTATTTTGCAAAAGTACATTTAACATGTGGTGACTGAAAGTTGCATTTTTCTTGCAAATCCGTTTTTTTTTCTTCTAGATTCCCACATTGTTTTGCAGCCATAGTTAGTTTCTGGTACCCAACAGACAACAAAGGTCTCCTGAATTGACAAGTGCACATAAAGCTCTGATTTTCATTTCAAGCAGTGATTTTTGACATTTTGTAGCACAATTTAAGCTTTTCCCGTGTAACTGACGGAAAGCTTTTGTTGATTTTCTCAGGTTTGGCTGACATAGCCTGTCATTCAGGAATAATGCTCTTTTCTGATGGAGCACAATGTGAATATGGCTGGGAGTGACAGATCTTTTTGATAAAAGCAGCTTGGTGAAAACAGGGAAAAATAGCATCAGAGCAGCATCATTTTAGCAGTGACATATTCCCTTTTTCAATGGGAATTTAGGGCTTGCAGCAAAGCAGCACTGCTTTTTCACTCCATTTCTTTAAGACAAACAAGAACACACCCTAGTAGCCTTTCTCTGGGTGCTCCCTGTTCCATCTTGCCCCATGGCGCTTGGCAAAACAGTGCAGCCATCTTTTTGTTGCTGCAAAACACAGTTTTGAGGCAATGGTGCTTACTGGAGCCAGCGCAGCAATTTTGTTGTTTCTGCTGAAATGCAGCTTGGTGATGTTGGGAAGTACAGCTGAGTTGGGTCACTATATCTCACAACCCTCCCCCAACTCTTCTAAGATTCCTTGTCGGGGTAGAGTAGGGAAAAGGGATTCATCAGGTGGGCAACAGGGCTACTCAGGTGAAGTCCTTCAATCATCCGGGAGTGGTACATCCACGATCCTCCCTTTGTCTCACATTGTAGTGCAGAGTGACGCCCACAGCTTTCTCTTGGATGTTCCTTCATGGTGCAGAGCGACACCCCCAGATTTTCTTTGATTTCTCTCTTCCAGGTTGCCGGGGAGGTCCTCCTTGGTCTTTGAATAGGCGCAACTGGTACAAATCAATTAAATAAATAAGAATTGGTTACTTCATTTTCCCACTAACTGCCTTCCAATAGGGTTGGCAGCAGTGGGACACACATGCATTTAATAATAACAATTGATAGTGAAGAAAAATACTCCCTGTTACATAAATATACTTACAAATCCATTGTTCCCTTCTGATTCTTCTTTTGCTTACTCTCATGCTTCAGATGTCTCCTTTATTTGATTCTCTCTTGGCTCCTCAATTCGCTGGAAAGTGAGTCTAGGGTGAAAACTCTTTAGCTTATTAATATGGACCCATTTCTCTTCTGTCAGTTCTCCTTTGGGGATGCAGATTCTGTATGCTAGTCCTGGGATGATGACCTGTTCCCATTTTTGAACTTCAATTGCCTACGGGAGCAATGGGGCTAACTGGAAGGCTTTCTTTAGGACTACCAGGGCCCTGAGATTTACTCTCCAGCTGGGCCTGGGCTTGGCAATAACTTGGATCTAAATTAATTTTGAGTCTGTTGAGGCTATGACTGCTCATGTAAAGGGCAGAAGGAACACCTTGCACAACCCAACAATTATGTGCTATGCTTTTGTCACCTATAGAAATGTTTAGCATACAACTGCTAAGCAGAAGATGTTTGTAGCAGGGAATTTCCAGGCCCCATACCCGCTGATAAACCGACTCCACAGCGGGCAGGGTCTGGTCTTTTGGGAGTTTCCTGAATAATTCTTCGCTGATGAAGCTTTCTTCACTATTCAAGTCAACTCGGGCGAGGACAGACTCCTTCCCGTCATTTAACTGAATCAGGAAGAAGAGCTGTTCGCCCTTCTTCTGAATGCCAGCTACACTTTGTGCTGGTTTGTAATCATTTTGGCTATAGAATTGGGATTTTCAGATTGTTAATTGGTATAGAATTCAAAGTATTTCCTTCCAGTGTGGAATGTCACTTAAAACTGGAAGGAAGGTTTATTTTCAGGAATGGAGAGGAGTTTCCATCACCAGTTTGTTGTCCTACAGGAATTATTGTGACGTTGGGTATTTCATTGTTTTGAAGATGAAACTTAATTTTTTTTTCATTTCTTTTTTTTTAGAAGATGAAACTTAGTTTGATCTGACCTTTGTTCAACCATGTGGCATGTGGAATTTAAACTAACATGGCACTCTGTTTTAATTGTATTGGCCTGTGAGTCTGGGTCCAGAGTACCTTGTTCACACAGTAGATTAGGGGAGACAACCTACAAAGGATATCATTCCCTAATAGACAAGGCGTCCCCTCTGGAGCCACGACTATGACTGGGTGCTTCATCTTGTGTCACCCTATTTTAATTTCCAGCTCTGCAGTCCCCTCGATAGGAATTTCATTCCCATCGAAGTTCTAGAGTTGTCCATGAAGAGGGGTGAGAGGGATCTGGTATCTCTCCCCCCTTCCTGAATTTAGCTGTTCAAAGGCCCTTTTTGACAAAAGAGTGGCTTGGATCCAGTGTCCACCGGTGCTGGAATTGCACATTGTCCCTGCACTTGGATGGAAGCGTAGAATCTACCTTCTTTCTCCTCCAATGGGCAAAGGTAATGGGTATTCTGGGCAAGCTGGGTGGTCAATTTCTTTATTTTGGACTCCGACATAGGGGTAGTTTGGGCATAATTCTTTGTTGGAGTTTGGGAATCAGAAAGCTAAATTTTACATTTTAATATTTGGGGAGTTTTGGGTTCCCCTTTTTCTGATTCTGGGCTGTCCCCCCTTCTTGGAGACAGTCTCCAGAATTGGTTTGGGACGTTTGAGAATCCTCTTTTGCTGGTTCCGGACTCCCCCTCCTCCTTCTAGGAGGCAGTCACCAGAATTTGTTTGGGAAATTTGGGAATCCTCTTTTTCTGATTCTGGCCTGCACCACCCCTCTCCCCCTTCTTGGAGGCAGTCACCAGAATCAGTTTGTGAGGTTTGGGATCCCTCCTTTAATATTTGACTCTCTGGATGGTCATTCTGGGGTTCCAGAATGGGCGATTCTGAACCAGTCCCCATATCCACGAGTCCTCATTTAGATCCATTGGGACCCATTTTTCTTTGGGAGTTCCCCCATCCCTGAAGGAGAAGATGGTTTTCCCAGGATCCTCTAAGGAGTATTCCCCTTCAAACTGGAGGATACTAACCTCCTCCACTAATTGGGCCTTTTTGCTGTCTTTATTTCTCCTACCCACCCTCTGTTCCCTGGGTTGCAGATTTTTGGGGGCAAGAGATTGTTGTTTGTTGTGGTTCCTGGGTTTCCAGGGGCTTTTCACGAGTGAGGAAGGAAGCTTCCTCTTGGGCTTTACATCTCCCTTCACCCCCCTGTGCTTCCTCCTGTGGAACGGGTGAGTTGTCAGGGTTCTCTCCCCGTCATTGTTCTGGAGTGCCAGACCCTTGGTTTGTGGGGTTTTGAGCCACCATGTTCATCTGAGGGTTCTGTTGAGCCTTCAACATGCGACCCAGATCCTGGGTAAGGTTTTGGACCTGACACTCCAGTTGGGGCACCCGTTCCAGCTGGTACAGGGGCCTCTGTTCAAATCTAGGTGGATAACGGGAAGGCTAACTATCCCTTCTCCCATGGTACCTTGGAAATTGTGAATTGTGGTAACCCTCCACCCTTGGCCTCCCATCTCCCAGATTGGGTTGTCTTGTTAAAACTGATATAATATTGTTTAGCCCTCATTGTATATGTTGGCCTATGCCCAGTCACTCTGCGAGGAAATCCGCATCGCAAGGTAGTAAAGGTTTGTAAATTAGGAATGAACCTGGCGCGAACCCTAGCCCAATACACGATTAACTTGTAGGAGGCTGGACATCGTTTTGAAGAAACTGTGTAAATATGCTGATGTCCAGCTAGCAATTCCTGTTCACTGCTCACATTGAACCTTCTGGTGGTCTCTGTGAAGTACTGACGGCCAAATAGCTATTTGTGTACTTTGTTTCATAAACTGTTCAGTATTGCAATAAAGATTCTGGGAATATTTACACGCCTGTGTTGGTTTATTTCTCTTTGCATGGTGTAAAAGCCTTAATATTGTATTTTCTGATTCCAAAGATGGCGCCCGAATAGGGACCCTCAATATTGACTTTATCTCGTTGAAGGTTGGCTCGGCTATCGGACCGGGATCGGACGGTGCCAACAAAACGGCCCCTCTGGACGAGAAGCGAATTCCTTGACAGAACAGCACGATCCGATCCCTGAACGGTGAGCTGTAGCCCGAGATGACGTCTTGACGAGGGTCCATATATCGAGGTGGGTAAATTTGCCGAAATCACCAGACACGTGGGTCCTTATAATTGTTCTTAGTAACCCGATCGGGCCTCCCAGTCCTTTGGTCAGGTGAATTCTTAATTTAACCCTGACAATTTGAATTTGGTGCATTGTACTCGCGAGCACAATTATTTGACCAGGTAACACCAGAATTCTGATATGCCTGGGAAATTGTCTGCCTGTTTCAGGGCATTATTCCGCACAGACAGACAATCTTTGGAAGATAGCCATCCCGCACCACAGGAGGGGTCGCCGGCATGTACTATGTACTGTAAGAAAGGCTTTGGTAGTATAGCATTTAATGATATTTGGCACAGACAGACCAGACATAACTCTAATCTTCGGTGGCCAACCAATGGTAGCTTTGAAATCCCTCGTATACAATATCTAGAGTCTGTATTGGTAAAGAAAAAGGATAGACCTGCAGCATTTGACGCATTGCACAGTTGGAAAACAGAAGCTTTGCAGCAACAAAAAAGTAGAGAGAAACATATGCGTCGACATATGACGAATGCCGAAAAGGCGCTGTTATATGATCAAAATAAACGATTGGAATCAGTTAGGAACACGGACAGAGCGTTTCAATTAGGCATTCAGAAAATGTACCCTTCAAAAGATTTTCATACGTCCGATGAATTGATTAATAAACTTTTGCATGAACGAAAGCCTGATGCCTATGCTCCACCCCCATACGTCCCTCCTCCTGGTGCTTTGCCCCTTCCTGTCGTTATTCCTCCTCTTATAGTTCCCCCGGTCCTTCCTATTGTTCTTCCTGCTGTTCCTCCAGCCGTTGCTCTTTTGCCTGCCCCCTTGCTTCCACCTATTGACATTCAGAATGTACCTACTCTTCCTCTTCCAAGTGATTCTGCATCGCTTGTAGTAGACCAGGGAACGGGATCGAGGGTTGTGACTCGTAATACTGTGTCCCCAGATAAAAAGAATGAATTAATTGCTTGGGCTAAACATTGTATGGAAAAGGGTGAACTAGCTGATGTTTTTTCCACACTTCCTGAAAAAAATGTTTTTATTGAAGGGTTAGGAATTCAATTGAGCATAATGTGGAATAGATTAAACGATGTATATCTCCCACAAGGGTTACGGGATTTGAACACCTTAGAGTTGTCTAGAGATACTGCAGAGAAAGTATATGAGCATGTCAAGAGGATTTTTGTGTATAGGAAGGAGTTGGAAGAGTTACAGAATGAAGAAGTAGATGGTGATAGTTTAGGTACTATGTTCTTACCGAAAAGGTTCTCTCCTCGCCTTGAATTGATAGGTGAGGAAGCGCAAATTTGTACAAAGGATGCGATAAGATGGATTTCGGATATGTCGATAACTCCACATGAAGTATATGACACGTATGGTCAGTATACGTTAGAAATGCAAAAGAACGTGATACAGGTTATGGTAGAATACCTGCAGAATGAGTGTGTAAAAAGAAAGATTTGTTGTCCCGCAGAATTGTTGAGTGTTTATAAGAGAGCCTTTTCGATTGATACCTCTTCGACTGCCTTAGCGGTTGATTTGGCTCTGTTGCTTAGTAAGCGTTCGGAGCTACCTACTTCTCAGTTGCCTATGAGAGAGGTCCCTCCGACATTTGTCCCAAAAGTTGAGATTGCGGGCGATGCTGCACGAGGTATAGTCGCTGTGGACATTCCTGAACACTATGTATCGCAGTTTGTTCACGTCCCCTTCTCGAGACAGGAAGTGAACACCATAAAGCAATCTATTGCTGATATAAGAAAGAATCCGATGGGGTTCTATAAAGAAATAGAGTCGGTCTTACAATCACCGGTATTCATCTTAAGTGATATTGATTTATTATTTCCCTTACTCCTGCCAGTTGATTTGTGGAAACTGATTAGGACTGTAGATGATGTACCTGGGTTAGGAGATACATGCGATAATATGGTTAGGCTCGACAGAGAAAGACCAGCTGGCGAGCGACCGCCTCAAGTGATATTAACTTTGCCTGATACGATTATTGTAAAATTAAAAACTATAGTTCCTGAAAAAGAATAATTTGGGACAAGCTTACGGCCTGTGTCCAAGGAAAGTCTGAGGGTGCTACCGAGTTCTTCAATCGGTTCGAACAGGTATTTTCAGATTTCAGTGGTCAAGACTTAGGCACAGAGTCAGGGAAAAGGCTGTTTGTCGACAAATTTGTACGTGGATTGCTGTCTGACATCCAGTTACAGATTATGTCCTCCGAAAGTGCTTGGCAGGCGAAGTCTCGATCAGAAGTACTGCACATGGCTCAGTACTATGAAAATCGTGTAAATAATGAAAAGGAGAAACTTGAGAAAAGAAAGGGTGCCCTGAAAACAAAAGTACTATTGCAATAGATCGTTAGAAACCCTAGAGGGTGTAATCAATTTAGAGGTCAATACATTCCACAGGGAAGTACGCCCCTGGTGCCGGTAACCATTAATTAGTGTGCCTATTGTCGACAGGAAGGTCACTGGTGCGCACAATGTCTGACCTTGCAGCAAAGGTCATTTGGGAACATGGGTAGACGATCCAGAGGTCACCCAGGTGCAGGCGGCCCTGGCAGAGGTCAGTTTGCACCAGAATCACAGCAACCTTCTTCACAGGATAAACAAGTTTCCAGTGTGGATAATAGAAACATTTTTGATCATCCTTCTGCAGCGTACCTCTCTGAAGATCTACCTTTTGACGACATTCTGTTTCATTAGGATTGACCGAAGCAGGATTTGGAACCAACGCCTTTTCCCGTTCATCAGAAAGGTCCCTACGTTGAGATGGCGGTGGGAAATAGGAAGCATCTATTTTTAGTAGATACGGGAGCACAAAAGTGTTCCATTGACCATTCACGGGTTCCAAACATTCCCCTGTCAGGGCAGTCCAACGCCTCCGTAGGGTTTTCAGGCACACCTGTAGTTTGTCCAGTCTCTTTGCCGGTACCGATAACACTGGGTCCCTTCACGGAGCAGTGTCCATTTCTACTTACTACAAACTGTGGGGAGAATTTGCTGGGGTTAAATTTGCTGAAGGAATTGAATGCAGTAATATATTGCTCCTCAGACGGAGTTCGGTTAACAATTTCACCTCCGCAATCACTCGCCTCTCAGTTTTTGACTCGACCTTTACCGCCAGAATTCAGTAACATTCTGAAATGCTTATGGGCAATTGATGATAATGATGTGGGCATTCTTCAAATTGAACTCGTTAAAATTATTCTGAAACATGGAGTAAAATTGCCTCGCATTCCACAATATAAGATCTCAGTTGAAGGCGAACAGGCTTTGAAATGTATAATTTCTGATTTTGTACATCGTGGAGTAATTGAGGAAATTACAGGTAGTTTGTGTAACAGCCGATTTTGCCAGTATATAAAAAATGGTGATAATGCGATTCCTTTTCGGTTTATAATTGATTTGCGTGCTATTAACAAAATTGTGGCTCCTCAATTTCCCATTGAACCTGATGTTACAACGATACTAACTATGATTCCGGCTTCTGCCACTCACTTTAGCGTTGTTGACCTCAAAAACACGTTTTTCAGTATTCCTATGGACAAGGATAGTAGGTATTTGTTCGCGTTTACCCTAGGTGGACGCTCGTTCACATTCACTCATGCACCACAAGGGTACACTGAGCGTGCAAGTATTTATAGTAGACCATTGAAAGAGCAACTTGATACTCTCGAGTTGCCTATTACTTGCACGTTACTACAGTATGTGATGATCTCCTCTTGGCTGCTGATTCTGAGAGTGCCTGTAAAGAAGGCACCATGTTGTTGCTTTGTCATCTGGCAAAACATGGCCACAAAGCTTCACTCAAAAAAATCCAATATTGTTGTCAGGAGGTCACCTATTTAGGCTATCTCCTGTCAAAGGAGGGAAGAAGGTTGACACCTGAACGAATAAAAACTATTTCTGGCATGTCTGTCCCAAATACGCAGAAGGAAGTTAGAGCCCTGATAGGTATGGCTTTGTACTGTAGATTGTGGATCCCTAACTTTTCGTTAACGATTAAACCAATGCTGGATTTGACAAAGAAGGGCATTTCTTTGCCATTGCCATGGACTTTGGAACACCAGACAGCATTTGATTTGCTCAAAACCGCGCTGTGTTTGGCGCCGGTTTTAGGAACTCCAAATTATGAAAAGGCCTTCGTGTTGTATATGCATGAACGTGATGGAAGTGCTTTGGCTGTGTTAATGTAGAAACATGGAGGGAAGAATAGGCTGTGCAGCTATTTCTCATCCGTCCTTGATCCTGTTGCATGCGCTTTGCTGAGATGTTTGAGAGCTGTCACTGCTGCTGCTGCGTCTGTAAAACACAGCGAGGGAATGGTCCTGGGTCATGCGTTAACCCTAATGGTACCTCACTCTGTAGATATTTTATTAAATAGAACTCAAAAGCAACACCTTACTTCCGCACGATTGACAAGATACAAATTGATCTTGTTTGCTCCCCACATTCAAATTCAGAGGTGTTGTGTAATAAATCCGGCTGAACTTTTACCTGTCCAGCAAGATACTGTTGATGGTGATGAAACATCACACGATTGCCTTTACACTCCAGAACAAGAGACTAAAGGTAGAATCGATTTGAAAGACATGCCTTTGAATACTCCACAAGGAGAGCTATTTTGTGATGGCTCCTGTTTCAAACTTCCGAATAGTACATCCACGGCTGCTTATGCCGTCACTACCTTAAGCACGATTGTGGAAACCAAAAGAATTATTCATAATTCCGCTCAGGCCGCAGAAATTATAGCATTAACTCGAGCTTGTGAACTTTCTGAAGGGCTTACAGTAAATATATATACCGGCAGTCAGTATGCCTTTGGGGTAGGTCACAACTTCGGTAGGCTTTGGAAAGAACGAGGTTTCTTGACCTCACATGGCACAAAAATACAGCACGGCACTTTAATAGTGCGATTACTTTCAGCGCTCACACTCCCTGTTCAGTTAGCCATTGTAAAATGTACAGCACATCAAAAAGTTACAGATGATATAGGAAAAGGGAATGCCTTTGCTGATCAGATAGCTTAACAAACTGCCACTGATTTTAGTTCAGAAATGTATGCTGTAAGGGAAACTGTAAATGTTTGTACTTTTGGTGAAAGTATTGATTCTGTAAAAGACATTCAAGCAGATGCTACTGCAGAGGAGACCAAGAAATGGGTCGAGGGTGCAGGGAGATTGGATGGTGATGGGTGTTGGGTGGACAATGTTGAAGGAAAATGGTTACTCCCTGACGCCTACATTACAATGATGGTCATTATGGCTCATGGTCCGACCCATGTCTGTGCGCGTAAATTGACTAAAATGTTACATAGTGTATGGGCCAATGATAATATTTTCAAAATTGTGGAGCGCTTTGTCCAAGGGTGCATGGTCTGCTTGCAGCACAATGTAGGAAAAGGTACCTCGACTCCTAGAGGAAGTTTCGCTCCACCGTCTGTTCCGTTTGAGTTCATCCACTTTGATTTTATTGAGATGGAACGTTGTAACAATCTTAAATATGTACTTGTTGTCATTTGTGCATTTAGCAAGTGGGTTGAGGGCTTCCCTGTTAGAGATGCAACAGCCACAACCACGGCAAAAACTCTGTTGAAAGAGTTCTTTCCTAGGTTCGGGCTGCCGAGAGTCATCTGGTCGGATAATGGGCCACACTTTATCGCTGCTGTAATCCTACAAATATGCGAGGGATTGCAGATTGATAAACGGTTTCATTTGGCCAGACATGCCCAAAGTGCCGGGTTAGTGGAAAGGCACAACGGCATTATAAAGAACAAGCTTGCTAAGACGTGTGCTGGCACCAAGTTAAAATGGCCGGATGCCTTACCGATCGTGTTGCTGTCGATGAGAACAACCCCTCAAACTAAGTCTGCGCTCTCTCCCTTTGAGGTGGTAACGGGGAGGCGTGCTAATATTTGGGGTATGCCAAAGAGTCACTCATTGCGGGATATAGAGAATGTGCTTCTTTCAGATTACTGTAACCAGTTGACAAAAAATCTATTTTCAATTTATCACCAGGTCTGAGAGGCATTACCTGTACGGTACGAGGGTCCCGGTCACAGTCTATGACCAGGGGACTAGATCCTCATGAAAGTTTTCGAAAGGTCGCCTTGCCTTGCACCTCGGTGGTGGGGTCCCTACCAGGTCCTGCTAGTCACCCAGATTGCGGTGCGGGTAGCAGGGCGGAAGAACTGGATACATGCAACACACACCAAATGGATCTCGCAGCCCATGCCATACGATACAGAAGAGACAGAATCCCTTTCCAATGTTGTAACCAACGTGCCCAAAACAGCAACAACCGACAAGAGAGTATTGGAGACCGTTGCAGAGTTCGTAAGGCCAGACAAAACGGCCATCTTGTCTCCGCACACTCCAACAGTGGTACTTCCGGATCATCCATTTTCTGATCCCGTTTCCGTTCACTCGCCACCTCCAGTGGGAAGTGACGACATACTGTTTTCTGACCCTTCAGCACCGGAAATTGTGAAATATAATTTACGTCCAAGAAGATAGACGTACGGCACGGTTTGACTGTGCGATTGAAGAAATCATTTAAGGGCTTGCCTTTTTGCCCGACTCTACGAAAGGATTCTGTTGGCTAAGGGTTGTGGGAAAGACATTAAGAAGACGTGCGACTGGAGTCGCCAGCAAACAAACAATTGGTGTTTTTCGATTGAAGACTACGATGCCTGCACCCGCTACCGATCGTACTGAACTTTTAGATAAATATGTGACTAGCAGAGACAATGATCAAGCGTGTAAGGGGACCCCGAAAATGTATTGTTGCCTTTTTGTAATAATAACTGGGTTTTTAGTAACTATTAGTTTTGGGTTATGGTACCTGGAAGAAGCATATCCACTATAGCACTTTTTACCTGTTGAAAATGTATCTGTTATACCCACTCCTTCTGTGCAATTGCATACCTTGTCGCCTAGAGATTCTTCGCATAGACGGAACTATCAGAATAATACTCTTTTGTTAATAATGAATGCCACTCATGCAATTTTTAATAGAACCAACTGCTGGATCTGCTCGCATTTACTGCAACATGGGGATAAGGGGCTAGGTTGGTACATTCATCCTTTACCTTTGACAACTGCTTGTTATGCTTCTCTTAGAGCACTATTCTTTGGCCGTTGGAATGACAGCATCTCAGGGAACTTTGATGGTACAAATTTGAATAGTTTTGAAAAACGTGTTTTGATGCCCCTGGGATGCTCGTTGTTTGAAAATAGGAGTAAGCCAAATGTTGCTTCTGTTAGGCCCATCTTATTCTGTTAACCATAGCCCCGATTTTGTTTCCTTCTGCATACAGAGGAATGGAACACAGTCAATGGGTGATTTTAGAAGATGCGCCAACGTTGCAAATTTGACTAGTGAGAACAGACCTCTGTATGTAGGTGAACCTGTCTATTTCATTTGCGGTAATGTGGCATTTGCATGGTTGCCCAGGGATTGGCAAGGAACTTAATATTTAGGGATTTTATTACCTGGGGTATTTATTTACCAGTACTGCAGAAATTTTGAAGACTCGTCCACGACCAGATGTGAAGGGCGCAAACTCTAGGAGACATCATGAAATCCATTTTTTGGGCAAATTATGAATTCAGAAGATATCAGGGAACTAGCGAGAGTACTGGAGAAAACCATCAACCGGATCACTGACATACTCTATAATATGACGTTAGAACAGAAAGCGATAAGATTAGTAGCTCTTCAGAACCGGATGGCATTAGATGTCATTCTGGTAGAGCGTGGAGGAGTATGTAAATTAGTGGGGTCCGCTTGCTGCGTTTACGTACCAGACTCCTCTCCAACGATCTTTAGGGCGATCCAAAATCTACATGTTCTTAGTTCGGAATTACATGTTCCTGAGGGAAACTGGGAACTTAGTGCATGGTTTTGGGACCTCCTACGGTCGTGGGGATGGAAGTTGTTTTCGGCCCTGCTGATTATCTTGGGTAGTTTTCTATTCCTTTGTTGTTGTATACAGTGTCTCCCTGGTATATGTTCGGTATTAGGGGGATGTTGCGCACAAGCAACAAGTGTATTAGGGCATAACATATATGCCCCAGATAAGGTTTCCAAGGAGTATGTGTTGAAAGAAACTCTAGTGTCTGATCTGATGGCAATAGATATGTCTGATAATAATTCGGGGTGTATGGACGTTGAAATGTGGAGTTAGTCGAAAAGTGATTGGAAGTAGTTTAGCACTTGGCATAGGCCAAAAGGAGGGTTTGTTAAAACTGATATAATATTTTTTTGTCCTCATTGTATATGTTGGCCTATGCCCAGTCGCTCAACGAGGAAATCTGCATCGCAAGGTCGTAACCTTAAGTTAATCGAGCCTCCATTTTAGGTTAAAGCCACCATTTTAGTTAGTCGTGCAGAGTCACCCTGTGGCCTAAAATGGCCGACCTGTGTTCTCTTGTTCTTACTTAACCTCTTCAACCTCTGTAGGCGAGTTAATGTCCAACCTGACTGCAGGCTACATGTTAGGGTCATGTAGACCTTGTCCTTTGTTGACCTCGGGATCAGGGGATTACTTGAATCAGCAATGTTAACCTACAAGTATATAAGAACAATAACGCTATTTAAACATGACATGCGAAACATCTGTTTGACCTGCATTGAAACAAATGTGTAAAGAGTGTAAGGTTAAACCCAGAGAATAATAGTGCTTGTTAGCAAATGTATTAAGAAGTAAACCGCATGCACGTGATATGTAAATTAGGAATGGACCTGGTGCGAACCCTAGCCCAGTACATGATTAACTTGTAGGAGGCTGGACATCGTTATGAAGAAACTGTATAAATATGCTGATGTCCAGCTAGCAATTCCTGTTCACTGCTCACATTGAACCTTCTGGTGGTCTCTGTGAAGTAATGATGGCCAAATAGCTATTTGTGTACTTTGTTTCGTAAACTGTTCAGTATTGCAATAAAGATTCTGGGAATCTTTACAAGCCTGTGTTGGTGTATTTCTCTTTGCATGATGTAAAAGCCTTAACATTGTATTTTCTGATTCCACAGTCTGGTTTCCTGAAAGCAGGAAAAGAAAGGAGGGTTGTCCTGCAGTTTGGGGTTTTCTGAGTACTGTGGGAAGAAACTTAACCCAGCATTTGGGGGATTACTGCCCTCATGGGGGAAGTTTGGAGGGAAGTATCCTGGGGCAGTACTTATCTGATTGGATCCCCCCCTTGGGCTGGGGGAGTCCATACATACCCCAAGATTGGTTGGTTGCCCTTGTATCTGGGACTTATATAATCAGGGGAATTAGGGGTCCCATTGGTGGGATTACCTCCCTGACTGCCACCTGTTTGTGATTGGCCAGAAGGCCTTCTGGGTCTCTGATTTTATGTAGGTACATGTTTAGGCTCTCCCATCTCTAGGTCTAGAATGGGGGCAACCTTCACCTCCACCACCTTAGCAGCAGCAGGGGTGTTGGCTGGTTTGGGGTTTTTGGCCCGATTCTTATATTCGGCAGGTTTTTGGACTTCCTAAATGCGGGTCGCTTGCTCTATGACCCAGGCCAGAGATCTTTTATTGTGGAAGTCCCTCACCAGCTGGGTCATAATATACTTTGGGAGCGCATGAAAGTAGGTAGTTAAACTCCCTGCTATCTGTGCACACCCTCCTAGTGGTTTGTGCAAAGGTGCGTTTTAGCTCCTGTACAAATTCTCATGGTGCCTGACCTTCCCCGCACTGCAGATTGTAGGCTTCTTTGCGAGCCTCTTGGGAGTTTCTGTGGGTGGAAAAGTGCTTCAAGATGGTTGCACTGTTGGTGGACCATCTTGAATGGTTCTGGTCCTCCAGCCTAGCAAAGAAGCTGGAGTATTCTGGAGAGAACGTCTATTTAACATACTCTATACAGTTCTGGTTGTCTTTCAGGTGAAAGTGTCCATCATCTGCTCTTAGAGTTCCAGATGTTCCCAGACAGAATATTTTGTGTTTGTGTGGTATGGGGTTATGACACTCCTAATGGCCTTAATCTGCCTAATGTGGTCTTTTGTCATACTCTCTTGAGTTTATTTGCCTTCTTTGGCTTAATCCCCTGAGTCCACTCGCCCTCAGACTCAGAGGCGCTGCTACCTGAGGTCCCCTCTTGATCATCTAGGCGCTCCCTGATTCTATGAACCTGGGAGGGGCTCACAGAATGGTGGGGCCTAGTTTATTCACTCCTGCGGCGCACAGGAGAGTAGTCTTCTGACTCCCCCCTGCTTCCAGGGTTGACAGAGTATCCCCCCCCCCACTGATGGGGTGGTGGTCTTCAGGATGCTCTTTTGGGCCTCTTTTCCTGTTGTTCTGTAAAACAAGGAAATATCGAGGCTGAGTAAAACAAAGGAAATACACCAAACACGGGCTATAAAGATTCACAGGTCTTTTATTCTGCACAGTTTACAAGAAACATAGAAACAGATAGATATCTGGCTCTCAACATCCCACAATGAGTACCAGCCCGTCAAAGAGAGGAGAGAGAGTGCTGGACATCTAAACATTTTTTTTATACACTTCTCAGACATTTTGTCCAGGCCCTGTGCCTAGTTCACATACAGCTTATACAATAATATACAGAAGGATTACATGCTTTTGCATTTCCATCAAGTTCCAATGGCGGTGTATATCCTTGTATCCCGCAGTAAGCCTTAGTCCATATCCCAACACAATGTAATTCAGCTTGTGTCCACGCTTGCCGTTTGCATTTCATTGTCGCCGATATGTATTTGTGGAAGAGGCTTGTTAGCGCAGACAATGCTGGAACAACAGTTCATACATAGTACAAGATCTCATTACCTAGTCTAAACAGTCGGCTCTTGGACAGTCTAACCATTAACCGAACTCAAAGGTCAGGAGGCTTGGTTGCAAGTTAGAAACACAGTCCACCATTTTAGAACAGAGAATGTACGAACAGAAATCAAAATGGCGGACGATTCTAAAATGGCGGCAAAGTCGATCCAAAATCAGAACTTTGCAACGCGGTTTTCTTCATAGAGCGACTAGGCTTAGGCCAATTATAAATCAAAAGGAGGCACTAATATGATTTCCGTTTAACAGTTCCTGAGCAAATTGAACCAACTGGTCCCTTTGGAGGTAGTGCTCCTGCCGGTCTGATTCCCGGACTCTCTCCTCATAGGAGGTTTCCTGGTCAGAGACATCAGTCTTTATATTTCTGTACCTGCATAGGGACACCTTTCTATCAATTTCTGGGGGGTGCTGACCTGTCAGCTCCATTATGGTTGGTCTATTAAATTCTGATGGCCTCATGGCCTCCGGCTCAAATGAACCGGTAGCCATGAAGTCAGCAGTGCGCAAAGGATTAAATGGGTGTGAGTCCCTTAGTATAGAGGTCATTCTATGATCAGTGATTGCCCTCTCCCTCTTGACCTTCTCAGGGTCCCTCCGGTTTGTATTAAATCTAGCACCCTCCTTCTCCAACCTCACTAGTTTTTCTTTCTCAGCCCCTATCTCTTGATAATGGTCAAAGATCTGAGCCTTTTGCTCGGCTAACAGGGTTTTACTATCCTCTATAACCTGCTCTTGCGCTGCCACTTTTTTGTGGAGCCCATCATACTCCTCACAGAGGGCCTCGTTATCTTTTTGTGCTGCCTGTAAGATTTGAGCACACAGAGCCAATTTTTGTTGCACAAGACTCACCTCCTGAGTTTGTGCATTTTTGGTTTGGGTATTCTCTTCCAGAGCACCTTCTATCTGCCTGGCCTGCTCCAGTAGATTTCCATATTCTGTTTGGAGTTCATTTAGTTCCTGGAGGCCTAACTCACTTCCCTGTAACTCTGTTTTTAAAATTACTTACTTCCTGGCATAGGGCATCTTTCTCCTGATTTAGGGTGCCTTTCTGTTCAACCATGTCATCCCTTTGTTTCTTGATGGTATTTAATTTCTGGTGTTCTTGATCAAATTCTGCTTGAGAGTGCAAGTCTTTCATAATTAATTTATTATTTTCCTCTTTCAATTTCTCTATCTGATCTTGTAGAGTAACTATCTGATCTGTGCAGGCTCTATTATAGTTTATTTGTTGATTTAACTTCTGTTGACTCTCTTGCAGAGAGTCAACCTTTTCCCTACACTACTCTTTCAATGCCTTTAATTGGATCTCTTGATCTGCATTATTCCGCTGTTGGAGAGCCAAGTCCTCTTTTATTTTTATGATGTCATTTCCATATTCTACCTCCAAATTTTGGCTCTTTTGCAAGTTTTTTTCTGCTAATTGTGGTTCTGTCTGGATTTTATTTATTAGTTCAGATTGGTTATGCGCTAGAGTTTCATTTTCCTCATGCTTTTCCCACATAACTCCCATGTGGAGATAAATGTAGGCCGCGATTCTAACAATTTTGATTTACTCCTCTTAAATTTTTGTGGTCATATATAACTCACTCAATGCTTGGTGTAATAGGCCATTGTCCTGCCACATATACATTTTCGTGGCGGTGACCTGTTGTGTTATTTCTTCTAGCCAGACTTTTTCATCTTGTTCTGGCCATTCCCCCCTGACAAATAGTTTGTGCAGAAGGTGCTCCCTAGCTATGTTGATCTCTACTGTGGTCATTTTGGACATGTTCTTTTTTTATTAATGTATTTATTTATGTAAGGGCAATCTGTATTCTATTGTTTTCTGTTTATTTTGGGGTTGGTTTAGCTTAAATATTTGGACACAGGCCTGGTGCTTAGAGTATTTGTTTTTGGGGAGGCGTTTGTACAGTGTAACCCAGTATACCAACTACACAAAGTATCACTACCTTGCAGGTTAGTCTGCTGTTTTAGACTATCACGGGTGGCAACCAATACACACATCCCGGCGACGAGCCCCCATGTTTGTAAAGGATTTCAATCAGGCGACATACACCTTGGTCTCAGCCTAGGATGTAGCGCTCAATTGATATGCCAGGCCGGTTGGTGAAATTGCAATATTTATTTGTTTTTAAATTCAAAAGCAATCAGAGCACTTTTAATATGGGGCAGCAGTCACCAATGGGGTGATAATTACAATGAAAATGGAAGCAATGCACTTGGTTAACTTTCTCCTAGCACAATTGAATATGAGCACTTTTTGATTTAGGAAAGATAGCATCCAAGTTAAGGTTTCCCCCTGCAATGTTCGCTCAACCCACAAATAATAGAATTCTGAGTGGATAGAAAGAAGTAGGGATAAAGGGGAGAAAACAGAATCCAAACCCGACCTTCCTTCACAAAGTAAGAGGTGAAAACGGATGTTAGACTCTTTGCAATGTCATGAAATGACATTCAGAAATGGCAAATAAATAATTAATGTGCGGTTTAAAACTTTGAAGTAAATATGATTTCTCACTATATTGTTAAAGAGGAACACAGTAAGCTCCAAGGTTGATTTGCGAGGTCAACCTTGCCACCCCAGTGTGCAACCCCAACAACAAAATATAATGAAATTAGTTTGATTACTCCAAATATAACTAAGGGCTTATAATTTACACCAGAAAAAATTGAAAAGAGTTGGCGCTAGCACTTAAAGATTAAGGACAGGATACGAGGAGAACTCTAACAGTTTCAACAAGTTACCAGGGTATAAATATGATTACTCAGAGAGTGGGATAAGGACACAGGCAAGACAAGATAGGCTATGTGTTTCTATGTGGTGTGCATTATACTCACAGTCCACTTTTTGGTTTTGGGATTTCTGAATAGTCAACAGGGTCTGGTGAGCACACAGTGGCACACCTGGCAAAAGTCAGATGGGCAAGGTCTGGTCACCGGGTAGCGAACAGCTGGGCAATTCAGGTCACTGGATGGCACAGGTACCGCTGGATGCAGTCAGTGGGCAAGCAGTTAGTGGGCAGAAAGCCGGTCTGATTTCAGGATGCAAAAGGTACCACAGCATTTCCCTTTTTAATGGAGATTAGTGAGTTGATTCTGGAACACTGGCCTTGCTGGGATAGGAATCAGCTATGCTTGGGTTTTGCAGTGGGCTCTGGAGTAGGGTCAGCAATGCTTTGGCCTTGTAGTTGGAATCAGCGAGATGAATGGAGCAAATCAGGAATGCAGCGCAGGAACTTCAGGAAGAGTGTCTGCCGCTCTAGTTCTGTCAGCTACTCTTTATATAGAGCATGGTGACATCACAGAATTATTGGTGGGCAGAACTGAGCTAGGCCTACCTCCAAGAAGCGGATAGGACAATCAATGTTGGTTGCCTCCTCTGGGAGGAATCCCAGTTCATGAGGTTGAATTTTATGCGGTAAAAAGCCATCCCACAGTCCTTTTTGCCCAAAATCAGCCAAAACCTAATTTACACATGTATATATTTGTGGCATTTTAACAAATCACATGGGCAGATTACATATTGTATGTAGAGTATAGCAGTCCAATCCTCACGATTGTGGGAACTTGTTTCGCCCTTCTACCAGTTTTTCACACTTTTCAGGGACATTTATATTACTTCAAATTATATAACTTTACACATGTGTAAATATTATTATTAGGCATATCAGTGTTACAATTTGCAATGGCATCATGGATACTTTCCTTATAATAACCAATTCTCTGCCATTTCTATTCCCAAGAGGTCAGTGAATGCTACAATGTCTTAAATTATAAACCACAAAATCACATTTAAACAGTGACATTTTCACATTTTTTCAAAGTCCTGCTGCAGAGATAAAAGTCTTTAACATTTTTATTAATACATAGGGCCTCATTACGACCCTGGCGGAGTGGGTTTACACCAGCGGTATTCGCGGCGGACCCGTCCGCCCCACTACGAGTTCCCGTAGCGCCATGGAGCGTTTTCCGCCTGGTTTTTCCGGGCGGAGAAATCCATGGCGCTACGGGACCTTGTTGTTAATTACGCCACCGTATTTTACGGTGGCGTAATTAACGCCTTCCCCACTCCCATTATACCCTATGGGGCAAAAATGGGAATGGGGAAGGGTAAAATGGGGAATGGGGATTTACCGCCCCGCCAAGGTCGGAATGGGGCGGTAAATCCGCCAACCCCCATGGCGCTATCGGCAGCTTTCCGCCGTGCTCCATGGTGCATTTGGCGCCACGATTTCCGCCAGGGTCGTAATGAGGCCCATAGTCTTTTGAAAGAAATGGGAATCCTTTGTACTACACTGCCCCATTTCTTTTCTTTTTAGCTGCCACCAGGATGGATTTTCCCAGCTTGATTGCAGGTTTATTGCCCCTTCTCCACTTCGCACGTCCGTGTCATGGAAATTCCATTGTAGAGGGCTCAGCCCAGACCAGATGCTGTCCAACCTAGTAATAATCCCTGGGCTGTTGGTATCTACTGAGAGGGCCCCTTTTGTTTCTGTCATCCTCTCAGCAGAAACCTGTCTTTGGCTGATACCTCCCCCCATGCATCCACAGAAACTTAATTTACTTGTATTTATTTTTGTTCTGAATTGGAAGTAAATCTGCTGAATAGAACCATTTCATACATGTATTTTCATATCACAATCCCCTTCACATTTCTAGATAAGGGCAGGGCCTTATCCAACATGTCCTTTTAAAACAGTTATTTTCCTTTATTTTGCAAAAGTACATTTAACATGTGGTGACTGAAAGTTGCATTTTTCTTGCAAATCCGTTTTTTCGATCTAGATTTCCACATTGTTCTGCAGCCATAGTTAGTTTCTTGTACCCAACAGTCTGTACAAGGCAAAGGTCTCCTGGAATTGACAAGTGCACAGAAAGCTCTGATTTTCTTTTCAAGCAGTGATTTTTTACATTTTGTAGCACAATTTAAGCGTTTCCCGTGTAACTGAAGGAAAGCTTTGTTAATGTTTTCAGGATTGGCTGGCACAGCCTGTCATTCAGGAATAATGCTCTTTTCTGATGGAGCATAATGTGAATATGGCTGGGCGTGACAGGGTCTTTTTGATAAAAGCAGGTTGTTGAAAACAGGGAAAAATAGCATCAGTGCGGCATCATTTTAGAGTTGACACATTCCCTTTTTCAATGGGAATTTTGGGCTTGCAGCAAAGCAGCACTGCTTTTTCACTCCATTTCTTTAAGACAAACAAGAACACAACCTAGTAGCCTTTCTCAGGGTGCTTCCTGTTCCATCTTGCCCCATGGCGCTTGGCAAAACAGTGCAGCCATCTTTTTGTTGATGCAAAACACAGTTTTGAGGCAATGGTGCTTACTGGAGCCAGTGCAGCCATTTTGTTGTTTCTGCTGAAATGCAGCTTGGTGATGTGGGGAAGTACAGTTGAGTTGGGTCAATATATCCCATAAACCTGATTCAGTTATGTCTATTTGGTTAATAAATAGACCCTCTGTGCGACCCTGAATTTTTCTTGTCTGAAAAGGGGAGGGAGGTTATGGGGAATCCTTTCTATTAAAGATCCATAAAAATAACTTAATTAAATAAAGGAGAATGCTGCGTACCTTGTTTGGGGTGTGTGGAAATTCCCCTGAAGTAGATATGTTCCAGTTAAAACATCCTACAGAGTTCAATCTTGGTGTGCCCATCATCCATTGGGTAAAGCACTCAATCAATTGGGCATCATGTCTTGATGCACACAATTGATTAACAATTGTATATTGTTTATCACTGTGCACAGATGATTTTGCTGAGTGTTGTGTGTTTTGATTATGTATATTGTAATTTATGTATGTTTCATTTCTCCTTTTTATGAGATACAAAATAGAAAAAAGCCATTACTGAATGCAGTACTCTATTCATGATGTCACTGTAAAACTGCTCCTGTACATCAAATCATGTGCACATTTAATTTGATATTGTAGTTGGGACAGAAAATGCAGTAAAGTGTGGTGCATGTTGGTTTCCTCTTCTATAGCTGTTGAAGGCTTGTATGTCCTGTATGAGATGTGAGTTATTTATTTTATTATTTTATTCAGTTTTTGTATGCCACTTATTCCCAAAGCGCTGTATAAAATCGTAAATAGTACACCTATCAGTCAAATGACAAAAACATGCTCCATACAATGACTCTTATGATAAAAGAAGACCTCATCTTGTGAAAAAGCAACATGGAGAAAGTTGGACTTAAACCGTTTTTTAAATTGGTTTCATTACAAACAAGAACACATTTCCAAAGGAAGGGAGTGCTAGAATTTTGAAACTAAAAGTAGAAATGGACGAACATAAGAAGCTGCACAAGAAGAGTGGGGAGCAGTTGGCTGGAAAGGCGAAGCAGAACAAAAGGCCCTAGGTGGATGATATAAGGAGAGCAGAGAACAGAGATAACAAGGAGCCAAGGCATAATCACATTAAAAACAAACAATGAAAATGATATTTGTTTAAATTATTTTTGTATTTATTTATTTTGTTATGGTGTATAATCCAGGATAAAATGGCTTATGTCGAGGTAGTCCATTTCGAGGACCAAACATTTCTAGTGTATGAAGACAATTGCACCTAAATCTTTGAATCCATAATCTATGGTTCCTGGAAGGAAATTTAGAAAGTTAGGCAATCTGCAACTTCTAACCTCAGAGAGTGTTTATATACTCTTTATAGAGCTTAGAATTAAATAAACTCTCCCTCTTTTCAATTATATGCCACTCTTTTAGTTACTTCCACAATAATGAGGGGCGAGATTCCAAGTTAATTACTTCTCCAGTGAAAAAGCTTTCACAAGTCCTCATGAACTCATTCAGAGAAGAGTCCAAATCTAAACAAAAGATACCCCCAGGTTAGAAAAAAAGAGATTCAACTCTCACCTCTTTAATCTTAGTGAAAATAAGCTAAATATTTTATTGTATTTTTATTTTCATGTAAAGTGCTGACCTAGCTTGAGAGCAGCGGAGTGATATTCAGAGAGCGGGTAGCCGGAATTTGGGCTGGCATCTTTTAACAGTAGCACAGTACTGTGTGGTCTGCGCTTGCATTCGTAGGAGAACCACCAGAAGTTTAGACCCAGCTCTAAAGGAATAACTCCAATGGGTACAGAGGGAGGAAGACCCAAGACTGCATGCCTTTTTTTCTCCTCAATGATTAACTTATTTCCCATTCTTTTTTAAAAACATATTTATTTATAGCAAGGCAGGAGAGGTTACAGGCAACATTGCATGGAAACATTACATATCAATAGTAGGTCTACAAATCTGTATCCCTCCCCCCCTTTATTTCAGCTTCCCCGGGCCATGGCCTCAGCCCACTGCCCGAGCCTGGTGTGTGTCCCCTCGATCACTCAGAGCCCATCGGGTGTTGATCGGTTTGAATGTCAGTGCGGGGAATCGTTGATCATAGTCCAGTACTGGGGTCCAGATGTTCTGGAAGCGGTGCAGGGCCCCCGCTCTCGCCGCAGTGACCTTCTCTGCGATCAAGATGTCCCAGAGTTTCCCCCACCAGTGGGCCATGCAGGGACCGTCCGGGGACTTCCAGAAACGGGCCAGCACCGTCTTGCCCACTAGGAAGCATTGCGTTAGAAGCTTTGCCCTGTTTCCAGAGCGGGAGTAGATCCCGGGGACGGGGACCCCTAGCAGGACAGTTTCAGGGTCCAGTGGGAGGACAGTCCCGGTAATCTGTTCGATGGTCGAGAGACACCTGGTCCAAAATTCTGGATCTTGGGGCAGGCCCACCACATGTGAAAAAAAGAGCCCGGCTGAGCGCAGCCCCTCCAGCAGGAGGGATCCACTTGTGGATTCATGTGGTGAAGTCTGAGTGGGGGGTAGTACCATCACAGGGTGAATTTGTAGGCACATTCCTTATTGGTGACGCAGGAGGTAGACGAGTGGGTGCGCGTCCATATATCTACCCATGTTTGGTCGTCAATCAGGTGACCTACGTCCGCCACCCACTGGGCCATATATCGAGTCTTTGTCACCAGATAGTCCCCCATGAAGCCTCTGTATATGGTCGAGGTCCTGCCTCTGGCTGGTAAGTCTCTGAGGGTTAGCTCAAGGGACGTCGGGGGCGGGTGGCCGCCTGGAGGGTCTGAGGATGGGAGAACCAGTGGCAGAGCTGGCAGTATGTAAATCTATCC
The DNA here is from genome assembly GCF_040938575.1 of Ambystoma mexicanum. Taxonomy (NCBI): domain Eukaryota; kingdom Metazoa; phylum Chordata; class Amphibia; order Caudata; family Ambystomatidae; genus Ambystoma; species Ambystoma mexicanum. The sequence continues at coordinate 754,275,396 of NC_090923.1, forward strand.
CCTTCCTGGAGCCGGAAGACTTCTTTGCATTGTTCGAAGGTATGGGGTTTATTCCCAAAATATAGCTGTTCCAGGGTTTTCGAAGCCCCCATCTATCCAATTTTGGAAGTTACGGATGGGCCCCCGGGGAGAAATTTGGATTATGAAATATCGGTGAGAGCGGGCTTTGGCCTCTCGGGATTCCCTTCCGTCTCAAGGCCCAGTCCCAGGAGCTTAGGGTGTGTCTCGTCGTCCGCAGACTATTCTTCCAGCGTTCCCTGAGGGGAGGCTGGATGTGTGGGAGGAACTGGAGGGGGAGCGGGAGTTGAGCTTGTTCTAGTTCCACCCATCTGGGGGGAGCTGTGCTTGTTTGCCAGGCGTGGATGTGTGCTAACTGTGCTGCTGCCCTATAAGCCTGTAGATCGGGGACCCCCAGGCCCCGAAGCCTGGCATTACCAATCAGGGTCCTGTGGGGGATCCTGGCCTTCTTGCCCCTCCATATAAACTTTGACATTTTCCTCTGTAGGTCTTGAAGGGCCGGAGTCGGAATGGGGGCGGAGAGGGAGGAGCAGGCGTAGAGGAATCTCGGGAGCAAGTTCATTTTGGTGGCTGTGATCCGGCCCATTAATGAGATTCCTTGCGTGGTCCAGCGCTTCAGGTCTCCCTCTAGTTCACGAAATAATCTGGGGAAATTCGCCTGGTAGGTGTCCTTCGGGTTCGCTGGAATGTGAACTCCCAGATAAGGGATGGACTGATCCTGCCACTTAATTGGGCACAGTCTGGTCAGCGCTTCCCTCTCCTCCGATCGGAGGCCGATCCCAGGGCCACTGATTTGGCAAAGTTGACAGTGAAGCCGGTGACCTCCCAAAAGTTCTTTATTTCGGCTAGGGCATGCTTCGCTGAGGTGCTAGCTTCTGAGAGCATTAACAGAACATCATCCGTGTAAAGGGCGATTTTATGTTGAGATGGGCCCACCTGCTGGTCTTTGATAAATTCATTCTGCCTGATCCTCTGGGCGAAGGGCTCCATTGTGAGGGCGAAGAGAAGGGGAGATAGCGGACAGCCTTGTCTTGTCCCGCAGGACATGGGGATCAGGGCTGAGAGGGCGCCATTGATCCTCTGGATGGTTTTGGGGGCCTTATAGTTGGCTAGGACCATGGACAGGAACGTCGGGCCGAAACCAAAAGCTTCTAAGGTGCATTCCATGAATGACCAGTCAACTCTGTCGAAGGCTTTGGTTGCATCCAGGGCCATTAGGGCGAGACCCTGGGAGTTACGGTAGGAAATGTCTATCAGGTTCAGGGTCCGCTGGATATTGTCCCCCGCAGATCGGTGGAGAATGAAGCCCATTTGGTTGGGGTGGATAATGTCCGGGAGAATGAGTGATAGCCGATTAGCCAGGATCTTAGAGTACAGGTTGGCATCAATATTCAATAGGGCGCTGGGTCTGTACGAGGCTGGATCTCTCGGGTCCTTCCCTGGCTTAGGAAGGAGGACCGTTATAGACTCTTGCATTGAGGGGGTAACAGAACCCGACCCCTTAAATGAATTGAAAAGAGATACCAAGTGGGGGATGAGTTGGGGTCTGAATATTTTATAAAACCTGGGAGAGAACCCATCTGGGCCCGGGGCCCATGATTTGAGAGCCTTGATAGCTTTGTTGACCTTGTCGTCGGTTATCAGAGCCTCCTATTTCCCATTCTTAATTGTTAGCAATTCCAGCCAATACATAACAGTCAGAGTCAATTTTGCTTTGTTGAATTTTATTGAAGGCCTTAAGGAATAATTACAAAATGTGGCCTGAGTAAACTTCATCTAAGTAACGAAAGACTCAATCCTGGACCCCAATTTCACCTTAGTGAGGGCACGCTGATTCCTATTGGTCAAAAATTAACCCCAATTGCACTGAGTGATCAACTTTCTCTATTTTGTTTTCATTTACATACCACCTAAAGTTTTTATACTTCTTTTTTTTTGTTAAAGATCAGAATACATGATTTATCAGGATTCATCTGTAAACTATTTTCACTTGCGTACATCCTAACCTGATCTAAACATCTTTGGAGGACAATAGGTGTTGAATCTAGAAGAATCAGGTCGTCTGATATTCGAACTTCGGTTTAATAAGAAGCCAACTTAATCAAGACAATTAAGGAGAAATGCTGGAATAGTAACACAAACCAAACACCATTCTCACTGCAGAATGCAAAACTGAATACAGAGGTAAAGGTGCATGTTTAGGGAATCCCACATATAAGGAACATCAGTCATTAAGACAAGATAAAACACTAAATTGTAGCAAGATTCTGGTGGAAGTAACAATTAAAGATTGATTTTCTTAATATTAAAAAGATGAAAATGAATACCGTAGTTGCTGCCAATCATTTTAGTCTAAGCTATCCCCAAACCTTGGTATTCAATACTGTCAGGATGTTTTCTGCTTTGTGCACTTTCACCATGTTAAACATTGAAGAGTTGCTTGCTTGAAATCTGTTTGCAGTCGGGGTAGTGGAGGTTGAGCGGCCATTGTGCCGACCTTTAAAAGAAGCCCATAAGCAGTAATGCACATGACGTCTATTACCTGTCCACTTGTCCACATGTAAATTGTAACATGAATGGTATACACACCAGACAGCATCAGTGCTTTTCCAACTGTCACTAAAGTGATCAGGAAAATATCTGGCATAGCAACTGTGAAAAATATTTGGAGTTTGGTTCTTGATTTCAACAAACTATTTCGAAAAAACCTCTGAACAATTGATGAACAGCAAACCTTTTGGACAGCTTCAAGTTGTAAAACATGCACCACGGGTTGGTTTCTGTGTTGCACTGTAGACTTGATGAAAGCAGGCTTGATGCTGAATTGTTTAAAGCTATGCTGTGAAAGTGTGCTGCCAGTGACGGCCAGTTTGTCTAGCTCACTAAGCTATGGCTATCAGTGAGCAGGTGTGACATCTCTGTGATGAGTGGAAGAGGGTACAGGTGGCATTAGTTTGATGCCATGCTCATATCTTGAGGATGTCTTTTGACAGCTCGTTCAGCAATCTCATCTTCTTTCACGCCCCATAAGGGATGTATCTTCAGGAAAGGTGACAGCAGCTGCTGCACCTTTGCTCTTTCCCTGGTGAGCATGCATTTCCCAGGATTGGTTTGCAAGCGACTTCACATTGCCTCAATGCCATAATATGTACCCGGTTTACGAAGGCCCACATGTAATTTGCAGAGTTTGCCGATTGCAATTTTCATTGTATTATGAGTAGGGAAAACATTGCAGGCCTGAGATGAGGGCTTTTTCCCACTGACAACATCAGTGACAAAGCTTCACTTTTGGTGTGGGTGCTGGCAGATTCGGTAATGGACAAAGAAGAGCGACAACCTCTAGGGTTGTGAGGCCACTGTCTGTTACTGCCACTGCGCTACTAATCCTACCTAGATGACTTGCTTAACTCTGGCCTAATTATTTTCCTTGGATAGAAGCATGGCCTTAATCAGTACCACAAGCACCTTTTGCTTCGTGCTATTCTTCTGCTGCTCCACACTCACACTTGCACTCACACATCTAAGGCTAACCGCAGCACTGTTATTCTTATCGCTAGAGTGAGTGAGCAATTCTTACATTTTTCTTTTACATACCTTGCAGGGGTCCATATTGTGTCTTTATCTTCAGCATGGACCAGAACCTGCACTAGTTCTAATATTATTTTGAAAGAAAATGTGGATATATTCCAATCGCCATAAATATACTTGTTTAAGATTGTTTAAGAAGCCTTTGCTAGTTGCATGGACCTTTTCAAATTGATTTCTTAACGACTTTAGTGTCAATCGTCAAATGTCCAATACTTTCTGAAAGGGTGGTTGAATATGATGTCTTAGCTAGGCTAATAATAACAATACCACATGCCCAAAGGAATGTTCACAGTGTCTTTACTATTGAGTATACATATTTATATGCTAACATGTGCTTCTAGGAAAAGTTCTTCAGGGCATCTTATGCATTGTTAAAAAAAACACAAGGTAACACTTGCACACCAATTGTCAAACAGGATTCCACGAAAACATGGGTAATTGTGTTGTATTCGTCCTGTTGTGTGTTGGTCTCTGATGTGATCCTTTTTACTCGCAATAACTGGCTGTAAGGTAAATTTTCTTTCAAGTGTTTCGGATGGTGGCTCATGTGATGTAGGCAACTATTAACATCCGTAGGCTTTCGAAAAATCTTGGTATAATCACATCAGAGACCAACACACTACAGGACGAATACAACACTATGAGAAGAAGATTCATGGACAGAGGATTCCCTCCAGATACTATCAATAAAGCTATTGAACGGACTGAAACTCATGCCAGAAATGCTCTCATACAAGGGACACAGAAGAAGAAAGAAGAGAAAAACTTAATACACACGCTCAAATTCTCAAGTCAGTTGTCAGGTTAAAAGAATCATCCATAAAAATTGGGAACTTATTAAATCAGATGAAACTCTATCACGACTCTTCCCTGATCCACCCATGATGGCCTACAAACGAGGAAGGAACTTTAGAGACCAATTGATACGAGCGGAAAGGGCGAAACCAACAACACAGAGGACGTTAAGCAAACCAAAATTTGGCACTTTTGCCTGTCTACACTGTCAGCACTGTAATAATCTGATCAAAGGAGATCACATACGTCACCCACAAACAGGCAAAAAGATTGTTTTAAAGAATTTTGCGACATGTGACACAAAAAAAGTCATTTACGCGATACGATGTCCCTGTGGTAAATACTATGTTGGGAAAACGAACAGAAGGGCCAAGGACAGGTGGACGGAGCACAAATCATGCATAAGGAATAAAAACATAAGTTCACCCGTCTACAGACATTTTCGAGATATGAGACACAATGTCTCTCAAATGAGACTGGTAATATTGGAAGTTATACGTCCATTCAACAGAGGGGCTAATTTACCCAAATTACTGGCACAAAGGGAAATGTTTTGGATCAATAAACTTGATGCTATGAATCGCCTGGGACTGAATGAAGAATACTATTTAGGTCCATTCCTGTAGGCATACAAGCATATAACATGTACAAAGTAAATTTTTATTTCCCCGAATTTGACCACTTGGTGTCGATTACCTTTGCATGAACGTTGTAAGTAGAGCACATTTAGTTTGGAATGTTACAGATGCCAATTATGATGAACACAAGATTGTACACCCATGTGCCTAGGGGTACGACTATATCGGAAACTGACTTTGTATTGTATGTTCTAATTTGAGCAGCTTAAGCTTGGAATGCTCCAGATGAGGATTGTGATGAACACAAGATTGTACACCCATAAGTCGTGGGGCTAGACAACGCTGGAAAAAGACTTATTCCATTTCCACTCTACTTCTTTTTATGCAAAACAATTCTTTGTCTTACTACAAACATGTGACTTCATTTTTGCATGAGTTTTAAACTAATTTCTTTGTTTCTTCTCGCACCCAGTCTCCACAAGCATTTTCACCATTCCCATATGGGATGTACTATATCCAGTACTAACTACTCCCAGCTCTCATTTTTTCGAGCCCTCTATTATCCTTAGTTGCTACACACACCTTTGTTTACATGATCCAAATAGACTTTTTCATACCCTACCAGATGGGTATCAGTTACATGAGTGGCGCCACTATCTCTTTGGCCACTGGTACATGCACGTCATCCTTATAATCTTTGTTATATGTTGTTATCTTCCTTTTCTTCAACTAATGAGTCAGCTGATACCTTCCCCGATGCCACCCGCACATGCGGGTTTGGCGTCATCACTTTCGACGCCGCTCGCGCATGCGCGGATGACGTAGTGGGACCCAAACAGCTCACATCATCTCTGACGCCGCCCGCGCATGCGTGGGTGACGTCATCTCTTCTGACGACGCTCGCGCATGCGCGGGTGACATCATAGGCCCCACATATCATATATAAACAGAGGCGCAACGGAGGCAGTCGGAAAGCTCTGCTTCCTGACTGCTTCTCTGTTACTGCCGCCTACAGAAATAAGGTAATTTGGATCCCCACACGCTCCTATTTACTATTTTTACTATTTTTACTTTTCTCACCATGCACTTTCTTAACTCCCTTAGGAGTGGGATCCTGACCTTTCATCATTTGAGACTAGGTTGTCTCCACTGTACTGATTATACCTGGGAGATTACCAGCTCCCAGCCCTGGCACCTACTTTCTCTTTCTCAGACTTTGGAAGAAGGGTGAGTCCTTCTCTTTTACTCCTTTTGTAAGACCCTTTAGGCTCACACATCCCAAGTAGGATCGTCCATTTTTTAATCTGCTATCCTTTCGCTTTTCAAGATGAGCTTTGGTTAAATATATCTTCTTCCCAAAAAAGACGTGTTGGATTATCAGACGGTTTAGAACAAGGTATCTTTAGACAACCTACAATAGAAAGGACATGTTATCCATCCGAGAGTATCCGTTGATTTAGAAAAATTAAACATTGTTTTGTTTAAATTAAGCTCTACCTGGACAAGTGAGGTAGCTTGAGGCAATATGAGTTCTTTTACTGTCAAGGTATGAAATCTTTTGAATAAGACTGAACTATTTTTCAATATATGTTTTTTGTAGATGCTTGTGATGTTGTAACTTAAGCACCTGATGAAGAGAGAATGTTATCTCGAAACGCGTTGGGCAACTAGAAAAAATGAATAAATCAGAGAAGACCATCTTTCTCTAAAGAAAATGGCTCCTGGAATTTTTCCTTTTTCTAAAAATGTCTACATATTTGAAATATGAATCGTATTAGTGACATTTAATTGTATCTTTGACCGACTCTTGAAAAAAGTCTTTTCATTTAATCCATTTAGGCCATTGGCCTGATTGAAAGTGTGCAGGGGACGCAGTTATCCATAATTTGGATTTCTTTCATTCTATCTTATGCATTGTTGCCCGAATACCATTTGCTTGCATACATTAAAAATACAAAACAATATTAACCAAATATTTAAAAAAGTGAAAGAACAAAACATGAATTGGAAAAAGAGAAGAAAAGGTTCACACAACTACTGTCGTCCTTACCCTGCATAGGCTTCAAAAACAGAAAATGGAAGAACATGTTAGAAATATTAAAATGGATTGTTTCTTCAAATAATTCAAGGTGTATTTACACACTGAGTAATTGTACTTTTGATTATTCTGAACGGACACAACAGTAAATCATGAGAGCTGCATATTTTAGCACTGGTATTATTGGTGTCTGCAATTCCCTTTTCTGTATCAGGGTTTGGAGGGCATTGGAGATTCTGTGGAAGTAGTTTCCAAAGATAATTATGATCACAGAAAGTGTATGCATTTTGGATTAAACAAATGGTCACCCCTCTTACAGAGTCTTGAGCATGTCTGCACCTCATAGCGATGTATTGTAACCGTGTTTTCAACACAGCATCACTCACATCTGCATGCCCTTAACACTGCGACCCAGCCTTGTTTTCCACAGCCATCTTGTGATGACAAACAGTCAGACATGGGTGGGTTAACATTTACTCTTTTTGTGGCACAAACCACACTACATGTCCCAGTTCAGGTCATGTATTTTACCAATAATGGATGGTGGAATGATCCCTGTCGTTGCAAAAGTAGAGAAAAAGAGATCAGCCTGCCATTAATCCATCCATGCCCCACGCAGGAGCTTGGGCTTGATTTGCTCATGCTAGTAGACAGTATCGTGATTGAATAATGTGATTGTTTACATTCTAGGTTTGCTTTCAGCTGAGTAAAACTAAATATGGCATCCTAGTTTTGAGTTCTGCTTATTTTCCTGTACCCCCAAAACATTGGACAATGGTGCAGAATTGTGGTCCTTCAGGTGCAGCCCTCAGATAAGGTCTGTTTCTGTAATCCATGACAATCATACCACCAAGACTGCAGTTGCCTTAACATCACCCACCCTTCAAGAATCCTCCAGTTTAATGAAAGCATGGTGCCAACCAAAACATTTCTTATCTTTCTTAATTGGTAGTGGTAGATAGGTCAAGGAGATCAAATGAAGTGCAGTGGGGCAGTAACACTGGGCCAAACATAAAAGTGAGAGGTTCTATCTACACTCTCTGTTCCTCCAAGATGTGTGGATCTTCGGCTAGGTTTTTGCAAGCTGATATGACTCCACTAGGAAGCTGTTATGTCTGGCACTGCAATCATGACAGAAGCCATGGGTACGATTTAGGTGTTGTAATTGCAGGAGACACATACAAGGCCTCTTGCCTCCTTCACTCTCTCTCCAAATGTCTTCGACTCGTGATCCTGCTTCGCACCATGGTTCTCGAACTCCAGGATGGAGAAACAGAGCCACATGCTGCACGAAACACAAGATGAAACCCCACTCCTTCCTTTCAAACAACACCCAAATCCATAAATAAAGATTAACTTACTGTCGTAAATAATGTTGTTATCTTAACTGCTACTAGCAATTACTAACTTTGCAATAACTAATGTTGATGTTTAACTAGTACTAGCAAATACTCTCACCCACTCCCTTCCAATATCATAAACAGGGATACATACTGGGGAAACTGGAGAACAACAAGGGCGTAAACCATTTAACTAAATCTCACTGGAATTTTGGAAATACATCACCTTTCCTTCACTCTGTGGGCAATGGCAAAAGTACTGGCATCCATACCTGGTGTCGGGATTGCAATGTTTTGATTTTCGGGTTCCCCGTCATCCTGGCCATTTGCTCTGGGATATATATATTGCAATAATTCATTGATTCACCTATGTAATTGTTATCAAACTGATGATTGTTTCATTGAATCAGATAGATTCGATAGATTAATGTATTGATATAATTTATGATATTTGCATAGTATCTCCTTCATTTGTGTTTGGACACTTCATTACTATTGATATGTTTTTTTCAATTGATGTGCAATTTATGTATTTTTTCATGTTTTTTAATCTTGTAGAATAAAATCTGGATTGTTTTTAACATGATTTAAGTTTATACTTTTGTCCTCTACCATTTATCTGTTCATCCTTTTTATTATGGTTATCATTATATTACCCAATTAGTAGGCAGTGTGAATCATCTCTTAGATATTGGGTTGTCCAGCAATACATATGTATACTGTCATGGAAACCAGTGTCACTGCCCACACAAGGAGCAGTTAGGGTTAGCACTGCGTGGCCCCCTCTGGCTTTCCCACCATGACTATTTAAGTCTGCTCCCAGATTGATATGAGCTAATGTAAGAACAGGTATTTATTTTCAGTCTTCTATATGCAAAGCATCTAATCAGAGACACACACCTAATTCATAGACTAGTATTAGACATTTTTGTGAAGCAGTCATGTTTATTCAGAGAACACCACATGACATTTTAGCAAATCAGAAAAATCATAAATATATTGGGAAATGTGACATGGTTCCCTGGGGTAGCTTATCCCTTGCACCCTCCAATGCTTCTTCTTATCACGTGTTTGTCAATAATGTTTCTGCTTAGAATATTTACTTTTTCTTGCGCTATGTGAATCCGTCATCATGCGATGATCAGTGCCACGGGGTCAAAATAGTTAAGTTAGCATTGGCATACAATGCTCTGAATGTTCACAGTGCAAATGATGCTTTATGTGCATTTATGTACAGCCAAGTAGACTAACATGCATGTTGTCTCTGTTTTTTGCCATCCCCTTCCCTTTTTGTTCTCCATGTGCTTTGACATTACATCAGTATGCATATTTAGCATTCCCTTTGTTTCTAAGAAAGACCTTGTTGTATGACTATTTGGCATCAGCTTTATTCTAAAGGCTTTCAGATGTAGTAATACAAATGATGCAGCTGTGTGCCATGCAAGCCATGCAAATAGTGTTTGTGGGTTGAATCATGTATAGCACCCAGAGAATTCAATAATTAGAACATGCCCTGAGGAGGACCCGATAGCAGGCCGAAACACGTGTTGGCATTACTTTTTATTGTCTTTGGCATGAGACATTCACATGATAACTGGGCATCTTCCATGATTGCTTTGGTTTAATCTATCAGATAACTTTGAATTTTTGTTTTTGGTAACAAATTAGTCTTTTCCAGGATCACTTTGGTATTATACATCAATATCAACATTTTGAAAAAGTTACTGTCTAGTATGTAAAATATCAAGTATATAGGAAAATTTTGTGTTCTTGGTATTTTGTGCCTATAGAAGAGCAGGGTAGCATCACTTTTGAGTCAGTATGGAACCTAGTGCCTAATGGTGACTATCCTATTATATGTTCAAAATCTCTACTAAGTACAATAAATGTTGATGCTCTTCTTCACCTAACCCTCTCCGTTTCCACTAAATTTGTTCACAAATATATGTGAATGGTTTTTTAGCGTGGGCTGGGGAATCCTTTAATCAACTAGCTTCCAAAGCACTGCAGCCAGGATTCTCCTGAGATTAAACAAAAGAGACCACATCACTTCAGCTCTGAGAAGCCAACATTGGTTACCAGTAAAAAATGCATCAAATTGAAAGCCGAGGAGCCGAATTCCTCCAGGCCAAGATCAGCCACTACCAACCAAGAAGGGAGCTGAGATCAAGCGACGTCCTACAAATAGAGACAACACTATACGAAAAGAGGACATTCAGCTTTCTCATGCCTAATTGCTAACCTATGGGACACAATGCCCAAAGAAATTAGAACCACAGAAGACCACCTAACCTTCAGGAAATTACTAAAAATATTGTTATTCAATGGCTAATGGTAAGCACAAAGGGACAATGGCAGCAAAGCATTGAGGACGTAAAGAAACACACTAAGGTACGTGGACACAGATAGCAGCGAAATCAAGGAGGACCAAAAATACTTGACTGCCCACTGCCCCCTTCCCTAGTCATGCACCACAACTAGAATTATCATTGATGAGTAGTCTGCCCCATAGCAGACAGATTCATAACCATGTCTCACCAGATAATTAGGGTAGCTCAGTCGCACATCTCTTCCCCAAATGTATCGAAACCAACCTTCTATCTCTTATAGCAGCCAATCTTACAACAGGCCAAAGCACAATGATGCCGACAAATCTCGGCAGAGTAACTAGTAACTTGCTAGGTGCACTCAACGCATTGTACTCAAAGCATCAGTGGGAAAAGTCAGCCGCTAAGCTTGGAGAGGAGGCAGGGCTGGCCAACGGCCCACAAACAGGAGTGTTGGAGGGTACCACTGAGTGGCAACTGGATCTGCACTGAAGACATACTTCTGAAGCACTGGAGAGACTAACCAATGTACTAACCAACCCTCCCCCCTCATACTCCTGCAACATAACCTACACCACTATACACAAATTTGGGATAGCCCCACTACGCATATACACACCTACCATTCATTTAATTCTCACACTCAACTCACTTTCAGAGCATCTGGACATAACCTTAGATGGAACATACCAGTGTACATAATCCATATTCCATCCTCAACACAGACACACGCACACCAACTCAACTTCATCAAACACTCAACAGACAACTGCGACACTGGAACAGTGTGCACGACCATACTTCCACCCTAACTGCATACAACCTACAGATCCAACATAAACAATCCAACATAAACACCAGCATACATCTGAGGCACTGAATCTTACCCTTACAGTTAAAACAAGCTAGACTGCTTCAACAACTCTTACACGCAAGAAAATGAACACAGACACAGTTTCTCTTGGTTCTGAACCTATACTGTCATCCTATCCTCATTAACACACCCCACCCTCTTTTCTTGCAGACCCACATAAGCACCTGGAGAATGCCCCAGGGTGGTAGCGGTGCGGTGTATAAATATCTTTAACATAACATAACATCGAATGAGGCGTGTTCCTGTATGTGAGCAACATACATTATACTAACTCTGTTGTTTCAATGTCATTCTGTAGCGCTAATTGTTTGGTGGATATCAGTACACTGTTAAATATCCCCACCATAGTATTACTTTGAGGGTGATAGAAAGAAATGGTATGATGGACAACTCCACATGAGCCTAAAAATGTTCTCATGATGTTTGATGGAATTGTACTTCAATGTCCGATATTAAAATTTAAAAATCTCCCTCAATATTCGTATTACTGACCGCAGAAAAATTACTTCTGGCCACTTGGAAAGGTGATCAATAATGACAAATGCTTATTTGTGTGAAGAGGGAAGAGTGCTACATTGGCCTATTATGTCTATGGCCAGATTGTGCCAGGGTCTGTTGGGAACTATTATGGGCATAATCGGGGCTGAACTTGTGACAAGCGACTTATCTGATTCATAGCAGACAGTGTACTGTCTTTCAAACCTCACAGTATCCATTTTTATGGCTTCACCAATAGTTCTCAGTAATTCCACTCTTCATGAATGTTATTCCCATATGTCCCTGATGGACTGCCCTATCCAGGGATGCTCTGACATCAACTGGAGGTGCTGTTTTGTCTGCCCTCTAGACAAAACATCAGGAGTCCTGAGATGCCTATGAAGTTCAGGACAAACCGCACTGTACCTGCATAACGAACTTCATTAGTCAATATGTAAAGAAATACATCATTTTGAATTAATATATAGGGGCAAATAAGTACCCCAAAAAAGAAGAGAGTGTAGGTAGCCACATATAACAGAAATGTGTTTATTGAACAACAAGTTCACAAGACAAAAAATCAGGTAGTGTGTAGAAAATAACCAGCACAATACATAGCAAAAATACAACAATCATTCTAAAAATATAAATATGCACAGGGTGGAGGTGCAGTCAACTCATGGTGTTAATGAAAGACCGGGTATGCCAACTAGTGTACTTTAAAGTCACATTTAGTGTGCAAAAAACAGTTTTTTTTTTACAAATATCGAGACCAGACTAAAGATCTCTAGAATACATAATGTATCAATCACAGTGTATGTCAGAGATAAATGAACTTGGAGGTGTTATTTGCTGGACCAAATGGATCAATACAAAAAATAATAATATGCAATTAGTGTTATTCATGGAGTTTCACTCATACGTGAGTGCTACTTTTGTTACAGCCATTTTCCGACAATGAAAGGTCAGGTCTATGGCAATTTCACTGGAACGCAAGTGATTCATCTTTGCTACTGTTGCCTTCCTTTGTTACGTGCAAGGGATTATAATGATCACTAACACTCACTGGTTTCTGTCTTTAATCCCTTTGCGTGCTGCAGGACTTCCACTGCTTTGGCTTCTTCCGAACAGACACAATTCCATGCTAAAGTTGTCTTCTTTCCCGACAATTAGATAGGAGCTCAGCTTGCTCCTGAGACACTCTGGTGCATACCAGCCCTCAGCTATGGTCTCCAGCTCTTTTCTGCTTTGCAGACTCTGCAATTCAGTGCACTTGGGGGAAAGTATTCTTCCTTCATGCTTCCCACTGCACAACCTCTGCACTTCAGACCTAGGGGGAAAAGGACTCTATCAGGTCTGACAGCTGGAATCTACACTGCAGTGGTCCCGGCGTCCTCTCCTAGCTCCAAACTTCTTCTTGGACTGCCAACAACGAACCTGCTACTGCTCTCTCCTTCTGGTGATGCTGCTACTGCTGCTGCTGCTGCTTCATCTAATGGCCGGCACCTGAAGGGCCGGTTAAGCCAATCTGCCTCCCTTAGGTGTGGGGGCATTTGCCTTAACAAGATGACCACTCCTGCAACATTGCTTTTGAGCCCTCCTCCTTGTCCGAGTACTTAAGGAATTATGGGACTTGAAGTCCCGAAGAATAGAATTAGGTTTTCTACTTTTAAAACACTCAGCTTCATTTCTTCTAATTGTATTTAAGGAAACATTACAAGAATTTACATGGAAAGTGGAAGACAGTTCATTTAAGTATTATTCACAGATTTCCCCTCACTTCATTTCTGGGTGTTAGGATGATTTCTAACTTTTAAGTCCCCTACATGATTTCCTTTCTTAAGGTCTTTAGGGATTTAACATTAGCTTTATCCACATTAAGATGTTCAATTTGTGGATTGGCAAATCATAACATCAATAAGCCATTACATGCCTTGGTACTCGGAAATAGTTCTTCCCCTTTAGATACAAATACTGTGTCTCATCCCATGGGATCTCCTCACCACCCTGAGCCTTGCCTTCTCCCATGTGATCGTCCCAGAGAGAACCACCCCCAAGGTCAGGGTCAGGAAGTTTCTGCCTTTCCTGGCAACCTGGTAGGGGACTTTGGCAGGAGTTTAGTGAGGGATCTGCAGGATTCATCACAGAATGAAGGTCTTTAGTGTGGGGTTTTCTATTAGCATGTTCTTTGTTCTCTCAAATGCTTATTGTTGTTTGCTGGTCCATCGAAACTATTCACCTTTCCTAAGTAAACGTTGCAGTTGCTCCATTACAGAGATGACATTCAATGCAGAATTGGCATAAAACTCGCACAACCCCAGAAACCTTGGTGGATGTAGGGGCTGCTTCCAGCATTGCTTTAAATAGGTTGTGTTTGGGTTGGGTTCCATATGCTGACAGTGTGTGTCCCAAGTAATCTACTTTACATAGTAACAACCAACATTTGCTGACTTCAGTGTGATGCCATACCACTGCATTGCTTCTCATACGTGGCGGTGTAGTCCACAATGCTTTTCCAGTAACACTTTGTAAAATAGAAGATCAACTTGTAATGCCAGGATACGATCTGTGTTTTTAAATAGATGATCCATGAGTGTCTGAAAAACAGCCACTGCAGATGCAAATCCAGAGGGCATCCACAAATGATATGATCCAAAATGTGTGATGAATTTCATAAATTCTCTGGAGTCTTCTGTTAACTACCCTTGATGATATACTGACCTTATATCTAAGTTGGAGATAAATTGACTCTCTCAAACTTTATCGATGTCTCTGAAATATTTGGCAGGGCATGGGTGTCAACTTTTGTATTTCGTGTTTACACTGAGGAGATCAACACACATTCTTATGTCCCTCATCCACTTTGCATTATAAGACTATAGGAGCTATGCTGTATATTTATTTATTTATTTATTTATTTATTTATTTATGTTTGCATTTATACAGTGCACCTAACCTAAAGGCATCTAGGCGCCTTAAACTTACATAGTAGTACACAGGTTACACATAACAGATGATTGCTAGGTGGTACCTTAAGTTATATTACTTTCTTTGCACAAGTTACCATCTTTGTTACAGTTACAGGTATACAGATGTGGCAGGTATTCATAATTATATAGCATGCTTACATAGGTTGGTGTCAAGGCCTTGTGTGAAGAGGTGAGTCTTAAGTTGTTTGCAGAATTTCAAGAATTAGTTTTCCGCTCTGAGGTGAGGTGGTAGGGCGTTCCAGTAATTCACAGCTAGTGTAGGGAAAATGCTTCCACCTGCTTTGTGTAAGTTAAATCTGGGTTTGACTAACAAGTTTTGTTTAGCAGAGCGAGTTTGCCTGTGAGTCTGGAATCTGGCTATTTTGTCAGCGATGTAAGTAGGTGCCATTTTGTTTAAACATTTGTGCGTGAGTGTGAGCGTTTTGAATTTAAGGCGTTCCTGTATAGGTATACAGTGTACGTCTTGTCTAAACTGGGAGATGTGCAAAGTTTTTGGAATGCTGAGATCCGCCCTCAAGGCATTATTTTGTAGAACTTTGAGTTTTTTTGATGTTTTGCATCTTAGTGCCAAGATACAGGGCATTACAATAATCCGTCTTTACAGGATCAAGGCTCTGGCCAGTGTAATACGGCTTTCAGTGGTCAGGAAGTGTTTGCAGGCATTGATGAGCTTGTAAGTGTAGGCTGTTGCAGATGCTGTAGCATTTACTTGTCTATTTAGAATGAGGGACTAATCCAAGTAGAAGCCTAAGGTTTTTACTTCTTTAGCAACTTGGATGATGTTGTCATCTATGTTGAAGGTTTTGAAAGTGTCATTTAATTTGGCGATGCAGAGTTGTGAGCCTATAAGGAGCAGCTCTGTCTTGTCATCATTTAGGCACAATCCATGGTGTGCCATCCAGGTGTGGTAAATGGCATTGAGAGTTTCTGAGTCTTTCCTATGATCACCTGTGATGGGGATGAGGATTTGGGTGTCATCTGCATAATTAGTGTAGGTGACCCCAAATCATCAAGGCGGCGAACAGGGCTTTGGTGAATATATTGTAAAGCTTGGGGGAGACGCAAGAACCTTGTGGCACCCAGCACGTGACCCTCGATGGAGGGGCTTCTGCAATGGGGGAGAAAACTCTAGCAGTTCTGTCCGATAGGAATGACTGAATCCATAGGATAGCATTCGTGGAGAAATGAGTGGCTGATGCTAGGTGATTGCAAAGGACATTGTGATCAACTAAATCAAACACTGCAGAGAGGTCTTATTGAGGCAATAGAGCTAGTTTGCCTTTATCCTTTAGATCATCCATTTGAATTTTAAGGTCTAAGAGGGCAGTTTCTGTCCCTTGTCTTGGTCGGAAACCTGATTGTCTGCGACCAATGAGATTGTTAGTCTCTGGATAATTTTGTATTTGTAGGTATGCTACACAATCTAATATTTTCAGAATGAAGGGGACTGTTGTGATAGGGCAATAGTTTGTAGGTGTACTAGGGTCTAGAGAAGGATTTTTTAGGAGCGGTAGAACCCAAGCACTTTTAAGGTCCACTGGGATTGTATTATTGTTGAACGAAGAGTTGATAAGGTTGGTGATGAATGGTGTGAGTTCAACAGCGCAGTCCTTGATGACCAAGGCTGGGCAGGAGTTACCTTGACACCTAGAAGGTTCCAGGCTGTTGATGATTTTGAGGACTTCATGATTAGCGACCATTTTAAATTCGAATTGGTGGGGTGTGTTGTCATTGGCAGTAGTTTTGGAGGAAGGGACAGGTTGTGGTAGATGGGTATTCCTTTTTTTGCTTCAATTGTAGGTTGAAGTAGCGTTATTTTGTCAGATAAGGTGTTGTGAATGTTAGCACACAATTGGAAGTCTTTAGTGCAGACTTCTACTTGTGGTGTTGGGATTTCCCGTTCTCGGAGAATGGCAAAGAGTTCTTTACTTTTAGATTTTCCATTCATAATCCTATCATTGAAGGAGGTACTTGTAGTATGGTGGAAAGCTTGTTTGTAGTTATCTGCAGTTGTCTTATACATCATTTTATTAGAAGCACTTATTTTTGCCAATTAGTTTCCGCTTGTCTTTTGATATAGCACAACATCTCTTCAATTTATGCATATAGATTGTCTTGTAGTCAGAAGGGAACCTGCCTCACTTGATGCTTGAGTAGTTACGCCTCTCTCCTGAGTACAATTCAGTGTTAAATGTTTGATTATCACCCATGTGTGCGGCCCCAGGGTAAATATGTGCTTGAATCTGGCAATGTGGGGGATGTTGCCACATCACAGAAAATGGGACACAAAAGCTTTTGGAGCTTGACTGAATGTTTTGTTAGTTCTGTTTGGGTTTCTGGTGAAATTCTGTATGTCTGGATGTTTCATGTCATTTACTGTACATATGGAGTTAAGAACATGGCCAGCATTTGATGATTGAATTTTCTCTCTGCCTATTGCATTGCTCATTACCATGGATTGTTCAATACCCTTGGCCAAAGGCGTTCACG
The DNA here is from genome assembly GCF_040938575.1 of Ambystoma mexicanum. Classification (NCBI taxonomy): domain Eukaryota; kingdom Metazoa; phylum Chordata; class Amphibia; order Caudata; family Ambystomatidae; genus Ambystoma; species Ambystoma mexicanum. The sequence goes on from NC_090923.1 coordinate 754,292,911, forward strand.
CGCATGTTGAATGTTGGTGTGTACCATAAATTGATCCTTTATCACTTTGTTTTGGAAGGCCCTGAACATGCAGGTGGCATCTAGGGTGTGCAAGCATTCATGCACTTCTCTATAGTCTTGCTTAGTTTTTGTTTGCCTAATAGCATATCTGAGGTGTAGTTGCATTTAGAAAGTCTGCCTAATAGCATATCTGTCGTGTAGTTGCATTTAGAAAGTCTGTCTAATAGCATAACTGTGGTGTAGTTGTACTTATAAAGTCTCCTAATAGCATGTCTGTGGTGTAGGTGCATCTAGAAAGTCTGCCTAATAGCGTATCTGTTGTATAGTTGCATTTAGAAAGTCTGCCTAATAGCATATTTGTGGTGTAGTTGCATTTAGAAAGTCTGCCTAATAGCATATCTGTGGTGTAGTTGCACTTAGAAAGTCTCCCTAATAGCATTTCTGTGGTGTAGTTGCATTTAGAAAGTCTGCCTAATAGCATATCTGTGGTTTACCTGCATTTAGAAAGTCTGCCTAATACTGTGGTATAGTTGCATTTAGAAAATCTGCCTAATAGCATATCTGTGGTGTAGTTGCACTTAGAAAGTCTCCCTAATAGCATATCTGTGGTGTAGTTGCATTTAGAAAGTCTCCCTAATAGCATATCTGTGGTGTAGTTGCATCTAGAAAGTCTGCCTAATAGCGTATCTGTTGTATTGTTGCATTTAGAAAGTCTGCCTAATAGCATATTTGTGGTGTAGTTGCATTTAGAAAGTCTGCCTAATAGCATATCTGTGGTGTAGTTGCACTTAGAAAGTCTCCCTAATAGCATTTTTGTGGTGTAGTTGCATTTAGAAAGTCTGCCTAATAGCATATCTGTGGTGTAGTTGCATTTAGAAAGTCTGCCTAATAGCATATCTGTGGTGTAGTTGCACTTAGAAAGTCTCCCTAATAGCATTTTTGTGGTGTAGTTGCATTTAGAAAGTCTGCCTAATACTGTGGTATAGTTGCATTTAGAAAATCTGCCTAATAGCATATCTGTGGTGTAGTTACACTTAGAAAGTCTCCCTAATAGCATATCTGTGGTGTAGTTGCATTTAGAAAGTCTCCCTAACAGCATATCGGTGGTGTAGTTGCATCTAGAAAGTCTGCCTAATAGCATATCTGTTGTATTGTTGCATTTAGAAAGTCTGCCTAATAGCATATTTGTGGTGTAGTTGCATTTAGAAAATCTGCCTAATACATAACTGTCGGCTATTAGAATTCAAAGTCCTCCCAATAGCATATCAGCGGTTTAGTGCATTTAAAAAGTCTGCCTAATAGCACATCTGTGGTGCAGTTGCTTTTACAAAGTCTGCCCAGTAGCATATCTGTGGTATAGCTGCATTTAGAAAGTCTGCCTAATAGCATATCTGTGGTCTTGTTTGCATTTAGAAAATCTGCCCAATAGCACATCTGTGGTTTAATTGCATTTAGAAAGTGTGCCAAACAGCACTTCTGTGATATAATTGCACCTAAAAGTCGACCTAATAGCATATCTGTAGTTTAATTGCATTCAGAAAGTCTATCCAATAGCATATCAGTAGTTTAGTTGCATCTAGAAAGTCCGCTTAATAGCATATCTGTGGTCTAGTTTGCATTTAGAAAATGTGCCTAATAGCATATTCATGGTTTAATTGCATTAAGAAGGTCCGCCTAATAACATATCTATGGTCCAATTCCACACACATAATCCACCCAATAACATATCTGTGGTGTAGTTGCATTTAGAAAATCTGCCTAATACATAACTGTCACCTAGTAGAATTCAAAGTCCACCCAATAGCAAATCAGTGGTTTGACTGCATTTAGAAAGTCTGCCTAATAGCATTTCTGTGGTTTAATTGCATTCAGAAAGTTCATCCAATAGCATATCAGTAGTTTAGCTGCATTAAGAAAGTCCGCCTAATAGCATATCTGTTGTCTAGTTTGCGTTTAGAAAATCTGCCTAATCGCATATCTTTGGTGTAATTGAATTTAGAAAGTCCGCATAATAGCATATCCATTGTTTAACTGCATTTAGAAAGTCCAACTAATAACATACCTGTGGTCTAATTGCACTCACAAAGTCCACCCAATAGCATATCAGTGGTTTCTTGCATCTAGAATGTCTGCCTAATACCTCATCAGTGGTTTAGCTGCTTTTAGAAAGTTTGCTTAATAACATATCCATGGTCTAGTTGCATTTAGACAGTCGGCCAATTAGCATATCTGTGATCTAGATGCATTCTGAAAGTCAAAATAGAAACCGCGATATAGTTGAATTTAGAAACTGTGAATAATCTCACCCCGTGGTACAGCAAACACGAAAACAGTGGACAATCTCATCCTATAGTATAGTTGTACTTAGAATCCACGAATAATATAACCCTGTGATATAGTTGAATTTAGAAACTGTGAATAATCTCACCCTGTGATATAGTTGAACTCAGAAACTGAATAATATGGCTCTATATTATAGTTGCATTTTAAAACTGGGATTAATCTCACGCTATGGTATAGTCAAACTTAGAAAGTGTGAATAATATCACCCTCCGGTATATTTTAACTCAGAATACGTGAATAATATCACCATTTATGGTATAGATAAACTTTAAAAAACACGAATAATCTCACCCAGTGGTATAGTTGAATTTAGAAACTGTGAATAATCTCACCCGGTGGTGTAGTCAAACTTAGAAAGTGCGAACTATCAGTAAAGATAGCACTGTCAATCATAGAGAGTGTGTACAATTAACATCCTGTGGTATAGCTGAAGTGGGAAGTGTAAATGAAATCATCCAACTCCACTATAACACAGTTCAAAATAATCCAAACCATGAGTCCACCCAACCCACCAAGGTTCCCCGAAAAAAAAACCCTTGCGCCCGCCTCCCTTGCCGCCTGCCCTACCTCCCATCCTGCCTGCCCTACCTCCCATCCCCCTCTTGCCCAAACCATCCTGCCCTCAGCCACATCCCCAACCCTTCCCCTATCCAAACACCACGCCAGAGGGGCACGATGGCACGCCAACCGTCCTAAGACCACTGCTCCTCCCATCCCCTCCTCTCACCAGCCTACTATCATCATACCCGCTCCCCCGACTAACGGCCCGCCTAGCCTCCCAAGCATACCCAGCCCTGCTACCATGCACCCCCCACTCCCCTCATCAACTCCCACCATCATCCCCTTCCGACCCCACTCCTTCCCCTCCCTAAAAATTGCACGCTTTGCCCTGGCAAGAACAGTAGCCACCTCCCTTTCCCACTCCGGCCCACCTACACTCTCGCACACACCAACCGCAACAAAAACACTGAAGAGAAAACGTACTTGGTCTCCCTCAATCTCTCAGTACTAAAGCCACTCCTGTCCCGACCCACCTCCTCATCCTCCCAATTTCGATCATCACCACCCCCCCCACCTCACCCTACCTGAAACCCCTCTCCCTCGAATTCTCACCGACCACTTTTGAAACTCCTAACCCCCCATGCCCCACATTCAAAACCTCCGACCCAAATCTAATAAACCTGTCACACCAGTCCAACCCCTCCCCCCAAACCCAACATCCCAACTGCCCGCCTACTCTTCCCATCGACCACCAACCACCCCCTCTCTCGCTCACCATCTCTCACCCTCTCCCCTCGCACCACCCAACTCTGCAACTCCCTCATCATCCTCCTGTTCCCAAGTAAATTGCGTCCTTTTTAATGCCGGATCTGTAGCAAAAAACAGACACATCATCTTTGACCTCCTCACCTCTGACAAACTGGATCTAGTATTTATCACAGAAACCTGGTTCTCTGACGACTTCGGCCCTATCGTCAATGAAGCCTCCCCCCCCCCAGACTACTCCCTCATCCCACTGAACCGTCCCTCTAGAGGAGGAGGAATAGCAATCGCCTTCAAGTCTCACTTCCACGCCTCAATCATTGACAACCAGCCATCCATTCCTGCCTGCGAATCTCTCCTCGTAAAAGTATCCATCCCCCCTTCGTTCTCCCACAGCTTCCTTATCATCTACAGGCCCCCTGGCTATGATAGACAATTCTCAAACAACCTCTGTAACTCTATCACCACCCTCCAACTAAACCATTCCACCCTCACCCTTCTAGGAGACTTCAACATATGGCTTGACATCCCCACCAACCATATGACCCACTCTCTGGTTGACGGCCTAAACGTGATTAACCTCCATACCCACATAAACGGGCCGACTCACTATAAAGGACATACACTTGATGCTATCTTCAGCTCCCACAACCTGATACATCTAAACCCCTCCACCCATATCATCTGATCCAATCACTCGCCATTCGCTCACCCAACGCGCTCCCCTTACCCAATCTAGACCTCCGAATCTACGCAAATGCTGGAATAAGCTAAAAATTCTTCCCGACCTAGCCGATGCACTCTGTCAAGCTCCGTTGCCTACCCAATGAACTCCTAACCCCCGACACCTTTGACTCATGGCTCAACTCCTCACTAATCCGACTCACCCCCTCTTGCAAACCCTCAGCTTGCCATGGCCTTTTTCCTAGTTGGTTCACACCTGAACTAAAGACCACTAAACAGCTATTTAAATCTAAATCCGGAAAGCTAAAAAAGCCCATTACACTCCCAAATCCTAAACTGTAAAAACCCCAGCAAAGAACTTCACAAAATCATCGCTGAATTCACCAAACCATCTTGTACCAACACCCTTCTGACCCCCTCACAATCACTCTGCGACTCACTTTCTCTACACTTTTACATCACAGCTCTCGAAAGAACAAACTCTCTAACCAACAAACTAGCTCTCCCACCAGGTAAACCACCCACCCTACCTGCCATCCCACCATCTGCGACCGCTACCAAACCAACCTTCGACTCCTTCTTTCCAATATCAACCAACCAATTTCTCAAACTTCTCTCTGCTCGCAAACCATCTGGCTCCCCGCTGGACCCCTGCCCAGCAACAACCTTCAAAGAAATGTTCGCTTCTACCTGCACAGGAGAACACGCAAGAACCATCATAAATGACTCCCTCTCCTGAGGAATTTTTCCCGAAGCTTTCAAAACTGTTCATGTCAAGCCTCTTCTAAAAACCCTTCCCTCGACCCTCTCGATCCCAAAAACTACCGCCCCATCTCGAACACCAGGTTCCTTGCCAAACTCATTGACCGAACCGCTTACTCCCAAATAAACGCCTTTGTCGAAGCAAACAATCACCTAGACCCCACTCAATCAGGTTTCAGAGCCCGACACGGAACTGAAACCACCCTAACCTCAATCTGGGATGACCTTAAAAATGCTGCCGATTCTACGGATGCGCCGCACTAATCCTCTTGACCTATCCGCGGCCTTCGACACAATCAACCACTCAATCCTCCTTGACCGCCTCCACTCGCTGGGAATCCGTGGAAACAATCTCAAATGGATAGCATCCTTCCTCAACAATAGGAACCAAATAACCCTACTCTCCACCTATTTTTCCCACACTCGACCAGTCAACACTGGAGTTCCTCAAGGAGCTTGCTTATCAGCCCTCCTATTTAACCTCTATATGTCCACCCTCCCACGAATAATCCGCTCGCACAACATCCTCTGCTACAACTATGCCGATGACACACAACTAATCCTAAAACTCCTGAACTCAAAACCCAACTGCCAACCCGACCTCGCTTCCTGACTCCTCACCATAGATCACCGGATGACCACAAACCACCTCTTGCTAAACCCCTCCAAAACATAAATCATGGTATGCAGCAACACCGAACTTCTTCCGCACCCGCTACCCTGGCCATCTGCCATGGGCAATTCCCTGACACCCTCAAATTCAGTAAAAATCTTGGATGCACTCTAGACTCAGACCTAACCCTATTGCTCCAAGTCAACAACGTCTCCAAGTCCTGCCACTACCACTTTAAAACCTTTAGGTGCATTTTCCCATACCTCTCCTTTCCCAACAGGCTCTCCACGGTCCAATCAATTGTTATGACAAGACTGGACTATGCTAACCCCCTCTACCTCTGAGTCCACGCGTACCAACTGACTAAACTACAAAGAGCACAAAACGCTGCAGCCAAATTGCTACTAGCACTTGTCCCAAGAGTTCACATCTTCCCAGCCCTCAAAACTCTGCACTGGCTTCCTGTTGCCCGAAGGGTGACCTTCAAAACCTTATGCATCTCTCACCGAGCCATGCATAAAACTGGACCTCAATATCTTCCAGACAAACTAAAACCCTACCATCCTCCACGCACTCTAAGATCAAGCTCTGCTGTCCTACTAGTCATACAAAAAACCAACTCAGTCAGGTTAGGTGGATCATCATTCTCAGCCCTGGCCCCCACTCTTTGGAACGCACTTCCGGCCCATTTCCGACTCACTGAGGACCTCATGTCTTTCCGCAAATTACTGAAAACATGGCTCTTCCCCTAAAATCGACTCTTAACCCAAACTCGATATCAGCAATCAATGACCTCAGCCCAAAGCTGCTTTATCATAAATAACAATTCAGCAGCATGATCGGAGCAAGAAATCTAAAACTATTAACCACTAATGTAAATTAAAACGGATAAACTGAAAAGAACGAGTAAAGTAGATGAAAGTAGTGAAATGGATGAAAAGAATAAACTGGATGAAAGAAGTGAAGTGGAAGAAATTAAGGAATTGGATGAAATAAATTAAATAGACGAGTGAAACGAAGTAGACGAGTGGAATAAAGTGGATGAGAGGATGGAAAGGAGGAGTACATGATACGGACAGAGTGCATGGAATAGATAGAATGCATGGAACGGATAGATAGCATGAAATGACAAAGTGCATGGAAAGAAAGGAACAAATGGAATAGATTAATCAAGTGCATGACATGTATGGAGTGCAAGACAGAGATGGAGTGCATGACATGGATGGAGTGCATGACAGAGATGGGGTGCATGACAGAGATGGGGTGCATGGAACGGATGGGGTGCATGGAACGGATGGCGTGCATGGGACGAATGGGGTGCGTGGGACGGATGGGGTCCGTGGGATGGATAGGGTGCGTGGGACGGATGGAGTGCTGGGGCAAATGGAGTGCTTGGGACGGTTGGAGTGCATGGGGTGGATGTAGTGTGTGGGGCGGATTAGTATGTGTGGCGGATGGAGTGTGTGTGGCAGAATGCATGGATCGGTTGAAGTGCATGGACCTGAAGCAATGCATGGAACCGGTTGAACAGATGTAGTGCATACAACAGTTGGAGTGCATGGAACCGATGGGACGGATGGGGTGCATGGGACGGATGGGGTGCGTAGGACAGATGAGGTGCGTAGGACGGATGGGGTGCATGGGATGGATGTGGTGCGTGGGACGGATGGGGTGCGTGGGACAGATGAAGTGCATGGGGCGGATGGAGTTCACGGGGGTGGATGGAGTGCACGGGTGGATAGAGTGCGTGGGGTGGATGGAGTGCATGGGGCGGATGGAGTGCGTGGGGCAGAATGCATGGATCGGATGAAAGGCATGGACCAGAAGGAATGCATGGAACCGATTCAACAGATGGAGTGCATAGAACGGTTGTAGTGCATGGAACCAATTGAACAGATGGAGTACATAGATTGGTTGAAGTGCATGGACCTGAAGCAATGCATGGAACCGGTTGAACAGATGTAGTGCATAGAACAGTTGGAGTGCATGGAACCGATGGGACGGATGGGGTCCGTGGGACGGATGGGGTGCGTAGGACAGATGAGGTGCGTAGGACGGATGGGTTGCGTGGGACGGATGGGGTGCATGGGACGGATGGGGTGTGTGGGACGGATGGAGTGCATGGGGCGGATGGAGTGCACGGGGGCTGATGGAGTGCACAGGGTGGATGGAGTGCGTGGGGCGGATGGAGTGCATGGGGCGGATGGAGTGCGTGGGGCAGAATGCATGGATCGGATGAAGGGCATGGACCAGAAGGAATGCATGGAACTGATTCAACAGATGGAATGCATAGAACGGTTGGAGTGCATGGAACCGATTGAACTGATGGAGTGCATAGAACGGTTGAAGTGCATGGAACCGACTGAACAGATGGAGGGCATGGAACGGTTGGAGTACATGGCACTGATTGAACAGCTGGAGTGCATAGAACGGTTGGAGTGCATGGAACCAATTGAACAGATGGAGTGCATAGAACCATGGAACCGATTGAACAGATGGAGTGCATGGCACGGTTGGAGTGCATGGAGGGTTGGAGTGCACGGAATACATGGAACATGAAGACGCTCGATCTCAAGAACCTACTGAAAACCACCATATCACATCACCACACTTACTCTCTTCTATACACCACCACTCAACTAGAACACAGTGATACTATGACACATTCGGTATAGCTGTTCTCATACCAACACCTGCCACATTCTCCCCATCATCCTAACTAAACACAATTGGTTACACATCCACCAGCCTAAGCGTTCTCCTCAGGCCTAACGCAGCCAGAATCAGTCTGGTATCTCCTTGCCAGAACAAACACTACTCCTGATCTCCCAACCACCACACCTACCGCTAAGAAGCAGCTATCATACCAGTGCCACACCTGCTGCACACATATCCAGTGTACACACGCACCTTATGTCTCTCTCTCTCTCTCTCTCTACAGACTTGAACCACGGTTCCCGAGGGCGTTCAACCTACCAGTGCCTTGAGATCATACCAATGGTACATAAGGCGCTATATAAATGCAAAATAACATAACATAACAGAACATGTATAGAATAAGTGTCTCTTAATGGCCGTGTTGACCCGGGGCAAGTAATACTTGCTGATCGTTTTGATTGTCTCTTCGAAAGGACACACGGGGGAGCATCTGGTGCACCTGGAACGGGCGTGAAGTGCCTACATACGTCCTGTGCCTCCAAGCCTAAGCAATTGAGTAGCACCACTTTCTTCTTAGGTGGGGGAATAGGTGACCATAAGAGACTTCAAGTATGTGATAAATTCCTGTTTCCACCTCTTCCATGGAATGGTGGTTGCGCGAGGTTGTTGCAAGAACTTCGGTGGGGGTTCTACATTTGCAGAATAAGGGTGCAGGCATTGGGTGCCCCCTGATGCCTGCCTGTTAATGTTCAGTTATCTGCAAGGAGTGGTCATGTTCACTTGGTTGTATGTGTGATTGTGAGCTGTTGACAATTTTTAGTCACTAATAGTAATTAATGTAATACTTTCCCTTTTTTGTGTCGCTTGTGATTATGTTGTCTTTTTATTTGTCTCTCGCAAGTGTTCAGCAGTTTGAATTGAATGGGGGAGGCCACTATCGACTTGGTAAATTCACTCAATGCTGCTCAATGGTGATTAAAGTGCCCATTGTAAGGGATGGCAGCTAGATTGGTTCGGCGTTGTACACAGGTTGCCAGGGACACCGCTGCCACTGAGCAGAGCAGTTGGCTCAGCACAGTGGTAGAAGCTGTGGAGGTGCATCTCAATACCCTTTCCTCTAGTGAGGGGTGCGCTGCAGCGGCTGCGCCTGAGTATGTTTATGGAGTGCATGAGCCAACGTCGGTTCGGTCGGAAGGGATTCCTATTTTTACATTTTTCTGCTTATCAACTGGCCAGGATTTGACATCAGGCAATGTACTAGGGAGGTTATGTCCTATTGTCGGTGGCTCTGTAGTGGAGGGCTGACACGGGTTCAGGCACTGGACATCTCTCAAGGTAAGTTTCGACCACAGCAGAGCTTGTGTGGAGGTAGATCATCACCAGTGTTATGTCTCTCACTGTGATCATGGAATATAGGACACCATAGATAAGATGTATGCATTTATTTATTTATTTATTTATGCATTTATTAAAGCGCACCAAGCCTGTGGGCATATAGGCACTGGTTACAATCAAGCAAAAAATAAGGCAGGAAGAGAACAACAAGGGAGTAGAGAGCTGTGTTTCGGTTGAAGAGGTGGGTTTTAAGCTTTCTCTTGAAGATATTGTACGATGGTCAGTCACGCAGGTTGACAGGTAGCTCATTCCAGGGAGTAGAGAGCTGGAATGGGAAGCTGGATCCCCCCGATCTCATACTGTTGAATCTGGGAGTGGCAAGGCAATGTTTATAAGATGATCTTTGGGGGTCCTGCTTGGGAGTTTCTTTTGAGTATTTTTGCAAGGTAGGAGGGGGCATTGTTAGAAAGACAGCAATGTGTGTTGGAAAGAATCTTGAAGGTAATTATGTCCTTTACCAGGAGCCAATGAGCAGATTTCCACTTTCTGATGTATAATGCTACGCGCAGTGCGTTATTCTGTATTGTTTGTAGTTTGCTCAAGTTTTTGGTGGAGGTCTGGTTGAGCAGTGAGCTGCAATAGGTAGGTTTTGAGCAGATGAGGGCACAAGCCACTTCGAGACGGTGTTTGGTGGACATAAAAGTCTGCTGGTGGTGATGAGCTTCATGGCGTATCCTGATGTCGAGGCGATATAATTAACCTGGTGCGACATGTTGAGTGAGGAGTCCAAATATATGCCATGGGTTTTCACTGCCGTGGTCACAGGGATGATGAGACCATCGATGGTGAAAGATTTGTAGGTGATTTAATTGCAGGAGAAACATCAGAGGCCTCTTGGCTCCTTCACTCTCTTTCTGAAAGTCCTCGACTTGTGAAGCTGCTTCGCACCATGGCTCTCGAACTCCATGTTGGAGAAGAAGTGCCACGAGACACAAGAAGCAATAGAAGCTACATCCTCATGGGACTAGCAGGGTATTCTCTGTTTTTTTTTATATACAACGATTCCTGATTTTACATCCAGTACAAGGAGTACCTGAGTACTAATTGGACATAATGGGCTGTATGAGGTCAATGGCCATATGCTTTCAGGCCAAGACCTCTCCACCTGCACCGAAAGGACCACAGGTATGATTTCAAATATACTGACAAATCTGTATTTTGCCATGGTGGCAGAGTTGACTGTTTATTGCCATAGAGAAGATGGAATTTGGAATAATCTCAACAGGTTTTCAAATCATCTTTAGTAATGTGGTTTTAAGATATAGTCACGCATGCACCCGATTAGCCAAATGACATATGCTAATGTGAGCGTGGCTTTCAGATGGAATGCTCAAATATCATTTGATCTCTATTGCTGGACAGCTTAACTCCAGAATCTCTCCATGTGGCAGCGGGACGGTGTACGGAGCCAGAGAGATATGGACTTCTTGCAGATGCTCGAGCCACAACAGCAGAGGACACCTATTTGGCAGGTGCAGCTGGAAACAGCAATGTGTGCTGCCTCTCCAAGGACATAGTGGAAATACAGTCAGCACATGGACCTTTCAGCCATATTAAATGAAAGTGAGTGGACAAATTAGTCAGGGGTAGGCTAGACATTGATTACTGTGCCTGCACCGAATCGGGGTGTAAGTAAGAGTGTTGGTGAATTTCTTGAAGTGCAAGTAAGAAGTTAATTTATCCACTGCATTCTGCCTGCGTTTGCAAGAATGCCGAATGTCTGCCTGCACTCAGAAAGCATTTGGCAGCCTGCAAAAGACTGCATGCATGGGGGAACAGGTGAGCCCTCCACTCATCCCTCCCCCTGTGGGTCAACAGGTCTGCCTAGGAACCTGCCTGTGTGATGTGGAAGCCAGAGATTCATATGAATGGATATCCAGGATCAGTCCCCTGCACTTAAAAGACTTGAATGATTGCTCCAAAGCCAGTGCCTAGGGTACTGAAGGAGTTGTGAACAACTAGAGAACACATCCCTCTGCTACACGTTCCAAAGGATGATGAAATGGAGCCGCCAGAAACAGCTGAAGAGAAGTAATCAAAGGCACTGCCCCCCTAGTGTAGGAGGGAATTTACTGGATACTCCCATGGCATGAGCTTTTTCATTGTGGAAGGACCTACGGTCAGAGACAGCTGCAAGCCTACCACTCTTCATGGATTCCTGACTGAACCGAGCCTTGAGCATACTTTTCTGGTGAGATTTTTCCTCCATGCCAGAGACTAGGTTGTTGCTTCGTGTTTTGACCGTTTTTTGGTGATTAAACATTGCTTTCTCATAGGAACCCATGTAAACTGTAATCTCATTGATATTACTGGTGGGGTGGAGGATATTTTACATGGGTCCACATTTCATTGTGTTTTTCCATCCACTTAGTTCTATAATACAATTAGATATTTGTATAACTTAGTATTCTGGCCAGAAATATCTGTTGTTTTCTTTTTGAGCTTGTAAACCTTTGGCACCTCTTTTGACTTTTAAGAGGAAGGTTTACCCTTCTCCCATGTTACCAAATGGAAGAGGAGGTATTCCAGCTGGACCTTTTTGTTGTTCCTCGTTTGGAACATTCTCTCTGCAAAGGGACTGTTTGCTCTAATGAAGATTTCAATTTCACTTAAGCAGACGTCATCATGGTGCCTGTCTGTCCACAATTGCAGATGGGACAGCACCCCACTGTTACAGAGTCACATGTTTGTGAGCGTGCGTGACGGCAACGTTGGCCGTCGCACATGCGCTTTAAATAAAGGGGCCGCCCATGCTTGGCAGAAGCCTCCGGGAACCCATACAGAGCAGACCTGTGTGCGAGTGCTTATTCAGGTACGGGGGGTGGGCCTGCTCACGGAGGGGAGCCGGGGCTAATGTAACCCTTTAACATTGGCGACGAGGATGCCGCTGAGTGGGGGAGACATGCTCTGAGTCCAGGACTGGATTCGGGAGGCTTTTTCTCTACGCCCTCTAGATGCGTCACCCGCACGGTGCACGTGTGACAGCCATCTTGTGAGCCTGTCAGTTGCGGCCCCTCACGGGGTGCTTGTGCGCCATCCTGGGCAATTCTTGCAGCCTTTGATGGCAAATATTGACAAAAGGACAGTTACCAGAACATTCTTCTCTCCTTGCATCATTCTCCTCTCCAAGTTGGAAGGTTTTGCTGGACTAGTGTTTGGGAAGGCCCAAGAAGGGGTAGATGTCCAAGAAGGTGGCAAGATCATCATCCCTCGTTCAGGGAAATTTTTCTGCTCCCTCATCCTCGCCAGTCCCGCCAAGGAAGAGGCACGCCCTGCACAGAGCCTCGTGAGTCACAGCTACGCCAGGACCTTCTTCAGCATCAGGAAAACATCGCCTCTGCGGACGTGCGGCCTCCACAAGTGTGAGAGGTGTCTGTGCGGTCTGCAGCCATGAGCGACCCAGGTGATGGCGCCCAAGGGGTAGTGACTCAGCCTCCAGTTGTTGCGCAGCCTCCTGTCAGGATGATGCCCAGGCAACAGGGCACAATGGCCCCAATGCCAGAATTTGATATGTCGGGCCCTCCATTGAAACTAGGCATGAAGTGGCTCTTATGAATCAAGAAGCTAGAAATGTATTTCAGGGCCACAGGGGAGATGGAAGATGATGCGAAGGTTGCAACGCTGCTGTATGCTGCAGGTTCTGAAGTTCATTGTGTCTTTGAATCGCTGAACTCGACTCCTGTCACCTACCAGGCCATGAAGGACGCCCTCAAGGGACATTTCCTACCCCTGGCCAACCAAGACTTTGATCTCTTTGTGATGTGCAGCGAGAAGCAACAGGAGGACGAGTCACTAGATTATTTCTGTGCCAGTGGGAGAATGAGGAGGGGATGGTCCGGACCAGCACATCCAAGGCTATAGCTCAGGGAAGCTGCTGTGACATGTGCTCCGAGAACCTGGGCTCACGTTTGCGCAAATCCTCGACATAGGCAGGTACTATGAACTGGCAGACAGAAGCGCCACCACGATGGATGCTGCAGTCAAATTTGGGAAAGGTGAAGAGGCCTATGCCAATGGACGGACAGTGAACAATGGCACGTCATGCCCAAGGTGGTCCCAGAAGAAGAATTACTTACCACAGCAATGCCCGAAGTGTGGGTACGACCTTCCACACTCCTGCGAATGCCCCGCGAAAGGGAGAGTGTGTGGGCGTTGTGGGACCGCAGGCCATTTTGACAGAATATGACGGCCGGCAAATCCAGTGGCTATCCCACAAGATCTGAGTAGATCGAGCAATGTAGGCCAGCGCAAACAAAGAAATGTGGCCACGGTGGAACAGGAGTTCCAGGAGCTGGAGATCGCATAGGAGGAAGAATATGATGAAAAAGTGTTCTTAATATCGAACATTGATTCCAAATCCAAGAAGCGAAGGCAGCCCACGTGCAGGGTGGACATTTGTGAGACTCCTACCCCGGTGTTAATCGACACGGGTGCGTCAGTCTGTGTGATGGTGACACAGCACTATGAGGCACTGCCGGGACCACCAGCACTGGCTGAAACCAAAGCAAAACATCTATTCATTCAGAGGTGACCATCCTCTCCCACTCCAAGGGGTGTTTACAGCCTCTGTCACTCATGCTGATCATTCTATCAAGGCGAAATCTTTTGTGACCAACGTCAGCCCACACTCGCTCCTGAGTTGCGCCGCATTCGAGGCACTTGACATCATGCACTTTGCGCTCTCGTTATACAAAGCTGACATTCAAAACATTACCAACAGATTTGCGGACCTCTTTCAAGGAGTCAGTAAGCTAAAAGGGGAACCGGTCAAATTACATATAGATGAGTCAGTGCACTCAACTGCACTGAAGCACAGACGCATACCCTTCCACCTACGAGCGCAAGTGGAGCAGGAGCCTCAAAATCTTGTGGGTGTTGCCCATCGTTCTGACGGCCAAGCCGAAGCAGCCGGGAACTGTACGCATTTGCGTGAACATGAGGCTACACAACCTTGCCATCAAGATAGAACGCCACTTGACACCAACGCTAGATGATGTGGTAGGCGAACTGCAGGGTGCCAAAGTGTTCTCGAAGCTCTATTTGTACTCGGGGTTTCACCAACTTGAGCTGCACCCAGACTCCCGATATATTACCTCGTTCACTACTCACAACAGCCTGTACCAGTATAAACAGTTGAGTTTTGGGATATCCTCGGCCACCGAGGTCTTCCAGAATGACATCAGGGGCACCATTGCTGGACTGGAGGGTGTAATCAACCTAAGTGACGACATCCTGGTGTACGCAACATCCGAAACCGAGCACATGGTCAGGCTAGAGAAGGCGTTAGAAAGAATCTGTGATCTGGGTCTGATGTTACATCGTGAAAAATGTGAGTTCCCGAAGGGGAGTATTGAATTCTTTGGGTTCATTTTCCACTCCAGAGGGATCTCACCTGACCCACACAAGGTGAACGCCATACGGTATGCAAGACCACCGGACAATCCCTCTGAGGTGCAGAGCTTCCTAGGGATGGTATACTATTGTGAGAGGTTCATCAAAAACCTGGCATCCCTTTCAGAACCCCTCAGGGTCCTCACGAAGAAGGATACCACCAGGACATGGTCGGCTGTGGAGCAAGCAGCTTTTGACACCATGAAAGCTGCACTTACGGGTGACGAGATGATGGCTTTTTTCCACCCAAAAAAGGAGTCTGAGCTGGTCGTGGATGCCAGCCTGGTGGGACTTGGTGCTGTGCTGTTTCAACCCAATCTCCATGGACAAATGAGGCCCATCGCATATGCCAGCAAGGAATTAACAGATACAGAGCAAAGATACTCCCAAATCGAAGGAGAAGCACTGGCCATACTGTGGGGCTGTAGACATTTTCAGATTTACATCCTGGGCAAACCTGTCCCTGTCATCACTGACCACAAGCCTCTGATCCCCATCATGACGGTGTCATCCTCCAAACCGCCACTGAGGATTGAGAGGTGGATGCTTGCCCTCATGGAGTACTGTGTAAAGCTGCAGTACAGGCCGGGCATACACAACCCCGCGGAATACCTGTCCCGCCATCCCAGTGGAGGTAGCTTGCATATACGACAGTCAGTGGAGTTTGTCCAACAAGTGATTGATGCAGCCATGCCAATAGCCCTGACACTGACTGAATTGGTCGAGGCCTCGCGGGCCGATTAATGCTTTCAACTAGTCCAAAGCACCGTAGACAGCAGGGACTGGAAATCAGCGCTGGCGGACATGTCCCGGAGGGAAAAATACACTCAGCATGATATGCAGTCGCTGTGGCGAGTACGACACGAGTTATCCAAGTCAGGCGATGGTCTGCTGCTGCGAGGGAGACAGAGTGTAATACCTAGACGGCTGGTGGAAAGAGTACTGGAGCTTGCACACGGTGGCCATCAGGTCGCTGCCAAGACTAAGGCGAGGCTGAGAGTCAAGGTATGGTTCCCGGAGCTCCAGGGAAGGGTTGATGAATATATTCACCAATGCATTTGATATCAGGCGACCGCGCTCGTGATCAAAGAACAGTGCATCGAACCAATGGAAAGGTGCGGTTGCCCCTGGAGCACAGTGCATGTGTTGGGTGTCCTGACCCACGTTTGGACTATTATGCTGCAACAATTGGTGCTGTGGGCTTAGGAAATCCAAGAGGGTGGAAAAGCCCATATTTGTGCCAGAATCCTGGAGAACCGTGCAGTTTTGCGCACAGCAAAATGGTCCCCTGACCAGCCACCCACCAGTGCAAAGAAAGATGGTTCTGTTCAAAATCCGTTTTTATTAATGTCAAAAATTGCTAAGATCATGGGCCCGGAACCACCAAACAAAAATCCAACTATGGTTGAGTGTTTTACTTTGCTCTACTACAGATCCACATCAATGCCATGTCAAGCAAGGATCATATACTATCAAATAAAATCCTTTCTTTTGGAAATGTATTAATTCAAGACAGATCCAAAAATAGGTGCAGTACCGGCATTTGTCACAAACCGGCGCTAGCGGTCTAAACTCTGACTGGGGACCTGTATTGCAGAATCTAAACAGCATCCTGAGCTAGCTGGGACTTCAAAGGTTTGTTCCCAGGTGGCAATCTGATTCAATTAAAAGTTCAAAGGGGTTGCCCTTCCTGAGAACTCTTAACACCCCAGAGACCCACACCAGGAGGCAGGATATCACATTGCCCTGTTGATTGGGAGGGAGGGGGTTTCCCCTTCAGCCTGGAGGAGAGAGACAATAGACCCTTTCAATTGAATGGGGTATGTTAATTTTGGGTGTGGACTGTAAACAGAGCTCTGCCTGGAAGAAGAGACATTTGATCCCTGACTCACCCAGTTCCTAGGGGCGGGCCAGACACTTTTTCTGAATTGAATTGAAGGCAAATATATGTTTTATAAAAACACTGATAACTAATTGTAACCAGATGACAGGAATGTTCAATTTGGAGATCCTTAAAATGGAATATGTATCTACAATTTGAGTCTAAACTCAATTCCGTACGATGTTCTGGGACCGAACCCCACAATTTATTCATGTTGCAGACACTGGGTTTAAGCTAGAGACATGGAAATTTACTGGAATATGTGTAGAAAGGCGCTGTACACTTGTGGCATTTTTGGTAAATGTCCGATATTGGTAAACCAACTAAAAAACGAAAATAAGTCGTCATTTTTTAATGCAAGCTCTTAGGAAGATCAGAGTTGAACAAGAATGTACCTTAAGTCATCAGCAAACTGTACATGTAATGTCAACCACTTGTGTATCTGGGAAATGTGTTTAGTTATGAAAATGATTTTATAAGGTAAAATCAAAGAGGAGTGTTCTTTCTGTATGCCATAAAGATGACTCAATCTGACTCACTGCTCTCTTCTCAAATCAGGTCAAAGAGAAATCCTTGACCTATCAAATCGTGAGTGGGTTGGGCAAAGTAAGTTAGCATCCACACCCATTTTCAAAAGTCATAAAAAGAGCCACTGGAAGCCAGACAGGGACATTCACTTTCCACTTTCTTGTGGGACGCTTTGCCGGGAGACTCCAGACTTCAAATCCATCAATCTACAGAGACCAGAACTTTGAATCCAGACTCCAGAACTTGTAGCAGAGAGGCCTGAATCCACAAGCTGAATCCTTTTTCTGCAGGCCTCCAAATCATTTGCAATCTATTCAACAGCCGGGCGAGCTGTTTGAATTCTTTGCCAAGAACATTTGCCAGAACCGGTAGCAGAAACACCCAGAAAGCAGAGCTGTATCCAGAACCGCAGACCGGACCCAGACCAGATTGCTGTGAGCAGAACCAGAGATCCCGACCAGACCAGAACCAGAGATCCAGAACCAGGGAACCAGTACCAGAAACCGCCCAGAAGTCCAGTCTAACCTGACCCGATCCGTGACAAAGTCACATTCCTGTCCAAAATATAGTGTGAGTACTCAGCCAGAACTGTGCAAAACCAATCTCTTAGTCTAAAATAATCTAATTCAAACTATTTTAACTGATTGAGAACTGCATCATAGAAATTGTGTCCCTCCTGTTGATTTAAAGCTGCAAAATTGTCATCTGTCATTCTGAGCTTTACTCTTATTTTGAGAATCTACCTTCACAAAATCGTCCGTATCTCTTGAACCGTTTTTTAACTTTCAATTTAAAGCTGAGATTCTAAGCTTTCCAACAAGCTCTAAACCTACTTGCTACTCCTTATACTTCCTCCATATTTGCGCTTGACGCACGCGACTAAATTGACGCGATTTGCGATTTGGCTCAAATTTCTTCACGTGTCAATATAGTCGCTTCTTGCTTTCCTTTGCTGAAATTCGTTTGCAACCTGACAATCATTCATTGAGCATTGCTAAAGTGATCCTGAACTAACTAATTTAAAGTAGCTATCAACCACCCTGAATCTCTTATAGGGAATTAAAATCATTTTTAGCATATTTTTCCCTTCCTTGCATACCACCTTTAAAGTACTTTGCCTGTGTTTAAAATCATCCCGGTTTCTCTAAGCTTGCTAGGGGGGAACTGAATTTGTATTGTACTGTGATTGTATTCCTGAAGACTGTGTGTGTTACTTCCATCTCCTTACATTGCATAGGGGGGGAGTGAATTGTCAGAGAAAAAGTGATTCTATTATTTTTTGCTGAAATCATATCAAGTTTATCCCTGTGTTGCTTCTTTTCCACCTTGCATTGCCTTGTACCATATAAAGCATTCTAAGCTACCTTATCCTCTCTACTACTCCTAAGTAATTAAACCAGTGTGCTAGTATAACATCATCCATTGTTTATCACTGTCATATGTCTAAGTGTGATATCAAATATTAATTTATTATGAAGTGTGATATATATCTATTGTTTAATTTTTCAAATAAACCTTTTCAATTTGCAAAACAAACCTACTTCTTGGCTCAGTGGGGTCAGGAGGATTCTCAGAGAGGGGCGTGATACAAGGGTTAATCATCCAGATTATAACTTGTCATAAAAATATATAAATAAGGGCTTCCCTTGAGAAATCCCAGACAAGGCACTGACTTAGTGGGAATGCTTGATTGGAGTCATTAACACATGCAAACTTTGGGGCCACAGGGAGGGGCATGTACTTTTTAGTACTAATCGACCAGTGGTCCTGCTACCCAGGGGTGGAGCTGGTGGAATTAATGTGCAGTGACCCCACCATACAAGCGATGGAGAAGATCTTCATGACCAATGGTTTCCCCCAGTTCATATGTTGGGACAACGGACCCCCATTTCATAGCCGCCAGTTTGCCACCTTCATGAATGACTGTGGGGTCATGCACAGGAAAGTGACTACCGGCTGGGCGAGAGCAAATGGGGAGGTGGAGCGGTTCATGCGAACCCTCAACAAGATATTTTGGATCACACAGGGCCAGGGAGGGCAATTGAGAAGAAACTTGTACCAGTTCCTGCTGGAGTATCGAACAACACCCCATAAGTTCACAGGGGAGGCTCCAGCAGAGGCCCTGTTCAACCGATGCCTGAGGGGGTTGCTAGCCAAGACTGAGGGCTGACCTCCCGGTGTCATTGACGACCATAAGACACTGGAGGATCGGCGGGTGTTCAATGAGCGTGAAAACGCCAGGAAACTGTTAAAGCCTGTGGACATTGAAGTAGGAGATATTGGGCCTCATTACAAGGCTGGCTGTAGCCTTGTCTGTAATGCAGGCACGGCAGCTGCCGGTATTCATTTTTTTCCTGTGCCCAGAAATGGGCAATTACTGGGTCATTACGGCCTTGCCTTTTGCCCATTGCTGGGTGCCGGAAAAAATTCTTCCCCATCCTATTTGAGCCCTATAGAGGTCAGATGCACCGCCACCGTTTATAACTTAGCCGGTGCATCGGACATGCTGTGCTCGCGGGTGCCTTTTATTCCGCCAGGTCAAACCTGGCGGAATGTAAGGCACCCGTGAGCACAACTCAGATTTTGCCGGTCCGGATACAGCGGTACCGGCAAGCTTAACGGTACCGTTGTATCTGAACTGGCAAGCTCGTAATGAGGCCCACTGTCCTGGTGAGGAACCGGCACCCAGAGGGTAGACTGTCCCTAAACTACGAACCTACCCCCCCGGCAGTAACCCATGTCAACGGCTCTATGGTGACGGCGTCCGACCAACGGGGAACGGTTATGAGAAATTCCTGCTTCTTCAAGAAGATTGAAGTCCGTGATCCACGGGAAGAACCTGCTGTAGGAGTGTCCCCTGCTCGAGCTTTGATGAATGTGCTGGGGTCTGAAGAAGACTCAGGAGACCCCAAACCAGGGGGACAAAGCCATGACACAGGCCATGAGGAAGAACGCTACCCCCGACGCGAAGTCTGGAGACGTTTGACCAGGTTCAAGGACTATATTCTGGACCCAGGTTAAGGGGGACCAGAAGGGGACGTTGTTTGCCCACATTGGGCCGTGAGTGAATTTGGTGTAGAATGTACCTGTACTAAACGTCATGTTGACAGCAGGTTTATGGAAGTTATGCACATGTTGTTTTGTTATGATAAATGAGGGATGTTACGAAGTCGCCTGTGTGTGCACGTGCGTGACGGCGACATTGCCCATCGCGCATGGGCTTTAAATAAAGGGGCCACTCGTGCTCGGAAGAAGCCACCGGGAACCCATACAGAGCAGACCTGTGCTTATTCAGGTACGGGGGGCTAATGTAACCCTTTAACACCCACCACCCATTATAAAGGGATTTACACTGATGCACTGATTGCTTCATGTCAGCCAGTCTAAGAGTTTGGCGCATGGCTAATGTGGAGAACGCTGTGGGTATCAAGAGTTTGTGCATACTGGCACAGCGATGAATGGCTATTGGGCTTTATGTTATGTTGCAGACACCTGGAGGCCTGCAGTGCAAGCATGCCCCCAGTAATAGGGTTGCACAGGTGAACCAACGGCATATCTCAGACATTCTCAAGGCCTTTTTCGAGTCATGCATAGAGGTGAGATTCAGGGAGAAAGGTGTGTGATTGACACCCATTTCACTGTTTCCTGCATCTATGTGCACTGCTCATTGAGAGCAAGAGGAGAGAGAGAAAGAGAGAGAGTACAAATCTGTGTGCCATGGAGGCAATAAAAGTAACACTTGGAAAAACTAGGGTCAGTGAGAGTGACACTGTGCTGAACTAGGTTAATGGTAGTCACATGGTGTAGAACAAGGGCAGTGAAAGATGCATTGGAGCACACTGAGAGGAATGAGACTGGCACGAGACCGAATGGGAGTAAGGGGAGTGACATGGAGCAAAACAGTGACATTGTAGGGAAATGAGGGTGAAACTGGGGTACCAAGTTTGGCAATGGGCCAGACTGCAGCAATGATCGTAGCATGAGACAGACATTGGACTAAGAGAGTAGCATTGGGCATAACTGGGGACATTGCGAGTGGCATGGAGCTGAAAAAGAGCAAAGATAGTGAGACTGGGGGCAAAACTGGGGGCAGTGAGAGTGACATGGGGCAGAGATGGTGCAATGAGGTGACATTGGGTGACTCTGGAGAGAAGAGAGCCTGACATCTGATGTATTGGAATATTTAATGTGTTCCTCTACATAATTGTTTGTAAATCCCATGTCTGCCTTATTTAAAAATTGAGTTGGAAAATGTAGCATTCTGACCCATTTTTAAACACTGTGTAGATTTTTTCACAAATCAGGGACAACATGTATGCCCCATCACTTGAAAAAAATCACCAGACATCACTGGATGTTGGGAATTGGTCCATCAAGAAATTGTTTAAAAATAGTTGCAAATGGTGCCCTATTTTCCCTTATCAGTTGATTTACATCACTTGGACAGGGTACACTGAGATAGACGGAGAGAAATGGGCAGTTGGAATGTTTTCGGGAAAGTACAGCATCGACCCCGCTTCCCTGACTAAAACATCTGATTTTCTAATCCATCAGGAAGTCCTACCTATTGTGTTCGAGAAAAACTGGGAAAAGACGAGAAGAAGAGGAAGAAGGACAAAAGATCTATGAAAAAGTAGGCCTACAGGCAAGATGGGACAGTCTTCAATGTACGATTGGCTGGCATTTTGGCTAGGATGAGGAATTTCATTGCATGGAGATTAGTGCACATCTGGAAACCCACTAATATCTTTTCCCTTTGTGAAAGTGCTTATGGACGCACTAAGGGTGGTCTTGATCAAGGGTTAAAAGAATTCCTTTGTTGAGACAATAGACAATAGGACATCGGAGCACAAAGTAGTTAAACCTAGACACTAGACAACACTATCTTTCCCATAGATGGACAGGAATGAAAAGGGAAGGAAATAACACCTACAGTAGAATATTACAGGGACAGAATGACGGAAGACAACGGCTTCTAGAGGTAGAGGAAGAATGAACGGGAGAGGGATTACAAATTAAGTGCTTACTCTGTTTCTGTTCTCCCTTCATGCCGTGACCTTGAGAAGAAATACTATATTGTTGCCTTTCATGTGCTGGCTAGCATAGCTGGTTTTAGATGCCTGACAAGAGACTAGTATAAGCAATTTGGTCCCAAATAGATCAGGGCATGGCAAAGGCTCCAATATGAAGTTCCCAGTAACTTTTTATTTAAAAAGAAATGTCTTGTCCATTGGACTAAAAAGTCACAAAGATATCGGTAAAAGGTCACATATTTGGCAATAACGGATGGTATAACGATCGCTGTAGTTGCAAAGGCAGTAAAACAAGAGATCACTCTGTCATTACTCCATCCTTGCCCCAAACAGGAGATTTGGCTTAATTTGCTGAAGGCAGTACACAGCACCATGATTACACTGTGTGACTTGTTTGCACGCCGGGTTTGATTTCAGGTGAGTAATACTAAATATGCCATTTTAGTTTCGATTTCTCTTTAAATTCCTGTATCCCCAGAACATTGACCAACAGTGCAGATAATTGGTAATTTGCTTGTGGCGTGAACAGCTATGTCGTAGCGAGGGGGAAAGGAAAGCTTGGCATAAGTTTCAAGTCTCTGGTTGACTATGTGTTGTAGCCTGACTGTTGAAAGGCTATTAGAACAAGTCAAGGTCCTAAATCCAACGTTTCCATTATCCAGATAGGGGCTAATGATCTAGCATCCCTGGGCAAGGGTCACCTCTAACGTGAGATGGGGGATCTCATTATTGCCTTGATTTCCGTTTCAGAAGGGGGCCTTAATTATGTAGTCATGGGAAGTCGCCAGGAACAATTGTTTAGAGGCATGATCATAAATGACATCTTGAAAGTTATACAGTCATTTGCAGTCGAAATTTAAAGAGGCTTAAATACCAACATGGAAAAATTTGCAAAAAGTCAACGACTCGGTCAAATGTCCTTACACATGAGGCCCCCTATGAACTATGCATCAGGTGGGGTGCATACTCATTGACTTTCCAATCAACCTTTAGGGTGCTTTGGACAAAAGTGTTCAATTTGAGAGTTGGGAATGAAGGGCACATGACTTGCACAATGTTTGATAAAGTCACTCGAAAATCCTAAAACAAAAGCAAAATACTTTAACTATGGGATGGCAGCTACAAGGTATTACCTCGCCGCAATATTGAAGCTTTTAAGGTGGTCCTTAGAAGGGAAGAAATGGTCATCCAAAATACAGGGGAAAGTTGTAGGCTGTTGATCCACGCCAACCAGCAAGAGTGACCGCTAGACCTGAAGAAGCATCGTCTCAGTGGGGAAACCTTTCACCCGGAAGTAATTCGTGTTTATATTCCTGGAAGTGAAACATTTCTCACAAAATGATTTAGTGGAATAATCACCTTGAGCCGATTATGAAGGGATTGTTTGTAAAGGCGCTCTGAAGCTTCAAACCTGAAGCCCATTGTATTCCATTATAAATGTAACTATTTAGATGTTGAAAGGGAACGGTGTTTGTAGGTAATGTAGCTTTAATAGTGTGTCTTTAAAACGTACAGCAGAATATTGGTTTTGTTACAATTAGGCCAGAACATGAAAAATCATGCGGCCATTTTGCTGTATGAGGCTCCTCTCTCTACCCAGGTTCATAAGGCTCATCTGCTGCCAGGGTAAGTTCGTGCTCAAAGCTGGCAGACGTCAACAAGCTGTGCTCACTTGCAATGCTTTAGTCGGAGCAGGCCGAGTGGAGAAACCCACTGGCTTCACTGCTGTGGCCTCTCCATTGCGATGCACGTGTCATAGGAGCAGTGGCGATGCACAACGATTTAATGCAATGTCTAGACGAGTGAAAGACACTGCACAGCAGAGGGTGAAACGCCGATATCCCTCCCTCCCCCTGAACTTTCTAACGCACTCCCTTCTGTTCTGTCTTGTGCCTTGTGGGGGCTTGAATTCCATTCAGTCAGCACTGGAAGCTATCCCTTAGCAACTCACTCTCCAGACCCATCACAGCAGCAGACGTGGATGCAGCCTCTTCTTCGCAGCAAGGGCCTATGAATATTTCAGGTCCTACCAGTGGTACAATGTGCGCCTGGCATTGCTGTGTAAAAACACTGACACAATGAGTGGCACTGGGTTCCCGACATGGGCCTGCTCCCCAGCCATCCATCTTTCATGAACCCTCTCTGCCTGCCTACGGACAGCAGTAGAGAGCTTCAGAAAGTCCTTTAGAGGAAAGGGACTTGCGGCATCTGGCGAAGAAACCTAGAATGGTATGCCGCAAATGATGTCCTGGCTGTAAACGAGGAAGAGCTTGGCTATTATATTGGAAGTAAAAGCAATAAAGGGCTCATTTATTATGAAATGATGCATGTTTTGAGGCGTGCACCTGCAGTTAGTACCAGTTCCTGAGTGGCCATGATCCAGAAACTGTTTACAACATACTCCTTGCATTAAGCCTTACTGGTGTTTCTACCCCAAGTATAACGACAAAAGTGATGGGTGGAAGTTGTTGAATGAATCTGAACCTCTGGCATTGCTCTGGGGAACCTTCCACACCACCGTTTTTAGCCCGTCTGCGCCATTGCAAAAGGGGTCCATCCATATGCAAATCAGTCAGGTACTGCCACCAATGGTAGCAGCCCGGCCCGAACTGCTAGGCCAGGTCAATCTGCATGGAAACACAAGCAACCACAGACATTTTTCGGCCTTGTTGGACCTCATCAGTGAGGTGCAGCTTGTTTCCCTTTGGCGCAGTGAGCAAGGGACCCACGTCTGGACATACCCTCTCTCACATAGTGAGACAAACTGTAACCACAAATGTGATGGGTGGAAGGTTTGAATGAATCTGAACCACTGGTATGGTGGTTGCTCTGGGCAACATTACACACCAGTGTTTTTAAGCCTGTCTGCGCCATTGCAAAAGGGGTCCAGCCATAATGCAAATCAGTCAGGTACAACCACCAATGGCAGCAGCCCAGACCTAGCAGTTCGGGCTGGACTTCCCCTTTTGGGGTAGGACAAAGCCTGATTTTCATATGGGTTTTCCCTTCTGTAAAGGCTTGGCAGGCTGAAAAACGATGGTCTGGAGGGTTGCCCAGAGCTGTGATGCATTCAAAACCTTCCAGCCATCACCTTTTCGTTTTGCGAAAGTCACCCCGAGTGCGACAGGTATGCCCATACATGGGTCCCGAGTCTGCCGGGCCTAGAGAGCCAAGCTACTCCTCACTGATGACACCCACCAAGGCTGAAACATGTCTGGTGATGCTTGTGGTCTCCAGCAGAAGGTATGTGACCTAGCAGTTCGGGCTGGACTGCCCCTTTTGCGTTAGGACCAAGGCTAATTTGCATATGGTTTTTCCCCTTCTGTAATGGCTTGGCAGGCTGAAAAACAATGGTCTGGAGGTTTGCCCAGAGCTGTGCCTGTGGTTATGATTTATTCAAAACCTTCCAGCCATCACCTTTTTGTTTTGCTAAAGTCACCTCGAGTGGGACAGGTATGCCCAGACGTGCGTCCCGACTCAGCCGGGCCTAGAGACCCACGCTACTCCTCACCAATGATGCGCAGCAAGGCTGAAACATGTCTGGAGTTGCTTGTTATGTTATGTTATGTTATGTTATGTTATGTTATGTTATGTTATGCTGTTATGTTATGTTATGTTACCAGATTTTATGAAGCGCATTGTCGCCCAGAGGCATCAAGGAGCTGAGGAAGAAGGGATCAGAGGCAGAGAAGAATCAGAACAGATATGTTTTTACCTTCTTTCTAAACTAAAAGCTTGTGGTCTCGTACAGAAGGGATGTGACCTAGAAGTTTGGGCTGGACTGCCCCTTTTGGGTTAGGACGAAGCCTGATTTATATATGGTTTTTCCTCTTCTGTAAATGGCTTGGCAGGCTGAAAAACGATGGTCTGGAGGGTTGCCCAGAGCTGTGCCCGTGGTTATGATTTATTCAAAACCTTCCAGCCATTACCTTTTCGTTTTGATTTATAAATGGCAATTCCAAATCCGGCATGGAGCAAGCAGACGAACATGACACCGACGATCCAACACCTTGTAATCGCGGCCGGAACTACGAGGCATTCTATGGAAGGAAGTGACCACGCATAGTCTCGCGGTTCATCCCCCCAAGCCAACACACTGCTGTCTACAGCGGATGGATGCGCTCGCCTGATCTGTTAAATACAGATAGATGCCTGATTTGGAAATGCCATTTATAAATCACTGGTCCTGTAGAAGATGGCATTAAGTATACCTCCCATCGAAACCGGTCGACCATTAAGTCATGAGGGGCTTCATGACCTCTATGATATCCCAGACAGTAAAGGGGGATACAACAGGAACGTTTAAGTTAACCCACGTACAGTGAGTCTTTTAAGTGTTCCGAATATATGGGACATTTTAGACTATAACCAAGTAGGAGCACACCCATCTCGTTTGGTATATTTGACCTCTATGGGTTAATAAACTCATTAAAAGCCCAAAGTTCCAATATCTCCCATCCAATTAGCTATTCAGACAGGATCTAATATCCAGTCCTGCCTGCAAAAAACACAAAAAACTTCGAGGGGTTGTTCTCTGTTTTTTTTAAGCACAGGAAATTCGATATACCTAATCCAATTAGTAGTGATGAGGGACAGCTTCTTCTCCTATCCTTATTAGATAGATGGCACACCATCCATAACCTAGGGCAAGGCACTCCTGACAAGGTCAGGGTGTTCTTTTACTAGGGATAGTCAGTACATTGTTTCTATCTGTTCATTTGTTGGATATGACAGTAAAGTCTATACTAATCTGTCCTCCCAAGAAACCGTTTATGTTGTGTTAAAAAGACTGTTATTCTAACGATTAGGGAAGGTAATTAGCTCCACTTAAGGTAAAAACATCACCTTGTTGTTGGAGGAAATGCAAGTGGCTGTCATGATTCCTGCCCCTCATGTTCCCAGCCCTCCAAGATGTCAGGCTGGAGCCAGGCCACGATCACCTACATGGCCCTTAAGGGCCTCTCCATCCCCCCAAAGACCCACTTGGAGTCAGACTTGGCGCTTGTGGCACCAGACTCACTCAATCCCATATGATAACATTGGGGATTGGACTTGTAGTGCATTGATGGGGACAAGATGGATGCCCCCATATATTTCGGTTCCCAGAACTGCATGTGCAGTCTAGACTTTTGGGTGTGGTTCAACCCAGAGACACTTGGATACCCAAAGACTATTTAAGCCATGCCCAGGCTGAGAAACATGCTATGTGTTTTCTGCACCTGCAGCGTGACACTCACCGTTTTCGGATCGGTCTCTAGTAGGCCTGCATCTTTCATCTGCGCTCAGCTCCTGCAAGAACAAGAACACGGTTAGGAACAGCCTTACCTTGCAGCGCTTCTGCAAGAACAAGAACACGGTTAGGAACAGCCTTACCTTGCCGCGCTTCTGCCCATCATTCATCGCTTCTTCTGTTCTGCGGGCATCTTCGGCGGTGTCATTCCCATCCCAGCCCGCCACTTCCTAAGGAAAAGGGAAAAGAACAGAAAAAAAGGCATTAGTAAGCATTCAGCAAATCTTTGCTTATTTTTAAAGACTGTACGAGCTTCAAACGCTTACCTGAATCCCAGCCGCTCTGCGGAAATTCTGTCTCCGGACCTTCTCATCCATCTGCAAGAGGGAAAAGAGGGAAAAGACTCTCCAGGTTAGCGTGGAAACATCTAAAGGCGCTGCATACCGCGCTTACTCACCGCATTTCTTCTTCATAACCGGCATCCACGCTGAAAACGATGCAGCACCTAAAAGACACAGAAAAAGAACTCAGTTCAATACAAAGACGAAAGGGTCTCACTCACCTTCAGCGCTACTAATCTCAGCAAGACGTCGCCATCCCCGGACGCCGGCCATCATCTAAGGAAGGAAAGGAACGAAGTTAGAGAACTGTTCAAAAGACTCATTATACTTACCTGTTGGACTCTTGCCAGTGAAGTAACTAGGCAGCAACAAGCTTGCATCAATCAACGCGCCCCTGCACTGAAAGCAGGATGGAGAGCACACTTTCCAAGAAAACAAGGTGAGCTGTGGATCAAAGGGAAGGGCTGGAACCCAGGAAAGAAGGGGTTCAGCACACAGAGACAATAGGGAGTTAATGTTAGGGAGAATACTCCTTCTAGGGCTAATTTCCCTCACCTAGTGAGTCCCCCATTCAGCTTTGCTGGATTTCTGGAGTTTATTCTTTCCACCTCGTAAGAGTGTGCATCCTTTTTCCACTCTTACATGTGTTTTGGCCTATGTGTTGTTACTCATTGTGTGATCTTGGGCACGGGAGTACACGTTCTTGTCTGGGTTACACAGCACCTTTAGTGTAGTAACCCAGGGTTGTCTTTTAGACTTCCCTCTGGCTCCATTTTGCTGGGGTTGACCACTGTCCCCCAGAGAAAGGTAAAGTTGCCATTTACTTTACAGAGTCATTTTTACCACAGACCCAGTGCACCCCATCTTACATGGAGTACTGGAAAGGGCTAATCTGTACACCTTTTCTGTCTGTACCTCCCTGAGCATTGTTTTGCTCTTTTAACATTTAGACTTGGCTGGTGGAAGTGGTATCTACCCTAACATTTCTACTGTGATTATATTATATAAACGTGGTACTGTTCTTGGCTATTATATTAGCCTCGAACAAAAACCCGCTTGACCAAATCGTCTTTCTTTTGGCTCTGGTTGGGTTTATTCGCCATTTCTTTTTGTTAAAGTCCTTCTTGTGTTTTACTTTGTGCGGCAAACTGGGTTCGCCTTCTTTGTTCACTGTCTTTTGGCGGGCTTCTGCAGAGAAGCCCTCCTCTTGGTGCCTGGATGTCTAGGTAGGATGAATGTGGGGAAAGGGTATAGTCACCCCCTGCACAGGGTATCCTAGGAAACCCAAGTCACACTTTGCCATGATTGGCTGAGGTGGTTGTCCCGGATGGACAACCCCTCTGCTGCGTGATTGCCAGCCAGGCTGTTTGAATGGGGGTTTTTGCGCATAAAAGGCAGGTCTCTTGGGCTAGAAGTCAGAGTCGCCTCTGGAACTACAAGGAACCAAAGAGAAGTGAAGAGAACGACGGCTGCTGCAACTACCCCGTCCCGGTGAAGCCCTGCTGCAGTCCTGAGCTATCTTCCCGTCGACGACTAAGAGACGAACCACTCCGGAGTCTTCTTCCCTTGAGCCTGATGGGGATAACCAGCTCATCTTCTTCAGCCAGAGATCTCTGTCGTGGTCGAAATCGCTGCACACTGCTGTAGTGGTCTGGATAGCCACCTGCTGAGCCTCTCCTGTTTTTAAGGAGCACTCCTTTGCGTTGTCGCTGCTGTCAGCTTCATCCCTGTGTGGTGCAGACCCCCTTCAGACATCCTCCTTCACAACGAAGCTCCAGGAATCATGGGTCTGCGGGAAACCAACAGTAACAACTGCCAGGGCACCAGCTGCATCGTGGGAATAAGCTACTGTGTTCTACTCAAGGAAACTGGGTCAATCCGTTTTCTTCATCCTCAAGGCTTGTCTCCCCTCCTTCTTATAACTTTTGCTTCCGAACATTGACAATATTCAAGTCCTTTTTGGCTACACGGAATCATGAATCTAATGGTGTGATCTTCGGCACAGGCCTCAGGTGTCACCTAAACCTCGCTCCGACCCTTTGACTTTTGAACTCCTGTTTCTGAGTGTTTCTCAATACTGTCCGCCTAACCTAAATATTGCCTGTGATTTTTGCCCCCCAACTCCCTATGGGTATCTCAGGTGCTAAGTGTGTTTTTGCCCCGGTAGCATTTCATGTCACAGATACGCATTTATTTAGTGGACCAAACTGTCAAAAATTGATCGCAATCATATCCGCGGTATCGTGTTTTGTTCATAACACTGGTTCTTTCAAACACAGGGTACTTACCTTGAGACTTACTATACAAAGTGAATTGGTTAATTGTAGTATATTTAACGTGTGGTTTTGTTTAAAGTTTGATAGAGGTGTTGTGTTTATAACTGATGGTTTAAAAATAAATGTACTTTTTTACCTGAAAACCTTGAGTCAGTGTTTGCTTGAGTCAAAGTAATTGTGGTCCCTTTGTGTAATCTCTGCTACTGCTCATATACTCTTGAGATAAGCCTGGATGCTCTGCTACTGTTACCACTATAACTTAGTAGTACAGGCTTGTACCAAAGGTAAAACTTGTATTGCCACCTGTAGTCTTAATCAGGTGTAGTGGTCCCTAAGGGCACTGCACAGGATTCTGCCTAACACTGGTGTACAGCGGTGAGGATTTGGAAGTAGAGTGATTACACTTAGAGTGCTGCTATTGCTTGGGTTCAACTAACCACAAGGCTAACACCACTACATCTATTTAACTGAGAAATCATGTCAAGTCTGGAAAACTACACTGAAGAGAGCCTTTTACGCTATACTGCTGAGGTTCTTAGAACCATGTGTAAAGATAAGAAACTCTCCGGTAAAGGAAAGAAATCTGAACTGGTAGCAAAGTTAATGGGAAAAAGTCTGGAGAGTGGGTCAGAAGGGCCTACCTCTCCAGCCAATGTGGATTGTGATGTTTCTGAGAGTGTTAATTTAGAAGAAGTAGATGAGTCCTTGCTAGGAAACCCTACAACTCCTTTGCCTGCTCAGAATGCACAACCTCTGTCCACAGGAAACCCCACAGATCCTACACGTACTCGTGAATGTATTGCACTTGAAAAAATGAGACTTGAATTAGAAGTGAAACGTATTGATGCAGAAACTGCCATGAAACATCAAGAGTTAAGGCTCAGAGAAATGGAGCTGAATCATGAACTAGAAATGAAGAAACTGTCTCTGGAAAATGCTTCTCTCCCAGAGTCTTCTAGGTCATCCAGCCCTAAGAGGCCCCGTATGCCAAAGGAAATGATTGGTATGTATGAGACTAAACTTGATGTTTTGGATTGGTTAGCACTGTTTGAGCACAATCATGGGATTCAAGGTATCTCAGGGAATCAGTTGATTCCTTGGCTTTTCTCTATGCTTCCCCCTGTTGCAAGTGATGCTGTAATGGAGTTGGGGAGGAGGATAAGCAGGATTATGAGTGTGTGAAACTCGCATTAATAGCTAGGTTTGGGAAGACCCCTTCCCAGTATCTTAAGAGGTTTAGAACCCTCAAAAAACATGATGGTACCCCTTGGGCTACCTGAGTGTGTGACTGTTTGAAAAACGTAGATGGTTGGGTTAAGGGTTACAAAGTGAACACTTATGAAGGTTTGAGGAATCTTGTAATGTTGGAGTCTATTTTTGATGCCTGCTCTCCTGAGCTTAGACAGCACTTGGCTGATTCAAAGGAGATAGATCCTAAGAAGTTAGCTAAGGCTGCTGACTTGTGGGTTGCCAACAAGGCTACTCACAAGGATTCTGGGGCAACGCAGAAGAAGGAAGAGGGAAAGCAGTCCAGGAAAGACAACAAGGAAAATTGCAATAATTCCCATCCAAAAGAGGGCCACAAACATAACCAGGGTAAGCCACAAGGTAAACCGAATCAGGCTAGTGTACCACCTGGTTCCACACCAGATGGAGGTCAGAGCAAGCCCCCATTCCAGAGAGCATTTGGGAAATGCTTTGGTTGTGGATTGCCTGGACATGTGAAAGGAGATGCCAAGTGTAAGGGTAAACCTTCAGAGATCAACACTGTCTCCTTAGCCTTCTCCCAGGTGGATGAAGTAGCTATGACAAGTGGAAGCTTTCAGCTACTAGCTGATGAGCCCATGAGAGTCTCAACTAGTGTTTCTTTAGTGTCCTTGGGTCTTTGGGAACAACAGAACTTAGATGTCTACAACTCAATCCCAGATAATACTACAGAGTATTACAAAGATAGTGTTCTTGTGAATGGTCAGGATACCCCTGCCATCAGAGACACTGGAGCCAGTATAACTGTGGTTGATGAAGGTTTTTTCAAGGTGGAGGATGTTGCTAATGCACACAAACACCTAACCAAGAGAGCTGGAGGCCCTGTGCAAATGGTTCCCCAGTTACCAGCTCTCATCCAGTGTAATGACATGACTGTCAGGATACCTGTTAGTGTGCAAAATAACATACCTGGGAGGGTCCTGTTGGGTAATGACCTTAAAACTCTTGGAGTTGTGTGTAGTACCCCCAGGCCCCCCAGCAGAAGGAAGCAGGAGCTCACAAGGTCTGCAAAGGAGATAACCTTAAGAGGCTCTCCTGGGGACATGATAGAGGAAGCTATCACCCCAAGTCCACATGACTTACTTACTGCCATTGCAGAGCAAGAAAAGACAACAGGGAAACCTAAATCTGCCAGCAAGAAACCAGCAAACACTCCTGTGCCCAGAAGGACATCTCCGAGACTGTCCAAAGTCACACCTGTGACTCCCACACCAGCTGAGGCTGAGTGCGAGGTTCAACCCTGTATGGTCAAGCTAGATACTGAGGAATCAGATCTAGAAGAGGATCTTACCTTGGTAGGAGATCTTAACCCTGTTGACCATCCTCAGCTGCAGTCTTTACTGGCAGAAGGCGGACCCAACAAGGAAGATTTCAGCAAGGGACAAAGAGAGTGTCCTACCTTGGAAGGTCTTAGCCAACATGCCACTTGTCAGCTCAATGGGACGGAGCCTGGGAAGTATAGGTTGCACTGGGAAGATGGCCTCTTCTACAGTGAACCAACTGAGTCAACCCCTGGAGACTACAAAAGACGAGTAGTACCTCTAGTGAACCGACTCCAGTTTCTGCAGTTAGCCCATGAGGTACCTTTGGCCGGTCACTTAAGTTTTATGTAGACCACAGAAAGGCTATCTCTGCACTTCTACTGGCCTAAGATGGGTACAGAAGTAGACAAATTCTGCAGAAGCTGCCACACTTGCCAAACATCTGGCAAGAGTGGGTCCAAGAATGTGGCACCCTCAGTCCCTCTCCCAGTGGTGGGAATTCCTTTTGAGAGGGTGGGGATTGACATTGTTGGTCCTCCTGACCCTCCCACATCTTCAGGCAACAGGTTTATCCTGGTTGTAGTGGACCATGCCACTAGATTTCCTGAATCCATACCTTTGAGGACTGTTACGGCTCTGGCTGTAGCTAAGGCCCTACCTGGTATTTTTACCAGAGTAGGTTTTCCTAAGGAGGTGATATCTGACAGGGGATCAAATTGTATGTCCCACTACATGCAAACCATGTGGAAAACCTGTGGAGGTACCTAAAAGTTATCAACTGCCTACCACCCCCAAACCAATGGGCTGGTAGAGAGGTTTTACAGAACTATGAAGAGCATGAGAGGTGCTTTAGAAGAACCCCTTAGAAGAAGTGGGACCTTCTACTGCCATGCCTTCTATTTGCTTATAGAGAAGTCCCTCAGGAGGGAGTAGGATTTAGTCCCTTCGAACTTCTCTATGGCCATCCAGTCAGAGGTCCATTGGCCCTGATTAAGGAGGGGTTGGAGAGTGCTCCTTCCCCCAAGCCAGTCAGAGTGACTGACTATGTGATATGTCTCCGGAGGAGAATGTCACACATGTTGGCAGAGGCAAGTGATAACTTGAGGGCTGGTCAAGCTCTGGTCAAGCATTGGCATGACCAGAAGGCTAACATGGTTGAGTTTACTCAAGATCAGCTTGTTCTTGTTATGGTCCCCACAAGGCAGAGGGCCTTGCAGGACAAATGGATAGGACCCTTCAAGGTTGTGGGTAAACCTGGAGAGGTGAACTATCTGGTGGACGTAGACAACCCTAAGGAGGCTCCCAGGGACTTTCACACCAACCGTTTGAAGGCTTATGTCTCTAGACCTGACATAGGAGCTCTGCTTCTAGCTTCAGCTCAGGAGGAGGACGGAGAATGAACCTCTGCTTGACCTCCTCAGAGGCTTACCTTTAGATGAGCAAGTGGAAGGAGTTAATCTCTCTTCCAGTCTCACATCTGACCAGCAGGATGAGTGCAATTTACTGTTAAATCAGTTTGCCTCCCTGTTCTCACTTTCACCAGGCTTGACCCTTGGGGCCAGCATGACATACACACTGGTGACTGCTTGCCTGTCAAAAGTAGGGGGTACAGAATGTCAGACAATATCAGATCCCACATAAGGAATAAGGTCAACAAAATGCTTGAACTCGGGGTTATGGAGCCCTCTACTAGCCCATGGTCTAGCCCAGTTGAGCTTGTACCAAAGGCAGGATCCAGAGAATTGAGATTCTGCGTGGATTATAGAGCTCTAAATACAGTCACCACGACTGATGCCCATCCTTTGCCTAGGACAGGTGAGCTGGTAGACAAACTTGGTGCAGCCAAGTACCTCAGCACATTTGACCTAACGTCAGGCTATTGGCAAAGAGCCCTGACAGACCATGCCAAGGAGAAAACTGCATTCTCCACTCCAGCTGGCCTCTACCAATTCAAGGTGATGCCTTTTGTATTAAAGAATGCACCTGCTACATTTCAGAGGATGGTCAATCACGTTCTGAATCGGATGGAGGACTTCTGCATGGCATACTTGGATGAGATTGCAGTGTTCAGCCCTACATGGAAAGAACATGTTGAACACCTAGCTTATGTATTGCAGGCTCTGGAACAGGCCCATCTGACCATAAAGGCAAGCAAATGTCAAATTGGACAGAGTTCAGTGGTCTACCTTGGGCATGAGTTAGGAGGAGGTGAAATAAGGCCATTGCCTAGCAAAGTACAAGCTGTACAAACCTGGGCCACCCCTACTACTCAGACCCAAGTAAGAGCCTTCATAGGCCTTACTGGGTACTATAAGAACTTCATAGAGAACTATGGGACCGTAGCTTCTCCCTTGAATGTCATCTCCTCTCCCAAATTTCCTAAAAAGGTCAGGTGGAATGAGGAGTGCAATCAAGCCTTTGAAGGTCTAAAGAAGGCCCTTTGTCAAGCTGCAGTCCTAAGAGCTCCTAACTATCACCAACCCTTCATTGTACAAACTGATGCTTCTAATGTAGGTATAGGTGCAGCCTTAGACAACTGGATGAGAAAGGTAGGGAACACGGGAGAGGGGGTTGAAGATGCACACCACTAATTCAGATATCAAAAGTAAGTGATACTTTAAGGCCAAATGTGGGTAACTTAAGGGTGCGGGGGAGGAAAAGTGGCCCTGGCACATGGCTACCTAGATAAACAAAGGAAGGAAAAAGAGGATCCAAACTGGAACCCTCCCGTCCCCTGCACACCGTAATGATGCGTCTGAACGATGCCTTAATCACAATATCAATGAGTTTACAGTCTAAGAATATATTTCTACGAATTTCAATGGAAAAGGACAAAGATAAATTCTAATTGAATGATGACATCCATTC
This sequence comes from Ambystoma mexicanum, assembly GCF_040938575.1. Taxonomy (NCBI): domain Eukaryota; kingdom Metazoa; phylum Chordata; class Amphibia; order Caudata; family Ambystomatidae; genus Ambystoma; species Ambystoma mexicanum. The sequence goes on from NC_090923.1 coordinate 754,328,706, forward strand.
TTTGAATGTACTAAACAAATGACGCTTTATTCCAAGCATAGGAAACACAGAGGATTCAGTTCCCTGAACGGTGGCTGATGCGTTTCGAGAAGTAATTTCTCTTCTTCATGAGCCTGTAGTCTTGTGCAATAACTGAATGTCAAAAAAATATGGAGAAAGGAACAATCAGGATTGCGTTGTTGCCAATTAATTACCACAGTCTGTCTAATATTTAGTATCATACAGTCAAGTTATCCAGTGAGAGTACATACGTCTTATTCTCTTGTTATTTCAGTTAAAGAATCAAAAAACCAAACATCGGGATCATGAAAACAAATCTTTGCATTTTCCAAATATAGATTATATCCAGAGCCACTTGCAACCAGTACCAATAGTGAAATGTAAATTGATGTGAGGAAAGCTCCACATACCTGATTGGATGCTCCTGAATACAGCGTGGGTAAAAGCTTCAGCGTGTGCAGAAGTAAAGTGTAGGACGAAAGTTCTGATGCGCTTTCAGTATAAGGCTAATGCCCCACAAGCTGGAAATAAATGATACCGGTGCGCTATTATATATCCTGTCTTCAATAGAATGACGATCAGAGTATGTAATCACAAAGTAAACATTCACCCCGTCAATAAAAAATAGCAACGGAGCGTAGCGGTGCTAGTAAGCGAGTGCCGTGGATGGCAAAGGTAGGGAACACCCCATTTGTTTCATCAGCAGGAAGTTAAAGGATCCTGAGACAAGGTGGGCAACAATAGAAAGAGAATGCTTTGCTATTGTGTGGTCACTGAAGAGGTTTAGACCATACTTGTATGGATCTACCTTCAACATTCAGACTGACCACCAACCCTTGAGATGGCTGATGCAAATGAAAGGGGAAAACCCAAAATTACTCAGATGGTCAATCTGCCTGCAATTATTTGATTTTTCCATTGAGCAAAGAGCAGGAAGCCACAACCAAAATGCTGATGGTCTCTCTAGGATGTTTGTAACCGACTAGAGATATGAGATCCATCCAGGAGTGGATTAAATCCTCCTGTCCCTTAGTCTGTGGGGGGCGAGTGTTAGCGAGAATTCTCCTTCTTGGGCTAATTTCCCTCACCTAGTGAGTCCCCCAGCAGCTTTGCTGGATTTCTGGGGTTTATTCTTTCCACCTGGTAAGAGTGTACATCCTTTTTCCACTCTTACATGTGTTTCGGCCTATGAGTTGTTACTCATTGTGTGATCTTGGGCACGGGAGCACACCACTCCAAGTGTCCCTGTTCTTGTATGGGTTACACAGCACCTTTAGTGTAGTAACCCAGGGTTGTCTTTTAGACTTCCCTCTGACTCCATTTTACTGGGGCTGACTACTGTCCCCCAGAGAAAGGTAAAGTTGCCATTTACTTTACATAGTCATTTTTACCACAGACCAAGTACACCCCATCTTACATGGAGTACTGGAAAGGGCTAATCCGTACCCCTTTTCTGTCTGTACCTCCCTGAGCATTGTTTTGCTCTTTTAACATTTAGACTTGGCTGGTGGCAGTGGTATCTACCCTAACTTTTCTACAGCGATTATATTAGATAAACGTGGTACTGTTCTTGGCTATTATATTAGCCTCAAACAAAAACCCGCTTGACCAAATCGTCTTTCTTTTGGCTCCGATTGGGTTTATTCGCCATTTCTTTTTGTTAAAGTCCTTCTTGTGTTTTACTTTGCGCGGCAAACTAGGTTCGCCTTCTTTGTTCACTGTCTTTTGTCAAGCTTCTGCAGAGAAGCCCTCCTCTTGGCGCCTGGGTGTCTAGGTAGACTGAATGTGGGGAATGGGTATAGTCACCCCCTGCACAGGGTATCCTAGGAAACCCAAGTCGCACTTTGCCATGATTGGCTGAGGTGGTTGTCCCAGCTGGACAACCCCTCTGCTGCGTGATTGACAGCGAGGTTGTGTGAATGGGGGTTTTTGCGCATAAAAGGCAGGTCTCTTGGGGTAGAAGTCAGAGTCGCCTCTGGAACTACAAGGAACCAAAGAGAAGTGGAGAGAACGACAGCTGCTGCAACTACCCCATCCGGTGAAGCCCTGCTGCAGTCCTGAGCTATCTTCTCTTCAACGACTAAGTGAAGATCCAGTGCGGAGTCTTCTTCCCTTGAGCCTGGTGGGGATAACCAGCTCATCTTCTTCAGCTAGAGATCTCCGCCGGGGTCGAAATCGCTGCACACTGCTGTAGTGGTCCGGATAGCCACCTGCTGAGCCTCTATTGTTTTTAAGGAGCTGTCGGCTTCATCCCTGTGTGGTGCAGACCCCCTTCAGACGTCCTCCTTCACAACGAAGCTCCAGGAATCCTGGGTCTGCGGGAAACCAACAGGAACAAGTCCCAGGACACCAGCTGCATCGTGGGAATAAGGTACTGTGTTCTACTTGAGGAAACTGGGTGAATCCCTTTTCTTAATCCTCAAGGCTCGTCCTTGTCTTCCCTCCTTCTTATAACTTTAGCTTCCGAACATTGACAATATTCAAGTACTTTTTGGCTACACGGAATTGTGAACTGTCTAACAGTGTGATCTTCGGCACAGGCCTCCTGTGTCACCTAAACCTGGCTCCGACCCTTTGACTTTTGAACTCCTGTTTCTGAGGGTTTCTCGATACTGTTCGCCTAACCTAAATATTGCCTGTGATTTTTGCCCCCAACTCCCTCTGGGTATCTCAGGTGCTAAGTGTGTTTTTGCCCCGGTAGCATTTCATGTCACGGATACGCGTTTATTTAGTAGACCGAACTGTCAAAAAGTGATCGCAACCGTATCCGCGGTATTGTGTTTTTTTCATAACACTGGTTCATTCAAACACAGGGTACTTACATTGAGACTTACTGTACAAAGTGAATTGGTTAGTTGTAGTATATTTAACATGTTGTTTTGTTTAAAGTTTGATTGAGGTGTTGTGTTTACAACTGATGGTTTAAAAATAAATGTACTTATATTTTTTACCTGAAACCTTCAGTCAGTGATTGCTTGAGTCAAAGTAATTGTGCTCCCTTTGTGTAATCTCTGCTACTTCTCATATACTCTTGAGATAAGCTTAGCTGCTCTGCTACTGCTACCACTATAACTTAGTAGTACGGGCTTGTACCAAAGGTAAAACTTGTATTGCCACCTGTAGTCTTAATAAGGTGTAGTGGTCCCTAAGGGCACTGCACAGGATTCTGCCTAACAGTTAAACTCTACCAATCCTGTGTTTCAGGCCCAGTCTCCAGTCGAGTAGACTCCAGGGAAGGGTTCAAGGTCGTAAGAGGTCAGAACAGGCTGAGTGACGTCCCCGTGGATACCAGGTGAGCGTTACAGAACACAAAGCCTCACATCAAAATCCACCTGGGCGTCATGGAAACGTCAGAAACTGACCAGTTAGCCCACATGTTGGGGCAGCTACGTTCTGAAGTACATGCAGCCAGGCAAGAGACCAACACCCTGAGGAGAGAGCTGATAGTAGCCAAAGAACGCACTGATGATTTAAGCCGGCAACTTCTCCAGTCACAAGCAGGGCATTCACCATTGCCGGGAAGCGTGCCCTCGATGCCAGCACCATCAGCCAATCTCGTTTAGATAACCCCTCCTGGGGCAGTTCCCTTGGCCCCGCCCGAAGAATTTACGGGGGATCCCAAGAGGTTTGCAACATTCATGAACCAGTGCTGCCTGCACTTCCTTTGTAGACAAGGGGCCTTTCCGAATGTCCAATCGCGGGTCGCTTTTGTGCTATCCTACCTGAGTGGTAGTGCCGCGGACTGGTCTGTACCTTTTGTGGCCCAAGACTATCCTTTGCTACATGACTTCAGGGGCTTTCAGCAGGAGATGGAAAAGCTGTTCGCCCGTCGTACTCATGGGCAGGCATTAGACAATGAACTTCTGTCCCTACGCCAAGGGAATTAAGACCTATTAACATACATAGCCACGTTCAATAGACTCGTAGTTGAAGCAGAATGGCCAGTGGAGAAGAGAACCATGTTATTTCATCAGGGTTTGCGGGGGGAGCTCAAGGATGTTCTCTCACAAGAAGTGAACCCCCCAAAAGACTGCTCAGAATTCATTGACCTTGTTGTTTAACTGGATCATAGGTTGCAGGACCGAAGAGTAGATCGAACCAGACCGGACCCTCGTCCTATGTATGTGCGTTCAAAGGACAATATTGCCTGCACAAGGGAAGGTTCAGGAGAACCAATGCAAATCGGGGGGTTTCAGATCCCCCTTGACTAAAGCGGAAAGGGATAAAAGGAGACAGCAGCAGTTATGTCTGTACTGTGGAAGGTCAGGTCATTTCCTTAAAGAGTGCCTTGTGAAGCCACCGAGGAGGACAGTAGGGGCCATGGACAAGGAAGATACCATCAAGGAATCGGAAACCTCCCCAGCCCGGCAAGTGTAGGGGTCCACTTGTCGAGCAAAGAAAGTGAACTACAGACCTCCCATTTTGCACTATCTGTGGTCTTGATCAATCACCAACAACCATCTCGGATGCACGCAGTAAGAGCGTACATTGACAGTGGGGCTGTTGGGAATTACATCAACCAGGATCTTGCGGAAAAGATGGGGCTTCCGTTACACCCTAAATCAAGCACTGAGGTGTGCAGTCATAACATCGAGAAAAAAAAATGTTGAATTACAATAATGTAAAAAAATAATGTCGAAAACAAAAATGTGAATTTTTTTATTTTTTATTTACATGTTTTTTTTGGGTTCCGGGGGTAAAAAAAATGGGTAAAACAAAAACAAAAATACAAAAAAGGGGGTTTGGGGGAACCCCCTCCATTTCGAAAAAAAGCAACCAAAAAAAGAAATTCAACATTTTATTTTTTCAACATTTCTTTTTAGACATTATGACTTTCGACATTTTTACATTCGATTTAATGCTTATAAACCAACCACCAACACTGTTACCACTGTCGATGGCACGGAAATAGCTTCTGGTCCAGTATCCCAATGCACTGCAGCTTTAACCCTTCTGTGCCAGTATGGACAACAAGAATCTATCGTTTTCGACCTCATTAAGGCACCACAGTTTCGGTTGATTTTGGGAATGCCATGGTTGGTAGCTCACAATCCTTGAATCGATTGGCGAGCAAAAGAATTGGCCTTTCCCGAGGCCTGCGCCCACACATGTTATCGCCAAGAGAAACAACCAATAGACACCAGAACCTCCACGCTTGCGACTGTGGCAATCGGAATACCAGGACTTTCAAGATGTCTTTCAGAAAGAACCGGCTAATACCCTGCCACCGCATAGACCATACGATTGTCAAATCGACCTGATACCCGGTGCACAAATCCCTTGTGGGCGAATTTACGCACTCACAGAACCAGAAAAACAGCACCTGAAGGCCTATCTTGACCAATACCTAGGGTTCATCCGTTCCTCGAAGTCTCCAGCAGCCAGTCCTCTATTCTTCGTACTGAAAAAGGAGGGGGACTTGAGAACGTGCATCGACTATTGCGCACTGAACCAGATTACCGTAAAAAAGCGCTACCCCCTGCCACTGATCCCTGAATTGCTTGATCAAGTCAAAGATGCCCAAATCTACACAAAACTCGACCTGAGGGGGGCATATCACCTTGTTTGCGTAAAAAAGGGGGACAAATGGAAAACCACTTTTTGCACCAAATACGGCTTGTACGAATATCAATTAATGCCCTTTGGCATTTGCAAAGCGCCTGCAGCATTTCAATACTTCATGAACGATGTCCTACGGGAATTGATTGATGTCTGTGCTCTAGTGTACATTGACGATATTCTAGTATATTCCGCATCAAAGCAGGACCATGTTAAACACATACGATCCATATTGGAGAAACTCTGTCAACACCAGCTCTATGCCAAGTTCGAAAAGTGCTCATTCCACTCTCCGAGGTGGAATTCCTGGCCTTTGTTCTCAGCCCGAATGGAATCCGAATGGATGTACACAAGGTAGATGTTATCCTGAACTGGCCATCCCCAAATTCATTCAAGAGAGTTCAAAGTATGCTGGGTTTTGCAAACTTCTACTGCCGGTTCATCCCAGGATTTTCGCAAATCGTGCATCCCATCACGTCATTGCTAAGGAAAAGCAACAAAAAGTTCCAGTGGCCAACAGAAGCCGAGGAAGCTTTCCAGGAACTCAAAGCAAGATTCATATCTGCCCCAATCTTACGCCACCCTCGCCCTGATTTCCCATACCTGGTGGAAATGGATGCCTCAAGCATGGCTATGGGAGCCGTCCTCTCACAAAAGGACCCCGAAACGGGCCAGTTACACCCCGTTGCCTTCTGGTCGTGTAAATTCACACCCCCTGAACTCAATTACGCTATCACAGACAAAGAATTCCTGGCCATTAAGTCAGCCTTTAAGGCATGGCGGCACTACCTCTTGGGCGCGAAACACACAATCACCGTAATAACTGACCATCGGAACCTCCAGTACCTAAAAACGGCAAAGGCCCAATCCTCAGAACAACTACGTTGGGCTCTTTTTTTTGCTGAATATGACTACGTGATTACATTTCGACGAGGGGTGAAAAACGGGAAGGCCGATGCCCTTTCCCGTATGGGGGTGGAAGAGCAAGGGTATCAGACCCCTGACCCAATAGCAAACATCCCGAGTGACAAGCTCCTAGGAATCACAGCAACCATAACTCTGAAAGAATTACATGGAGAAATCCAAAACCTGATGAGTCCGGAGCAATTACAAGTGTGGAGTGCACAAGGAGAACATTACATGATAAAAGATCAGTTGCCCTACTTCAGGAATCATTTATTCTTACCAAACCAAGAACTACGAGAACAAGTCATGTACGGTTATCATGATTCCCTGATCGAGGCCCATCCCGGAATTGCTAAAACCCTAGCCAAGGTAAAACAAAATTATTGGTGGCCCACATGCCATAAAGACATTATCCAATTCATCCTATCTTGTGGAGTGTGTGCTCAAACAAGTCATCCAAGCAGAAACCGGCTGGGCTATTACAACCATTGGAAATCCCACCAACACCCTGGCATACGTTGTCCCTCGATTTTATTACTGACTTACCACCCAGTCAAGGGTTTAACACTATTCTTGTGGTCGTGGACCTATTTTGAAAAAATGGCACATTTCAGTCCTCTTAAGGGGCTGCCAAATGCTTCCACTCTGGCAAAGGTATTTCTTGAAGGCATCGTACGGCTCCATGGGTTTCCTTCAGTTTTAGTCTCAGACCAAGGTACTCAATTTGTATCTAACTTCTGGAGAAAATGCTGCTCTATGGCCCAGATCGACATCCGGCTATCCATCAGTCACCATCCCCAAATGGATGGTCAAACTGAGAGGACAAATCACACACTTGAGCAGTATTTGCGTTGCATGTTACACCAAGCTGAAGGAAGCTGGTTCGACCTATTATGGATAGCTGAGTATGCATATAATAATTCCCTACACACCAGCACTGGGCAGACACCCTTTTATACCATGTATGGTAGGCACCCACGTACTTCTGAGTTGGACGTTCCTACTTACCCTGGAAATGCCAGCAGTCAAAACCTTGCACACGACCATTTCTCAAACCTTTAAAAGGGCAGCTGAACACCTACTTCAAGCTAAGAATCGCCAAAATAGGTTTGCTGATCAACACCGAGCAAAGGCCCCCAACTACCAAGTGGGAGACAAAGTCTGGCTGGCGTCTAAACACGTGTCCATTAAAGGAACCCAAACTTTCCGTCCAAGATACCAGGGTCCATTCACCCTCACCTCCGTGATAAATCCTGTGGCGGTCAGACTAGCTTTGCCATCAAACATGCAGATTCATCCTGTGTTCCACATGTCTCTCCTTAAACCTGTCCAACCTGGGACCCGGGTAGCAACGCCACTGCAGCCAGTAGTAGTTGCCGGGGAGCCAGAATTCGAAGTCAAGGACATCCTGGATTCAAAGTACGTCAGATCCAAATTATACTACTTAGTAGACTGGAAGGGGTATGGTCCACAAAACAGGACATGGGAGCCTTGTGAGTACATCCATGCACCTCGCTTGCTTAGACGATTTCATCAAAATCATCCAAACAAACCAGGACCAGACAGAAGAGCCACCTTGAGAGGGGCCTTGGGGGGGGAGTGCTGTCAGGATTCCTGCCCCTCATGTTCCCAGCCCTCCAAGATGTCAAGCTGGAGCAAGGCTATGATCACCTACATGGCCATCAAGGGCCTCTCCATCCCTCCAAAGACCCACTTGGAGTCAGACTTGGCGCTTGTGGAACCAGACTCACTCACTCCCATAGGATAACATTGGGGATTGGACTTGTAGTGCATTGATGGGGAGAAGATGGATACCCCCATATATTTCTGTTCCCAGAACTGCATGTTCTGTCTAGTCTTTTGGGTGTGGTTCAGCCCAGAGACACTTGGGATACCCAGAGACTATTTAAGCCACGCCCAGGCTGAGAAACATACTTTGTGTTTTATGCACCTGCATTGTGACACTCACCGTGTTCGGATCGGTCTCCAGTAGGCCTGTATCTTTCTTCTGCAAGAACAAGAACACCGTTAGGAACAGCCTTACCTTGCGGCGCTTCTGCCCATCATTCATTGCTTCTTATGTTCTGCGGGCATCTTCGGCGGTGTCATTCCCATCCCGGCACGCCGCTTCCTAAGCAAAAGGGAAAAGAACAGAAAAAAAGTCATTAGTAAGCATTCAGCAAATCTTTGCTTATTTTTAAAGACTGTACGAGCTTCAAACGCTTACCTGAATCCCAGCCGCTCTGGGGAAACTCTGTCTCCGGAACTTCTCATCCATCTGCAAGAGGGAAAAGACACTCCAGGTTAGCGTGGAAACATCTAGAGGCGCCACATACCGCGCTTACTCACCGCATTTCTTCTTCATACCCGGCATCCACGCTGAAAACATCGCGGCACCTAAAAGACACAGAAAAAGAACTCAGCTCAATACAAATACGAAAGGGTCGCATTGTGCATCGCGCTCTCACTCACCTTCAGCGCTACTCATCTCAGCAGCACGTCGCCATCCCCGGACGTCGGCCATCATCTAAGGAAGGAAAGGAACGAAGTTAGATAACTTTTCAAAAGACTCATTATACTTACCTGTCGGACTCTTGCCAGTGAAGTAACTAGGCAGCAACGAGCCTGCATCAGTCAACGCGCCCCTGCTCTGAAAGCAGGACGGAGAGCACACTTTCCAAGAAAACAAGGTGAGCTGTGGATCAAAGGGAAGGGTTGGACCCCGGGGAAAAAGGGGTTCAAGCACACAAAGACAATAGCGAGTTAAACTCTACCAATCCTGTGTTTCAGGCCCAGTCTCCAGTCGGGTAGACTCCAGGGAAGGGTTCGAGGTCGTAAGAGGTCAGAACAGGTTGAGTGACGTCCCCGTGGATACCAGGTGAGCGTTACAGCGGCAGAAGGCAAGTTTGTTTATGTTCTGTTTTAATTTAAATCATGTGTATGAATGTGTGCATGCTTGTGTTGTTAGGTGAATGAATGTATGATATGATATGATATGATATGGCATTTAAAACGCGCCAATACACAAGTGTTTCAAGGCGTGACGATGCAAGGGAGGGGGAACAAGGGAAGACAGATAACGATCTTACTAGTCCAGGTGTCATTCAGATCGTGTAAGTGCATGGGAATGAGGAAAGGGACAAGTGTGAGGGGGAAGGGAGAGGGGAAAGTGCAGTACATGGGATAGTAGAATAAATAAGAATAAATAAAACGTCCAGCTGGTGGCAAGTGCAAGATAAATGCAGGCATAAGTGCAGGTAGGGGGACTGTAGGGATACAGAAACAGTCCCCAGGTGCAGGTGTTGCCAGGGAGGCAGTGCAGGTGAGCAACTGGCAGAGTCTGGGCGCGAGATCAGAAAGGGTGGCCAGGTAACCAGTGCAGTTTCAGCCAGGAATTCAGCAGGGGAGAGGAGGAGAGAAAGCAGAAGCAAAAAGGAAGGTTTTGAGGTGCTTCCGGAACCAGAGATGGTTCTCCTCAAGTTTCAGGGAGGCAGGAAGGCTGTTCCAGAGGGAGGCCTCTTCTAAAGAGAGAGATCTACCATCAACTCGTTGTTTGGAGAAGCGACTGATCTTGAGGCAGTTTGAGGTAGATGAGCTTGAGAAGGAAGGTATTTGAGGAGAGAGAGTTGAAGGTATTGAGGCCACCGGCCCCAGAAGGCCTTGTGGACAATACAGAGGGTTTTGAACTTAATCCTCGCAGTCACTGGGAGCCAGTGCAGAGATTTCAGTCCTAGAGAGTTACGATCCCAGGGCTTGAGGCCAAGGACAAGACTCACAGTCCTGTTCTGGATAAGTTGCAGAGGGTGGAGAGTAGAGGCAGGCAGATTTAGATAGAGGCTGTTACAATAGTCCAGCCTAGAGAGAACCATGGCTCTGGAGACAGTAAGCTTCTGGGGGAAGGAGAAGAAAGGAAGAATACCTCTGAGGAGGTGCAGCTCATAGTGTGAATTCTTAGAGATGTCAGAGATGTGATGAGAGAAGGAGAGTGTGGAGTCGAAGATGAGCCCGAGGTTTTTAGCCTTGCAGGTGGGAGCAGGAAGAGGGCCAAAAGAGGTAGGCCAGAGAGCTGCAGGGAAGGATGAAGTGGGTGTGCTGATGAGTAGAATCTCAGTCTTACTGGCATTAAGGCAGAGGTCATTGGCAGCACACCACTCCTGGATGGCAGACAGACAGTCAGAGATGAGGGAATGAGAGGAGGAGGCTGAGGAGGACGAGGGTAGCCTGAAAATGAGCTGGGTATCATCCGTATAGCACTGAAAATTGGGGCAGAGAACGGTGATGCAGTGGGCAAGGAGTGCCAGGTATTGGTTGAACAGCAAGGGAGAGAGGTTAGATCCCTGGGGGACACCACAGTTAGAGAAAAAGATATCGGAGAGGAAGGACCCACGTTGGACCTGGGAGGGTCGGTCGGAGAGGAAGGAAGTCAGCCACGCCAGAGCCTGACCAGTGATACCCATGTTATCAGTGAGACGGTGGAGCCGGATGGCATGGTTGACAGTGTCAAAGGCAGAAGAGAGATCAGGCAAGATGAGGACGCACGGGGTGTTAGAGTCGAGTTTGGAGAGCAGGTCTTCAGAGATGTTCAGGAGAGCAGTTTCTGTGCTTCTGGAAGCTCTGAAGCCAGACTGATGGTCATGGAGACAACCAACAGATTCAGTGTGGAGATAAAGCTGGGAGATAGCCAGTTTCTCCGGGAGCTTGCCCAGGAAGGGAGGGATGGAGATTGGGCAATAGTTAACCGGCAGGAGGGGTTGGCAGAGGGTTTCTTAAGAAGAGGGTGCACAAGGGAGTGCTTCAGGGGGGATGGGAAGACTCCAGTGGAGAAGGAGTGATTACAGAAATCAGCCAGGGCAGGAGCCAGGGAGTCAATATGGTCCTTGATGGTTTTGGAGGAACAGGGTGAACCTGTTTCAATGAGACTTTCAAAGATTGGACTTGTCTAGAAACCTTGTCTGCAGAGAAAAGGGGAAAGGCAGAAAAGGAGGGAGTGGGGGTGGCTGCAGAAGGGCCAGAGGAAGAGCAGGGAATAGAGGGAGGGAGGTGATAGGAGAAGAGTGAGGACAGGATGTCCTGGTTTTTTAAATGAAGTGAGAAGCCAGTGCCGTGCAGAGGGCCTGGGAGGGGAGAGGAGAGTTAGAGACTGCACCGGGATTGGCCCGTTCCTTGCAGATTTTAGAGTTCAGCCGAGGTATGATGTATGATGATAGATGCTGGTGTGCATGAGAGCGGGATTGCTGTGTGCATGTTGTGTAACTATTTATGTTTGTATGTTCAGTTATTTATTATTTAAATATGTGTATGGATGCATGTATGCTTGTGTTATGTGTCAGTGCATGATGGATGTTCATTTGAATTAAACATAGTGTTTGCTGTGTGTATGTTGTGTTTATTTATTATTTAAATATGTGTATGGACGCGTCTATGCTTCGGTTATGAGTAAGTGCATGATGGGTGCTTGTGTGAATGAGACAGAGAGTGCTTGCGGTGTGCATGTTGTGTAAGTGTGTGTGTTGGTCTGAGATTGATTTTGGTGAGTGGGGGTAGGAGGTTTGTACAACAAAGGCATTTTAAAAATGCCTTTGTTGCACAACGTCCTTCCAATCGGCCAAAATCAGCTCTCCGTCTGCGGTTATGTGGGGCCCAGGGGACAGAGATGGTATTTTTTGACTGAACACCTGTCATAAATGTCTAGGAAAAAATACCATACCTGCCCCTTTGGCCTCCCAGTGCCTTGCATAGACACATAATCACATTGTGTGTGTGTGTTTGGCAATGTAATAAATAGTTTTTGGGAAGTCCCAGGCGAGACCACTTGACATGTAAGGACCAGACAGCTAACCTCTATAGGTGCCATCTATACGCAGTACCACCCCACACTACCACCCCAGCCACCCAATAGTATGTGCTTGTAGGTTTTTGGGGAATGGTTCTAAGTTGTGACAACATTTGCTAACAAAAACGCCTGCACAGGCTCAGGAGATGTGATTGCTGGAGAACTGTTTTCCTGTATGATCCCTGTCTGTTTGGAAAATAAAAGACAGTTCTAACTTGACCTTGGCTAAGTCCTCTGTCATTCCCGGGGGAGGGTTCGTTGGGCTTTGGGTGCCCTGCTGAATGTTGATTGCGTAGCACAAACCTCTGTCCTCTGGTATACCTAGTTCACAATAGTATAGTCAACTTTGAACATTCCAGTTTGCACCACCACAGTATATTCACAAATGGACTACCTTGGTACTCCTGTTTGACAGACTCTGTGCACTTGAAGCTTGACAATCCTAGTATGCTCCTTGCTTGGTAACCCAAGTATACACCAAGTTGCATATTACCAGTTTTTACATTGCTGGTTTATTCCCAATGTTCATATCTCAGTGCATTCTCAGTTTATCCATACCCAGTATGTTCTCTGTTAGTACAACCCCAATGTAGTGCCAGTTTGCCAAAACCATTCTGTAAGGAATTGCCATCTGCCAAGGGTGTAGGCGCCCATGCTTTTTATGATTTGCATTAAATAATAAAGTTATGTTTTTTTTAAGACCCTTATTTCGATTAATATATGATTTCATGGTTAGCAGAGAAGGGCTACGGTTGATGGCCCCCTATGTGTTGTTTGTATCATGTTAAAAAACAATAACATGTTTTATGAAATAATAATCATAATAATAATAATAATTATTATTATTATTATTATTATTATTATTATTATTATTATTATTATTATAATACTAAAATGATGTGGGTAATTCCATCTCTGAAAGGGAAATTCCCTTTTCATAGCTCCTTGCCAAAAGCATAGTGTGTACTTGTGCCCTGCTGCATCTGTATTCTGATTAGCAGTGCCTGCTCTACCAGTGCCACAGAGCAGGTTCAGAATTCACAGGTGCCCTCTTAAGAGCTGTAGTGATAGACAAGTATCTGCCACACAGGAACTGCATTTAAGATATGCACACCTGTTCCAAAACCTACACACTTTTGAGGATCCAGGCATGGTTGCACGGTAATCTGTAAGTATATGGCATAACTGAGTTAGTATATGGTGGCCAGGATCTCTCATATTTATCCCAGTCACATTAAATTGATATCACACAATTCAGCCCTCTGGGCCAAGTTCAGCTGTGGAAGCGTTATGTGTATTGACTCCAGACAAGGCTTCCAATGACCACTAGCAGGATTGTAGCCTTGACAGGATTCCCTCTCTTTCTTCCTTTGTAAGGGCAGGTAGGACTCTTTCCCCAGAGACAGCCACTCCACAGGGAGCTGACCTGGTAACAGGAATCAAAGGGCATACCCATTCACCAAGGGCTAGGCCTCACACCAGGGTGCTGCATTTATAAAGGCCTTAGATCCTATTGAAAAAGGAAGGGGTAGGTTAGTGTTGCCAGAGGGAGATCTGTATGTTTGGGACATTTCTGCCATTTTGTTTGTCTTTGGCATTTTTCTCTTCCCTGTCCTCTCCATTTCCTGCAGCACAAAGCACTTTGGGTGTGATGTCAGAAGAGCAAAGTCCACTCATTTCAGGGTTTGGAACCCTTATGTAGCCTAGCTTTAGTCCTATCACCTGTGGATGTTTACCTTTAAAAGAAGGGTTGTTCACATATATTCTTTAATTATCCTTTGGGCTCAATCCTGAAAGAAGATTTTGTTGGACCCTGCTGAAAGTCCTCTGTTAGGCAAAGTTTGAATGCAGTACCCTCTGGGAACACTACAAGCAACTATGACTACAGGTATAGGCAACCCAACCTTTGGTATAAGCTTGTACCACACAGTTTTAGTAGTGTGTTGAGCAGCCAGGCTTATCTCAAGAGGGGAAATGTGAGCAGTAGTGGAGTTACACAAAGATTTACAGTTACAGGTATTCAAATAAACTTTTACACTCAAGGTTTCTTGCATAAACAATTAATAATTTATTTATCAGTCAGTTATAAAGCCTTCTTTAGAAGGGAGCAATATATTAGTAACACACAAATACACTTCAACACTGTACACTCTGAGTTTCGGGATCAGACAAGGCCCTTTTGGGATGGCCCACAGACACAACCTACACCCACAGGTGACTTCAGTAATAAGGGTGGTGGGGACATAGTTTGTAAAAGGCAAAGGTTATTAGAATACAAGAAATTACAACTATTCTTAAGCAGGGCAAATACTTTCAGATAGCAATAGAAGAGTCATTCAATTCAATAGGCTAAGCCAAAGTCAATAGGCCAAAGTCTTTGTATAGGATGCAGCACTTTAGGTAAGTAAATGGAAAAGTCTTTGCACAAGTTCTTAGGAGTCTTTGATATAAAAAAGAAGAATCAAATGTAGGGCCACAAGCTGATTAGACTTGTGAGTTGCAGAAGTTACAAGCACTTCCACAGTAAGTTCTCTTAGACTTGTTTTACAGTACCTTATTAAAGAAGAAAAAGATGCAGCTGCAGACTTCTGTTCCTGCGCAGCTCTGAAGATCTCACTGTTCCTGGGCCTCAGTCATGGGGATAAGAGGGGGGGATGTCGGGGGCCTCCTGCACTGCAGTGGCACTGTCAAAACTGGCAACCGGCAAACTTTACTTTCAGTGGCTGTTTCGCGTTTCAGCTCCTTGCGTTACAGCAATAGCAATAAGCGCGGTACCTGGCTGTCAAGGTGGACTTTCCTCACATCTGAGGTCCTGCACTCGACTAAGGGGGTCAGGCCTGGTCAGTCTGCTTCATAGGAATCCAGAGGATCTTCCAAAAGCTTTAGGCCATCTTACAAGCAAAGCACACAATCTGATGTCCCTCTCCCTGGCTCTACGGTTTCATGTAGCAACTCTGAGGAAATTCAACCAGCTCCGAGATGGGTGTCCAGGTGGCTTACTTGGGAGTTGATTGGTCCTACCAACTGAAAGGGAGAAGTCGCCCTTTGCAGGGCTTCTCTGTCGATGCAAACTTGGTGATTCTGATCTGCAGCAGGGCTTCATCAGGCAAACCAACAGTCCAGGAGTTGCAGCAGCTGTCCTCTTCAAGCTAAGCTCTTCTTCGGTTCCTTCGTCCAGTGGTCGACTCTGCCTTCCAAGCAAAAAGACTCACCTTTTATTCAGTTCTCTCCCATTCATTCCAGCCTAGCTGTCACTCACTCAGCAGGGTGGCTGTCCTTGCCGGAAGTCAGCCAGCCAATCACCACAGAGCGCATTTTGGTCTCCTAGGAGACCAAGTACAGGGAGTTTCGGGCACCTCCCTCACTTCCTGCCTACCTCAGACACTGGAGGCAGAGGCCGGTTTCACTCAGAAACCCTGCCAAAGTCAAAATTAACAAAGAGTCCAAACCTGGTTTGTTATGCAGAGAAAAACTTGAGAAGGACCTTTCCACAAAGAAATGGCGAAAAAGGAAGACTGGGGACCATTTTAACAAAAGAGGCACAGCGCCATTTTGGAAAAACATGGCTCCCGCGATTTAACGTTACCAGAGCTGCAAACAGTCCGCGGTTGGGGTAAATCATGGTAGTTCATTCCAAAACCACTGCCACCAGCCATTCTGAGAGGAAAGGGTAACATATAAATGCTTCATGAGTAACTAGACACAGTGGATACTAGGTAGCCCCTCCAGCACTCTATTGTAAGATAGGGTGTGCTGGGTCTAGAATTTTACAGGGCTAAGTGAAGTCAATTTGACTCCACTGTTCTGGGAAACCGTAGTTGATTCCAAAGATGGTATTTTAAACCTTGGGAAATCTGGAAGACTTCCCTGTGGCACTGCACTGAAGGTGCTGTGTGACACAATTGTAAAAGAAGATGCCTTTGGAGTTGGTTAAACTCCATAACCAAAAGAAACAAACACAGAAAACAATTAGAATTAAAAGTACAAAGTCCCAAAGATCAGCAAAAGAGCTGGGGGTCTCTAAGGTAGAGAGGAATTAGCACATTTTTGAGAATTCTCCCTAACATCCTTCAGTTGTAAAGTGAAGGCAGGTGTTCCAAGGCAGAGGCACGATCTGTCTCCTAACCATCACCAAGGACCATTGGAGTTTATCTGTGCTGAGGACTAAGACCTCCTCTCTGCTAGCCACCCTGTTGTCTTGGACCTCACCAAGTTGCATAACCCCTGACGGTGTATGCCAGCATTTTCCATGTTTGGAAGCCAGAGAAAAGGACTAACCTTGCTCTTGGGACCCAGAAGTGACAATCACAGTACATGGAATCAAGAGCAGCCGAGAACCCTGTTTTCAACATCGACCCATTACAAGCCATGACTCAAGCGTGTTCCACACTGAGTAAAGTATCAGAACCCTTCAACAATGCCTTTGGCATTCATTGTTCTTAAAACTGCCATTTGCCTGATGACCTCTGTTCATCGCCACACTGTGACAACTGAAGCGCGTCGTTGCCACTGCTTGAACCAACAATGTTCCTCTGCCTTTCATTGCTCGAGTCTCTATCCAAATCACAATCTCATCATCGCCATTTCTGACAGTCAATTAACCCAATCCTAGTGTCTCCCGAACAATGGCCTCTGAGACTCTGCATCGAATCGAGAAGCCTATGCTGTTGAACTTCAACCGCCGACTGAACCTGGTGACCACCTGATCCACACAGCTCAACTAGACAATTTGAGACTGCAGCTATCTTCCGTTCAACCCCGAATCAATGCCAGCTTGCCGCTGGACCACTGCAATTGCTGTATCATCGAACTGAAGAGAACGAGCGATCAACACTGAGAAGCCTGCTTCAATGCCTTTGAACCACCAAAACGTTTACAAAGGTATTATTGTTAAATATCTGCCCCCCCTGGTCCATCATTGGGCCATAGAGACTGAATATGCCATTTGAATCCTTTATGCAACCGAAGGAACATATCCTCTGAACATTGTGGCCTTTTATTGCCTTTTCGCTCCCTTTTTCTGCATCTATTCTATCAGTGCAATGTCTGTGCTTTTTCTACAAGGGTGGGTTTTTACAGTGTTTTCTAGTTCGTTATTATTTTACATTGTGTGTTTGATTAAAGTATAGATTTTTATAGAACCTTGAGTGGACATTCCTTTTTATTTTTTTTGGACGGTTACACTTCACTTTTTGGGTTGCTACTGAACCACATTCACAACCCTCTTGAGAGTATAGCCTTTCCTTGGCCTATGTTACCACAAAAGGCAACGTTTCACCTTTATGTTTGTATTGGCTCTTGGTTTGCAGAAACATGAGAGCTGAATGGGCATTTTAACCTCTATTCATCCTTGTACTCCTGCAGGGCAGAAGTCAATCCATTACACATGCCCATTCTCACTTTAAACAATCCCACACTATACTAATTTTGACATACACGGTATACTTCTAGATTTCATAGCATCATAGCATCAATAATCTTATAGTTTACTCACAGTTTGAAAACCACAGTATATGACAGATATCTTTCCAGTTCGCAAATCCCAGTATATTCTAATGCCAACCAAACTAGCTCTACCCAGTCAAACACATACAGTAGAACAAGGTGGATGAGGCTGTAAGTGTCTGCATGTAGTGCGAGGGCATGGATCCACGGTGCACTTGCTGTGCTTCTCTCACCCTCTCCATCCTGTTCGCTCCCATTCTGAGACCTCGTTCTGGTGCTGTCTTTACACTGGCACTCCCTGCACCCCTGGTCACTATGAGGGAATCAATGGAACAGAGGTGTGGTGAGGAGGTGACACTGTGGTCTGACAGTGGTCGGAGAGGCGGGGAAGGGGAGAGACGGCACAGCGTGTTGGAGCTTCTCCACTCTCTGATTTCTGAGATGACATGCCCGAAATGTTTATACAGGTTGTTTGCTCACTCTCAGATGGGCTGTGTGAGCTGAGGAGATTCTGGGGTCTGTAGAGCTATTTCTGAGATGTGCTGTTTCTCATCAATTATGGAGCTTTTCCCTTACACTAACTGCATTCTAAGCCTAAATGTTTCTTGTACAGTTTTAGCTCTGTTTATCTCAAAGTGTGTCTCAATCTAATGCCCCATGTTCTCTAGTGGGCCAAGGAGAACGAGCAAAGCCACATATGTAAACTCTTTGGCTCCCTGTCATTCAAACATGACCCAGCCAATAGGTCCAACCAGATTTCTAACACAGAGGGCCTCAATACCATTACAAGTGAGGCAGTAAGGTGTTAACGGACCTGGTAAAGGTGCCGGCGCCATTAACCCTGTACTGCCTCATTACAAGGTCAGACCAGACATCCTTTGCGGGTCCCGCGAGGGAACCAGCATGCTAACAACGGGCTCATCATTAACGGGCCCGTTGTTAGCATGCTCCCCATTCCCATTGAGTCCTATGGCGGCTCAAATGGGAATGGGGATGGTCCATTCAGGGACCACAGACCCGGACCCGAGTTTGGAGGCAGCCATGACCTTATTAAGGGCATGGCTGCCTCCAAACTCGGAATGAGGCCCAGGAACTGCAGGCATGAAGGAAGGTAACCCGGCCTTTAAGGCCTCCACTGCTGCGTCTCGAGGACAAGACATTTTAAGTATTCTGGCTCATAAAAAGAGTGAAAAATCACAGCGCTAGATGTATCCTTGACGTACCCCTTCAGAGATAGCAGACATGCTCTTCTCGATGTTCTTGAGAAATGAAAAGAGATTACAATATTTACTGGAGGTCCCACGACTCCTCGACTTAACCATGGTGGTCTAGGAGCAAGCACTAAGGTGAAATCCCTCCGTGTGCAACCCATCGGTTAACCCAAAAGCTGTGAGGCCTTTCTATATGTCTGTAGTGGCCGGGATAATAACTCTGGGCTGCATCGCTTCAGAGTCATCCACAACACTTCATCAACCTTCGATTCTGTTGCATTAGTACTGATAAAGGGACAGAAAGGAGACACAACATTTAAAACCTCTCTGGTGCATTCTTGGCAAAAAGGTATAGTACTTTTCATACCCAAACTATTTCGACATTATGTCAATTTCTGGCCAGAAATCATGATTTTCCACTGCCAACTTCGATGAATACCTCCACTGGTGTGTTTATTAAGATCGCTCATCAAATTATGGTGTAACACTTACTGCATTTCCACGCCCTGATTTTGGCATTAAAAGAGCTACTGCTGTAAACAGAAAGGCATTATCCCTCTTTCTTGTATCTCTCCAAATCAGTCTAATAAGATTTGTATACACAGAAGAGAATGCTCAAATTAGTGGAAGCCTAGTTAACTGACCACATTCAAAAGTGTTTATTGCTATGTTTATTATTTATAAGTATGAATCTGATTCTGAAGATTTCAATGTATTCATGAACCAACTGTATTTGTATTTTATCATATAAAATGAAAATAAAGAATTAAAAATAAATGCAAAATAAATAAAAATAAGAGCGACATTGAACCTTGTGTGGCTCTTCACAATAAGAATTCCAGTCTCTGAAATCATATCCATGAATGAGTTGTCCCCACAGAATGCATTTGATAGACAAAAGGAACTTGTAGTTTGGGCTCTGTTATAAAAATAGTTTTAAATTTCCCATAATAATTGTTTTAATGAAATATGGCTCCTATACTGGATGGGGTTTCCCTCGTGTTTTTTTCTTTGCTTTTTACGTTCCTGAATGACTGTGTATGTTCCCCTTTCTGAATCTGATAAACTCTGTCATTATTGTGTATGCCCTTTTTGTGGTGTTTCTGTCCTTCAACATATAAATACATACAAATACAAATGAATGCATTTCAACTGCAGCATGTATCTCATGTGACAATCCTGTCGTAGTCCGTGTTTGTACAGAACCCTGTTTCAAAATGCAGTGCACTCCCACTTTGCAAAATCACAGTTTATTCCCAGTTGGAACATCACAATGATATGCTTCTCTTGAAAATCAGGAACGTCCTTTGGCGATCACAGATACAACCCCTTTGGTCTCTCTTGTTACCCCTACGGTCTAACTTGCTACTACTAGATTAAAAAAACCTTTTTTACAACAACCAAAAACCATAAGATCATCATGATTTTGAGATCCTGCCTATACACTGCTTCGTCCCCATGTTGCACAACACTGCGCCTCCTTTTACAGAGAGCTGAGCATGCATTGTCTAGACACTTGGGACAGATTCCACGCTATTCAGCTCTATTGTAGATTTTGGTTACCCTGATACAAGTACTGCATTGAGTATGTTGTACATATAGGCCTGATGTCGAATTCGTAAAATGACATTCCTCAAATGCGTGATCGTGGACAAATCACGCCTCACTTTGTGCCTCGGTTCTTAAATCTAGCTGAAATGAGAGCACCTGGAAACATGGGTGCTAGACACATCTGAAGGTTGTGTGCCATCACTTCCTGTGATGTCATTTGGGGTTGGGGTCAAATGACATCACTTCCTGTGATATCATCAGAGGTCAATCGGCATGTGATGTCACGTCCGCTACCCTCGGCATTTTGGTGCAACGATTCCAGAAGATTTGTGCAATCTCAGTACCAGTTAGTGCATCCCGAGGTCACCAAACCCAATGTACAACCTTGCTATATTCCCAGTTATGCAGACAATTTGCCATTGACATTGAACAGTTTTCACTATGCAGTTACATTCATAGTCTTAATGCCTGGGTATGGCTTCAGTTTGCATTTTACCAGGTTGAGAATCCCCAGAATTTCTGTAGTCTTGTAAACTTCTAGAGTACAATTACACATTCCCAATATAGTGCCTATTATTACAATTAAATGATACTCTGATATTATTATCACGGCATATTTTGGTATAGCACTGCAGTGATATTACACAATAAGCCTCATTAGGAGTTAGGTAGAATTAGCTGTGCTAATTCCGCCAAATTCGAAAAACGCTTCTGCCATCAGAATTGGAGTACAAACTTCAAATTCTGAGTGTGTGTTAATCCCCATTGTGGGGCCTCAAAGGTCTGATTCAAGGAATTACCTTCAGCAGTAGTACCACCAGCTATTATTCCTTTATTATTCTGGAGATAATTCCTGTAGTTACAAAACCAGTATATTCCAAGTTTGCAGAATTTCAGTGTGAACATATTTTGGCCAATATATTGTTTTTAGTTTCACAATACTAGTGTATGCCATGATTGTCAATTCAGGCAAACCTGTAGTTTGGCCATTTGCACAATTGCAGGATATGTATATTGACAGTGTAACATTCCTAGTATATTCCCAGTTTGAAAATCCCAATCTACTTCTCTTTTGACAATGCCAGTGTTCTGTCAGTTTCACATCCCCTGTGGAGTTCTAGTCTACACAATCTAAGTACACTGCATGGTTGTCCATTTCAGTGAACCTCATATTTGCACAGCCCCAATATATTGTAGGGTTGCCAATCTCCAGATAATCCGTTTTTACAACAATAGTATATTTCAAGTTGACAATCCCAGTACACTTCCAATTTGCAAAATCCCAGGATTCTCCCTGGTTGAACAATCAAAGTACATGCAGAGGTTGCCCATCTCAATATATTTCCTGCTTTCACAACCCCGCATATTCGCACTCTGACACTCCCAGCAAATTCCTGGTTTGACAACTATAGTATAGGCCCAGTTTGAAAAATCCCAGTATTCCTCATTTACACAATGCCAGTAAATTCACCGTTTGGCACATCAATAGTATGTACTGAGTTTGACAATACCAGTAGGCACCTCGTTTGACAGCAGTAGCATATTCACAATTTTACTGGCCTGTTTGGGCTGGAAATAGTAAAATATGTTTGTGTTTGCAGCACTGGAAATAGAAAATAGAAATAGAAAAAAATCAATGTTTCTATTGCAGAGTGACCTGACATGCTCATGCTTGAAATAAAATAAAAAATGTTATCAATTTATAACGCAGGTGTGCTCCCCCTCCTTGCTGTTCCTGCTGTTTCACCCCCTTCCCTCCAATTGGGATGTGGATATTCACAGGCCACAATATGGTTTAAATAGTGATGAGTGACTGTTGATGCGTCACTTAGTTCAATGTGGATATTAAAAAAAAGTGGTGCAAGGGGTGAGCCCTGGGGAACCCCAAAAGGAGTAAGTAATGAGGCCGAAAGAATTGGCTGACTATACTACCTGAGATCTATCCATTAAGAAATTCCAGAACCAGTCCAGAGGGGTACTGTAAGGTCCAACAATCTCTGAAAGGCAAGAAAGAAGAATGGAGTAGTCCACCATATCAGACGCAGCAGACAGGTTAAAGCATAACCCAAAGGGATAACAGTCCAGAGTCAATGTGGCTGATGGAGGAACACTACCTTCGACACATGGGAAGCTAGACAACAGTCTCTTGTACAACTATAGTTCCTGTTTCCCCGTATTAGTAAGAAAAAGTGGGGATGGCAAAAGGACTGCACCATATATGTAATTAGTACCTGGCGAGGGTCAATGAGCTTGTAAAACACAAGCTCATTGGCCCTCGCCCAGCCTTACCTGCCCCAGAAGGCTCGGAGCTCCGTGCGGCCCGGAGTTCTTCCCACGACTGGCCACCATGGAAGGGGAGAAGGGACTACATGTAGTCCGTCCTCCCTGTTCCATGGTGGGCATTTTTTTTGTTTACTTTTTTTTCCATGTACTTCAAAGGCCGCCATGTAAAGGGAGAAGGGATTACATGAAGTCCCTTATCCACTTCCATGGCGGCCATTTTCTTTGTTTACTATGGCCGCCGCAGAAAGAGAAAACAGACTACATTTTCTGTCACGGTGGCCATTTTGTTGACTTTTTAAACTTTTTTTGCCAGCTGCGAAACACAACGCGTCTCGCAGCTGGGAAAAAAAAAAAAACATTAGTACCCGGTTTGAACGGGCTGGGGTACTAATGGCAATATGCCCCTACACTGTGTGCAATTACTGCATAAGGTAACGCCCTTGGGGCCTTCGTAAAGCCCTCGCTATGCAGGGGCCTGTAACTATGGGCCCCGGGGGCATTACCTTATGCAGTAATGGCCCACAGTCTCTGGGCATACTACCTAAATATTCCTTGCAAATGGCACCAGGATATCTAGCTAACATATTTAAACTTAACTAAATGAAAGCACTTGTAATGTAACCTCTCACGTATGAAATACATTCTATAGTGTATGCAAATAAAGTTGTGGAACTGTCGATTTTCATAAAGAATGCTGGAATGCTATGATATGCGATATCTCCCTTGCAAAATCAGTGTCTCTTAATATGTCTAAAAAAGCAGAATGTCTAAATTAATGTCAAAATCCAAGAAATGATGACCAAAACAGTGATAGGTGGAAGGTTTTGAATACATTTGAACCACTGGCACTGCTCTGGGCAACCTTCCAAAACAGCGTTTTTTAGCCCATCTGTGCCACTGCAAAAGGAGTGCAGCCATATGCATATCAGCCAGGTACTGACACCAATGGGAGCAGTCCCGCCCCAACTGCTAGGCCAGGTCCCCTCTGAATGAAAAAACACAAGCAACCCCAAACATGTTTCGACCTTGTTGGGCCTCATCAGTAAGGTACAATTTGGCCCCCTACGGCGCAGCCCAGGGCATGCCAGGGGATAAGAATTGTTCTAATCCTTCCAGTCATTACCTCTTTTGTTTGCTATAGTCACCCCAAGTGAGACGGGTATGCCCAGATGTGGGTCGCGTGCCTGCTGGATCTAGAAAACCAAGCTATACCGCACTGATGAGGCACAGTGAGGCCAAAACATGTTAGGGGATGCATATGGTCTTGTGCAGAAGGGATTTTAACCAAGCAGATTGGGCTGGACTGCACCTTTTGGAGTGAGAGCAAGTCTCATTTGCACATGGTCTTTCCCCTTTTGTAATGGCTTGGCATGTGAAGGAATATGGCCTGGAGGGTTGCCCAGAGCAATGCCAGAAGTTACAATTAATTCAAAACCCTCCAGCCATCACCTCTTTTGTTTTGCTATCGTCACCCTGAGTGGGACAGGTATTCCCAGATGTGGGTTCCGTGCCTGCTGGGCCTAGGGAGCCAACCTATTCCTCGCTGATGAGGCCAAATGAGGTCGAAACATATTTGGGGATGCTTGTGTTCTCGTGCAGAAGGGATGAGATCAAGTTGTTCAGTCTGGTGATGCCCCTTTTGGGGTAAGAGCAAACCTCATTTGCATATGGTTTTTAGCCCTTTTATAATGACTTGGCCTGTGAAAAACGATGGTCTGGAGGTTAAGAAAAATTCTAAACCTTTCAGCCGTCATCTCTTTTGTCATGCAAAAGTCCAAGAATTAGAATATTAAACACATCGATGGCGCACTTGTCTCCGTCACTAATATCCACATTAAATTGCTTGTACGTATAATATGTGTTTGCTGTGTGGGCCAGGCTGTTGCCATCATGTGCTGTGGAGGGCACACAAACGCGGCGATTGTGGCCTAGTGTTCTCGAGCATATGAATATGGTTGTCAATGGCAACATGAAGTCTGCTTCCACAACCCTAATGGCTCGGGGCCATTGATTGCAAACACGTCACACGGCAGTGGGATCCATAAAGCTGATATGAATGCAAAGGAATGAATGCCAGGGCTGTGGAAAACACTAACAGCACCACCCCTAGACCGATGGATGCGCCTCCGCTAACAAGCAGTAAGGGAATTATGAATACAAAATAAATATGGATTTTACAACAGGATCTCCGTGGTGGGTTTGAAGAAAGGGGTCCACAGTAGAAGACGGGTGTCTTTTCGATTTCTTCAAAATAAGTGTGCCCTTTTTTATCACAACCCCAGCCTGCTAGATCTTGCCCCTACGCCGCGTGACCCTATAAGCAATGCTCAGATAAAGCGATGGCAGTGTAAGAGACAAATCAATGGAAGCAGCCAGACGGAAAGGCAAACGGCTTATTATTTCCCTTCGCCACTAGATACTAGGCCCCGGAGGTTCTCTGCTCACGTACCGATCCCTGGAGCCAATCACTTTGGGTAAAGTTGTATCCCACTTCATCAGACCACAAATAATCTAATCCTAACAATACAAACATCTGTATCCAGGTCACAGGGCATTCATTGCCAGATGTTGTTTACTGTGTATTCCTATCTAAATCTCTAGCGCCCTGAGACACGTAGGGTAAACACTGCATTTCTGTGCCTGATCCCTGGCACATCCAGCCCATGAGACGCAAACCGCCATATTCCTGAGGCAATTATCCGACCCATCCAGTCGAAAAGGAGCAAGGCCCTGTACCACTTGCAATTACCCTGAGCTCCAGTTCTAGTGGTATTGTGTTGTGATCGATAAAGTCAGCGATTTTACAAACTTCTCCGTTGTAAATTCCCAAGAGCAACCCAATCCTACAGATGGAATTGCTGTATGTATCCCTCGCTCAGCACCTGATTCCTGCATGTCCCTGGGGGTGAACATCTTTGAATCCTTTAATCAGCAGGAAGAATCCAATGTTAGAAGTAAAACGATCTGTTGCACTGTGCCATCCCTGTGCCATCCAAATGGCCCTCCACTTTATTCTTCTTTATCCTCGTGTATATGTTTCGAGCCATTCAACGCTAGAGGTGAGAGGTAATGTAGCCCTGTGGCGGTCCCATGAGTTTTGTAATTCTATCCAGAGGGGAAAGGCTCCATATTTCTGTGTCAATGTTCCTCCAGGCATACAGTTGAAGGACGTGGTTCAGAGCCAACATTGAAGATCAATCAGAGATTTGAAAGGATTTCATTTTTTCTGTAAACCCCAACTCCACACAAAAGCTTTGCAACCATTGGCCAGTTGCTGCTGACCTCCGTTGTTAGAGTTGGCAAGCACTGTATTCTGATGTCCGTCCCCCAAAGCCTTCAACTCCGATGCGTAACGGGTTCCACATTCCTCTGTTAAACCAGCAGGGAGGTCATATGGGGATAGTAATGGCTTCCAACCCCTGACTTCCCCTTTGCTACCCCTGACATTGTCCTTGCTACTCCTGACTGTGTGAGGGACAGAAGGCAGACAGGCCATTGGCCAGTTACTGCTGACCTCCATTGCTAGAGTTGGCAAGCACTGTATTCTGATGTCTGTTCCCCGAAGCCTTCCACCCTGACGCGTAGCGCCTTCGGCATTCCTGTGTTAAACCAGCAGGGAGGTCATATGGGGATAGTAATGGCTTCCAACCCCTGACTTCCCCTTTCATATCCCTGACATTGTCCTTGCTACTACTCCTGACTGTGCGAGGGACAGAAGGCAGACAGGCCATTAGCCAGTTGCTGCTGACCTCCATTGCTAGAGTTGGCACGCACTGTATTCTGATGTCCGTCCCCCAAAGCCTTCCACTCTGACGTGTAACGGGTTCAGCATTCCTGTGTTGAACCAGCAGGGAGGTCAAATGGGGATAGTAGTGGCTTCCGACCCCTGCCGTCCCCTTTGGTACCCCTGACATTGTCCCTGCTACTCCTGACCGTGTGAGGGACACAAGGCAGTCAGGCCTTTCATGTACATTCCTGCAATCCCATTTTTCCCACTGCTGCTGATCTTCTACACGTGAGGAAAATTTGGGGGTTGATTTCTTTCCTCGATTTCATTGTGACAAAGACCAGCTAACTATCACTAGTATTGAGCAACTCTATTTCGTTTCTAAAAACAAACGCAGTCCCCAACAGACACTATGAATGGAAAGGACTTTAAACTGAAATTTTCTCTGATGATCTATGTATGTTCGGATATTAGCAAAATAATTAAACAAGATGTGCTATTTTGGGAATGTATTAGCATGAGCCATTGCAGGCTGTGCTTGTCATATGACGGGAGCGTTGGGGCTGTACAGTGAACGGTCGATTTATCAACATGTGATGCTGTCGTCTATGACGTGGAAACTCGCCAGGGAGTATTCATGGCTCAGTGTTTCAGAGATTGATAAATGCAATATCATTAAATTGGGCCATAGTGGCATGTACTCCTTCTTCTTCTTCTTGTTAGGATGACTCCAGAAACCCGAAGCAGGCGATTTCCATCTATTACGACGATGTACCCCAAAAGAAGCACCAATCAGCCATCCACCTCCACTAGATCTCATCCCACTTCCCCGTCTCCCACACATACTGAAGTAGAAACCTACACTGTTCATCCTTCACCCTTCTTTTCAAACTGAACAGATCGGATAACCTCTGTACAACCACCCCAATGCCACTCATCCTGACTCTGAGCGATTCCCGCTGCACATCAAACCTCACACAGTCTAACATATAATGAGGCACCGTCTCTGTGCACCCGCAAGCCTCACACGCCGCTGATGCAACTCTACCCATCAAACACTTCCATACCACCAACCCTGCATGACCCACCCTAAGGTGATTCAAAATAGTTAACTCCCTTCGTGTCAACTCCACCCCCCCTTAAACGCCCAAACCTGCACTTCCCTGCACACTGCATACAACTGCAGACCCTTTGAACTCATATTCCACTGATCCTGCCACATATCCTTAATTTTCCATGCACCATCACCTGTACCTCAGCCACACTCAATGGGACTTTCACAACCACCTCCCCCCGCAATGTGACCCATACGCAGCCCGATCCAACAAACTCATTACCCAAGACCCAACAATGACTGGGAACCCAAGCCAACTCCACCACGGTACCCCCAGCAACACACTCCTCTAATCGATGTCTAATGAGCGGTTGCATTGTAAGTCCCTCAGTGTGTGGCATCCTGTGAAGAAGTGTCTGGAGTTGGGAGAGGAAAGGGGGGACTTTTGGATTCCATGCGGAGAGGCTGTTGAAACGATAGGGGGTGAAGGGGTTGTGTATGGTGGAAGATGTGGATAGGGTTGTAGGGCCAATTTCGATGCAGCATGATCCAATTGTCTGTTTGGATCTGCCCAAGGTGGTGATCAACAAGGGTGGTGATAGAGGGGTGATTAAGAGATTGGTGGTGCAGTATTTGGAGGGGAAAGTTGGCACTCAAGTATATACAGATGGTTCCAGGGATCCAGAGAGGAACAGGGTTGGTATGGCTTGCTATTTTCAGGTAGATGAGGAGTTTTGGGTGGCTAGGTTGTCGGATGATGAATCTGTCTGTGTGTCGGAGTTTATGGCTGTTAATATGGTGGTGCTTCGGTTTATGGGGAAACGGTTGGCTAAGGTGGTGGTGTTTGTGGATTCGATGAGTGTGTTGTTGGCTATCAAGGAGGGGAATTGTGATAAGAGGGATATAGTGGTGGCATGTACTATCACAGCATTAGGAAGCAACAGGAGCCAGCATGACAGACTCTATACAATCCTGATATGATGACATGGCATCACAGGAGCAATTGATGCTGTGCTTGGCATACGATTGCAGCAACTGGAGATGAGAGGCTGTGCCTTACGTATGAGGACTATAACATACATCTGTCTGCATTATATGGCTCTTCTGAGGCAATTTTAGACTGAGCTTGAGTTCATGTCTTACATACCTTACAGTTTGGTTTTACTGACGTTTTCCAAGAAGAGACTCTTTTCTCGCTTGATAAAATTAAATCTTCATGCTCTAGTGTAGACAAGTACTACCTGCTCTAGTTGCATGAGGCCTTCCCAAGCGTATTTCCCATGTTGCCAATCTCTCTCGTACCAATGGTTTCTTTCTTTCTGCGCTTTCAGAGAAACCCTCATCTGATCCTACAGTATTAGGGACTTATCCTATTGTGGGCCTCTATGTGATATCTAAAGCCATTGACAAGGTAATGACACAACAGCTCAATAGGTTTGTTGAAGACCACCATATTGTTGACCCCTTTCAGTCAGGCTTTTGGACCAGACAATTCATGGCGCCTGCTTTGGTCTCCATCTGGGATGATCCTCTGTTTCATTCATCTTCTGGGTTTGCTTGAGACCTGTCCAGTGCTTTTGATATGATGAAAGACTCCATCCTTCTTTCAGAGACTGTTGCACCTTACAGTATCCCACTGCACTGGCCCTGGAGTGGCTTAATGGATAGATCTCATCTGGCAATAATGTGCAGGCAATTCTTTTTAGCCTCTTTCCCTAATCCTTGTGGTGCTCTCTAGGGTTCTCAAATTTCACCACTTTTGGAGAAAAACAGAGGGTGGTTGAGGTGTGCACTCTAGTTCCAAGTGTTAGATACCTGCTGCATTTCAAGTTACTGGCTGTTCTCCTCCAAGCACTTTCATGTCTCTAACAACCATCAGGGATATTGTCTTTTCAGGTGTTACAAATTTGTCTCAATAGGTCTCGAGGAATTGTGATAGCTGTAGTCTGTTTAAGGTTACCAGGAACCAACTCCCCTCCAAAAGCACAATTTGTTACTGGTGGGGGAAGGGGGTAAAACCAATGATGTGGCTCTCCTATGTAGGGCATGGTGACCCCGGTGCCGCTGCCTCTAACCGCTGCCTCTAAAGCACGGGACTACTGAACCAATTTTGTAGAAAAACAGAGGGTGGGTGAGGCGCGCACTCTAGTTCCAAGTGTTAGATACCTGCTGCATTTCAAGTTACTGGCTGTTCTCCTCCAAGCACTTTCATGTCTCTAACAATCATCAGGGAGGCTGTCTTTTCAGGTGTTACAAATTTGTCTCAATAGGTCTCAAGGAATTGTGGTAGCTGTCGTCTGTTTAAGGTA
Organism: Ambystoma mexicanum; assembly: GCF_040938575.1. Taxonomy (NCBI): domain Eukaryota; kingdom Metazoa; phylum Chordata; class Amphibia; order Caudata; family Ambystomatidae; genus Ambystoma; species Ambystoma mexicanum. The sequence goes on from NC_090923.1 coordinate 754,358,584, forward strand.
ACCAGGAACCAACTCCCTTCCAAAAGCACAATTTCTTCCTGGTGGGGGGAGGTAACCATCATCCAGAATGTTAATGTCCAATTGCATTCTAATGCATATACATTCAAATGTTTTAAAACATATCTGGACCTAGAGTCAAGCTTATCTTAGCTTGATATAATCAGAATTTCTATTAACAACCTTCAATCACACTTCCTCAAAACTGAATTTATGTTCTTAGGTCCTAGGCTCATATCACAGGACTCTACAAGGAAACACTACCCACCACCTTTGTTTGGTCTCTCTTTGCATCCTCTCAAAATGTAAAAAACCTAGGTGTACCTGAAACCCTGACATGATCTTAGGCAAATTAACAACACAGTACAAGGCATCTTATTTTATACTCAGAAGTTGAAACGGTCCTTCTCGGTCTTCCTATACGTGACTGTGCAGCAGTGGTAGGAGCTTTAATCTTCTCATGCCTTGAGTACGCAAATGCCCTCTTTGCCAGTCTGCCAAAATACTTTGTGTATAGCCTTCAGAGAGCTCCAAATGCAGCAGTATGGCTCTTCTTTAAACTCTCACGGGATTCCCCCATTTCTACTTCAAAGTGCAGTTTTCATTGGCTTTCTGTTCGACAATGAATTACATTCAAATGTTTTTGTCTGGTGTACAAATATCTCCATGGCTTCACACCATCCCTTTTGACTATGTTCATCCATTCTTTCCAACCTGTCCAAACTCTTGGTTCCTCACACTTGCACTTATTCGAGATTCCAGTGTCACGAGGGCCACTAGAGGAGACAGGTGCTTTTCAGTGCTGGGCCCGAGCTTATGGAACAACCAACCCTTTCACCTTCATTCTCTGAACTCCTTGATCATTTTTCGGAAACAACTGAAAACTTTCTCATTCTCGTAACTCCTCCTCTGTCTTTTTCTCCACTTTCAGCATAAATCTGGTTCCACCTGTGCCTAGGTGTAGTGAACTCTGCTGAGTAAACTAGTTATGTGATATATAAATCAAACTTAACTAAACTTAAATATGGGAATTTCCCAGGCATACAAAGCATTTACTGCCATAAAATGGCATGGCTGGGGAATTTGAGAGTGCTCTTTGCATACAATAACAGGACCGAAGTATGTGGGACTCACCCTTCTGTATGGTGACTATACCATGCAAAAGAGACATTAACAAGCATGAACAGGTATTAATAGTTCAGGTGCAACGTGTTTGTCTAGGAAACAAAGCAATGAAACACAGGTTCGAATCCCGATCACGTGCTTAGAAACCAATCTCTGGTATTGAGGCGTTATAAAAGAATAATTGTAATTTCTGAAATGTATGATGATTCACTTGCTTATGATGGTAGCATCTGCCCAGAAAGGGTTGACTTTAAATATGACATATTTTGTGAGGCTACAACAGGCATAAAACAGCTCTATCTGCATACAGAAGGCTACACCTGCCATACTGTGGGAGCACTTGGGAGTGTGGGGCTGTACTTATCACAAAACAACTACACCTTGCTCGTGAGGCAATAATTCCCATGCAATGGCAGTAAATGGCCCTGTGTAGCTATATTGGTATATGACGGCAGTGCCTTTGGCCTATGTTGGTTCTGCTGGGTCACATCATTTCATAAACCCATGTATGTCACATCAATGCAGCACCATTGTTAAAATACGGTTGGCAAATAAAAAAGTATTTTGTCTGTTTCAGTAGCTATTATCCACAACATCGCTTCTGGGGATATGCTACCAATGGTTACGTGACACCACATTGCGGTGTTGTGAGGTGTGTGATATCACTTTCATTACCCCAGTCATTTCGGTGAATTAATTAATGTCCTAGTCCAGCAGGCATTCAATGGCAGGCATTATATGTTTTGTACGTTTGTGCCAAGGGTCTGCAACCTTTGGTTCCCAGGTATTTTGGACTACACCTCCCAACAGCCTTAGCTGGCCTACAGAATGGCAAAGGATCATGGGAGTTATGGTCTTAAACATTTTGTGAACCTCAGGTTGCAAGCCCTTTTTTATGCCAATTCCATGAACCCTTAGAGGTGACTGACAGACTCTGGATTGCTGTACCAAGGATTCCTCTTCCGGTCCCACAAGCATGTTCGGCCACAGAGGTGACAGACTTGGGCAATGCTGCAGGGCCTCCAAAAGCGAGCCAGGGTAACTGCTGGTACCATCCAGCTAGGCTCAGGAGAAGGGCAGCACCCCCCTTTCATCCCAGGCCTGCCCTCTCCTCCACCTACAACAGAGACACGCAGTCTCTGCCACCAACAAAACAAGGGAAGGGTGAGGTGTGAACAATCACCTCACCCTTCCACAAAACAACAAAGTGCTAAGCACTCTGAGGAAATTACTGGGCAGGCAGGGAGGTCACAATGATCTGCCCCCCCTCCCTGGGGGCACAGAGAGTCGGCTGCAGCCAGCCTGGGGGCTGGGCCTGAGCCCCCATAGACATACATCAAAGACCCAGGGCTACCCCTGGGTCTTATAAAAAGATATTTTCCCTCTGGAACGAAGTTTTGCTGTTAACTTAGCATCTTCGAACAACCCCCTAACTTAATACCTTTGGGGCGTCTCCTTTCTGAAGTTCGCTACACCCGTAGTGTCTTCTTTTTCTTCCCAGACATAGGGCCTCATTCCGAGTATGGCGGTAAGGGATAGCGGCCAGCGGTAATGAGACCGGTGGCGGTGATCCCTTACCGCCATACTCCGAGTTCCCTTTGCGCCCTCGCCCTTAACGCCTGCTTTGAGCAGGTGTTAAAGTCGAGGGCACAAAGGGGCCTCCAAGCCAATAACGGTGACCGTAATGAACGTTATTTGCATCTTTCCCATTCCCATTGAGCCCTATGGGGGCTCATTTGGGAATGGGGAAGAGCATTGGTGAATGGGGAATTAATAATAATCGGTAATTCCACCATCCACCAAGGTGCTGCCGGTCCGGGTACGGCGTCAACCAAGGCGTTAATAGCGCCATTGGTTAGCGCCGTACTCGGAATGAGGCCCAATGTCCTGTCCAAAAATCGTTCGCGGCAAAGCGAAAGGCGCAGAGAAAATCGAGTGCTTTTCCCAATCCGTGGCACGCAACAGGCCAGGTTGATCAAGCAGCCGAACGAACAGATGGAGGAAAAACAGAAGAGCAAAGCGGCGCGGGCGGCTTCCTTCCATTATTTCAATTAAGTGAGCCACCACACCGGGTTCCGCAGCAACGGTCCGAACGTTCCACTGCTTAAATAAACATTCTATTGGAAGCAAGCCAACACGGAGCAATATTGCAGACAAAACGCGTAGTTCCAAAGAACACAATTCCGAGGGAAAGCGTGTTGTGAACCACGTGGTTTTTAATTGCACAAAGCACAGGGCCCCTTTTTCTGTTACAATTAAGAAACAAAAACAGAGTTTTTCTTTTAATACTACAATGTTTGCATGCAGCAAGGACATAAAATTGTAGGGGCAGGGCAGAAAATGCAATAAAACCAGCATCCAACTAGGTAAGAACTACGAAGCCTGCACAACTGAAAATTGTTATTCAGACCACAGCATGTTTATGCGACATACATTCTAAGACAACTTTCGGGGTACAGTCAAGAAGCAAATTTATCAAACCTTTTTAAAAAACGGGGTAAAAGCAGCTCGCACTAGATAGATCATCTGTCAGGAGTCAACAGCAGGTCTCACCATCATCAGTTACCCAGCCACGGGAGATACCGATATTACAGCAATACAGTTACCTCCATGCTCAGGCCATTACCAGCTGTTTATTGATATCAAAAATGAAACTAGAAAACATTTTTGTCTCCTTTTTAAACAGGCTAATGGCGCCCAAGAGGAAAACCAAGGAAACAACAAGCTCATCACCAAAGCCAAAATCCCCACCATCTACTCACAGCCATTGAGGCAGCAGAACTAGGTAAGGGAAAATGTATACGGCCTACCGAAAGAAGGTTTAGCCATGCCACCTGAACTGGAGGGCAACCCTCCACCTGCAAAGAAGAGGAAGTCAATAGAAGGAGCGGGAAAAGGTAACAAAAACAGTATGCTGTCAAAAATATGCGAGAACACGAGGGAGATGCAACAAATGATCCTAGAAGTTAGAGACAACATCCCCCCCAAAGAAACAGATGGCCTGCCAAGCCACACCATTCCTCTGGAGTCTATGATTATTGTACATCATACCAAGCCCACAATAGTACCATCCACAATAAACCCAGAGATACCAACAACAACCACACCCCCACCATAACCCACCCCGGCTCCAGTTGCCACAGGCCAAACTGGGTCTACTACAGCAACAACAACAGACCCAGAGGGTGCACTGAAGGCATGGGCAACCCCCCTGGCTGACATACATAGCATAGTAAAACCAAACAATACCAGCAACGAAATGGTGATGATTAGCAGTGCCAACTTGAGCAAAAACTGAAATCTTTTCACTCAGAAATCCTGAACAGATATAAAAAATGTTTAGCATGGAAACATAGACAATTCAATCAAAGAGGCCATTTGGGCAAAATAATTCATCGAGATCTTTTCACTGATTGAAGTCCAAAGAAAGGGGAGAGATGCCTTTAGGGATCCCAAGAAAATAGAGGAAAAAGCGATAGCTAGGAACGCCGAGGTTGAGCAGAACTGGGACAACTGGCTGAAATCATTTGCCATTTTGGCAACCATATACCTAGAAAAAGTTTGCGGGGATGGGGACAAGCTATGGCCATACAAGGACAAAGTCAGAGAAGTAAAAATCGACCAAAAAGGCAGAATCTGGTTAGCATACGACACCAGATTCAGGAGGCGTATGTCAGAGAGGCCAGAAATAGAATGGGACGAAGTGCAGAATGACCTGTATATATTAAACGCCGAGCTACCAGCCGAGGAGAAGGCCACCCAAACACCCAAACCTAACAAAAATTCACAAAGGCCCAGAAAAACAGACAATGAGAAAAACAAGAAAGGGGAACAGCTCTTTCGGAAAAAAACAGCCCTGGGGGGCTAAGTCCAATGCCCACGGACAGAACAGAAACCACCAGGTTTCCAAAGCCAGCATTCCATGCAGGAACTTTGGAAAAAACCTATGCACCTGGGGCAAAGAATGTTGGTACAAGCACAGCTGTACAAACTGCAATGGGGACCACCCAGCAAGCAATTGCACCAGACTACTGCCCAAGAATACAAAGGACTAACAATAATGAGTTTTCCCCCATGGAACAACCAGTCCTAGAACCAGGCAGAACCCCCATCAACCTCAACAATTTCAGCAATGAATTGCTGAGTTACCCGGACAGCGGAACCAGATGGGCAATCCAACAAGGATTCACAGCAGGTTTTACCATTACATTCAAAGGAACAGGGTCCCGAAAAATCCCAAAAAATCTGAAATCCGCCAGAGACAACCCAGAAGTGCTGAAAAACAAATTAGAGAAGGGATTAAGACTGGGCAGGATCGCAGGCCCCTGGGAATCCATGCCTTTTACAGAGTACCTAGTATCACATCTAGGCCTCGTGCTCAAGAAAGAACCAGGAAAGATGAGGCTAATTCACCACCTCTCCTACCCAAAGGGCCAATCCCTTAATGACGGCATTCCACACACGGAATCTGCAGTCTCCTACACACATTTCCAGGAAGCAGTAAGATTAATTCAGGAATGCGGCAGGCCCGGCTTGATGGCCAAATTAGACATTGAATAAGCTTTCAGACTCTTAATTGTCCATCCCGATTCACAACAATGGCTAGGGTTTACCTTCAAAAACAAATTTTATGTAGACAGATACTTCCCCATGGGATGCGAGGTCTCCTGTGCCCTATTCAAACAGTTCAGCTCATTTTTCCCAATGGGCATTCCAAAAACAACAACCAACGGCCAAGATAATACACTACCTTGATGATTTCATGGTAATGGGAGCTGCAGAGTTAGGAGATTGCAAGAGGGCACTTGCAGAACTTCAAAACATGGCCGCACAATGGGGCATCCCCCTGCGGCCGAAAAAAACACCAAACCAGCCACCAACATAACATTTTTGGGAATCGAGATAGATTCAGAGGAGGGCCTTTGCAGAATCCCAAAAACAAAAATAACAGAACTCCTAGAGAAAATACAGAACTTAAGTACAAAAAACAAGGGCACAGTGAAGGAGCTGCAATCACAAGCAGGCAGCCTCAATTTTGCAGCCAGAATCTTCCCGCAAGGGAAGGTTTTCTCCAGTAGCCTAGAATTAAAAACCAAAGCATGCACCAAACCTCACCTGCACATCCGGCTAGGTAGAGAGGTGAAAGAAGATCTAAAAATCTGGGGGAATTTCCTCAGAAACTTTAACGGGATCACACTGTGGCGCAAGCCAATAAATACATGGGCTAAAAGGGTCCTCTTCACAGATGCAACTGGTAGCAAGGGTTTTGGAGCCATTCTAGATACGGAATGGGTGGCCGGGCACTGGCCAGAGTCATGGCTAACAGCAGGATGGGCCAAAAACATTACACTGTTAGACATATTTCCCATTTGGCTAACCTTACACATCTGGGCCAGGCAGCTAGCTAACACAGAACTTTTGGTATGGTGCGACAACATTGGCGGTGGTAGGCATCATAAACAGAAAAACTACCAAATGCCACCTGGTAATTAAAGTCCTAAGAGCCATTACAGCTGTCACACTACAAGAAAATATTGTGGTTAAAGCCAAATACATCACTGGAACGGATAATAACATTGCAGACGCTTTATATCGTTTTCAGTGGACAAGATTCAGGGCGCTAGCACCGCACGCCCAAGAAACAATGACATTAATACCAGCAGACTGCTGGTCAATAATGGGAAAATAAAAGAAATAACATCAACTCCAAGGCTAGAGAGCCAACTCTGGGATGTACACCAAGAACCAGGCACTTCAAAAACGGGTGCCAACAACAAATGGCTCACAAAGAGCCCTAACCCTGACACGGGGTTCCTTACAGAGATGGCAGAGAAAGCATTGGCAAGTTCGACCACGGCCCAGTACAGTAAGTGCCTGCAAACAGACTTTAGAACAGGTTCAAACCATGTAGAATTAATAGCAATGAAAGACATAGAAATATTATTTAAATGGGCCCATGAACAGGGTTTTAAGAAGGACTGGGTAAAAAGACACGTAGGGGCAATATCCTATTACTGAAAACTCTGGGTGGACTCAGATACCACGCAGAACGCCCTGATCTCTTACACCATGAAGGCGGGGGCAAACTAGAGGGACCTCAGGTAGACACCCACAGCCCCCTAGATTTTGATAAACTGGTAAAAATAACAAGCCAACTAGACAACATATGCTGTCACCCCTATGAAACCATGTTATTGAAGACGGCTTTTTTCCTAGCTTACTTTGGGGCTTTCAGGATAGGAGAGCTCATCGCCTCAAACACCAAAGCCAACAATGGCTTAGGTATTGTTAAGCGGCTTCACTTCAACTCTACAGCTAAGTCAATGCCTAGTCTGGGATGCTGAGGGAAACCTTTATTGATATACTTTTAGGTCCAGTTCATGTACTCTGGAAGACAACCCTTATATAACACCCCCCTCTTAGAATCCCCCTGACCCCACTGAGCCAATAATTAGGTCTGTTTTGCAAATTTAAAAGGTTTATTTGAGAAAAATAACAATGTATATCTATCACACTTTTATAATAAATTAATATTGGATATCACACTTAAAATATGACAGTGATCAACAATGGATAATGTTCTACTGGTAAACTGATTTGGTTACTTAGAAGTAGTATAGAGGATGAGGTAGCTGAAATGCTTTATGGTTTCAAGGAAATGCAAGGTGGAATAAATGCAGTACAGAAAATAAACTGATATGGTTTCACAAGAGATAATATGTTCTTTTCCCCTTGTGGCAATTCACCCCCCCCCCTATATGCAATGCAAGGAGATGGAAGTAACACACACAGTCTTCAGGAATACAATCAAATACAATACGGAATTCAGTTCCCCCCCAGCAAGCTTAGAGGAAACAGGTAGAAGTTTGAAACACAGGCCCAAAATGCTTTTAAATGTGATGGCAATGGATGGGAAAATGTTCTAACTGATTTTAATTCCCTCTAGAGATTCAGGGTGAGTGAGAGATGATTGTTGGTATTAGTTCAGGCTCACTTTAGCAATGCTCTATGAGTTATTACCAGGTTGCAAACAGATTTTAACAAAGGAAGGAATGGAGCTGCTATTTTGACAAGTGGAGAAATTGAGCCAAATCGCAAATCGCGGTAAATTTTGAGAGTGTGTAAATCGCGATTGCGGTAAACGTATATGGAGTAGCTTAGATTCTGAGCTTTCAGAGGAAAGTTAAATCTCGTTTTTAGGACAAACGGTCCCAGAGATACGGACGATTTAATAAAGGTAGATTTTCGGATTTAAAGTAAAACTCAAAATGACAGGTGACAGTTTGCAGCTTTAGGGTGACAGATGACAGCTCGCAGCTTTAGAATGACAGATGACAGGATTACTAGGAGGCAGTTCTACTTAGGTTAAAATAGTTTGGATTAGATTATTTTAACTAAGAGATTGGGTTCTGCACAGTTCTGGCGGATACTCACTCCTAATTTTGAAATGAATGGGCCTCGTCACGGATCTGGTCAACACGTCCAGCGGCGGTTCTCTCTGCTCGGCGGGTCAATCAGGCATCGGTTCTGCTCACAGCGATCTGGGTCTGGTCTGCGGTTCCGGCAAAAGTTCTTGGCAAAGAATTCAAACAGCTTGCCCGGCTGTTGAATAGTTTGGTTAGGTTTGCTGGATTCTGAAGGCCTGCTGAAAATACTTTTGCTTGCAGTGGGCCTTCTAGGTTCAAAGTTCTGCAGTCTATGGGTCCGTGGTTCTGGTCTCTGTCTGGATGGGATGTCGGCCGTCAAAATGCTCCGCAGAAATGGAAAATGAATGTCTTTACCTGTCCCAGCAGTCTCTTTTTATGTGTTTTAAAAAGTGGGTGGAGAGGCTAGCATCACTAAGCCTGCCCCTCTCTTGATTTGATAGGTCAATAGATTCTTTGGTCCCTGATTTGGGAAGGGATAGTGTGTCAGAGTGATGTCATTTTTATAACCTGCAGAAACGACACTCCCCTGGTCAATGTGCACACAAATCTATTCCTGATCCAAATACATATTTCCCGGGTACACAGTTGTTTGACATCACATACACACATCATACATTACTAAAGATAGTCCCTGTCCCGACTCTGGCGTTTCTAGGAGCTTGCATTCAAAAATGGCAACTTATTTTCGATTTTAGTGGGTTTTGCAACATTGGTTTTTCATCAAAAATTATACAAAGGTACATTTCCCTTCCACATATATCCCAGTAACTTTCCATGTCTCTAGCTTAAATACAGTGTCTACAATATTCATAATTAGCGGGGTTTTGCCCCAGAACATGGTACAAATCGGAGTTTGGACTCAAATCGTGAGGGCATTTTCCATACTAAGACTCTCAAAGTTGTACATTTCTGTCATTTGGTTACAATAAGTTATCACTATATCTATAAAATATATATTTGTTGCAATTCAACTCCCCAAAGTGTTTGGGTCTGCCTCCAGAAGTCTGGGTGGGTCAGTGATCACATGTCTCTTCTTGCTGGCAGAGGGCTGTTGACAGGAAACACTCAAAATTAACATACCCCATTCAACTGAAAGGGGCTATTGTCTCTCTCCTCCAGGCTGAAGGGGAAACCCCTCCCTCTCACTCAGAAGGGCCATGTGATATCCTTCCTCCTGTTGTGAGTCTCTGGGGTGTTAAGAGTTCTCAGCCTCTTGGCCTCTGGGAACAGCAGGTGGCTAAGAATTTCAATTAACCAACAAGCTTTGAAGTCCCTGCCCCTCTTGCAACTCCTAAATACAGTTTCCCTGTCAGAGTTTAGACCACTAGCGCCGCCTTGGGGAATTTGTCGGTACTGCATCCATTTTTGAGTTGTCTTGAATTTGACAGGAGATTTTTGATATTATTTTGATAGGCATCCTTACATTAGAGTGGTGATGTGGAACCCCCCACAAGAAGGTTGTATCTTTGGAGTGGTCTTGTGCCAACTGCGCAGCTCTCCTGGATTCTGGCGTGAATGTGGGCAGCGACAGCTCATCCCCACATCCACCCAGTCTATTGATTTAGTTTGTTCTGGGATAGAATAATGGGAGGCGCCAGCTCATCCCCACATCTACCCAGTCTAAGGATTCAACATGGGTCAAAACCCTTGACAGTATCATGGAGACCAGGTTCAGACACGATAGCATCTGCATAGACTTGCAACAGTCGACAACGGTGGCCAAAAGAACCATCAACATTTGCTGCATCGACGATGCAACAAATCACCAACATTTATTATTCACTAAGGCCCAAGGTAGGGGGGAGGTTTCTAATTCACAGGGATGCCTCAGCCCTAAGCCCCTATCAGTTTAAAGGAGTGCTGACAAAAGCAATCAGCAAAGCAGGGTGGGATCCGAAGGAATATGGCACCCACTCCTTCAGAATTGGAGCCGCAACCTCAGCATGGCAAGGGGGGCTCGGCCCGCAACAAGTTAAAACCACTGGGGGCTGGAAATCAGACTGTTACAGAAGACACATCAGACCTGAACTAATATAGTTCCATTTTTTCTTCCACCACCAAAAATACCAGATGGGTGGAAGACCCCCCTCCGATCAGCATGGATAGTCGGACACTTGTTCATTTTCAGGACAGGGCGATGGGCGGAAGAAACCAAGGAAGGCCCACCATTCAGAAACACTATTGCATCATGGTGGGGATACAGAGGCCTCCTCTGGGCTGACGTTCACGACAAACTAGCAGAACTGGTCGCTTACAGAGATCTGCCTGAATTTCTGATTTTACACCTGGGGGGCAACGACCTGGTGTCCACAGGCTTAAGAAGCTTACTCGAAGAAATGTGCTCATCCTTAGCGGGCATCTCACACAATTGGAGGGACACTGAAATCTATTTCTCAGCCATCTTGCCCAGAAGAAAATGGCAAGGGGCCACCTGCTATAAATCAGTAGATATTTCCAGAAGGAAACTCAGCAGAGGGATAGAAAAATGCTGTACAGCAAGAGGACTGGGTTTCATAAAGCACCCAGCCATTACTCTGGGAGACCCCTAACTTTTCCTCAAAGCTGGTACCCACCTATCTGGACACGGCATGGAACATTTCGTGTGAGGAATTCCCTCCACTTTAGCCACCATGGGCTTCAAATGAACCATCTTTTGGGGAACACAGTTTGCCATTAACCTGCCTGTGTGTGGCGGCACAGGCCAGGGGGGTTCACCCCTGGACCCGGTGCCCAAACGTACTATATTATGATTGTGATATGAGATTAGTGTCATTGTTCCACATAACCATATCTGTACCAATAAAATCCCACAGCCTTTTATTGCCAACACTTGAAACAGTGGGTTTTCCACTTCTTCTCAGGGCGGGTAGGATTGGTTACCATACCAGCATGCATATGGGTCCAGCAGTCATGGGCAATGCTGCAGGGCCTCCCAAAGCGAGGCAGGGTAACTGCTGGTACCATCCAGCTAGGCTCAGGAGAAGGGCTTCACCCCCCTTTCATCCCAGGCCTGCCCTCTCCTCCAGTTACCACAGAGACACGCAGTCTCTGCCACCAACAAAACAAGAGAAGGGTGAGGTGTGAACAATCACCTCACCCTTTCACAAAACAACAAAGTGCTAAGCACTCTGAGGAAGTTACTGGGCAGGCAGGGAGGTCAAAATGATTTCCCCCCCCCCTTGGGGGCGCAGACAGTCAGCTGCAGCCGGCCTGGGGGCTGGGCCTCAGCCCCCATAGACATACATCAAAGACCCAGGGCTACCCCTGGCTCTTATAAAAAAGAGCTGTCAGCTCACAGAGAAATGCAAACTGTTGGTGGTCCTTGAACTGGGACCCAAACAGTCAGGAGGTTCACTGTTCACTCAGCGTCTTCCACACTTTTCATTCTTTTCCACAAAACCCTTCCACCCTACAAAAGAAGGGAGAAAAAACAAGGAAGACACAAACAGGACACTGTACGGTGACCACAACAAGTCGTGGGACAAGAAGGCGGGCACGGGCCAGGGGGGGGGTTCACCCCTGGACACGGTGCCCAAAAGTACTATATTATGATTGTGATATGAGATTAGTGTCATTGTTCCACATAACCATATCTGTACCAATAAAATCCCACAGCCTTTTATTGCCACCACTTGAAGCAGTGTGTTTCCTACTTCTTCTCAGGGTGGGTTAGGGTTGGTTACCATACTAGCATGCATATGTGTCCAGCAGTTACTGCATTCATGCACCACTGTCTCCCTCAGCAAGTCACGACACTTGGCTCTTTCGGTATTCCTTAAAATCCGCGGTGACATGGCTGTGCCTTTTGTTCAGCTGCCGAGCACTGCATGAAAGGTCTTGGAGAAATCTTTTGCTTCCTCAAGCGAAGCAGCCAAGCCAGCACTAACTGGGCACTGGGGGCACGAGAGGTGATGGCTGCCTCCTTCAGCAAACTCTCAGCTTCACTGCCTCCCTCGGCACAAACCAAAGGCGGAGAGCAACATTCACTGAGGGCCGCCGCCTAGCAGCGCCAAATGACGTGCTGTTTACACAGTGACACACTCTGCACATAGGACAACGACTGAGTGCTCTTGGTGCAGCACGATTCTTGCTATTGTTACCCAATGTATCTTGCACAATAAAGAATACTTCAAACACATGATGCATCATTCACTTCACAGCTACCGCGATAGTTTGGCGTCCAAAGCTAAAACTCCAAACGCGCTGTAAAAATGTTTCTTCCTCTGCAGTCCTACTGGCAAGAAAAGAATTTGAAAGTAAATACCCAAGAGACAAAAGCGTAATGTGGGCTGCTAAAGTGTAAACAGAAGTACATGTTTCTCGTTAATGGAGACAGGGCTGAGAAGGAGAAGAATAGTGCTTGTCTACGCTCAGCCTTTTCTATTGTGGGCATCTGAGTCCATTGAGAGAGGTGAAAGGTCAGCCAGAGGGTTTGCGCAATGCTTCTGTGGAATTAGAGGATGCTTACTAGGGTACATACATGAGCAGGGCTAGAAATGAGACTGCTTGCTCTGGGAACCCACCATCTGTGAAGACGTGGCGTGGGTGGAGCCATGGCAGTCAAGTTATAGACTGAAAGACTCAGAGTGAGCCATAGTACCGATGTGCCCATATTAGTTGTTTTCAGGTAAACATTAGCAGCTATTCAGAGTCCCAAACCATGGTTACTCCTTGGTGCCTTATAGACATGTGAAAAAGTATTTATTAGGCCAAAGCGAGGCCTTGGTAGAGGTGCTGGGGAGTGATGATCCAGCACACCGGCTCAGGGGGCTGTACAAATGAGGCTCGAGGTGGGGCTGAAATGTTTCCAAGGTCTGAGGAAGAGAGAGGTGCCGCATGAGTCCTGTTCTAGGCATAGATCGACCAGACAGTGTTAAGCAAGAAACAGGTGCTGAGGAGGTTGGCAGAGATCTTGTGTCATGTTAGGCTCTCATTTTCCTGCCGCAGACACCAAACCCAGAGGTGGAGAGTGGAAAGGATTTGAGAAATGTTCCCCAACAAGCATTTTGATTGACCCTTTTCTCTCAGCAAATTAGACAGATTCACACACCCCTAATCTAGATAAGGAATCCCTGTTTCCTCACCCTAACATACTACACTTAGTAAACCGGAAGTTCATACGGATTGTTCCTGTGTCTTTGAGACTCAAGTGCAGAAGGGACTCGATTAGTTGGTAGAGTTTGCATTATCAGTGGGCAGGCTCAGACTGGTGTAAGGTGTGGCTGCTCTTGGAATGGAGTGCCCTAGAATAACAAGGGATGCATAAGAATGGATATCAAGCAACCTATGAGTAATGGGCATATACTCTAACGCGTGCATACGTATGAGTTGTGAGTCTGGGGATAGCTTTTGTGTTGATATGAGCTGAAGAACACACTGTACACATTTTTTGGGAGATTTCCAGTCCTGTGACCAGGAAGCTTTATAACAATAGTAACCAATGCCCACCTACAGTAGTAATATTCCAGAAATATGTGCAGAGTGAAGGAATACTAGTCACTGTGCTCCTCCTTCGCTATCATACCATACCCTCTTAGGTTGACTTTGCTGCTTGGATTTGACATGGGGGGGGGATTACCCACCGCAAGTGAATACATGCTTTTCATGCAATGAATATAGGCCCTGGTAACAGATGCAGTAAAATGGAATAAATATGTATTAGTGCTTTGCATCCATTAACTTTGTTCTTTACATTACATTAAACAGTAACATGCAACACCTCAGTTGTCAGCATAGTATCTCTTGCTTATACAATATTGTATTTGCCACGTGTCTTGAATATCCTGCTAACTTTACTCCCTTACCACTGGCTTAGTGACAGCTGCAGTCTGCCATACATCTGTAGAGGAGGAGCCAAATGCCTTTACCGGAAGTCTCACCCCTATTTTGCCTATATGTTGCATGCTGGATGTTTCGACATGCATGATGCCAATAATGGTACCTATACCAGGAAGAATTCCTGGTACCTATATGATATACTCGCGGAGAAACAACAGTCTCTTAAAGAAGGTTCCTGAAGAAGTGTGAAGCGATGAAGGCAAGAGACTGGTGACGTCACATGACGCAGAGATGACGCACCAAGAAGAGATGCCAAGGAAGAAGGTGACTAGACCTTATAGAACTTGATGACGAAGTAAAGAATTGAGTAAGATTGCACGTGCAGAAAGCGCTGAAGAAGATGCAAGTCATTTTATAAATGTACAGATACTGAAACGCAAGTAGAATAAGTAACCATGAAGGCTGGCTATGCGTAGTGTATAGAATGCAGGCGGCGCCGCCATTATATATATGTATATAGAATCTGGATGTTGCATGTTGCATTTTAGCAAACTAGGACCTCAGTTGCAAAAAGGCTTAAAGTGGCATAGTAGAGAAAGACAGCTGAGAATGAAGGAAGATTCAAGAAGGATTGTCTTGCCCAGTGTCAAGGGTTGGGGCAGCCAAGAAACTGGTTACCTATTTGAGAAGATACAATGAACCTGAGAATCAAGGCGAGCTTCTGTTGAGGTGCAATGGAAATACACTATGAGTGCCAAGTTTTATTCATTTAATGGTATTAAAGGTGAAGAAGGAGCTAAAAACACAGTCTCCTGTCACATGGGGAAGATGAAAATAGACTTTGGGCAAGCTACATCGAGACTGAAGATAAGACTGTGCTAACACTCCCTTATATTCTCAGGTGCAATGATACATTGCAAGGCCGAGTTCAAAGACAATTCAAATGGCAGACAGCAGGAGTGATGATGGATGATGGGCTAATTGGGTGAAAGGCATGGTCAAGTCCACCCACAAGCACCGAGGGTAACAGTTTGCGGGCTGCTAGCGAATAATGTTCCAGAAGGGTATACTTGTACCAACCAATTATAGAGGGGCACATAGCAAAGAGCCCTATGGTTTGAAAGCCAGTGAAACATCATGTATTTTATGACACTGACAATGACTTGCACTAGGGGTGGAATCCTATTCCCCATAGAAAGTATACCTAGATGTTCCCCGTGGACCAACCACAATCCAACTTAGGTTTTCTTATTTTGCCACGTAGTGTGACGTCAATGATGATGTGTTTTTACTATATAAGTATGTTTTGAGAGAAATACTGTGAGACGTCTGTTGATGTCCATTGTACTCCCTGTTTTAGATAATGGTTAATAAAACAGCTAAAGTTTTCCAACTTCCTGGGTCAGTCTTATTATTGGTGTAAGAGTAAATTCTGCATCCCCATCCATCCCATATGGCGCTACCTCACATAAAGGGCCTACCGGTTAACGTGGTACCAGAGGGAGGATTGTTAAAAGACCCATTGATTTGTAGGTCTTCAGTGTTTCAGACAATCGGACACCCTCCGCCATCAAGCTGGAAGATCGCAAGGTTTCCTGTGGAGAGCGGCTAATATAGAAAACTTGCAAGAAGAGCGCTAAAGGTTGGACCAGTCCCTCTTTGACAAAATCCCTCCTAGTTTCCACAGGTGCTGAGCAGACGAAAGGCGATGGTGGTCAATTGGGGGAGGGGAGACCATAACACAAGCCTTGAGCTGAATTGCGAATGGTGAGTAGACTGAGGGGACTGGCAAAAAAAGGGAATGGGATTGTGGTAATGAAGAAAAGTAATGGGGGGTTGTTTCAAACATAATGAGGAGCGTTATAGTATAACGAGGAGCATTATAGGAAAATTAGGAGGGTTTATAGAGCCCGCTTTCCAACCTCAAGGCAGGTCTAGAAGGAGGCATTTCACAACCCCAATCGGGGTGTAACTTGGCAGCATATAAACAGGTTTATGATAGGGAATGACTCATACTCCAATCAGAGTATTTTAGGGGCTAGGTGAAAAGGAGTACCATGGTATATATGTGAAAAGTCGACTAGTCTGTCTGTGTGTAGTGTATTATGTAAATGAAAAGAGGTGTCGAAGAGCAACAGGAATAAGCTGTGTAAAGTTGAATTAGAGATAAAAATGTAATGCCTATTTTAGGTCATTGTCGGCACAGACTGAAAAAGTAGATTGAGATAATTGAGAGGTAGAGGCTTTGAGCGGCGAAGGTTGGAGCACTCTCATATTTGTTGTTTTTCTGAAACGTATCTGTGTAATTAACGGTAAGTATTGACAGTCAATTGAGAATTGTCGAATGGGAGATATTACTCCACTGATGCACCTGTTTAAAACTCTTCCAAAACATATGCCTAAGCTCAAACAGTACAGTCCAGAGTGGGTAAAGGGCACAGCAGACAAAGTGTTCATGCCATGGCCACAAGGGGATCACTGTCAAAAACAGTATTGCAACACATGACCACATACTTGCACACAGCCTACACAGAGAAGAAATTGGAGAGCAGGTTAGCTACTTTAGAGCTCTGGAAAATGTACCAGGATGAGCAGGAGGACCCGCCGCCTGAGGAGTGGATGCTTACGTAGTGTAGGGAAGAAGGTGTTGAGCCTTCTGCTCCCCTTACCATGCCCGAAGTGAATGATGTCAGTACAGAAGATGTAGGATTGTACCCGTTAAAGGAACTAAAAGCAGCCACAGGGTATAGTAATCCGATATATGAACCGCCTGCTTATAACAGTGATGATAGCCCAGAAGAGACTAGAAGAAAGGAGGAGATCTTTTTACGGATTTTACAGAACAAGGAGGAGAAAAGCAAATGATCGAATGCAACCACAAACATAGAACGAGAGATTAAGAGATGGAAAGGAGAAAAGGATAATGCTGACGAGGTAACGCTCTTACAGAACAAATGGATGGAAGGACATATATTGCTCAAACTCGATGGGGAAATTAACCAGGAAGTTAGGCAAAGGGAAGATCAAGACGACCAGGACAGAAAAGACAAAGAATGAGAAAAGCGACTGAAAGAGGATGAGCATAAGAGAAAGAGTAGGCAGAGACGAGAACCAATGTATCAGAAAAAACAACAAAAGAAAGAGGAAAGGTCAGAGGAGCAAAGGAAGTATGACAACAGGCAGAGAGCAATCGAAGAACGAGATAGGCAAGAAAGGAAGAGAGAAGGGGAGGAAGCACAGAAATTGAGGGATAAAAGGATGCAAAGAAGAAGGGAAGAAAAAGAGTAAAGGGTGAATAAAAAGGGAGGAGAAAAGACAAGAAGAGGAAAGCATAAAAGGGAAAGCGAGAAAGCAAAGAGAAATAGACGAAGATGTGGAGCGATAAAGGATACAGAGGGAGCGTGATATTGATTGCATTCAGAAAGAATTGATGGAACCGAGTCCAGTAATATCATGGGGCAATAAAGATGAGTTCCTCCCATCAAAGGGAGCCATATCAGGGCCGTCTAGGGTAGCCCTAGAGGAGAATTTTGACATAGGGAGCATCAGGGATAGGATTGATAAGGCCTATCAAGACTTAAGGGAAAGCAGCAAGTTGGGAAGCTGAGGGAAGGGAGAACAGTCCCTGGTCTTCCAATCACGAAGCGAAGAAAGAGACCCATTCAGTCTCGAGCATAGAGACTTGTCCTTAGGTAGGATGAATTTAAATAAAGGTGAAGGGGAAGAAAGCCACACTAGCTGGGGGCTAGATATGTCATACGAAAAGAGAGAAACAGTCCATGGGGAAGAGGGAGGAAGTGCATGCGGTCCTGAGGGATGTCTACAGACAAGAAAGTAAAATGGTCTGATCTAGAGCAGCATAAAGATAGGATGCCAGATCCTATAGAATATCCAGAGCGATCTAAAGGACTATTGCATAGCGAGAAGGGAGAGTCACCACCATGTGTGAGCAGGCTGAGGACATTGCTAGGTAGAAGGCGATCAGGAACCATTGTTTCCACTATGGATAGGCAGACAAAGGAAGCTGATTGTGGATTTGGGTTCACGCAGCTACCTTTATTGGAGAAAGGAGGTGCCAGACCACAGTATATTCCTTGGCCACAAATGTATAAGGATAATTTAAGGTGTAAACTTCCCAGTTTAACACAGGTGCAGGAAAATGTATCTATGAGCTAGAGAAAATGACAGGGGGAAATACCTTTAGCAATAGGGTACATTAGCCATTCTTGGGGAAAGGGATGATGACTTTTGGATGAGAGCAGGATACTCGAGTGTCATGGCACAGAACACAGCACACAATGGAGCGCCATTTAACAATTGTAGAACAGATGTCTAGAGAGCACTTATGGTGCAGTATCCTGATACATCAGATATGGGTGAAATTATGGCACGTAAGGTGACAGAAGACGTAGACCCGCTTTTTTACATTCAAAGCATTCAGGAACGGTGGACTCTTGAAATGCAGGAACCGTAGGAGAAGACAATGGCAGTATTCTACCGCATTTTATGTCAAGGACTGCCACAACAGGTACTTAGACAGCTCAAGAAACTCGTGTGAATGGAAGCAAAACCATAGGCAGAAATACAGTTGACCATAGTGCATCATTGTTGGTTGCTGCAAGAGAAAAATAACAAGAAGGAAAATGCTAGAAAACTTGAGGAAGCCAAATTAGTTCAGAAGAAATTGTCAAAATATGCCATAGAAGGGGCAGTGTTGACAAGCGGTGAAGGATTGGTAATGTAGCAAGCAGTAGGTGCATCACAGGCGAATAGTCAGCACCAAATGGATCAAGGAGTGAATGGGTTTATGGCACGAAAGAGAGGAATGAGGTATAGAGGAAGGGGTGGTTTTCAGAATAATCAAGGCGGTTTTCAGAATATGCAGATTGATAATCAAAATGTAAAAGGAGGATTTAATCAAGAGGGACAAATCAGAAGAGCTCCACCTGTATGTTGGGCATGTGGGATGACAGGGCACATTGCGGGCATGTGTGGAAGCCAAGGGTATGTACAGAATGGGCAATTCTCAAGAGGGGGGGCTGCTTGTCCTCCAGCATGTAGCTCACACGCTGGGGACGGGGTTCTCTCTAGATCAGACAGTGTATCAAGCACAAGCGCAGCAAATACAACTGGCATTACAATCACAGCAAGCACCATTGAATCGCTGCAGGGGCAGCTTCAGCACGCATCCATGCAGATGCAGCAGAATGCAAACCCAGGACAGCTATCGACACCTAGAGTAGGGAGTGTCACTGTGGTGGGAGGAAGTCCTTTTACAGGTGCAGGGATATGCATGTGCCCACCATAGGACAGCTCAAAGGGTGGCTTGATGTTTTCAGTACTATCTGTGAGACCAGACCCCCAAGAGGAACCAAGGGTTGGTGTGATGATAAGAGTCAAATCTTTTTCTTTTTTAGTAGTCACTGGGGCTACTCGTTCATGTATACAAGAGGGAAAATACCCAATGTCTGGAAATGCCATGAATGGTCATGGTTTCTCTGGAGCTACGAGTCGAGTTCCTTTTACTGATGAATTCCATAGGAGAGTGTGACATATCTGTTCCATTATTATATTCAAGACAGACACCAGTTAACATCCTAGGATGAGATTTAATGACAAAACTTAATATGACAATTTCTTTTACTGATGAAGGCATAGTGTGTTCTACTCCAGGTATACATTATATGTATGTGGGCAAATTTATATTGGGAAAATGGCTCTGTGAGGAATGCCACCAGAGCCAGAAATGTTTCTTTACGGGGTACGCATTCTGTTGACATGGCTACCCGACTTAGTGGGAAAGATTATGAGAATACTTGATGAATTTATTTTCCAGCCACAGATACCTATGGATGAAGAGGGTTGACAGACTATTCCCCTAGAGTTAAATGCAGCCATAGTGCAAGGGGAGGTGGCCATGCTCAAAGGAACCAATGACAAGGGCAGGCCATTGAGGACAGTGATTGCCATTGGGGAAGGGTATAGGTTGACTGACGTCACTGATGAGGATATGTTCAGAGATGATTCATCAGATGATGAAGTAGTATTCGAGATGAGTATTACATATTGAATCAGAATAGAAAAAAGAGATCCCACTGTGAATGGTTATAGTGCGGCAGCATCCATCATTTTTCGATGAAGACTTGGAAAATGTACCAAACTCATTATGGACTACAGTCCCCTATGACGTAGGCCTATTGAAGGGGGTACGGGAGGTTAAGATTAAGCTGAAGGCAGGAGCAATTGTACCTTGAGCAAGACAGTATCCTATGTCTCTAGAGGCAGATGAGGGTATTTTTTAAGATTATTTCAGCCCTGATGGAACAAGGTATTTTAGTAACGTCAGAGTCACTGTGTAATACGCAGATTATCCGATAATAAAATTGAAGGGAGGGTTGTGGAGAACCATACAAGATATGAGACAGATTAACCAGATTATAGAGGCAGTGTTTCCTTTAGTTCCAAATCCAGTGACAATATTGTGTAGTATCCCAGCAGAAGCGCAATATTTCACGGTGATTGACTTGAAAAATGTGTTTTTCTCAATCCCGTTTCCTAAGAACTCCTAAAACCTTACGTCATTTACACTCCACCAAACTAAACTGAAGAGCACTCCTTTGCCCCGAGGGTACTGTGTGTCTCCATCGATCTTTAATAAGGTCCTCCAGATGGACTCAGACAACATTGATTTGAAAAGCATTGTGCTACAGTATGTAGATGATATTTTGGTTTGTAGTATGACAGAAGATGAGTGCAGACAAGACTCGATTCAGTTAAAGACTATCCTAGCATATAAGGGATATAAGGTAGACAAAGAGAAGTTGCAATATTGTCAAGAAGAAGTGTTATATATAAGCCAGTTCATTACACATGAGTGGAAGATTGTCACACCTGAAAGAGCTGAGGTGATTATGAAAACAGCAAAACCGCACACTGCAAAACACATGCAACAGTTTTTGGGATTATGCAACTATGTTAGAGCATGGGTGTTTGATTATAGTTCATACACCAGACCCCTTTTGCAGGCTCTGAAGAAAGCACAAGTGAATAAGGAAAAAATAGAATGGACTGAGGAAATGGAGGGAGGGTTTGTAGGACTGAAGAAAGCAATTTGTACAGCTCCAGTTTTAGGTATTCCCAATGATGACAAGGAGTTCTTTTTATTTTCACATACGAATGGGACAGTCACGAGAGCAGTACTGGCAGCAGGTGTGTTTGCAATTGAGAAGTCTACCAGTATCATGATGGGGAGTTCAATGAAATTGTTTGTTGAGCATGCTTTGTTTGACATTCTGGAAAAACCTAAGGGTACATTGACATCTCAGAGGGCTTCTGCATATGAAGTGGTTATATCAAATTCAGCAATCAAAATAGTCAGGTGTAAAATAGTGAACCGTGTTACGTTTGTAGCTGAGCCTGTGGTAAAGGTTGACCATGTGCATGATTGCACTAACTATGAGGAATTCTATGATGATATCCTGCGCGTAAAGGAAAATGTGTTAGCAGGGGGGAGATTCTCTTTATTGATGGTTTTTTGAAAATCGATCAAAGTAGTGGGGAACGGCATTCTGGTTCAGCCGTGAAGAGGCATAGAGCAAACAGAGAGTTTGAGGTGGTAGAAAGACTACCGGCTCACTTTTCAGAGCAAGCAGCAGAATTAGTGGCGCTTATTGTTGCACTTGAAAACCATGCAGGACAGGAAATAATAGTATACATTGACTCTGCCTATGTTACATCAATCATGCACGCAGGGCTAGGGCATTGGAAAAGGAGGAGCTACCTCCTAGCAGATGGCACTCCTGTGAAACACGCAGCATTATTGGAAAGGCTTATTAAGGCACTACAAATCCAAGTAGCCATAGCGATAGTTAAATGTGCAGCACATACTAAACAAACTGATTTTTATCTCTGGTGGGAAGAAAGCCCCAGATGAAGAGGCTGAAAGGGTTGCATATTCACCAGATATTTGAAGTTTTGATCCTCCGATGTAAAGGAAAAAGTAGTCATGATTATGACAGTAAATTAAGGGTTTCATCATTTATCAAGAACACAGTTGATGGAGGCTCAAGGCAGTGCACCACAGAAAGAGCAGGAATTGTGGAAACCAAGGGGGTGTTCTTTATCACCCTCTGAAGCATTATGTCAAAAGGACAGCACTGGAAAGCCAGTTATGCCAGTAGCATTGTTAAAGGTAGCACTTGAACAGCTGCACTACCCTGCACATGTTAGTAGGGAAAGCCTTGCAGCAGCTATTGCGGAGGACTGGTTTGTACCAAACCTGTTAGGAAACATTGCGTTTTATGTAGTAAATTGCATCGTATGTCAAACATTTACCGGTGGGCATACACTGCTAAAGATCAGAGGAGCGATTCTTCGACCGAACAGTCCTTTTCAGCATTGTGGTGTCCCACTTTCTGAGGTGCATCGAAGCAGGTCCTTGTACACACTCGGATGCCACTTGCGCAGCAAAGTTTTTAGTCTGAGAAGTCTTTCCCAGATGGGGAGTATGTGAGGTGTTGAGATCCGATAATAGGCCCCATTTTGTTAGTAAAGTATTTGAACAGATTAGCCTATTATTAATTATAAAACACAAGTTTTCTTCTGCTTATCACCTGCAAGCGAATGGGGTATGTGAGAGACTCAACGGTCTCCTTAAAGAGAGAATTGCTCAACTCAGAATGACATTGAAGAAGGGATGGCTGTATTGCCTGCCCCTTGCATTATGTGCATTGAGGAATCAACCGCCTCACACTAGTAACAGGGAGGCAATTGAGAACGCCTTTGTCTCCTCCATCGAGGAGCAGAGGTGATGCCCAGAAGACTGCAGAAATGTTAGGAAATTAGATACGTGCTTATTTAACATGTATGACTGCTGGTATTGCTGTAATTTCAGATCCACTCAAACACAAGGGGTGTCGGTTTCAGGACACAGATGAAGACCATTCAGCAATCAGAATTCAAGAACTACTTCTTGTACCTAGACTTTCTATTGGAGATTCAGTCCTAGTGTGTCATTTCACCAGGAAGTGGCATGAGCCATGCTTTAGTGGTCCCTACATTGTAGAAAACATTATTCCCTCAGCAGTAAAATTCCAAGAGAGATGTACATGGATCCATTTGAAAAGACGTAAATCCTTATGCTGGTGTGACTGATGCACCCCCAACTGTCAATTCAGAAGCAAGACAAGAAGAAGTTCAGCATGTGCGGACCCGATCGATGATGAGGAAGAAGGACACTAAGGTTGCTGGCTAAATAAATGCAAGTGTGCATTTGGACTGTGGTTCAACCCAGACACACTTTATAGATATGATAGCAGGAGTGCAAACACAGTTCTTGAGTCACAACAATCTTTCAAATTGGACTTTAGAAAGTATTGTCATACTAAACATGCCAGACCTGGAGTTTGAATTTGACGACTGGAAATGTGAGAAGTTTCCAGACTCGCTCCTCACTGAGTTTCTGTTTAGTTAAATCAATGGTCCTATCCGATGGCCATATGCTCCTACTCGCTGTTTTCGTTTTTGTTCTTAGAGCTTATCCTGCTCTTGTTGGGCACAGTACTAATATACACATTTTTCTGCATGATCCTTAAAATGGCCAGGCAACCAGGAGGTTGCTTGTGGCAATAGGTGAATAGATCCTACAGTTACCTGATCATTTAACAGAGTTGCCTAATTAAAAAGGTTTTTTCATTCCTTAAAGCAGTATACAGGCACAATGTGGACTTCCGAGAATGGTACATTTTTGGAAAGTGAGCAAACTCAAAGATGTGTGAAAATCGTTGATGGTGGGGATTGATGTATTGGTGCATAATATATGCATGCTCAGCATTTACCATTGTTTTCATGATTTTGCTAATCCATACTGTCTACTTCATTGGTCCAAGCAAGGTAGAAGTCCCTTTGATCCTTCCCACTCCAGTGACTCTCACAGAATTGTCTGTTACTGAAAGACCAAGACCATTTGTGATTATCCTTACACCAGTGGCACGTGTGAGGCCAACCATTTCTATGACAAGTGTTCCTATGATTCCCACTGTAGGAAGGACCTTTATTGATATACTTCATGAGCATTATGCACACACCCTCCTTATGAGAGGGAGACACAGGAGAAGCACAGCGGAAGACAATTATGAATTGAACAATTATTTAGACAGTACAGCACATTTTGGAATAACACTGGTATCAGCACATGAAAAAGGTGGGAGAGAGTACGTCCAAAGAGAGTTGCTAGGTTTGTGCTCTCATACCATATGCCATGGGGAATTCCGAGATATTCAAAGCTATAGAGGTAGCAGTCCAGAAGGCTCACTGCCTGCCACACTTTGCACTCTGCCATACGAGAGGTCCGTTTCATGGTCAGACAGAGAAGACAGCCACTGGAAGAAGATGACCGAGAAGACAGCCACTGGAAGAAGATGACTATGTGCAATATTTAAAGAAAAGAGAAAGACCCCATACAAGAGATCACGTGATGAGATATGAACAGACTGGAATGATTGGAGCAGGAATCAGATGGGAAGTAAACAAAAAGCTTAACTTTCAAGGAAAGGATCCTGAAGAAATACAAAGATGCAAGGAGAGAGGTCAGCTGCAAATCAAGGGAACAATGCTGACTCCAGAGGGATGGGCAGAAGGCCTGATTGTGTGCAAGACACCAGCACGTAAAGGATATTATGAACATGTCATTGTCACTGCAGAGAATGAATGCAAACATCATTGGTCAAAGATTGCAAAGTTGCTGACATGGGTTTATAATAAAGGAGGACTGTTTCAGATTGTGCCCTTAGCTAGTGCAGAACTGTGCTTCAGAAACAATGGCACAGGAAAGGTTAGAATGAATCAGCAGTGTGGCCGAATTTTCAATGTACAAGGCATGAAGGATGGAACAGTAGTGATAATGGATCTCTACTGGGCCTGTGGATCCAAAGCTTATATGAAGTTGCCTAAAAACTGTGGAGGGCTGTGTTCTATAATGATCATTCATGTTCCAGCATTGGTGATTCCAAAGAGTGACTTGAATATTGGAGAGTTTCCAAAAGCAGATGCCCACATGAGGAAGAGGAGGTCAGTTGAATTTCTCAATCAAACAAAAAGGGAGAATTACTTTTCAGCCAAGTCCATAAAAGCCTTTGATTCTATTCTGTATGAACACAGGTTGTTCAGTCAAACTGCTGCAGTATTCCCAACTATCTTCATGCCAGGGATCCAGACGATGGCGAATGCAAAGGGGTTGCAAATCACTTGCTGGGAGCTCCTAAAGATGATCAACATTACTATAATGGGGTTCAATGCAATCAAGGAAGAATTGAGAGCCCCCTAGGGCACGTTTAGGGCCTTAAACAGCCTTAAGATAACACCCAACCCTGTCCTTGGAACTTGAGGATGTACTAACAGTCATGACTGTTTAAAGAAAGTTGCCCGATCCCGGACCAGCACTTAATCACATGTAAACAAAACAGTCTGAGGCAGATAAAAAGGATTACTAAATGGGAGGTGACCTAAACAGGACTTCTGTCGAAGGAACCCTTATGATGTATCTCTCTTCTATCTAAGATGGGAAGAAAGAAAAACATATATATAAATATATATATATATATATATATATATTACACGGACACCGTAGTGGCCGTGTAGTTATGGTTAAGTTGTTGTTTCCATAGGAAGAGCACTTTTTGGGCGGCTTATAACTTCGCTCCCCCTGGACGAATCCTCACCAAACTTTGCAAAAAAAGTATATGGGCCAATCTGAATTTATTTGCAAAGTTTGGTGAGGTTTGGTCCGAGGGGGCAAAGTTATAGGGGGGGTCCCAAAACATCTGTTTTTCCCAAACACATAATGGGAAAAAACTTTACTCACGCCTACAGCCCAAACCGCTGGACGGATTTTCACCAACTTTGCCGCAGGAGCAGCGGCTTGGTCCTGAAAGCGGGCTTTTGTAAACTTGGTGAAAATCCGTCCAGTACTTTTTAAAAAAAATGACCAAAACGTAAGGCACAAAAATTAGTGATATCTCTGACTGCTCTGCGAACACACTTCCCTGTTCGCTCCGCGGGCAGGGCACGGATTGGCCAAGCGGTTTGCATGATGTCCGCGGACATGTGAAGTGCTCTCCGATTGGCTGGGGTGCAGCGTGAAGTGCGTCAGATTTTTAGAGACGCCCGCCATCTTGGATTCTCGGCCGCGGACATCACGGCATACATACCGAAAAACACAACATTACACTCGGCACACTTATCAAATAATGTTTGGGGAGGTGAGGGGTGATGAGGATGGGATGGAATATGGCTGCCAGAAGCAAAAAAAGTGTGACCTAAAAAACATCCGAACACGAAGGAAGCACGTAGCGGTGTACACCACGCAGTAAAGCACACGCACACAACTACTTCACCCACTCTTGACATATACTGCACCACTGAAAACACGCACACACTTTATTTCTCAAACTCGCACGCGCGCCTCATCCCAACACGGACACGCGCTATAGAAAACACGTATGGGCACACATTGATGAAAACACGCAGAAATGATGACCGAGCACAGGACTTGATGGAAAACACATAGCAGGGAAAACCGTGCACATGCGCTGTAAAAACCACGTATCTGCGAAGACTGCACACACGCACTGTAGATAACACATAGCTGCAAAGACCATGCACACACGCTGTACAAAACACGTAGCTGCGAACACCACGCACACGTGCTGCAGATAACACGTAGCTGTGAACATCACGCACACACGCTGCAGATAACACGTAGCTGGGAAGACCATGCACACGCGCTGTATATAACACACAGCTGAGAAGACCATGCACACGCGTTGAAGAAAAACATGCAGAAATGAGATGAATCCGAGCTCACATGCTCCTCATATGAACACGCACACGCACTGTAGAAAACACATAGCTGCGAAGAGCAAGCACACGTGCTTTAGAAAACACGTATCAGTGAAAACCGTGCACACGCGCTGTAGAAAACACGTAGCTGCAAAGAATGCACACACGCGATGTAGATAACACATAGTTGCGAAGACCACGCACGCACGCTGTAGATAACACGTAGCTCAGAAGACCACACACACGCGTTGTAGAAAACACGTAGCTGCAAAGACCATGCACACGCATTTCTGAGCTCACACGCGCCTTATACGAAAACCGCGCACAGGAATTAACGCATAACACATAGCTGCGAAGACCACGCACACGCGCTGTGGATAACACGTAGCTGCAAAGACCACGCACATGCATTTTTGACCTCATACTCGCCTCATCTGAACACACACACGCGCTGTAGAAAACACATAGCTACAAAGATCGCTCACACACGCTGTGGATAACACATAGCTGCGAAGAGCACGCACACCTGTTGTAGAAAACACGTAGCTGAAAAGACCACACACACGCGTTTCTGAGCTCACACGCACCTTATGCAAACACGAACACACTTTGAAGAAAAACACGCTGAAATGAGATGAATCCGAGCTCACAAGCACCTCATCTGAACACGCACACGCACTGTAGAAAACACATATCTGCGAAGACCGCGCACATGTGTTGTGAAGTGAAGAGGGGCCCTGTATGGAACCCCACCTTCCCTTTCCATGGTGCCCATCTTGGTAAACGATTTTCCTCCTACACCGCGACACCGCAGGTGTACCGGTTTGGGAAAAAAAATCTTTTTTTTAGCACCCCAGGTTCCCGCTTTGGGAACCTAGAGTGCTAATGATCTTCATCTGTTTAAAAGAACGTTATGGTTAAGTTGCACTACTAAAAACCTGTGAACTTCAGTAAAAAAAAACTTTGTTAAAGGGACATTATGGTTAAGTTGCCCTAATAAAAAACTGTGAAATTCAGTAAAAAAAAACTTTGTTAAAGGGACGTTATGGTTAAGTTACCCTAATAAAAACCTGTGAAATTCAATGAAAAAAATCTTTGTTAAAGGGACGTTATGGTTAAGTTGCACTACTAAAAACCTATGCAATTCACTAAAAAAAAACTTTGTTAACGGAACGTTATGGTTCCAAGTAAAACCGTAAAACCTCTGAGATTCGCCAGTTATGGTCAGCTAAGCAACCATAACTCGCACCCCCACCGTGCACTGCTAAGACTAACACCCAGGATAGCAAAGATGACATCACAAATGTCATTGATGACATCACTGATGACATCACATGTCTGGCTCACTTATTTTGGGTCAGTGAAAAATGTAGGCCAGGTGGTTTTATTCAGTGACAATCAGACTATAAAAACTCAAAAGGTGCTGTATATCAAAATGTTAACCTTGTAGTATGTTCTCAAGTGCTTTCCTTAGGGTTTGGTCGCAGTTCATGGTACACATGCATGGGGCAATAGCAGCCCACAAACACACAATTAATTTGTTTGCAGGAAGATAAACTTTAATGCTATTAACATTTTCTGATGATGCCGTTTCTTTCTTCCTTACTTTAGTTTCCGTGTATGTGTCTCTCATTTGTATGCATTGTGGGTCTTCATATGTATTGTTTGTACTAGCACAAGTGTGTATTATGTCTTGCATTGTTAGGTAATTATTGCATGTTTAACGTTACACATTCACCCCTCACATCTTGCTACCTACATAATAAAAACAAACCATTGTAGGTAGGCACTTTTCATGAACATTGCTGTCACATGTGATGTCATCAGTGATGTCATCAATGGCATTTGTGATGTCATCTTTGCTATCCTGGGTGTTAGACTTAGCAGTGCACGGTGGTGGTGCGAGTTATGGTTGCTTAGCTGACCATAATTGCCGAATTTCAGAGGTTTGCGGTTTTACTTGGAACCATAACGTTCCTTTAACAACGTTTTTTTTAGTGAATTGCATAGGTTTTTAGTAGTACAACTTAACCATAACGTCCCTTTAACAAAGTTTTTTTTCATTGAATATATATATATATATATATATATATACTTGACAACCTGGCTAAACGTGGGTAAAGTAACCTACAAGGAACATTCAGCTGCTGATGGTAATGGAGAAACAGACTGCAAACCTAGCCTTCAAACAGCACTGTATCGCCCAAGTGGATCTAAAAGGCCGGCTGATGCTGAATCGGAAAGGTATAAATGCAGCAGCCGACAGATAACCCATAACTGAACACTGGAAACAATGCCCTGGAGTAAAAGCAATATATATGCGAGCCATAAGATCTGCCTTCCAGTTACTGTTCTCTGTTTGAGGAAACCGACAAACTCAGAATCCATTGGCGGGGAACTCAAATCGCCATTACCTACCGCTTCTGAGAAACGGCAAAATGGGTGGAAATGACCATGCACCCAAAGCCGGCTGTGTAACATTTACTGTTACAACATATTGCTATATGAGACTTCATTTACGAACTGTTGAATGATCAAATCCATACATCTAGAGTTTGTTTGCACTGTAACTATTATACAGCTTTACAATTGTGTTACTCCTTACAAGCGGTTTTTTGTAAACGCTTGTTGCTCTCACCTTTGTTATATTGAATACCTACAAGTGTCCTTTCCATGTGCAAATAGGGAACACTGATTGTACTACTGTTTGCTTACTAATGTACGACTTGTTGGACTCAGAAGATTAAAATTCATAAGTCAGCTCTAGTGTTTTCGTTCTGATTGTTCTATCGGTTTGACCTCTATGACTGTATATTTTATCCTGAATAATACTGCCAAATGCTCTAAATGACCCTTTCTGTTGCAAATAAGAGAAGTTCACACGTTGTTAACACATCGTAAAATGTACGCCTCTTTTGGCACCAAATGTTTAATGAATTTTAATAGAAATAGAGGGATATCTTTTTCCCTATTTGAGTGCATCTGGGCTTGCTGTTTAGCAATACACAGCTTTGGATTCTTTTGCTTTCTTCTGTCCCAAGTGGCCTTGTGACGACAGCCCGATTGCACCATAAGACTGATTGTAATACTGAACACTACCCTTTGTTGATACATTTCTTATTTATAAATCCTACTACTTTCAGACTTTTTACTTAACCTGTCTGTGCACCC
The DNA here is from genome assembly GCF_040938575.1 of Ambystoma mexicanum. NCBI lineage: Eukaryota > Metazoa > Chordata > Amphibia > Caudata > Ambystomatidae > Ambystoma > Ambystoma mexicanum. Next base: position 754,388,919 of record NC_090923.1, read on the forward strand.
CTATACTCCTCTTTCATGCTTTATCGCATATAACACCCATAACACCCATAGGGTGCTGTGTTTCAACACGTTATCTTATCAACAATGCTCTAACCAGACATACGAAATACCTCTCCCCAAACTTTCCCACTCCTACCTCTCAGCCGAGATCTGGAAAGGGAAGACGGTGGCTATGATCTGCTGTACGCTATAGGGAGACAACATATGTCCGAAACATCAGCCACTCTCGCTCCCTCCTGCAACTCTGTGTATGGCTCGCTTACTCAAACCTGGAGAGGGGAGCACAAGGTTGACAAGCTGAAAGCCTGTCTTCATGGACGTCCCTAGAGGTACAAGGCGTTTACGCCCTCCGAGTTCCTCTCAGATCTCCCTCCAGTTCTCACATGGAACGATTTTATTGACCGTGGAATCTCCCCACCTCTGCTTCCCCACGCATGGGATCTCCATAACCACATGCGGTGAAATCACCTCAGGAGTGAACCGGCTCCCCCTGCAGGTGGAAGGCACCATGGTCCTCCATGTAGTCCCAAAACGTCCTGGAGCCCAACTGAGTCACAAAATGGGGGAACCAAGAAAGGAACAACAACAATAGAAACAAGCGGCACTCCCAGCTGGCGCACAAACCCAGTACCCCTGAAATAGCACATGACACTCCGCCAAATGCCACATTATCATCTAAACATGTCTTTTTATGTATGTATTTATATATTCTTTCTTCGCCTACAGTGAAGTGGCACCAATTTATTAAAAATCGAGCAGGAACATGAAATGGATGCCACGAGTGCACACAAAAAGAAATGGGATCCCATTACCTGACGGACAAACAAGGCACAACACAACAAACCCACGTTACAATCCACAGACTGGACCGTTTGTATTGTATTTTTTTTCTCGCCCTCTAATGCTGTAGCATGGCAATTGAAAACACATTTTACACTATATATATTTATTTTTTCCTTTTTTTTCCTCAGATACTCACAGTATTCATTGATAACCGCAGAATTAAATGAATGGTTACACTGACCTATAGGGCAATAGGCCCATGGTAGAACCAAAAACATTAAATGCTGGTGTGGACCCGTTTTTTGGTCAAAGTGGGCCACTTTTTTGGCCAATGTGGGCAACTTTGACGAGTTATTTCAGTTTGCGGCTAGTAGTTTTGACCAGTGTTGCTTAATACAATTCTTTCAAATGCACAATTTGCATCAAATTTTATCAACAAACTCCCCCATGGGTACTATTCAAACAGTGTCACAAAAGGAATGAATAACCATTGGAATCTGTGGCCCACTTTTTCATTGGTGCCCGAGACAATTGTATGTCCCATTCTGACACTGTCAGTAGGATCCCTGCACCCAAGAAGAGCAGTGAAAGAATCTATCTCAGAGGCAAAAAAGCTGAAGAGCAGCAGCACCTGTTCAGCTGGGTGAACCGTTAATCAAGAGTGTGGATTGTGTTTCTTCGCTGATTTCCACTGACAATGACAGAATGCAAGATCCTGGTTGGACATGCGATTCACTGTAATGGATAGCACCTCTGGAATAACTTCCCAGAAGACAACCTGCTCACCCCCAACCTAGTGTCTTTTGGAGCAAAATTCAAGAGCCATCCTTTTTAATGAGATGCTGTGGCAATGTACCCATAGTTAAGCTATGCACAGCGCGCACACAGAGAAACACAGACATGCATTATGTATTTTATTGTGTTAATGTTATAAGGTACAATGCTAACCTAAACGGGTAACTAGACCCTCTAACGACAAAATTCATATAAAAGCAAAAGCATTTAAAAAATGGACTATACAGATATGGTGGGCCGGATTCACAAAGTGTTTTTCATTGTGACAATACCATTGAAAAATGCTGTGTGAATTAATTAGGCCTGTTATGTTAAGTTAAAAAGCATGAATTCTGCAAATCACCACGTTAGTGGTCTTAAATGACTGAAATGTGTCTGAAACCGTGGCACATGAATCAAATAAAAACAGAAAGCCTCAGAAAAAAATGTGACTTTAAAATAAAAGTGCAGCAGGGAAAAAAGAGAATTTGTTTTGCCATATTCAGTTTGAAAAAATAATGTGTTTAAATATGTATGAAGTTTGCCTAAATCAAATACAAGACAAGCGTAAAGAGACAACACCTCACAGAGTTAAAGGGCTGAAGAGGAAAAACCCTTGATTAGAGAAGGCACCCAGTTTGAACTAGTTGCCAAATTCCTTGTGCTGCTTCACCCCGGACCTTCTTAAGATCACCAGCGTATCCACCATATGTCGTAGTGGACTTGGGCAGGAAGCCTGAAGAGGTGCAGTCCCCCTTCAAACTCATAGCGCGTGGAAGGGGTAACCGATGAAGCCGAAACAGGAAAGGAATGATGTTAGAGCATTTCTGCACACCAGCTATCAAATGGCCTGTGGTTAGGAGAATAGACCAGAGCGAGGATAGGGAATCCTCAGGATGGCCAACAAAAGAAGCATTGCTTGTCCAGTGTGGAGAATACCAGAGTCGTGAAGACTGTCTGAAAGTAGGATGAGGAGAGCAAGATTGTATCCAGCACAACAGAACATGTATCAATCCTATCAATGTGAACCTGGAACTTTCGCCAGGTAGCCAATGGAAACCCAACAGACTTCCTCGTGGGGACAAATGCAGGAGACCTACCAAATTAAGATGTCATCTATAAATAGTTTCTGAACTGGTGGAGGAGACATGAGAGAATCGATAAAAAAAAAGTTTTACCGCTTCAAGTTTCAGAAAATGAAGAGACGGCCAACTCTCCAAAAAGCAAAGACAGTCCTGCGGTTGAATTGTATATGGGCGGGATAAGATATACACAAAATGGGCCTAATTATTTATTTATTTATTTATTTTATTTATTTTATTTATTTGTTACACGCCCAGACCCTCAGGTGTCACGGCGAGGATATAAGATGCCTTAGGAATTAGTCATATTCATACATTACATTAGTTGCTTTACATGATATAGGTTACAAACATATTCACAAAAATATACAGTGGCCTAGGTATTCACAGCAGTATCCGGTGGGAGGGGACCTATCTTTGGGTGCTAATATTGGTTGAATAACCAGGTTTTTAGCTGTTTCTTAAAGGTCGTGAAGGAGGATGCTTTTTTGATGGTGGTGGGTAGGGTGTTCCAGTGTTTGGGGGCTAGAGTGGTGAAGCTGCTGCCCCCTGCTCTTGCGGTTTTGAATCGGGGGGGGTCCAGGAGGAGTTTGTCATTGGATCTCAGTAGTCTAATATTAGTTTTAGGATGCAGAGTGTTGTTGAGGTAGATGGGTCCTTTTTTTGTGATGCATTTGTGGGTGATGCATAATGTTTTGAAAATGATGCGGGCTTTGATGGGGAGCCAGTGGGCATCTTTCCTGGTCTTGGATATATGGTCTGATTTTTTTATACCTAGCGCTGCCCTCAGGACTTTGTTTTGCAGAAGTTGCATTTTGGCTAGGTTGGTGTTGGATGTGCCCAGTAGTAATACATTACAGTAGTCCAATTTCGATAAGACCAGTGCTCTGGCCAGGGTGAGGCAGTTAACTGGAGTCAGAAATTGGCGGCTGAGTGCAATTAATTTGGAAGTGTAGGCCGTGGAGGAGGAAAGTACATTGATCTGTTTAGTCATGGTCAGGCTAGCATCGAAGTACACTCCCAGTGTTTTTACTTGTTTTGATACTGGAATATTGGTGCCGTCGATGTTGATGGTTGAATATTCTGGTTGGAGGGTTGCTAATTTGGCTGGAGCTCCTACGATGAGGACTTCCGTCTTCTCATCGTTAAGACATAGGCTGTTTAATGCCATCCAGTTTTGTATGATGACGTAAATTTTATTGATGGTTGAAGTGTCCTGGTCATAGTTGCCTGTAAGGGGTATAAGGATCTGAGTGTCATCCGCAAAATTTGTGTATATGACACCCATATCGTCGAGTGCTGAGAACAGGAGCTTGGTATATGCGTTATACAGCGTGGGGGAAAGGCAAGAGCCTTGGGGCACTCCTATGGGGACTGGGATGGGGTTGGCTGCTTCTTTGCCTATGGACACTCTGGAGGTGCGGTCAGTTAAGAATGATTTCACCCAAGCAGTGGCTGCCCCAGAGAAATTAAATTCACGGGCGAGTGAATTACAGAGTTTGTCATGGTCCACTAAGTCGAACGCAGCTGAGAGGTCCAACAGCAGGAGAATGCAGAGTTTCCCTGAATCTCTAATGGCATCCATCTGGATTTTGAGGTCCAAGAGAGCTGTTTCAGTACTATGGTTGGGCCTGAAGCCTGATTGTCTGGTACCGAGGAGCTGGTTAGATTCTAAATGGGCTTGAATTTGGTGGTAGGCTAGTTTGTCGATGATTTTGAGTAAGAATGGGACCGTGGTTATGGGGCGATAGTTGGTTGGAATGGTGGGGTCTAGATTTGGTTTTTTTAGAAGTGGTGTAACCCAGGCTTCTTTAATGCAAGTCGGAACTGTATTGGAGTTGAATGAGGCATTGACAAATTTAGTGATGAGGGGGGTCAGGGTGGGTGCACAGGCTTTGACTAGTTTGGCTGGGACAGTATCACCTTTGCAGTTGGATGCTTTTAGTTTGGAGATAGTCTCGAGTACGAGATTGTGGGTGACTGGTGTGAATTGGAAGGGGGGGTTGGAGTTGTCACTGGAAAGGGTACAGGGATTAGAGGAGGGGGGGGTTTTGTAGCTAGGAGTAATTTTTTGGAGTTGATTTTGTTTTGTAACATAGTGATTTTGGAAGCAAGAGCATCTTGTATAGTGGTACACCATTCTTTGCTTGTGTTAATGGGAGTGTCGGTCGGAAGTGGGTTTTCAAGTTCTCTAAGGATAGAGAAGAGCTCTTTGGAATCAGATGCTGCATTGCTAATGCGAGCATTGTAGGCGTTAGCTTTATGTGAGATGATAGCTGATTTGTAGAGGGTATTTGCGTCTTTGAATGCTTTAGCTGAGTCTGGGGAGGGATGTTTATTATGGGCATGCTCAAGAGAGCGTTTTTTCCTTCTAAGGGCGATTAGTTCCTCGTTGAACCAGAAGTTGGATTTTTTATTGAGGCGCCTTAGTTTGGAGGTTACCGGTGCTATGGTGTTAATCGCTGTGGAAAGGCATGTGTGGTAGTACTCAGCGATAGTAGTTGGGTCATTGCTGAGGATAGATTGGGTATCTAGCAATTTATTCAAAGTGGGATCGAAGTTCTCAGCTGTGAGCTTTTTAGAATTTCTACTTTCGATGATGTCCATAGGTATGTTCTTGGGTATGCAAGGTTCGTCACTAGTGATTGTAAATTCTATGCAGAAGTGGTCTGTCCAATTCAGTGCGGTAATCGGGCCTAAGGTGATGTTGGTGTTGAGGGTGAGGATCCAATCGAGGGTTCTGCCCTTGGTATGGGTGGGGGCATTGACGTGTTGGCAGAAGTTCATGTCATTTAGTGCCAGGAAGAGGGCGGTTGCTTTGGAGTCTTGGTTGTCATTAAAACCTAGATTCAAGTCACCAATGATGATACATTTCGTTTTAGGTTTGAGGAAGGGCGCCAGTATTAGTGGGATGTCTGTTTCTGGGTGGCTGTTTGTGCTAGGGGCTCTATAGATGACAACTATGAGTATGCCGGTCCGGAAAAAATGCTGGCAATTCCGGCTGTGGCATTTTTTGTGGACCAGCACACCTCAACTAAATGCCTGAATAACTGGCATCATTACTAACGGTGCCAGTGATTCAGGACATCCCATGGCATCCTATGAGATTCCATGGGAATGGGAACTTATCGGCACTGCGCCACCGATAATACCAGGATATCGGATGGCAGAGACGGTAAGCGCAGTTTGACGGTATCCCGCCGGTAATACCTGCAAACTTATAATGAGGCCCATATTGTGGCAGCCACATAATGGTGGACGGCACCAAGTCACACTGTGGCTCCATGTAGATATTAAATTACATGAAAGCAAGATTAACTCTTTGGGCAATATATAGGCCAGGAGGAGAGGATAATACCTAGCCAATTTCTGATGTAGCAGGGGCCCTAACAGCGTGGGGGCCCAAGGCAAATAAGGTCCCACTGATTTCGAGCTTGCCTCCATCTCTTAGAAAGAGGCCAAAAACATCTGCAAACCCACAACAACAGTGAGAGGGGGTTACTATTCAGACACCAGAAGGACTGTGAGTAGACCAAAAAGAAGCAGCACGTAAAGGTGTGTAAAATAAAAGAAAGTGTGTGTATGCTTGCAGTAAGGTTCTACTGATGCTAGCCATTCACATAGCTGGGACTGCCAGAACCCCTGCTCTGCTACTAGCAGCCCCATGTTTTTTACAGCCCGCCCATCACCATTGTTTCGGACATGCATTTTTGGTCCTCTTTCAAAAGGAATTTGGGCTTGCTTCAATGAAGTTTGAAGCAAGCGCTAATCCCCTTAGTAAGAGACCTAAAGACATGGGCAAACCCACAACAATGATGAGAGAGGCTTAATATTTAGACAGCAGGAGGACTGCAAGAAGGCCCAAAAGCAGGAGCATGTAAAGGTAGGTTAAACAAACATACGTGTTTTTATGCATGCATGTTGTATGTAATATACAAACAGTGTTTGTATGTGTATGTATGCATGTTAGAATGTATTTCAAGATGTGTGTATATGTGTGAGTGAGTCTCTGTGTGTGAGATTGACTGTGTGTGTGTGTGTCTGTGAGAGAGAGAGAGAGAGAGAGAGAGAGAGAGAGAGAGAGAGAGAGAGAGAGAGAGAGATAGAGAGAGAGATATGCATACATTTGTTTGACTCAGTGATTGGAGGGCTTCTTCTTGGCTGAATAATGAACGTTTTTTTTTTAGTGACAAGGCCAGCGTGTGCAAAGTCATCAAAGTGCTATACTGTGTAATGGGATATAGACTGTGGTTGCAGCTTTCTCAAAGTCATTTACTGTTACCATGCTGGCATTGATAGAGAGGTCTCACATGAAAGACATCAAGTCCAGTTTCTTCTTGGAATTAAGGACTTGTAGTGGTCGTTTCCATTTTATAAGTAGAAGTACAAATCCCAGAATGTCAAGAACAAATCGGGACTGGGTGTCTTTCTTAAGCAGGGAGCTGGGAAAACTTGAGAATTCTGGAAATTGTGGACGGAGCTTCGTGAAAAGGATCTCCAGTGACCATACCGGCATTGATTGTGTTTGTAGATTCAAGAAAGTGATTCATAGTGAGCATACTGGAATAGTTTGTGGTCTCAGCTTCATGAAAGTGATATACAGTATTCATACTACTGGCGTAGACAATGTCCACAAATTCATGAAAGTGATTTACAGTGATTATACCGTAAAAGACTGGCCTCAGTTTCAGGAAAGTGATATAAAGTGGTTATACCATTATACACTGTGGCCATAGCTTGAAGAAAGGGATTGGTAGTGATCAAACTGGCTTAGAGTTGTGAAAATGAATATTGGAAGTTATTTACAGTAGCAATATTGGCATAGTTTTGGCCGCAATATTAAAGTGATTTAAACTGGGACTGCTGACATATATCATGGGTGCAGCATTATGGAGCCATTTGTAATGGCGTATATCATGGGTGCAGCTGCATGAATGTGAGTTATATGGCAATTCTGGCATAGGTTGTGGACAGTGGCATCATGAAACTATTGTAAAGTGCTCTTGTGCATTGTTGGTGACATGACATCTGTGCTTTTCATGTGTTACCCTAGAACACCAATTATGAATTGTATGGAATTGTACCTACTTTTTATTTCTGCTGCAAAATGCACCATTTGAAAAAGGTTCTTAGAGGGGAGAACCCTTCGCCCCCAAACTCCTTTACTTTATTAAGGGCTTCCTTGCTGCACTTGGTCGCTGGTGCTAGTTCATCGGAGATGTTAATGTCCCTCCAACACAAATATTCACATAGTGCTATAGACCTTGAATTGTTTAAAACACCAGTGCCTCTTCAAGTGTTTTCCCTACACCAAAAGCTGTTTCCATCACTTTCATGCACGTTACTGTCCATGAAGAGTGGCAGCTGGTATTTTTGCGCTCATTGAGCCATGTGTCACCCCTTGTTTCTATGCTAGGTGAAAGATGTATGCTTTGATTCAAAAACATATTACCACCATTGAGTCTGCAGCATGAAGCGCGCACCTGAGTAAGCATGATACTCATATGCATTATACATACGTGGTGTCCCAGGTTGGACTAGAAGTCTGTGGTGTGGCTTGCACTTTTTTAAGGGACGTTGAGGGGGCCCAGACCACGGCTTGCATTTTCTGTCAAGCACCATCGACAGGATATTTCACAGTGGCTGGGACACTTTGCTACCAATTTCCATTGCTATTTGGTATTCCCTAATAAGGTTTATCTGTGAATATTTTGAAGAGCAGGGTCTGTTTCTAACAATGCATGAGGCACCCTTTGCTAGGATCAGAACATGCCTCTCCTTTTTCCTCACCAAAGCAAAATTGCATTGATGTGTTAAAAAATAGCGTTTACATAGAAACAGTAACAGTAGTAGTGTACAGGGAATGGTTAGGACATTCTGTCAGTTGAGGATATGCCCATTTTCCAGAGTCGGAAAATTAAATGAGAAGGATTTGTTCCATATTATTACCCGACGAGGGCTCAATCAAATGAAAGAAACATTCTGATTCCACATGGCTGGAGGCCGCCTTTGTCCTCCGCCGGGCATTCAGGTATGTTTTTTTTTCTTTGTTTTTGTCCTCCCTCCCCTACCCCCTTCCGAACCCCACTTACCTTCAGCATGCTTGTCCCCGGTGGGGGATGATGGAGTCTCCACACGGCTGGAGACTTCCTTCGTCCCCCGCTGGTGACCCAGGTATGTTTTATTTTTTATTTTTTTTTATTTTTGTGTCTTCCCTCCCTATCGACCACACTTACCATCAGCCTACTTTGTCCCCGGTGGGGGACGATGGAAGACTCCAGCCATGTGGAGACCTGCTCCTAGCCTCCACATGGCTGGAGGCTTCCATCGACCCAGGTATGTATTTTTTTTTTCACTCCCTCCCGCACTTCCAACCCCACTTACCTTCTTCTCTTCCGTTTTTCGGGACTTCTGTTCCCAGCGCGTCCACTCCCGATGGCCACCATGGAAACGGAAAACAGACTCCGTTTTCCCTTCCCTGGTGGCCATTTTCTCAGTCCCTTTTTCTTTTTTTTTCTGTTCCGAAACGCTGCAGCGTTTCGGGACAGAAATAAATTCTTTTAGTACCCCAGTCTCGCAGATCTTGCGGGCCGGGGTACTAATAGCAATATATCCCTTGCGGCAGGGGCATTACCGAGTCAGGTAATGCACCAGGGCCTTCGTTATAACAATGGGCCCTGGGGCATTACCTGACTCGGAAATGCCGCAGCTGCTCGGGGCATATTGCTTAAATATAAGTGGGGTTGTGAGAGATGTCACTATATACGGTTACAAGAGGAGTATCAGTCAGTTGTTGCCATGACTAAATACACAGGCAACGGCATGCTCCCCTGGGCTCTCTCTGGAAATACATTAAAAGAAAGAGCTATTTGGAAATATGTTGAATACATGAAGTGAAATTCACTACTCCTTGCTGACAGAAAATGTTAGGTATGACATGAGTCAATGTTAGTGCAAGTTCATGTTGTGTTTCCACATGTTTTAATGTAATTCTGTCTCGGATATGAGGGATGCCCCAGTTTATCAACTACTAAAATCTCAGTGTTTGCTGTTGTCAAATACCTAGGTCTGCAATATGATTTGCAATATACCAATTTGTGTTGTGACAGGTTTGAATGCAAACCTGCCTGTTGTTTTGGAAGCATGGTTTACTGCCATGCCGTAGAAAAAGCAGTCATTCCTGTAAACTGAGCTGTTTTCCCAAAGTTATCTGCCACCTGTTAAACTGCAGCACAAAGAAGGGGATGGAATGGGTTCGCTTATAGGCAGGTTACTTCCAGAGGAGTCCAGACCCCACAACAAGCAAAGAAATCTAAAGGTCTGATGGCATGCCATAATGACTGCTTGAGCTGCAGCCATAGGTTTGAATCCTCAGCAGGGAAGCTGCCTATTGAAAGCCACCCTAATGTGAAGTGTCGTCTGGTAACTGATGTATACCTACTATAGAAATGGCCGTTCATGGCTATTTGGCACTGGGCTGATATTTATGCTCAATGATGCACACATTATCGGATTGCAGCCTGAAACAAATTCCACCCATTCCTCAGTACTGTGTGGTTTCCATGCAGTGGCAACTAAGCATTATACACAGCACATCCTTTTTACTTTTCATCTAGAGCCAGAAATAACTTTTTTACTTTATGAATGCGCACATTCCCACTCCCTTGTCTTTTGTTACTAATAACGTTCACTTCTCACACGTCCTAGTGTTCTATTAGGCTGCCTCTTGAGTTGCCTTGCAGCCCAAAGACTTATTAATCTAGAATGTACACCTGGTAAAATAGCTCAGCAGGTTGAGTGCTCGCTGCTGCAATCTATGTGTATCCTGCAGGTCGCAGGTTCAAATCCCAGCAAGGCCAACTCAGCCTTTCATCCTTCCGAGGTCGATGTAAAATGTTCTCTGTAAAGCACTTTGGCTTAAGGCGCTATATAAATAACTCATTATTATTATGTACCTGCAGTGCCAGCAATAGACACAGCAGGCATTCTGAGCCTACACATCTACAAGGATTGCCTTGGCACGCTCTTGAATACTACAAATCTCTTTCGTATAATACTTGTAATGTGTATATTGGCTCAACACTATGATAGTTCACATATACGGAAAGAAAACACATCCACATTCCCCGGTGTCACGCCCTCTTACTACGCCCTTCCTCACACGTCTTCCCAGCAGACTTAGGTCTTTTGACCCCGGAAGGGGCACAATATACCCCTGACAAGTATTTGGCACTTGAAACTAGCAATGCAACAATTTGGCACAGTGCAAGCATACTGACATAACACAATAGAGCACAACATAACATAACTCACTAGGTTTACCATTGAAACACTGTAGATTGAAACTGTGATACCAGCTACTGAAATTGCACTGCAGGTTGACCGTCACACGCCTTATTTACTTTTAAGGGCTATTGATAGCCACATTTAAAAAAAAAAAACAAAAAAAAAAACATTCTTCTCATCATAACTGCTCCATTCAGTACTTATATATTCGAAAATCATTGGAAATTAAATAAAATAGCAACTCAAGTCACATTTAAGCATGTTCTCTTATAATGACATTTCTTTGTATGATGTATGCTGCACATTCATTTACGAAGCCTTCAGAAAGCTATCAGGGCGAAATACGTGTACGTTCAATCGCTTTTATGAAGAGAATACAATTCGTTTCGAACTGCATTATCGAATGAGTAAAACAAGATCAATTCCCTAATGTATTAGCAAACAGGAAATATTTTCCATTGGGCACATAACCACAATTCCATGTTATGCTTTACAAAAATAAATGGTTCCTCTGTTCCATAAAAGAAATCTCACTGGTATATGTCATTTGTCTAAATCAATATAAGTGGTGTCATTCTTCGAAATGCATTAAGGCTATTGGAATGGCCAAAGGGTCAACTAAGAATGATCAATCATGCATTGTCTACATCACAAAGTCCTGGTGGGCACCGTGTGCTTTCATCCTGTACTAACAGCGCAGTCATCCTTCTTTTGCTGGTCTCTCAGCACTGCCTGTCACTATGTGGCAGCTCCATTGATGGTGCCATCGAAAACCGATCCCCATCTTCCCACTCCATGAGCCCCACCAATCCGAGCCTTCCTCAATGACAATGCCATCTTACCCATCTCCCCCCGTTCCAGCGTGGTCTTCCTAATAGCACGACCCGCCCTCCCCTCTACAGCACTGGTTGTTTTGCTTTCAAATAGTTTTCAGTAAACGGTGGTGGTCAGTGTGAAAGCCATTGAGGACTATACTCTACCTCTACCCTTTCCCCCACCCTTCTCCACCCCCATACTCCTTCATTCATTCAATGTTACCATCGCCCCTCCCTATTTCACCCTTCTCTACCACCACCCAACCCCACTCCGCCTCTATGCATCCCACACTACCCCTACCTCATTCAAGCCGCACCCCGCTACTCTAGCCCAGGCCACTACTCTTCCTCATCCCCCTCCACTCTACCCCCACTACACTGGCCACACCATTAATCTACCCTTGCCCACTACTCTACGCCACGTTGCCTCACCCCAACTCTACCTCTAACCCTTCACCACTCGACCCCACAGTCCCTACTCCACCCCTCTATACCCTTGTCCTAAGTTTTGTCTCTCCACTGTACCAACAGAACCCCCCTCTTCTCTTACTCACCACTCTATCCTCACCCTAATACTCGACCTCACCCGGCTGCACTACCCAACTCCACTTACCAATGCCAACCAAACCCTAGTACCCCCCATACCTCTGTAGCCCCCAGATACTTTTGCTGGCTAATTGAGAAACTATACATTGTCATGGCCATTTGAATCTACCAACTCTACTGCCACCCAGTCTTTCCATCCTGTCAAGGGTTTTGACCCATGTTGAATCAATAGACTGGGTAGATGTGAGGATGAGCTGTTGCCGCCCATTATTCTATCCCAGAACAAACTAAATCAATAGACTGGGTGGATGTGGGGATGAGCTATCGCCGCCCACATTCACGCCAGAATAGGAGAACTGCGCAGTTGGCACGAGACCACTCCAAAGATACAACCTTCTTGTGGGGGGTTCCACATCACCACTCTACTGTAAGGACGCCATCAAAACAATGTTAAGCAAGGGTCCTATACTATCAAGCAAAAGACCGCTCTATTGAAATGCAGTAATTCAAGACAACTCAAAAATGGATGCAGTACCGACAAATTCCCCAAGGTGGCGATAGCGGTCTAAACTCTGACAGGGAAACTGTATTTAGGAGTTGCAAGAGGGGCAAGGACTTCAAAGCTTGTTGGTTAATTGAAAATCTAGCCACCTGCTGTTCCCAGAGGCCAAGAGGCTGGGAAACCTTAACACCTCAGAGATTCCCACACTAGGAGGCAGGATATCACATGACCCTGTTGATTGATTGAGGAGAGACTTCCAGGCAGCCTGCTGGAGCCCACACAAAAGGCTCTTTCTGTTGAATGGGGTATGTTCATTTTGAGTGTTTCCTGTCAACAGCCCTCTGCCAGCAAGGAGAGACATGTGATCACTGACCCACCCAGACTTCTGGAGGCAGACCCAAACACTTGGGGAGTTGAATTGCAACAAATATATATTTTATAGAAACAGTGATAATTTATTGTAACCAAATGACAAGAATGTACAACTTTGAGAGTCTTAGTATGGAAAATGCCCTCACGATTTGAGTCCAAACTCCGATTTGTACCATGTTCTGGGGCAAAACCCCGCTAATTATGATTATTGTAGACAATGTATTTAAGCTAGAGACATGGAAAGTTACTGGGATATATGTGGAAGGGAAATGTATCTTTGTATAATTTTTGATGAAAATCCCATGTTGCAAAACCCACTAAAATCGAAAATAAGTTGCCATTTTTGAATGCAAGCTCCTAGAAACGCCAGAGTCGGGACAGGGACTATCTTTAGTAATATATGATGTTTGTATGTCATTTCAAACAACTGTGTACCTGGGAAATATGTATTTGGATCAGGAATAGGTTTGTGTGCACATTGACCAGGGGAGTGTCATTTCTGCAGGTCATAAAAATGACATCACTCTGACACACTATCCCTTCCCAAATCAGGGACCAAAGAATCTATTGACCTACCAAATCAAGAGAGGGTCAGGCTCAGTTATGCCACGCACACACCCACTTCCAAAACACATAAAAAGAGACTGCTGGGACAGGTTGAGACATGCAATTCCATTTTCTGCGGGACGCTCTGCCGGGAGACTCCAGATTTCACATCCATCAATCTCCAAAGACCAGAACTTTACTTCAGAACTTAAAGCAAGGGCCTAAACCCACAAACGGAGAACTCTTCTCAGCAGGCCTCAGCATCCTTAAAATCATTTGCAACCTATTCCACAGCCGGGCAAGCTGTTTGAATTCTTTGCCAAGAACAATTGCCAGAACCACAGGCCGCTGTATCTAGACCAGACCCAGACCGCTGTGAGCAGAACCAGAGATCCAGACCGCTGTGAGCAGAACCGGTGCCTGATTGACCCGCCGAGCAGAGAGAACCGAAGTCCAGTTGACCAGATCCGTGACGAGGCCCATTCATTTCAAAATTAGGAGTGAGTATCCGCCAGAACTGTGCAGAACCCAATCTCTTAGTTAAAATAATCTAATTCAAGCTATTTTAACCTAATTAAAACAGTCTCCTAGAAATCGTGTCATCTGTCATATGTAAAGCTGCACAACTGTCACCTGTCAATTCTGAAGCTGCAAGCTGTCACCTGTCATTTTGAGTTTTAGTTTAAATCAGAAAATCTACCTTTATTAAATCATCCGTATCTCCGGGACCGTTTGTGCTAGGAACGAGATTTAACTTTCACATGAAAGCTTAGAATCTAGGCTTTCCAATGAACCAACTTTCTACTCCGTATACTTTTTCTGTAATCGCGAGACACGCACTCGCGAAATTTACCACGATTTGCGATTTGGCCCGATTTCTTCATCTGTAGAAATCAGCAGCTTTTTGCTTCTCTTTGCTAAAATTCGTTTGTAATCTGCTAATCATTCATAGAGTATTGTTAAAGTGAGCCTGAACTAATATAAAGTAGCCATCACCCACCCTGAACCTCTAGAGGGAATTAAAAGCAATTTTAGCACCTTTTCACTTCCTTGCAAACCACATTAAAGTAATTTGCCTGTGTTTAAAAACTCATCCCTGTTTTCTCTAAGCTTGCTGGGGGAACTGGAACTGTGTATTGCATTATAAAGTGTGATTTGTTGGTATTCTTGAAGACTGTGTGCTCTCCTTCCATTTCTTGTATTGCATAGGGGGGGAGTGAATTGTCAAAAGAAAAAGTGATCATATTACCTTTTGCTAAAATCATAACAAGTTATTTCTGTACTGCATTTTATTCCACCTTGCGTTTCCTTGAACCATATAAAGCATTCTTTCCCATCTTATTCTTCTGTTCCTATTCATAAGTTACCTCTTGCTGACTACTGCTCATATTCACAAGTGTAATATCCATTATCTATTTATTTATGGAAGTGTGATATATATATATATATTGTTTAAATTTTCAAATAAACCTTTAAATTTGCAAAACAAACCTACTTCTTGGCTCAGTGGGGCCAGGGGGATTCTAAGAGGGGGGTGTTATACAACGGTTGTCATCCAGAGTACTGAACTGGATATAAAAATACATCAATAAGGGTTTTCCTCAGCATCCCAGACTAGTCATTGACTTAGCTGTAGTGTTGATTGAATATCGCTTACAGAAGTGGAGGCTCGGAGCCGGGATATTCTGGGTTAGATTTACCACTTGTGCAGATTAATACAGTGTGCCAACTGACCAGATACACATATCCGGTTAGATCACCACGCTGTTTTACACTGTGAAAGCATCCCTCAAAGGAACGCTCTAAGGAAACGGTCTGTTTTGCAAAATAAAATACAAACTTCTGTAAGTCAGGAAGGAACTCAAATTCCGGAATGACGACCTTGATAGATATGAAAATAGCCAGAGAGCACTTCTTACATAAGCTATTTGTGAGAGGTGAGTGGACTCATCAGGACCAAACGGTCTGGTTGCAGGCAATCGCGCAACAGGTCACTGAAACAGGGTGAGATATATGGAGAGATCAGGGTCCATTACATGTGGCCCTGAGTGAATTATATATGGCTCCTAAGGCCAAAGATGAACACAATAAGATTGTCAGGATAGCGGCATATTTGTATCTATATATGGGAGCCATGCAGGACAAATGTGCTGAAGGCCAAGATCTGGCAAATAGGCAACAGATGGTGTTAGAAAAGGCCCAATCTGACCTGGTCTCTTCTGAGCAAAGGCTGCAGAGGAGCCAGGAGTCAGAAAATGATAGTAGGCAGTATATCATTAAAATAAAAGAGGACATGGATACACTGCAACAGGAAATTCTGGCTTTGCAGAAGGTGCACCAAGACAGTTTGGACTCCTTAATGCAGAGCCAGAAAAAGCTGGAGCAACAGTTCAATTTCAACAGGGCATGCACAGAGCAGGTAGCCAGCCTGCAAATCCAACTAGACAGAGAGAAAGAGGAAAGCAATACATTGATTTTGAAAGACCTGGACACCCAGGCAGAGTTTGATTAAGAACGCCAGAAAGCTGGTGCCTTTCAAAGGCAGAGGGACGACCTGGCGTCACAAATGCAGGCTCCTGGTCAGGAAAGGGATACCTTAGGCCAGGAAGTCTGCCATTTAAAAAGAAAAATTGAAGAAAATCACTTGGCCCTCCAGGGGCTGGGTGACCTCCAAAAAGAGCATCAGGGCTTGCTAGATCACACCAGGAGGGTGGAGGAGGCTCTGGCAAGAAAGGAGCAGGCCAGTAGGGATGGCACTGAGGAGATAACCCTCCTGCAGCAGAGACTGTCCCAGTACTCCAGGACCAATCAGGAGGCACAGAGAGAGAATGACGCTCTCTGCCAGCACAATGATAGGCTCCAGCAACAGGTAGCCATGCAGGAGAGACTGATAGAGTCTAGTAAGAGGTACCAGAGGCCTTCATCTCTCCCAGTCCCTGGACTCTGCCACCCCCATGTCCCCTCGGGCACATGAGCCCAGGGCCACGGGGATGGCAGACATGGCAGACATGAGCCCAGGGCCACGGGGATGGCAGATTACTATCCAGCTAGTATGGAGCTCATAGGCCAGTACCTCCCAGGAATGGATGGGAGGGCATCCGGGTATGGGCACCCAAGCACAGTGCAATTTAGTGGGGAACCCCAGGAGAGTAGGCCCATTAAGGGCATCCTGAAAACCTCTGCCCAGTTAGGTCAGTGGGAGGGATACCCAGCAAATCCTGGTAGCAAGGAGGGATCTGAAGACTCCTCTGAGCGTCACAGGACACAGGAGACCAGGTCCCCACATTCTGCCAGCCATTCCGATCAGACGGGCACCTCTGGGAGCAGCGCTTCTGAGTCGGAGGATGAATGGACCAGGGTTACCTGAACCAAAAAGGCCAATAAGGCAAAAAGGGCCTTGCATAAGGACCCATTGAAACAAATAAAGGCAATAAGGAGTGTCATCACGCCTTATCATAAGAACGCCAAGTATTCTGTTTGGGAACACTTGGAGCTCTATGAGCAAATGATGGAGACTTTCCATTTGAAGAACAGCAGTAGCTGCATCCAGTACGTAAAGTGGACCTTCTCACCAGAATACTCCAGTTTCTTTGCGGGGCTGGAGGATCAAAACCATTCAAGGTGGTCCACATACAGGGCGGCCATCTTGAAACATGTTTCTGTGCACAGAAATCCTCAAGAGGCTCGCAAGGCAGCCTACAATTTGCAATGTGGGGAGGATCAGGCCCCACAAGAGTTTGTGCAAGAATTAAAGCGTGCTTTTGCACAGACCACCAGAAGGGTCCGCACGGATAGCAGAGAATTTATCAATACGTTTTTCCATGCCTTACCCAAATACATAATGACCCAGCTCGTGAGAGATTTTCATGAGAAAAGATCTTTAGACTGGGTCATTGAACAGGCTACCCGGATCTATGAGGTGCAGAAGCACATCGAAAATAAAAATAAAGCGCCGAAAAACCCCAAAACCAACAGCACCCCTGCTGCTGCCAAGGTGGCAGAGGTAAAGGTTGCCCCCGTTTTAGATTTGGACATGGGGGGGCCTAAAAACCTGCCTGCACCAAATAATTCACAGCCCAGAAGGCCCTCGGGCCAGTCACAGACAGGGAGTCGAGGAGGTAGTCCCACAAATGGGGTCCCCCGCTCCCCTGACTATGTAAGTCCCCGCTACAAGGGAAACCGACCAATCCTGGGTTATGTGTGGACTCCTCCAGCCCAAGGGGGGGGATCCAGCCATGCACTTGACCCGGTTGAACTTTCCTCCCCACATTCTCCCAGGAGGGCTAGAAATTCTCCAAATCCTGGCCAGAACTTTTTCCCCAGGTATCCGCCCAATTTCCAGCCCCAAAATCATCCATCCTTCTTTCCCCAATTCCCTGAGCCCAAACAACCTAATCCGGGAGAGGGGAGGCCAAGGGTTGAGGGGTACCAAAATCTTCCCAACCAGGGGTACTACCAGAGAAGGTATAGCTACCCTTCCCCAGATCTGCCCAGGGGAGAAAATAGAGCCCCGTATCAGCCTGAGCAAGTTTCACAACTTGAGCGCCAGGTCCAAAATATGGCACGGGATCTGGGTCACATACTGAGGGCTCAACAGAACCCTCAGATGAGCATGCCACCGCAGAATGCCGCAAACTCTGGACCTGGTGCTCCAGAACAATGACGGGGCAGCACCCCGATAACCCACCGGTTTCCAGGGAGGAGGCACAAGGGGAAGGGGGGTGTAAACCCTTGGAGGAAGCTTCCTTCCCAACTTGTAAACAGCCCCTGGAAAACCAGGAACCGGAAACAAAATCTCCTACCCCTGAATGCCTGCCTCCCAAGGAGCAGAGGGGGGGTAGGAGAAACAAAGGACCCAAACAGACCCACTTTGTGGAGGAGGTACAGGTCTTCCAATTTGAGGGAGAGGGATCCTCAGAAGATCCTGGGAAAAGGATCTTCTCATTCAGAGATGGGGGAACTCCTCCCAAGGAAAAATGGGTCCCAAGGGATGCCAATTCAGACTGGGGAGATGTGGAGACTGAGCTACCGCCGCCCATCATCTCATCCCAGAACCGACAATACCAAAATCCCATGGGTCAAACCCATCCTGATGACTGCCTCCAAAAAGGGGGGGGGGCGGCCCAGAACGCGAAACCATTTCCAGTTGCCAACTTTTTCTTTCAGATTCCCAAGGCTCTCCACAGAATTCTGCCCAAATCTCTTCGCTAGCAATGTCCAAAACCAGAAAGTTAGCCCACCAGTTGTCCAAAAATGTGCATTATCTGTGCCCCCTTGAGGAGAAGGAGGGAAGATACTATGCCCCGGTACAAGTATAGGGGCAGGGTACAATTTTGGCACCGGTGGACACTGGATCCCAAGCTACCCTTCTGTCCAAAAGGGCCTTTGAGGAACTAAATGCAGGAAGGGGGGAGAATTACTGTATTCCTCTCACCTCTCTTCCTGGACAACTGCAGAACTTTGACGGGAAGGAAATTCCTGTCGAGGGGACTGCAGATTTGGACATCAAAATTGGGCGACACAAGGTGAAACACCCGGTCATAGTAGTGACTCCAGAGGGCACCCCTTGTTTACTAGGGAATGATCTCCTGAGAAGGTTGTCACCCCTAATAGATTGTGTAAACAAGGCCCTCTGGACCCAGACTAGCCGACCAATAAAATTAAAACAGAGTGCCAACCATGTTAGTTTAAATGGCACCTGCCACATGGTTGAACAAAAATCTGACCAAGTAGAATTTCACTTCCAGAACAACCAAATTCCAGACGTGACAGTAATAGCAGAAGGACAACAGACTGGTGATGGGGGGTCCTCTCTATTTCTGAAAATCAACCTTCCTTCCAGTTTAAGGTGGTATTCCACACTGGAAGGAAACACCCTGCAATTCTTTACTAATCCACAATCAGAAACTCCCACTCCTATAGTCCAGAAAGATGTGAAATCAGCTCAGAGCCTGGCTGATATTCAGCAAATTGGAGAGCAGTTGTTCATCCCTGTTCAGTTAAATGATGGGAAGGACTCTGTTCTCGCTCGAGTGTGTGTGAACAACGGTAAGAGCTTCATCAGCGAAGCCATGTTCCGCCAACTCCCAAAGGATCTAGCCATTCCCACATTAAAACTGCTAGACAAATGGGAAATGGACCTGGAAGCACTTAATTCCAAACATCTCCTGCCAAGCAGGTGTATGCTCAAAATCTCCATTGGCAACAAGAGCATAGTCCATAATTGTTGGGTCGTGCGAGACGTCACTGCCGCCTTTTACTTAGGCAGTGACATTCTCAATCGCTTTGCCATTAGTTTGGACCTAATACATTTCAAAGCTTGGTCCCAATTAGCGGATAATCCCATGGGCTTTGATGATCCAGAAAAAGCATTTAGGTCAGCTCAATTGCTACCTTATGCAGTTGAAATTCAGATCAAAGAGGAAGTCACCATCCCAGAAAGGACCCGACAATTCTCCCTGGAAGTGAAAGTTAAAAGAGGACAAAAATTGAAAAACCCTGATGCTTATATTCATCTAAATGCTTCTCTCCAGCAGCAAGGGTTAGGGGTAAACCCAAACCATTAGTCAACATAGAACATGACACCATTCCAATAGAGGTAGATAACAGCGACTTACAGAGTATTACTCTAGCCGCAGGCACCATCATTGGAATGGCGGTTGATGACTGACATTTTTCCATTGATCTAGGAAATGAACTGTTAGGACCAATCCCCATGGACTGTTTTGACAGTGACAGTGATGACGACACAACACCAGACAGGATTTTCACCCGGCATGGGGTGTACACTTCTTGCCCTTATGGTAAGGAAGATGTGACTTGTGACTTCAGGAGGTATGAGGTGATTTTCCAGGTCCATGAGACCTGCCTTTCCCACCTGAAGCCTCCAGTCCAAATCAGCACTCTGACCAGGGACCTCTCCATCCAGCTGGAGGAGGCCGCTGAGATAGCCAAACCAGAAGTCTTTCCAGGCTTCAGGCAGATGGTGGAAGAGAGAGTCAACCTAGCTGATGCCTGTGTGACTCTGGAACAGAAGCAAAAGTTGAAACAAGTTTTCTTGGATATCCAAGATCTCTTTGCGGTAGACTCATATGACTTTGGTCGCACCGACATCCACACAACAACAATTCCCACGGACCCTGGAATGACTCCAGTGTTTGTGAAGCAATATCGTTTGCCTCTCGCATCCATGGAGTCCCTTACTGAAATAATTAAGAACCTTGAGTCCCGGGGAATAATCCGTCCAGTACACAGCACCTTCAATAATCCGGTGCTGCGAATATTGAAGCCAAACGGCCAGTGGAGACTCTGCGCCGACTTTAGGGAGCTCAACAAACGGGTCCATACTTCCCGATGGCCTCTTCCCTACATTGACCAAGGGCTGGCTCAGATCCAGGGGTCACAGGTATTCACTGCAATAGACCTGACCAATGGGTACTGGACCGTGCCTGTCAGTAGGGAGGACCAATACAAACTGGCTTTTACCTTTGGGGGTCAGCAGTACACATGGACCCGGACCCCCTTCGGATACCTCAACTCCAGCAATGAATTCAACATTTTCCTACATAAGGCCATGCCCGACCTAGGTGCGAGGGGTAACTTGGCTTATGTAGATGATGTCCTCATCAAAAGTTCATCTGTGGAAGAACACATAGCGGAGATCCGTTATGTTCTGACACAGTTGAGGGCCGCCGGAGCAAAACTTTCCTTCCAGAAGGCACAGTGGTGTAGAACCTGTGTTAATTTCTTGGGGCATGAGATTACTCCTCAGGGTCTCTGTCCCCAAGAAAAGAAAGTGGAAGCACTCCAGAAACTGAAGGATCCCACAACTCTGCGGGAACTAAGGAGCCTCCTTGGACTGACTAATTACAGCAGAAAGTTCATTGAGGGCTACGCAGAGATCACTAGACCCCTGATTCATCTCCTGAAGGGGGGGGGGTCAAGTGGGAATGGGGTCCAGAACAATCCGAGGCAATAAGACAACTCAAAAGCCTCTCACAAGTGCCTTGCCTAGCTTACCCTGTCAGAAACAAGGAGTTCTTCCTGGAGACAGGGTTCTCTAATACATGCTTGACGGCAGTATTATACCAAAAGCATGACAAGGTCAATAAAGTAATCTCCTATGCAAGCAAAACTTTATCCTCTGTGGAGGAAAAATTCAACGATTGTGAAAAGGCACTCCTGGCAACGGTGTGGGCATTGAAGAATTACCGCCCATTCATCCAGGGGGAACACATCATAGTGGAGACTCCACACCAGCCTCTGCAATACCTCCAAAGTGACAGAATCCGGGCCGGAAATGTGAGTAATTCCCGAATTACTTCCTGGATTCTGTCAATGCAAGGCTTTCCTGTGGAGGTCAAATATGGCCAAAACAAGAAGAGTCCCCTCGCGCAAGGTCTGACTGACTTGCATGATTGTGCCTGAGAAAACTGTCTCGAGGACGAAAGTCTAAAAACCAAGGACAACATGGAGGCATACCTTAATTCCCCCCACAACGTCTTTGAAGAAGTCAAGTGTGAGGGAATGCCCACTGTCTATGTGGATGATGCTCTTACCATGTTGACAACAACGGGGAGAAAGAACTGGTGGCCGGCATAGGAAATGCATGCGTGAAGGAGTTTCCTGAACCCTCCGCTGGGTACAAAATTGGTCCCCGAAGTAGTCAGGTGGCAGAATTTATGGCTGTGCAACAGGCCATCCTCACTGCTGTCCAACATCAACTCCACGAACTGGTCATAATCACAGATTCGGATTATGTACGGAACGGGTTTGTGGAGCACCTGGTTAACTGGAAAACCAGAGGCATGTTATGTGCTAATAACAAACCCTTGAAACATGGGAAGTTAATCCAAAACATTGATGATCTGGTCACCTCGAATGGGATGACCATCTACTGGAAAAAGATCAAGGGTCATTCCAAAGTAGAGGGACCAGACAAAACTGGAAATGACTTAGCTGATCAGCTGGCCAAAACCAGGGCCATCCAAGGGGATCTAATAGAAATAGAGTCCCTATTGGGGGAAATCCAGGTCACTGCTATCACTAGGTCCCAGACAAATGCTCACTATGATCTTTCAACTGCACAATGGAGTAAGGAGACCCCTGATGCTGATTTAATTACAGCTCAGAAGGGGGATCCAATTATTGGTAAGTTTTACCAACACCTTGAGGACCCTGAGAACTTTCCCCTGACGGATACCGATTACATTGGGAAAGAGGACCTAAGAGTGTTGATGAAATGTCCAAAAAGGTTCCGAATCCAAGACGGTTTGTTGGTAAGGAAATCCCAAGCTGGCCTTGATCAGTGGGTGGTCCCTACCTCATTCCAAAGCCTGATGTTAAGTCAAGCCCATGATGCGGCCACCGCCAGTCATAGGGGGTTTCACACAACACTGGAAATCTTAAGAGAGGTTGCATACTGGCCACACATGGGGCAGGACCTCGACCAATACTTGAAGGGGTGTCTTGTGTGTGCACAATTTCAGCCATCATCCCTCACACACCGTGCGCCTCTCCAAAAGAGGGGGATGACACTGCCACGGTCAGATTTGCAAATCGACTTTGTAGGCCCTGTAATTCACTCATCTAGAGGAAACAAGTACATGTTGACCGTTACATGCTTGTTTACCAAGTGGGTGGAATGTCTCCCAGCCCCAAACTGCAAGGCAGAAACAGCAGCTGCCCTGATGATTAACCACATCTTTTCCCGTTTTGGTCTACCTCAAAGGATTGAGTCAGACAGAGGAAGCCACTTCACCAGTGAAGTAATGACAAAGATGTGGGAGATACTGGGGGTTAAAAGGAAGCTACACATTGCTTACAGGCCAGCTTCTTCTGCAGCAGTGGACAGATACAACCGAACCATTGTGAGCATATTAAAAAAGTTTGTGGCAGATTCTGGGCCGAGTTGGGATATCCGATTACCTCTGGTCCTAATGGCCATTAGATCTACCCCTTCATCTGCAACTAAAATGTCACCATTTGAGTTGATGACTGGACGCAAGATGGTGCTTCCCCAGCATTTGCTCTACAGAACCCAAGAGCAAACGTTGATAAATGCCTGCACAACTCATGAGTATGTGGAGAATTTAAGGAAACACCTCCAACATGCTTTTGCCTATGCTCAGCGGAATCTAGAAAGATCAGCTGATAGCATGAAGACCCAGTATGATTTAAAAATTACCCGAAAGGAATTTAAGGTGGGTGATCGGGTCTATCTATACAAATTCCAAAGGGACCAGGCCAAACAGCGAAAATTCTTGCCTACATGGAAGGGACCGTTTGAAATTATAGACAAGATCTCCCCTGTTGCCTATAAGATCTGCATCCCCAAAGGCAGTTTGGCAGAGGGGGAAGATAAGTGGGTCCATATAAATCAGCTAAAGTGTTGCCATCCCAGGCACACTCTGCAACAACTAGAGGAGTCCTCTGCAATACCAGAGGGGACCTCCCCAGAGTAATTCAATTCCAACCCTAAAATATCCCACATATAGTCTCTAAAATATAATGATTTGGGGAAAAAAAAAATTTCTTATGATTGTATCTTGTTTTTTGTTAAAATAAGAACGCAAATGTTTTGACTATAAAATGTATTTGCCACCCCACTATATCAATGGTGGGGAAGAAATGTCTACGAATAGGTATTGCCGCTTTCCTTTGTCGTCCTAGGAGAAAGAAAACCTGGAGACTGGCCAAAGAGGACGATCCAGGGACCTGGAGCAGAGACCCGAGGGGCCCGGGGTACCGCCCAATATTCCCATCAGGACCGGCGAGGAGAACCAATCGATCCAACTGGGTGGAGGAAAAGATTTTGAACTGTGCCATCCACAGAATTGGAAGAAGATAATGGGGACATACCAGCGCAAGGGCTCAAAACCTCCTTTGCACCCGACTTCCCCTCGACTTGAATCAAAGCGCAGTCGGGCGGGGGGATTTGTCAAGGGTTTTGACCCATGTTGAATCAATAGACTGGTAGATGTGGGGATGAGCTGTCGCCGCCCATTATTCTATCTCAGAGCAAACTAAATCAATAGACTCGTGGAGTGGGGATGAGCTATCGCCGCCCACATTCACGCCAGAATAGGAGAACTGTGCAGTTGGCACAAGACCACTCCAAAGATACAACCTTCTTGTGGGGGGTTCCACATCACCACTCTACTGTAAGGACGCCACCAAAACAATGTTAAGCAAGGGTCCTATACTATCAAGCAAAAGACCGCTCTATTGAAATGCAGTAATTCAAGACAACTCAAAAATGGATGCAGTACCGACAAATTCCCCAAGGTGGCGCTAGCGGTCTAAACTCTGACAGGGAAACTGTATTTAGGAGTTGCAAGAGGGGCAAGGACTTCAAAGCTTGTTGGTTAATTGAAAATCTAGCCACCTGCTGTTCCCAGAGGCCAAGAGGCTGGGAAACCTTAACACCTCAGAGATTCCCACACTAGGAGGCAGGATATCACATGACCCTGTTGATTGATTGAGGAGAGACTTCCAGGCAGCCTGCTGGAGCCCACACAAAAGGCTCTTTCTGTTGAATGGGGTATGTTCATTTTGAGTGTTTCCTGTCAACAGCCCTCTGCCAGCAAGGAAAGACATGTGATCACTGACCCACCCAGACTTCTAGAAGCAGACCCAAACACTTGGGGAGTTGAATTGCAACAAATATATATTTTATAGAAACAGTGATAATTTATTGTAACCAAATGACAGGAATGTACAACTTTGAGAGTCTTAGTATGGAAAATGCCCTCACGATTTGAGTCCAAACTCCGATTTGTACCATGTTCTGGGGCAAAACTACGCTAATTATGATTATCGTAGACAATGTATTTAAGCTAGAGACATGGAAAGTTGCTGGGATATATGTGGAAGGGAAATGTACCTTAGTATAATTTTTGATGAAAATCCCATGTTGCAAAACCCACTAAAATCGAAAATAAGTTGCCATTTTTTAATGCAAGCTCCTAGAAACGCCAGAGTCGGGACAGGGACTATCCTTAGTAATATATTATGTGTGTATGTGATGTCAAACAACTGTGTACCTGGGAAATATGTATTTGGATCAGGAATGGGTTTGTGTGCACATTGACCAGGGGAGTGTCATTTCTGCAGGTCATAAAAATGATATCACTCTGACACACTATCCCTTCCCAAATCAGGGACCAAAGAATCTATTGACCTATCAAATCAAGAGAGGGGCAGGCTCAGTTATGCCACGCACACACCCACTTCCAAAACACATAAAAAGAGACTGCTGGGACAGGTAGAGACATGCAATTCCATTTTCTGCGGGACGCTCTGCCGGGAGACTCCAGATTCCACATCCATCAATCTCCAAAGACCAGAACTTTACTTCAGAACTTAAAGCAAGGGCCTAAACCCACAAACTGAGAACTCTTCTCAGCAGGCCTCAGCATCCTTAAAATCATTTGCAAACTATTCCACAGCCGGGCGAGCTGTTTGAATTCTTTGCCAAGAACAATTGCCAGAACCACAGGCCGCTGTATCCAGACCAGACCCAGACCGCTGTAGGCAGAACCAGAGATCCAGACCGCTGTGAGCAGAACCGGAGCCTGATTGACCCGCCGAGCAGAGAGAACCGAAGTCCAGTTGACCAGATCCGTGACGAGGCCCATTAATTTCAAAATTAGGAGTGAGTATCTGCCAGAACTGTGCAGAACCCAATCTCTTAGTTAAAATAATCTGATTCAAGCTATTTTAACCTAATTAGAACAGCCTCCTAGAAATCGTGTCATATGTAAAGCTGCACAACTGTCACCTGTCAATTCTGAAGCTGCAAACTGTCACCTATCATTTTGAGTTTTACTTTAAATCCGAAAATCTACCTTTTTTAAATCATCCGTATCTCCGGAACCGTTTGTGCTAGGAATGAGAATTAACTTTCATCTGAAAGCTTAGAATCTAGGCTTTCCAAGGAACCTAGAACTGACTTACTATACTTTTTCCGTAATCGCGAGACACGCACTCGCAAAATGTAACGCGATTTGCGATTTGGCCCGATTTCTTCATCTGTAGAAATCAGCAGCTTTTTGCTTCTCTTTGCTAAAATTTGTTTGCAATCTGCTAATCATTCATAGAGTATTGTTAAAGTGAGCCTGAACTAATATAAAGTAGACATCACCTACCCTGAACCTCTAGAGGGAATTAAAAGCAATTTAGCACCTTTTCACTTCCTTGCAAACCACATTAAAGTAATTCGCCTGTGTTTAAAACTCATCCCTGTTTTCTCTAAGCTTGCTGGGGGAACTGGAATTGTGTATTGCATTATAAAGGGTGATTTGTTGGGATTCTTGAAGACTGTGTGCTCTCCTTCCATTTCTTGTATTGCATAGGGGGGGAGTGAATTGTCAAAATAAAAAGTGACCATATTACCTTTTGCCAAAATCATAACAAGTTATTTCTGTACTGCATTTTATTCCACCTTGCGTTTCCTTGAACCATATAAAGCATTCTTTCCCACCTTATTCTTCTGTTCCTATTCATAAGTTACCTCTTGCTGACTACTGCTCATATTCACAAGTGTAATATCCATTATCAATTTATTTATAGAAGTGTGATATATCTATATATTGTTTAAATTTTCAAATAAACCTTTTAATTTGCAAAACAAACCTACTTCTTGGCTCAGTGGGGTCAGGGGGATTCTAAGAGGGGGGTGTTATACAAGGGTTGTCATCCAGAGTACTGAACTGGATATAAAAATACACCAATAAGGGTTTTCCTCAGCATCCCAGACTAGGCATTGACTTAGCTGTAGTGTTGATTGAATATCGCGTACAATCCATACTCCAATCCCCACCATACCTCACCACTCTCTACCTCTCCCTACACCACTCTTCCCTAACCACCATTTTTCAACCATCCATAGCTTACCCCACTCTAGCCCCAGTTTCCATCCAATGTCAGCCATCACCCCACTATATAAGTACCCACTCCCAGCTCACAACATTTACTCGATTACACATCACCTTCCTACCTCACCCCTGCTCACTCACTCAATTCCTATCTTACAGTAACCATCCTACATCCAGCCTTCCTACCCCATCCCGGCCTACTAAGCCCCACTAAGCCTAGCTCACCCTTGCCTACTCACATCAACCCAAACTCCCTAACTCATCCCGCCTACTCACCATAGTGCATCCATGCCTACCACTCCCAATAATGCCTTCTGCTTCCCACATTAGCTTAAATCTTCTCCATCCCAGTTTAGATCTACCCTACACCACCAGCCCAGGTTACCCCTAAAATCACCATGCTTATTCAAAAGTTCTAACATGTCTGTCAGTTAGTGTTTGCTGACACGTAACACGTAACTTAGTAGGACACATAGTTAACAGATCACCAGAGGAGAAGCTTTGTATTATGTATTTTACTAATGTTATGTGTATGCAAACAATAACTTGCAGGTATGTTTGGAGTAATTGGGCAAGAAGAGCCCAAATATTGACAGCATGTTTACCTGTAAATGTAACATGCAATAAACAACTGCTAAGGCTTGTTTAATATAAGAGCGGGACACACTTGTGATGCTTTGGCATTAACATAGGTAAAAGTATGGCATAGCTATTACATCTGTATTCCTCAAAAGGCTTTGTAAATGTGGGGCTGAAAGGAAGTTGTGAATACACTGAAATTATTGATTATATTTATTGCACTACAAATGCCAGGTCATATTAATAATATGTTTCTGATGAACCTGTATGGGGGGTAGAGGTTTTGATTGATTGATGGATTTAGGCATTATTGTGGTCTCACAAACTCTCATCCTCTTGAATGTAAATTGAGGAGGTTATCTGAGGTCTTCTGAACCCTCATCTTCTTATTACATAAACTGAGAGGGTGCTCGAGGGCTTTTTGGAACCTGACCCTCTCAAAACATAATTTGGGCTTCTTTCAAGATTTGCATGCAGATTACCTCTGTAAGAAGCAAGTCAGGATTTACACGCCCACAGCCTTCTTCAGATTGCCAACTATTAGCAGGTTGGAGTATGATGATCTGTTTTCAAGAGACATAATTCTTTAATCTAATCAGTTTTTTATAAAATACATTGGTCCCTTTCTCTTGTTAAACCCCAGTTTGTGGACTCTGCCCTTTAGTAAGGCATCCAGCTTTTCAACCATGCATTTTGATGTTGCCAGCAGATCTTTTTTTCTCTGTTTCCAGCCACATATGAATATTCACAGACTTTTCCCACATGAGCAAATGTCATTCTCCAAGCTTGAGACTCTTGGTGGTCGATATTTAAAGATGCATTCAATATCTGACGTAGTTCCCAAAACAGTCTGATAACGGCAGTATAATTGGATAAATCTGTGTGCCTGAAAATGTGCTTCCTCAATCTGGGGGTGCTCCAGAATTACTTTCATAATTGCACCTCCTTTTCCAGAGCTCAATCTTGCCAAGTTGATATCTGGCTGACCTTCTGGCTAAACCTGCTGACCTGTTGTGTGAAGGAAGTGGCAGAGAACCTGAGGCGATACCAAATCCAAGCTGAGCTTCATGCATCCAGAGGGCTGAGAAGCACTGGTGCTATGGTGTGGGAGTATGATTGGATGAAGGCATGAATGACGTGATTGAAGGTTAGGCTGGTCTCAGCAGGCCTTATGCCAGCCACCGCTGAGATGGATGTCATGCTTCGCATGCATCAACACCACAGTCAATAAAGATAGATACTAGGCTTTAACAGACCACACACAGAAGAGGAGAAACACAGTGTGACTACCAACAGGAATAGATAAAGAGTGCAGGACTGCAGTTGTACCTATTTGGACATCGGGCCTCTAGCGAAGAGAAGAATGCGGTGCATAGAGGATCCACTGATCTCCCTCAAAATCTCATCAGCAAAATACAGACAAGGCTCTGAAATTTCCCGCAAGGGACTGAACGGAATGAAAGGTACCCTGCATAGAGAATGGGATTCTGTGAAAGACTGTAAAAGGAGCAAGGAGGTGTAAGCAAGTCTTAGCAGCGTCCACTGGAGGAACATCATGGCACCAGGGGTAGAGGGGCGCAATATATATCTATCTATGATATGATCAGAGAGAAGTTAGCAGAACGATTGATTGCAGATGTGAGCTGTACCATAAATGGTGACGATGTGGCATTCATACCCCAAAACTTATCTTAGGAGGGCTTCTTTCAGCCCATGAATTGCTGTTCCAAACAGTACTTTAAGCAAATAGTTTCTTTTCTGCATCCGGCTCACTTAAGATCTCAACCCCCAAGTTGCCCCATAGTTTAAAATAATGAAGTGTTGGGGTAAAAAGAAACACCAGACAAACCCCTGCCCCCAATTACAGTGTACCATTCAAACCTTGTAGGCTGCAATGTGTGGTGGAGCTTAAAATCTGAAATGAATGTCTCTTTGAACAACCTACACATCAGGTAAAAAGAGAAGCCTAGGTAATGAATTCCAGAATAAGCTGTTTAAACTGTAATGTTGTTCAAATGCTTAATCTCATCTCTTATAAATTCAAACCTAGCAGGCTAACAACAGAGCACTGTACACAGAGGGGGAGGGATACAGAGTAACATGAGGGGCTGAAAAGGGGGCCACAGTGCGGTCAGTGATTCAGCAATATATATATCACAGGGCCTGAAGTAGAGACACTGTAGTTGTGGCTAAGTTGCTCAACCCATAAGAAGACCACTTATTGGACGGCTTATAACTTCATCCCCTCCCCCCAAAGGACGAATCCTCACAAAACTTTGCTAAAAAAGTATATGGCCCGCTCAAATTGATTCTGTGAGGTTTGGTGAGGTTTGGTGCAGCCGGGGTTGGGGTGGGGGGGAGTGGCTGTTCCCAAAATGTGTGGTTTTTCACACAGACACAATGGAAAAAAATGTGCTCACGCCTACAGTCCAAACCGCTGCATGGATTTTCACCAAATTTGCGACAGGTGCTGCAGCTTGGTCCCAAAAGTGTGCTTTTGTGAATTCGGTGTAAATCAGTTCAGTAGTCTTTTTTTAAAACAGCCAAAAAGTAGGTAAAAACAATTAGTGATAACTGGGTGTGGTCCATGGACTCACTTTCCTGTTCGGTCTACGGACGGGACTCCGATTTGCCCAGAGGGTGGCGTGATGTCCGAGGACGTGCTCTCTGATTGTATGCGGAAAAGCGTGAGGTGTGTCATATTTTTGGGCAATGCTCACCATGTTGGATTCGCAGAAAGTGCCTATAATCTGCGAATATTGCAGTAAAAACATATTAAAAAACAGAACATTGCACTTGTCAAACTAATGAAACAATCTCTGGGGAGGTGAGAGTTGATGAGGATGGGATGGAGAAATATGACCATAAAAACCACCTTCAAAATTCAAAAACAGTTTGTGACATGCCTGTAATGTTCGCGAACATTTCAGAGGTTCGGTGGCATCGATACATATTTTTGCATTACTGGGTTGGTGAAAAGCAGTTTCTGGATGGTGTATAACTTTGGCGCCACTCAATGAAACTGTGTGAACTTTTGTGATATTATTCTAGACGTGACCTTGAATGTTTCTACAGAGTTTGGTGCTGTGTTGTCAAGAGGAAACAAAATTAAAGGGGGGTCCCAACATATTTCAAAGGCTTATACATTTGGTGCTGTTTCACAAATCTGCACACAAGTTTACAAAAAGATTTAAGACCCAGATTTTAATGTTTTTGCAAAGTGTGGTGGGATTTTGTGAAGTGGGGGCACAATTAGAGGGGGGCTTTCAACATTTTTAGATAGGTTATTACTTTGTTGCCATTTGACAAATGTGCACACAAGATTTTAGAACAAATCTTGAATTTTGCTGCAAAGACTGAATGGATTTTGTCAACTGGGAGCAACGGTATATGACTATTTTATGTACATACATTTTGACACTTTTCAAAAGTTTCATAATGTACGTACAAAAAATATTGATATACCATTGGTGACTGAGGTATAGCCGGTGACCATGGGCAGTGGCCAGATTGTCTGACCATGGGCAGTGGCCAGATTATCCGAGTCATGGCCTGTGGCTATGACTCCGAAAATATGGTTACTGGCCATGACCACGAGGGACTGACAATGGGGTTAAAGCTGGCATGGCCAAGAGGGACTGGCTATGTGGCAACGTTTTTTAAAATCAGGTTAGGTTTGAATAAGAAAATAAATTCTGCCCATGGCTAAAATTCTGTCAGTGGCCACAGCCCGAAATGCTGCGCAGGATTGCATGAACGTATTGCTGTGACTATCAATGCATACACTCTAAGACAATGCTAATCAGCAGAAAATGACCAAGCACGCCAAACCAGGTGCCCACGTTGTCACCAGGCCACCCCTTGAAATCCTCACCCACTCTTATTTGCGACCACAGACAAGATATTGGGATTGGATGCTGGACTCATTTCCACAACCTCGCAGCAATGACTGTCCCACAATCCACATGCCTTGAGAAAGACTCTAGAGTTGAATTACATGTCAGCTGAGTTATAATAATAAATACAGCATCTAGAGTGGTTTTGAAGACTGCTTCCTTATGACAACAGTTATTTATTAAATAGCCCAGTGCCAAGGTGAACAGGGATCATTCTCCTATTTGAAATCTAACACTTGAAGAAGGAAGGGCACCTTCACAAAAGAACCCCATCACCAGCAGCAGGGTAAAAGTACTAGATGAAGTACAGTGATCTACTCATTCTACTGCCCTGCAATTACTTGATAATATTGTACTCTGATTTGATTATTGAGGCTTGCAGCATGGCCGAACCCTAGGTTTTAATGGGAAGCAATATTTTTCTTACGGCTACAGCCTAAAGTGTGTACTGTATGGCAACAAACCTGCGTGAGAAGCATCAGCAAGTACCTGAAAGCATGGTTTTGCAAATCTGTTTTGTGTTTTATTTTTCCAGCGTCCAAATGTAAGCACCAAAAAAATAGTGATATAGGTTTGGTGCATGGACAATGGGCCTGGCTCGCAGCAGGGACGAATGGCTACTCTAAGTTACTTATTGGGGCATGCGGCATGGCTGAAGCTCTAGGTTGAAATGGGAAATAAACATTCTGTTTTTGCCTGTAGTCCGGAGTGCTAGATGGGATTGCAGCCACCTTGCACACGGAGCATCAGCAATGACCTGAAAGGATGCTTTTGCAAATCTGGCCTGAGTTTTAATTTTTTTGAAAGTGTGGAAATGCAAGTACAATGAATAGTGATATAACTTTTCTGCCATGGTCAGTGGCACAAAAAATAGTGATAGAAGTTTAGTGCATGGACAATGGGCCTAGCCCTCGGCAAGGACGAATGCCTATTTTGATTTACTTACTGGGGCATGCATCATGGCCGAAGCTGTAGGTTTAAAGGGGGAACAAATATGCATGCGACTGGAGCCCCGAGTGCTGGGCGGGATTGCAACAAAGTTGCAGGCATGGTGTTGGGAAGGAACTAGGGTCTTCCCGTACCCTCAAGCACTTTACAATTAGGCAAGACTTAATCTGACTTCTTCTAGGGACTACAAGGAACCAGGGGGGAGGAGGGGCACTGGTAAAGCTCTCTCATGCAAATATAACCATATACAAAGACATGGGCAGGCACTAAAAGAAGGCAGTTATTAATTAAATATAAGGTGCAAATATCTATTAGCTGAATAACATTGTAAATGTCATGCATTTTTAAGATCTTAAAGCACGGTAGAGGCGGGCTCTCTGCCAGAAGGAATGTGGCATGTGTTAAAAATGGATCGCAGGGCATGTGGTGTTGCACCACTGAGGCTAGCTCTAGCAGAGCACACAAAGTGGCTCACCAGCTGTCTGCTGTCTTCAAAATCCCATGCAGGCTAAGAATAGGGGATTTTACATGCTTGATGCACACAATGCAGAATTATGGAACATTAGGTTTTAAGGAGATTATATGACCAGATTAAAAACATGAGTACAATGTGTGGAGTAAGAATGAAAATTAGTTAGAGAAATGTTTCGTTTTTCTTGGGGCAAGGCCTCAAGGTTTGTAAGAGTATGCAGAACTGCAGTGTGGTTCTCTATAAGGTAGCAATATGTAAAGTAGCATGTCCTAACAGAAATTGCTGACAATGAAGAAAGGAAGGCTTTGGAGCATCCCTTGTATGGAAGAAGGATGGATTGGGATGAAGCCACAGCCTGTATCCAGTGACGCAACTATAGCAAGACTGGACTATAAAAACCTCTGCCTTGCTCCAGTTTGGCAAGAGAAAGGAATGGAAGAGGGACAGAAGACTTTTCAGGGAGCAGGGTTCTTTGCCACCATCCTAATTTCTGTAAAGAATAAACTTGTTTAGTTTAGTTTAGTTTATTATTTATATGGTGGGCCATACCCTGGGGCATCAGGGCGCAAGCAGACAAGGATATGCTCAACTTAGTTACAAGTGCATGATAAGTAGGAAAAATACAGACATAAACAATGTTACAATGGGCAGGTATGTACAGGACAGGCAAGGGTTAAGGAATGGAGAGGTAACAGGGTGCATGTTTCCTGCGTAGTCATAAGGTTGCAAGATAGACTCTTGTCCTTACTTCCCTAGAGGGGTGCATTTACTGTGGTGTGAGCGTGATTAGGGGCACCCTTATAATTAGGGATACCCCTATAAATTGGAATACCCTTACAATGGCCAAAGCTGTAGGTTTAAATGGGAAATAAAATTGTCTTGCGACTGCAGCGCAAAGTTATGGGATTGCAGCAAATTTGTGCGAGGAGCATCAACAAGGACCTAAAAGGATGCTTTGGAAATCTGTCCTGTGGTTTACCTTTTTGATATTGTCTTAATATAAGTACAAAAACTATTGATATCGTTTTTCTGTGTGGTCAGAGGGCTTAGCCTTCGGAAAGGACAAATGTCTACTCTGATTTGCCTATTGGGGTATGCACTGCTGATAACAACTCATAAAGTATGTGTTGCAAAAAATATGTTTGTTAAATGAGATTTATAGTTGTTTCATATATGTAAAAAGGGAATTATTAATAACTTATATACAGTGATGTAACATTATGAAACATTTTCACTTATGACAATTGACAGAAAAATCTTTGTTAAAGAGACGTTACAGTTCAGATGTACCCCACACTTGGGACTCCTCTGCCCCAGCAGTTAGCTAGAGGCCTCCCACCCTGGGATCCTTTGGCACTTCCCTCCTGAGCTCCCAAGAGCACTTGTACATTTTTGGAAACGCCTGCCATCTTGGATTCGTGGATGTTTGCAGACAGCACGGTGAGACTTGGTGGAAAAATACTATTTAGTGAAGTGTTTTGGTGTGTAAGACTGTTTGGGGAGGGTGGGGGAGTACGAGATGGGTTAAATGTTGTATTTATTTAGGTGGCAGGCACCCCTGTTGTGTTCGTTCTGACCGCGGACAATATGGGTGTCCTGAAATGTTTGTAAATAAATGAAATGGGGGTGTCCTGAGGACACTACGCCTGTCCGTATGGTTCGTAGGCAAGTTGAAACTGTTCTAAGAACACATCAAGTGTTCTGGGATGTTCATCAATAAATGAAATGGGGGTGTCCTGAGGACGCTATTCCTGTCTGCACTGTTCGCAGGCAAGTTGAAATTGTTCTAAGAACACATCAAGTGTCCTGGGATGTTCATAAATAAACAAAATGGGGGTGTTCTGAGGAAACTAGAACTGTCCAAATTGTTTGCAAGCTAGCTGAAACTGTCCTAAGAACACACGCGGTGTCCTGAAATGTTCGTAAATAAACGAAATGGGTGTGTCCTGAGGATACTATGACTGTCCGTATTGTTCACAGGCAAGTTGAAACTGTTCTAAGAATGCAGACGATGTCCTGAAATGTTCGTAAATAAATGAAATGCGGGTGTCCTGAGGACGCTGTTCGTAGGCAAGTTGAAATTGTTCTAAGAACATGTGGTCCTAGGATGTTCATAAATAAACAAAATGGGGGTGTTCTGAGGATGCTAGACCTGTCCGAATTGTTCGCAAGCTGAAACTGTCCTAAGAACACACGCAGTGTCCTGAAATGTTCGTAAATAAACAAAATCGGTGTGTCCTGAGGACGCTGTCTGTACTGTTCGTAGGCAAGTTGAAATTGTTCTAAGAACACATCAAGTGTCGGGGGTGTTCTAGACCTGTATGAATTGTTCGCAAGCAAGCTGAAACTGTCCTAAGAACACACGCGGTGTACTGAAATGTTTGTAAATAAACGAAATGGGGGTGTCCTGAGGACGCTGTCTGTACTGTTCGTAGGCAAGTTGAAATTGTTCTAAGAACACATCAAGTGTCGGGGGTGTTCTGAGGACACTAGACCTGTCCGAATTGTTCGCAAGCAAGCTGAAACTGTCCTAAGAACACACGCGGTGTACTGAAATGTTTGTAAATAAACGAAATGGGTGTGTCCTGAGGATGGTATGCCTGTCCGTTTTATTCGCAGGCAAGTTGAAACTGTTCTAAGAACACACACGTTGTCCTGAAATATTTGTAAATAAATGAAATGGGGTAGTCCTGAGGATGCTATACCTGTCCGTACTGTTCTTTGGCAAGTTGAAACTGTTCTAAGAACACATCAAGTGTCCTGGGATGTTCATAAATAAACTAAATAGATGTGTCCTGAGGACGCTATACCTGTCCGAAATGTTCGTGGCCAAGTTGAAACTGTTCTAAGAACACTCATCATGTTTGCGGACATTAAAAGTGCCCATATGGCATAGTTAAAATGTTTGATTCTATGGGTGTGAGATGCTGCGGTGGTTGTGGCCAGGGCACAGAGTCTTGGGAGCATGGCCATGCACCCAAGACTCTATGCCCTGGCCACAACCACTGCAGCATATCACACCTATAGTGGCTTATCCAGTCTTGGGTGCATGGACAAGACCAAATTTATAAGCACCAAAGTTATAAGTTATTATGGGTGTGGTATGCTGCGGTGGTTGTGGCCAGGGCCTAGAGTATTGGGTGCATGGTCAAGACCAAATTTATAAACACTGAAGTTATAAGTCACTATGGGTGTGAGTTGCTGGGATGGTTATACTTATTATAATATACTTACTGTTTGGTTTAGTAACTGGAGTACATGTATTCCTTGTTAATTTCTGTGATAAAAGAAAAGATCATGTTAGTATTGGTGTTTTGTAACGATTTATAACATTGAATAATCAACATTTTTTTTAACCCAAATATTTAGCAGATTACAAACCAGTGCACTGTGCAATTTGCTCAGTTTCTGTGTTTGTTGCTAAAATCATTGGGTCTGTGGGAAAAACAAAATCCATGTTGGATTAAAAAAGAACATTTTTTGTTATGCTACAGTCTATTTGTTTGTTTGTTTTCAGTGTTTACTTGTTGTTTCTGGCTAATGTTCTATATGTTGGCTTGTTGCAGCTTTTTGGAGCAGTTAGATACCGGTTGACATATTGTAACTGTCTATTTTTTGTTATAATGAAGT
Organism: Ambystoma mexicanum; assembly: GCF_040938575.1. Lineage (NCBI taxonomy): Eukaryota > Metazoa > Chordata > Amphibia > Caudata > Ambystomatidae > Ambystoma > Ambystoma mexicanum. The sequence goes on from NC_090923.1 coordinate 754,426,027, forward strand.
GCTATTGATTTATCTGTTTGGTTATTGAAAATTTTGGGGGAGTTAGATACCAGTTGGCGTATTCAAACTTTTTATTTTTTTATATATTTTAGTGGTATTCATTTATATGTTTAGTTGTTGTAGAATCTTGGGGGAGTTAGATACCTGTTGGCATATTCTAACTGTCTATTTTTTGTTATAATGAAGTGTTATTGATTTATCTGTTTGGTTATTGTAAAATCTTGGGGCAGTTAGATACCAGTTAGCGTATTCTAACTGTCCATTTTTTGATATAATTTAGTGGTATTCATTTATCTGTTTAGTTGTTGTAGAATCTTGGGGCAGTTAGATAGTTGTTGGCATATTCTAACAGTTTATAGTTTTTTAGTAGAAGTTTTGTTAATGTTTAAGTACAGTTTAGTTAATACATTTTGGTTTTAAGAAGATTAAATAAGTGTTTGCAAGATTTGCTGGTAATCTCTGCTTTAGAGTAATGGTACTATCATTACATTCGAACATCAACATTTTTTTTATATATGCAGTATAGTGACCTGCATTGGTTGTGGCTCCTGTGTGGTAGATTATACCTATTGTTGTGAAAGTTTTCTTACCAAGTGATACTTGACCATGTGTGAATCCAGTCAGCTTGCAGTTGTTTTTGGTACCATCTGCATTGTAACGTAGAAGCATTAGTATTACGTATTTACTATGTGTTTGTATTAGTAAGGTGGAGCGATTATCCGAATTGCAGGTAGTACATAATCTACCATGGTTTGCATTTTGTACAAGTTGCTGAAATGGAACGGATTCACAATTAGGTATTGATACATACACGAAGCGCTCATTGGGGATTTGTTCTTGTGCCACATTGTTGCAGAAATTGCATGTATGTTTCCACATGTATGAAATCTGGAAGATTTCATTTATAGGTATGTTTTTGTTTTACAGTACTTGTAGTGTAGATCTTCCTGTGAGTTTATAGTGAATTTCACCATTCCAGCACAGTAGTCCAATTGTTGTCTTATTCCATAAACACTATACGTGTTGTCAGGATTGTTTGTTGCGTTTCTATGAAGTACTAACATTTGCAAACACAATTGGTCTGTACGGTGTAAGTAAATGTTGACAACAATTGGTGGTAATTGAAATAGAATATCCATTGCTACATTTGCGTAGCAACTTACACCAATTATATTTGAAAGTTTAAATGGACCAGGTAGTTCTGTATCTGAGTGCTTTTTTTGGAGTTTGTCTTCCTTCTTTGAAGTAGTACCTGGTTTACTTTCCTTAATAGTTTCTTTTTTGTTTGTGGTACTTGATGAAGTATTATTTTTTTTTACTCTCTTTGGAGTATTTGCAGTGACATCCTGTTGCATTTCTGTTTCATTTAGTTTTCTTTTACAACATTTTACTTTTTGTGGAACAGGATATGTTTTTAGATGGGGGTGTATAGTGAACGAAGTCTATTGTATTCTAAAATGCAAGGAATATCAGCATTTACTTTATTTGCATCAAAGTTGATTATAAATAGACCGTCAAGTCTACGTAAGCGTGATAGTGCTACGTAGTTCATGCCTTCTTTAAAGACTGTGTTACCAATGTCTATCAATGCTTTGTCTAGGGTAAGACCTTATGATTTATGAATGGTGACTGCGTATGCAAGAGTTAGAGAAAAATGTTCTCTGCGTACATACATGTCTTTGAGGAGAAGGACTAGAGCTGTTGAGCGTCCTATCCTTTTCACTTCTGAAAGTTTGTCAAAAAGAATATTGACAAACTGAATGCTGTTGTCACGTGGGTATGTTTGAAAGCCAAAAACTGGACCCAGTGCTCCATTAACTAGTCCTTGATCCACGTCAAGGTTACGTTTAAGCATTACTCTGCAATTTAAGGATAATTTTAATATTTTTTCCAATCCATCTGTGTTGGAGATTTAATTTTCTAAACTATTTAGTCTTGTTGTGGCCAGTTCACACATGGGTAGTGTCATACCATGTATGTCTAGTTTGTCTGTGGCGCTAATTTCAATTATTAGTTGCATTTCTTTTTTTAACATTGTTTCATTGAATTTGAAACAGCTTGCAAGAGTTGGCATTAAGGCCATACAATTGACATTTTTGTGGGCTAATTGTTCCATAACATCCATAGCACATGCATTATCACCATAAAGTGCATGAATGTGCCGGGTTTTCAATATTGCTTGTGCTTCTTTAGATAATATACTAACTCTAATACTTTTTAAGATGTTGGCATAAGTGAGATCTGCAGATTGCTGCATGTTTTTTTCTTAATTCTCTGTATTGGAAATGTTGCCATAGGTTGAAATTTCCTATGCTGCCAACAGTTTTACGGCAGAGATTGTGTCCTAAGGTATTAAAAATAGGCTCACCTTTCACTGGTGTCAATTGAAGAAGATCTCCGAAAACAATAATGTGTTTCCCTCCAAAGAGCTCTTCGTAGTTTTTTTTTTAGTACTTCTTGTAATCTGAGGTGAATCAAAGCCAACATTAGGTTGGAGACCATGCTCACTTCATCTATTAGTAGTATTTTCATTTGTTTTAATACTCTGCATAGTTCCATTGCAGCTTCTGTAGAACGTTTGTAATAGTCTAATTTGTTTTGGTGTTCTACTGGCAGGAGTAGTAATCGGTGTAACGTGACACCGTCTATGTTGTAGGCAACTAAACCTGTGGGGGCAGTGACAACAGCTGACAGTTTGTTGTTTGTCAATTGTTGAAGGAATTTGATGATGATTTTGATTAAGAATCTTTTGCCAGAACCAGCTTCACCACTGACGTGCAGTAGTATAGGTTTGTAATTTTGGCAGGTGCATTCTTTTGTTACTTCTTGAAAAATTCTACGTTGCTCATTGTTTAGTTTTCATTGTAGTATAGTTAAGTCTTCTTTATCTTCATACTGACACATGGTGTTTTCTACTTCCGTCATCGCTAATTCTGCCTCATTTGTTATTAGTGGCTGTCCCAGTGGTTCTTGGCTTCCTGTTACAGAAGGTTGACTACTGTCAGGAGTGTCCTTATCTAGTTGGGCCTGGAGTTCTTCTTCGCGTTGCTGTTCTTTGTGCAACATTGTTTTGTAGTGTGTAAAGTTTACATCGGTTATAGTGCTTTCATATGCTTTGAAAGTGTCTTCGTAGGAGTCATAGTTATCTGGTATTTCTTCTTCTGTTCTCAATGGTTTAAAGTGTTGTAGCAGGGACATATAATATAGTGCTTTATGTTGAGGAGTCTTTAATGACAATTTGATATTAATAATTTGACACTCTGTATCTACCTTTTTTTCATAAGGTTTTATATTATTTTTGTATGTGAAGTTTTGGGCTATGTGGTACTTCATGGTTTCATGGTTTCCAAAGTGGTACTTCTGTTTGGGTAGTATGTGTCCAGAATTTTTTTTTTTTTTTAAATGTCTTGGCTGTTGGGATCATGTTTGGCTATTGTTTCTATGTCGTCGTATGATTTCAGAACTCTTTTTCTAGATTTAGCAGGACCAAGAATTAGCCATACTATATTTTCAGATTATCCATACAAAGTAGTACTGGTTAAATGATCTGCTGCTTCATAGGAGCCACATTTTCTATGGGAGAGCATTTTTATGCCCAAGCTGTATAATTTCTGAGATAGAGTTTTGTCTGATGACAGGTCATTCCAGAGGTCTTGGAGCTCTGTTTTTTCTGCTTTGGTTAAGTATGCTGTAACATATCGTGCAACTGCACTGGAATTGTCTGAAATGTACTGCACATCTATGTTTGCATTCCATAAGTGGGCAATGATTGCATTGTAATCATTGATATATTTTTCTTCTGTTCTTTTTATGTAATATGTATTTTTAGGTGAATTACCTTTAACAATATGTCTAACTGAAGACATGAAGTTGTTTACTTGACCTGTTTTTGTAACTGGTCTAGGGAAAACAAAGTGGCATTTGGTGTAGTATTTCCCTTTGTTTTTGTATTTGCTTCGACAATAATTGCCACATTTGTGTCTTTGAAATTGTAAAATTTGTGCATGAAGATCACTATTTGTTGCTTCCGATGGAATTTCACAAGTGACATATTTTTCGATAAACTGTAACACAGTGGCATCATTGTCTTGACCAAATTTAGGAGCATCTTTAATCCATAAAAGCCTGTGGATATGTGGTGCTCCTCTGGTTTGGTATTCTTTTCTCCAAAAGAAGTGTTGCACTTCTCCGAGGGGAGGAACAGTTTTATTACAAATAAAGTGTAGCATAGCAATGAAGCAATGGTGAAAATATCTTGAAACATTAACAGGATCTGGAGAATAAAGTTCTCCAGGTGTTAGTATATCTATGTTTGTTTTGTTTTTGTTTGATATGCGTAGGAAATCATGTAAATCTTCCCATGCATATTCTGCACAACGTAATGTAACAAACCAAGTGGGTGGGCCAAGGTTTCTTATCATACAACATACATCTCCATGTCATCGGAACCAGTACTCCTTAGTACCATGCATGTTTGCTAATAGATTTGTAATACTTGATTGTAAAACCTCATCTTTTTGTTGCACTTTTTGTAATAATTGTGTAGCTGACATATTTTGAAAGTGGGTTCCTGATTTTGATGTGTGTGCAACTCCGTAACATAGAGTTGCTAGTTCACTTTCAAAGAGTAGGTGGAATATGTATTCCACATTTTGTCTAAATCTGGGATCTTCAGAATACATCTGTAACAAGCAGTATTCTGATGCTGTTATTTGAATAGGTCTATCATCGTACCTTCCTCCTTTGCCAGTAGGAAAGAGTAGAGGAAAAGAGCATGCTTCTATACTTTTTTCCCATATGCTGATTGGTGATCCTTTTGTTTGTCGCATTTGGTACGTTTCTAGTGCATCTTCTACGGTGTCATTAGAGTGCAATGGATGAATTGTATAATTCTCTAAAGTATTGGATACTGTAGCAGGATCTAGAACCTCAAAATGACCAGCTTCTGGTGACTCTTGAATTATTTCAGTGGTTTCTTTCAAGTTTTCTTCAATATTAATTTCTTTATAGTATTCATTATTGTCTTTTAGATACTGCAAGGCTTTTCTAACTTTATGTAAATCTAGTAAGTTGTTGCCAAATTTGTTTGGCCCTCATTACGACCCTGGCGGAGATCCATGGTGCAATTTGCACCATGGTCCATGGCGCTAAGCTGCCAACTCCGCCATGGTGGTTGGCGGATTTACCGCCCCATTCCGACCTTGGCGGGGCGGTAAGTCCCCAATCCCCATTTACCCTTCCCCATTCCCATTTTTGCCCCATAGGGTATAATGGGAGTGGGGAAGGGGTTAATTACGCCACCGTAAATTACGGTGGCGTAATTAACAACAAGTCCCGTAGCACCATGGATTTTTCCGCCTGCAAAAAGCAGGCGTAAAAATCACCATGGCGCTACGGGAACTCGTAGTCAGGCGGAATGGTGCGCCATGGTTTACGCCGGCGTAAACCCCTTTCCGCAAGGGTCGTAATGAGGGCCTTTGTCTTTTGTAGGTACACCATTCACTAAGATAATTAAAGATTGCCCCATTGGACGTTGCACTGCCACAGTGTGCACATTTTGTTTTAGATCTAATGGTAAATACACTACTTTTCCATGAATGCCGTTCACCGATTCAGAGGGAGGTAATTTTGCTGTTTTTGGTTGAAGGCGTATTATTGCTTGAAAGGGGTGCACTGTTTGAATTATGATGCTTTCATATAAATTGAGTTGTTGTAGGGGTTTTGGTAGTGGAAATAATTCCAAATTATTTGTGATAGCACGTGAAGGAGTTTGGTTGTTGTCAAGTTTTGTAATGCAGTAACTGCAAAGTATTAAGGGGTCAGTTATTTCGTATTTGTTTTCTGCTATAAGGAAGAGAGCTAATTCAAACAGTTTAGAATCTTCATTGTCTTCTATTTTTTATGTTAGGTCTACAGTTTTTGTGTTACTTTTATAAAAAGTTCTGCGGCAACATACACACACATGGTTTGGTACTTCAGCAGATGTACTTTTAAATTTCAGTATTTCTTTTTTGTATGTGTGTATTAGAAGGTTCCCATGCATAGAATTGTTGCTAATTTGTTTTAAAGCTATTTCATTCTGAAAGTGGCTTTCACTTCCAAAATATTTTTTCTGGATATAGTCGATTTCTTCAAGTAGGTCTTTTGCTGTACCATGTAGAAGAATGGTATTTAAATTGGCTAGTGCTAAAGCAGGACTTTGAGCAAAGTACAGTTTATAGACTAGATTTCTTATAGTTGAATAATGTGTTGATATCATTTGATATGATGGAAGGTGGTTTTGCAAGTAGGTCCTGAAATGCAGGCCAATGAATGTCCTTGTAGTCCTTTGTACTTGCGCATTGGACAGGTATCCATATTTTGCAGTAGTTTAATTTTGATTTTGTCTTTGCCTTTCACATACTGATTGAGGAATTGGCATAAAGACTTGAAAGATTTTTTGGGAATGTTACACATTGACGTGCATGGCCATTTGTATACTAGACGTTCTGATTCAGTTGAATGGAGAGGTAATTCTAAGTTTTCTGGGGATATTTTTGTAAGTAGTATTTCTTTTTCCATTGCACATAACCTCGTCCACTGCTATGTATGGTAATTGTATTTGTTTGCTTTTGTTTGTATGCTTCTTCATTAATATATGGTTCTGTGCTTGTAGTGTGACTCCACTCACCTCCACAGATATTTAAGAAGTTATTTTTGTTGACATTTTGTTTATTGAGAAGTCTTTTTTGTAATTTAGTCATTAGTTTTGTTAGTGGTTTCATTTGGTTTAACACTAAAATTGAGAAGGATTGCACTGTCCATCAAAGCTTCTAAAATTAATTTCCTACGGTAGGTTTTAAGGGTTGTGCATGATTTCTCTCCTGTTTTTATAAGATTTTGAAGGACTCTGTGGCGGAACATTTTTGCTAAAATACTTACTTTGGTATGCTTACTTGGCACTATATAAAGATATATAGGAGCAGTTTTATCAGTAGTGGTAGCTGAATTCTTGTTAATTGTTTTCTGTTTCGTTTTACATTTTGATAGATGAGATAAAGTTTCTGTACTTGAAGCTTGTTTTGTTTCGCTAAATGACTGTATTAGCTTTTTTTACAAATTTTTCTAGAGATGGATGCTTATTTTGGACACTTCTATTTTAATTTGCTCTACTTCTGCGTTGCTTTCTACGGACTTGATTATTGGTAGGCATTCTTTAGGGTCTGTTGAAAAAAATAAAGAAGATATGGGTTGGGGTGTTCTGCAGTGTATGTGTGCTGCGTGAATGAGTGTATGAGTATGATGATAAAGATGTATGTGATGGTGTGTGATTGTGCATTGGGCAACTACAACTAGCTGGGATGTGTATTCTTGAATTTATGTGCTACCAAACTGGGGTTCAGATGGGGTTCAGATGACAGTAGAAAGTAAGCTAGTGGTGAGGAGAAGCACACATAGTAAATCTAATGGTATACAATTAAAACAGTTGTTTGTTCTATAATATCAAAATTCTAGGGGCTGAGTTAGGTCATTTGTGCACCGAAAAATGGGAATTGGTGCGCCATTCTGCCTGTAAATCTCTGTTTAACAAATGGGGATTTGTGGACAGAATGGTGCACAATCTGTATTTCTAGGCGCAGAAATAGCATGAATTAACCTTAAAGAATGTTTGAATAATAGTACAAATATTATGGTGGTATTTAACTTACTTTTCTGTGTGGAATGAGCAGGTTTCTTCTTAGTTGTTGTTTGTACTTCAAATTCAAATTCTGCTGCTGCTTTTCAGGAGAGTGCAATTGCACTGCATTTGTGATGTCATCTTTGATGTCCTGGGTGTTAGTCTTAGCAGTGCACTGTGATGGTGCGAGTTATGGTTGTTTAACTTACCATAACTGGCGAATTTCAGGGGGTTTTCTGTTTTACTTGGAACTATAACGTCCCTTTAACAAAGTTTTTTTACTGAATTTCATAGGTTTTTAGTAGCGCAACTTAACCATAACATCCCTTTAACAAAGTTTTTTTTACTGAATTTCATAGGTTTTTAGTAGCACAACTTAACCATGACGTCCCTTTAACAACATTTTTTTTACTGAATATATATATATATACATATACATATTTATATATATAATGGGGGTTTGCCGGGGGTTTCCCCTGCATTTATGTAACAATTGACCTTCACAATTAGGTCAATTGTGCAAAGTTCAATTGTGATTCGAACAATTGTAGTTCGAACAATTCGTAGACAACCGAAAATGCTAATGGGAATGTTGGAGAATCTTATTGAATGTAACTACTTTACTAAAAAATGTAAAGTAGATGGAGTCTATAAGCTTATTTTTTTGGTATATTTTTTTACTGTGAAAGGTGGTTCCTAGGGAACCTTTTAACATGTTTTTTTTTATTTTGTTTTTTTTTGCAGGAGAGGTCAGAAAGTAAGGCTGGGAGGGAAATGAGGGAAGGGGCACCAACCACACATATGAAGGGGTGGGTGGACAGGGAAGGATGTTGCACATGTGTTAAATCTAAGGTAGGGAGCAGTGTTTCACATGCTCCTTGATCACAGCTTCAAAAGCACTTTGAAATTGCTCCCCCCTGCAGAGTGGTGTGTTGCAGTATATACAAAGTACTGGTGTTTTCAAAATATATGGATCAAAAACCACTTTAATTGCTTGCAAGGTAGCTGTTGGGATTCTGTGTCACACAGAGTTAGGCTGTGTGGTTACAGCATTGGTTGAGGAAGATGATGTAGAGGAAGGCAGCCTACTATTTCCTAAGAAAGGAACAGCCTTTCTGAGAGCATTGTGGTGGTTGGATTTGGTGTGGCGGCACATGCAGGTGGTCCAGTAGGAGTACTGCCCAGTTTGTCTGTGACTGAGTACAATGTTGCACTCAGTGCATTTCACTTTGGTAGCTTTAGCTTTTGGTACATATCCAACAGTGGTAAAAAACTGCCACACCTATGATTCTCTCTGTGTGCTAGAGGTAGACACTTGTTCTACCTCATCTTCCTGGTCTTTAAAGTTTTGCGCTTCTTTCATTGTGTAGGTCCTCCAACTGGTGGTGGTGGCTTTAGCGAGGAGGGATGGCAATAGCTGATGCTTTTAAGATAAATAGCAGTTTTCCTAATATTCTTCCAAGTATGTGCTATGTGCTAGATTGTTAATGGATAATGAGTAAAAATAGGCGTAGGAGCTGTGCAAGAGTACATTTTGAGTTCCAAAGTTCCTAGTTGAGCTGAAAAACCCGAAGAACGGACCCATTCGCGAAGTGCAGACGCGTTCACCGACACATAATCATGCAGCATGTGGTCAAGTGACACTTTCTGAAAATTCTGCAATGACGTCGGACGTTCGCAAAAGTCGACAAACACAAAAATTGTGGGAAAAGTTGAAAAAAAAGTGTACAGAAGTGTTAAAAATCATGCTAGAAGGTGGTGAATGGCAGGGTTTTATGGTGAAACTTTCTTAATTGGAGAACAATTTTGCTATATTGGGTTAAGTATGATATTACTAAATTGAAGTAAATTAGGGTGCAATGGTAAAAACCCATGAAATTCACTGAAACATTTTTGCTAAAGGGACTTTATCGTTAGGTTGCACTAATGAAACCCATGAAATTCAATGAAAAAACTTTGTTAAAGGGACGTTATGGTTAAGTTGCACTAATAAAACCCATGAAATTCAATGACATTTATTTGCCAAAGGGACGTTATGGTTAAATTCCACTAATAAAAAGCTATGAAATTCAATTAAAAAACGTTGTTAGAGGGACGTTATGGTTACAAGTAAAACCAAAATCCCCCAGAAATGTCCCAGTTATGGTAAGCTAAGCAATCATAACTCACTCTACCACTGTGCACTGCTAAGACAAACACCCAGTATGTGAAAGATGACATCACAAATGTCAATGAATGATGGCATCACTGATAACATCACATATCTGGGCCACTTGGTTTAGTTCACTGACATGTCTAGGCTACTTTTTATTTTTATTGACAATGTGAATTTTAAAAATGTAAAACTTTCCATATAATTTGATTTGACCTCGTGGTGCACATACATGGGGCAATAAGCAGGCCTCAAATACACAATTAATTTGTGCACATAATAATTAACTCTAATGTAATTGTCATTTTATGGTGCTGTTCCTTTCTTACTTACTGTAGTTTTCCTGTATGTAGCTCTTATGAAAAAACTTTTAAGTTGGAAGAATGGAAGAATGTGATATTCTGGAGCAAATGTCAGTTCTCATCCACAATCCAGCAAGTCCAATAGAAACAACTCCAAAACAAAATCCACAGATTGAATCCTTATTTCAGATCAAATGTCAGTACAGAGTCCAAGCAACATCCGAGGTGAAACATTTTCTGGAAAATTAGAAGTTTCCATAGACAGGAAGTCAGCCAAAGGTCGGTACAGAGGGGAGTCAGGAAGAGCGAAGGAGGGGAAAGGAGCGGAAACGTTTGGGAGCAAGGCAATGGGACAACAAATGGCAAAATGTACTCATCGTGGAACGTCATGAGTCTCCCACGGCTGCTTGCTTCTCTCCATGGCACTTATCGGTGGTCCTCTCTCTGCCGGACTGGCCGCTTGGCAAGGAATGCAGGCACACACAAAATTGTCCACCCTCTGTTCCAGGTCATGGAACCAGACTTTAAGTCTCAGGCGCGCCTTCGTTTGGCGGCTCTATGATGTCCCTTGTGTGCCAGTTGTAGCACCTTGGCCACCAAAACCTGCGGGACAACAATCTGATGGCCTCGTAAGAGAAGACCATGCTCGGTCACTGAGAGATCATTGCGTGCCTTCCACAACGCTTGAAGGTCCTTCTGAGCCCTGGCCTCCCACCTGGCATTGTTGGTGAGGACTTCTCGCCACTCACAGCTACTCATTGCTCTCTTAATGACCTGAAATATTTTGTCTTCCTCTTATGCATCATCTATTTCCTGGCGTGAAAGTGCCACCGGCAGAGCTGTCTCCACGATGTTGCGGACCATGTCGATGCAGTCCACCACCCCTGCTTTGTCTCGTTCATGCCCGGCCCCTGGATGCTTGGACAGGTAGTCCGCTAGGTTATGGGTGCCTGGACGATATTACACCATACTCGATTAACGATAGCATCCACCGTTCAATGTGTGGAGGTGGTTTGGAGGATGCCCGAGCCATGATTGGAATGAGTGGCTTGTGATCGGTGATGACAACCACAGGATGTATAACCTGAAATGCTTGCATCCCCACAGAATGGCAAGAACTTCCTGCTCAATTTGCAAGTATCTTTTCTCGGTTTCCGTGAGTGCCTTACTAGCGTACGCTATGGGGCGCATGAGCCCATGTGAGTCCGCTTGCATCAGAACTGCACACAGTCCCACCGGGCTAGCATCCACAACAATCTCCAACTCCCTGTCAGGGCCAAAGTATGCCATTGTCTCCTGGCCCGACAGTGCATTCTTGATATTGGTGAATGCCCTTTGTTGCTTGGACGTCAACACTCAAGCCACGTCGTTCCTCGTCAGCGCCCGTAAGGGCTCCGATAACGACGCCAGATCACGAATAAACCTCCCGCAGTAGTTCACCATACCAAGAAAGCTTCTTATCACTGCTGGTGATTCTGGGGAGGCCGACTCGCGAATGTCACGCACCTTCTCCGGGTCGGGAGAGATGTCTCCAGTGTGGAAAACAAATCCGAAGAATTTGATGCAGTCCTTGAGGAACTTGCACTTCTTCCTATGTTGTGTTAGCCCTATCCCTAGAGTCTTTCCATCGCTCATTCCAGCCTTTTCAGGTGTTCAGATTCTGACTGGGCGAAGACCAGGATGTCGTCGGACATGTTGATAACACCTTTTAGTCCCGCCAGGGCTCCACGGATGACGTTTTGGAAGACCTCCGGCGCTGACGAGACACCAGAACTGAGTATTTTGAATTGGTATAGGCCTTCGTGGGTGGTGAAAGTTGTTATATAACGTGATTCTGGGTGGAGGACCAACTGGTGATACCCAGACCTTAGATCGAGCTTGGAAAATACTTTCACCCCTTGCAGCTCACCCACAATGTCATCTAGAGTGGGCGTGAGGTGCCTTTCCCTCTTTATGGTGGCATTTGGCAGCCTCATGTCCACACCGATGTGGACAGCCCCTGGCTGTTTTGGCTTAGGTGCTACCACTATGGGGGAGACCCATGGCATCGGGCCCTCTACCCTTTCAATGATATCCATGTGGATCAGTGATTGGCGTTCTTTCTCAACTGGCACCCTAAGGTGGAACGGTATTCTTCTCTGCTTGAGGGCTGTTGGTCTCACGGGCCCATCAATGTGCAGTCTAATAGGGTCACCTTTTAGCTTGCCCACACCGTGGAAGACACTTTCAAACCGGTTCAGCAGGCGGTCAATGTCTGTTTGGTACACTGCATTGGTGAAGTGTACAATGTCTAGTGCCTCAGAGGCGGCGCAACTCAAAAGGGAATGTGGGCTTACATGGGTCACAAAGAATCATGCCTTGATCTTATTCAGTTTGTGTGAGACTGGTGCCATGAAGACTGCATGGATTGGCAGCGGCGTGTCCCCACCAAAGGTATATATTCGGGCCTTGGACTCTTTTAATTTGGGAGGACCTAGGAGGGCCTCCTAGTGTTCCGCTGCCAGGACGCAGACCGATGCTCCCATGTCGATCAAAACAGGTGTTGGCACATCTCCAATGTTCACTGTGCAGGTTGGTTGCCTTCTCTGTTTCGCCCCTGTGGCAATGTTTGAGATGAAAAAGACCTCCTCCTCATCCTCCTCTTCCTCGGCAATGTACAACTCTTGCACACCCTGTTCGATCGTCGACACACTCCTGAAACGTCTGGGGTATCCCCCACTCACTCTTGCCAGCCCCCTTAACACAGCCACTGGAGTTGCTGCTCTACACACCCTTGCAGAATGTCCGGGCGTGCTGCACCTTCTGCAGACCCTCATTTTCGTAGGATATTCCCCTGTGTGTGGCAGATCATACCCACAGTACTGACAGGACTGTGGGCACACAGTCGAAGAGGGACTGTCCACCCGTTTCTGTCCCCAGCGTGTCTTCCCCAGGGCGTGGTGACCAATAGCGAAGGCATCATCACTCCTTCCTGGATGCACAGCCACATCCATCCTAGCGCCTCTGTTCTCAGGCAGTCCATATGCGCGCCCTGTGTGATTTGTGTGAGCATCAGGCCTGGCTCTCGAAGCACTTGCCTCTGCAGCTTCCCCGAGCTACAACCTTGTATTAGCTGATTACGCACCATCTCTTCTTCATTCCCCCACCTGCAGGTACTTGTGAGGTGTCTCAGCCTTGCACAAAACTGATCAAGGGATTCTTCGCCCAGTTGCTTCTCCGCACACATCCTGAATCTGTCGAAGTCCACATTCACCTTGGGGAGGAAATGGTTCTGGAGGGCTTGTCCATGAATAAGTCAGGCAAGTCAGTGACTGGGGATGATAACTCACTTTTTGGAGACATCCCCGGCAGGCCTCGGTCCACTTAAAGCACTGGACGGGGTGTTCTGACATCCACTTGCAGCCGCTTACCATTTACCAAAAATAAGAGGCTGGGAGGCAACCTAAAACAGGAAATAAATGGAAGAAGACAAAAAGAGCACCCAAAGATTAGTAGTGATGAGCAGGTGGGCAGGAGTAACTCTGAAAAGGGAAAAAGAAATCAGGAGTAAGTCAGAGTTGGTGCAGTAACTTCTTAGTGAATGAACCCCATCATCTGCATCCAAGACAATGGGCCTCATTCCGAGTACGGCGCTAACCAATGGCGCTATTAACGCCTTGGTTGACGCCGTACCCGGACCGGCAGCGCCTTGGTGGATGGCGGAATCACCGCCCCATTCCAAGGTTGGCGGGGCGGTAATTCCCCATTCACCAAGGCTCTTCCCCATTCCCAAGTGAGCCACCATAGGGCTCAATGGGAATGGGGAAGATGCAATTAACGGTGACCGTTCATTACGGTCACCGTTATTGGCTTGGAGGCCCCTTTGCGCCCTCAACTTTAACACCTGTTCAAAGCAGGCGTTAAGGGCGAGGGCGCAGAGGGAACTCGGAGTATGGCGGTAAGGGAATACCGCCACCGGTCTCGTTACCGGTGGCCGCTATCCCTTACCGCCATACTCGGAATGAGGCCCAATGACATCTCTGGTCCAGTATCCATCATCAGACCTATAAGGATGTTTTATCTCTTGTTGCATCAATGAAAGCAACTTCTTTTCTGATAATCACCTGTTTGCAGCTTTATTAAAACACATCTGAGATGCCCTCTGCCCGTGTGGCTTCTGTTTTGACACTTCATTGTCGCCTGGTGGTGTCTCCCTGGCTTAAAAAGCATACACGTTACCGATGTGGCCTTGCAAACATTCACCCTATCGCTCAGCTGTCCTTCCCAATAACTGTGTTGAAATATAGGCAGCACCAGCTCACTTCCCATCACTTGCTCTCTTTGAACCATTCTGTTTTCCTCCCACTTTAGGATCTGTCATAGTAGCTATTAAGCTGGTGTATGGCAGGTACTTGGAGGTGGTGGCGCATCTTTGCTCGCACTCTTAGATATCTGCGGCATTGGACAGGGTTAGTGGTAGGGCACTCCCTTCAATTCTTTTTAAATGCATGGGCATATGGGGTCTCATCCTAAATTGGCTGCCTTCCTTTCTGGGAGATCAAGTTCACTAGCGTGGGTGCCTCCATGCCCCTCACTCCCTTCCCTTGTCATATGGCAGACAGAGTGGTCAGGTCTTGTCTTTATTGTTGTTTGACATCTGCATCAAGCTGTTGGGAGATCTGTTGCTAGGGAAGCAGTGCCCCCCCCTCCCCATGTATTCAGATGATAACCAATTATATCTCAGGGTGTGATCAGTGGTCGACAGCCTCCCATTGAATGTTTCTGTATATTTAGGCAGAATGTGTTTGTATCTAGAAATCCATGTACTTCTATTAAGTTAAAGCACAATCTGTTAAAATGATGAACAAACAGCAAGTGGCATTGCATTGTTCTTTTGGAAATATGTGGGGTGCATTAACAGAATAAGTGAATAAAGCAAAGGAAACTTAACCATGTGTTGTGTAGGCCCACAGATCCACGATTAGTAAAACAGGTATGCAAAGGACATTTATCAGAAAAAGAACATTGAGCCTACTAACCTTAATTGCAAATGCTCCACTGGAATCGGACTTGGCATATTAATCAATTGAGTAAAGATTTATATTGCTACTGGCACTGAATGCAATAAGAAAAGTCATTTTCTAATAAAAACAATGAAACATTGATTAAGTGTGGCAGAACATGTTACAATGGACTCACGCATCTTTAGTCAAAAATGTTTATTTTTTTAGAGCCTCCAAGGACACAAGAATGGGTGGAATTTGTGACAGAAGAAAGAAGCATATTTAAGACCATACTGAGAGCTTGGAGAAGGTTTCCAAGCAATGTTACTGATTGGAGCTACTTGGAGGTGGTTAAGAATAAGAAAACTTTGTAGGAGCCATCAAAAGAATATGTGTTGGTCTGGGAGCGGACATGTTTGATGCGCTCTAAGTAAGGAATATTTAAATATATTTAAATATTGATAAATGTCACAAATTAGGCATTTCTATGACTCAATGGGATTGCACGATAGGCGGGGCATCGTCGTCCCCAAGATGTTGTTGTAATAATGTGTTTTACAAACGAATGTCAGACGGATGAGCTGCTGCTGAACCCTATCACACCGACTGAAATAACAAAGTTCCAAAAATATAACATTCAATTTAATACCATAGGTGTGAATTAGTCATTGTTACCGTTAATATACAGAGAAGCGCACCACAAAGGATGGAGGAAACTTACTTTTACTCCTCACTTGCAAATAAAATTCCCTCCTGCTTTCCACACCTTCCCACTTCCTACGTGGGTCCACCCTTTCCTGTCTTGGCATGGAGCCAAACTCTTAAAGTCGTGACACCCCTAGCCCCTCGCTTATCTCATTGGTGACGATCACATTTCTTCCACCCGTCACTGTGGCTTTTTTGTCTGACTTTATTGTCCTCCTATGTCTTATTGGAGCTTCAGGTGCCTTTTCCGCTGGATCCTGTGCCGGGTATACATCACTTCCTTGTTGTTTTGGATTACTTGTTGCCTCCTGTTCCTCTTTCATTATGTTTTCTTCTCTAGGTCTTCCTAGATGTTTAAAGTATGACACATTGCTTGTAATTTCTTAGGAATCTGCCTTGGCGGGAATCATCATGCCCTTTACATCAATTACCCTGAATGGTGTAGCTGCATGCCTTGCATCTGTTTTCTTTCGCTGTCTCAGTCTTACTAACCCGCATTGAACTCGCTTTGTTTTGCTCATATTCTGTAATCTGTTTGTATTTGGTTTGCTGCTTCTTACACACAACTCTTGTGCATTCTTTGTCTTCCTCACTTCTTCACTGTTCTGGGTGTTACTCATGAGCAGCCGTGTTCTTGGTTGATATGAGATCATAAGAGCAGCAGGTGCTTTACCCGTGGAGTCATGAGGTCTATTTCTATACTGTTGTAACATTGTACACATTGAATGCTGAATAGACATCTTTTCAATCAGCGCTTTCTGGATTGCCCTTTTGATTGATGACATAAATCTCTCAGCCATTTCGTTGACCTGTGGTCAGAGGGGAGTGATCTTTTGGTGGCAGAAACCCAAGTGTTTTGCAACCCTGATAAAGTCATTTCCATAAAATGGCCGGCCATTGTCTGTTGGACTACGTAGGGAATGCCCCACTTGCTAAAAACTTCATGAAGAGCTCCAGTAATGTGAGTGAATGTTGTTGTGTTCACCTACTTTACTATGGGGAATCTTGAAAACTCATCAATTGCTAAGTAAATAGCATCCATCTTCCATATGTGCATAAAAATCCAGGGCAACCCTGTGCCATGGACTTTCTGCAGGTTCGGTCTTCTATAGTGGTATGGAAGGGTTAGTGTCCGATGTGCATTGGCATCCTAGACAGTGATGTATTGTTTCTTCAAATATTGCATCCATGAATGGAAACCACACATGGTGTTGCAGTTGTTTTTATGTGTTTTCAATACCCCTATGACCTTCGTGGGCGGTCTGTAACCGCATTCTTCTCGCAGACGTAGGCACAACCAGCCTGTATCCTCTCAGCAGTGTTTGTTGGTCGGACACATCAGTTTCTGCATGTATCTTGGCCATCCGTACTATTTCATTTTTGTTAGTTCCTGTATGAAGTTCAACGTATTTTACTTTTGTTACATTTGTTTTTGCTAGTGAGTTTGATGGCTACTGCTATGGTAGGGTCCTCTCCCGGTGCAGATTTGAATGTCTACATCGTGAGGGCAGGAAGGAGAGCATGCAATGTGATGTATTGTACGTATTCTGCTGCCTCCTGCATCCATCTGTTTGTGTTATTTCGTATGCCCCATTTTCAATACATGGTGGCATTTTTGTGCAAGGATTGACAAATAGTGACAGTACAGCTGGGTGATCGGTCACCACCGTAAATGTTTGTCCAATTCCAAAATGATTAAAGTGTTTGCATGTCCACACAGCAGCCAAACTCTCCTTTTCGGCTTGGGAGTATACGGTATCTGTCAGGGACAGCACTCTGCTGGCATATGTAACAATATGCTTCAGATTGATTTGACTGTCTTTCCTTGGGCTGGTATCATGCCCAATCCCACCAGGCCAGCATTCATAATGATTTATGTGTACCAGAATGGGTTGAAGTAGGCCAACTGCCTGGCTGTGAACAATGCCAATTTAACGTTGTCAAACACTGCTTAGCAGTCTATGGACCATTGGAACGAGGCTTCCTTCTTCAATAAGCAACGCAGTTTTTCCATCATTGCTGCATAATTTGGCAGGCATCTGGCAGAGTAACAGGCCATTTTGAGGAATGATCTAGGGGTGGCCAGGCTGCGTATGGTGAGAACCTTTTCCCAGTCAGGTTGCATACCTCAGTCAGAAAATATATGTCCATAGAAACAAATGTTAAATGACATAAGGAGGCATTGCTGCAAAAGAAGGAGAATGCACTCTACACCTTACCTAATATCCTGAATTAGTGGAGTACCTTACAGTAACTGGGGTACTCTTGTGTCAATTCCAACCCCTAGTTTAGACCATATTAGTGCATGGTTTATGTAAAGAAAAGAAAAACCACATACATCACAACATTTTCAATATATAAATTGTAATATTTTAGTGCTTCTCAGTGGCAAAAATGTGAACAAAGGTTGCAATATGTTCAATACTAAATTTGAACCAAAAAATACAAACAAAATCGTAAGCATGTCTGCAAAAAGGGAAAAATTACATTATTTTTCAATCATATTGTTACAAATGACCAAGTGATTGAAAGCGCGAGTACGCCAGGACCCAGTGCTTAAGAAAGGGAAAAAAAAGGGAAGAGGAAAATATCCTTTAATTAGAAAAAAAGAATAGAAATAAATAAAACCATTTCATGATGACAGTTCCATATATTCAAATTGTGGAAAGGTCTAAAGATTTCAAAAGGAGGTTATCAAACCCTTCAAGTCTTTGATATCCACTACTGTATATTTATGTGCATTTGGTTTTGGAAGAGTCCTAGAATTTTATAGCGATTATTAAAACACTTTATAGCAGGACTCTTATTGGGAAAACCCCCACTGGGTTTGCCTACGCATGTAGGGGAACAAACAACATAGGCTGTCTAATGAGTCCCAACCATGGGAACTATTGTCCAAATGCCCAAAGTAGAAAAGGCTGGAAGCCAATCCCCCTTATTCTTTTTTTCGCGTTTCGGTGGTTATGTGTTACCACCTTCATCGGGGCATATTCATGATACCCTATTGGGAGAGAAAACACACAAAAGAAAATTACTAAGTTTGAAGCTAAAAATGTTGGGTTGCAGTGGTGATGGCGCAGGCTTGAACATACATATACTATTACAAAACAAGCTTGCTTAAAAGTTTAAAGCACGATAGGTTCTGCCTAAAACACAATAGTGTAACAAGACCCCATTGGTTGGAGTAAATAAAAATATCTATTCCTCACCTAGATGGGTTCGATCAAACAGTCTCCAGGAGTGTGAGACTGAGAACTGTGTGCTTTCCGAGCCAACTCAGTGACCCTACATCAAGGCTGCTAGAGACACCAGGTGAGCCCAAGTAAATGTGGCATGGAGGTATAGATGCTACGGTTCGACGTGAATGCTGGGAACCTGTAGAGGGGTGAGGTGCAAAATATTTCAATTGGTTGGTTTTATAGGCTCACAGGAATAAACATTACACTAAACCACTGAGGTGGAATCAGGATTAAAAAAAGGGAGAGTCCACCTACCGGGAATGTTTGGAAAGAAAGAGGAACCAATCAGAAAAAAAAATGACGGCAGTGTCGGGCGTGGATGAGTAAATCCAGAGAGTCCCGTCGTTACGTAAGTCCAGTTATTTGGCAATGAAAAACTGTGTAGAGACGGAGAACAAATTAGTCTCTGTACATATGTCAACGGGCTGCACAGTAGTGCATCATAATGTAAAGCGCAGAAATCTTCCCATTCTTCAAGGACAAATGGTGTACGATGCTTACCCTTCGTGACGGTTGCCGAGTGGTAAACAAACCGGCGGCTGTACAGGACCCTGTGTCGTCCGTTCGCGAGTACGGCGGAAATGCCTTCAGCAGAGGGCTTAACTCGCTGAAGCCGGTTGCTAGGTAATAGGGGAACCACGAAGCATCGGGCAGCACGTGACCCGGAAGTGTCAGGTTTCCGACAAGGGAGTATCTACCAATCATAGGTAGGAAAGGGGCGTCAGGGACGATGGGTGGTGTCACATAAGGCGCACCTGATTGGTCTGCCTTAGAAAGGTGTGTGCAGAATAATCACTCCCAGCTCATGCAGATAGAGAGAGATGTGAGGGGAATTACGGTGCACAAAAGTTATGTGGCTATTCCTGTATGTAATCATGTTGTGTTGTGTCATTTTCATTATAGCCCCCTGGCTCAAATCACGTAAGGAAAAGCACAGGAGGTGAAATCACGGATCACGCAATTAGAGTCGTTTTTTTAGAGACAGCTACTAATGATCACTGGTGCTCAAGCCAAATGCATGCAGTTGTGTTGGCCTGATGCCCACATTGCGTAGGGAATTGTACGGCAGATGAAGGCATGGACCACAAAGTGAAGGTCGTTTTTAGAAAGGAATTTTACTGATGATTACGAGCACTAAGGCCAAATGTGAACGTGCCCATTGGTCTAGCAACAAGGTGCTAACCAGAGGTGATTAGAAAAAGACCTGCTGTAGCAGGGCCAAGCGAGAAGAGTATTAGCCGCTGCTGCCTGGATCCAAATAAAGATGGGCCAAGTGTGTAAAAGAATGGATCTAGCCATGGACTGTAAAAATGGCATCCACCTAGGGTACCGGGGTCACTCTGGTTTTTCTGCTGGGGACTATTCATCAACCCATGTTTTGTCTGGAAGTTCAGAGGATGCGGATCCGTCCATCAGCACCTGGAATAATGAAAATGAATTTCAATGGTAGGATTTTGACTTGTTCGAAGAACAGTGTGGGTGTGGTGTCTAATGTGGTACACATTGTTCATTTAGGCCATTGTCCCAACTATCCAGCCTATGAATCCATCTACTTTCTAAATTCAAAAGGCGTTGTTGTGTTCCAGAACCAATAGGCAGTTTCTCGAGAACCCACCATAGTAGGTCCTCTGGTGTGTGTTTTTGGTCGAGGTAGTGCTGGACCAAAGGTGGAGTTTCTTTCCTACATAGTATTATGGATCTGTGCTCAGAGAGAAAC
This sequence comes from Ambystoma mexicanum, assembly GCF_040938575.1. Taxonomy (NCBI): domain Eukaryota; kingdom Metazoa; phylum Chordata; class Amphibia; order Caudata; family Ambystomatidae; genus Ambystoma; species Ambystoma mexicanum. The sequence continues at coordinate 754,446,781 of NC_090923.1, forward strand.
AAATGTGCCACTTGTTGATTTCACACTTATCTGAGTTTAGGGTTAGGCCAGCATCCTGCCATCATTGTCTGGCAGTGTCGAAGAACAGCAAGTTTTAACTATAATTAAATGCTGTATTAAAGAGAAGTAGAATGTGTCTAATCATTTCTTGAAACATTTTGTCTGTGGACGAGATGCAGAATTTCAGTCGTTTGCATTTGAAAAGCCCTTTGTGTATGGAGAATGGGGTTATCGGTCAGGACGTTGGGTGCAGTTCTAGCTGATGGTACTCCTGGTTAAGGTCCAATTTAGATAGTCGTATTGCATTATTGAGCTTGACAATCATATCTTCCGTATTTGGCCCCAGATGTTTCTCTTTGGATCAATGTGTTAATCCCTCGCATGGAAGATCAGTGGGAGCACCGCACTAAGGCACAGTGCTGCGACTGTGCTTGGACGAGTCACGCTCCAATGCAGTGCACCGCTGGTAGGATGGTTTTTGGAATATAAGAATTGTGGATGGTGGGTAGGCCATGGAATCTCTTTGCTAGTTGTTACCGTTAATATACAGAGTCACATATCACAACGGATGGAGCAAACATACTTTATTTCCTCACTCCAATCTCCTCTGTTACAAGTAAAGTTCCCCCCTCCTTTCCACACCTCCCCACTTCACACATGGTTCCGCCCTTTCCTTGTCTTTTTCCTTAAAGGGGCAGGAGCCATAATCTTAAAGTCATGACAGTCGTAGACATACATGTTTGTGCTACCTTTGAATCACCTGCATTTTGGGTGATTTAAAGTTCCTCGAATCTCAAATCATTTTGGGTGATTTGCTAAACAAATGCAAGCTGCAGTGCGCTGGTGGTGATGTGGCTGCCCTCCCTACAGACAACCTAAAATTATAAGACTTTGCTTAAATACTACCTTGTTCTCCTGTTCAGATACTGAACTCTATCCGAAATGGTGAATTAACGTGCCTTTCAATTCTCATTTTTCCTCTTCTCTGTCTTACCTCCTTTCTCTCCAATGGTGGTCGGTACTAATGGCTTTAGTTGGAGCATGCTTTATAGCCTCCCCTGGCCCAGTTGTAGAAACATAACCCTAAACAATTTCTAACATGAAACCTATTTATATTGGGAATGGAACAAAGGTTATTCTAGGTTACTGACAGCTGTCCAACTGGAAATGAAAAGGTGTTGTTTTCCTAATTAAGCCACCACATTTCTAGTGTTGACCAATTACACTCTAGGGCTCCTCATGAATCCACGATTACATTTAGTACTAACTTAAAATTCTCCTCGGAAACACAACCCAACTATCACAACCCATTAGGACATATCCCCTTTTTCTCGTTTGCAGAACTATAGTCCACCTAACAGGACTGACATACTACACACATGCCATCACAAAACATTAAATCTGCTCCTTCCTACTTTGTATCTCAACAGCTCAGATATGTGTTGGCTTGGGAAGAATGCTGTGCAGTGGCAGGCAACCTAATTGATAGTGATGGGTGCTCTATAAGGTGGGCATGTGTGATTGGATTCTTGGGAGTGTAAAGTGGTTGTGGCAAGTTCAGCAGTCCTGAAAGTTGCCCGCAAATATTTATGACGTATTCACAAGATGCCGGGATCGGCCACAACTATGTGTTCAGAACGTTTTAAGGGATTCAGGCAGAACTAATATGAATACCTTGGTGACCTTTTATATGGAATGTGCATCTTGACATCGGTTGAGCAATGCTATGGCCAGAAAAGGTTGTGTATGTGTTAAGATATGATGTAATTAGGTTATGATTCGATGAGTAGTTTCATCTAATGCACTATTGTATGCAGAGCAATCTGCTTTTTACCCCCAAGTAGCTAGTGCATACAGAAATTGAGATTTACAAATCATTTTGAGGTAAGCAGAAGTGAGTGTCATGGCAGCAGGGTTGTCATCTTTTCAGAAATCTGCTACGTTAGGCCATGCAATACGCACATCTGAGGAAGCTTGGATTAGGCTGTGAGTATTTCTGCTGACCAAACATAAGGCCAATGGCTGAATGATATACCAAAAAAGCAACTTATTAGGTTAAATCAAGGATAATTGTGTCCTGGAGAAGACCACTGGCCAAGAATGGGAACAAAAGAGATAGAGGGTCATTACAGGTTTGCCGGTAATCCGCCTGCATTACCGGTGGGTTACCGGCAAACCCACTTTACCATTACTGGGGCCCGATATCCCAGTGTTACCTGGACATTACGGGTGCCGGTAAAGTAGATAAGTTCCATTTCATGGAAGCCCATAGGTTTTCTGCAATCACTGCAATTATTTGCCGGTAGGGGCCTGAACTCCCAGCAGGTCAGGCCTGCTGGTAGTTCACTGGCCCTACCAGCAAACATGGAGTGTGCCAGTCTGGTAAAAATGCCAGATCCGGTATTACCAGCATTTCTTTCCAGCATTTTACCGGACTGGCACACTCATAATGAGGCCGAAAGTCTTCTAAAATTAACACAAAGTAAAGGCTGAAATAAAAACTTTAAGAAAAGAAAGTCTGTTGTATTCAAAATATAAAATATAGAGTTCATTAATATCTCTGATGTGAGCCCTCCAATGCTCTGAGGGGTGAAGGATGTCATTTTGAGGTCACCGGGTGTCGCAACTGTGACCCCTGAGGTCTCCCTTGCTACCCATGTGGTCTCCACTGCTACCCATAAAAAAATGTTTTTTAAATGTAAGCTCCCGGGCTGTGACCAGCACCATGTAGCTATTTGTTTCTGGAGTGGCCGGCTTTCTTGCTCAGGCCTCTTAAAAAAAATATAGTGTAATAAGTTGAGCAGTGACCCTAAACAAGAAAAAATTGAAATAACACATCATTTGTCTTTCTGGAATTCCATATAATAATTGCTAGACTCATTAAAGGTTTATTTCAGGCACACTTCAAGGGGTGAGACACCGATTTATTTATTTTTTTAAACATTTTTTTATTTGATTTAGCTGATGAATCAACTTTTCAAATACACTTATTAAATTTCCATATAATCACATAAACAAATATAAAACATAAAATTATATGGTTTTTCATTCACAATAACTAGTCTAAGTATTGCATACAGACTAGAATACAAAGTATAAAACACATATATTCTGTTTAAGAAGTTACAACATTTTCTTCAGGAAATACTTCATCTAAAAATTGTACTATTGATTTCCATACAGAGAATTTAAGACTTTGAAAAAGCAAGATCCAGATTTCATTATCCTCATATGCATGAAAAAGATTTAACTCATTAGATAAATGTTTTACGCGAAGTACATTCAGTTGCGGACAAGATATTATAACGTGTTGTAAAGTTTCCTTTTTTGTTTGATTTTTACAAAATATACAGAAATTCATATTCAGTGGTAGGATTTTTCTACTCACAAGTATATCTCTAGTGGCCCACTGATTGAGTCTGAATCGTAAGTATTTCTTCCTTATTATTGGTGATGGACATTTCAACAAATAGGAAGAGATGCAACGTAATTTTTTATGGCCAAAGGTGTGGGTCCCAAAATCCTTGTAATTTAAACAGATTTCTCTGTTTGTTATCCAGTCCCAGTGATAGAATTTACTCTAGGCACAAATTTGATTTTCTAGCAGAAGCTTGATGGTAATGTCTGCCTCGGTTAACATATTTAAAACCAAATGACGCCATTTATCTGGAAAGTGAGACTTGGATATAGTTAATTGGTGGGCTACCACACTCAACATATTATTAGTTTCAAGATTCATAAGGCATTTCCTAAAAAAGGTGCACATTCGTCACTTGACTCGAGTGGCTAGGGAGATTATACCCAGTTCATATCTTATAATTGGCATCGTGTGCAATCAGAAAGGCATAACACTTTTCACCAAAAACGTGCCTCAAGTTTATTCCATACATTATCAGAAAAGTATAGCATTGATTCGATACCATAGGTTAGTATGGGTATTACCTTCTTCACATAGAATAGGAGTAGATGTTTGTATGTAAATTTCCCGAGATCAAGATTTTTGCTTGGGAAGTCAGGAAACTAATTTTGAATGTACATTAATAAGAAATACAGTATTTGTTGTAGTATTCGGGAGTATTATTCCTAAATACTTGTATTCTTTTACTATTTCCAAGGGTTTGTCACACAGGGTCCATCTTTTCAGGGAAAGCCTCTGTGGTTTCTTCGAGTTCTTACAAACCATAATCTGTGATTTTTCTATGTTCACTACCAAGTTGTTTTTAGTGACATAGGCTGTTAATGCTGATAAAAGATTTTGGAGTCCACGTGGTGTCTGGGATATCAAAACTAAATCATCAGCATAAAGTAACCAAGCTAGGTGCTGTATTCCAAGTTTAGGAGCACCTGAAATAATATCTGCAGGGGCAGCTCCCATGTCCAGAATAAAAAGGTTAAACAAAATAGAGGCCATGATACAAACTTGTTTGAGTCCTGAATAGGTGTTAAATTTCGCAGTTAAATAACCTATCATTGAGAGTGACGAACTTGCATTGATGTCTCTGAGTGAAGTTGTTTTATCAAGGCAAGTAGGGACGCAGGACAGCCAAATGATTTCAGTTTATCAAATAATAAGGTCCGATCTATTGAATCGAAAGCCATGCGGAAATCAATAAATGCAAAATAAAGTGGTTGCTTACAGGTAGCATATTGTGATTTCAATAAGTTGATGGCAATCATATTTGGTAATGTTCCAAGGCCCTGTACAAAACCTGACTGAAAGGGATCTCTCTTGAGATTTAATTTAGACCATTCATTCAGATCTCTTAGTATTAAGCGACAGAATATTTTCTAGGGGCATCAAGCAAGGATATTGGCCTGTAACTTGCCGGGTTAGCTCAATCTCCTTTTTTGTATACTGGAATAGTGATTGAATGCTTCCAGGAAATTGGAATTTGTTGTGTATGGAGAATATTTTTAAACATGATGTCTAGTATGTCTGCCCATAGTTCAAGAGATTGTTTCATAACCTGGTTTGATAATCCGTCAGGACCAGGAGCCCGTGATCTGCTGGACTTATGAATAAAATAAAGAATGTCATCTCTCTCAAACTTCAGGTGTATCTTGTCATCTCTCTCAATATTCGGACAAAGAAGTTCAAGGGTAGATTTGGAGTATATAGAGGAGTAGTATTTGATCCAAGTTTCTTCTTTTACATCATTTGTCTGGACAGCTATTTGATGTCCTGCTGTAGCCTGATTGATAATTCTCCAGGATTCAGCCGAATTTTTGGAGGCCAGTATTTTTAACATATTGCTTCTGTCATTTTGATATAATTTGGCTTTCATACTCCTCAACCAATTCCTGTATTTAGTTTTAATTTGTTTAAAAGCAGGGAACTGGCTGGATTTGGGCAATTTTAAAACGCCTCTTTTTTCTGATCGAACTTGCGATTTCATGATTCTAATGTCATGGTTATATACATGTAAATGTGGCGTTTTTTTTTTATTTTGTGCCTAATAGAGTCTGGTTGGAACATCTGCGTAAGATCAGAGTAAGGGATAGAAAAGACTTGAGAGTCGGATTCTTGTTTATTAATCTGCAAGCAATAACAATCTTTGAGACACTGATTTAGAATGCTCTTAAACACCTCAACTCAGCCTTTGATTCTTCTGAGGCTGATAAATGAGTACCAACAAGGGTTGGGTGATATTGTATGTAAATTTGTTCAATGTGAAGCACTTATTTTATTATTTATTTAGTTCGTTTATTTGTAGTATGCTGGAACAACACCCAGGGACAGAGAAGTGCAGAGACAAGACAAATAACAGACAAAACAGATGAAATTAAGAGCAATTAAGTCAACCAAGATGGGGAAATCGATTTAGTCTTTAGCCTGCACCTGAAAGTCGAGATTGCCCCACACACTCAAAGCTCTTGTGGAAGGGGATTCCAGAGCCGAGGTGCGGCCGAGGAAAAGCAGTCATTCTGGACGTGGGAGAGTTTGGCTACCAGGGTTTCCACCAACCCAGTGTTGTTGGTACATCATGCTCATCTAGTTGGCAACCATCTAATCCTTTTGGATAGATAGGCTGGACATTTGCCATACAGACAGGCGTGCATGATGAATAGAGTGCTAAACTGGGTAAGCTTCTGTATTGGTACCCAATGAAGTGATATTCTTGCTGCAGAACCATGATCAGTTCTGTGCAAGCCAGTCACTGTCCCAAAAACATTATTCTGGACCACTTGCAACCAATGTATCTCTGTTTTTCCAATGCCCTGCAAAAGAGTGGCACAGTAATCCAGACGTAATCCAATAACTGCATGGACCAGTGTTTCGCTGTCTGCCTTATCAAGAAAAGGTCTCACCTGTACGAGTAGCTTGACATAGTAGGAAGCATGAGATACCAGTCTACTGACGTTTGCTTTCATAGTAAGCTCTGAGTCCAGTATAAGGCCCTGTGTTTTAACTTTGGGGAGTGTTGTTAAGAGGCAGTTGGAGATTTGTAAAGAGGCATACGCCGTATCAAATTTACATAGCTTGGAGGCTGTGCCTGCCAACATAATCCCATTGTTCAGTACCAGGCCATTAGTAGTCATCCAATGATGGATGTGATTATTCATATTATTAATGGCCTGTGAGTCAAGCTCATGATTGCAGGAAAGGGGAAAGAGACACTGAGTGCCATCCACATATTTTGCATATCCATCCCTCTCGCAGCCAGATGACTGAAAAGAGGCACAGTAAAAATGTTGAAAAGCGTTGGGAATAGGCAAGAGCCCTGGGGCACCCCACATTCCAGAACATATTCTTCTGCCACAAAATTGGTAAAGTAAACTCTTGCCATCCTCTTGGAGAGGAAAGAGAGCACCCAACTGGCTGCCTTAGTTGAGAAGTGGGTAGTATCTTGCAACCTATTGGTTAGGATGGTCTGATCAACAGGATCAAATGCCACAGTAAGATCTAATAGCATCAAAAGCAACGCTTTACCTTTATCTGCATGTTGCAGAATAGAGGTTTTTTAGCTCAAAGACAGTGGTTTCAGTGCTAAGATTGTTTCTGAAACCCGATTGATTGGAGCCAAGAATGTTATTAAGCTCTAGGAATTTTTGAATTTGCTGATAAGCCACTTTATCAAGGATCTTCAAAAGAAAGGGTGAGTTGGTAATTGGAAGATAGTTGCCTGGAATGTTGGGGTCCAAAGAGGGCTTTTTTAAGAGTGGTGAGATCCAAGCCTGTTTAAGAGAGCTTGGGACAATATTATGCCTGAATGAGAGATTGACAAATTTGGTTATCAAAGGCGTCAACCATTCCGCCCATAATTTGACAACGGCGGCCGGGCAGATATCACCCCTGCAGATTGTAGGTTTGATTTTCACAAGTAGAACAAAGATGTCAGCTTCCAAGATTTTACAAAACCCAAAAGATGGCAGAGAGGAGGGTGCCTGGGTGATGCAGGGCATGGAGTGCTGTCCTTCCCTAATCATAGCATTTTTTTTCCACAGAGAGTTCTGAATATTCGTACACCAAAGGGTGTATTTTGTCATAGGTGGGATTACAGGGCAAGTGTCCTCAAGCTCGTTCACCAAGTTCTATTAATAGCTCTTTAGAGCATGACGAGGCGTTCTTAATTCTTTGCTTAAAGCTTAAGCGTAAGTGCTATATAATAACACATCATTATCATTTGGCCTTGGAAGTCTGCTTGCATTCACTGTAATTTGCTAATATGGGCCTATACACACTGATATTAACGATACATATGATGATCCATTCTTGTGTGAAATGTATATCACAATACAGTGATATCGTAACCATATTTTTCATAGTGTACTTAGGAACAATGCTATGTGATGCCACTTTGTGTTTTGTCAAGGGGTGAATGGCTCTGTTCCATCGCTTCCGGTGATGTCACTTCAGGGTGGGGTCAAATGACATCACTTCCTGCGATGTCATCAGAGGTCAAGGGTTATGCGAAGGCACTTCCGCTACCCCTGGCATTTTGGTGAAATGACATCCCTGGGCGGAGAACTGGTCATAAAGACACTCCCACCAAGCTGCACCTGGATGACTTTTCCATGTCGTTTTACATGTACATTATAACTGGTGGACATTTGTTGTCAACTAATTCAATCAGCAAAGTGTGAATTTATCCGCTAAACATCAAGAATCCTCTTGCTGTTAGCCCGATCTTTGTGCTCTAAGTGTGCTACATGATATGAAAGAGCACATTTGTAGTTGAAATCCCCCCAATGCTCTAATCTGTTATCAGCCTGCTGCCCCCCACCAACCACCGGCAATCTGTGCCCTCTTCCAAGACAGAAAGAGGAGAGAGGAGGCTGCAGGGGCGTAGAGCAGACCACAGCCTGCCAGCGGGGAAGGGACAGCAGAGGCCAGAGGACAGTGCAGAGCACGTGTTAGTCGGACGCAGCGGCGGAGAACTACTAGCGGAAAACCCGACTAGCTGAGATGTCATCATGGGGCCAGGGATCATCGTCCTCCAACGACAGGTATGAGTGCAACGCGGAGTTAGTCTACGAGGGAGGCCCAGGTGGTGACTGAACGCTGAGGCAGGTCTAGTCTTGTGGCTTCATCCCTTCCTGGGACGGGCAGACTCTGCAGTGGTACATGCTGCATAGTGTAATTATCTCTCTCTCTCTCTCTCTCTCTCTCTCTCTCTCTCTCTCCGTCCCTCCCTATCCCCCCCCCTCTCTCGCCATCTCGCTTAAAGTTATATGGGCTATTTACAGCCATTGTACTATTCACCACTACATGTGACGTGTATTAATGTCGGCGATTGAATCGGTAGGTATTTCTCAGTTCGTTAATGCCCCTGCAGCAATTGCTCATTATGCAGCCCAAAGTGAACGTGCAGGATATATTTTAGCAAGGTTTTATTTAGCTCCATTCCGTTGCCACCCCCATCTGTACGGAATGACCCATGCGGAGCTCTCAGTGGGCCCTTGTCAGATGAGCTGTGAGCAGCACACACACATTTTCATTGGAGTCCGCGGGCTTGCCGGTTTGCAAATTCGTGGACAGCATGAGCTATTCACGCCGGTGTTGTATGATCTCCTGCGCCCCCATGGCAGCATGGGGGTGGCAGCTGCCGTGGGGTGCAGGATATCATACAACACCGGCACGAACAGGGCCCTACCAAAGTAAGCTTTAGAGACTGGGATTAGTGTTAACACATTTATGTCACAAATGCCCAGTTCTTAAAAACAGCCTTTTCTAGCTGCTCCAGTTACCGCAGACCTCAATCCGAACCGTCCATGTGCTCCTTACCTTTAAACGCAAATACATCTCCACAGAAACGCTTCATAGCTGTGAGGAATAACATACCTGCCCACTGGAACGCTTTTTGGGGGGCAAAAGTGAAGCAACTTTTCCTCTTATACTGACTTTTCATGCATTACTGCGTATGTGTGCGCGTGTGAGTGTGTGTGAGGGTGAGACCCTCCTTGCCACTACTTCCATGAGGCTGGCTGTTCCCACCCCGGGATTACACGATTGCTGTATTAGCCTCTAAACCCAATGAAAGCGTTCTTCGCCCCACCCCCCTCCCTCCATGCCTTTCACACACCCGCGCAAGGGAATGTGACTTGCCCTCAAGTACCCTTTTCTGCGCGCCTTTTAGTTTTGGCTGATATGTGTTACTGCTGCCAAACTGACAGCATTAACTTTAATGTGAGAAGAGTAACGCTGCAAAGCGAGCGCTCAGTGTGGCCCTCTCTGCATGGATTGGGGGTCACTGTGGCATTCACAGCATCACGTGTGAAAAGTTGAATTCAGAAGTACAATTAGATAGTTGCATTTAGAAGTGTGCCCAATAGCCTCTCTGCAAATTGAATTTAGAAGTGTGCCCAATAGCCTCTCTGTGAAAGCTGAATTTAGAAGTTTACTCAATAACCTCTCTGTGAATTTTAGAATCATGCCCAATAGCCTCTCTATGAATTAGAAGTCTCTGAAAGGGCATGTAAACCATCACATCTCACCAACATGCTTACTCTCTCCTTACATCACCACTCAACTAGAACACAGAGATACTATGACACCATTCGGTATAACTGTTCTCATATCAACATCCGCCGCTCACTCCACATCACTCTAAATAATCAATGCTGGTTACACACCCCCAGCGAGGCGTTCTCCTCAGGCCTAACGCAGCCACATCCGATCTGGATAAATCCTGCCAGAACGAACACATACTCCTGACCTCTCAACCACCACACCTACCGCTAGAAAGCAGCTATTACACGATACCGCACGAGCTGAACACATACCCGGTGCTCACACGCACCTTTTGACTCTATCTACTCTCTCTACTGATATGAACTTCGGTTCCCAAGGGCGTTCAACCTACCAGCGCCTTCAGACCATACCAATGGTATATAAGGCGCTATATAAATGCAAAATAACATAACATAACATAACATTTATAAAATAGTCCCTCCCTTTGTAACTGTCTTGTTTATTTTCATTGTTTTTCAGACACACACAAAATAAGTTTGCTTTTTGTGGAATTTAACTTACTCATCAAATCATGCATGATAGCATGCAGCATGCTTGTTTTACACAATGGCTATGTGCAGGTGATCCTGTAACATGGTTTTGTTTTTAGGTGCTGTGTGTCGTTAAGCCATAACAATAGAGTTGCAAAAAACAGAGGAGATTTTGTAGGGTGACAGTACTTTGCATTCTTCTACTTTTATGTTTTCATTCAGAACATTGAAAAACAGCTATATAACTCTGCTTAGCATAAAGATTTATATAGTTCTCAGGTGCGTTTATAATGTCATTTGTGCAATTTACAAATAGTTTCTAACAGATCTTTAAAGAAATAAATCAACACACATGTGTGTCAGAAGTTAGACAATATATGTCCAAGTGTCCAAAGCGATACTGGGTTCAAATTCCAGCTTAACCTCTTAAGAAGAGTGTGTGATCTCCTGATCACATCACTTATGTCACTGTACCTTATCTGCCAACATCATGATAAAAGGAATGGGTATTGTGGGCGCAGTGGAGACAGGAAGCTAGCTATTGGTTTTGTGTTGTGGGGTTGCAGAGGGAGAGTGACAGGTATGGGTATTTTATTGTGGGAGGTGGAGGAAGTAGGACGCCTGATGTGTGTATTTTGCTGGCCCTGCACATGTTTCGCTCTTTTAGCCAAACCCAACTTCCGTTCTGTTCCGGCTCGGCTCGGCTCTACCCAAGATTCTCTGTCACTCACACCTCTGCTAGACGTTACCTGTCACTAATTGGAAGAAAGAGAGGGGAGAAGGAACGGGGAGCATCCATGTAGTTTGAGGTTGGGGCTTCCGGTATGGGTTTTACATTAATCTGGTAACCCCGCGCACATCATATATGTTCAGTTCTGAGACAGCATGGCTATCTCTCAGCTTGTACAGGTTCATTCTGGGTCTTGGGCTGAGGAGTCATCCTTCAGAGTACATGCAGCTCGGGTCTAAGACAGCAGAGCTAAAGCTCAAAAAGCAAATATTTCACGGGATTGGACAGCAGGGCAGCCTCTGTGTTGTACATATTGTGTATGATCAGGCAACTGACAGCAGAGCTATGCCTCCTGTTGCACCGCTCCTGCTGGTTTAAACCTCATTCAGCGCTATCCCTGAAGATGCACAGAGGCCAGAGGTTTCTGCAGAAAGTGGATGTGTGCGTTCCTTCTGTTCTATTCTGAGAATCCGCTGTTCACGGCTCGCGAAAGCCTCTTTGGGGTATTCCGCCTACAAGAATCGACCAATCACGCTTTGTGGCCTGTCAGAAATGGTCCAGGCTCCACGGAGAATTGAAGAAATGTTCAACATCAAAAGTGAATGCAGCTATTTTTAGAGGGTAGAAAGACGGCTGCAGCATTACTTGTGTTTGTCTAGAAATCCCCGGCATCTCCTGCTATGTTTCCATCACTCGGAACTGGCGTGCTTTTTTCCCTTCATTCTCACACCCACACCTTGTTTTCTTCAAAAAACGTGTATTTAATATACCCGGGTAAATGACGTATGCATGAACACAAAGATCACATTTCAAAAGAATAACATGACAAAGGATGCAGAATGCCATACGTGCAAGCACATCATGAGAAGGACTAGCAACTAAGAGTCTCACTATAACGTAGTTCTTTAGAGTTTTCCAACCCAAACAACGCCTTACTGATCAACCTCATTAAAGGAATGAAAAGTGTTGCACCAATGGGGGGTTTGCCCACTATCGCTGGGTGGTTTTCCACAAAGTCACTGAAAGGCTTCCAGACAGACACACATTTGCTATGCCTCTCCTCACACAATGCAGTAATGTTGTCCACCACCAGGATGTCCCATATTTTCACCCACCACATCTGGACCACTGGGCCCTCCACGGATTTCCAGTTTCGAGTGATAATCAGTTTAGCTGCCAATAGAAAGTGTCCAAATCAGGGTGGCCATTGGACCCAACAGGGGGAAAATCACATCACCTGTATCACCTAGTAGCATTACATGGAGTTCCATGGGAAGAGACAACCCTGTGACATCCTTGATTTTGGACAGCACCTCCTTCCAGAAGAGATCCACCTTCCCACACGTCCATACCATGTGAAAGAGAGTACCCACTGCCATGCAGCCACACCAGCGATTTGCAGAGTAATCAGCTGGCATGCGGTGGAACCTCTCCGGTGTGAGATATCGTCTGTGAGAGAATTTGTAGGAACATTCCCTATCTATGATGCATCTGGAGGATTTATGCATTCTCGCCCATATTCGCAACCACGTTTCATCCTCTCTTGGCCCACCCAAGTCCTACTACTACTTATTGATATATGGCAAGCACACCACTGGGTCACCTGTGTCTAACAGCTTGCATAATTGTGAAACCTGTCCCAGAGGAAACCCCCCATGAACAACCAGTTCAAAACCATTCTGCGGTCTAGTGGGCCAGTGTCTCAATTGCACATAGCAAAACCGCTCGGTTTTGGGCAGGGCAGGGCAAAGGTTTCCTTACTCTCTTGAAAGGTCAGTGGGCGCCCATCCCTCTATAGTTGCTGCAGACGCACCAACCCACCAGTTACCCACACCTCAAATCTGCTAGTATCACACCCTGGTTGAAAGTCTGAGTTTTTCCAGATAGGCCCGAGCAGACCTACCCCCAGAGCCGTGCCCCATCTACGGCGTGCCCTCCCTATAAAGTAGTGTGTTCCTATTTGTGGGTAAGAGTGGTGTAATGATGGGCCGCCACACTTATTATGTGTAATTCACTGAAAAAACTTTGTTAAAGGGGCGTTATGGTTAAGTTGGCCTAATAAAAACCTATGAAATTCAATGAAAAAACTTTGTTAAAGGGACGTTATGGTTAAGTTGCACCAATAAAAACTATGAAATTTTTTAAAAAAAATGTTAAAGGGACGTTATGGTTAAGTTGCACTAATAAAAATCTATGAAATTCAATGAAAAAACTTTGTTAAGGGGAAGTTATGGTTATGTTGCACTAATAAAAACCTTTGAAATTCAAAGAAAAAACTTTGTTAAAGGGACGTTATGGTTTCAAGTAAAATCGAAAAACCCCAGAAATTCGCCAGTTATAGTAAGCTAAACAACCCAGGATATCAAAGATGACATCACAAATGTCATTGATGACATCACCGATTTGCATTTTGTGTTATGCTAATGGAAATATTGTGGCGTTCATCCTCCGTTCCAGGGACTGGAACAGTGAATACTGGCCCAGCAGCCCAAGTTATCAAGTTATCAGCCCATGTGAAGCGAGGGTGGATAACGAGGTCTCTGGACCATTATCCCCCCATTCCAGCACCTGAAATCGGGGATCAAGGCCATTAGCACCCTAGGTTCCCAAAGCGGGAACCCGGGGTGCTAACAAAGAGGATTTTTCCAAGATGGCCACCATGGAAAGGGAAGGCGAGGGTTCCAAAAAGGGCCCCTCTTCGCTTTCCATGGCAGCCTGCAGAAGGTAAAAAGAGAACCCTATGACCATATTAAAACAAACATATTTTTCTTCCCTTTCAGATCTATCCTAATTTCGAATAACTTTACCACAAAGCCAGTCCCAGGTGGACATGGCCACTTTAATCCTATGTTTTGTCCCTTGTGGTCATGGCCAGTAGCCAGATTGTCCGGATCATAACCTTATTCCATGACCCGGACAATCTGGCCACTGCCCATGGCCACAGGCTACCCCTCAGTCACTAAAGGTATCCCGCTATGTTTTGTAGCTACATTATGACACTTGTCAAATAATAAAAGACTTGCACATTTGCAAAACCATGCTTGTGGGTCCTTGCAAATGCTCCTTACGCAAGTTTTCTGGAAATCCACCCATGTTTTATTTTTTCAAAAGCGTCAAATGTATGTACATACAATTGTCATATAACCTAGCCCCCACTTGAAAAAATCCATTCAGACTTTAAGAAAACATCTATATCTAGATCTATAATCTTTTTGCAAACCTTTGTGTAGATGTATCAAATGGAACCACATTTACAATATTTTGGGACCCCCCCTCTAATTTTGCTACCTCTTGACAGAATCCCACCAGACTTTGCAAAAACATCTATATCTAGATCTATTATCAGTTTGCCAAATGAAGTGTAGATTCATCAAATGGCACCTCATGTATAAGCCTTACATTATTTTGGGATCCTCCCCTCTAATTGTGCCCCCTCTTCACAAAATCCCACCAAACTTTGCAAACACATTCACATCTAAATGTATTATCGTTTTCCCAAATTAAGTGTAGATTCGTCAAATGGCACCTCATTTATAAGCCTTTACATTATTTTGGGACCCCCCTCTAATTTTACTGCTTCATGACAGAATCCCACCAGACTTTGCATACTCACTCCAAATTAGGCCAGAAATATATACGCAAAATTTCATGCAGTTCCATTAAGTGGTGCTAAAGTTATAAGCCATCCAAGAACTGCATTTCACCAACCCTGTAATGCTGATGTGTCTGCAAACTTTTCAGGACTGTTCGATAACACCCATTGTTTTTGCTTCTTGCAGCCATATCCCATCCCATCCTCATCACCCCTCACCTCCCCAGAGATTATTTGATAAGTTTGACAAGTGCAATGTTGTGTTTTTTAATATGTTTTACTGCGATGTCCGTGGACACCGGCCACTGTCCGCTAATCAAAGATGGCGGGCGTTTCCAAAAATCTGATGCGCTTCACGCTCTTCACCATCCAATCAGCGAACACTTTGCATGTCTGCGGACATTGCGCAAGCCGATTAACCAATCAGTGTCCTGTCCGCGGAGTGAACAGGGAAGTGTGTCCGCGGACCAGACATAGATATCAGAATTTTTTTGTGACCTACTTTTTGGTTGTTTTAAAAAAAACTACTGGACGGATTTTCGTCAAATTTACAAAAGCATGCTTTCGGGACCAAGCCGCCTCTCCTGCCGCAAATTTGGTGAAAATCCGTCCAGCGGTTTGGGCTGTAGGCGTGAGCAAAGTTTTTCCCCATTCAGTCTATGGGAAAAAAGAAATTTTGGAAACCCCCTATAACTTTGCCCCCCCTGGACCAGACCTCACCAAACTTTGCAAAAAAAATTCAGAGTGGGCCACATACTTTTTTTGTAAAGATTGGTATGAATTCGTCCAGGGGGAGCGAAGTTATAAGCCACCCAAAAAGTGCTCTTCCTATGGGTTTAGCAACTTAACCATAACTACACGGCCACTACCGTGGCTGTGTAATAACCAAGCTTTATTACCAAGATACATATATTGATAAAGAACCCCAACCTTCCTCTGGCAGCTCTCTCTCCAACTGTCTTCTCCATCTCCCAGCACATGGGTGAATCCCATCCTCGTCAGCATTGTAATGACGGGCCGCCACACTTATATGGGTAATAACCAAGCTTTCTTATCAAGATACATATATTTATAAAGACCCCCAACCTTACTCTGGCAGCTCTCTCTCCAACTGTCCTTCTCCATCTCCCAGCACATTCCCTTCCAGAACCCCAACATCATGTTCCATCATTACATTCTACTGATGTACATTACACAACAAGTGGGGATCTGCAGTCCGATATCAGGAATTTTTTCTCTACATATGGGAGATGAATCAACCTCGCTACTGAATGGGCTTGCTCGATTACTTTCCATTTTGGTTGCATAGTGGTGTCGCCACAGGTGACCACTCACCCCCACTCTTAATCCACTCTTCAAATCTCGCTTCCATTCTATATTTCATTCACTCGTTTTCTTCACTTTTTTCCCCTCATCCCTTTCTTTAATTTCCTAATTCTACCTCTGATTTCTTCCCCTGCTTCATATTTCCTCTTCCGAGGGTCCCCTCTTTGCATTTCCACTTTCTTTCTCTCTTTCATTCCCCTTCTCACCCTGCTTCCTTTCATCACTTATTTCCCAAGTCTTTCCCTTCTTACCCACATTCCTCTCCATGTGTCTCCCTCACAGCCACTTGTTAATCTTATGTTGACCCTTTCTTTTTCCTCCGTTGACCACAATACCTAGTCCATTTATATTTTTCTGCCCTCATCATTTCTTCTCCTGTTCCTCTACCATTTTCACCCTCAGGCTCCTTTCCATCGGTGATTCCCCTTGCTCTATCTCTTCTCTACCTTGCCTTCTTTCCGATTCCCCTTTACGTCTCTTTCCCTCTTTCCATCCTCTATGAAATGTCTTTTGTTTCCTAGCTTGCCCGACCTTTTTCACTTCTTGTTCGACATTTCATCTCTCTCCTCTTGTCTCCCATCATGCCTCCCTTCTACATTGTCACTGTTTCCTCCAGTCTCTCCAATCTCTTATTCTTTCTCAAGCTTCTTACCATCTGCCAGCTTACATTCCTTCCTATTTTTCATTCCTCTTTAGTCCCCTCCATTTCTTCTTTCCTGCTTTCTCTCTCTCTTGCTTTTCCTATTCCTCTTTGTTGCATTACCAGTCATCTTACCGGTCATGTCTCTTCTTTTCTCCTTCTCTTTTATGTTCCTTTGCTTGAGATATTGGGCCTCATTACGACTTTGGAGGCAGCCATGCCCTTAATAAGGACATGGCTGCCTCCAAAACCGTGGGCCTCATTCCAATTAGGCAGTAAGGGTTAACGGTCACCGGTAACGGGACTGGTGCCGTTAAACCCTTACCATCCTACTACGAGTTCCCTTTGCGGGTCCTTCCTTAACGCCTGCTTTTAGCAGGCGTTAAGGACGGGACCTGCAAAGGGACTTTAGTGCTAATAACTGTACCATAATTTACGGTACCGTTATTAGCGCCTTCCCCATTCCCATTGAGCCCTATGGGGGCTCAAATGGGAATGGGGAAGGGCCCTGGTGAATGGGGAATTACCGGTCCCTCCAACCTTGGAATGCACCGGTAATTACTCCATTCATCAGGGCAGAATCAGAATGAGTTTGGAGGCAGCCATGCCGCAATTAGCGGCGTGGTTACCTCCAAACTCGGAATGAGGCCCCGTGTCTGGGTTCCCTGAATGGGAATTACTGGGCCATTCTGAGTTTGGAGGACCCGGTAATTCCTCCCTCAGGGAACCCGGGCCCGGGCCTTCCCCATTCCCATTTGAGCCCCCATAGGGCTCAATGGGAATGAGCGCGGGAGCTAACTTACGACCGGCCCGTTGTTAGCTCCCTGGTCCCCTCGCGGGGCCCGGTAAGTACGTCTGGGAAAATCAGACGTCCACATCGGGTCCCGTGAGGGAACCTCATAATATTGCGGAATGAGTTTAACGGGTCCGCCACCATTAGCGGCACCCGTTAACCCATTCCGCAATACTTATAATGAGGCCCATTGTTTTATCTCCCGATAATTATCATATTGCTTCTTTGTGCCGCTCTCTTGCCACATACGACAAATGTACTCCGAGTCTCTCATTGTTTGCTCGCCACCTTCCTGTAGAGTTTCGGATTTTCTCCCCCTGTGAGCCCATTTCCATTCTTTACCAGCATCCCATGAACTCTTTCTCCATTATTTTCATTCTCACTTCCTTAGTTTCTGACTTATTATTTCTACCCAGACAAGAAGACATGTGTTGAATGTATCTTTAACATATGTGACAATTTTGCATGTAATTTGGGTGTGACTGTATGTTATTCAGTGTGCATATGTTCTGCATTTAGGGTATAGAAGAGCCTCCAACTTTAGACAATTGCCCTGGGGGTTGATACACTACTTTATAATGTCTGTTCCCCTTTTGTACTGCAACCCATACAATGCAGTTGAGTCCCACAAAAAAATCTGTGCAGCTGTTACATAGGGCCTCATTCCAAGATTGGAGGTAGCCATGGCGCTATTTGCGCCATGACTGCCTCCAATACCGGGTCCAGCACCGGTCTGGTTGAATGGCGACTTACCGGTGCATTCCGACCCTGGAGGGACCGGTAAATCCCCATTGAACCAACCATTCCCCTTTCCCACTTGAGCCCCTATTGGGCTCAATGGGAATGGGGAGGGCGCTAATAATGGGCTCGCGAATAGCAGGCACGTTATTAGCGCCCTGGTCCCCTAACGGGACCCGTAAGGGACGTGTGGTCCCTTGCGGTTCCCGCTAAGGGATCTCAGAATTGGGCGGTAAGGGATTACCGGCACCGGTCTCCTTACTGGTGCCCGGTATCCCTTACCGCCCAACTCGTAATGACCCCCATAGTCTTTGACATAGCACTTAATGTTTTTTTTAAATGTTTTAAGCTAGCCATCTTTGCTAGACATTGAATAGTCACCTCATTTCTAATCAATAGTCACATGCAATGTAATGCTCTTTTATTTTCATGTTTGCACAGATGACATTCTTCCCAAGGGCCTTCCACCCCACAGCACTTTGAGGCCATGACAATGGCGATTGGTGCTCCTAAAATTTAAAATAACATAACATAACATTGAGCTCTGTTTACTCTTCCTCATAATGACTGTTCTGCATTGTAAGTCTATGTTCATCGTCTCCTTTAACCACTAATTCAAAATGATGGTCCTTTACACTGTTCACTGGACTCTACTTCGTTCTTCCATTTTCCTCTATTTTCATTTTATTTTATCAGGGTTTTGTAAGGAGCCAACCGCTGGCAATGCCGGTTCATAGTGCCTTTAGAGCAAAACGAGCAAGGGATGGGATTTCAGATTGGTGAGGTGCAAAGGGAAAGTGGGGGAGAGAAGAGCCTAGTAAATCACAAGTGCACGAAAATATAAAAGCGGAGGAGCATTACAATTAGAACAATAGAATAACATAACAGATAGGGAGCAATTCAGGAGCAAATATACCAGTCAAGGAAGATCACATATCTATATCGGCTCGGCAGCCACGTCCATAGGATTTCCTGAAGAGAAAAGACTTCTGTCCTTTTCGAAAGTGAAAGTGGTTATCTTTTTCTCTGATGCCAACCAGCAGACTGTTCCAAATCCTGCAACTCCCAGGCTTCCAAGTTTATTTTTGCTGAAGGAAGTAGTGTTTAAGATAATCCCAGTTGTCTTGTGAGGGAAGTATTTCTTTTAGTACTTTCTATCTGAGATACAGCAGATCCTTGTTCCAATAAGCTCTTTGAAAAAAAGCAGAGGATTTTAAAGTCAATGCATGCTCTGCCAGGGAGCCAATGCAGCAACAGAAGAGGAGGTGTGATGTCATGCTGCTTTATTTTGATCACGTGTAGTTGATGTGTAAGGTTAGGAACAAGGCTAGAAACTGGACTGTTATGTAAGTCAAGGCATCAAAGTACCATTTCAGAGTTCACCTGAAAATATTGAGGTATGTTGTGGAGAGGAAGACTGCAACCAAAACAAATAATGCAGCTAAGAGAGTGCACCAATCTGACAACAGAAGATTGTCAAATGTAGCACAAGGGTTTTTGGTTGGCGGAGAAGGGGAAGGGTCGATGGGATGGGTACTAGAGGAAGGGGAGATCAGCAGGAATGGGAATGCCAAAATAAAGACTGTCCATTTTTAAGAAATTCATACAGAGGGTATTGCCCTTAATCATGACCTGAATCTGGAGTAGGCATTCCTAGATGTGATGGTGAGCAGATGCAGATTCCTGAAGATTGAAAGATATAAGAGTATTGTCTGCAAGGGGTCGCAGGTATGCATTGAAGAGTCATAGGGATAAAATGTAGTCTTGAGGGACTCTGCGCTGTTGGATGATAGACTTGAAGCAAAAAGGCCTTGGCCTGAATATCCCGGTCAGACAATAACATAGAGACCAGGCAGAGAACAGAGACAGACAGAAATGTGCAATTATGTTTCCACACCCTGGAGGTGGAGTTGTTTGGATTACAGTGTCAAATGCCACCAAACAGGCCAAGGAGAATAGGAATGGAAGTGCAGGATCTCATTACTCATGAAGAGCAGTTTGTGTGCTTCAAGTAGTCTTAAGCCCGACTGGGGATCATGCAATAAGTCATTAGTTTCAGAGAAACACTGTAATTAACTAGAAGCCACCTTTAGAGGAATTTTGCCGATAAAGGTTGTGTTGGCAAAAGGGTGATAATGTGAAGGGGTACTTGGGTTGGCATTGACCTTCATTAGGAGAAGAGATAAACAGATTTTCCTTGGCGTCTGGGAAAAGATGCCATATTTAAGGAAACTGTTCACCAGTCTCTTTAGGGCTAGAATGAGGATATGGATATTTGGCCTCATTCTAAATCGGGTGGTCCGGTAAAAAAGTGCTGGTATCCTTGGATACTGGCACTTTACTGGACCGCCTGACTACTGGAGTGCCGGTGGGGCACCTGGGTTACCTCCAGCTAAACGCTGGAGGTAAGCCAAATGCCCTACCGGCCAAAAAAGCCCTTGTTACCACCACCAGCATTGCCTATGGGATGCCATGAATGGGGATTTACACTGTACCGCTGGCACCGTGCCACCGGACCGAGTGCTGGTAAAGGTAAGTACCAGATGCAGGTATGCTGGCGGCTCTACCGCCAAGATAACGGCATAGTCGGAATGAGGCCCATTGTCCAAGTTCAACCTTCTCAGAAGAAGTTTTCATGTTTTTACCAGTAAGAAAATCTCTGATTGGAGGATTGGACAAAAAGTGTAGTTAAGGGCATTCCTCTGCTAGTCTGCAATAGGAGACCCTAGCGTTCTAAGAAAACTAGAGATTGTCCAATTGATGGCATCAATGCTTTCCAGGAAGAAGCAGGAGAGAGAGCCATGAAAGCTTTGGAGGCTACTTGTGAGGACGAACATTCAGAAGGACATCTAATTCTTTGTAAATCTGGAATAGCTCTGCTGATGACTTGGGGACCAATGGATCAGTTGCTCACTTATTGTGTCCCTTTCTGGGTTTTTCACCTTACTTTATGTTTCTCACTTTCCTTTGCCTTTTTTTTCTCACACACCCCATCATTTTTATTCTTTCTACTTTTCTTCCATCTTTCCTTCTGGAGTTGGTCTCATACCCACTAAACCTCATTCTGGAGCAGTGGTCAAAATAGAGAACTTGGGCAATGCAGCCTCAAACAGCATTCTTCTTGAAGAGTACTTGAGAAAGATACACCATATGTTAATTGTCCTCCCGTAAATGCAGAGCTCACACACTGTTCACCAATGTAAGGCTTTGCAAAGCATTATTTTTTGGATATTGGTGATGAACAGCAGGGAAAATCCTAGATGTAAGGAAGACTGGATCTTGGATGTGATCTTTTGCTTGTGATCACAAGTAAAAATACACCACTGAGACAAAGGAGGACAAATTAGTTATATAAATGTCCATGTTATTTTATATGCAAGATGCTTATAGAAATGCAAGAGAAAAGTTAAAATGGTCTGTTAATGTGTTTACCCATAGTGCATTGCTGTGTGGCTCTGATCTGGAAGTAAGCCTTCAGGGAAGACTACTAGGTGGCATGGTAGCATGTGCAGCATTTTGACTGAATGGAACTGAAATTGAATATTCTGCTCTCACATTTATTATAACTATGACCCTTTTGTAGACATTTGTTACAGACAGTTAACTATCTACAGTGTTAAGGAGAAGATATTTACCATCACTTCTTCTTGAGCAGGTTTCAATAGAGGTTGCACTAGAGAGATACTATATTTATAATTTAAACCCATTTTAATCTAAAGTATATTTTGGGCTATGTTTTGTAAGTTAATAATTAGGATGCCTATCAGATGTTCACGAGGGCAGTTTTCAGTGCAGTTATTTTTCAGTTATTTTGTAGTGCTAGAGACAATCAGCACATGGCTGTGTAATAGAGCCGAGTTGTGCTCAAGTGTGCCCTTGATCTGTAGAGGTGTGTTCATCAGAATGTTTTGAAGTCTGTCCCGGTAAACCAGGAGGGCAATGTGGAGGTGCAGGTTCCAGTACCAAGAGATAGTTGTGTAAAGGTGAATGCCATAGCTTCGTGGCAACTTGAAGACAGAAGAGAATGACTGATCAATGTTAGGGTATGTGAAAAGGTTTGGTGCCTTGCCTCGGAGCAGGGTATCAAATTATAGTACCATCACAAACATACACACTCACCATCAACCCCGGTACCTTTACACTTTGTTGCCTGATTCATTTCAATCCTACTCCTGTTGTTTTATCCCCTCATTTTCTTTCCATGACAGACCACAATCTGGTACACCTTCGGAAGGATCACAATATGCCACTATCCAGAAATGTCATGGCACCATAAGAACACTTGCGTGATGATGTAACCTTCATAACATACCACACCTTTATGTATAAATATGTGTACAATATATATTTTGTTTTTACAATAAACTGCTAAGACCCTTTATTTATTGCTGTCCTGCAATTTGAGGTCACCCATCTAACTCCGAGACAGAGTACAACCTGTACTTAAGCCTTGCTACCAAATGATGGTGGAAGCCTTCTCAAAAGACTCTGTTCTACATATAATTGTTGGAAAGGACTGTTGTATTTGACATTTTCATTGTGCTGCCATTTTTTGAGCTTTTTAATAACTGGAGCTGCCTTGCTATTTTGAAAGCACACGTTTTCCCCACTATTGCCTGCTTATTTGACACATTTTTGGCCCTTCCAAGATGGCCGCAATGATTTTCTTTGTTGTGTAGGCAGGCTGTGCTGAAGCACCTCTCCCTGTCCAGCACTCCCATTGGTTGCTGAGGGTTTTCTTCCATACAACCAGGAACCGTCAGGATTTAGCTGGCCCTCTCAGCAAGGCCCACTGCATGGAACTGGTTTCTTTCATCTGCTTTTCACTGAGAGTGAGGTCCTGTTTCCACCCTCCTGGACATCTGTTGTTTTCCTGCACATGTGGAGTTTGTGCCTGGCTGCTGACCATAGGTAGGTGCACTTTATGTGCATTACTTCACCTCCACAGGAATTATTTAACCTGAAAAATCAAAATTTGAAAAAAAACGAAATGTGCATAAAATTGTTGGAAAGGACTGTTTTTTATCGTGCTGCCATTTTTTGACCGTTTTAATACCTGGAGCTGCTTTGCATTTTTGAAATCACAAGTTTTGCCCAATATTTCCTGCTTATTTGACTGTTTTTTGGCACTTCCAAGATGGCCACCACAGTTTTCTTTGCTGTGTAGGCAGGCTGTGCTGAAACACCTCTCCCTGTGAAGCACTCCCATTGGTTGCTGTGTGTTTTCTTCCATGCTGACTTCTAAGGCCCCTGTCGGCTCCCTGCCCACCCGTGGGTCAGCACGTTACATTATGTTGAACTCCATTGTGGCAGCACAGGAGAAACCTAACGTTTCCTCCAGAGCTCCAGCTCTTGTATCTCACGTAGGTTCTATAAACCAGGCCTTCCTTGTGTGCGATGCATTTTAAAGTGATGGTGGATGGATTGATTCGAGCTTTGGCGGGAAATGGGTGTCAGGTGGATTTCTTCGCGGATGATGGTGTGGTCTGGGTAAGAGGGCGGTGTTTGTTGATGGTACAGAGACGGTTGCAAGCTGCGATTGTACGCATGGAGGAGTGGTGTGGGAAATGGGGTTTCTCGGTGTGTGTGGATAAGAGTGTGAGTATGGTGTTCTCAAGGAAAAGAGTGCAACAGGAGTTGAATCTGGTTTTGAAAGGTGTGAGGGTGAAGAGCGTGGAAGAGTTTCGGTACTTAGGGGTGATTTTGGATAGAAAGTTGAATTGGAATATGCAAGTGGATGGTGTGGTGGATAAGTGTAAACGTAGGATGAATTTGTTGAGGGCGGTGACTGGGAAAGAATGGGGTGCGCAACAGAAGTGTTTACGAATGTTGTACAAGGGGTTGATTTTGAGTGTAATGGATTTTGGGTGTCAGGTGTCAGTGGGTTATACGTCGAGTCAGAAGTTGCGGTTAGATAGAGTACAAGCGAGGGCATTGAGAGTGTGTTCGGGTGTGATGAGGTCCTCCCCAGTGAATGCGGTTCAGGTGCTTGTGGGAGAGATGCCATTGGGGTTGAGGAGGGATGCGTTAAATATGAGATGGTGGGTGAAGTGTAGTGTGAAGAGTGTGGCTCATCCGGTGCGTGAATGTTTGAAGTATAATTGGAGGTTTGACTATTACAGGGATCGGTGGAGGAGGAAGGGGGGCACTTTTGGGTTTCACATGTGGGAGAAGGGAGTGCAGTGGGGTATGGGTGATTTGATGATTGTGGTAGATACAGATTTGGAGAGAAGGCCGAGGTGGATGATGAGATCTCCAAAGGTGTGTTTGGAGTTGGCGAATGTGGTATCAAAGAAGAGAGGTATGCGGGGTGAGATCAAAGCTTTGGGTCAGGAGTATGTGGCAGGAAAGAAAGGATACAAGGTGTTTACGGATGGTTCAAAGGATCCTATATCTGGGAGAGTGGGAATGGCGTATTTTCTGGAAAGCATTGGGGAATATAAAATAGGACGACTGACAAATGATGTGTCTATTTGTACGGCTGAGTTGGTGGCGATTGCTATGGTGATTGACAGGGTGTATGAGCTGAGGTATGAGAAAGTGGTGGTGTTTTCAGATTCATTGAGTGGGTTACAGGCGATTGTGGCAGGGGACGGTGATAGGAAGGATGTGATTTTGGACATTAGGATGAAGATTGATCGGTGTGTGCCCGAGGGTATGGATCTGGAGTTGGCGTGGGTTCCCAGTCACAGTGGCATTTTGGGAAATGAGTTGGTGGATCTGGCGGCGGGTGAGGGTATGAGGAGGGGAGCGATTGATGTGAGGTTGCCTTTGAGTGTGGATGAGGTGAAGGCTGTGATGGTGAGACGGGTTCTGGATGAGTGGCAGGAGAGGTGGGTGAATGGAGTGAAGGGCAGGTGGATGTTCGGTGTTCGTGGGAAAGTGTCGGTGAAGGTGGATGCAGGGAATTCAGAATGGAGGAGGGGGGAGGAGGTGATGCTGAATCGGCTGAGGATAGGTCATGTGGGGCTGAATGACTGTCTATTTCGAATAGGGAAGCGTGAATCAAGGGACTGTATGGTGTGTGGGGTGCCTGAAACGGTGGGACATTTTTTGATTAGATGTGAAAGGCATGTTACGGAGAGAGAATTGATGAGGGTTCGGTTGACTGCGTTGGGTGTGGCTGAGCTGAATGAGAGGATTTTACTGGGAGGTGATGGGAAGGGAGGCAGGAGAAGGAATAGTGTGATGTTGGATTTTGTGAGGCAGACGGGGAGGTGGGAGGAGTTGTGAGCTTAAATGGAGCCAAATAATAATTAGTGGGTACGGTGCACATCATCCTATAGGATGGGGAAGCGCCTGCGTGGGTCCGCCCACGCTTTCGATAATTAAGAAGAAGAAGAAGAAGAAGGCTCCCTGTCCACTTCCGGAATGCTAATTGAGGTCCTACCTGCGCCTTAACCACAATGATGCTGCCACCTCACTCCTCTAAGAAATCCGGACTGCCTTGACTTTGCCTCCTCCAGAACTATGGGTTAGTTTCCTCCTTATGGACTCACTCCTTCCACCTTTGACTATCACTGTTCTTTCTGCTTGTTACTCCCATGTTGTCATCCCGATGCGCAGCACTTCCTAAAACCCTTTGCTAACATCTGAATCCCTGATTGGAAAGTCAAATCTTGCTGTTTTTGCTGTGTGGTAACAAGTCAAATCTTGCTATTTTTCTTGCTGTTTTTGCTTTGTACTGACAGGTCAAATCTTGCTGTTTTTGCTTTGTGCTAACAAGTCAAATCTTGTTGTTTTTGCTTTGTGCTGACAAGTCAAATCTTGCTGTTTTTGCTTTGTGCTGACAAGTCAAATCTTGCTGTTTTTGCTTTGTGCTAAAAGTCAAATCTTGCTGTTTTGCTTTGTTGCTGCCCATTGCGAAATTCTCTGTATTTTACTTGCATACTGATGCTTCTCTGTAACTTGCCAGCCCAGTGACCTAACCACTCTCTTTTGTCCCACACATACCTGCCTTAGCCCCTTTCCCCCAGTTTCTCCATCCTCTCCTCACTTCTACCCCCATGGTGCTTTCTGTTTCTCCTATCTTTTCCAACTGCTTCTCCATTGACTATCCTTCCCTTCTCACTAAGGCTGGTAGGAAGAAGTTCAAAAAGGATATCTTGGCCTCTAACCCTGGTCTTCCTATCGCTGACGCCTACTCCAATGCTTCCTCCAGACAGACCCTCACAGACATCCTCTTTGTAGTTCCTTCACCAGATCTATGGACTCCTCATATGATATGTGTACTCTGTCCTATCTCCTCCTCTCCATTAATGGTGGCACTCACTGGCTCACTGGGAAGTTCTCATGGCTTTCTTTGACTCCTCTAGAGTCATCATTAATGTCTACCTAAATTGCACTGTCATGGTCCAAGGCCCTCAGGCCAATCTCCTCCTCTTTGATAAGCGCTTCCCTTGCCTCATCAATTTCTTCCATATTATCATATTATGCTGTCCCCTCCTCTCGCCCCTTGGCTACCTTGCCCTCTCTCTCCTCCTCCTTTGCCCTCCTCCGCAGGGCATACCTCTGATCTGTACCCATCCCCAGAAGGTCTTTAAGGCTGGCAACTTTCTTCATATCGCCACTCTCAACTCTCGCTCTGCTGTCAAGCACTCCTCTCACATATGCCACCTGCTTGAAGAACTAGACCTTGATGACCTTGGTATTACTGAAACATGGTTCAGAGCCAGCTCTGTCATGAGCTTTGACACTCTCCTCCCTGATGGCTACAAGATCCTCTCCACACCCAGATCCTCCCGGTCCGTCGAGGAGTAGCCCTGATCTTTCCTGAGTGGATTCCTGCCTCTATCATTCCCACTCAGACCTATTCCTATTTTGAGTGCCTTGTCTGTAGGCTTTCTCTCTCGCCTACCCATTCTCTTACTGTGGCTACCATTTACTGGCCTCCGGGTCAAATCACCTCATTTCTCTCTGAGTGGGCGAACCTCTCCTCCTCCCTCCTGGCCTCTACCACTCAACTCCTCCTCCTAAGTGACCTCAATATACATTTAGACTCTCCTTGTTCCTCCTCTGTACTCTTCTGTGACCTCTGCAACTCCCTCTCCCTGTCCATCCTCCCCTCTGGCCTGACTCACTATGCAGGGCACACACTCGATTTCTTGATCTCCTCGGACCTCCCCCTCTCCATCCCTCTGACCACTCCTTTCTCCTGGAGCGTTCACTTCCTTCTCTCCTCTCATCTCTCCCTTTCTTCCCCCCAAGCCAAGCCTACCCCAACACTGCCACATACCTTCTCGGACATCCGTCCCATGAAGCATGTGTTAGTTGATGCTTTTTGCCGCCACTTTCTCTCCCACCCTCCACCTCTGGCTGTCTCACACCCTGACACAACCTTCTCTCTGCTCTACTCTTCAATTTCTGATACTCTTGCCCCTGTCATGAGGATCCGTTTGAAGTCAAAAGCGAAGTGCTATTTCTGGTATGCTTCTGACCTAGCTACACTTAAACGTAAGTGTAGGGTGGCTGAGAGGAAATTGAGGGCTTCTTGTTCATCTTCTGACAAACTGGCCTGTCGCCTGCTACAAAGGCAATACTGACTCTCTGTCCTCACCAAGAAGAGAGTCCACATTCAAGCTTGTGTCTCTGCAGCATCTAACAACTCAGCCAAACTCTTTAAAATCTGTAAGGAGCTGGCCAACCCTGCTGCAGTCTCTACCCCTCCTGTTAATATCCTGTTAATATCCAATATCCTTGCCTCTCACTTAATTTAAAAAACCCAGAACATCCTGTTCACCCTCTCTACCCCCACCTCTCCTCTCCCCTCTCCATCTGTGCTTGCTGACCCTCCTTTTGCCACCCCTACCATCCTTCTCATCCTTTCCTCTTTTCTCCCCTGACGAGGTAGCTAGACAAGTCCGATCTATGAAAGCCTCGTCAGAACAGGTTCATCCCTGTTCCTCTAAAACCATCAAGGACCACATTGACACCCTTGCTCTGGCCCTTGCTGATTTTTGCAACCACTCCTTGGCCTCAGGATCCTTCCCCTCCCCTCTGAATCACTCCCTTGTGCATCCTCTTCTCAAGAAACCCAGAGCCGATCCTTCTTGTCCATCTAACCATCACCCAATTTCCATTACTCCCTTTCTGGGCAAACGCCTGGAAAAGTTGGCTATCTCTCAGCTTAACCTTCATTACAATTCTGTTGGCTGCCTCCATGACCACCAGTCTGGCTTCAGAGCTGCCAGAAGCACGGAAACTGCTCTCCTGAACATCCGTGAAGATCTGCTCTCCAACCTTGACTCTAACATTCCCTCTGTCCTCATCCTCCTGGATCTCTCGTCTTCCTTCGACACGGTCAACCATACCATCCTGCTCAACCGTCTCTGTGAAATCCTGAGTATCACTGATCAGGCTCTGGCCTGGCTCACCTCTTTCCTCTCTGATCGACCCTCCCAGGTCCAACTTGGGTCCTTCCTATCATATATTTTCCTCTCTGTGGTGTTCAACCGGGGGTCTAACCTCTTGTCCTGGATTTTCAACCAGTACCTAGCAACTCTTGCCCACTGCATTGCCATTTTATGCTCAAATTTCCACTGCTACGCTGATGACACTCAACTCATTTTCAGGCTGCCTTCGGCCACTTCCTCTCCCTCTCCCATCTCTGATTGCGTAACTGCCATTCAAGATTGGTGTGCTGCCAATGATCTTTGTCTGAATGTCAGCAAGACGGAGATCCTCCTCATCAGCACACCTTCACCATCCTTTCCCCTCACTCTCTGGCTGGCTTCCCTTGGCCCTCCTCCTACCCCCACCTACGAAGCTAAGTACATGGGGGTCATCTTTGACTCCGCCCTTTCCTTCTCCGCCCACATATCTGAGCTCTCTAAAAGGACAAACTTCCTACTGCACCTCCTCAGGGGTACTCTGCCTTTCCTCTCCTTACCCCAGAAACTCATGGTATCCCAAGCTCTTGTTCTCTCTAGGTTGGACTACTGGAACAACCTCTTTCTAAATCTACCTGCCTCTACTCTCCGTCCTCTGCAACTTATCGAGAACAGGACTGCAAGACTTGTCCTTGGCCTCAAGCTCTGGGATCGTATCTCTCCAGCTCTGAAATCTCTCTGTTGGCTCCCAGTGGATGCAAGGATTAAATTCAAAACCCTCTGCATTGTCCACACGGCTTTCTGGGGCCTGGGTCCAAAATAGCTTCTGCTATCCATACGCAAATAGCTCCCCTCTCAAGCTCTTTGCTCCTCTACCTCTAACTCCCTCAGGGTCAGTCGTTTTTCAAAGAAACAAGCTAGGGATAGAACTCTGTCTTTGGCTGGGGCCTCCCTCTGGAAGAGAACCATCTCCGGTTCCGGAAGAACCTCAAGACCTTCCTCCTTTCTTCTGCCTTCCCTCCCTCTCTCCCTTGCTGATCTGTTCTCTCTTGGCACTGAACACCTGGCCACCCTCTGTCCTCCGGGCTGAGGTACCTGCTCACCCTGCCACCCTCCCACACTGTTCCAGGCCATCCCCTTGCACTTGGGTCTGTATCTGTATCCATACAGCCCCCTCCTTTTTCTTCCTGCACTTATCAGACCTACCCTGTCTGCTGCCTTAAACCTAGCACTTACAAATTGCTGGCTGCACTACCACTGTTTGTTGCCTATATTATTTATTTATTAATTATTATTTATCTGTTTCTCCTTTGCTTCACACTTTCCACGTCTACCCCCCTTCCATGCACATGCGCGTTCTCAATGTTCACTGGTCCTAGTAAGATCGCTGTTTTGTTCTCCCTTGTTCCCCCTCCTTGCCTTGTTGCGCTCCGAATCACTTGTGTACGAGCGCGATATAAGATATCAATATCGATCAATATCAATTAGATCAAAGTGTGTGCATGGTGGGGCATCATAGAGCTTAAGGAAGTAGGGTCTCTCCACAGGATTCTCATAATCATCTGCATCTGCAGTACAAAGACACAGGAATTCAGATATACCAGGGGTTCCCCTACCTGTGTACCTCCCATATGGGAAACTGTTGTGGCCTGAATAATCACGCTATGCCCTGGTGAGGTTAATGTCTTTATTAACCGCAGAGAGGATTCCTTATGCTGAACACATTTGCTTCACTCTGACAGCACTTATGTCATTACAATGTCATCTCAGGAAGATCACAGGGTTGCGGGGGCTGGTGCTGCTCACACAGCCAGTGCTCTGAATGGTGCAATGTGGGGAACTCCACACGTCAATGTCTGCTTGGATCTCGCGAGAGCCGACAGCCTGGTGTCTCACAAGACCTAGTCCCCACATACCTTTCTTTGCCGAGCAATAACAAAATCTGCAAATCTTGCAGGTCTTTTCCTCTCACGTTGAGGCTGGTTCTCTCTGCTCCCTCATGCTGTGGCACCATCCCGAACTCCTCTCTCTGATCAGCCTGCATCTCACTTTCTGCATTTTGCACCTCTCCAAGATCTCTCAGATTCTCAGAAAAATGTCCAACCTTTCTTGGTCTAGCCCATCTATGTCTGACTTATCAAGACCCTTTTCTTCGCCAGGTCTCTCTCTTTCTTTGGGCACCTGTTCTCGACATTCCAACTCATTGAACTCCTTGGCTCTCGTCTTGAACAGGACCACTCTCTTCATGTTCCATTTACTCCCATCTTGGTTGCATACATCATTAGAGCCTCTTTGCAGTACTCTGATGGGCCTGCTGTAATAAGATCAGGTTGCAGGATCCGTATGAGGCAAATTTATTTTGACCAAGTTACCCTCCTGAACATCATTCCTTTGGACTGCTCTTCACCTGTCATTCCACTCCTTCATTTGTGTGTTACTTTTCCGTATCCTCAGTACAACATCCTCCATGTCTACGGTGTCATCCTCCCTCACTCTTAACAACCATGGAGGTACCAATGTGGATGCTGATCTTCTCCCCCGCAGCAAGAGAAAAGGGGACCAGTTGCTGGTCGCATTTGGGGTCAGGCGATGGGAAGCTATGGCTTCCTTGATGGTTCTGTCTGGGCCCATTCCAGACGCTGTGGCTCTCCTCATCACCAATTATGCTGTTGCTGGAATATTCACGCTAGGCCCTGGTGGGTTTAATATCTTTATTAACCTCAGAGAGGACTCCTTATCCTGAACACAGTTGTTTCACTGTGACAGCACTTCTGCAATCATAAGAAGAGTTCTCATTTAAGCATTATCATACGTACTGTAAACAGAATCTGATTCATTACAATGTCATCTCAGGAGGAGTGCCGGGGTGCTGGTGGTGCTTACACAGCCTGCACTCTGAATGGCATGACAGGGGACTCACACACGCGTATCTGCTTGGATCTCGTGAGAACCAGTGGCCCAGCATCTTGCGAGACCTAGTGCCCACAGAAACCCAACAGAATCGCTGCAAGGTGCATTAAAAATGCTGGGCCTCCTTTTTCAAGTCCCTGGAACATTGTCCAAAGCATTAAGATAAGGTGTAAAATGTTTACACATTATTTTACGGCTCTGTTACCACTCATGGGCATTTTGCTCTTTTGCTCACAGTACTGGGACGTGGAATAAAAATGCCCTTTCCAACTTCTCTTTATCCCCAAACCTCGAATGTATTTACACGGATCTATGTGATCACTGCGCCGCTCGCAACTGTGATGCCAAAAATGCCGGCTGCAGTTACGGCGCGGCGCAGTGATCTTATGGATCACTGTGCCTGCTTCCCCTAGCCTGAATTTCCCCTCCCAACCCCCCACCCCACTTACCTTTAGGGCGGCACACTTCTGCGTGTGCCGCCTGCACTCTGTGATCCTTGCGGTGTCAGCTCTTCCCACTAACATGGTTTGGAGCTGACGCCGCAGGGTGCTTATTTATTTATTTATTTGTTTATTTATTTACGTGTCCCCCGCTTTCTGAAATGGTAAGTGGGGGACACCCCCGCAATCCCGACCCCCATTACTGCACCCAGGAAGAGCCGGGGACACCCCCACAACCCCCGCTCTGCTTGGGCGCAGTAAAAATCACCCTCATTTTGTGCGCCTCCAAAGTCGCAGTGACTGTGGGGGCGCACAAATGAGGGGGACATTTTTGTATAATACCCATTACACCAGCATACTTTCATGCTGGCGCACATGTAATGGATTCCAGTGAAATCCATCAGCTTTTGAAACCTGTTAAAAGCAGCCAAATTCCACAGGAATCCATTTTGAATGCTGTCTATCCTGCATAAATGGTAGGGTTCATTTACATTATTTTCACTTCGAAGGCATAAAGGTGAAGTTGGCTGTTTGTACACCTTTTTATTTTGCACTACATCGTTCAAATTATGAAAATTGCATGATGTGGACCTTTTTTCACCTAAGTGCAAACATAACGGGTCCCTTTTGTACAATTGAAGAATTTTTATAAAATGCCCTCCAAAGTGTCTGCCATTACAGTGGGTCCCTATGGACTTCATCTGCTTATCACATGTGCTAAAAAGTAGGCAGATTCCAGAGCAATCCCTGTATCTCCACCAGACTGAAGCAGTTGGAGACACATTTGCATTCTGTTAGGGAGATTTATCATTTTTATGCTTCATCCCCTCTCCTAGTGAGACCCCCAGCACTTTTTGCTAAACCTCTGGGCCTTTTTATTTCTATCCTGAATGAGGGGCGCCTTTATTCCCCTCATTCATTCTTACTTGCTCTGGCTTTTTCAACTATGTTCTGTTTTTAACATTTACTATGGAGTCTACTTGCCTCCATATCTCTTTAAAGGCATCTGTGTTTAACTTTTGCAGCACGCAGCTCCTTATGGGCAGTGTTGCTGGGAACCTTTTGGGTTCTCCTTTGAGATTATTTTCTTATCCTTATAACTACAGTTCTTAAGGATAGAGGGATACTAAAATAATATACCAGCAGAGATTCGCACACACCACCTTGTGTGAAGTGCTGAGGGCATAACTTGTATCCCCCTTCTCTCTGCTCCTGTGAATTTTTAGCCACATAGACAACCCTATAGTTAGGCTTGTGGCAGTCGATGTGTTCTCCCCACTATTGTGCTATTCTTTACCGCAGACTGTATTTACAGTCTCGGTTTTGCACAATAGGGTCACCTATGTTCTAACATGGTGGCGCCTCTCTTTTTCACCATTCCTTTCCTGGTTGTTGGTTTTTAGCCCTTCTACCATTCTGGGAGGGGGTGTCTGTGTGTGTCTTTTGCCTTTGGTGGAATCCCCTGGCTGTCCCTGCCTAGGCTCCAGTGTGTCTGGGCAGGCAGTAAGTAAGGGAGGAGGTATTCACTCCCCTGCCCTTTGTTGCCTGAGTGCCTGAATGGAACCAGTTCCCACTGGAGGTCTGGCTATCCTAATTGTACAACCACCCACCTCTTTCCGTAAAATGCTGATAAAAATTGTGTGTGTGGTGAAACTGAATAAAAGGCGAGGTTCCTGAGGTGAAAGGCAAGTCGACCACTGGAAACTGAAGTAACTGAATCTGAAGATGACCAGAGATGCCTGCAGACCCTTTGCATCACTGTGAAGTGACCACTGCTCTCCTGACTACATTTTCTACTCGACAGAGGAGCTCCGAAGAGGACAACTCTTTCCCTTTGGCTTGTGTGACCAATCAGTCCTGAGACAAACTGCAATTTGAGCCATCTCCTGAGGTGCTGTGCCATTACAGAGCTGCAGACCGCAGATACCAGGAGACCTCCAACCCATATGCAGTGCAACATCTTTGAGAGGCCGAATCCATCCAAGTCTTTGCTGAGCCCCAGGTGAACCTCCAGAGACATAATCCTACTCATCTGAGTCCTCTCACCAGAGTGCAGGACTCCAGAACCGAAGAAGATCGACCGGGCGAATACCGTCCTTTGTTGGTCCTGAGAAAAAGGTGCCAAAACTGTAGACTGACCAGGGAGACTGAAGTAGTCCATGCCAAGGATCTTCTCTTGAGACTGCTGCTGATAGCATTCGGAGTTCTTCCCTTCGTCACCAGTCCGATGGATCAGAAGACCGGGTCCGTCGCTGTTGCACAGAGGAGAATCTAACTATGAGCATTTCTCCTTACCTAAGGTACTGTGGGATGAAAGGTACAAGTCACTGTGAACCGAGATGTCGCTCCTGAGTGACTGGATTGTGTGCAAAGGTGTCCAGGGTGCCCACTCCACCTCTGACACAAGCTGCCGGCTTGTGTCCCTTTAGGGAGTCCTTTTGCAGGGTCCCCCTACTTGTGTTATTTCTACAAGTATCTTTTCCTAGAGAGTAAAAGTATACTGAGGAAATGTTGCTGTTCTGCTGCTTCTTAATACATTGAATCCACTCCTATACTGACTTGCTCGTATAGTTAGGGATTGGACTTTTAAAGCATTAGTTTGTCTGAAAAGTGTCTCTAGAACGTGTTGCTCTGCTACTATGTGACTAACCAACTTTTTCCTTACTAAAATACTTTTTCTTATGTGGTTTTGCTAATTAAAGACAATTACCATACATCGTTGTCTTAACACGAGTGCGCAATGGTGCCAATAATATCTTAGAACTGTCCTTAGTGTCAAACTAATGATTAAAAAAATATCAATAAACTCGGTAACAATTGTACCGCGGGCAACTACCATTGAAGCAATGGCCTTTGAAAAGTAGTATTAAGAATTTCTATGTGTGTTGGT
The DNA here is from genome assembly GCF_040938575.1 of Ambystoma mexicanum. Lineage (NCBI taxonomy): Eukaryota > Metazoa > Chordata > Amphibia > Caudata > Ambystomatidae > Ambystoma > Ambystoma mexicanum. The sequence continues at coordinate 754,481,611 of NC_090923.1, forward strand.
TAAGTATTTATATACCTTCCCTATGTAAATATAATAAATGTATATTTTAATATAACATTTTATGTGTAAGTGTTTTTTTGGACTATTGTATTTACTGGGTTTAATATACTTACCTACTGCTCACATCTTTCTCCTATGATAGGCCTAACTGCACTGCCACTCTACCAAGTTTCTTTGAGTAGTACAGGCATACACTAAGAGTTGGGGACCTGTATGCCAATGGATAGTTTTATTAAGTTTTACCTCAAATGGACTTTAGGAAAACTCCCCTAACACTGGTGTTACAGCTGGTGGGATAACTGTTGAGAAACTGAAAGATATGTCTAAAGAGAGATGTCTTAGTACTAAAGGAAATAAAACTGAACTGATCCAAAGTTTGTTGGATCACAACAATGCTATAAGTAGGCCTGTAACCCCTACTCCCAATGATGAAGGACAAAGTATAACTCTTAGTCCTCATCTTCCAAGAAGTGAGGTAGATGATGATGTGGATGTTAATATGATTGTCGACCCACCTCCAAATCTCCTAACCTCACCCATACCTATGTCTAACATGTCAGCAGAGATGGTCCTAGGAATAGAGAAAATGAAAATGCAGCTTGAATTTAGAAAACTGGAGCTTCCATCTGAAATGAAAGAACAGGAATTGAAGCAGGAACTGCAACTCAGAGAGAAAGAGATGCAGCATGAGTTTGCTATGAAAAAGTAGTTTCTTGACTCCCCTTCTGTTTCAGAGTCTTCTCTGCCAGATACCACCAGGTTCAGGATGCCTCATCTCCCAAAAGATTTGGTGAGTGTGTATGATGTTGACATTGACACTCTGGATTGGCTGGGTACATTTGAGTTTACATGCAAATTACTAGGTATATGTGAGGGTGAGCCTGCCCCATGCGTTATCTCTAGGCTACCCCAGAATGGTTGTGATGCTGTGATGGAGTTGAATGAAGCTCATAGAAAGGATTACCAGTTGGTAAAGACTTCTCTCATAGCCAGGTTTGGGAAGATCCCTTCCCAATACCTGAAAATGTTCAGAGACCACAAGGAGAAAGATGGAAGCTTGTGGACAACTTGGGAGTGTAAAACCCTGAAAAACGTAGATATGTGGTTTAAGGGCTACAAGGTGAGCACTTATGATGGTATGAGATGTCTTGTCATGCTAGAAAGTATTTTTGATGCCTGTTCCCCAGAGCAGAGACAGCACCTTCCTCGCTCTAAGGTACTGGACCCCAAGAAGTTAAAACTATCTGCTGACTTGTGGGTGGCCAACAAGGCTACTCACAAGGATTCTGAGGCTGCTGACAAGAAAGAGGATGGGAAGAAGCAAAAGAAAGATGAGAATTATCATTCCAAAAATCTCCCACCAAAAGAGGGCCACAATCAATGATACATTTCCCCATAAACAACCTTATAAGGTTAGTGAAACTTCGGAGCCCAAACCAGAGGAAGGTTACCAGAAACCCTCATTCCAAAAGACATTTGGGAAATGTGAGGTTTTTGGGTCTGGTGACCATGTGAAAAGATAACCCAGATATAAGGGTAGACCTTCAGGGATCCCATCTGTCTTCTTAGCCTTCACACATGATGTGGATGTACCAATGACAGGTGCTAGCTTTCTCACTTCAGCTGAAGAACCCACTGGTGCTCAAGCTAGATTTCATTTAGTATCTCTAGGACTGTCAGAATCAAAGAACATTGAAGTCTATAATTCCATTGCTGATAATACTAAACAGTATTATAAAGACCGTGTGCGTGTTAGAGACACTGGGGCCAGTATAACGGTGGTACATGAAAGTTTATTTCAACCAGAGGAAGTTGCTTAGGCTCCCAAAAGGCTTACCAAGTGTGCTGGATGTCCAGTCCAAATGTGTCCAATACTGCCAGCTATCATTAAATGTAATTAAATGACTGTTCAAATCACTGTGAGTGTTCAGTCTGAAATGTCTGGTAGGTTACTCTTAGGCAATGAGCTGAAGGCCCCGGGTGTAGTTCCCAGCACACCAAAGCCTCCTTCTAAGAAGAGAAGGGAGATGACAAGAGAAGCAAGGGAGGCAACATTAAGAGACCTTCCAACATAGACCAAGGGGAAATCCAGAGTCTCAAAAGTAAAGAACGGACTCAAGCCCAAAACCTCCTCAACAAAGAGAGTTCCTGTGAAATAGAAAGTCGATGTTACACCTGTGATGCCACCACCAGCTGAGGCTGAGTTGGTGACAGAGGAATTCCCTGAAAAACAATCGTCTGATGAGTCAGAGGTGGAGGGGATTCAACTGTGTCTGGAGGATCTGGATCGTAGAGACCATCCTGAGCTGCAGACTTTGCTTGCCGAAGGTGGACCCTCACGGACAGACTTCAGTAGGGGACAGAGAGAGAATCCCCCTAGAAGGTCTGCATCAGCAGGCAGCTTCCCAGAGAGAAGGGCAAGAACCTGAGAAGCATACGCACCACTGGGCAGAGGTCCTCCTCTACAGTGAACCTATGGAATCTATTCCAGGGGACATCAGGGGACTGGTGATACTCCAAGAATTGAGATCCAAATGTATTTATTTTATTTACTGGTCATTTGTAATGTGCTCTATACAGGAAACAAATGTGTTTCAAGGTGTGTCAAGACAAGGGGGAAAGGGGAGAGGGAAAAAGGTACACAAAAACAAAAAAAATTCTTAAACGGTCTTGAAACATTTGGAACATGGAAGTGCTAAAACATGCATGAAAGGGAGGGGGAGTTGAAAGAGGGAGTAGCAGGGAGGATGAACAAAACATTTTGACTAGGTTGTGAGATGATTTAGAACGTGCAAGTGCTGAACATGAAAAAAGGGCAGAGGGGAGGAAAGGAAGTGTAGGGGGTGAAGGTGAGGGGCACAACCTATGCACACCAGTGAAAGTGCAGGACCAGAAGATAAACTGCATCATAGAAAACCAGGCATGCAATTAAGATAATCAGGTAGATTGACTGCAGACTAGAAATGCCTTGTCTCATAATATGAGGGGCTAGATCAGTCATGCAGGCAAACAAAAGGACAATCCAGTAAGATTGACTGAAGTCTGGTAAAGCCTTGCCTCATAATATGAGGAGCTACATCAGTTATGCAGGCAAGTGCACAGAGTAAAAAACAGCAATGGAGCACAGCAATGGAGAGGGTGCACAGGTATGGATGCCATGCCCTCTGGAGCAGGGGCTACAACGCATATGCAGTTAAATAGGCACAGTGTACGAAATTGAGTTGCCAACCAAAGGGTGAAGGGGCCTAGAACAGCTATGTAAAGCAAAGGGTACAAGGTAACAATGGGCTGCATTGGCTAGGGTGAGGGACTACAGCAGGCATACAGGTAGAGGTTAATAGTACCATTCAGGGGTCAGAGTGAACAAGAGGATGAGGGAGAGCTAGGAGAGCAAGAAAGTAGGGCAGGGTGTGACAACATGTGCTGCAGGAGGGAGTGAGGAGATGGGGCAGGATGGGAGGAAGTAGGGAGTAACGGGGGATTGCAGCAGGAAGAAGGCCAGTGTATGGGGGAAAACAAGGAAGCACAAAAGGGGAAAAACAAACACAAGGGTGAGGGGGTAACAACAAAGCCGCAGGTTAGAAAGACAGGGAAAAAATGGGAAGGTTCAGTAGCTGCAAGAATTTGCACAACTTTCAATTTTCATTATGTCCGCCCAAGGGATCAGCACTGATCTGAACTTCGATGTGCTGGCAGTTCCAGCATTAATTGGCTTGTGGCTCCTCATCTGAGCCAATCCTGAAGCTGGCAGTCTTCAACTGGTCCATCCCCCAAAGGCCCCACTCCTAAGGCCCCTGTCTGTGCCTGACGGGACGAGGAGGGCCTTCTCCTTCTCCCCTCCTCCTGAATCTATGAATCGGTCCCCAGATATATACTGCCACCTCATGAACTTGGAGCATTTGACCTCTACTGTCCCTGCTGTTGATCTACCAGTGAGTGATTGCTGAACTCTCCCATTTCCTCCTCCTCTAACTTTCTGATCCTTTTTGCTATGCTTTTGTACTCTGCCTTCCTTGCCTGAAGTAACCTATCTCATCTCTGCATGGCATCTGTGCCACTATTTTTGAAAATCGAATTTAGGTGTGTGTGCTTTTACATCTATGCAGTGCATTAGAGCCACTATTCTTGAAAATCAAATTTAGGTGTGTGCGCCTTCACATCTCTGCATTGCATTTGTGCCACTTCTGAAAATCAAATGTAGGTGTGTGCCGTTACATCTCTGCATTGCATTTGTGCCACTATTTTTGAAAATCAAGTGTAGTTGTGTGTGCCTTGACATCTCTGCATTGCATGTGTGTCACTATTTTTGAAAATCAAATTTAGGTGTATGGTCCTTTACATCTCTGCATTGCATTTGTGCCACTATTTTTGAAAATCAAATTTAGGTATGGGTGCCTTTCCATCTCTGCTTTGCATTTTTGCCACTATTTTTCTTGAAATGTGATCTCCATTTAGGATTGCATTTGTGAGTTCTAGGCCACCTGGTGAGTTTAGCTAGAACTGAGCTGTGCAGCCACTCTTCTTTCATTTGTCTGCTAACCTCTGTCGCCCCTATGGCTCTCACCATCTCACCCATCTTCTCTAACTGCTACACTATCACCTATCCCCCCTCTCTCACAAAGTCCGGAAGGAAAAAGCACAAAAAAGACATCCTAAGTGCAAACCCTAGCCTTCCCATTGCAGACACCTATGTCAGCGCTTCTTCCAGAGAGGTCTTCATTAACATCCTCTTCTCTGTCCCCTCTCCAAATCTAGGGACCCACCATTTTATCTCTACTCTCTCTCCTTAATGGTGGCACCGAGTGGGAAGTCCTCTTGGCCGAATTCAGTCCCGGGTCCTCAACCCAACATCCTTCTCTTTGACCAGATCCTGCCATCTCTCATTAACTTCCTTCCTTGTCCTGCCTCTCCCACGACCACTCTCTCTATCCCTCCCATTCTGACTGGTGTACCACACCCCTGTACCCCACCTCAGAAAACCTTCAAAGGCAGAGACCGCCTTCATCTGGCGGCTCTTAACATCCGTTCAGCCAGCAAACACTCTGCCGACATCTGCCTCCTTCTTGAAGACATTGACCTCAAAATGTTCAGTCTGATGGAGACATGGTTCAATGCCAGGTCAGTCATTGCTTTTGACTTCCTCCTCCCTGATGGCTTCAAGTTCATTTCAAAGCCTCAACCTCACTGTGCTGGCGCTGGGGTTGCCTTAATCTTCTCTGCGTGAGTTCCCTCTTCCATCTTACCTACCCAGCTGTATTCTTCTTTTTAGAGGCTGGTGTGCAAATTGGTCATCTCTCCCTCCTCCACCCTGACCATTGCTACCATTTACGGCCTCCAGGTGCTACCACCCTGCTCCTTTCTGAATGGGCTCACTTCCGTTCTTCCTTACTTTTATCCACCTCCAATCTCCTCCTCTTGGGGGATTTCAACATCCAATTGGACTCCCCTGTCACAGCATCCACTCCTTTCATTTACCTCTGCACCTCTCTTTCCCTATCCATTCTCCTTTCTGGTCCAACTCACTCAGATGGACACACTATGGATGCCCTCACCCAATCTGACCTCTCTCTCTCTTCCCCTCTGGTCATCCCTATCTCTTGGTCAGATCATTCTCTCTTATCCTCCCACATGGGTACCTGATCCCTCTGATCGCCCGTCAAAATTCCTGCCAACCTCGTTTACTGACATCCGCCCGATGAAACAAGTGTCAGCTGCTGCCTTCACTTCCACTTTTATTCCTTCTTGCCCTGCTACCTCAGATTCTATCACTGACTCTTCTCGCAGCAACCTCTACTTGGCCATCACCAATACTCTTGACACCCTTGTCATGAGGATCCGCCTGAAACCTTCCTCTATACATAGTATAGTATAGTCTTGGGCCACCGGCTACCGGTGATAATGTGGTCCTGGGCCACCGGCAAGTGTTAGGGGGCAATTATCGTCCCAGCACGGATCTCCTAAGGCAACAGAGTAAAATCAGGTTGCAGGGTGGGCCCAGAATGGCCCCAGTCCAAACACCCCCTTGTATGTTTTTTTTAACTAAGTGAACCTCAGACTCGGAGGTGGAGCATGTCCACCTGCAGCCATCTGGGGACTTCTGCTGCCAGGACCGATCTGCAGTGGTCATCTAAGTCCTAACTGGTCGACAGGGAAGTTGGGAAGAATTAGATGAGAGGTTTAAGGTGTGATGCGGCCTCTGCTCCTTGCAGCCCCGGCACCATTCCACTTCCCTCTCCCTTCCCCATCCCGCCTCCCAGCCCACCCCCCCCCAAACTGATTGGAGAAAGTTCATAGCCATGGCTGGTGTACCCACCAGCGCCTCCCTGCTCGCCCATTTCCACCTGGAGCGAGTGCAGGTGAGCCATCTAGTGCAGCAACCCTCCTGGGCCTGCTTTTTTCATGGTTAGGGCATTGTTAGTACCCTGATGCGGCCCCTGTCCCTTGCAGGCCCGGCACCCTTCCACTTCCCAATCCCTCCCCCTCCCACCTCCCAGACCGCCCCCCCAACCTGATTGGAGAAAGTGTGTAGCCATGGCTGGTGTACCCACCAGCGCCTCCCTGCTCACCCATTTCCATCTGGAGCGAGTGCAGGTGAGCCATCTAGTGCAGCGACCCTCCTGGGCCTGCTTTTTTCATGGTTAGGGCATTGTTTGTAGCCTGATGCGGCCCCTGTCCCTTGCAGCCTCGGCACCCTTCCACTTCCCTCTCCATATCCTCTTCCCCCTCCCGCCTCCCAGCTGACCCCCCCAACCTGATTGGAGAAAGTTTGTAACCATGGCTGGTGTACCAACCAGCGCCTCACTGCTCGCCCATTTCCATCTGGAGCGAGTGCAGGTGAGCCATCTAGCGCAGTGACCCTCCTGGGCCTGCTTTTTTCATGGTTAGGGCATTGTTTATACCCTGATGCGGCCCCAGCCCCTTGCAGCCCCGGCACCCTTCCACTTCCCTCTCCCGCCTCCCAGCCCACCCCCCCAACCTGATTGGAGAAAGTTCATAGCCATGACTGGTGTACCCACCAGCGCCTCCCTGCTCATCCATTTTCATCTGGAGGGAGTGCAGGTGAGCCATCTAGTGCAGTGACCCTCCTGGGCCTGCTTTTTTCATGGTTAGGGCATTGTTTGTACCCTGATGCGGCCCCTGCCCCTTGCAGCCCCGGCACCCTTCCACTTTCCTCTCCCGCCTCCCAGCCCACCCCCCCAACCTGATTGGAGAAACTTTGTAGCCATGACTGGTGTACCCACCAGCGCCTCCCTGCTCGTCCATTTCCATCTGGAGGGAGTGCAGGTGAGCCATCTAGTGCAGCGACCCTCCTGGGCCTGCTTTTTTCATGGTTAGGGCATTGTTTGTACCCTAATGCGGCCCCTGCCCCTTGCAGCCCCGGCACCCTTCAACTTCCCTCACCCTCTGCCCTCCCCCTCCCGCCTCCCAACCCGCCCCCTTTATCCTGATTGGAGAAAGTTTGTAGCCATAGCTGGTGAACCCACCAGTGCCTCCCTCCTCGCCCATTTCCATCTGGAGCGAGTGCAGGTGATCCATCTAGTGCAGCGACCCTCCTGGGCCTGCTTTTTTCATGGTTAGGGCATTGTTTGTACCCTGATGCAGCCCCTGCCCCTTGCAGTCCCGGCACCCTTCCATTTCCCTCTACCTCCCCCCACTCCCCTCCCACCTCCCAGCCCGCCCCCCCATCCTGATTGTAGAAACTTTGTAGCTATGGCTGGTGTATCCACCAGCGGCTCCCTGCTCGCCCATTTCCTCCTGGAGCGAGTGCAGGTGAGCCATCTAGTGCAGCGACCTTCCTGGGCCTGCTTTTTTCATGGCTAGGGCATTGCTTTTACCCTGATGTGGCCCCTGCCCTTTGCAGCCCCGGCACCCTTCCACTTCCCTCTCCCTCGCCCCACTCCCCTCCCACCTTCCAGCCCGACCCCCCCATCTTGATTGGAGAAAGTTTGTAGCTATGGCTGGTGTACCCACCACCGCCTCCCTGCTCACCTATTTCCATCTGGAGCGAGTACAGGTGAGCCATCTACTGCAGCGACCCTCCTGGGCCTGCTTTTTTATGGCTAGGGCATTCTATGTACCCTGAGGGGGCCCCTGCCCTTTGCAGCCCCGGCACCCTTCCACTTCCCTCTCCCTCCCCCCAGCCTGATTGGAGAAAGTACATTACCATAGAGCAGCCTCCTGCACTACCACCAACTTTCCCCTAAGGACATGATTGGTGAGACACTTGGTCTTAACTGACCTTCCCAGGACAGCCCTCTGCCCAGCAGCCCCTGCGGCGAAGGGCCCGAGGCAAAGGGCGGCTCCGATATTGGCGGCTCTAAAATGTGTCTGCAGCTGTCCTCAGGGGGAAGCCAATGAAGCCAGCAGACAACAGACACCAACAAAAACTGTAAGTGTGGCATGGATGGGGTGTAGAGCAATTACTCTATTCCAGAAAGCCCCTGCCACTCTACCTACCTTTCCATAACATAGACTGCGATAGACTTACACCATACATAGTTAGAGAGATGTGTGCCTTCCAGCCTAAATCTATTCATGGCTGGACTGTAAATATTGCCTTGCATTACATACTAACACACTTGCCAATGTTAATATGTACCACACCTTAGAGAGAACTGTGAATATTAACCTGCGCCGCATCTAGACAGTACTGTGAATGTTAGCACATGCCACACATAGATAGTATTGTGAAAGTCAGAATATGCCACACTTAGATGGATCTTGAAGGTTAGAAAGTCTCACACTCAGAACTGCAAACAATAGCCTGCATCGCATCTTGATAGGACTGTGAACATTAGCATCTGCCACACTTAGATGGAATTGTGAAGCTTAGCAAGTGCCACACTTAGAATTGTGAACAGTATCCTGTGTCGCATCTAGACAGGACTGTGAATGTTAGTATCTGCCACACTTAGACAGAATTGTGAAGGTTAGCAAGTGCCACACCTAGAATTGTGAACATTAGCCTGTGTCGCATCTAGACAGGACTGTGAATGTTAGCATTGCCACACTTAGATGGAACTGTGAAGGTTAGCAAATGCCACACCTAGAATTGTGAACATTAGCTTGCGTCGCATCTAGACAGGACTGTGAATGTTAGCATTGCCACACTTAGATGGAACTGTGGAGGTTAGCAAATGCCACACCTAGAATTGTGAACATTAACCTGCATCGCATATAGACAGGACTGTGAATGTTAGCATCTGCCACACTTAGACGGAATTGTGAAGATTAGCACGTGCCACACCTAGAATTGTTTACATTAGCCCATGCCGCATCTAGACAGGACTGTGAATGTTAGCATCTGCCACACTTAGATGGAATTGTGAAGTTTAGCAAATGCCGCACTTAGAATTGTGAACATTAGCCTGCGTTGGATCTAGACAAGATTGTGAATGTTAGCCTGAGCCACATCTAAACAGGATTGATAATGTTAGCATCTGACACATTTAGATGGAACTGTGAAGGTTAGCAAATGCCACACCTAGAATTGTGAACATTAGCCCATGCCACATCTAGACCGGACTGTGAATCTTAGCATCTGCCACACTTAGATGGAATTGTGAAGCTTAGCAAATGCCACACTTAGAATTGTGAACATTAGCCTGCGTCGTATGTAGACAGGATTGTGAATGTTAGCCTCTGCCACATCTAAACAGGATTGATAATGTTAGCATCTGCCACACTTAGATGGAACTGTGAAGCTTAGCAAATGCCACACTTAGAATTGTGAACATTAGCCTGCGTCGCATCTAGATAGGACATTGAATGTTAGCATGTGCCACACTTAGATGGAATTATGAAGGTTGGCAAGCACCACACTTAGACAGAACTGTGAACTTCAGGCTGCGTCGCATCTAGACAGGATCGTGAATGCTAGCACATGCCACACATAGATAGTATTGTGAAAGTCAGCATGTGCCACACTTAGATGGATCTTGAATGTTAGCATGTGTCACACTCAGAATTGTGAACATTAGCCTGCGTCGCATCTAGACAGGATTGTGAATGTTAGCATCTGCCACACACATGGAATTGTGAAGGTTAGCAAGTGCCACACCTAGAATTGTGAACACTAGCCTGCGCCACATCTAGACAGGATTGTGAATGTTAGCATATGCCACACTTAGACAGAATTGTGAATATTAGCATGTTAAATATCATATAACCCACTAACCAAAAACACTTAACACCTCTACATATTTATCTCACTCAAAAAACTCACACACCCATCTCTCGCGCAGCAACCCGCACGCACTTCACAACACTGCAACACACCGCCTCCCAGCCCCCCGCCTCCAACCTGATTGGAGAAAGTTCATAGCCATGGCTGGTGTACCCACCAGCACCTCCCTGCTCACCCATTTCCATCTGGAGTGAGTGCAGGTGAGCCATCGAGTGCAGCGACCCTCCTGGGCCTGCTTTTTTCATGGTTAGGGCATTGTTTGTACCCTAATGCGGCCCCTGCCCCTTGCAGCCCCGTTACCCTTCCACTTCCCTTTCCCGCCTCCCAGCCCACCCCCCCCAACCTGATTGGAGAAAGTTCGTAGCCATGGCTGGTGTACCGACCAGCGCCTCCCTGCTCGCCCATTTCCATCTGAAGCAAATGCAGGTGAGCCATCTAGTGCAGTGACCCTCCTGGGCCTGCTTTTTTCATGGTTAGGGCATTGTTTGTACCCTGATGCGGCCCCTTTCCTTTGCAGCCCCGGCACCCTTCCACTTCCCAATACCTCCCCCCTCCTGCCTCCCAGACCGCCCCCCCCAACCTGATTGGAGAAAGTTCATAGCCATGGCTGGTGTACCCACCAGCGCCTCCCTGCTCACCCATTTCCATCTGGAGCGAGTGCAGGTGAGCCATCTAGTGCAGCGACCCTCCTGGGCCTGCTTTTTTCATGGTTAGGGCATTGCTTGTAGCCTGATGTGGCCCCTGTCCCTTGCAGCCCCGGCAACCTTCCACTTCCCTCTCCCTCCCACCTCCCAGCCCACCCCCCCAACCTGATTGGAGAAAGTGTGCAGCCATGGCTGGTGTACCCACCAGCACCTCCCTGATTGCCCATTTCCATCTGGAGCAAGTGCAGGTGAGCCATCTAGTGCAGTGACCCTCCTGGGCCTGCTTTCTTCATGGTTAGGGCATTGTTTGTACCCTGATGCGGCCCCTGCCCCTTGCAGCCCCGGCACCCTTCAACTTCCCTCTCCCTCTGCCCTCCCCCCTCCCACCTCCCAGCCCGACCCCCCCATCTTGATTGGAGAAAGTTTGTAGCTATGGCTGGTGTACCCACCAGCGCCTCCCTGCTCACCCATTTCCATCTGGAGCGAGTGCAGGTGATCCATCTATTGCAGCGACCCTCCTGGGCCTGCTTTTTTCATGGCTAGGGCATTGTTTGTACCCTGATGCGGCCCCTGCCCCTTGCAGCCCCGGCAACCTTCCACTTCCCTCTCCCTCCCACCTCCCAGCCCACCCCCCCAACCTGATTGGAGAAAGTGTGCAGCCATGGCTGGTGTACCCACCAGCACCTCCCTGCTTGCCCATTTCCATCTGGCGCGAGTGCAGGTGAGCTGTCTAGTGCAGTGACCCTCCTGGGCCTGTTTTTTCATGGCTAGGGCATTGCTTGTACCCTGATGCGGCCCCTACCCCTTGGAGCCCTGGCACCGTTCCACTTCCCTCTCCCTCCCCCCACTCCCCTCCCACCTCCCAGCCCGACCCCCCCCATCTTGATTGGAGAAAGTTTGTAGCTATGGCTGGTGTACCCACCAGCGCCTCCCTGCTCACCCATTTCCATCTGGAGCGAGTGCAGGTGATCCATCTATTGCAGCGACCCTCCTGGGCCTGCTTTTTTCATGGCTAGGGCATTGTTTGTACCCTGATGCGGCCCCTGCCCCTTGCAGCCCCGGCACCCTTCCACTTCCCTCTCCCTCCTCCCAGCCTGTTTGGAGAAAGTACATTACCATACAGCAGCCTCCTGCACTACCACCAACCCTCCCCCAAGGACATGATTGGTGGGACACTTGGTCTTAACTGACCTTCCCAGGACAGCCCTCTGCCCAGCAGCCCCTGCGGCGAAGGGCCCGAGGCAAAGGGCAGCTCCGATATTGGTGGCTCCAAGATGTGTCTGCAGCTGTCCACAGGGGGAAGCCAATGAAGCCAGCAGACAACAAACACCAACACAAACTGTAAGCGTGGCATAGGTGGGGTGTAGAGCAATTACTCTACTCCAGAAAGCCCCTGCCACTCTACCTACCTTTCCACAACATAGACTGCAATAGACTTACACCATACATAGTTAGAGAGATGTGTGCCCTCCAGCCTAAATCTATTCATGGCTGGACTGTAAGTATTGCCTTGCATTGCATACTAACACACTTGCCAATGTTAATATGTACCACACCTTAGAGAGAACTGTGAAGATTAACCTGCGCCGCATCAAGACAGGACTGTGAATGTTAGCACATGCCACACATAGATAGTATTGTGAAAGTCAGAAGTCAGCATGTGCCACACTTAGATGGATCTTGAATGCTATAACGTCTCACACTCAGAACTGCAAACATTAGCCTGCATAACATCTTGATAGGACTGTGAACATTAGCATCTGTCACACTTATATGGAATTGTGAAACTTAGCAAGTGCCACACTTAGAATTGTGAACAGTAGCCTGTGTTGCATCTAGACAGGACTCTGAATGTTAGCATTGCCACACTTAGATGGAACTGTGAAGGTTAGCAAATGCCACACCTAGAATTGTGAACATTAGCTTGCGTCGCATCTAGACAGAACTGTGAATGTTAGCATTGCCACACTTAGATGGAACTGTGAAGGTTAGCAAATGCCACACCTAGAATTGTGAACATTAGCCTGTGTCGCATGTAGACAGGATTGTGAATGTTAGCCTGTGACACATCTAAATAGGATTGATAATGTTAGCATCTGCCACACTTAGATGGAACTGTGAAGGTTAGCAAATGCCACACCTAGAATTGTGAACATTAGCCCATGCCGTATCTAGACAGGACTGTGAATGTTAGCATCTGCCACACTTAGATGGAATTGTGAAGCTTAGCAAATGCCACACTTAGAATTGTGAACATTAGCCTGCGTCACATCTAGACAGGATTGTGAATGTTAGCATGTGCTGCATCTAAACAGGATTGATAATGTTAGCATCTGCCACACTTAGATGGAACTGTGAAGGTTAGCAAATGCCACACTTAGAATTGTGAACATTAGCATGCGTCGCATCCCGACAGGAATGTGAATGTTAGCATGTGCCACACTTAGATGGAATTATGATGGTTAACAAGCACCACACTTAGACAGAACTGTGAACTTCAGGCTGCATCACATCTAGACAGGATCGTGAATGTTAGCACATACCACACATAGATAGTATTGTGAAAGTCAGCATGTGCCACACTTAGATGGATCTTGAATGTTAGCATGTGTCACACTCAGAATTGTGAACATTAGCCTACATCGCATCTTGATAGGACTGTGAACATTAGCATCTGCCACACTTAGATAAAATTTGAATGTTAGCATGTTCAACAATTAGATGGAATGGTGAACAGTAGCCTGCGTCGCATCTAGACAGGTTTGTGAATGTTAGCTTCTGCCACACTTAGATGGAATTGTGAAGGTTAGCAAGTGCCACACCTAGAATTGTGAACACTAGCCTGCGCCACATCTAGACAGGATTGTGAATGTTAGCATAAGCCACACTTAGACAGAAATGTGAATATTAACACGTTAAATATCATATAACCCACTAATCAAAAATGCTTAACACCTCTACATACTTATCTTACTCAAAAAACTCACACAACCATCTCTAGCGCAACAACCCACACGCACTTCACAACACTGCAACAACACATAAGCCGCACCAACAGCACACGCGGACTGACATTGATCCGATACACGCACCAAAGCTCAGCACCCTGTGTATATCGAGTTGAAGCTGCCAACAGAACACCACTCCTCTCACTATCCTACTCCCTCTTCACCTTACTAAACCATCCCACCTTCTCATTTGCAGATCCGCCAGAGCGCCTGGGGACCAACTCCGTTGGTGACGGTGCGCGGTACAAATACCTTTAACATTTAACATTTAACATACATAACACCTGGTATAATCTTGCGGCTCTGAGATAAAAGTGCAGAGCGGCGGAACAGAATTGGCAATCCTCAGACTTATCCTCTGACAAACTGGCCTGCCACCTGCTCCAAAGGCAATACAGACTCTACATCTGTGCCAAGAAAAGAGCCCCCATTCAGGCATGGGTTTCCGGTGCATCCAACAACATGGCTGAATTATTCAAGATCTCCAGCGAACTAGCCAACCCTTCCTCAGTCTCCTCCCCGTCCCCTTCCTAGGCCCTCTGCAACACACTCGCCACTTACTTCTCCACCAAAACCCAGGACATCCTGAACACCCTTGTTACTCACCCTCCCACCCATCTCACACCCCATTGCCTACCATGGCCCCTCACCCTTGTCCTTCCTCCCTCACCTCCTTCTCCCCTGTCGCACCTGAAGAAGTTACCAGTTGTTCGCTCCATGAAGGTCTCTTTTAAACAGGTTTCCCCTTCCTCATCCAGAACCATCAAGGTCAACATTGGCTCTCTTGTCGCTGGACTTGCTGATTTCTGCAATCACACCTTTACTACTGGATCCTTCCTCTCCTCCCTCAAGCAATCCATTGTGCGCCGCCTCTTGAAAAAACCTTTAGCAGACCCGACCTTTTCTGCAAACTACCACCCTATTTCCATCACCCCCTTCCTGGGGAAACTGCTAGTAATGCTGGCCCTGCCCCACCTCAACTCGCACACCAACCGTGTTGGTGGTCTCCACAACCATCAATCTGGATTCCGAGCATCAAGAGGAACTGAAATTGCTCTTCTGAACACCCGTGAAGAACTGCTCACATCTCCGGACTTCAACTCCCCACCTGTCCTCATCCTTCTCAATCTCTCCTTTGCCTTTGACAAGGTCAACCATTCCATCCTCATACAAAGGCTCCATGATATCCTTTATATCTCGGAACAAGCACTGGACTGGCTGACTTCCTTCCTAAATGACTGCTCGTCTCTAGTCATCCTGGGCACCTTCTCCTCTCCTACTCCCTTTTCCACCGTTGGTTCCCCCAGGGTTCTATCCTCTCCCCATGGCACTCCAACATCCACCTTGCTCCTCATCTCCTCCTTTTCCCCCAACTTCCAGTGTAATGCAGACAACAAACAACTCTTTTTCAAACTCCCTGCTGACCCCCTTGCACCTTCCATCATCCCTGACTACCTTTCTGCCATCGAGTCCTGGTGCACCTACAATGATCTCTGTCTCAACGGCTGTAAAACTGAGGCCCTTCCCATTGATACTCTTGTTTCCTCTTTCTTCCCTTCACTCTGGCCTTCCTCCATGGGCTCTCCCCCGGCTCCTTCTTCTTAAGCCAGAAACCTTGGAGTTATCTTCGACTCCTCTCTCTCCTGCCTTCCTCACATTGCTAATACGTCCCACTTTCAGCTCTCCCTTCTCAAAGTAATTCTCCCTTTTCTCACTTTCCCCCAGAGGCTCAATGTTACCCAAGACCTGGTTCTCTCTAGACTTGACTACTGCAATAGCCTCCTCCTTAATATACCTTCTTCCACTATGCGACCCCTCCAGCTAACCCAGAATAGGGCAGCCAGACTTATCATTGGCCTTAAGCCCAGGGACTACATCTCTCCTGCCCTAAAAAGTCTTCACTGGCTCACGTTTGCTACACAGATTAAACTCAAATCCCTCTGAATCATCCACAAGGCTGCTGGCCCCAGGGACCACACTATCTTCCACTTTATCTTACTAATTATTCTCCCTCCATACTTCTACATTCCTCAGGCACCCACTCTGTGTGTGTGCAAAGCATTTTTCTAAACAGAGGGCTGGAGGTTGATCGCTTTCCTCAGCTGGCTCCCTCCTATGGAACAGGCTCCCCCTCCTTCAGCACCTTGAGCAGGACTTTCTTGAATTCTGTAAGCTCCTCAAGACTTTCCTCTTCATCTCCTCCTTCGCATCTTCTCTCCTCTGCTAATCTCAGAGTTGCTGTGATGGGTGTCCTGGGCACTTATGCATCCTCTGGGCCCCTGATCTCCCACACCCAATCGCCCCAGATTCTGACTACCGTCAGAACTTTCC
This sequence comes from Ambystoma mexicanum, assembly GCF_040938575.1. NCBI lineage: Eukaryota > Metazoa > Chordata > Amphibia > Caudata > Ambystomatidae > Ambystoma > Ambystoma mexicanum. Next base: position 754,497,780 of record NC_090923.1, read on the forward strand.
TCAGCACACCCTCTCCCCTGGAGGCTGGCATTCACACCCAACATAGCTCCAGACCGTGTAGCACTCAACATACCATGCACTTCATCTATTGCTCACCCACGAGCACGGATACTCAAGCACCTACCCCCTCTGCCTTCTCCCTTGCTGCACTTGCACATTTTGAATACTCACAAGGCACAGTAGGTTCATCCTTTTTCCTTTATCCCTCTACTGCTTTTTAAATATTTTGTGTTTTTTATTTTGTTTCACTCCCTTGTTCCCTCCTTTTGCCCTGGGGCCACTTTAAAAACAGTATGCGCATGCTGTATAAGGGCCTAACAAGTGAACAATAAATAAACAAAAACAATACTTCAGTATCAAAAAATATTGGGGAGGCCGAAGGCTAGAACCCACACCAGTGCCAACAGTGCTCAAACTGGGGGCCAGCCATGAGGGTGGGTACAGGCCTACAATTGGCCCATGAAGTTCCTCTGGCTGATCACTTGAGTCCAAAAGGACCAAAGAGAGAATCTCATTGTTCTTCTACTGGCCCAAGATGGGCACAGAGGTAGAGAAGCATTGCAGGAGTTGCCACACTTGCCAGTTATCTGGTAAATTCATTTTGAGAGGGTGGGGATTGACATTGGTGGTCCCCTAGACCCTCCAACCTCTTCAGGCAACTGATTCTATTGGTTGTAGTGGACCATGCCACTAGATACCCTGAAGCCATACCAATGAGAACTGTTACTGCTCAGGCTGTAGCCAAGGCGCTATTTGGTATTTTTTCCAGAGTAGGATTTCCTAAGGAGGTTGTATCCGACAGGGGGTAAAATGTTATGTCCAACTGCATGCAGGCCATGTGGTAAACCTGTGGGGCCACCTACACATTCTCTACATCCTACTACCCTCAAACATATGCGTTAGGAGAGAGGTTTAACAGAACTATGAAGAGCATGATTGGTACTTTAGAGGAGCCCTTTAAAAGAAAGTGGGACCTTCTACTGCCATGCCTTCTTTTTTGCCTATAGAGGTGCCTCAAGCTGGAGTGAGCTTTAGCCCCTTTGAACTCCTCTATGGTCATGCAGTCAGAGGCCCTTTGGCTGCCATTTGTCTCTTCTCTGCTTGAACTGCATGACATGGACATCTGAGACCGGCAAGCTTCCGGACAATTCATTGTGTCTACACAAAGTTTCTTCTACTGCCCTGGCAATTTAAATAGCTTTGTCAAGTTTGAGCTCTTTCTCAATTATACATTTATCTTGCACCTTCCTGTTGTTAATGTTCACAGTTAACATGTCACAAATCCTGTCTTCAGCTGTATCTCCAAAGGCGCACAACACAGCCAATTCCCTCATCGTTGTCACATAGTCATCCACTGGCTATGCGGGGTCTTGTTTCCTGCTGTAAAATCTGATCATATGCTCTCTTTACTGGAGAACCCCTTAATGATCCTCCTCATAGTCTCCTTGTAGACATCATCCATGTCGTCCTCTGTGACTTAAGGCTTCAAACCAGCAAACATGACCTTCGACACTCAGTGTGTTTACAGAATGGCCCTTTTCCTTACTGCAGCATAGCCGGCAACTTCCACTGCTTCCAAATATGTTACAAATAACGGTTCCCATTGAGGCGACAGATTGTAGGCCTACATGGGGATTGCAAGAAGGCTGGGGGTGGCATAACACTATGGGCCTCATTACACGGTAGGCGGTAAACTAGCGCCATGGTTCATGCCGGTAATTTACTGGTACCGCCTTGGAGGAAAGGGGAATTACCGCCCCATTCCAAGGTTGGCGGGGCGGTAATTCCCCCTTCCATCATTGCCCTTCCCCATTCCCATTTTTGCCCCATAGGGCTCTATGGGAATGGGGAAGGCGCTAATTACGGTACCGCAATTGCGGTACCGTAATTAGCCCCACTGGTCCCTTTGCGGGTTGGTTTTTAATGCCTGCAAAAAGCAGGCATTAAATTCCCCAACCCGCAAAGGGACCTCGTAGTAAGGCGGTAAGGATTTACCGGTACCGGTAAAATACCGGTACCGGTAAACCCTTACCGCCTACCGTGTAATGAGGCCCTATGTATCTTGTTCACGGCGGGTACACATCCCTCTCCTCATCGCCAATGATGTCATGCCTGGATAATCAGACTAGGCCATGGTGAGGTTAATGTATTCATTAACCTCAGAGAGGACTCCATATGCTGAACACAGTTGCTTTACTGTGACAGCACTTCTGCAATCATAAGAAGAGTTCCCATTTAAACATAATCATACATACTATATACAGAGTCTGATTCATTACGATGTCATCTCAGGGGCAGCACACGGTCTGGTGCTGCTCACACAGCCTGTGCTGTGAATAGTGCAATGTGGAGAACTCTGCTAGCGCATATCTGCTTAGATCTCGCAAGAACCAACAGCCCAGTGTCTCACAAGACCTAGTCCCCACATACCTCCTTTTGTTGCGGAACTTGGTTCTACCCCATAACAAAGTCTACAAATCTTGTAGGTCTCTTCCTCTCACGTTGAGACGGGTTCTCTCTGCTCCCCTCATCCTGCAGCATCATCTCCGACTCCTCTCTCAGCTCAGCCTACATCTCACTTTCTGCATTTTGCACCCCTCCAAGATTCTTGGAAATATCCTACCTCTCTTGATCTAGTCCTTCTATGTATGACTTGTAGAGGTCCTTTTATTCGGCCAGGTCTCTCTCTTTTTTTGGACACCTGGTCTTGTCATTCCAACTCATTGAACTCCTTGGCTCTCTTCTTGAACAGAGCAACTCTCTTCATGTTCCATTTCATCCCATCCTGGGTGCATACATGGTTAGAGCCTCTTTGCGTTACTCTGATGGGCCTGCTGTACTTAAATCCTCTTGTAGTATCCTCATGAGACAACATAAAGTTAATTTGCTACCTAGAGTTATGCGCTTGTCAGAAAATTATTAACGTTCCTGTTCAGTAGTATCTATGAATTTATAACATTCAATGCATAATTTTAGTAATGCAAATGTATTATTTGCGTTCAACCAATGATTCCCTGCGCTTTATCTCAGCCTAGCCGACACATTTTCGACCTCTGGTGATTCTCAAGGCTAGTGATTACTGCATTTACGTCCAATATCCATTGAAAATCACACAACTATAACAATATATCCATAATAATTACGGTAGTGGGAACATCCAACAGTTGTCAAACCATGAACATAGACAATTTCGTATGGCCAGTAATTGACCAACACAATAATGTGAACAAATTACATAATTATTCATGAATATTGCCATTAAATATATAAATTGGCCAAGAGAATTGAAATTGATATTATGAAAAGACAATTTGAAAAATAATATATAATAAAAGAGAAAACAAACGGAGCATAAAAAAGAATAAAGGAGAGGGAGAACATATAAACATATATTAATGAAACATTTGAATGCAAAAGTCAACAAAAAGTCATCATCATACATATATTCCATTATTGACATTTCAGATTGATCAATATTTGGTAATATTCCTTCATCTTTTATTGAGAAATTATCTGTGACCTTTTGTGATAACCTTGATTGTTATAACATAGATTCGTATTTGGAGAGTAGTTGATCACCCACACCCGAGTGCACGTTAAGTTAGTCCAGCTACAAATGCTCATGCTGGGTAACAAAACCCCACCCTGTTAGTAGTTGTCTAAGTGCATTCATTAAAACCGGGAGCATGGGTCTTAGATAATGTCACTCACCCTGTACTTGATACTGATCCCGTAATTTGGGAAAAAAATCTTGACATCCTAATGGTGTATAATTCAAATACGATGTTGAAAAAATAAATGTTAATTAAATCTTCACCCCATTCTACATAATGGTGCTAATAGATAGATGTGTTTTATACCAGAGGTCGAAACACGTGTCAGCTAGGCTGAGATAAAGCGCAGAGAATCATTGGTTGAGCACAAAGACTTCATTTGCATTACTAAAATGATGCATTGAATTGTATTAATTCATAGATTCTACTGAACATGAACGTAATTATTTTGGGACAAGCATGTAGCTCTAGGTAGCAAATTAACTTTAAGTACATTTGTATAGGACAGGGGGTGAGTCCCTGCTTCCTAAGGTTTGCATCTATCTCAACCAAACAGCTGTTTTGTAATAATCTCAAAACCAAGTTCATTTTCCCAAGCACCTCAGATACCCAGTTAGCCCCCAATTCACAATCTTGCATCCTTACGAGGCAACTTTGTTTTGACCAAGTCACCCTCATGAACATCCTTCTTTCGGACTGCTCTTCTCCTGTTATTCCACTCCTTCATTTGCGCCTTACTTTTCCTTATCCTGCATACCACATCATCCATGTCTATGGAGTCATCCTTCCTCACTCTTGACAACCGTGGAGGTACCAATGTGGGTGCTGCTCTTCTCCCCCACAGCATGTGAAAAGGGGACACGTCGGTGGTCCCATTGGGGGGCAGACGATGGGCAGCTATGGCGTCCTTGACTTTTCTGTATGGGCCCATTTCAAATGCTGTGCCTCGCCGCGTCACCAATTATGTCGTTGTCTGAATAATCATGCTAGGTTGTGGTGAGGTTAATGTCTTTATTAACCTCAGAGAGAACCTCTTATGCTGAATACAGTTGTTTCACTGTGGCAGCACTTCTGCAATAATAAGAAGAGTTCTCATTTAAGCCTTATCATACATACTATATATAGAGTCTGAGTCATTATGATGTCATCTCAGGAGCAGTGCCGGGGTGCTGGTGCTACTCACGCAGCCAGCGTGTTGAATGGCACAACGCGAGCACTCTCGCGCCCATGTCTGCTTGGATCTTGTGATTAAAAACGTTGGGCCTCGTTCTTCAAGTCCCTGGAGCATTGTCTGAAGCATTAAGATAAGGTGTAAAATGTTTACACATTATTTTACGGCTCAGATACCACTCTAGGGCATTTTTGTTCTTTTTGCCTGCGGTGCTGGGACTCGGAATGGAACTGCCCTTTCCACCTTCCCTTTATGCTTCATCCTCAAAGCCTGAATGCATTTACACCAGCATACTTTCATGATGTTGCATATGTGATGGATTCCAGTGAAATCCAGCAGCTTTTGAAAACTGCTAAAAGTAGCCATATTCCACAGTAATCCATTTTGAATGCTGTCTACCCTGTGTAAATGGTAGGATTCACTGACACTATTTGCAATACGAAGTGAAAAAAGAAGGTAAAAAGTTGAAGTTGGCTGTTTTTACACATTTGTATGGTATCAGGTAATAATGTCCCTATATATAATGTCGCCGGCAAAAGCTATTGACAACATTATATATGGTGACATTATGTATGGGGACCGGTTGCAGGGATGTCCACTGCTCCCATTAAAAAAAAAAAAAGAAAAAAAACAGGGGTTGCAGAGGTGTCCCCTGCATGTTCAATGTCATTATGCCTCCGAAAAAAACAGTGACTTTTTTGTCAGGGGACATTTTTGCGGGGACATTATTACATGGGGCCTCATTACGAGTTTGGAGGTAGCCATGGTTCTATTAGCACCATGGCTGCCTCCAAACCGGGTTCCATTACCGGGCTACTGAAATGGGGACTTACCTGGTCATTCCGACATAGGAGGACCCGGTAATTCCTCCTTGCAGGAACCATTCCCCATTCCCACTTGAGCTACCATAGGGCTCAATGGGAATGGGGAGGGAGGTAATAACAGGCACATTACAAGTTGCCCGTTATTATCTCCCTCTTCCCCCCGCGGGACCCGGAATAGACGTCTGGTTTTACCAGACGTCTGATCCAGGTCCCGCAAAGGTAACCTCATAATCGGCGCTCCCGTAATGAAGGGGGCCGGTCCCCTACCAGCCCACTTCATTACAGGAGCGCCAGGGTTATAATGAGGCCCCATGGAGCCTTTTTATTGTGCATCACAACGTTCAAATGATGAAAATTGCATGATGTGTACCTTTTTGCACCTAAGTGCAAACATAATGAATCCCCTTTGCACAATTTCAGTATTTTTTTATAAAATGCCCTCCAAAGTGTATGCCATTTGTGAGAAACCTGAGGGTTTTCTCACTCCTATTCTCCATGGATCCTCTGCGCAGGTGGCCAGTGTGAGAAAACAAAAGGTCTCTTGCCCTCTAGTCCTCAGGGACTTGTCATCCAGGTGGCCAGTCCACGGCCATCACTTTTGGATTCAGTTTCTGGGGGTGAACTAGTGCGGGAGGATCACCTGGGTGGATAGTCTTCAGGGAGTGGGGGTGAGTCAGTCGATGGTGAGACACAGTATTCCCCCCTTTTTTGTACATCCTATTTTTTAGGAAATGATATCCCAACTCCCGACCCCACCTTTCTGCACAAACACTAGACAGAGGAAGAGGGTGAATCAGGGTAACAAGACTAAGGGCCTCATTACAAGTCCACCAGTGACCGTGCCGGTAAAACCGGCAGGATGCAGCCGGACTTGTACATTTTACCATCGCCTGGCTTGCCGGAAACACTGAGGCCAGATCTCAATATCGACGACTGTATTGTGTTTCAAGGACACCAGCGACCCTCCCGCGTGAACGGTAGTGTTGGGGAGGTGAGGCCAGCCCTGTGGTACTAACCTTGACTCATCAATTGGAAATCAAAAAAAGCGAGAATGAACTGCGCACAGAAGGCGAGCTGGAAAGCGACCTGAGAGACCAGTGTGTGCTAAAAAACATTGAGGTTTGCAACAATATATCGCAAGTGAAGGCTGCACGCATGTGGATGAGACGCGAGGAGTGGAAGACCTGTGAGTGGAATCAGCAATACTGAGTAATGCAGTGGTCCGGAGAAAAGGAGTAGCCCACTCGAAAATCTCTGTGAAAGGTGAATTGTTTGAGGCGATAAAAGTGAACGAACTGTAAAAGTGAAAGTGAATGAAGTTAACCCAGAGGGAAGGGGAGAGGAAAAGCTGCACATTGAATTCTGATTCGAAGTGGTCCTGCAGTGGTATGAAAAGGAAGGCCACACATTTGAAAGTCTTCAATTTCTGAAAAGCGGTCTGAAACTGATTGAGGAAGACCCGAAGTGTACAAAGCTGAAACAAGGGAGCCCCGGTAAGTATTGTTGGACTTTGCAAGGTCTGAGCCCGGCAGAAGGGGACCAACATTGAACTGTGAAAGGTCTGAGCCTGGCCGAGGGGGACTAACATCGAACTGTGAAAGGTCTGAGCCTGGCAGAGGGGGACCAATGTAGAACTGTGAAAGGTCTGAGCTCAGCAGAGGGGGACAAATATTGAACTTTTTGTTTTTCTTGAAGAGGTCTGAGCTTGACAGAGGTGGAGCGGTGTGAACTTTTTGTTTTGTTGTTGGGGAAGACTGGAGCCTTTAACCCAAAAGGCCAGGTGGGCATCAATCGATGTTCCAAACTGTTTCAGTGTTAAAGCCCGAGGCAGAGTGTGTCATCCTGCCTATAGAGACTGCCTTATTCCATGCAGTAGGGATTAAATAATTTCCCCAGGAGAAAGGAGACTAATACCTACTGACTTGATAATGATTGCACACCCTGATACATATGTAAGACTAGCTGTCCAATTGGGATCAGCACAGAGATTTGGGATTGATGTGTACAGAATGGTCCTTTTCCATCCCATCAAGCTTTCTGGGATCTGTGAATTCATCTTGAGGCAAAAGACAGCAAGTAAAGGAAACAGGTGCCCGGGTGGTTTTCACTGCAGTCATTTATTAGCTGAGGTAAGAAAAAGACGCTTCTGGAAAAGCACACAAAATCATTTTGCCTTCAACCTGTCTTATATAGGCCTTTAGGATGATGCAACACCCTCATACAAATTATTGCCTTGTCAGAGCATATATCTGATAGGTCCTTTTAGCCAGACAAAAAACCCTTCTTTTGATAGGATGGCTTATCTGTCGCTCACCAAGCCCACATTAATCATACTTGGCATCAACACATTATGCCTTCTCATCATGCGTTTTTGTCTACTTTTCCTGCCAAGTTCCAACCTGCCAGACACAAATATCTGTGGGATGTTCTGACCCACTAGGCTCTGCCCTGCAACATCACTGTGCTGCTTTCATCAAAAACAACAGAAAGGCCACCAAAAATCCCTATGCGCGCTAGAAATCTCTGAGAAGTGCGCAGGGACACCAGAAAAATAAGCTGCCAAATCTATTTTGCCTGTCTCAGTGGTAGAACAGGATGTATATACAATGAATGTTCCTACCCTCTCTAATTCAATGCTGCAATAATTTAGAGCAGTGTGTTTTTTAAACCTTCCAAAAAACACCATGCATAAGTATTGAATAATGATTACGTGGTGATGAAACAACCATTAACAATGTTTGGTTTTTTATGGTAGCCTCTTTATTATTTTTGTGGCTAGTCTTTTTAATTATATTCTTAAAACAAGAAAAGAAACAGATGTTCAGATAAAACAAGGTGGCACAAGGGATCACCTTGATTTTAGCTTGACACAACTTAGTTAATGACAAATCAACAACTGTACATATAATGAACAAAACAAAGGAAAAACTTAGAAACCTGTGCAGGTCTTTTCTGGTCTGTACAAACAATATGCTATAATTATTTATAAAATACAGCATCACTATGACACTAGATTTCCTTCTCAAATCAGGAGAGAGGACAGACCCTAACCAATAGGATTCCTAGAGGGTGTGCTTAGTATAATTCAGCTTACCCACCCCTTTGGGAAATACATAAATAGGGACTGGTTAGGACCTAGAGACACACACAGATTCACCCATCAACTGATCTACTGGCGAAGCACTCTGCAGGAGAACCCAGATCCAAGACTCCATAATTCTGAAAGCAGAAGGCCCAATTACAAAGCTGAACCCTTCTCAGCTGGCCTTTAAAATCTTGCAACCTGATTTTACCCCCAGACTTCCAATGGGGAGCACCACCAACAAACAGCTTTCCGTGCTGTTTCTGCTTTCTTGCCAAGAACTCTTGCTAGAACCAGAGATCCAAACCAGTATAGCAGAGCTGTAACCTGATAGCTGCAACCCAGCACCAAAGCATCAGATCCAGTCCAGAGGCTGTGTAGTGTCCAGAGTGCCATGCTGAGTGCAGAACCGAGTGCCTGAATCCTGTCCGGTGGGCTAGCAGAATTCCAGTCCAGAAATCTTTTTGACCAGATCCCTGATGGGCCTATTCCAAACCATATTTGTGAGTATCTATACCATAGAATTGTCCATAGCCAGTATATTATCCTTAAGTAATCCTATCCAACCCATTCTATCATATCCAGAACTCCATTGTAGAAAATCTCTTTTGTTCTCCTGAATCTTTCCCTTATCCATATAGTCCTTTGATAATTGTAGTGATAATATCATCTTTGCGCTAATGTATTTGCTGAAGAAAGACAAGTGTCTCGGCGGGCAAAAGTCAGAACAGAGGCGCCGCTGATCTGGTTGCTGTCCGGTTGGGTATCTTGTATCTTCATAGTCTCTGTAAAAAAAATTCCTGTTTGTTTCTGAGACAAATCGACCTCTACCAAGACCGTGCATGCTAGAAACGAAATTTAAGTGTCAAATTGAACCCAACATCATCAGTTTACCAACAAACCTAAAACCGGTACTCCTTGTAGCTTTTCTGTAATTGCGTTTCTCGGGCGCTGAAAAGTTTGCCATGGAGTTTTCGTTTGGCTCAATTTCCTCACGTGTAAAATAGCTATTCTTTGCAATTGACCTCCGAATTCAGTTTTCTATCTGCTAGTTATTCAATCACCATTGCTAGTGTTTACCTGAAACTATACAAAGCGGCTCCCACTAGTTCTGAATCCAATTTAGAGAATTAAATACATTTTTCAGTGTTTTTCCCATTCAGTCAAAACCAGATTCCAAAGCATTTGACCTGTTGGAAATCATTCCTGTTTCTCTCTATGCTTGCTGGGGGGAATTGGGGTTGAAACTGTTTTGGTTGAGTGTTTATTCCCTGAAACCTGTGTTCTCGCCTTCCATCTCTATATTGCATATTGGGGGGAATTGAGTAGTGTGCCGGGGGAAAGAGTGACATTATATTTGACTGAACCCACACAACGTTTTATTCTATGCTGCATGATTTTTCTTATCCATACTCCTTCTGATTAAAGAGATTGTTGATTGTAAAATTACCCATTGGTGATCCTTGTATCCATATTAAATAGTGTGATATATATATATATATATATATATATATATATATATATATATATATATATATATATATATATATATATATATATTGTTCAAATTCATAAAATAAATCTTTTAACTTTGCAAAACAACCTGCTTCTTGGTTCAGTGAGACTGGGGGGCGTGATATAAGGGTACATCATTCAGAAATAAAAGAACTTATAGACACAAATATATAATTAAGGGTTCCAGCTGTGCATCACACGCTAGGCATTGACTTAGATGGAGTGCTGGGTTGAAATCACTTACATATCTCACTGCAGGATGCCGCCAAAGACTTCCTACTGTATCAGCATGAGTCATGTTTTTCCACACCAGTCTTTAGAAGTTTACACCATTTTGTGTCTGGACATCCATTTTGAAACATATCCCAGTCTGCCACTGTGCTACCATACAGGGAGTCATTATTTACTTTTAAGCATTTCTCATTGTGTATCTCTTTTTCATAATATATTTTTACACATTCATGATATGTGTGTATTACTTGAGGCACTTTTCACTTCCTGGGTCATTCTAACCCAAATATGTGCCATGCCACGTGCACTTTTTTACCTAAGAATAAAGGCACTATAATTCTGATTTCTGCAATACTGGAACCATTGATTTGCCTATCATGTTATCTGCACTCAGTTAAGGGGGGTTCAGTACCCCTCTACACCCCCCTTCTGGTCGGTATTCGACCACTGTTCAATATACGACCACTAAACGCATTTTCCACCCTCCAACATATACAGTGTACCAATGCATCCCTGCCTCAGTCACCCCATCAGTGTGGTGCTTTATCTCAACATGGAAGGTATCATAAAAGACATTTTCTAAAGATTCAACAATGTTTTCAACCATATTGTATTCGCTTAATCTAAGACATATATACATCTCCTTTTGTCAAAAGACTATTGCATATGTTTCGTCCTCTTTGAATTGTTGTATGTACGTATCTTCAAAGAATAACTTTGTTTTCTCCTGTCTGGATCCCAGCCCCATTACCTAATAAAATATAAACATAACATGCACAACAAGTGATTTCAGCCACCACGAGAATCGGGAGAGATCATTCCTTGAGGGAACCCACCAGCCCATTTTCTCATGTTCATCTACGTGCATCACTTCATTGTTTCACATTCATGTTTCCCTTCCTCCCACCGCACAACACTTCCTTGTTTCGTTTCCTGCCCTTTCCCCCTGTACATTTTAATGTCGTCCTCGCCTTCCATCAATACATCTTCCATCCAACTCATCTTATTTTCCTTATTCTGCGTCCAAGGACCTTCTTTATTCTTAGTCCATTTAATGTGTTTGTCCTTTGGGCTGCCTTGCAGCAAGTTCAAGGGTCCCTTAATTTATGTGCCAGTCATTTACTGTTTTTGTGACCACAGGGGACTCAAACCCTCATTCTTCTTTATTCACATAGCATAGTCAAGGGGGGATCAATTGTTTCTGGGGAACACAAGGTTGGGGGAGTCTTTATCGAAAAACAGCTTTAAAGGTGATCACAACTGGGCATCTGGCTGGGTCTCTCAAAACCCCTTTCACAATGGATTTTTCTCCCTGCTCACAGGATTGGTTGCCATCAATCACCAGGCGTGTAGGTATCTCTGATCCATCTGTAATATAAAACTGAATTAGTTTCTTGAAAAATAAGTGCATTTTTATCGTCACTACTGCCTTCTCAAACCAAAACCTTAAAATATCCATGTCCTCGCTTTAAACACTCCTACCTCCTAAAAACAATTGCTACTACATTTATCTTTTTCTAATATAATAGAATGGCAGCTCCTTTCTCCCTTTTTTGGCATATCTTAGTGCCACCTATGCTTCATACATACTGACTGATACCGGGGTGTGGGTATAACATGAGCCCATAAAGCATATACACATTTGCCTTTTCCTGGCATTGCCCTATTTTTTCACTGGCTTTTTCCTGAAAATTGTATAGTGTGCTTATTAAATAACTAAGGAAACATTTTCTCTGTGGTTGTCATTTTTCATGCCACAGAGTCATACAGTCTCCTTCTTTATGATAAAAATAACAAAAGACAAAACAGACTACTGTAGCAGTTGTATAACAAGGCACACTCCAGCCAGGGACCTCTTCCACTGACACTGATGTTGGCGCACAATAAAAACTTTTTTCTTATTTTTATTTGATTCCTGGATACTTGGTTTTAGTAGGCCCCAACCCGTCTCACGCCCACTTTGACAAATACTGTGTGTCGCAATGGACCATGAACCAGGCTGGTGTGTAACAATTAAATATTTATTTATTTTTAGAATTCAATGAAAACATCAGAGCAAAAACAAATTAGGGCAGCAGCCACCACGGTGTGGCAATACAAATGCAAAATCTTATAACACAGTTAATTCAACTTCCTACCATAATTTTCATAAACCTTTAATGGAAAATAGAAGCAACATTGTTTTTTTTTTTTAAATAATGACAGATGGCACGTAGGTTATGCACTCCCCCTACAACACTTCCCCCAACCACCTGCAGACTAAATTCTTTGTGGATGGAAAGCAGTGGCAAGGAGTCTGAAAGAAGAGGAAAACATCAGATTTAAGATTCAGCCCATCACCCCAGAATGGGAGCCCAGAAACGAAAATGAAAACCTTCAAAATGTGCAAAATGGCATAGTCGGATTTTACTGGTTACTTGTATCTCAGTTTACAATTGCGGTAGGATAGCTAGGACAGAAGTGTGGCTGCACTTAAGAGACAAAGAAGCTTACAGGCTATTGAACAGGGCACCAAAGCAACATGAACGCAGGTGAGAAAATAAATTTTGGGAGGAAAACAATGCACATAATAAACACACGCAGCAGAATTGCAATTTCTTATTTTACACAGGCTTTAAAATGACAAGCAGCTCAGAAAAGGGGCTTAGCTGTCAAAATCGGAAATCGGTTTTGGGATGAGGAACAAAGGCACATAACAGACAGGATTCTGAGGGAAAGGGATTACTCTTGTTGGGATGAAGGTTAGGATTTTTCACGGGAAAAATGCAAATCGAATTTTATAGAAAATCAAACTACACGGGCAAATTCGTTTTTTGTTGCACATGACTGGTTTTACTGAGGCTATATTATCAAAGAACGTCACTGCGTGCAAGGGGGTTAATTTCCAATTTTAACTAGCTCACACTGAGTACCTCCTGATAAGGGAATTAAATAGAATTAATTAATTTATTTCAAATTGATACTAAGGATTTACACAGAAACTGAAATAATGAATGAAGGAATACGCTAACAGATATGGACTAACACAGATTCTTCTAAGGAAAAGTGAACAGATAATACTGGCAATTTGGGAAATGACTAGGGTTTTTATGGGATTTTAATAGGATTTGAATAGGATGCAAAGGTAAAAGAACGGAATATGCAGTTTTTGGGTACTGGGTGATGTGATACTTACAAGGCAAGCTTGGGTTTGATAATCTGGACAGCCAGCAAGGCCTCTGGACAGCGGGGCCAAGGATCTGGTCACTGGGCAGCGGGGTCAAGAGATCTGGTCACTGGGACAGCTCGGTTCTCTGGAATGGGATCAGCTGGGCAAGGTCTGGTCACTGTGGACAGCAGGATAGGTCAGCTGGGTAAGGGGGTTCTCCTAAATGGGATCCGCTGCCTCTCCTCCTTTCTCTCTGGTTTATTGGTATGCCTGGATCTGGATGGGTGGTTCTGTCTGGATCTGGGTGGTCCTGCCTGGATGGAATCCGCTTCCTCTGGATCTGGTTTTTGAGTCTTTGAATCTTGAATATCCCTTGCATCTCCCTGTCTCCTCCTTAAGTAGCCAGCATGACATCATAGAATTTTACAACCTGGGGGGAAGTACTCTGGAGTGGCTCCTATCCTAGGATAGACCATGCTACTGGTGTTCCCTCCTCCCCCTGAGCTGATTGGTTCAGGGGAAGTGACATCATTTTATGTGTGTGCATTTATGACTTCCTTTGTCTCACAATGCCTATTTTTTTATACAAAAATTAGTTTTTTGAGTAAAACTTCAAATCTATACTAGTCACCATCGTAAGAAACATATATGCAGATTCCATATTTCACAGGAAATCGGACAGTCCAATCGCCAGCTCTGTGTGAGGTAGCATCGCTTTTCGGCACAATTTTCGAGGTGAAAGATAATATTTAAAATTATGCAAATGGCTACACATATGCCCACTACTATTTTGCATACTTTCATCAAGTTCGAAACCTGCATCACTTATACTTCACCCAGAAATGCATTTTTCCTGCCATTCCAGTTCCCCAGGTGCTAGCAACATGCACTGGGTCTTATTTTGTTTGTTAAAAAATAACATGAAAACTGTCATAAGATCACATTGCTGCTCATTCAGATTGCAGGAACAAAATTCTTAAAGTATATATGTCCTTTATTGTCAGTTAGGTAGATTTGCCATAGATGTGGGCAGTGCAGCCACCCCCACAACCAAATGGTCTTCCCCTGGGTCAGCCTGAACAAAGGGTTTCCATGACACCCATGAAGCAATCCAGTGGGTGCTGGGAATGGATGTAGAAGGAAATCACACCTTTGGGTCAAAACACAGGACCCAGTCACCACCTTTGTATTTGCTGGCAGTCCTGCCGGCCAGTCTAGTAGGACCTGTAAGGATATGGAAGTGGGAGGCAAGCCTGCCTGCCAAACTGGTTTTATTTGAATTCCTGGGCCGATTGAAGTCTTTTTGGGGGGAAAGAGCAAAATATACATAGCTTTGCAGCCCACCCACGTATACAATTGTATTTCTGTGTGAGCCACAATATTATTTAACAATTCGTTTTCAAATGGCATTTTCCTGATCTTCACAAAAGCATATCTACATGTGTATTTATTTCTTTTCATGTTAATTTCACAAATGCGGTTTCTGCCACACACAGTTTCTTTTAAATTAACTTTCTGGAATGCTTTTAAAGATATGATCAGTTTCTGGACACAGAGAGAAGCTGCAAAAAGTTTCCTTGTAATTGACAGGAGGCAAGAGGGAGCCACGCTATTGCTTTCCTTTGCAATAATTTGCATTCACTGGTTCATTTAAAAAGAAATCATAGCAGTGTGCACTGAAAACAGAATTCTTATTCTGAATGTGCTTTCTCAGTGAAAACAATGCCGTTCTGGGAGGTATTGCCTTACTTTATGGCAATCAGATGAAATACACATGCAGGGCTATGTTTAATGGAGCAAATCTTTGTGGTGTTTAAAATGAAAGGAGGAACAAGTCCAATGCCCAAGGAGAACACAACACAGCCGTTTTTGGGTGAATGTTTAAATGTGGTTTTGTGATGAAGAGAATTACTGTTGGGGGTGGCAAATGTACCCCACACTACATAACAAATTCAAAATATGTTTTTGAAAGAAGGATGTGTTTTCTTCAGTCGCTCCCTTTCTTTCTTCATGGTGCATCCGTAGCTGAAGAAGAAGAAGACGCTGGTAATGGTTCTTGCTCCCTGTAGAAACCGAAATAGAGGCAAAGTCATGTTTAAGCTGGCAAAGTGATCAGTTACTTCTCCAGCATAGTCCTTTGTTCTCTTTTTTCAATAATTCAATAAAGATGTTTGCTGTGGTCCTCTCTTGCCATTCTCAGCCCACTCAAATGTAGGCTTGCTTTTCTGCAAAAGAAATCCCATTGGTGCACTTTTAATTTCTTTTGATTTTCCATACGTATAGTGACTGGTCTGTGTTAGTCTTTTCTGCTGTGCTGAAAACCTTCTCTGTACTTTTGAAGTCCTGATCCTGATGGCGTGGGACAGCAGTCTTTTATTTCTTTGCTGTGTTCATTCTGTTGAGACATAATTCATATTTTTCATGTTCCTTCCTAACCTAATCTTGCCTACCCCTGTCATTTGGACCCAAACACTGATTCTATTAAGTGCATGTGAGTGTGGCATATAGAAGTACATTGTTTTGCCTATCCTTAATTTTTCGGGCATTTTCCAAATGTTCATATTTGGCATTTCCGTATTACTAGAACTACAAAAAGGTTACTCCACCTTCTATCCAAATTCTTCTTCATTCTCATCATTAAATATGGCCATATTTGCATATATATGCTATTCTGTGCTCACACCTGTTTGCACCTTTCTTTGGAAAATGCTATCTATTTAAAAGGACTATATCCCTTACTGCCTTTTTCCTGTATTCACCTGGGTTTTCTTACTCCTAATAATGATCAATAAAGTTTGTTCACACACTTACTGTGTCAACTGGTACTTATCTTTTAATTCTCTGTGTGTCCACTAGTACTTACCTTTGTCATAATATAATGTTTCTTCCCATTATATTGCTATACTCCACTAAGGCTATGTAGACATTCTTCCCATTCTCCAAAAATGACAATATTTTTAATCTGTAAAACGTAAATCAACATCTTCATATAAACAAAAACAATGTTCTTGTTACTTACTCTCGTATGTTCTTTTGTGCAGTTCTACTAAACATTCTCTCATATTGTTAGATCACTCTTGGCCATCCATACCTTTATGGCCTAACATTAATTGTCTTTTATTTTCATCAACCTACACTACACTAATGAACTGTAATCAGCACCATCCATTGTGTTAATTATTTGTAAATCTGGATGTCTTATCCAAACCTTCCTTCATCAGCCTTGTCTCACAATGTTATTCCTTGTTCCTTTATTTGCACCTTCTATTAACTTGTGATTTTTGCTGTTTTAATATCCATTCATTCATTCATTCATTCATTCATTCATTCATTCATTCATTCATTCATGTTTTCATTCATTTATTTTTTATTTATTTATTTCACTCCCCTGGATTGTCATACATCGTTGGGTTTGAGCTTCTTACTTCAGCGTTTTTAAATGTAACTGTTTATTATTATCTTACATTAATTAGTCTCGTCGTAACACAAAACTCTCATATTTTACATATTATTATCCCTAAAATGTGTGTACTTTTATTTTGTTCCCTTATTCCTTTCAATGGACCCACATCATAAGGGCCTGTGGTTCACAGGACACTTGACACTCTCTCTAAGTCTTCCTGAAATTATGCTCAGTGTTGCCACATTAGTGCCATAAGTTGTGAGATATCCCTTTTCTCTTTCAGTATGTGATGCTCCTAAAAAAAAAACACTTCATCATTTGTTTAGTCTTCTCTAAACATGTCATCGTCAGTAATGTCAGTCAACCTGTATTCTTCTTTGAGAGCTATCACTGTCCTCCATGGCCTACCCTCATCATCCATTCCTTTAAGTATTTCCATTTCCCTTCATACTATGGCTGCTTCCAACTCTAGAGGGATTATCTGTCCCCCCTTTTTGTCCATGGGTATCTATGGTCTGAGCAAAAACTCATCAAGTATCCTCACAGTCCTCCCCACTAAGCCGGGTAGCCATGTTAATAGAATGCTCACCTCATAATAGGAAAACCTCTGACTCAACCGGAACACCTCACAGAGCCACTTGACCTGTGAATAACAGGGGCACCTCATGCAGGCCTCCCTGGGCCTCCTACAAACGTCTGTGTGAGGTACACCCCCCTCCATTTAGGGTGGGGGGAGAGGGCCCCCAAAAACGGTGGGACAGGCCCCCCAGTGGGTGCCGCAGTAAGGTTTGGGCACCCTGGCGCCAGATTGGCACACCAATGTGCCCCTCTGCGCCTAGGCAGGTATAGTAAACAAAGAAAATAATTAAAAATGGCAGGCTGCCCTTTAGCGCGGGCAGAGGGGCCCCTTACTGTCATTGGTTCGACTCGGCGTTGGTCTGTCTGGCGCCATTGGCGTTATCTACATGCGATAAGGTTTCCCTCTACCAAGACGGCGTTGCCACCTACAGGTGTAGTTTCAGCTCTCCCACGACTTGTGCAGACCATAACTCCGCCCCTTCTCCAGGAAAGAGTATTTCCGGAAACAACGCCGGCAGAACAGTGCGTTGCTACAATCATTGTCAGCCACGCTTTGTGAGTTATCAACATTCACCGTCCAGTTTTTTCTTATTAGAACAAACTGTCCTCTCTCCTATCTCATCTATAGTTACTTCTGTTGTATTTCTCTAGCATACTTTCTTCCTGTGCCTCATTGGTGTAAATGGATCCCAATCAGCCAGTATTTGTCTTCCGCCCTTCGGGTCCTTGAGGGTCTAACACATTTCTCCCCTCTCTTTAATGCAAGTCCGATCTATTCTGATTACGGACTACATTCCCCATCATCCCCTTGGACCAGACGTATTATGCTGCCACCACGAGGAAACCCAGATGCCTCTCGCTTGCAGGTAGGCTCTACTGTAAATCCAGCCTTAGTTTGTTTCCTTCTGCCACTACCTTGTTTCACTTCACGAATACTTCTTCCAGGAACAACCCTCTAAAGAGTCCATTAAGCCCCATCGTCTCCCGTTACTCAATCAAGCTCATGACACCGCTGCAGACCTTTCATCCAGATAGGATCTTTAAAGATTCCACTCAAGGTATCCCGCGTTCTTAGATTTTACGTACATTCAAAATCTATTGCTTTCTCATCTAACCCCTCTTCCTTATACCTACAGACAGTATTCCAGGGCCGATACGAGAGCCCATCCCAGCTGACATCTACGCTCACCCGCTCCGTCAGCGCATCCCAGAGAATTCCAACGCACCCCAACTTCACAGGGTTTTTTCCCTTCAAGGGTTTCCCTGGCACCCTCACTCCACGTTTTGGTTGTCAGACGGGCGAGGGGGAATCAGGTAGATTCTTACACTCATCCGGGTCACATGAAGACAAGGTAGGAGTATCTTTTGTACCTTTTTGGTGTCTAGCCACCAACATTAATTCAGGACTGCCTCTGTCAGATTTGCCTAGACACCCTTCAAGTCAAGCAGTGTGGTAGAATTTGTTAACAGATAGCAACGCCCCAAAAGAGACAGTAGCAGCCCTGGCAGTGTGAGCTGTTGGAGACTATTATAGAGCAACAGATACAACAATTAGTTACAGCTGTACAAGCACTTTCGGCAGAAGTGCAACAGCTAAAACAAGAAAACATGTTGCTAACGCAGCAGGTGAACAGATCGGCACAGGGTACTGGTATTCCACCAGGCCCTCTTCCTTCAGGGCGTTTTGACGATAACGCCCATATGGTCAAAGAATTCCTAGAATCATGTACCGTCCAATTTGCTTTCAAAAATGCTTTTTTTCCTACTGATAGGGATAAAGTAGGGCATATGATCGTCCAAATGACGGGCGCTGCCTTAGCATGGGTAACTCCTCTGGTGGTAAATAACAACCCCATCTTGGAGTCTTATTCAGATTTTTGGAATAGCATAAAAAGCATGTTTGGTAGAAAAGAAATAGTTATAGCCTCACAAGAGCAGTTAATGGACCTAAAACAAGGCAATCTGGACATTTTGACCTATATCACCAAATTTAAACAGTACGCTTCTGACACGACCTGGGCCGAAGACGCCTTAATGACTATATTCAGATGGGGTTTGTCAGAAGAATTAAAAGATGAAGTCTCCCGAGTCCCCCGTCCAAATAACATGGCTGAATTTATTTCATTTGGCATGCAATTGGATTACCAAGAAAGAAACCTTGAAAGAAAGAAAAACCAGAGTCTCAGACCCGCCTCCGACCATCCACCGATACTTCTCAAAACTGTCTCCACTGAAGAACCGATGCAATTGGGTACCACTCGAGGCCCCCTTTCGGTGGAAGAAAGGTGTAGAAGAAAAACTTCAGGTCTATGCATGTACTGCGTCGCTAACTTGCACACAGTAAAGGAATGCCCAATAGCCCCTCCTAGAAAGCCGGGAAACGCCAGTGCCCGGCAGTGAAGGAAAACACAGTGCCGGGTTCATCCTCTACTACTAGTTCCCTCCGTAGCGCCCTTTCCTCTCCTCAAACGCTATCCTCTGATCACTCTATGATTATCTTAAAAGTTTCCATCTCCTGGGACAATATTCGTCTGGAAAACGTCCCGGCTTTAATAGATAGTGGAGCCGCCAGAAACTTTATAGACGATCAGTGGGAAAAAGGCCATAGCATTCCATGGTTCCATAAAGCTCTCACAATTCCTGTTGAAAGTGGAGATGGGAGTCCCCTGACTTCGGGCCCAATCACTGACCACACTTCCCAAATCATCATGTCCTTATCCAACCATCATGAACAGTCGAATTAGACATCATAACAACGGCCCATTACCCTGTGATTTTGGGACTTACTTGGTTAAAGAACCATTTGTACTGTAAGATAGAAAAGTGTGAATTCCACAAATCCTCAGTGACCTATCTAGGCTACATACTTTCAGGTAAAGGTATCTCCATGGATCCATCTAAGGTTTCAGCCATGCAAAACTGGCTCATTCCCAGATCAGTCAAAGAAATCCAAAGATTCCTGAGTTTTGCAAACTTCTATAGGAGATTCATCCCTCATTTTTCCTCCTTGACTCAGCCTTTAACCCATTTACTAAAAATAGGAATCCCTTTCAATTGGTCTTCAGAAGCACAAGAATCCTTTGAGGAGCTAAAAGATCTTTTCACTCAGGCACCTATTCTTGCTATGCCTGATCAACAACGCTGGATCATCGTCGAGTCGGATGCCTCCCAACGAGCATTAGGAGCAGTGCTCCTACAACCCGATGAAAGCAATATTGAAAGACCCATAGCCTATCTATCTAAGACATTATCTCCAGCCGAAATCAATTATACAGTCTTAGAAAAAGAGCTGTTAGCCATAAAAAGAGCCTTCGACGAATGGTGCCATCTCCTTATTGGGTTTTTTCACCCGATAGAAGTCAGAACCGACCACCACAACCTCTGTGCTCTTCAATATGCACAAACCTGCAACAGTAGGCAAGCTCAGTGGGCACATTTTTTTCACCTTTTCGTTTGATATTTACCTTTGTCCCCGACAATCAGAATCTGAAGGCAGATGCATTGTCCAGAAGAGAAACCTTACAAAAATCCCCATTTCAACAGGAACCCTTATTTCAGACAGCACTATTTATATCAGTGGTACAGGACTTTCTTGGCAAAGTGGCTATAGGATCCCAGGAGTTAGAGTCCGCACAACCGGATCTAATAACAAAATGGAGACTATCAAGAAGTAAAAACCTTTTGTTTAGAAACGAGCAGATGTTTATTCCTAACGAGAACCTACAGAAGGAAGTTTTAGGGATGTGTCATGATTCACGAGCAGCAGGTCACAGGGGTATCCACAATACTCTTGAATTAATACAAAGACATTTCTGGTGGCCTACCTTACAATTAGATGTACGGGAATATGGTGATTCCTGTCCTGTTTGTCTGCAGACAAAAACCTCTAGAAGACCCTTTGGGTGAATTGGTAAAGATGCCTCTTCCTTCCCGATCCTGGCAGATAATATCCACAGACTTCATCGTAGACCTACCTAAATCCGAAGGAAACACCACCATCATGGTGACGGTCAACACTTTGACGAAGATGGCACATTTCATACCACTGCCGGAGGTTCCGTCAGCAACAGTTATGGCAAGGACATTTTTGGAACGCATTTTTTCTCTACACGGTCTGCCCGATACTATCATATCGGACCGCGGTCTACAATTCACCTCCCGATATTGGAAAGCTGGCTATCACCCCCAGACCAATGGGCAAACAGAGCGACTCAACCAGACACTAGAAGGATTCCTTTGGTGTTACATATCTTCAGCCCAAGACAATTGAACAGAACTTCTACCTTTCGCTGAATTCACGTATAATAATACTGTTCATGCAGCCCTTCACACAAGTCCTTTTTTTTGCACCTTTGGATACCACCCTTTGATTTTTCCTTCACAAGTCCCACAAGCCTCGTCGTGTCCAGACATAGACAAAGGGGTGGAGAGGATCCAACAGGGTCACAAAAAGGTGAAGACAGCTCTGGAAGAGGCTCAAATCAGAAATAAAAATCAGGCAGATAAACACTGCACACCAGCCCCCTCCATTTGGTTGGGTGACTCGGTGTGGTTGTCCTGAAAATTTCTACCCAGAAGGTTGGTGCCGTACAAATTGTCTTTTTTGGACCTTTTTCTGTAATTGCAAAAAGGGGTCCTGCCGCCTACAAATTACAACTCCCAGAATTCTGGAAGCGTATACATCCAACCTTTCATGTCTCCCAACTTAAACCTGATGTTCGCAATCGCTTCCACACTACGTTCACAGGCTGTCCTCCCCCAGTGATGACTGAAACTGGTCTTGAATATGAAGTCTCGGACATTTGTGACTCTAGATATAGACAGGGAATGCTTCAATTTCTAGTGGATTGGAAGGGGTATACGGCGGCTGATAGGACGTGGGAGCCAGATTCAGCGGTTCATACTCCTTGTCTTATCCGTCGATTTTATCGGAATCACCCTGGTAAGCCGGGCTTTGCCTCCCTTGGGAGGGGGCATGCTGTCATGGGTTCGACTCGGGATTGGTCTGTCTGGCATCGTTTCCCTCTGCCAAGATGTCGTCGCCACCTACAGGTGTAGTTTCAGCTCTCCCACGACTTGTGCAGACCGTAACTCTGCCCCTTCTCCAGGAAAGAGTATTTCCGGAAACAACGCTGGCAGAACAGTGCTTTGCTACAATCATTGTCAGCCACGCTTCGTGAGTTCTCAAGATTCACTGTCCAGTTTTTTCTTATTAGAACAAACTGTCCTCTCTCCTATCTCATCTATACTTACTTCTGTTGTATTTCTCTAGTGGTCCTCTCGGCTTTGAACCTTCCAGCCAGTACCCTCCGGTCCTCTCCCCGAGCAGACTTTCTTCCTGTACCTCATTGGTGTAAGTGGATCCCAATCAGCCAGTATTTGTCTTCCGCCCTTCGGGTCCTTGAGGGTCTATAACATTTCTCCCGTCTCTTTAGTGCAAGTCCGATCTATTCCGATTATGGACTACATTCCCCATCATCCTCTTGGACCAGACGTATTACGCTGCCTCCACGAGGAAACCCAGACACCTCTCGCTTGCAGGTAGGCTCTACCGTAAATCCAGGCTTAGTTTGTTTTCCTTCTGCCACTACCCTGTTTCACTTCACAAATACTTCTTCCAGGAACAACCCTCTAAAGAGTCCATTAAGCCCCATCGTCTCCCGTTACTCAATCAAGCTCCTGACACCGCTGCAGCCCTTTCATCCAGATAGGATCTTTAAAGATTCCACTCAAGGTATCCCGCGTTCTTAGATTTTACTTACATTCAGAATCTATTGCTTTCTCATCTAACCCCTGTTCCTTATACCTACAGACAGTATTTCAGGGCCCGATACGAGAGTCCATCCCAGCTGACATCTACGCTCACCCGCTCCGTCAGCGCATCCCAGAGAATTCCAACGCACCCCAACTTCACAGGGTTTTTTCCCTTCAAGGGTTTCCCTGGCACCCTCACTCCACGTTTTGGTTGTCAGACGGGCGAGGGGGAATCAGGTAGATTCTTACACTCATCCGGGTCACATGAAGACAAGGTAGGAGTATCTTTTGTACCTTTTTGGTGTCTAGCCACCAACATTCATTCAGGACTGCCTCTGTCAGATTTGCCTAGACACCCTTCAAGTCAAGCAGTGTGGTAGAATTTGTTAACAGATAGCAACGCCCCAAAAGAGACAGTAGCAGCCCTGGCAGTGTGAGCTGTTGGAGACTATTATGGAGCAACAGATACAACAATTAGTTACAGCTGTACAAGCACTTTCGGCAGAAGTGCAACAGCTAAAACAAGAAAACATGTTGCTAAGGCAGCAGGTGAACAGATCGGCACAGGGTACTGGTATTCCACCAGGCCCTCTTCCTTCAGGGCGTTTTGACGGTAACGCCCATATGGTCAAAGAATTCCTAGAATCATGTACTGTCCAATTTGCTTTCAAAAATGCTTTTTTTCCTACTGATAGGGATAAAGTAGGGCATATGATCGTCCAAATGACGGGCGCTGCCTTAGCATGGGTAACTCCTCTGGTGGTAAATAACAACCCCATCTTGGAGTCTTATTCAGATTTTTGGAATAGCATAAAAAGCATGTTTGGTAGAAAAGAAATAGTTATAGCCTCACAAGAGCAGTTAATGGACCTAAAACAAGGCAATCTGGACATTTTGACCTATATCACCAAATTTAAACAGTACGCTTCTGACACGACCTGGGCCGAAGACGCCTTAATGACTATATTCAGATGGGGTTTGTCAGAAGAATTAAAAGATGAAGTCTCCCGAGTCCCCCGTCCAAATAACATGGCTGAATTTATTTCATTTGGCATGCAATTGGATTACCAAGAAAGAAACCTTGAAAGAAAGAAAAACCAGAGTCTCAGACCCGCCTCCGACCATCCACCGATACTTCTCAAAACTGTCTCCACTGAAGAACCGATGCAATTGGGTACCACTCGAGGCCCCCTTTCGGTGGAAGAAAGGTGTAGAAGAAAAACTTCAGGTCTATGCATGTACTGCGTCGCTAAATTGCACACAGTAAAGGAATGCCCAATAGCCCCTCCTAGAAAGCCGGGAAACGCCAGTGCCCGGCAGTGAAGGAAACCACAGTGCCGGGTTCATCCTCTACTACTAGTTCCCTCCATAGCGCCCTTTCCTCTCCTCAAACGCTATCCTCTGATCACTCTATGATTATCTTAAAAGTTTCCATCTCCTGGGACAATATTCGTCTGGAAAACGTCCCGGCTTTAATAGATAGTGGAGCCGCCAGAAACTTTATAGACGATCAGTGGGAAAAAGGCCATGGCATTCCATGGTTCCATAAAGCTCTCGCAATTCCTGTTGAAAGTGTAGATGGGAGTCCCCTGACTTCGGGCCCAATCACTGACCACACTTCCCCAATCATCATGTCCTTATCCAACCATCATGAAACAGTCGAATTAGACATCATAACAACGGCCCATTACCCTGTGATTTTGGGACTTACTTGGTTAAAGAACCATTTGTACTGTAAGATAGAAAAGTGTGAATTCCACAAATCCTCAGTGACCTATCTAGGCTACATACTTTCAGGTAAAGGTATCTCCATGGATCCATCTAAGGTTTCAGCCATGCAAAATTGGCCCATTCCCAGATCAGTCAAAGAAATCCAAAGATTCCTGAGTTTTGCAAACTTCTATAGGAGATTCATCCCTCATTTTTCCTCCTTGACTCAGCCTTTAACCCATTTACTAAAAATAGGAATCCCTTTCAATTGGTCTTCAGAAGCACAAGAATCCTTTGAGGAGCTAAAAGATCTTTTCACTCAGGCACCTATTCTTGCTATGCCCGATCAACAACGCTGGTTCATCGTCGAGTCGGATGCCTCCCAACGAGCATTAGGAGCAGTGCTCCTACAACCCGATGAAAGCAATATTGAAAGACCCATAGCCTATCTATCTAAGACATTATCTCCAGCTGAAATCAATTATACAGTCTTAGAAAAAGAGCTGTTAGCCATAAAAAGAGCCTTCGACGAATGGTGCCATCTCCTTATTGGGTTTGTTCACCCGATAGAAGTCAGAACCGACCACCACAACCTCTGTGCTCTTCAATATGCACAAACCTGCAACAGTAGGCAAGCTCAGTGGGCACATTTTTTTCACCTTTTCGTTTGATATTTACCTTTGTCCCCGACAATCAGAATCTGAAGGCAGATGCATTGTCCAGAAGAGAAACCTTTCAAAAATCCCCATTTCAACAGGAACCCTTATTTCAGACAGCACTATTTATATCAGTGGTACAGGACTTTCTTGGCAAAGTGGCTATAGGATCCCAGGAGTTAGAGTCCGCACAACCGGATCTAATAACAAAATGGAGACTATTAAGAAGTAAAAACCTTTTGTTTAGAAACGAGCAGATGTTTATTCCTAACGAGAACCTACAGAAGGAAGTTTTAGGGATGTGTCATGATTCACGAGCAGCAGGTCACAGGGGTATCCACAATACTCTTGAATTAATACAAAGACATTTCTGGTGGCCTACCTTACAATTAGATGTACGGGAATATAGTGATTCCTGTCCTGTTTGTCTGCAGACAAAAACCTCTAGAAGACCCTTTGGGTGAATTGGTAAAGATGCCTCTTCCTTCCCGATCCTGGCAGATAATATCCACAGACTTCATCGTAGACCTACCTAAATCCGAAGGAAACACCACCATCATGGTGACGGTCAACACTTTGACGAAGATGGCACATTTCATACCACTGCCGGAGGTTCCGTCAGCAACAGTTATGGCAAGGACATTTTTGGAACGCATTTTTTCTCTACACGGTCTGCCTGATACTATCATATCGGACCGCGGTCCACAATACACCTCCCGATATTGGAAAGCTGGCTATCACCCCCAGACCAATGGGCAAACAGAGCGACTCAACCAGACACTAGAAGGATTCCTTTGGTGTTACATATCTTCAGCCCAAGACAATTGAACAGAACTTCTACCTTTTGCTGAATTCACGTATAATAATACTGTTCATTCAGCCCTTCACACGAGTCCTTTTTTTTGCACCTTTGGATACCACCCTTTGATTTTTCCTTCACAAGTCCCACAAGCCTCGTCGTGTCCAGACATAGACAAAGGGGTGGAGACGATCCAACAGGGTCACAAAAAGGTGAAGACAGCTCTGGAAGAGGCTCAAATCAGAAATAAAAATCAGGCAGATAAACACTGCACACCAGCCCCCTCCATTTGGTTGGGTGACTCGGTGTGGTTGTCCTGAAAATTTCTACCCAGAAGGTTGGTGCCGTACAAATTGTCTTTTTTGGACCTTTTTCTGTAATTGCAAAAAGGGGTCCTGCCGCCTACAAATTACAACTCCCAGAATCCTGGAAGCGTATACATCCAATCTTTCATGTCTCCCAACTTAAACCTGATGTTCGCAATCGCTTCCACACTACGTTCACAGGCTGTCCTCCCCCAGTGATGACTGAAACTGGTCTTGAATATGAAGTCTCGGACATTTGTGACTCTAGATATAGACAGGGAATGCTTCAATTTCTAGTGGATTGGAAGGGGTATACGGCAGCTGATAGGACGTGGGAGCCAGATTCAGCGGTTCATACTCCTTGTCTTATCCGTCGATTTTATCGGAATCACCCTGGTAAGCCGGGCTTTGCCTCCCTTGGGAGGGGGCATACTGTCATGGGTTCGACTCGGGATTGGTCTGTCTGGCATCGTTTCCCTCTGCCAAGATGTCGTCGCCACCTACAGGTGTAGTTTCAGCTCTCCCACGACTTGTGCAGACAGTAACTCCGCCCCTTCTCCAGGAAAGAGTATTTCCGGAAACAACGCTGGCAGAACAGTGCGTTGCTACAATCATTGTCAGCCACGCTTCGTGAGTTCTCAAGATTCACTGTCCAGTTTTTTCTTATTAGAACAAACTGTCCTCTCTCCTATCTCATCTATACTTACTTCTGTTGTATTTCTCTAGTGGTCCTCTCGGCTTTGAACCTTCCAGCCAGTACCCTCCGGTCCTCTCCCCGAGCAGACTTTCTTCCTGTACCTCATTGGTGTAAGTGGATCCCAATCAGCCAGTATTTGTCTTCCGCCCTTCGGGTCCTTGAGGGTGTATAACATTTCTCCCGTCTCTTTAGTGCAAGTCCGATCTATTCCGATTATGGACTACATTCCCCATCATCCTCTTGGACCAGATGTATTACGCTGCCTCCACGAGGAAACCCAGACACCTCTCGCTTGCAGGTAGGCTCTACCGTAAATCCAGGCTTAGTTTGTTTTCCTTCTGCCACTACCCTGTTTCACTTCACAAATACTTCTTCCAGGAACAACCCTCTAAAGAGTCCATTAAGCCCCATCGTCTCTCGTTACTCAATCAAGCTCCTGACACCGCTGCAGCCCTTTCATCCAGATAGGATCTTTAAAGATTCCACTCAAGGTATCCCGCGTTCTTAGATTTTACTTACATTCAGAATCTATTGCTTTCTCATCTAACCCCTGTTCCTTATACCTACAGACAGTATTTCAGGGCCCGATACGAGAGTCCATCCCAGCTGACATCTACGCTCACCCGCTCCATCAGCACATCCCAGAGAATTGCAACGCACCCCAACTTCACAGGGTTTTTTCCCTTCAAGGGTTTCCCTGGCACCCTCACTCCACGTCTTGGTTGTCAGATGGGGTGAGGGGGTGTCAGGTAGATTCTTACACTCAGCCGGGTCTTATGAAGACAAGGTAGGAGTATCTTTTGTACTTTTTTGGTGTCTAGCCGCCTACACTCATTCAGGACTGCCTCTGTCAGATTTGCCTAGACGCCCTTCAAGTCAAGCAGTGTGTTAGACTTTATTAACACCTACACCTCCATGGAATTTTCTAATGTGAAGGGGGGTGCACCTCTCCATCGCACCCCAATCTGAGGGGTGGCCCATCTCATGTAGCCATCCCCAGGGGCAGATAAATTGGGGGGCTGTCCTGCACTCCTCCCTGGGCTCAGGCGGCCCTTCCTAGGAGCAGACATCTGGTCCCAGGGAGGGCTGCATGACATGGCACCCACTCCATTGCGGGTGGGGGAGACGGGGTCACTACCCCCTCCCATTAGAAAATTCCCCGTACCTTTGAGGTGCCCCAGAGCCCCCCCAAAATGCATTCCACCATTTTCCATTTTTTTCTTTGTTTACGAAACCTGTGCCAATCTGGCCCCGGGTTGCCCAAACCTTACTGCCCCACCCACTAGGAGGCCTGTCCCACAATTTTTGGGGGCCCTCTCCCCCCACACCACAAATGGGTGGCGGGGGCACCTCATGCAGGCGTTCCTGGGCCTCCTACAAACAGCTGCATGAGGTACACCCCCCTCCATTTGTGTTAGGGGGGAGAGGGCCCCCAGAAATGGTGGGACAGGCCCCCCAGTGGGTGGGGCAGTAAGGTTTGCGCACCCCGGTGCCAGATTGGCACACCAATGTGCCCCTCTGCACCAAGGCAACTTTCGCAAACAAAGAAAAAAATAGAAAAGGTACACTACACTTTAGGGCAGGCTGAGGGGCACCCTAAACCGCCAGGTAATTTTCTAATGTACTGGGGTGTGACCCTCTACCCCCCACACCAAATGCAGGGGGGGCATCTCATTCAGCCCTCCCTGGGGCAGAAAAGAGGGGGGCATCTCATGCAGACCTCCCTGGGGTCAGATACCCCTTCCTAGGAGCAGATATCTGCCCCCAGGGAGGGCTACAAGGGGTGCCCCCATTTCCCCTTGGGGCGAGGGGTACAGGGCCACCCCCCTTTTCTGTCAAATATATCCCTGGTGGCTAGTGGCCCCCCAATCCCACCCAAAATTCACTTTTGTTATCATTTTTTTTTGTTTTGTTTTTTGCCCCCTTCCCTGGGGGCGGATGATCAGCCATCTGCCCCCAGGGGGGCCCTAACCTGCAGGCCCCATCCTTTGGGGGGCCTGCACACTATTTCCTGGTGGCCCTCCCCCATCCCCCAATTGGATGGGGGGGACCTCATGTACTCCTGCCTGGGGGCACATAAATCTGCCCCCAGGGAGGGCTACAAGGGGTGGCCCCTCTTTCCACTTGGTGTGTGAGGGGAGGGCAACCACAATTTCAGGGGGGCAAAAAATCCCAGTCCTCCCTACCCCCACCCCCCATCACTGTTGCTTTCTGTTTATTTTTTGTTTATTTTTTTATTTTTTTGCCCCCTTCCCTGGGGGCAGATGATCAGCCATCTGCCCCCAGGGTTGTACACATATGTGCCCCCATGCTTTGGAGGCTGGGGGGGTGAGGAATGCTTACTGTAAGCAGCCCCCACCTCCCCCTGCATTCAAAGACATCCCTGTGTCTATATGCCATTGCTGCCCGCGCATCGAGCGCCCTGTGCCCAATCCATGGGCAGCAATGCTATCACAACGTGTGTCATTGGAAAGGGGAGAGTCTCTTCTTTCCAATGACACCCTTTCCAACAAAATCTGTGGTGGCTAGGGCCCCCAAACCCCCTCTCCCTTCCCATCATGTTTTTTTTTTATTTTGCTTTTTTTTTATGCCCCCATCCCTGGGGGCAGATGGTCACCTGTCTGCCCCCAGGGGTCATTATATATGTGCCCCCATACTTAGGGGGCCGGGGGCAGGCGAGGGCTTCTTACTGGAAGCAGTCCCCCTCCCCCATGTCACAAACGTTTCCCTGGTGTCTAGTGGGCATTGCTGCCTTTGCATCGAGCGCCCTGCGCCCGATCTGCGGGCAGCAATGCTGTCACACAGGGTGTCATTGGAAAGGGGAGGATCTCCCCTTTCCAACAACACCCCCCCCGATTTCTGGCTTGAAATACAGCCGGAGATTGAGGGGGAGAAAGGTGAACACTCACCTTATATCACTCACCTTATATTTTCACTGCAGCAGCCGAAAATGGCTGCTGCAGTGATTTTACTTTCAGTTTCACGCCGACGTGCTGTACGCTCGCCGATGTGAAACTGAAGGTAATCCAGCCCCCTGGCAGTGAGGGGGGACCTCCCCCTCACATAGCCCGGGGGTTGGATTATAGTTTTGAGTGATCCCTGCTGCTCAGGGATCGCTCAAAACAAGGTGCCAAATAGGACAAGCTATCTCGTTCTTGGCACTGCACATGCAATTCCAAGGACGAGATATCTCGTCCTTGGCACTGTAGGGGTTAAGAGCTAACACAACTCAACAGATTTTATAACATCTTCTTACCTTTTTCTCTAGAGTGGGGTTTCCGAAGCAGATCCTAACAGATCACGGCTCCACTTTCCTGAGTAGGCGTATGGGGGAAGTTAAAGAACTATTACACATTGCCACCCTTAGAACATCAGCGTATCATCCCCAAACAGATGGCCTTTTAGAAAGATTCAACAAAACTCTTAAGAACATACTCCAAAAGTTAGTAGAACAAGACAGGAAAATCTGGGATCAGATCATGCCTTGGGCCTTGTTTGCGGTTTGGAAAACACCTCAGGCCTGCACAGGATTTTCCCTTGTTTGTACTCCTTTATGGACAAGAACCTCATGATGTCCTGGGTATGTTGAGGGAGACATGGGAGGAGCGAGATGCAGCCCCTATTCCACTCTCCCAGACTGCGAGTAGGCTAAACGAGCATTTGAAGGTTGTAAGATCTCTGATATAGACCCATATGGTTAAGGCACACGAGCAACAAAAGACTTGTTATGATAAAAAGGTTTCTCGTACGTCCTTCTCGATAGGTCAAAAGGTGCTTGTCCTGTTACCAACTTCAGAAAATAAACGTGTGTCCAAATGGCATGGACCGTATAAAGTAATAGAACAAAGAGGCCTGTGTAATTATAAAATCTCACAACCTGATTGCTGCCTTAAAACACAAAACTATCATGTTAACTTGTTGAAGGAATGGAAAGAACACCCTACAGAGTCTCCAGCCATAATATTATCTTGTCTTCTATCTGAGGACACAGAAAGTAAAGCTCTAAATAAGGCAATGTCCTGCCTTAAACGTGTGTCACAGCCACCTTGCAATCTATTTGTGTACCCGCTTCCTTGGTTTCCCTTGTCTCCTCTCTCCTGCTCCCTTCCCAATCCCTGATTGGGAATTGGCCTGTAATTTGTGCAGCCTCCTCGATCCTCTTTGCTGACGCACCACGCAGCTCATTCTTACTTCTCTGAATGCTGTGGTGAGTGCTGATATCTTTTTTCGGGCTCCAGCACTGAGCTGTGCTAAATTACTTGTCCGGCCTTAAATGTGTCTCACAGCCGCCTCACGTTCTGTTTGTTTAGCAACTTTGTTGGATTCCCTTATTCCCCTCCCTTCTCCTTCCATCCCCGACCCCTGATTGGGCATTTGACCCTACCTAAGTGATCCGAGTAGGCCAGACCTCTGCCCATTGCAGCTCCCTGCAGTGAAGGACCCAAAGGCCAAGGACAGCTCTTTGGATGCAGATCCAAATGGTGTCTGCCGGTGTCAACCTGGAAACCATGGAGCCTGCAGCCGGCAAACTGCTGCAACTGACAAGGTAGGTGAGGTGCAGACAGGGGGTCAGAAATCACCGCACCCCACTAAACTGACCCACCCACCCATTACCTTCTTCTCTCTTTTCTCCACCTACTAGCATCTCAATGTACTGTATTGCTTAGCCTTCTTCCCATCTCCAGTAAAGTTGCATTCTTGCATTGCTATGTGTGCTAAGACTAGGCCTTTTCCCCTCTTTTTAGTAAAGTCGAATCTGGGTGTTTTTGCATTGCTGTTGTGCTAATACTATGATAAGATATGATATGATATGGCATTTGTAACGCACCTATACACAAGTGTTTCAAGGCCTTTTTCCCTCTTTTTAGGAAAGTCGGATCTGGGTGTTTTGCATTGCTGTTGTGCTAAGACTAGGCCTTTTTCCCTCTATTTAGGAAAGTCGAATCTGGGTGTTTTTTCAGTAAACTGCCATCGCTGCCTTCCGTCCACACTACTCCACCGTCCCCCTTGCTGCGTTGCATGCTGCTGTCTCTTATCTGCCTCTTTCTGTGTTAACCCTCCCCCTCTGGTGCTTCCTATGGTGCACAGCTGTGGGCTGTGTTTCTGCTTCCCTCACATGTCCCTCTTGCCATCTCGCACCCTCTATGGTGCTCTCAATCTCTCCAATCTTCTCAAACTGCTACTTTATCTCCTATCCTATCCCTCTCAATAAGCCTAGAAGGAAATAGTTCAAGAGGGATATCCTGGCATCCAGCCCAGGCCTCCCTATTGCTGATACCCACATCAGCGCTTCCTCCAGACAGACTCTCACTAACATCCTCTTTCTCGTTCCCTCTCCAGACCTATGGACCCCGCATATGGTTTCTCTCTCTCCTCTCTCCTCCTCTCCCATTAATTCTGGGACCAATTGGGAGGTCCGCTTAGCCTCCTTACATTCCTCCAAAACCATTATCAATGTCTATCTAAATTGTACTGTCTTGTTCCAGGGCTCTCAGCCCAATCTCCTCCTTTTCGATAGGCGCTTCCCATGACTTATCAACTTTCTTCCTTCTATTACTCCCTCTAACACTTCTCTGTCTCCTCTGACCCCTCCTTTACCTGCCACCTCTCGGGCACCTACCTCCTCCTCCTCACTGCCCCTATGCCACCTCAGAGTACTGCCTCTGTCCACTCTCCAGCACTTCAGCTGCTTCCGCTGGGTGTACCACACTCCTGTACCCGCCCCAGAAGTCTTTCAAATGTGGCAACCTGCTCCACGTCACCACTCTAAACTCTTGCGCTGCTGTCAAATCCTCCTCTGACATCTGCCACCTCCTTGAAGACCTTGACCTGGATGTCCTTGCTCTCACTGAGACATGGTTCACGGTCAGCTCTGTCATGAGTATTGATACTCTCCTCCCTGAGGGATACAAGATCTTCTCCGAGCCCAGAAATAACCGTCCCGTAGGTGGAGTGGTCCCTGCTTCTGTCATTCGTATGCATGCCTATTCCTCTTTTGAATGCCTGGTCTGCAGGCTCTCTATCTCACCTGGCCTCTCTTTGCCTGTGGCCACCATCTTCAGGACACTTGGCCAGGACACCCTCTTCCTCTCAGAATGGGCCGAACTCCCCTCATTTCTCCTATCCTCTACCTCTCAACTTCTCCCTCTCAGAAACCTCAACATCCACCTGGATGTCTTTTATCCCTCCATGGGCTCTTCCGCAACCTCTGCGACTCTCTCTCCCTTTCCATCCTACCCTCTGGTCCGACACATTCCGTCGGTCACATCTTGGATGTTCTCATCTCCTCAGACATCCCTCTCTCTAACCCTCTCACCACTCCTGTCTCTTGGTCCAACCACTTTCTGCTCTCCTCCCACCTGAAATGTCTTGTCCCATAGGCAAAGCCTACGCCAACACTGCCACCCTCCTTCTCAGTCATTCGGCCAATAAAGCGAGTGTCACTGGAATCCTTTGACTCTACTTTCTCTGCCCCTCCTATTCCTGTGGCTGACTCACGCTCTGACAGAGCCGTTTCTAACCTGCATCTTTTTTCTATCTCCAACACTCTTGACATCCTTGCCCCTGAAGCCTACCTCCAAGTGAAACTTTTAGTATGACTTCAACCTCACCACCCTAAAACGCAAGTGCAGGATGGCTGAGAGGAAGTGGATAGCGTTGGGTGCATCAAACTGACCTGCTGCCTGCTCCAAATAAAATACAGACTCTCTGTCCTCTCCAAGAAGAGGGTCCATATCCAAGCCCACGTCTCTGCGGCACCTAACAACACAGCCAAGCTCTTCAAAATGTGCAAGGAGCTGGCCAATCCTACTGCAGTCTCCACCTCTCCAGGCCCTCTGCTCCACACTGGCTTCTCATTTCACTACAAAAACTCAGGACATCCTGTCCTCACTTTCCTCTTCCTCTTCCTCTACCATCTCCCAAAACAAAGAAAGAATTTAGAACTTGTTTGGGTTTAATCGGGTACTACCGTAGGTGTATCCCAAATGTTTCCAGTAAAACAGCTAGACTGAAAGATACATTGAAAAATGCTGAGCCCCTAAAGATTAGGTGGGAAGAAAAGGATGAGATATGTTATGCAACCTTGAAACAGGTTTTATGCCAAAGCCACGTTTTAGGCATATCCGACTTCTCTAAAGAATGTATACTTCAAACAGATGCTTCCTTAACTAGGAGCTGTTTTGTCACAAAATGGTGATCGGTTTGAACATCCTATTTTTACATCAGTAGAAAACTCTTCCCCAGAGAGAAAAACTATTCAGTCATTCAGTTAGAGGCGTTG
This sequence comes from Ambystoma mexicanum, assembly GCF_040938575.1. NCBI lineage: Eukaryota > Metazoa > Chordata > Amphibia > Caudata > Ambystomatidae > Ambystoma > Ambystoma mexicanum. The sequence goes on from NC_090923.1 coordinate 754,532,490, forward strand.
TCCATTAAATGAGTTATAATTCGTCAGAAGTATTATCTATTAGGACACAAATTCCACCCGATGATTGATCATTCTCCTTTAGTTTGGATTAGCCAAAGAAAAGAATCCAACTCTTGAGTAATGCAGTGGTTTTTGGCCCTTAAACCATATTGCTTCACAGTGGAAAACCGGAAAGGTCGGGAACAAGGGAGTGTGGATTTGCTCTCAGGGTGCCTGTGTGAAGCTCCACAGTACAACCCACATTGGGGAAGGGTATGATATGATATAATATGATATGATGTGGCATTTATAACGCGCCTGTACACAAGTGTTTCAGGCGTGACAAGACAAGGAGGGGGAAACAAAATAACGATCTTATTAGGCCTTGTGTCATTCATATCGCGCAAGTGCGGGGAAAAGGGAAGAGAAGAAGTGACAGGGGTATTAGGCCTTGTGTCATTCATATCGCGCAAGTGCGGGGAAAAGGGAAGAGAAGAAGTGACAGGGGGGAGCGTAAGTGCAGTTAACTTACAAGTGCAGCCAGAGGTTGGCTCATAAGTGCAGAGACAAGGGACTGTAGGGTTGCAGATACAGACCCTTAAGTGCTGGTGGGGAGCCCAGAGGCAGTGCAAGGGCAAATAGACATGCAGGAGCCTGGGCCCGAGTTAGGGTGACCAGTGCGTGGAGCAGTCAGGGGCATAAGCAGGGGAGCGAATAAAGGAGGAAGCGGAAGCGAAAAGGAAGGTCTTGAGTTGCTTCCGGAACCGGAGGTGGTTCTGCTCAAGTTTGAGAGAGGCAGGGAAGCTGTTCCAGAGGGAGGCCCCAGCCGAGGAGATAGGTCTGCCCCCAACTCTCTGCTTGGAGAAGCGTCTGACCCTCAGAGAGCTGGAGGTCGATGAGAGGAGAGCTCAAGAAGGAAGTTGTTTTGGAAGAGAAAGTTGGAGGTAGAGCAGTCCCAGGCCCCAGAAAGCCTTGTGGGTGATGCAGAGTTTCTTGATGTTGATCCTTGCAGCCACGGAAGCCAGTGAAGAGATTTCTGAGGGTGTTCTCACTCCTATTTCCCATGGATCCTCTGCGCAGGTGGCCAGGGAAAGACCATCACTCTTCGATCCCGAAACCTGGGGCGGACACCAAAGGGAGGATCACCTGGGTGGGTGGTCTGTGGGAACTGGGGGTGGGATGCCCTTTGGAGAGAAATGATAGCTCCCTTTTCCTAATAATGACCAAACAACCCTTCCCCCATCTTCATGGGGTTTCACAAACTAACTCCCTTGAATTCTTCATACATAACTACAAAAAGTACGGAGACGAGGAAGAAACACCTGGGAGCAGTGAGGATTAGTTAGTTTCACCACTTAACTACTGGGGCAAAGAAGAGGTCTGCTGAGAGCACTAGAGGTCAGGCAGGGCTAATTAGGAACTCGCACCTGCAGCTTGTTAAAGAGCTGCAGGTGTATAACAAGCCCCACCAAATGAGAGTGAGAGAAGGAGTGGTGGGAGGAGCAGTGGTGGTAAAATTGCAGCAGCAGGGAAGGCAAGAAGAACAGCAAGGAGCTGTCTGTGCAGAGTGCGCTTATGATTCAGGGAAGAGTGGCCTGAGAGCTGGGGCTCTGTGGAACCAAAGGAAGCGTTAAAGGGGAGCCGTGCTGGAAGGCTGCTCCTTTTTGCATTGTTCAAGGTGCTAGCTCTACATGGGCCAGAGGCTGTACCAGGAGTACCTGAGGGGCACGAGGTGGAGAGGTGGACCCCTGAAGCGAAGATCAGAAGGCCTGAAGATCTGCGCTGCAGGAACTCGTGTCGAAGCAACCAGTGAGTTTCTATGCAAACAGAAACCAGGGGCCAGATTACAGAAACTTTGCACTGCTGCAAGTGCAAAGTTGCACGATATTAGCCCTAGGGCAATGTTTGCCCTATTTTTTAAATCAGTGGCACACACTAGAAAACGATTGCACCATGACAAGGGCAGTTTGACATATTAAAAGCACCAGGGCAAAAATTGCCCTGGTGCAAAAAACATATATTTTTGATGCATTTTTGTATCAGGGCAAAGTTTGCCCTAGTGCTAATACCATTCCGTATCTGCATCTTTTTTGCACTAGGGCAATTTCTGCCCTGGTGCTTTTAATATGTCAAACTGCCCTTGTCATTATGTAATTGTTTTCTAGTGTGTGCCACTGTTTTTAAAAATAGGGCAAACTTTGCCCTAGTGCTAATACCGTGCAACTTTGCACTTGCACCGGTGCAAAGTTTCTGTAATCTGGCCCCTGGTGTGTGAATATTTGAAGATACACGCAAGGATATTTTGTATCGGAGTGGTTGCATGAATGGTGGCATGTTATCGAAAGTCTCTGAGTGGAATCCTGGTAAACAAGCAAACAATAAGACTTGTTAATTTGGGAATTAACATGAACACTTTGTTACGTAATAGTCGCATGCAGACTAAAGCACGTTGTTGAAATTCTCTGAACGCTGGGCATATGTAAAGAAGCATTATAAAGACAGATTACAACGCCAAGCAAATTGAAAGTGACAACAGAGTTACTTACCTTAAAGTCTTTAAACATTCTTGAATGCCGAATGCAAAACTATTTTTAAACAATGAATTTGCACAATTCTGAATACCACACTGAAGGAAAACCATCACTCACGAGTGCGCGCAGGGTCTGACAGCCACGCCAGAACCCGGAAGCTGCCAGAAGGGAGAACGTGTAAGTTTATGTGTGTGTTTGTGTGAGTGTTCTGTGTACATGTTTGTGTCTGTGCGCGTTTTTGGTGGGGGGTCTTGGGAGGGGAGGGAAGCGGTGGGGACTGAGGGAGAAGGGACAGAGGGGTGAAACCCCCCGATTCTGAGTACAATCAGGGGGGAGAGGGTGAGGTGAGGGCTGGCAGTGGGGGGGTTGAAGAAATGTCATTATTTCAATTTTATAGGCGGCCTAAAATCAGTGAAAAAATCGAAATAATGACATACAACCCTTTAAAGGCATCTTTGTTTAACTTTGGCAGCACACAGCTCCCTAATACACCAGACTCGAGATTGGGTGGACCCTTAAAAGCAGCGGTAATAGCGTTACTGCCCCATTTAAGGGCTACTGCCCAACTCGTGATGAGACCACTAGCATCTCCCTTCTCTCTGCTCCCGAGCTTTCTAGTCACATAGACAAACCAATAGTTAAGGCCCGTGGCAGTGGACGTGTTCTACCGACTATTGTGCTATTTCTTACCCCAGACTGTATTCACAGTCTCGTTTGTGCACAATAGGGTCACCTATGTTCTAACATGGTGTCTTTTTTCTTTTGTCGCCATTCCTATTGTGGTTGTTATTTGTTAGCCCTTCTGAAACTGAATAAAAGGTGAGGTTCCTGAGGTGAAAGGCAAGTCGACCACTAGAAACTGAAGTAAATGAAGCTGAAGACAACCAGAGACGACTGCAGACATTTTATTTTGCATCACCTTGAAGTGACCACTGCTGTCCTTACCCTTTTTTCTATTTGACAGAGGAGCTCCAAAGAGAACAACTCCTTCCCTTCGGCTGGTGGGAACAACCAGCCCTGAGATGAACAGCAATTTGAGCCATCTTCCGAGGTGCTGTGCCTTTCCAGAGCTGTAGACCGTGGATACCAGCAGACCTCAGACCCATGTGCAGTGCAACATCTTTAAGAGGCTGAATCCATCCAAATCTTTTCTGAGCTCCAGTTGAACCCCCTCTATGGGGGCTTGAATGGGAATGGGGATGGGTTCCTTGAATGAGGAATTACCGGGCCCTCCAAGAGCAGAATGCCCGGTAATTCCTCATTCATGGAACCCGGTACCCGGTAAGGGGGTAGGCATGCCGCTAATAGAGGCATGGTTACCTCCTACCTCGTAATGACCCCATTTTAGTGATTACGACCTTGGAGGTAACCATGCCGCAATTTGCGGCATGGTTACCCCCTTACCGGGTACCAGGCCCCTTCAATGAGGAATTACCGGGCCATTCCAACCTTGGAGGACCCGGTAATTCCTCATTCAAGGAACCCAGACCCGGTACATCCCCATTCCCATTCGAGCCCCCATAGGGCTCAATCGGAATGGGGAGGGAGCTAACGGGCCCGTTGTTAGCTCCCTGGTCTGCTAGCGGGACCCACTAACGGCGCCTGGTTTTATCAGGTGCCCTTTGCGGGTCCCGCGAGCAGACTCGTAATGGGGCGGTAAGGGGTTGATGGCTCCAGCACCGTTACCGGTGCCGTTAACCCCTTACCGCCAAGGTCGTAATGACCCCCTTTATCTTATGTGGTTTTGACAACTAAATACAATTACAATATATCTTTGTCTTAACACAAGTGAGCGGTAGTACCGATAATATGGTAGAACGGTCATTAGTGTCAGACTCTGTAACAATTGTACCGCAAGCAACTACCATTGAAGCAATGGCCTTTGAAAATCATAATTAAGAATTCCTATGTGTGTTGGTTAAGTGAACTAAGTAGTTATATACCTTCCTTGTGTAAATATAATAAATGTATATTTTAATATAACATTGTATGTGTAAGTGTTTCTTTGGACTATTGTGTTTACTGGGTACAGTGTACTTACCTGCAGCTCACATCTTCCACCTATAATAAGCCTGACTGCTCTTGCACTCTACCAAGGTTCCTTGAATAGTGCAAACGTATAGTAAGAGTTGGGGACCTGCATGCCAAGGGATAGTTTTATGAAGTTTTACCTCAAGTGGACTTTAGGAAGACTTAGCTAACATATTCCCTGCACGGTCCACCATGGAAACAGACAGAATGGGCAACATGTTTCATAACAGTGTGTAAGTATCAAAATCCACTGAAATATTAATGTTATTGCTTTTCCTGCATTCAAACCATTTAGCAGACTCATCAGAATGAGGGTGTATGAAGAGGAAAAGGCAGAAAGTGCTCAGGAGTGACTAGGGCAATCCCCAATTATCTTCATGAGCTGTGCACTAGTGGGGCAAACAGGCGAGAAAGTTGTTGCTTTTTCCCAGCAATGTGAGCTTGCAGAGTGCAAGAGGGACACAACCCAGGTCAATTTCTATGATTATTTTGATGTGGGAGAGAACCAGGCAGTGGAGAGCCTTAGGGTGCCATTGCTATTTCACCTGCACCTGTTTTGCATTATGGAAAATCATCTAATACAGAAGAGGATGTTTTTTGGACACTATCCAGACAGTGGACCTCATTACAAGTTTGCTGGTCCGGTAACAACGGTATCGGTAAGCTTGCCGGTAATGTTGTTACCAGACCAGCAAACTACCAGTTATGCGAGTGGGAGCCTTTCTGCCCCCTGGTCTGACCTGGTGGACTGAAAGGCACCCGCTTGCATATCTAGACAGATGCACCGGTACCATTCATGAATGGTGCCGGTGCATCCGTCCTCCCCATTCCCATTGAGTCCAATGGGACTCAAATGGGAATGGGGAGTAATATTTTGTGGCACCCAGCAATGGGCAATTACCGGATCCACCGGAGCTGTAATGCCCCGGTAATTGCTCATTGATGGGTGCCACAAAATTCATGACTCCGGAAGCAGCATTGCCGCTACTTCCGGCACGGCTACCACTGTAGTCGTAATGAGGCCCATGTCCTTAGATCTGTGATTCCAACATATCCCTTCCCTTCCCAAACCTTGCCTCCCCTTCTCTTCCCTTCTCTTCTCTTCCCTTCCCTTCTCTTCATGTGTTCATGAATTAATGCAATAGGCCAATAGAATTGCTGGCTCCTTTTTGCTCCAGGTTCTTATTTCATATAATCGAATGCTACGAACCACAGATGTTTGCAGTTTTTCTATAAATAGGGACTAGTAATATTGTAGTGTTCTTGATATACAACCCAGTGCTGCACACACGAAGGCAACATTTGTCTTTGCTTCAGAGAAACTGCTGTATAAATATTCAGAAAACTTGAAAAGAATAGCGTTGGTAGAGTTCTGTGCAATCAAACTTTGAATTCCATTAGTGAAATTCGATTAGCTTTGGCCAAACTGAAAATGTCTACTCTGTCCTCCATCTTGGGTTCATGGAAGTCTATGTACATTGCCCTTCAAAGGCCTGAGGAATGCCTGGCATCAGGCTACAAAAAGTGGCCAGCGTGTATGCACTATTGTAGTATTGATACATATTGACATCTGCTGATGGTCTGGGGGTCATTCATGCAGTATGGTATAAAATATAGCATTGAGAGAGGTAACATAGAAACTCTGATTTCTACTGGTTGGCCAAAGGGGCTTACTGGAGTGTATTTCTCGTCTGGGAAAATTAGAGAGGCTAGTGAGGGTTTAGATCACCTTCAACCAAAAAGAATGATAACAACAAAGATGCAGAATCAGTGATATTCTCTGAGACAAGATAATAACATTCAGCAAACGGCACAAGGAAATGCTAGGTCATAGCGTAGTGGAGTGGTTGACAACAACTAGTATGATTGGGTCAGTAGCCTGACCTTGTAAAGAAGAGGTAGGACTCAGTCGCACCTTGGGTAAGAGGCCTACTAGTGTGGAAACCAGAACCATTCATACCCCAAAGGGGACTTATGACAGTATGGAGGGCCCAAGTGCCTGTCCCTTCCCTTTATACCCATACAGTTGATTGCAGTACCACTCATTATCACTGCATACTCCTGTCTGAAAATGCTAGGCAGTCTTTTCTTATCTTCCCCTAGAATTAATTGTACCGGCATTCCTCGCGGAACACCAATGACAGAGCAGCCCATCAGAGCCTCCAGGGAATGCTTGACTCCAGAAATTCCCAACCAGCAATTGAAGGGGAATAACTGCTATACAACGCAGCACCAGCAATCACAATGAGCGTCAGCACGGAACGCTGCAGACCGCGCTCTAGCAAAGACTCACTCACCTATAACCCAGTCATTGATAGGCTCAATGAGGAGCAATGACAATCCTGCAACATTCCCACGAACTGGGACATTTTTCAGAGTGTGACGCCGTTGTCAAAGGCTGACAGACCTGCACAAGGAAAAGGGGTGGGGCTAAGCCCCCTTCATATGTATTTGCCTAATTGTGACACCTCCTGGTGGGTTCGACATGGATAAATTGGCCTGGGGAACTATAAGGGAAGCACCAATGGGAGAAGGAGGGAGAGGATAAAAAAGGGACAGGAAACAGGGAGATATGTGTTGTTCAGGTGAGGCCAGAGAAGGAGGATGTGGCATACCAAGACATCAGAAGGAGGAGCGTGGAGGCGAGGTGTAGAAAAAGCTAGGTATTGGCTGGTAAAAGAAGTGGTACTGTGTTATGAATGTGCCTGTAATTTTGTCAGTGAGAGTGGTACTAGGAAAGTAGGGGATGAGTGAAAGGTTGACTGAAGGAGGGTAATGAGGGTGACTGAGTGGTAATATGTAAGGCAGAGTTATAGTAGTGTGGGGGGGAGTTGTAGTAGTGTGGAAGGATGCATGATAGTAGTATGAAAACAGGAGAGGTAGTAGTGTAGTGGAAGGAGTTGTAGTAATGTGGGGCGAGGAGTGGTAATAGTGTGCAGGGAAGAGTAGGAACATTATGGAGGGAAGAGAAGTAGTAGTGTGGAAGTGGGATTAGTAATACAGGGGAGAGGAAGTAGTCATAATGTTGAGGAATTACCAAAGGAATAGCGATATCGGAGTCAACAGTGCAGGAAACAGAATAATCTGGAACCCCACTAAACTCGATAAGGGGAAAATGATTGCTGAGATTGAACTTGAGAAGTTTTTTGAATCTATTGAAATCAATCCAGCAAGCCAGACAAGTACGATGATTACTCAATTTGAACAATTGACCGAAAACATAAAAACTGCCATAATGACAAAACGGAAATACACGTCTAATAGCGAATGATGGAATGTAGAAAAATAACACGTTTGATACAGAAATACATGCTGCAACAAAAAAAAACACTTAGATGCACAATTAGAGAATGCCAAAATGATAGAACTATGGAAGCAGCTGATACCATATGCATAGCTAAACAACAAAATAACTGTTGGCTTAGATGCCATCGCAAAAGTAAAAAAGAAGCAATTTGGCGAAAACTGGCATCGCAATCGAAAAACACAAATTGCCAAGCAATGCGGGCAATTATATATAATACTAAACAGAAGACACTGCCCATTAATAGTGTGTGTGAGCGTGATTGGGGAGACCATGTTAAGAAGACATTGGGCACGGTGGTGAATGATGACACAAATAGTCCCAGTGTAGTGACGGTATGGAGCGGTATCTATACCTTAGAAATACTTACCAAAACCATTAGGAAACTTCCCAAATCAAGAGCAGCAGGCCCAAATAGTACCTGCAATGCACTGTTGCGATTATAACCTGAATAATGGGCACGTGCCCAATACATCCTATTCCAATGGATTGATATTAATCGTCAGATTCCCGAGTCATGGCAAAGAAGTTTAATACTTCCCATATAAGAAAGGTGAGAGGAAAGATCTGACCAATTATAGGATGTTGGCAATGCTTAACAACCCTGCGAAAAATGTTGCCAAGATACTATTAACTGAATTAAATCAGTGGATCTCATCAGACCTTACCATCATATCAGTCAGGCTTCAGAGTGGGATCTTCTACTTCTCATAATATTGCTCTCTTAGTCTCAGCCGTACAGTATTCATGGAAGTGTTGAGGTCTACTAGTATATGTAGCTTAGATAGACTTTAGAGCTGCCTTCGACACAATAGTGCATAACAAACTATGGACCAAATTTAAAGCTTGGGGAATTCCACCTGGTCTACTCTATATGATCCAACTACTATATAAACAAACATCAGTAAGAGTTTGTCTTGATGCAGAAGGAAAGTTGTCGGAGCCCACACCCACCCTCCGCGGAGTCAAACAAGGTTGCATATTAGCAGCAACATTATTCAATCTTTACCTTGCTGGCTTTCTGTGAGATGAATTGGAACCTAGTATAAATAATATGAAGATTGGTACATCTAGGCTGGGGTGGTTAGGGTATGCCGACGTCTTGCTTCTGCTGGATTATACACCAAAAGGACTCCAAGCTAAACATGATGTGCTTGAAAGATTGGCCACTATGAATCACCTCACTGTGACTATAGGAAAAAACAAAGTAATGAAGTTCTATGGAAAAGTAAATATAAGTAACACAAAAAGTGCCAAGTGGACTATAAACAACCAAATGATTGAAATTGTTGACCAATATAAATACCTGGGAGTTATCATAGATAATAATTTAAGTTGGAGATTGCATTGGCAAGAAACAAAGAGAAAATGCATGATAGCCACCATGGCACTGAGTAACTTCATATGGTATTTTAAGTGAACTTTGGTAAAGTCTGCTAGAGGGTAATGATATAAATCAGATTTTTTATATGATGACATTTCATGAAGTAGTATTATCGATTTTAAAAGAATTGTCATATGGAATTTTATATTCTAAATAATAACTCATTTTTAGTCAGTAGAAGATTTTAGCCTGTTAGCAATGATTACATTTTGTAATGTATGATCATGTGTACATATGCAAAGCCTTGTTGGCTGTGTGCATATTATTAATAAATAAATAAATAATGTTGAGGGAGGAGTAGGTGTAATTTGAGAGGCGTGAGTAGTAGGAAGTAAGATTGTAGGGTGAAGGTAGACCTTAAGGAGAGGAATATCAGAGGGTCAGAGAAGGAAAAACCAGGGAGAGAGAGGAGAGATGGTGGGTGGGGTAAGAGGAGGGAGAGTAGGAGGAGAAAGGGAGAATGGCTGAGAGATATAGGGAGAGGAACATCAGAGCACAGAAGGCCAAGAGAGGGTGAATGCCTGGGTGTCTGGAAGGCACACCGCTTAAACAGCATCTTGCGGAGATTGTTGGATGGGAACATTAGATTGTTCCCAGAGGGAGGCTATATAGATAATGCATTTGCCCTTTTGCCATCCTCTAAAGCTAGATAGTTCGTAGATAGTAGGGATTAGTGATCACAAGAACCAATTTTGGGTTGAGGGAAGTTTGGGCTAGGGTAGGACTGCCTAGGTTAACATAGGTTAGTGTGAGATGGACGGCCACTAGGCTCAATGGAAATCAAAATGTAGATCTGCGAAACTCATTTGCAAGTTGGTGTGTTCTTGAGGCCAGTGTGTCTCCTTGCCTCTAGACGAAAGCAGTGATACGATTCCATGTTACAGCAACCTCCTATTGGACCCACTAAAAAGAAACACTCATACTAATTTGCCAAGGGTCCTCATTCTACTGGAACTCTGCAGCATTCTATATTATGAACCACATAATTCTGCTAAAAAGATCAGAGGACATAGGATTAAAACTAATTGTCACTATGCTGGATGACTTAATTCCTCACAGACAGGACAGAACAACACTGATTACCCTTTTCCGGTCCTGTCTATGGAGTACCCCAAGGATATAGATGTTCTCTTCAATATATACATTAATTTCTCTGGACCTGATCAATATCTTAGGCTTGGCATATTTTAATTAGCCCAACAATACTCAAATAACTCACAAATACACAATAAACTACACTACTCCACTCAATATCAGATATTAGCTCTTATCTTGTGTATGTCCAGGCATGGACGACCACAAACAGACTGAAACAAACCCAACAAAAATGGAACTAATGATTTACATTAAAACTACCTTGAACCCTCCACCAATCCGTTGATCTGAAGAAATGGAAACCTATCTACAGCCAATGGCAATGACCATAAACAGACTGAAACAGAGCCATACTGATATAGAACTAATGCCTTGAAGTGCAATAAACACGTACCCAACACCAATCCTTTGACCCGAAGAAATGTGGACTTGCCCACAGCCAATGGCAATGTCCAAAAACCTTAGGCTTTTCATGGGCTGTGCCCTCACACTAAAATCGCAGGCTAGAGGCATCACACGAAGTTGCTCATTCCAGCCTGGAAGAATCCAGTGCCTCGTGCCTTATTTGACCGTTACACACAGGCCCACCATGTAATGGCTCCAGTTCTCTCAAGGGGAGACTATGACAACATCCTTTGTCTCGTCTCCCTTATTATTTGTTGAACAATCTGCAAAGAGTCCAAATCGGAGCTGCCACATTCCTGTTGACACTTCAAAGACATGAACCACATCGTCCTAGTCTTATGAACGCTGCACTCATAGCTCGCTCATCTCACCTTCCACAGAAGGGGCCCGGAAGTGACCAAAAGGTGACAATAAGGTAGTACAAACCAACCTGATTCTAAGGTACCATAACCCAAATGTAGGAACTGTGCCCTAGATTCAATCGGAAACACCACAGGCGATAGCATTACTATTTTCTCTTAAACAGCTCTGGAACTCCATCATCTGATGAAGAAAGACAGATGGAGATAAACCACATACCCTTCAGAAAATCCCTGAAAACCTGGTTATTCCAATGACACCTAACACAGCACCAGGGAAGTTGCTAGGTCTGGAAAACACCCGGGGCTAAGCTGATGTCGGAACTGTTGGGACTGGGGCTAGCTAGTCTTTTGGCTGTAGGTCCTGAGATTCTATCCGGGGCTACAACCAAAAGATCAGGGGCTATAGCCCCCTTAGCCCCACCCTAGCAACGCCCCTACACAGCACCATTAAAGATGTTACCAAACCTAAGCACCTCAGACTTACTCCACCAAACAGACTTCCCATCCCCAGGGACTTCATCCCAACAGAACTTCTCTGCTCTCTCATGCTACGCACATAACAGACTTTTTTGGGTCAGTTGCCCCATGCCCTTTCAAGTGTAGCAACATTATAAGACCTATTTACCCAGAGACAATGGCCCTCATTACAACCCAGGCGCTAAACCATGGCGCTATTAGCACCAGGGTTGGTGCCGGTGTTGTAACGAGTCCGCCATGGTGGAATGGGGAAATACCGCCCCATTCCAAGGTTGTCGGGCGGTATTTCCCCATTTCACCATGGCCCTTCCCCATTCCCATTTTCACCCCATAGGGCTCAATGGGACTGGGGAAGGCGCTAAGTACGGTACCGCAAATTGTGGTACCGTAATTAGCACCGAGGTCCCTTTGCGGCACCCTACTTTAACGGCTGGCAAAACCAGCCGTTAAGGTTGGGTCCCGCAAAGGGATCTCGTGATCAGGCGTTAAAGCTTTAACGGCGCCAACACATTTTACGGCGCCGTTAAACCATTAACGCCAGGGTCGTAATGACCCCCAATGCAATGTAACTGTTTTTAGCATCATTTGAACAATATACCGGAATTAAAGGACTGATTTTTGCTAGTGAAATCACGCCACCTTTTCCCCACCACTAATCTGGTCCCACCTCCATCTCTGTCCTTGCCACTGCTCACGTAGCCCCACCTACTAATACGCAGGACCCCGGTACTTCTCGCCTTCATGCATTAACACTGCAGGATTGGAAGCTGCCTCTATCACCCTAACTTTGTGATTTCATAGCTGGTAATAAACATCAAGGGGTAAACCATATTTTTTTTAACCCACTGAACACCTTTCCCAACAAATGGTAGGACGAGTGCAATTATATAAACAAACTGCAGTCCTGAAGTATTTGGAGAACGTGTTGGATAGTGGCTTAAAGAAAAAATGTTGTTTCCCTCTTCATGTTTATATCCAGCAATGAAATCACTGGGTACCCAACAAGCCCCCACTTCTCTTGCACGGCCAAGCACAAAGAGGGCTTCAAAATTTCCAGAGTGCGCTATACAAGAACACTTTATATTACAAGCATTGGCAATCTTAACAGTGTGGGCTTTTGTGTAGACATAGCAAAGGCAATTGCCAGGCACAGCTGTAGTGGTATTAACTGGCAATTGATGATAGCAGGTGCAAAGTGGTGTGTGTACCTGGGCATCTATAATGGCAGTGCCTAGCAAATGCCTTTTACTTGTGTACAAGTCATAACTGTTGGCTTTGTCAATGCTTGTTTTTAACAGAATTTCAGTGAAGGACATGCATAGTGATTTTAAATCGAGTGGCTGAGGGCAGACCTGGTTGAGATATTTGTATTACACCAGTAGCGATTTTACTGCTCCAATGAAGTAATTGGCCCTCATTACATGTTTCCCCTTATCCCGCTGGTATTACCGGGGGTACCAGGAAACTGCCCTACTGTTACCGGTGCCCGATTACCGGGATATTCCAGGTGCCGACAACAGTGGGAAATCCCTATTCCATGGAGTCCCATCGGACTCCATGGAGGGGACTGCCTGAATTACTGCCACATGTATTACCGGTGCCAGAAATTCAGGCATTTTTTGCCGGTGGGGGCCCGATTTAAATCATTCACCCCCACCGGCAAACTTGTGTTTTGCCGGTGCAGGAAAACTGCCAGAATTACAGGGCACTTTAGCTGGCATATTTCCTGCACCAGCAAAATTCTCAGAAGTGTTTTGAAAAACACTGTCAGGCACTTCGAGGCGAATGTTTTATGTTGATTAAAGCGAACTGAAAGAGTTCCCATGAGGAGGTGTTTTGGGCGTGTAGGGGAAGGAACTGCTTGGGAATGGCATTAGGAATTAGCATGGCCATGGGCAGTCTACGGGTGGGCAAATAAGCAAACACCACCTTCAAGCTTTGTGTCCCTTCTCTGCTTCCTGCAACCAGATTGGATCATACCGTGTGTGGCGTGGCCCCTTTAAGGGCAAGCACGCGACGGAGTGACGTTCACTCCGTCGCGTGCCATATAAATAAAGGGGCGTCGCCCGGCGGCAGCAGAGCCACCGGGGAGCCCACACGAACAGCATCGGTCTCCGTGTGTCTCTGTGTACACGGGGGTGGGGGGGCTCACGGGGGCGGCGGGATCGCCCGCTAACAATGGCGACGAGGTCGGATCCATCCCTGGGACAGGTGGCAACATTTTCGCATTGCGCAGATGATCGCGTGTGAGCGCATCCGTAAATGTTGGCCGCGGAGAGGGGAGAGACACGCGTGGCCGGCGGCCATTTTGACGAAGGCCGACGATGGACCCCCTCTAGAAGGTGAGGAGGAAGAAGAAGATGAAGAGAATGTCTTCTTCGTGTCATGCATAAAAATGCTGAAATCGCATTCCAAGAGACAGCCCAGATGTGACGTGCTGGTCAATGGAGATTCAGTACCCATGTTGGTGGACACGGGGGCGTCCGTGAACGTGATGGCCAGGCAACACTATGATGCCATGCAGGCACCACCACCGCTGGCGGTACCGAGAGCGCGCATATTCACATTTGGAGGCAACCATCCAATCCCACTGGATGGCGTGTTTGTGGCTGACACTCAATATGGCAACTCAGGCATTCGGGCAAGGTTTTACGTCACGCCGGTGAGCACCAACACGCTCCTCTGCTGCGCAGCTGCTGAAGCTTTGGGGATTGTGACATTCGCATACAACGTGTATCTGGACGACATCCAGGAGCTCCTGGAGAAGCACACATCCCTTTTTGAAGGCATTGGACAGTTGGTGGGGGAACCAGTCCGCTTGCACATTGATGAGTCCATACAACCTGTGGCTCTGAAGCACCGGCGCATACCATTTCACCTCAGAGATCTGGTGGACCAAGAATTGGACAACCTTGTCCAGCTTGACATTATTGAGAAGGTGGAAGGCCCCACTCCTTGGGTCTCACCCATTGTCGTCGCACGAAAGCCCAAACAACCAGATGCAGTAAGGATTTGTGTCGACATGCGCCTGCCCAACAAGGCGATCAAAAGAGAGAGACACCTAACCCCCACCATGGACGACATCATTGCAGAATTACAGGGGGCGAGGTTCTTCTCCAAGCTGGACTTGAGGGCAGGGTATCATCAGGTGGTTCTGCACCCTGAGTCCCGATACATCACCACCTTCACCACCCATCGGGGCCTGTATCGGTATAAGAGGCTGAGTTTTGGGGTGTCCTCTGCAGCGGAAGTTTTTCAAAATATCATAAGAGGGGCATTAGCAGATCTGGATGGGGTCATCAACATCAGTGACGACATCTTAGTACACTCCAAATCTGAGGCAGAACATATGGCCCGCCTTGCAAAGACATTTGAGCGCCTTCGTCTTTTGGGACTTACCTTACACAAGGAGAAATGCGAATTCCTCAGGACAACAATTGAGTTCTTTGGGTTCGTGTTTAAGGCAGATGGGGTGTCACCCGATCCCCGGAAGGTGAAGGACATTAGAGAGGCCCGCCCACCTGAAAATGTCGCTGAGGTGAGGAGCCTTTTGGGCATGGTCACTTATTGTGGCCGCTTCATTAGGAATCTAGCATCCCGCTCTGAGCCTCTAAGATCTTTAACAAAGAAAGACTCTGTGTGGCAGTGGGGGCCCCTCGAGCAGGCGGCATTTGATGACATCCGGGGTGCCCTAGCGGCAGAGGACACCATGGCGTTCTTTGACCCTAGCCTGCAGACGGAAATCATCGTGGACGCCAGTCCCTATGGTCTGGGGGCGGTTCTCACTCAAGTGGGGCGCGAGCAGGAAGTTCGGCCAATAGCCTATGCGAGCAAGGCACTCTCGGATACTGAACAACGCTACTCGCAAATCGAGAGGGAGGCCCTGGCAGTATTGTGGGGTTGCAGGCATTTTCGCCTATACATTTTAGGGCGTCCTGTGACTGTTATCACTGACCACAAACCACTGCTACCCATCATGGCGGGCTCCTCCTCCAGACCACCAGTAAGGATAGAGCGCTGGATGCTTGCCCTGCTTGAATACGGCGTGTCGCTGGTGTATCGGCCTGGGGTAAGCAACGCTGCAGACTATCTGTCACGTCACCCATGTGGGGATGCATGGGCGTCTGTGTCCGCGGAGGAGGCTGATGAATACATTCGTCTCGTCGTTGAGTCTGCCACCCCCAACTCCGTGCAGGTGGAAGAGCTGGAGCTGGCATCGAAGGATGACGAGTGCTTCGCCATTCTCAGACTGGCCATGCAACAAGGTGCGTGGAAGACGGTGCTGGAAGCGCTTGACCGTCGAACATGCGAAGCCAGAGTGGCACTGGAACAGCTCTGGAAGGTGCGGGAAGAGCTTGCATTCTCGGAATCGGGACTCCTGCTGAGAGGCGACAGAATAGTGGTGCCACAGACGAAGATCCCACAGATAATCGCTCTCGCCCACCAGGGCCATCAAGGGGCGCCCAAAACAAAGGCTAGGCTTCGCCAGAAGGTGTGGTTCCCGGAGCTAGAGCGGAGGGTAGAAGAGTTTGTGGCCTCGTGTCTGTGGTGTCAGGCCGCATCCCCAGCCCAGCGGGATCCATCCATTGAGACAATGCCTAGGGGAACCAAGCCATGGGAAGTAGTGCATGCGGACTTCGGCTCTACATCTAGAGGGACGCACTTCCTGGTGATGGTCGACGAGTGGTCGCGATACCCGGAGGTGGAATTTGTAGAGTCGCTGGCGTTTGGTGACGTGGTGATCGCCGTGGAAAAGATCTTCGCCACCCATGGCCTTCCATCGGTTGTGTGCACTGACAATGGAGCACCGTATCAGGGTGAGAGTTTTGCTGAACTTTTAAAGAACTATGGCATTCAGCACAGGAAGGTCACACCCCTCTGGCCCCGGGCAAACGGGGAGGCCGAGCGCATGATGCGCACCCTTAACAAGGTGTTCCGGATCGCCCAAGGCAAGGGTGAATGTCTGCAGAGGGCCCTGTATGTGTTCCTACGGGGATACAGAACCACTCCCCATTCATCGACGGGGGTAGCACCGGCGGAGGCCCTCTTCCAGAGGTGCCCCCGGGATGTCGTACCTGGGGTAGGGGCCCGAGAGCCCGCCATCATTGACAATGAGCAGGTGGAGGAAGATCGGCTGGCAAGAACTCGGGCGGAGAACATGAGAAGAGGACTGAGGCCGCCCGACATTGCCCCAGGGGATGAGGTATTAGTGAGGAACCGTCATCCGCAGGGCAAGCTCTCCCTCACATATGAGCCCGCCCCCCTGGATGTTGTAGCGGTGAAGGGGTCTATGGTGACTGCATCAGATGGGACATCGTCGGTGACCAGAAATGCCAGTTTCTTTAGGAGACTGGGTGAACCAGGAGCGAATCGAGGAGAGGCTGGCGAAGAACTACCCGACGAGAGTGGAGGAGATGTCCCCACCATGGACTCGCCTGTTCGCGGAAGAACCGACTCAAGTACTCCGGTAAGGGACAGTGGCAGGAGGTACCCCCTGAGAACAGGGCGTGGGAAACCTGCCCACATGAGTGACTATGTGACGGACTGATCTGGGGTCATGGTGGCGATGGGTCGCCGGACCGTGTGAAGGCACCGCTGGGGGATCCAGGGTGGTTGCTAATAAATGGGGGATTCCTCATGTGCATGCTGCGAAGTAGTGACTAGTAAGTTTTGAGTGCTGTAGAAAGTAGAACGATTGTATCCTCCTTTGTGTTTGTTGTTATGGAAAAGGAGGAGTGTGGCGTGGCCCCTTTAAGGGCAAGCACGCGACGGAGTGACGTTCACTCCGTCGCGTGCCATATAAATAAAGGGGCGTCGCCCGGCGGCAGCAGAGCCACCTAGGAGCCCACACGAACAGCATCGGTCTCCGTGTGTCTCTGTGTACACGGGGGTGGGGGGCTCACGGGGGCGGCGGGATCGCCCGCTAACACCGTGGAGGGATATATGAAAGAGAGGGCAACGCACAAGGCAATGCAAATGACTGATGGTTTGTCAGGTGCGCGTTATGGGGACAGATTAGGCACACTTGGTCTAGAACAAAGAAGATTGAAGATGCGATACCATCAGCCGGGCTCGTGTTCAGGATTTCAAAGGCGCACACAGATGGTAAACAACTCTGATTTATTTGAGCTGGTTAGAGTGTGAAGGACCAGAAAACACTGGAGCTAAACGGTGACACCATCTGGGCGCTAAAGAATTCCTAGTTTCAGAGAAAGACACGTTTACTGAAGGGAGGGCAACATATCACTATTTCCGAGGAGGTGTTGATCAGAGTTTGAGACATTTGGCTGCTTACCAGGACGCATTTTGTTAGTTTGGTCAAGGCCAGTCAATGAGCGTGTTGCCAGATTGCATCAATTGCACCAGTGCTTCACTTCTGCACCCGTGCAGCCACATTTGCACCATTTGGCCAGTGTAACGTGACATTTGCATTGACTGACCCGTGGATAGATGACATATCACAGTAGTCAGTCTGCACAAATGTCAGTGTCAAATTGCCATGCAAGGGTGCACAATGGCCTGGCACTGGAGAAATGCGGGTGACCTGCTCCTAGATATCTCTTTGCCACACACATTCTGAAGAGCAGTGCGTGCCTGTGAAAAACAGACAAGGGTACACACCAATGTCTCGATTGTACTTTGTGTGTCATTCTGAGCTTAAACTGATGAATATCTAACCCTAAGCATCATAGTATTTGGCATTATCATCAAAGGGGGCGATGAACTGATAAGTTTGGGATTAGAATGAACTACTGTTCTCAGGGGTACCCTTCGGGTCATGCCCTGTGATGTGCATTTGCTGGTGCAAATCATGCTCCTTCTGCCTCTGATTGCTTACCAGGAAGATCTCTTGGCATTGACTAAGGCTCTGGACAGGGGTTCAAATCCGACTACAAGCCACATTTCTGCTCCGTGATATCACACTCACTTTCTCTCTCCTAAACTGCAGCCCAGTCTATCCCCATCCCATTCTACTTCCAACTTCCTCTGCGCTAATGAGTTGTTCCTCTATTTCTCAATGTAGAACTCCAAGATCTGTGACCACACCAATGCTCGCCTCCCTCTCCTTGTGTCCGCCACCTTTTTCCTCACTCCCTCTCACCCCTACTCTATCCTACCTTTATCTCACCCACTGAAGTGACTACCTTTCTTCACACAGCCAGTACTTTTACCATCTGGTGAACCCATTTGTTTAATAAATCATCAGAAATCTTGCATCAATGACCTGCTCCTATCTCTCGCCCTCTTCAGCCTCCCCCTCAGTATAGGAGTCTTCCTAACTTGCTTTAGTTTAGCCGCTGTTCTACCCATTTTTAAGAAACACTCTGCTGATCCAGGCCCTGTGAATACCAAATGGGCTGTCGATCTACTCCCCCACTCTAAATCCTGGAGCATGTGGCTTTCAACAGGATCTCCAGATATTAGGAAGCAACCAGATTCTTCGCAATCCTTTTTTTTTTAACAATTTTTATTGTTTTGTCAACAAAAACTCCAAACATTACAAACTATAAGGACATTTGCATATATGTTTGCATCATAATATTACAAATTAAACATTTCAGTCCTTCTCCCTCCCAACCCCTTAACTCGAGCCCCTGTTTAAATGTCATTGGCCCTCATTAGGACCCTGGCGCTAAGGGGTTTGCGCCAGCGTTAGCTGCGCCGACCCCTTACCGCCAACTACGAGTTCCCATAGCGCCATGGTCATTTTTCCGCCCGCATTTTGCGGGCGTAAATATCCATGGCGCTATGGGACCTCGGTGTTAATTACGCCACCGTAGTGTACGGTGGCGTAATTAACACCTTCCCCACTCCCATTGAGCCCTATGGGGCCGAAATGGGAATGGGGAAGGGTAAATGGGTCAATGGGGACTTACCGCCCCGCCGACCTCGGAATGGGGCGGTAAGTCCGCCATCCGCCATGGCGTAAAGGGACTTTGCGCCATGGCGGAAAAGTCCGCCGATGGCGGAAAAAATCCGCCAGGGTCGTAATGAGGGCCCTTGTCATACTTATCTTCAGGCGTGTCTACTTCGGTTATCTCTTCCATATCATCTTCACTGTGGTCGACCTGGGAGGGTCCTGTCATCGAGGCCACCAATTGTCTCCATGCTATCAGGGGTCAATCTGGGTGCAGCTTTTGGCATTCCACAGAAACAGCCCTGACCCATGTCCCCTAACCCCAGACTATTGCCCATCACAACCTCCCTTCCTTCCTCGTTTACCTCTCCACAGCCTTCAACACTATTGATCACTGTCTCCTACTAGCCCTCTCTAACCTTGGTGTCAAAGACACTGCATTTGTCTTTGTTGCTCTGATCTCCTTGATTAAATATTCTCCACTTTCTGTAACACAGAAATCGCTGATGCATTCCCCCTCTGATGGAGGTATAACGAGGTGCTGGGCTTGCCTAAATACTCTTCATCCTCTACATATTTTCGCTCAGTAAGATCGTATTGTCTTTTGGGTTTTCCTACCACATCTTTGAGAAAGACATACAGATCCGATTTTCCTTTCCTGACTTGACCCCTGACATCTCACTGAATATTTCTGGCATCCTATTGACCATTGACTACTGGATGGCACTAGATTGTCATATGTAAAACTGCTCTAAGACAAAAGTAAGTTATCTCTTGCTTAGAAGACTCCACAACATCCTGTCTAGTCAATAAAATGTCTGCATATCCTCCTCGTATTCTTCCTCAAGGCTCCCAGTTCCGGCCTCTGATACAACAGCAGTCAGAAGCTTCACCAATTCAACACCTCTACGGCTACTGCTGCTATGATTGACCTGCTGAATATGAGGCAGATCAGTTCTCTTCTCAGCTACCATTCTACGAAAATGTTCACCTCCACTCTTATACCTAGCTAACATGTCGACCCTTCTTGCCCCTATTGGGCCTTCCCTGCTACTCTTTTGCACCCTTTCAAAATTCTCATCATTGTAACACACCATCTACAGCATCCCCCCTTTATCACCCACCTCTCCCCACTGCCTCCATGATGGTCGTCTTTCTACAACCAGTTCCTCTACAAATGTCTTCTGCTAGTCTTCATTTCCTGTCATGGGCTAGCTCCCCACTATCTGGCTGCTTCTATAACCCACTACTCCACAGCTTGTACCTCCATTATAGTACTGTTCTTAATCTGGCCATTCCCCACTCACCCTTGCTTCACCTCACTTATGTTCCTTTTCCTGCCTAGCCCACCACCACCACTAGAACTCCTTACAATCTGAAATAAAACAACACCACCATCATTTTGGTAGTTCACAGATGTTATTAAGGAATTATATCAAAAGTTACAATCAAAATTCACATTCACATAGCTCATTACTCTACAAAATATTGTTAGCACGTCCTATGTCATTGTTACAGCGATGGTCAAGTGTAAGTTCCTCCACATGACAACAGGTCATCAATACATGTGCACATTGCTTGTATTAAGGTAAAACCCTCCATGGACAGTGCTAGAAAGTATTAGAGAGAGACAAGAAATGGCCAAAGTCCATATGAGGGGCAGGAAGAAGAGAAGAGAGGAGAAGAGAAAGGAGAAGTGAAAGAAAAGGATGGGGGAACAGAGAAGATGAAAGAATGGACCAAGTAGAACATGGAAAGGACAGAAAGGAGAGAGGAACAAGGCAGTGATGGTGTGATGTGCTGCATACCCAGCTGCAGTGTATACCAACTTACCTCAAATGTCATTAAATGACATTGGGCCTCATTACGACCCAGGCGGTAAGTTACCGCCTGGGTCGTACCCTTACCACCATGGCGTAAACTATGTTTACGCCATGGTGGTTGGCGGATTTACCGCCCCATTCCAAGGTGATTGGGGCGGTAAATCCCCATTTCCCATTTTACCCTTCCCCATTCCCATTTTCGCCCCATAGGGCATAATGGGAATGGGGAAAGGCGATAATTACGGCACCGTAAATTACGGTGCCGTAATTATCGCCAAGGTCCCTTTGCGGCATGGATTTTAACGGCTGCAAAAAGCAGCCGTTAAAAGCCATCCCGCAAAGGGAACCTTGTAATCAGGCGTTAAGGGTCGGCGCCGTTTACGGCGCCGTAAACCCCTTAACGCCTGAGACACAATGAGGGCCATTGAACAAGGTCTGCATTCACCTATCTATGAGTATCATTTGAATAACTTAACCAGCTTGAAATGCCATTGTACTTTTCATTATGCCTTCCATTGTACCTAGGCCTTGGGCACATTACTGGCTTGCAATATACTAAGCATTATTTTCCCAAACACACAAACACTTGTTGACCAATCAGGCATAGCTACCTGCGCCTGGTATTCAAGGATGTGTGTACTTCTCACTGCTACTAACTGGAACTAATTAACCTTATAATTGTGTGCTGTATGCTCTGGAAAGCGTTATCTGGTGCTGCCTCAGCTCCTCGAGTGAACCTCCCTTAAGCACATTGACGTTTTCATTCCTATGCTGTCTGGGCTCCGTGAGGTTTGGAAAACGGTGTGCTAAACAATTTATGTTTGGATGCTATACGTCAAAATTGAGGGCTTGCTAAGTTTGGTCAGAGTAATGTTGGCACTTTGTTTTCATTCTGCGCTTTTAGTGTTCATGTCTGATAGGTTCTTCGTGCCTGCTGCACGTGTGCCCTATGTATGTTTTCTGGATCCTCCTGCTTCTATATGTTTAAGCTATCTCATGCCGTACTTTTTTTGCACAACCTTTCTATTCTTAATTATAGCTATGTGAGTCTTTGGGCCAGATTCTCATCTTGGCGCAGTGAGCGTGCTAAATAGCACAACTCACTGCACCATTTCTTGACGCCCAGGCAACACTGCTATTCTCATGTGGGCCTGGGCGTCTTTGCAAAGCACGACAGTGCTTTCGCTGTAATCCACCTGTTTCTAATGGAAACAGGTGGATTGCAGAATCTCAGCAGCATTTTCGTTAAATAACGAGGGAATCTGCACAAGACCACAAGCATCCCCAAACATGTTTCGGCCTTGTTTGTCCTCATCAGTGAGGAGAAGCTTGGGTCTCTAGGCTTGCCCGTGGTTATGATTGATTCAAAACCTTCCAGCCATCACCTCTTTGGTTTTGCTTTGTCACCCCGAGTGGGACGGGTATGTCCAGACGTGGGTCGTGTGCCTGCTGGGCCTAGAGACCCAAGCTACTCCTCACTGATGAGGCCCAACAAGGCCGAAACATCTTTGGGGATGCTTGTGGTCTCGTGCAGAAGGGATGTGACCTAGCAGTTCGGGCTGGACTGCCCCTTTTGGGGTGGGACCAAGCCTGATTTACATACGGTCTTTCCCCTTCTGTAATGGCTTGGCAGGCAAAGAACGATGGTTTGGAAGGTTGACCAGAGCAATGCCAGTGGTTAGGATTCATTCTAAACCTTCCAGCCATCACCTCTTTGGTTTTGCTTTGTCACCCCGAGTGGGACGGGTATGCCCAGACGTGGGTCCTGTGCCTGCTGGGCCTAGAGACCCAAGCTACTCCTCACTGATGAGACCCAACAAGGCTGAAACATGTTTGGGGATGCTTGTGGTCTCGTGCAGAAGGGATGTGACCTAGCAGTGCGGGCTGGACTGCCCCTTTTGGGGTGGGACCAAGCCTGATTTGCATATGGTCTTTCCCCTTCTGTAATGGCTTGGCAGGCAAAGAACGATGGTTTGGAAGGTTGCCCAGAGCAATGCCAGTGGTTAAGATTAATTCTAAACCTTCCAGCCATCACCTCTTTGGTTTTGCTTTGTCACCCCGAGTGGGACGGGTATGCCCAGACGTGGGTCCTGTGCCTGCTGGGCCTAGAGACCCAAGCTACTCCTCACTGATGAGGCCCAACAAGGCTGAAACATGTTTGGGGATGCGTGTGGTCTCGTGCAGAAGGGATGTGACTTGGCAGTTCGGGCTGGACTGCCCCTTTTGGGGTGGGACCAAGCCTGATTTGCATATGGTCTTTCCCCTTCTGTAATGGCTTGGTATGCGAAGAACGATGGTATGGAAGGTTGCCCAGAGCAATGCCAGTGGTCAATATTCATTCTAAACCTTCCAACCATCACCTCTTTGGTTTTGCTTTGTCACCCCTAGTGGGACAGGTATGCCCAGACTTGGCTCCCGTGCCTGCTGGGCCTAGAGACCCAAGCTACTCCTCACTGATGAGACCCAACAAGGCCGAAACATGTTTGGGGATGCTTGTGGTCTCGTGCAGAAGGGATGTGACCTAGCAGTTCGGGCTGGACTGGCCCTTTTGGGGTGGGACCAATCCTGATTTGCATATGGTCTTTCCCTTCTGCTTGACAGGCGAAGAACGAAGGTCTGGAGGGTTGCCCAGAGCAATGCCAGTGGTTAAGATTCTTTCTAAACCTTCCAGCCATCACCTCTTTGGTTTTGCTTTTTCCCATATTATCATAGACTGGAAGATTTGTAAGACATTCTTTATTTAACCCACTCAAAAGAGGACCACTGGGAAGTCTTGAGTTCCCTGTAGGCCAGTCCACCACTGGTAGTAGGCACTGGCTCCCAAAGTATAAACGCTGAAACCTATACAGGGCATATCCTGAGCTCTTATTGCAAACTACTCATTGAGTGTGGAACAATATATACAAGTCAGAAGAAATGTCTGAAATAGGTGTTCGTGCCAATAGATCCTGACACGTCAGCGAGAGCCAATTGCATCACATATTTCAGGGAATTATTAAAATGTCTCGTTCGTGATCAAGCATTCTCTCTCTATCAATTGTTTTTACCCCCTCTGACTGCCGATAGCCAGCGTTTGTGCTCTAAAAGCGTAATGAGTTGCCAGAACCCGCATGGCTTTGAGTCAGTGGGCTTTGTTCATCCTGATCTGCCCATTCCTGCATGCATTCAATGCACACTGCCTTTGCACTGCTACAGCCTCACTTTTTCCTATTGGAAAAAATCCTACTGGGTTTCTGGATAATGAAAGTGCAGTGATGACATGTCCTTGGTATAGCATCATGCACGTTTAAAGTTCAAGTCCAAATATTACATTTATTTAACATTAAAAAAACGATTAAACTAATTTCAAACAATATCAGCATCATCGCAAAGCTACGAAACACATCAAGCCATTTTATCCTTTTGAATTATTTTTAAATGCCAACAATCATACCTACAAAATGTGTAAAATACTTAAGCATTCATAAATATGTTTACACACTTCATTACATGTAGAGCTCAATATTATTATAGCTTTATTTAGTGCTTTAGGCCCGATTCTTCTTGCTTCTAAGCGCTGGTATGATCGCCGCTATTATAGTTTCATCTGCCTCTTCATGCTGAAGGCCTGAGCCTATTTCAGTATGCCAAATTTGGCATGCATTGTGAGCACATTCTACCCTGTTTTGGAGTCTTGAGGAACTACAGTCTTTTGAATACTTAATTTGGAATGGTAGTGCCAGTACTTAGATACGTACACTTGAATGTTTTAGGAAGTCCGTAGGACTCCAAGAGCATATGCAATGTACCCCAATAGAAGATTGTAAAGAGTTAGCTTAAATCACAACATGCTGTCTTGAGCAAGTCCTGATCATTCACCCACAGTAAAAAACGCTTTGCTTTCTGGAACCTGTAGTTTCTTTATTCCCATTACAAGTATAGGCCTACAAGACCTGGGATATGATGGCATTTAGGGAGGACAAACATGGTAAACAATGCTGTTGCTGATCACCAAATGTTTTTTGTTGTTGTTTTAACTGCATGCTGAAGACAGGAAGATCAAATGCCTTACAAATAAAAATATCATTTTGGTGACATTCAGATGCATGCAGCAACCAGTCCAGTCTAGCGTTTGTTAAATGCTCACTCATACTGAACTGGACAATACAGCAAGTAGTCAAAAAACAGTTTAAACCATGGAAAAATTGAGAAACACTTTTTTAATAAAACACCGACTATAGCAGTGGCCTAACACATGGGTGCAATTAAGTGGAGAGAGACACGGGTGTCAATACATAACTAGGGAAATAAATGGCTAGATGGAGGCATATAACAGAGAAACAAAGGGAAAGTAAGGGGCAAACAAAGATAGAGAGATGCACGTAGAAGGAATGGGAATAGCGACAGACAGGAGATCCAGAAGCAGAAGAGAGTGCATCATATGGTTTTAATTAATGAGCAAGCAGGCAGTGCATGCTATGCATTACATGAATAATTGAGGTAAAGAGAAATAGAGACACGCCTGCTGCAGGCACCCAGAGCTGCCTCTCGCAGCATGAGCCTTCATGAGACAACCTGAGAGCGCTAACACGCAGCAGTCTCTCCAGAGCGTGGGCCTGAAGCAGCACCAGAACATCGGGCTCTCACTCTCTTAGAGATAAATATTCATGTAATTTGCGGCATTTAGGGGTCACGTTATGGAAATGTTGCCATTTGCTGCTGTGCTGCTCATATATCCTTGGTGTAAGGTGACAGCCTGACAGTGGAGGTGTAGCATGTGTACATGTATTGTTTGTCACATCCTCCATAGAGTTTGGTAGTTCACATTACAGTTTCAACTATGTCTCACATTTCTGCTCCAGCTGCGGTTGCTTTGATGTTTAAAGTAGAAAGTCAAGTGCTTTTAGGAATCCCCCCCCACACATGGGGCAGTGCCCCCGGTAACCTCATGCAGCCCTTCTTGCCCAATGGACAGCGAGTATCAAGGACCAGGCACCACACCATAGAGAATTCCCTGGAATTTGTGGGGATTAACGGTGGTCAGTCTGGGCACACTAGGCTAAACATGCACAAGTCGACACACATATACATATAGCAATCGTCAGTGGACATTATTTGTATATTTCTTTTTCACTCTGAAGAACACCCAGGGCTGGATCAGTGGGGCTCGGCTCCTGGCCGTGATGTACATGGTGTGTATACACTGAGCAAGGCCCTTTTTTTATGAATAATTTGGTATTGTAGCACATTTCTGCGCTTTGCAGCAACAGGGCTGGTGGGAGTCATTTTACTGCTCCCACTACCATCATACAGGCAATAGTCAGAGTAGATTTCAACGGTGCAGTCTTCTTATACCGTGCTAACCCAGAACTGACATTGCACATGTAAACACCTAATGAGGTTCCTACCTTGCACAGAGGAGAGTTCACGCATACAGGGGTGTAGCTGCCAGCCCCTAACACATCTTTAGTTTGACTTGTTCCAGCTGGAGAACTAGCAGGAGGAAGTATTGCTGGCCTCTGCCACAGCTCACATCCAAACTCTCTTGTGTTGCAGAACTTTCCCTGTCCAGCGCACTGGTTATTCATTTGAGGGATTGAGCCACAGAAAAAGTAACAATAGCTACTTTTCCTTTGAATTTTGAAAAAAGGAGTTTCACCTCCTCCACTGGCCTAGAAGCCTGACCGCCCGCGAGGTGCTGCAGCCAGGCTCACTCTGAGAATCCCTGCCCGTGGACACACCGACGTGCCCTTCGCAGCATGAGAGTCCATGAGACAGCTTAATGAGAGGAGAGCTCTTACACGGAGCTCTGCAGAACTCTCTGCAGTGCGTGTGCCTGAAGTGGCTCTCACTCTCCTCTCCGGAGAGCATGATTTATTCATTTTGTAACTTCTCCCTCTCCCAGGGCAGGGCTGTGACCCCAGATTACTCCTTTCCCATTATCAGTTAACACACAAAGTAAAGAGGTCATGGGCAGCTGCGCAGGCAGGCCCATGAATTGTATGTATACTTTCCCCAAGGAAAGAGGCCCTGTGTGCTCGAGGCCTACCGGGTGGTGATCTTCACATTCAATGCATATGGCACAGAACAAAAAATCCCCACCCTAGAGGTCCTGATCACATGCCCTACAAGAGGTAAGCATTGCATTGCAAGAAGGAAGTTTTTTTCCTATTTTCAAACCAGCTCATGTCTCAGGAATATACTTCAACTACCCTTTATATTGATTTATTTATTTACTGTCAATTTATACGGAGCTAATGGCAATACAAATTTAGTTTACGGTGCCCCATGATGGAGGGGGAGTGGGAAGGGAGAGACAAGACAATGAGGGGCCCAATAAACTGATCCTTCACAGGTCTTGTTATATTCAGATTAGACAGTTGGAAAGTGGAATCAACAGCAATAGAGTAAGCACGTACTGGAGCGGGTAAGAGCATAAAAGTAGGGAAATTGAACAGATGCCCATTGCCATAGTAATGCCTATGGCTAGTCCCACCAACTACCTGTCCTCTCCCTGCCCAAAGCTCACACAACTTTAAGCTAGCTCTGTCAAGCAGTAACATCAAATATTGTGCTGTGAAGGTCTAAGATTATTATACCAAAGCAGTCTACTGGGTGTTATTGGATTGGTGCAATTACAGTAGTAAATGCACTACTGGTGTAATAAAAATGTCCTAAGCAAGTCCACCTCCAGACACTTGATTTATAACCATTGGCAAATCCAACAGTGTTATCATGTGTTTAGATATTAGGTAAGCATTTACCAAGCTCTATCATATTCCGAGATGCTCACATCATTTTCCAGATTGTGCCATCTTGTGGCCAGTATTTACCATTATGGCAGTGTTATCCAATGGCAACATAAAAGTAAGAACTGTTGGATTTGTCAATGTGTGTTTAATATTTTGAGTCAGGAATGGTAGGCTGAGACACACAAGCATTTTGGTGCTGGACTGCCCTAGGGCAGGACAAAGATTTAAATGTTATGGATATTTCTCATCTGTGAAAGAGATAGTGAGCTAAAGAATCTGGCTAAGACTCTCAAAACAGACTAATGGCCTGCAGAGGGACTCCCAGAACCTTGATTGTGTTTGCATAAAGTAAATCACCCTGAGTTTCTAGGGTAATCCAGACGTGGACTCCTTGCCCACTGCTCTTAGGGAGGCAAAGCTACCACCCTACTGATGAGGCCCAATCAGACCGGAACACATGTCTGTGGTTGCTGTTGGTACTCTTGTTCAGAGGAGAATTACCTAGCATTTCGGTGCTGGACAGTCCCAGGGCAGGGCAAAGACTGATATGTTATGGATATTTCTCCTCTGTGAAAGAGATTGTGAGCTAAAGACAGGGACGTCATTCAGGGGTCGCCAGAGGTCGCAAGTTAGTCTCCTGCAAACTCTGCATTTCCTCCAATCGGAGAATGCAGGGGGCGTGTCCACAGCTATCATAAATGGTGCCGCGTGTGCCTGGGTTCCTCCATTTTCTGTTTTGTCCACTCTCTCCTCAAAGCAGCATGTGTGGTTCACTGGTTCTCCTGTCCTCATGGCTTACAACATGGTAAAGTGAGTGAGCAGGTCGGGGGTGAGTGTGCCCAGTGCTGGATGGGTGTTGCCTGTGGGTCCTCCTGGTCAGGTGTGCAGGTCACGCGCCACTGCGCCTGTGGCCTGGCAGGGCCGTGGCACCGGCTGACATCAGGCACGAGAAGGGGCTGGAGAAAGCCATTCGCACCCACAGTGGTTTTTTTTTATAGCACGAGTTGTTTTTCGTTTTCCTGTCGGACTGGAAATGCAAGCGAAGGAGGCTCAGTGTCATGATCTCTGCTTCCAAAAGGTCAGGGTTTTCCCAACTCCCTTGGAAGCAGATCCATAACCCAGGTTCCGAGTGCCAACCAGTCCCAATTGGGACCTTTTGGACCCAGTCCTGGCGCCAGTGGCACCAGGCTCATAAATATGCCCAGTCCCAGCGCTGGAAGCGCCGGGCTCATAATGCTTGGGTGGACTTACCTGCAGCAGACCATGCTGCTTACTTGCCTGCCAGTTGAGCCTCTGATCCTCTTCTGTTTAGAACTACTTTTCCTGTTGGGTGGGGCAGGAGCCACTCCCTAGGTTCAGATCACTGGAACTCTTCTGGAAAGCAGGAACTCTTTTCTTACCTAGGCGTGGCTGTGGAAGGAGACACCTAAGCACTACAGGAGGCTATTTAAACCACACCCGATGGATGAATCTTGCTTTGCGTTATTCTGCATCCTCTGCAGCAGAACGCTCATCGTGTCTTCTGCATCTGATGTTGGGCCTAAGGAAAAAGGCTTACCATCCTGAATCCAGTCTTCAGCAACACCTATAAAGACAAGAAAGAACAGGTTAGCATTACGGTCTTCAGTGACAGCGCTTCACTTACCTGGTCCATCGGCTGTCACCAACGCCTCGCGCTGCATTCCGGCATCTGAAAGACAAAGGCTTACCTACTCTTCGTGCGCTCCGGAGGTCTTCGCACTGCATTCCGGCATCTGAAAGAAAAAAGCTTACCAGCTTTTCGCACGCTCCGGAGGCCTTCGGCGCTGCATCCCGCATCTGAAAGACAAAAGCTTACCAGCTCTTCGCACGCTCCGGAGGCCTTCGGCGCTGCATCCCGCATCTGAAAGACAAAACAAAGGTGCGTTTAAAGACATTGGAGAACTTTAATACTCACGTGCCATTACTCCTTTCCACATCTAACCCAGTGGGTATTCCGGCACCCTGCAGCCGCTCCGAACTTGTACCTGCAAAATAAAAGACAGTTAGAGCGCATTGTGAAGCAGGCAACAAGCGCTTACTTACATGCTTCCAGGTGCTTCCCTTCATCACACGGGCTCCATCTTCAACTCACTTCAGCCCGTCATCCGCCATCGCCGAAAAACAAGAGACATCATTACTAAAGACTTTTAAAGACATTAGAATTACTCGAAACTTACAGTTCGTGCAGTAAACGACGGACAGCAGTCCTCTGAAGTCAAGAGGCCTGCTCCCCTTATCCAGTGAAGAAACTGGTTACAGCACCCTGCCCCGAGGCAGATGGAGAGCACGGCGTTCACTTACCTAAGGTGAGAGCGTTAACCTTGGGGTTCTACAGGAGAAGAGAAAGGGAAGAAGAGAGAGACATTCAATAACCCAGTTCATTAATCCCATATTTTCTATCTGCAGACATTTTACCCTTCGAGTCAGACATACAGTGCACAGAGGTCCAGCCCAAAGAGCCAAGCGTGTGTTACACATCACCTTTGAAGATACGGTATACGCCCAGTCAAGACCGGCGCCTCTACGGGAATCAGGTGAGCGTTACAGAACGCAAAGCCTACCGCAAAACTCCCGTCCAGGCACTATGGAAACCTCGGATACCGACCAGCTAGCCCAGTTACTTGGGGAACTAAGGGCAGAAGTGCATGCAGCCCGTCAGGAAACGAACGCTCTAAGAAGGGAACTGATTATTTCCAAAGAGCGAACAGATGATCTCGCTAGACAATTGCTACAGTCACAAGCCGGACAGACCCCGTTACCCGCATCTGGGGGAAATCTTCCTTCTACATCCTCTATGAATCCAGTGCAGATCAACCTACCTGGGAATGTACCTCTGGCTCCGCCCGAACGATTTTCTGGTGACCCAAAGAGGTTTGCAGTATTTATCAATCAGTGCTGGTTGCATTTCTTATGCCGGCCAGCAGCCTTTCCAACTGATCAAGCTAAAGTAGCTTTCGTGCTTTCGTACCTTAGTGGCAATGCGGCAGACTGGTCGATCCCTCTAGTAAATCAAGATGATCCGGTCCTCCATGATTTTCAAGCTTTTCAGCTCAGTATGGAAAAACTGTTCGCAAGACATTCACAGGGGCAGGCCTTGGACAATGAGCTTCTTTCGTTGCGACAAGGTAATCAAGACCTTTTGGCTTATATCGCGTCTTTCAACAGACTGATAGTGGAAACTCAATGGCCTGAGGACAAAAGGATTACGCTGTTTTATAGAGGTCTACGTGGAGAGCTCAAAGATGTGTTAGCCCAAGTAGTGAATCCCCCACAAGATTGTTCGGACTATATAGACTTAGTCGTTCAAATAGATCACAGACTGCAGAACAGGAAGGCCGATCGTTCCAAGTTTGATGCTCGAGTATTTTCCAAACCGCCAACTCCTTACAAAGGAGTAGACTCCGGGGAACCCATGCAAATAGGGGGCCTGAAAGGTCCTCTAACACAAAAGGAGCGGGAAAGGAGAAAACAGTTGCAATTATGCCTCTATTGCGGAAACTCAGGGCACTTTCTTCGAGACTGTCCGGTGAAACCTGCCAAGAAGGCAGTAGGAGCTGCAGTTACCAAAGTTACAAACTCTGAGCAGGGAAACGACCTCGCCCGACAAGAATAGAGGTCCTCTTGCCGAGCGTGAAAACCAGTTCCGTGACCTCGCATTTCGTGATACCTATGGTCCTCATTAGCCCTGATAATCCGGATCGATTACATGCAATTGAAGCTTACGTCGACAGCGGTGCCATCGGCAATTATGTGGATCATGAAATGGTTTTGAGGATGAATCTAACTCTTTGTCCCAAGGCTGTAAAGGCCGTCATTACTACGGTGGATGGAACGGAGATAGCCTCCGGACCAGTAACGCATACCACTCAAGAAGTGACGCTAGTAAGTCAAGATGGACACCATGAGAAGATCGTGTTCGATGTGATCAAGGCTCCTCAGTTTCAGATTATTCTAGGAATACCTTGGTTAGAGAAACACAATCCTCTGATCGATTGGCGAGCAAGAACGGTCCAGTTTCCAGAATGTGTCTCTACTTGTCACCCTCCACCTGGTGTTGCACTGGCAGCAATTTCTTCAGAGACTCCCCAGTTACCTCCCGAATACCTAGAATACCAAGATGTTTTCCGAAAGGACCAGGCTAACTCTCTACCTCCTCATAGGTCTTATGACTGCCAAATAGACCTGATACCTGGATCTACTCCTCCTTGTAGTAGAATTTATGCCCTCACCGAGCCTGAGAACCTTCACCTTCGACAATACCTGGATCAATACCTGGCAAATGGGTTTATTCGTCCTTCCAAGTCCCCTGCTTCTTCAGCTTTGTTCTTCGTTCCAAAAAAGGAAGGAGACCTTAGAACTTGTATAGATTATCGCTCCCTGAACCAGATCACCGTCAAGAATAGATATCCGTTACCTTTGATCCCTGAACTCCTGGACCAAGTCAGAAAAGCATGCATGTATACAAAGCTGGATCTTAGAGGAGCCTACCACTTGGTACGAGTAAAAGAGGGCGATGAATGGAAGACGGCCTTCCGCACCAAATATGGGCTATTTGAATATCAGGTCATGCCCTTCGGACTTTGCAATGCCCCGGCCGCCTTTCAATATTTTATGAACGATGTCCTCAGAGAGCTCATAGATGTGTGTGTTGTTGTTTACATTGACGACATCCTCGTTTATTCTTCATCGGAATCTGAACATCGGAAACACGTGAAAATGGTCCTCGAAAGATTGCGTCAACACAAACTTTTCGCTAAGTTGGGAAAATGTGTTTTCAACGTGACTGAAGTTGAATTCTTGGGATTCATATTATCACCTGGCGGAGTGCGTATGGATTCAAAGAAGGTCGATGCAGTTCTCAAATGGCCATCACCATCCTCTGTAAAAGGTGTGCAAAGCATGTTAGGCTTCGCTAACTTTTACCGCAGGTTTATCCCCGAATTTTCTCGAATAGTCCAGCCCATCACTGCCTTGTTAAAGAAAAACAAACGTTTTGAATGGTCTACCGAGGCGGAACAAGCTTTCCAGGATTTGAAGACTAAATTTATCTCTGCACCAATCTTAAAACACCCTCACCCCGAACTCCCCTACATCGTGGAAACTGATGCTTCAAGCCTTGCCATGGGGGCAGTTCTATCACAAAAGGACCCGGTAACCAATCAGTTGCATCCCGTGGCATTTTGGTCCCGCAAATTCTCGCCTCCTGAAATCAATTACACGATTACTGACAAGGAACTTCTGGCTATCAAGTCTGCCTTTAAGGCTTGGCGGCATTATCTGCTGGGGGCCCGACACACCGTTACTGTGATTACGGATCACCGAAACCTGCAATATTTGAAAACCGCAAAAGCCCAATCCTCTAGACAACTCTGTTGGGCATTATTCTTTGCCGAATTTGACTTCATAATTACCTATCGACCTGGTACAAAAAACGGTAAAGCTGATGCCCTTTCTCGGATGGGAGTGGAAGAACACTTGATCAACCCTAAACCTGTACCAATCATTCCCGAACAAAGAATTCTGGGTGTAATCGCCACACAATCCATAGAGGAAGTTAAGGATAAAGCTAGGCAACTTGTAACTCCAGCAGACATACAGAATTGGCATTTGCAGGGAAAGGACTTTGCAGTAAAGGACAACTTATTGTATTTCCAAGAACGATTATACCTGCCCAGCACAGATTTACAGAAAAAAGTAATCTCTTGTTATCACGATTCTTTAATGGAAGGACATCCCGGTATGGCCAAGACCTCAGAAAAGATCAAGCGCTACTTCTGGTGGCCGTCTTGGAAAAAAGATATCAGAGACTTTATAATGTCCTGTGGAGTATGCGCCCAAAACAAGAGTCAAAAGGAAAGACCAGCAGGCCTCTTACGCCCTAATGACATCCCACCTCGCCCTTGGCATACGCTTTCTATGGACTTCATCACCGATCTACCTCCATGCTCCGGATATAATACGATTCTAGTAATCGTGGACTTATTCTCCAAGATTGCGCATTTCATTCCGCTCAAAGGCTTGCCAACAGCAGCAACTCTGGCCCGAGAATTTCTCGAAAACATCGTCCGACTGCACGGTTTTCCTTCGGTTCTAATTTCGGATCGAGGTAGTCAATTTATTTCTCATTTTTGGCGAAGTTGCTGTCGGTCGGCTCAAATTGATGTGAGACTATCGACCAGTCACCACCCTCAAACCGAGGGACAAACCGAGAGGACCAATCAAACTCTGGAACAGTATTTACGCTGCATGCTGCAACAAACTGAAAAAACTTGGAAAGACATCCTTTGGATAGCCGAATATGCCTACAATAACTCTGTCCATTCGGGAACTGGGAAAACCCCATTTTTTCTTTTATACGGCAGTCACCCTCGAACCTCGGAGTTGGATCCCCTCCAAGATCTTGAAACACCAGCAGTAGACTACCTGCATTCTACAATCACCCAAGCCTTTAAGGAAGCTGTTTCTCACCTTCAAAGGGCTAAAGAACAATACAAGAAAGGAGCAGATCAACATCGGAAGGAAGCCCCTCAATATCAAGTAGGGGATCAAGTCTGGTTATCCACCAAATATCTACCTTTAAAAGGGCCACGCACATTCAACCCAAGATACCTTGGTCCCTATTCCATCACTACCATAGTAAACCCAGTAGCGGTCAAGTTGGACTTGCCCCCGCACATGAAGATACATCCGGTCTTCCACGTCTCTCTATTAAAACCCGTGCAACCTCAAACCCGACTAACTAAATCTCCAAAACCCATCCTAGTTGATGGAGAACTCGAGTTTGAAGTCAAAAGCATTCTGGACTCCAAGATCTCCAAATCTAAACTATTTTACCTAATTGACTCGAAAGGCTACGGCCCCCAAGAGAGATCCTGGGAACCTGCTGAATATGTCCACGCTCCTCGCCTAATCAAAAGATTTCACCGAACATTTCCTAACAAGCCAAAACCCCCGGAGAAGCCCGGTTTGGGAGGGGCCTTGAGGGGGGGTACTGTCATGATCTCTGCTTCCAAAAGGTCAGGGTTTTCCCAACTCCCTTGGAAGCAGATCCATAACCCAGGTTCCGAATGCCAACCAGTCCCAATTGGGACCTTTTGGACCCAGTCCTGGCGCCAGTGGCACCAGGCTCATAAATATGCCCAGTCCCAGCGCTGGAAGCGCCGGGCTCATAATGCTTGGGTGGACTTACCTGCAGCAGACCATGCTGCTTACTTGCCTGCCAGTTGAGCCTCTGATCCTCTTCTGTTTAGACCTACTTTTCCTGTTGGGTGGAGCAGGAGCCACTCCCTAGGTTCAGAACACTGGAACTCTTCTGGAAAGCAGGAACTCTTTTCTTACCTAGGCGTGGCT
Organism: Ambystoma mexicanum; assembly: GCF_040938575.1. Lineage (NCBI taxonomy): Eukaryota > Metazoa > Chordata > Amphibia > Caudata > Ambystomatidae > Ambystoma > Ambystoma mexicanum. The sequence goes on from NC_090923.1 coordinate 754,567,841, forward strand.
GTTGAAGGAGACACCTAAGCACTACAGGAGGCTATTTAAACCACACCCGATGGATGAATCTTGCTTTGCGTTATTCTGCATCCTCTGCAGCAGAACGCTCATCGTGTCTTCTGCATCTGATGCTGGGCCTAAGGAAAAAGGCTAACCATTCTGAATCCAGTCTTCAGCAACACCTATAAAGACAAGAAAGAACAGGTTAGCATTACGGTCTTCAGTGACAGCGCTTCACTTACCTGGTCCATCGGCTGTCACCAACGCCTCGCGCTGCATTCCGGCATCTGAAAGACAAAGGCTTACCTACTCTTCGTGCGCTCCGGAGGTCTTCGCACTGCATTCCGGCATCTGAAAGACAAAAGCTTACCAGCTCTTCGCACGCTCCGGAGGCCTTCGGCGCTGCATCCCGCATCTGAAAGACAAAAGCTTACCAGCTCTTCGCACGCTCCGGAGGCCTTCGGCGCTGCATCCCGCATCTGAAAGACAAAACAAAGGTGCGTTTAAAGACATTGGAGAACTTTAATACTCACGTGCCATTACTCCTTTCCACATCTAACCCAGTGGGTATTCCGGCACCCTGCAGCCGCTCCGAACTTGTACCTGCAAAATAAAAGACAGTTAGAGCGCATCGTGAAGCAGGCAACAAGCGCTTACTTACGTGCTTCCAGGCGCTTCCCTTCATCACACGGGCTCCATCTTCAACTCACTTCAGCCCGTCATCCGCCATCGCCGGAACCCTGCAAAAACAAGAGACATCATTACTAAAGACTTTTAAAGACATTAGAATTACTCGAAACTTACCGTTCGTGCAGTAAACGACGGACATCAGTCCTCTGAAGTCAAGAGGCCTGCTCCCCTTATCCAGTGAAGAAACTGGTTACAGCACCCTGCCCCGAGGCAGATGGAGAGCACGGCGTTCACTTACCTAAGGTGAGAGCGTTAACCTTGGGGTTCTACAGGAGAAGAGAAAGGGAAGAAGAGAGAGACATTCAATAACCCAGTTCATTAATCCCATATTTTCTATCTGCAGACATTTTACCCTTCGAGTCAGACATACAGTGCACAGAGGTCCAGCCCAAAGAGCCAGCCGTGTGTTACAGATCACCTTTGAAGATACGGTATACGCCCAGTCAAGACCGGCGCCTCTACGGGAATCAGGTGAGCGTTACTCAGCTACTGTGGCTAGACCTTCGACGGATCTTTGTCCCACGAGGTGGGGTGCACACAAGGTTGGATTAGTGCAGCTAATCGATTTTAAGCTTTGGGTTTATCATTTGCATCATGCATCATCATTATTATTGCAGTCTAAAGTTCACCCTGCAGTGGCGAGCACAGTGGCGTGAGAAGAAAAGTCCAGTGAGGGGAGGATAAAGTAACGCGAGTATTTAAGAGCAGCGATGGTGGTTCTTAATACCCGATAATTCCTCGCTGCCTTCAAGCGATACTTTGAATAATCCAAATCGCTGTCTCCAGACCTCCAAATAGTCCACCTAAGCACAGCAAACCTAAAAAGATACAAGTCCACCACTCCAACACAACTACTGTGAGTCCTCAGATCAAGAGAGCTCTAATCAACGCCAGATCTTTAGCAGCTCACGCAACAGAAATTGCAGACTTGATCCTTAGAGAAGATTTTGACTTCCTTGCCATTACAGAGATATGGCTAAATCCGGCAGCAGGCCCTATGCTTATGCTAGCAGTCCTGGATAGTTACTCTATACTGAGACAAGACAGACTAAATTCTAGAGGAGGCGCTATTGCTATTATCTACAAATGTAGTCTCTCCATGAGATTAGCTACTCCCATCAATGTCCTCTCATGTGAATTACTCTCTGTTAAAGTTCCACTCACTAATGCCCAAACCCTCAACATCCACCTGATTTACCATCCCCCTGGCCCAACGGGAACATTTGATGAGGACATTAATACCATTTTGTCCAGAAACCTCAAAAGCTCCTCACAAGTACTTATTCTTGGGGATCTCAATATGGGTTTCAATGACCCAGCTGACCAGCTCACCAGTACTACCTTCAACACCTTTTCAGAAATAGGATTTACCCAAAGAAGTAATGCACCCACGCACGTTAAAGGTAGAATACTCAACTGGGTGGCCGATTACAATTGTCAAGCCAACATCATCGATATTTCACCTTTAGTTTGGACTGACTATCACCTTGTGTCATTCATGCTTTCTACTATCAGACCGCCACCCCCGCTAGCCATCAGGGCTCCCCCCTCGCTAACAAGAAATAAAAAGAGTATCTCTGTGGAGAGACTTATCCCGAACTTACTCCCCACCCTCAACACGCTCCCTGACAATTCGGATCCCGAGACCTTGGTTGAAGAATACAATAAAATCATGTCTTCCTCACTGGCCCTAATTGCCCCCCTCAAACTCAGACCAAGTAAGCCCAAAACGCATCTGAACAAATGGTTTACACCATTCCTCAAAAACCTAAGGCAGCAAAAAAGAAATTGTGAGGCCACCTGGAAAAAACTTCAATCAGTAGCCAATAAAATTAAACTCACTAAACTCTCAGCCCTCTACAAAAAAGAAATATACCTAGCAAAACGAATCGCTTTCGACTCTCGCATATCTCAAGCCAAATCAAATATGAAGGAACTATTCTCTATCCTCAAAGAAATTGAGACTCCTTTAGCACCATCTGATACACGTACCAAAGACAGAAACTGGTGCTCAGAGATCCAAAATGCATTAGCCAACAAGATTTCCACTTTACAAAACAAAATTTCCTGCAAAAGAGCTTCTTTAAACGACCCCCCCATCCAAACCAATCGAGAGTATCACAGATACTGAATCCACCCGTTTCAACTTCACCAAAGTTTCCATACTCCAAGTAGAAAGAATCATATTGTCACTGAAACCTTCCAACTGTCAGGGTGATCTGTGCCCCGCACAGCTTATCAAGGATGCTGCCCAAGACCTCTCCCCCTTCATCACAAAGCTAATTAATGCATCCTTTTCCTCTGGCACCATCCCCACCAATCTCAAACAATCCTGGGTACTTCCACTCCTAAAAAAAACCACCCTTGACCCATCCACGCCAACAAACTATAGACCTATCACGATCGTACCCTTTCTTCAAAAAATCCTGGACAAGGTTGCCTACGTACAAATACAGAAGCACTTGGAAGCACACCACCTATTAGGATCTAGACAATCAGGCTTCCGCCCCCAACATGGGACAGAGACTGCCCTCATTGACCTTAAGACCCAAGTCGATGAGCTTAGAGACAACGGTAAAGTGCCCTACTCCTCCTCCTAGACCTCTTGGCTGCATTCAACCTGGTCGACCATACTATCCTAGGCACCCACCTTAACACAGCCGCTCACTTCTCCGATGATGCTATTACCTGGATTATATCCTTCCTAAATGGCAGAACCATGAGGGTTTTCTCGCCTACAGCAGCAGCAGACCCTATACCTATCACCTGTGGTGTGCCACATGGCTCTTGTGTCTCGCCCACACTGTAAAATATTTTCACCAAGCCCATTTTCGATGATCTGGATCATCTCGGTATCACCTACACTAATTATGCAGATGATACCCAGATCCTCCTTCTGCTTTCTCGGGATTATGAAAAGGATTTGGCCTTGGTGAACAGAGTGTACATCATCATCCAGGCATGGATGTCTACACACGGACTATGCCTGAATGATGATGCAATCAATTTCTTGCGGAAGAGGCAATAATTTGGCCCAAGGATCGTGCGTATCTCCTACGCTCTACAATGTCTTTACCAAACCATTTTTCAATGTGCTTGACTATCTGGGTGTCAGCTACACTAACTACGCCCATGACACCAGATACTCATCCCCATCACTGGTGACTACACTGCAGACACCAAAGCACTGAATGACGTATACCAAGTCGTCCAAGCTTGGATGGCACATCACAAGCTCTGTCTCAATGACGATAAGACTGAGCTCCTCATCCTTGGCACCCAACAAAGACTCAGCAAACTCGACCCATCCTTCAGCACTTTCAACATTGATGGTAACTCCATCAAAGTGGCCAAAGAGACCAAACTTTTAGGCATCTACCTTGATTCCACACTGTCTCTAAATCGACAAACAAATGCAGTCGCCACGGCCTCAGCCTACACCTGTAAACTGATTACAGCCTGCCGCCCATTCCTCTCCAACCAGTACTGCATTACTCTCACCAGGACATTGGTCATGTCTAAACTCGATTAATGCAACACACTTTATCAAGGAACCAACCAAAGCAACCTCAACAAACTACAGATCTCAAAAACAACGCTATCAGAGCAGCCCTCAATATTCCGAGATCTGCGCACATCTCTGACACTAGGAAGGGCCTGCACTGGCTGACTTTTGCCCAAAGAATTTCACTCAAATCACTGACTCTTACTCATAAACGTGTCAACAACCAGGCCCCCATCTACTTAACTTCCCGCTTCTCACAATATATTCCCTCACGGACTCTAAGATCTGCCCAAGCACAATCGCTTACTATTCCCAAATACAACCTGCAGGCTGCCGGAGGTGTCAGCTTCCCAGTACTCACGTCCAAACTTTGGAACTCTGTACCTTTGTCCATCAGAACTCTCCCATCTTCCACACTTTTCAAACACAAAGCCAAGCTCTGGCTATCCTCTACACTGCACCCACTACCAGCTTAAGCCACCTGCTCCACTACTTCTGTACGACTGGCCGTTTTCTGCTTGAGACCTTATAATGCTGTGCCTATACTTGTATATCTACCACTTTTTGTGCCTGTGCTTATGACCTGCACCTGTGAACTTAATCTTTGTCCGCAACTGTATCATTGCCATTTCTGTACCTTGTGCCACAAGATATGTGCCTGGTTGCCTTTCGGGCTTAGTGCGCTATACAAATAAATAAAATACAAATACAAATAAAACTGAACTCATCATCTTGGGCACCACCTCTAGCCTAAAGAAACTAGGCCATGTCTATTCCTCATTTATAATCGATGGCAACCGTATCAAAGTAGGACAAGAGGTCAAAACGTTGGGTTTTTACCTGGACTCAAACCTCTCATTTAACAAACAGGTGAACTCCTTAGCATCCTCTATGGCCGACACGTGTAAACTGATCCGTGCAGCCAAGCCATTTCTCTCCGATACCAGTTGCACGACCATTGCCAGAGTCCTTATCTTGTCTCGCCTGGACTATTATAATGCCCTTTATCTAGGGTCCACCAAAGCTATCACTAGTAAAATACAAACCTTACAAAATAACGCCCTCAGAGCGGCATTAGGCATTTCCAGGAGAGACCACATTTCTGCATATAGTCAACAGAATAACTGGCTCCCTACCAACGACAAAATTCTCCTAAAAACCCTGTCACTTACTCATAAATCTCTTAACAACGCAGCTCCCACCTACTTGGTCGACAGATTCCACAGACAGACTTCCCTGAGACACACAAGAACAGCTTACAAAGATTGCTTCTCTATCCCTAACTTCAACCGCTCCACAATAGGGGGCAACAGCTTCCCGGTGAAAGCAGCTAAATTGTGAAACTCCCTACCTCCCACTCTGAGAATGGACCTTCCCTACCACAACTTCCGGTCTAACGTTATCCTATGGTTGAAAACATAGGATCTTGAAACGCAACATGTTGCCAAGTCTTACCGCGAGGAGCACCGCCCCTCCACCCACTGTTTATTTGTACATACTTTATCTATCTTCTACCTGTTTATACCTCTAATGCCAGTAAATTGTCTGCTTGCTACATATAGTGTACTTATAATTCTTGTATGGATATAATTTCGCTATAATTGTATGTATGTATGTATATAATCTCACTGTTGTAACTAAGTTTCGCATATACATGTACCTGCTGCGCCCTGTTACCCGAGGGTATGATCGCGCATTATAAATAATAAAACAAACAAACAAACAAACAAATCACCTGCGAAACACATAAACCTGAGGAAAAGAAGTAATGCGTCCTTTCCACAACTGGTTGGAATGTGCCGTCCCCTTGCATTATTCAAGGATGGTGGCTGGGGGTGATCGTAGGGGTTCTTCTTAAGCCAACGAGTCACTCGAAAACGTACAGACCGATTGTTTCCCAATTTTGAAACATCCTTCCTTATACAATTGCAGCTGATGGCTTGTACCTCTCTGCCCTCTCAACACGTATGGGTTTCCCTGACCGAAGCGCGAAGCAGCCTGTACTGAGCGTGTACATTCCACTCTCAGCTCCCCAGTGACGGCCTGTGTGATTTTATGCCACCCACTCTGTATCCCAACCTCTTTTGTAAATATTCAGTCACCAACACGCACAATCTCAAATTTAGGAAAGCCCCAAAAACGTCACTGATGAATACGGCCAACCCGTAATTGGCGGGCAGTTTCCCACCGACCCCTCATCTGATAATTTATGGCACTTCTAGTCTGTAGTTCCTTCCTCTTGTAATGTTGTTGGTAACTGAGACGCAGTGGTGTAACTAGACTAACATTTTGGAGGGGGCAAACACTTTAAATGTTGGGAGACGGGCTACCTTCAAAAACGGTGGGGAAGGGGCACACTTGTGTGAGTGCATCTAACTTCTTTACACATCCTAATGAGGCTATTCCAGTGGTGCAATGACCATTGGGCTTTATCGTGATGGGGGTTGCTACTTGCATGTCAGGGGAGTGATTGGAAAGGTAGTGGGTGACAGGAGACAACTCATTCTCACAACAGTTCTTAAGTGTATGGTTTCAGACTTGAAGGAGAGTTGCGGCCTGAGGTCCCCTTGCTATCCCTGTGGTCTCCCTGGTTACCCCTAAAAGAAACCCCACACGCAGCCGTTCATTGATTCATGGAATGTGCTGCGCTTGTAAAACCTGGGATGTGCGTCAAATCTGTGGGTGGGACACGCGGGCGCACATGTCACTAAACGGTGTGCGCGACGTGCACAGGGAAAGCACACATCGTGCAGCGCACATAAGAAAAGTGGGCGTAACATGGGGCGTAACACACGGAATGTGGAACAACGCGTGAAAATGTGGGCGTTACAGGGGAAGTACAGGAGGTGAATGCTTGCAACGCCCACATGTGCGCTAACAACACGCATTCATGGAATCGAACAGGGGAAAGCCGTGCGCCAAAAAAGACGCGCCAATCTGGAAACACGTATGCCAGCAGGAAGCAGGCGTAAGCAGCCCCGCACAGCATAAAAGTGCACGCAAACAACCAACAAGCTCATACGCTATGATGAATATACCGTTCCTCGCAGCAGTGGTCGTGGGACACTGCAGGAGGAGGAGGATAGTCAGGCCCCACATTTTTTTACCCAGGCCCAGCCTTTTTGGGATGCCTGATGACAAGGTGTATGGGAGGTACAGGTTTCCACCACAAATAATCCTAGAACTGGTCAGGGAGTGGGAGGATGACCTCACATCACCCACCCTGTGCTCGCAAGCACTGAGCCCCTTGGAAAAGGTGCTCAATGTACTGCACTTCTTTGCTACTCGGTCATTTCAGCGGACAAGTGCCATAGTCGGGGGTGTCTCGCAGGCCACGCAGTCACACTGCCTACACCAGGTGTTGGCCATCATGACTGCACGCCCCTCAGTCCGCAGGCACATATACATGCCCAGAACACCTGCAGAAAGGCAGGCTGTCCTCCAGGACTTTTACGGGGTGGCACACTTCCCCAAAGTGCTAGGTGCCATTGATTGCACCCATGTGGCTCTATGTCCTCCCAGGGCCACTGAGCACATCTGTCGAAACCGCAAGCACTGGCATTCCATCAACGTGCAGGTTGTATGTGATGCCAAGGGAATCATCACCTCAGTATATGCCAACTATCCAGGGTCCAGCCATGATAGTTTCATATTCAGAATGTCACCCTTAAACCGGGACCTGGAAGCTGGGCGGCATGGCGACACATGGCTAATGGTGAGTATAAATGCCTATGCACATGCATGCATGTAAAAGACTGAGAAAAGTGAAAGCCCCACTAATGACAACCATTATCTCCTCCCCAGGGGACTGTGCCCATCCTCTGAGCACCTACATGATGATGCCAATCGGAACCCCACCACACCACCCGAGGTAAGATACAACACAGCCCATATTGCAACCTGGGGCATAGTGGAGCGCACATTCGGAGTGCTCAAGTCATGCTTTCGCTCCCTTGACCGCTCTGGTGGGCAGCTGCTATATGCGCCCCCAGTAGTGTGCAGGATCATAGTGGCAGCATGTGTCCTGCACAGCGTTGCAAACCGGCGGGGTGTGCCGGTGGACATGGTGGTGCCCCCACATCCCCAACCTCATGCACAGCAGCTGCGTATGGGAGGGGAAAGGGCACGTGGTGAGGCAGCCCGTACCCAGCTTGTGGCAAATTACTTCACCTAAAATCTCACCCCTGCGGAGTGCACACAGGCCTGGCACATACCAGCTGACAATCAATGATGATGACAAAAGGGACAGTCAAATGTCACAACCATACCAGCCTGAGATTGTTCACCTGGAAGTGCTACATTCTGTGCATCCCTAGCTACTTAAAGACACCCAATGCTGTGTCAGAAAAAGCCACACATTCATGCAGCATGAAGGAGTACCCTCTTGCAAAATACCACATCAATATAGTGGCATGTCACCCAACCCCTCCCCATCTCAGACACCCAACACACCATGGCATGGCATGCAATGTGAAAGCAACAAAATGAATGCACAACATATGACACAAGTGTCACAAAGTGCACGGTCCAAAATGGAAACATGCCACAGACAATTTGCTCTCAGTAATGAATAAAAAAACAACACACATGAACAAATACTGACCAGCAAGACACAACATCAGTACAGGATCAAACAGTGGCAACATATGACAGTAAAAAATTAAAGTAGTGCAAGTGTCACAACCTGACTAAGGCAGCACATCAACCCCTTCCAACTGCAGAGTGTTGCTGGTAGGCAAATGTGTCAGTGTACTGCATACAACATGAACTGCATCTGCAAAGGAGATGGGCTTGTTAAGACATGAAGAATGTACATGTATATAAGGAAAAAGTCATGGATGTAGAACCATATATAAATCCACCATGCAGTGGAGAATTGAACAACAATCCCCACTAGGGATGTATACACAGTTTTGACTACAGACTGCCCATACAACTTATGGGAGCCCAATGTCACTGTGTAAGTTACTGTCACTTGGTCACACCCTTTGCGAGCCCATGGAATGGGGAAGCAGGAGGGTTGTGTGTGTCAGGAACCCAGGTTTCTAACCCAAAAACAGGACAAGCCTGCATGTGCCCAGCTGGAAAACACAGTGGATGCCTATGGGAGCAACACAAAGCAACACACTATAACATTAAAAAAAAACAAAAAAGGAAAAATCAAAAATGGCCATGTGTGGACCCAGGGGGAGGAGGGCACCCAGGATGGATGAAGCACAGGGTGCACCCCAACACCCACATGCGTGGATCTTGAGAAAAAAAAAAACTCCATGGGCTCATGGCCTGCACGGCTACGCTACAGTGGGAGAACTGCCGTCGCTGTCATCACCCTCTGGTGCTACATCAGAAGAGGTGGGCGTGATATGGGAGGCAGACCACGCAAAGCCCTGGCATGCTCCTCCATGGCAGCAAGCATGCGGGTGTGAAAGGTTTGGTTCTGCAGGATGATGGTACGGAGATCCCCATGCAGCACCTCACGGGTAGCACGCATTTCTGCCTGCATGGCCTCGCGTGATACCCAGATCTCCTGACGGGTTGCCTGGAGCTCAGCTGAGAGTGTGCATGTCAGCTGCTCAAGCTGCTGTTCTGACCTTGTACTCCGGGACACCTCAAGTTCACACAGAGTATCTCTGAGGGACCTGTGTTGTAACCTCAGGGCTTCCCTGTGGGCCTGTGACTCACCAGATATGGCTGTGCGCAGAGTCTCCAGTCCAGTCCGTCGGTTCCTGTCGGACGCCACCATGTCCTCCCTGTGTGAGTGGCAAATGGACTCTGTTGCCTGCTGCTGAAGCTCCAGCTGCCTTTCAGGGGGGAGAATGGAAGTGGCCACCCTATCCATGGCCTGAGCCATCATTTCACACAATGCCCCCTGTTGTGCTGCTATAGTATAGATGAAGTTCTCCCACATAGTATTGCCTGGTGGCGCACGGCCACGTGTTGGCGGGCACCACACCTGTTTGGGGAAAGGTGTGCCTGCACTGCCTGAGGCTGCAGGACTGCATGCCTTCTTTGACATGTTGGCCCAGGAACAGGAGCAAATATTGTGGAGTGTGACCATGCATCCTTAACTGCCACAGGCGGACTTTCTAACACGGAATGCCCCATGGAGGGGTCTACCCCCAGTGCAGGAGGGTTGGACAGAACAGCATCCCTGCCAGAAACACTCACCTGCGACGGGACATATGTCTCAATGTCCGATTCAGCACCTGATTCACAGAGGTCTCCGGAGGTGTACCCAGAGACACCCGTGGAAAGTATGGTTTGCATGAGTAATGGGTTTTCACCCACCACCACCCCACGTCCTCCACCGGTACCCGGTTGTGGCTGTGAGTACTCCTGGCTCTGCGCCATCTCCTCCTCCTCAACAGCATCAAGTGCCTCAACACCTGCAAAAACATTAACGAAAAGTAATGAAGACAGGCATGGGCACCATAGCCCACACACATAGGCATGATGAGGCAGACATCCAGTACATAAATGACACATGTCACACATGACAATAACTCTGGCATGCATGCACTGTCAATTAGTTGGAAGGGGAGGCAAAAAGCAGACACTGAGGACTCCAAGATGGAAAACCAACACATGTGCTGCATGCTGGATAGCACTGGCATCACACATTAGCCTGTGAGTGGCATGGACAATCCACATACATGACACATGCCAGCACACAGATGGCACGTAGCATAGCCATGGCAGATTTGACAAGGACACCCAGATGGTAGAAAATCAGTACTGTCACCCATCCACGTGAGATGGACATCATGAAATAAAACATGCAAATTAGTGTGACAAAACACGCATGTGCCAACACGCTGCAACAAAGCCAGTGTTCACTGATGCAGAGATGGCAGGCACATGGATACATCAATGGTTGGTCACTTCTATATGACAGAAGACAATTGTCATGTTCAACATTCAAACAGGGCCCCAAAATGATTCTGTGCAGGCCATGTGTAGGTGCACATTACTCAATCAGCCTGATTGGTGAAATCATTCCCATAATAAGGTAAGAAATGTGGGCCATTGTGGGGTGTAATCTATGACTGAAGTATGTTACATTTGGGTCAGTACGGCACAAAAATGTGTGGTAAAAATGCTAAGGATTTCATCAATCAGGCAGAATGAACAGGAAAACAGTATGAACAATGTTGTGGCAAGATGACAGTTGAAGGGCAAGTGCACTAATCAGGTGCAAATTGTCAACTGCGGTCAGAAGGAATACTGCGAAACCCAAACCCAAGGCCGGGGAATGGTTTGGAGGGACCACATGGGTGACCCATAGCAGTCATGACTACACAGCCTCATCTGGGACTCAATCAGAACATACGCCTTGGATCTGATCCTCTGTGATGAAGGCTCCAGCGATAGACTCATGTTCAGTGAGTTTTTCCTCCTCTGGTGGAGACCCACCGCCAGTCACCAGAGTAGAGGCATGATTGGAAGCCAGCTTGTTCTTTGCTCTGCGTTTCAGGTCATTCCACCGCTTAGAGCAATCATCAGCTGTGTGCCTCACAAATCCAAGGGAACTAATCTGGTCCGCTAAACACTGCCAGTGGGCCCTAGGTTGAGCAGTCGTAGTCTTGCACCCTGCAGTCACCACCATTTCGTGGCCATGGGCCGACACGTAGCCCACAAGTGCGTCTTTTCTGTATCATTGAAACTAGGCTTCCTTGACGTGCCGGAGTGGGTGGCTGTGCCTGGGGTCCCAGCCTGTACCGCAAGAGCACCCTTCTTCCTCTTGGAAGGTGGTGCGGACCCTGAGTGGCTTACGCCGCTCTGGTTCGTAGGGGCTGACGCGCAGGTGGACTGGGCACTGGAAGTAGCCAAAGGCATGATGACCAAAGGTCTCACTGTAGGCATTGGCTGCTGGGTGATGTTGGCAGGACCAACCTCGGTCTGATGGACTTGGACGAACACTGTCCCGGCTGAGAGACTCGGAGCTGGGGTGGATTGAGCTGCAGCTGCCCCTGCAGCCTCCTCACCCTGGCTACTTGGGGCAGCAGATAACACTGCTGCCCCAGATCCACATGGCCTGGTGACAGCAACTTTCACCACCACACGTGGCTTTGACTTGGAGACACAGAAGTCAGCCTGTGAGTCATCCTGTGCCGGTTTGGTTGACAATATGGGCCGGGTTAATAAGGCTTGAGCTGGGATGGTGTCAACTACATCTCCCGACCCATTGGGGGGGCATAGGTGTCCCTGATTGATCCTCCACACACTGGCCTCTTGGGCCACCCTGCACATCCTGGCCACGTCCCCTACCGCGCCCACCTCTTTGAGGTCAGCCACCTTTGCCTCCCTTACTGTTTGGTCGCCTCCCAACCATGGCACTGATGTTGTTGTGCGAATGGGAGGTGCAGTAAACAATTGTCCTGGGCAATTGGGGTGAAAGGGGTAGGGTACTAGATGGAAAACATACCCTAGTGCTCTAGCAAGGCTGTCTGTGACCACTGGGGGAAGATGACGGGTCACGCAACGCTCAGGCACCCTGAAAACAAAATTGAATGTGCACGCGACCCTTGGTAGACCACGTGCGTGCAATAAAGAACCCACACTACGTTGTGGCACCCAGAAACATAAAAATAAGCATACGCGTGGTACACACAGGCTCAATGACCTCTGAATGGGTACGCGACACACAGGGGCAACCACAGTTGCGCGACTCACCGTCTGCCTGGAAAAAGAATGTGAAAAAGATGCGCGTGTGCGTGTTCGCAACACCCCTGCCAAAAGAAGAACTGAACGCTGTCTGAGTATACAGGGAGTATGAACTGGAACCGTTGTGAAGTAATCACGTGTGAACCGACAAGAAGTACAAGAATCACCCGCTCGCTCTCCACAAAAAGAACCTTCTAAGAAAATGGCATCCTACGCGTACCTTTTAACCCAGCCCACACGTGCAACGTCATTTATGCGTGTACGCTCTAAGGGCCTTTCCTCCAATTACACACAGTGACACCCGGACGTGCAGTTTTTGCACGTGTACAATCAACATGCACCCGTGTTGTACGGGTGATTGTACACCCGTGTTGAGGGAAATGCCCTTGCGTGTCACGTCACAGACGCGCTTATGCGCTAAGGGCATTTCGTCGAATTACACACTGGCATGCAGTTTTTTCATGTGCCAAATCACTCCGTATCAAGCTGGCTATGCAACAACACACTGAAGACCACACTCCTCTCCACAAGGCCATTTTCCTGCCCCCGAGAGCCCCGAGCACGCTCCCACCTGCCATTTGCTGCTGCCTGCCTGCCTGCTGGCCACGTGCCCTGCTGTTTGGTGCCTGCATGTCAGCCATCTGCAGGGGTCCAGTTGCTGTGACCACCCCTGCTGGAACAGAAGACTCCTGAATAGGATTCCATCACTCCACAGCCCAGCCCCAGGACCCAGTTGCCCACCCACACCTGCCATGTCGGACACAACACCATCTGGCACCAGTGGCAACCCCCCAGCATAGAGGCAGAGGGCTACCAGCTTCAGTGCCAAGGAAGTTTTTATCATGGTGGAGCGAGTGCTGGGGCAGTATGATGCCCTCTTTGGAAGTTTGTGCGCCGACAATGAAGGACGGAAGAGGATCTGGATGGACATTGTGGCTGCCATCAACGTGGAGGGGGTAGCAGTCTGCGACATTCAACATGTCCGGAAGTGCTGGGAGGACTTCAGGTCCAGAACCCTCAACAAGGCCCGGCGCCTCTTGAAGGCAGCGGATGTTGAGGGGTGCAGGGTCCGCCTAACCAACAACCAGATGAGGGTCCTGGAACGTATACACCCAGTGCTCCACCTCCAGGTCCTTGAGAGGCAGACCCGTCCGGAGTCGAGCAGGAAGTGTACATGCATACTGGTTGGACGCTGTGCATGTTGAGGTGTGCCAGGAGTGTGCAGGTTGCACATATGTCTTTGTAGGCCCATGTATGGATGTGTATGTACAGGGACATGAGCCTGCCACATGTGAGTCCTGTCATGTGTGAGACACATCAATGGTGTATGTGTTGGAATGCATGCTGGCTGAATGTATGTGCGGGTGCACACATGTTTACATGTCTGTGTATGTACTGTGGCATGGTTGTTGTGTCACACATGGATGCTGGTTCCACCTGCAGATATCTGCACTATGTACATGTGCATGGGTGTGTATTTGACAAGTGTGCAACTGTGATACACCATGGATGCATGTGACACTGACATGTAGGAGGCTGATTGGCAGATGTGACATGGATGCCGATAATATCAATGCGACAGGTGGTGGAGATGTACAGATACATGTATGTCTGGTGGCATGTGTGCAGGTATTCTGCACTCCCCGAGTTGCATGTGACATCAGGCTAACCTTCGGCTGCTCATGCTGTTGTTTGTGTATGGATGGTGCGGCCTGGTACACCATTCCTGTTGATTTACTCATGTGTGTGAGTTGAAATGATATGTGTGGTGGGGAGTGTGATGCCATGTGTGAAGTTTGACACTGCCACTCATGTGCAACTGTCATATGTGTATCAGACCATTGTGCAGTGCCCTGATGCCTGTGTTCTACCTCTCCCTGTCTGCAGCGTCAACTGATGAAGGGGGCGGAGACGGTGCTGTGGAACAAAGAGGCAGGGATCACAACGCGAGCAGGAGACGCAAGGTCCGGCTCCCCTCCCATGTTGTCATCACATCGGGGAGTGAGGAGTCTGGTGCCATGTCCGTGGCCACTGCTGCCGAGGATAGGTCCAAGAGACGGAGGTCAGAGGTGGACTCCTCGGCAGCAGAAGGGGCAGCTGAGACCCCACAGGGTCCGATGGAGGAAGATGGCACAGAGTCATCCAGGTTGGTGGGGGGTATGGTTGAGGAGGAGGCCATGGAAGGGACACACACGGGGTCTGGAGGGGGGATTCCACTGGTGCTAGTGGTGCAGTCCAGGGGCAGGGACAGGAGGCAGCACAGGCTGCCGCGGAGGTGCCTGTGTGTAATCCTGTCCCCGATCCTGTGACTGCATCATCCCACACCAGCAGGGATGCCTTCGCCCAGACCCTTTTTCAGGGAGGGCATGAGCACACAACAACTGGCCTTCCTCTCCCTGCAGACGTGGCAATTCGGGACCATGTTGAGCCTGTCCTGGCTGGGATGGCGTTGCATAAACGGGGCATCGAGATGACCTGCAGGGTTTTCGTGATGACTCTTCACGTTATCTGGGATGCCTCTTTGACCGCGTCGACCTACTAGGACGGGTCACCAGTGCTGGATTCCTCCGTGTGCTGGACCTTGTACCAACCACCTTCTCAACTGAACCCCCTATGTGCCAGTCATCCTCCGTGCCATCTTCTGGCCCAAGTATCACCTGGGTACCCTGTGGAGCTGCCTCTGACCCAGCGACCAGGCTGGTGGAGGACACATCCCTGCCACAGTTGGGAGTCGGAGGTCCAGCAGGGGTGGCCACCCCAACAACTTGACCCCAGCAGGAGGAGGACATGCAGGCATCAAGAGGCAGGGCACATGCATGGTAGCAGCAGGCTCAAGGTGGGAGCGATTGTGGCTCGGGGCCATCAACATCAGAGGGGCAGGCATCGGCCGGAGGGCAGTTGGACCCTGGATTGGGAGTGTCTTCCGTGTGGCAGCGGTTGGGCCAGCAAATAGATGCAGAATTGCGGCGGGTGGAAGAGGCACAGCTCACTATGGTCAGGGCAGAGAACTCCATGCGCAGGGTGCTGAGGCGGGCTGAGTGCCTCGAGGCAATTGGCAGAGAGTTGGAGGTGGACATGGCTTTATCCCTGCGAAACCTCGGGGCCATGGAGCAGGCCCGCCTCCAGGACACAGAACTGGAGTTCGATGATGCCCTGGCCCAGGAAATCAACAAGTGAGCCGCAGGACTTGCCCACCATCCATTGTATATAGTTAATTAGTGTTAGGTTTCCTTTCTGTTTTTCTTTCATTTGGGGCACTTGGACAATGCCCCACCTTTTTGTATATAATTGTTCATTAGGTTTTTTGTAGGTTTCCTTTGAATAGTTGGGCTCATGGACCCTGGATTTGTACTTTGTATATAGTTGGAGACTAGATTTCACTTCATTTTTTTTTTTAACCATGGATCAATGGATTTGTCTTATTTTTTACCTTTGGATTTGGTTTGAGGGACGGACACTTTGGACCTATGTTCATTCGGATTTATTTGGATGCTGCTTTCACACATTTTTTTTCTATGATTTTGGACATGCAGCATTTTATTTATTATTTCCATTATTGTGTGATATAATTTCATTCCCTTGCTTTTGTGTTTAATACATTTTTATTTCATACTTCAATGTGTGGTATTCTCTCATTGGTTTCATGCATGTCACGATGTGGGTTTTCTCATTCACTTGCACCCATTGTGTGTGTGTGATGGACATGTATTGATGTGCATACTTGCCATTTGGGATGTATCATGTGATGGGGATTTCAATGTCGGGTGGCGTGGTTGTGTGTTTGGACTGGGGTGGCGTGGGGTGGGATTTGGGTGACCATAAGGGCCATGATTGTGGATTGTGATGATGTGTTGGGGGGGCATGAGTCGTGGCCTGCTGGCAGGTGCCTGTCACTGCTGGGTGGGAGGGGGTGCAGGGGGACATGATTGGGGGCCTGCTGGCAGGTGCCAGTCACTGATGGGTGGGTGAGTGGGTGGGGGGACATGAGTCGGGTCCTGATGGCAGGTGCCTGTCACTGCTGGGTGGGTGGGGGTGCAGGGGAACATTATTCAGGCCCTGCTGGCGGGTGCCTGTCACTGCTGGGTGGGTGGGGGTGCAGGGGGACATGATTCGCATAAGATACTTCCCGCGCACCCCTGAAATACACATACCCCACTCACACAAGGCCTATCGCATGTGATACTTCCCACGCACCCCCGAAATACACGTACCCCGCTTGCACAAGCCCTATCGAGTGTGATACTTCCTGCGCACCCCCGAAACTGGTGCATGGATAGCACTAGCATTTGCGCTGCATTGGGGATTTCAATGCCTTTTCCTTGCGCAAGGGGTGTTATTGGGGGCGTAACTGCCGCTGCCGATGTTCTCTGTGCCAGCGCTCAAAATGGCTTTGAAATTCCATGAATACGTGGTGCACAAGAATGCTGTTTAGTGCACACGGCTGGAGCACGCTCCCTCTCTGCGCTGCTAGTGTGCGCTGCCTATGCGCTGAAATCTATGAATTACCCCGTTAGTCTGTTCTTAAATACCTCAAATTCACAATGCAGACAAAAACTATACGTATTTTGCTCTTTGCAAGTTGCAGTTATAGCATGTTTTATTCTGCTGTTGTCTCTGTGACGATCATCACAAGACATTCCATCTCGGTGTCCTCGGTCATTTTATAAAATCCTTGTGTCTAAAAGCTTGAGTACAGTGTAGAAATGTTTGACCATATCACATCAAGTGGCTCTTGATTAAATGTTGCCACAATTAATGCTTTGTTGTAATGTGGCTATCTTTCCTCTCTCCATGGCATGTTGTTCAGGATGTCTGTTTGCATGTATGAGGTAGCAAGTGCCCAGAGTACGGGATGCCGTGTGAGTGCGCTGCTTTCCCTGTGCTATTCTAAATGCTTTAATACATAGTTATGAACCCTCCCAATGGTATGTATATGCCAACCTCTCAAGCCTGAAAAGTAGATGCACGCCAGCTTAACATGTGGCCAACTTTGCATCAGACCTGCATATAAACTGGCCTGCTGTTAAATCTCAGTTACCAGTTTATTGGTATGCACTACAGAGTGTAATTTGCTTTCTGACTTTGAGAATATTCAGGCATGTATTGCTTTTTTAACTTATTTTACTATAAATGGTAAGATAGCTATAGCTAGTAAGATAGCTCAGTGGGTTGAGCGCTCGCTGCTGCAATGTGTGTGTGTGTGTGTGTGTGTGTGTGTGTGTGTGTGATCTGCAGGTTGTAGGTTTGAATCCTGGCAAGGCCAACTCAATCTACATCCTTCTGAGGTCTATAAATGAGTACCAACACAGGTTGGGTGATATTGTATATATATATGCTCTATATGAAGCACTTAAGCGTAAGTGCTATATAATAACACGTCATCATTTGGCCTTGGACGTCTACTTCACAGTAATTTGGTAATAATATTAATGATACATATGGTGATTCATTCTTGTATGAATAGTATATCACATTACAGTTATATAGTAACCATATTTATCGTAGTGTACTTAGGAAAAATGCTATGTGGAGCCACTTCCTGTTTTGTCAATGGGTGAATGGTTGTGTTCCATCGCTTCCCGTAACGTCACTTCGGGATAGGGTTAAATGACATCACTTCCTGTGATGTCATCAGAGGTCAAGGGTCATGTGATGTCACTTCCACCACCTCTGGCATTTTGGTGAAATGATGTCCCTGGCTAAAGAATCTGGCTACAACCCTCAAAACCGGCACAATTTTTTTTTTTATTGTTGCTTCAATCACGAAAAACTCATACAAAATGTACTATTATTTACAAAAATAGACAACAGTGAAGTAACACATAAATACAAAATACAAATATCAGTTGTGAAAAAATCCCATACAAGTCGAAACAATATATTAAATAAAACAATTTTCTGACGTTCAAGTTAAATTGCGATTCACACGCTATTTGAGGAGTGATTTATGTTGAATCAGTTCATGTTTGAGGTGATAAAAGATTAGAATTTACTTTGTACCGACATTTTTTCTTCTTTTTTTCCACCAATTTTAAACCATATAAAAAAATTAAAATAGCATATCTGACTGATTTTCTCGTTGTGTGAAATAATAAATTCCACAATTCTGCACTAGTTATAATACAAGATTCTTGAAATAAGGGCTTAAAAATCAAAACCCTTTGCGGAAGTAATCAGTGCACAAATGTCTCAGCGTTTCAGGAGTAGACTGACAAAATCGACAAGGTAATGCATTCAACGGTAGAATTTTAGATCTGCACAATATCTCTTGTGTCGGCCATATATTCAAACGAAAGCGCAGGAAATCATCTCTTTGGCGGGAATTTGGAAAAAGGGTTAAGTAAGGTTCAGTCATGCCATATCATTTTAAATTTAATGGATTATCTTTGAATGCCGATATGTAAGGCAGGCACGCCTTGTTTGAATCCAATCATTTTTCCATAGATGTTTTTTAACATTGTCTGGATTTTCGACTAAAGTTGATACGGACAGATTGAATTCCACAAGGATTCCCTGTGCATTCGTCCTCCATGCTATAGGAAATTCATTTTCAGATTTTACTAGGTAATTGGCAATGATACACAAACTGCCAGTGCCATTAATGGCCATTAAACATTTCCTATAGAGAGAGCAGAGTTTCCATTTTTAGGAGGCATATAATGATAATAACCCTAATTCATGCATCAATATACATGTGGGTTCAGACATAGGGAGATTCAGAGCGCGTTTCCAATAGTACCCCTCAATTACTGTCCAGTACTCATAGGTTTTAATTTTGAAAGCTTCGGTGCCATATGTGACTGCGGGAATTAATTTCTGTTTGTATTAAATAATGATGGGCTTTAGTGAAATTTTACAGTACTTGGCTTTAATCAGGCGTGCCTGGGACACTATCATTAACGCTTTGTATTTCAAGTGGTGTTCTTGTTCTACTATATTCAGTTGTTGTGTTATCAATGTCCCCAGGTATATATATATGACGAAACTGAATCCAAGTTTGCAGTCTGTAGAGGCCAATGATGGAGTTTGGACCTCTGCTTTAATGTACCAAACTGGATGACCTTAGTTTTTGTGACATTGACTGAAATATAATTATCTAGACTGTACGTTTCTAGGGACTTCAATAGGGCACGTAGTCCATTGGGTGTTTTATAAAACAAAACCATGTCATCTGCATACAATAGATGTTGAATCAGAATATCATTGATTCTTGGTGAATCGGTCACAATGGATTTAAATTGTAAATTTATATTTGCAATAAAAAAATGTAATAATGCAGATGCTAGCAGGCACCCTTGTTTCAGGCCTCGTGCAGTGTTAATAAAATCAGAGAGTAGGCCATTATTGTTTAGTCTAATCTGAATGGTGGTGTCAGAATGAAATTCAATGATCCATTTTAAAATTGACCATGGACAACCACTATTCATTAACTTTTTGTATAGCAATTTGCGCAAAACCGTGTTGAAATCCATACGAAAATCAATAAAGGCCACGTATAAGGCTTGTTTCTGTTCATGGGCTCGGTAGATTACACTATTAAGAGTAATGATATTTATTGCTGTGCCTAGTTCTGGTAGAAAACCAGTCTGAAATATATCACAAAGGCAGTATGTATTCATCCACGTATTAAATTGTTTCAGGACCAGGCATCTGTAGATCTTGCCCGGACAATCTAGAAGGGCAATTGGCCGATAGGCCTTTGGGTCTGTCCTATTGCCCTTCTTGAATATAGGCACTTAGATCGATTGCTTCCATGTCGTGGGATTTGGCCGGTGGTAAAGCCATTCTCAAAGATCTGCATCAGAATCGCAGCCAATTCTTGAGGGTGATCCTTGAGCATGACATTCTGCAACCCGTCCGGCCCACTAGCTCGCAATCGACTTAGGGTCTTGATGCAACCTAGAATGTCATCAATATCTATTGGAAAGGAGTGGGGCATAGTTATGAGCTGTAGCGACCGAGTCACGTCTGGGAACGGGGATTGGTAAAGATCTTTAAAATGTACTTCCCAGCCCTCATTTGATATAGGATTTATCAACACTGCTTCCTGAGTCCTTAGGGTGGCTCCATTTAGACATGCCCAGATGCCACTTGTCGATTTACTGACTAATTGATTTAACATTTGCTCACTGTTTTCTTGATGAAGACATATTTTTCACTCTTTCAGCCATTGTGTATATCCCGGTTACAAACTCTTTTTCATGTTAGGTTGCATACTGGTGGGATAATGTATCAGATTGCACAATGCATGTCTTAAGTCAGCTTTAGCTTGTTGAATTTTAAAATCAAATGAATGCCGATGTTTGTATCTGGTGGTCAAATCAGGCATGATGGATTGCTCAAACATCTGCATCTTTTGGACATAACAGTCCTGGACATTAATTGGGAAAGAATTAAACATTTTATTGAGGCTATTTCCAAATTGGATTAGTTTCTGGGAATTCCATCTCAGGCGATTGCCACAATTATTTACGCTGATGTGTGACAAGTTCACATTCTCCTGCTGGATCTGCCAGCCAGTAGGAAACTTAAAGTGCATAATTAGCTTATTGTGGTCACTCGCACGGGATGGTACTACATCCATAGATTGTACTTGGGAAAGGAATTTGTTATTTACATAGACATAATCCAATATGGCACACTGTAAGCCTCTTTGCCAGGTGATGCAATCAGGGGCATTCCTGTTACATGCATTGTTTAACATGATAAAACCTCTGTCTTTCATAATCCTGGTCCAAATGCTCTCGTCATTTGTCTGGGTTAAATTGGTGTCAGAGAGCAAGTGCAGATTTAGATCACCTACTATTAATACATTTGCAATACTATTATTCAGGGCTATATTATCCAGATGCCATAATAGATGTGTAAAAAATAGATCTGATGTTAGATTTGATTTACTCCAATATATGTTAAGGATAATAATATCAACTTTGGCTCTAGCAAGTCTCACAACAAGTAGGCAGAGGGGGAATAGTACTCTTCTCCTATAAAGCCACATGTTTTTTTGACTGCTAATAGAAGACCAACAGATGGGCAGCCCTTCGATTTTTTTCACGGCCATGGAGCTAAAGAGTATGTGAGAGTCCCAAATGGGAATCTCAATGAGCCACGTCTCTTGGAGCTCAATGATTTCATATTGTTCGAAGTCCGTCCTACTAGAGTTTATGAAATGGTTGTGACCTCTGGTGTTCCAAGAGACTAGGCTAGTAGGGCCCTCAGTGAGTGTCTGTTATGAACTCACCCCATAGTTCTGTACAAATGGCATCGTGATTTGCTTTGCTTCAACACCTTTGTATGGTACATTTTGGTTAGATCTATATATTATCACTTGGGATTTTTCAGCCTGACCACAATTTGGAAGATTGACCTGAAGCATTATAAAACCAAGATCAAATAGGTTAATTCTGGCCTGCCATAACATGTTATGTACTAGGCCAGATCTCACATATATATTTGCTTGAGAGAAGTCTTCCTGATTCCAAAACTCGACTAAGTCAATGTCAGTTGTGGTCAGATCTTTTAAGGTTGAAATTTCCGCACATATATTGAGGATGCCCGTTCGATTGAGTACATAGCTCTGAAAGGGCAATGCTCTACACTTCAGGTTTAGACAGTGAGTGCCTAATTGCTTGGCTAAAGTAGATGTATTTAGACTTGATAATACTTGCAGTGATTGTGTACTTGTGTAGGTGCATAGGAGCTAGTATCTGGATGTTGGATCTTTGGACTAGTTGTTGCCGAAGGCCCTTGAATCAGAGGTCTGACATCCGGAAATGGCATATTAGATTGCAAAGTTGAATTTGTATTATGAATTTGTGAGTCCACCATATAGGAGTCAATCGATAACTTGATCATTTCTCTTAGATCTTGTTTGCACAAAATGGCTGGTGTGGATGACTCCATGCTATTTACTTGAGCATTATTGGGTTTTACATGCCACCTGTGCTTGATCTTGTGGAGTTTCTATAAAATTCATTCTGTTTCACTGTTACTAGACATCCTTTGCTCTGTTCAGGCATCATCGGTCCGATCACCCTCGAGGGAGCTAACTCAGATTTCTGGCCAATTGTCATGTTTGTAAAGGTAGTAGGCTTAGTTACTACTGCTGAGCCAATAAATTTAGTGATGACCTTTGGTGGGATATCTCGCAGTGGAAAACTTGTTGTCTGTTGTGACTGATATGCCTTGATAGATTCTCTAATTTCTTCTCGTAGGCTTGCAATGGTTGCTTGAACTGATGAAATCCCAGTATCAGATGAACTGGGTAGAACATCAGGATTCATCTGATTATTCTCAGTAGTCGTGTTCACATTCATCAGAGGTGCTATGATTTGATTCCAACTTTGGATGGATGGTGCAACGTTTTGAGAGGCTATTTGTCTTGAGAGTGCTACTAGATCATCTAATGGTTTATATGATGGTGCTGCTAGAGGTACTGATGCTGGTGTATTAGATGGTAGCATCTTTTTTGCAAGTCTTGAATGGGCTTTTATGTATTTACGCCCTTTCGCTTTCGCCTTTGTGAAATGATTTTTAGCGTTTAACATCGTGGGCCTCTTCATTCAGTCTTTTTATGGCTGAAGATGGCCTATTCCAGCTGCCTGTTCATTGGTGCTCAATGCAAACAATTCAAACATGTCCTTTGACTTTAAGGAGACAGACTCGTCAGTTGATTCAGGCAACGGAAGTATGGGTTGATTCTTTTTCAATAGTTGTTGGTTATCAATCGACTGGCTGCCTGTCCTGGAAACATCCAGTACCACAATTGAAGTTGGATGATCTTTTGATCCAGCAATGTGAGTTTCTGGCTCTTCTAAAGGTTGAGAGGAGACTTTAGATTGTGTTTGCTCAATTTCCTTAGTAGCCTCAGTTAGGTTGTCATGTTCTATTTGTATAACATCCATCATAACAGAGGTGTTGACTTTAGCATCTTGCACAGTGGTTCTCTCTTTAAGAAGTTTTTCAAGTAAATTTGTTTGATGACTCATTTTGTTCTCTAAAACTTCATAAAATTTAGCTAATGATAAAAATGCAGTATTCATTGCACTCAGTGTATTGTTGAGTGCCGGTGCCTCAGGAAATGCAAAATGCTTAGACTGTACTTTTTGGATAAAGAAATCAAAGTCACGAGTTGACTCTTGGAATCTGGTATGTCGTGGGGTTGGTGCTATGAACGAAAGCGACTCTTCAACTGCTTGAGCGTACGACTGTTCTAAGGCATTTTGGTGTTGCAGATCAGTATCACAAGTTCTGGAGTGAGATTAAACTTGCATTGCAGTAGTAAATTGGCATGATTTCTCTGAATGGTTGTGCATAGGTTCTTCTTGCAGATGAATTAGATTGCCTGAATTGGAGCAGATATATAAAATATCATCTTCAGCAATTTCAGAGCTGCTTGTCATATCCATAAAGTCAAGAGTTTCTTTGTCTATCTCACCCACCAAAGTTAAGCATTCATGTGCTCTGCGAAGCCTTATTTGTGCTTCCACAGAGCATCTAATGGGCTCCATGATTTGGGCAATAGTTTCAGTGGGCACTAGCATCCCACAAGTATTAGACTCACACTTTTTGCTAGGGAGCTCTGTTTCAGGACTGCGCGGATGTGTAGTCAGCTGTTGCAATTCTACAGGATGCAGCTCGCCTATGATGAGTGCTGACTCTATTGTCGTGTCTGTAACTTCACTAGATGTAACAATTCTGCCATCTCCAGTCGCATTGGATTTAGGAGCTATATCTAACATGGGCGTTTGCTTTTCTGACGATTTCATGATAGTAATGGGAACAATAGACAATGTAGGAATTTGTTTTTCTAACATTTCTGTATCAGAGACTGGTGTTTCTACTATGATTGGGAAAGGTTGAGGCCTTGGTTGAACAACCGATTCTGCTGAAGTGTTTAGAACAGCTGATCTTGGGTGTGCTACCGGCGTGCATATCTGCGGTTGCTCTGCTCGACTTGACTCAGTCACGCCTTCGCCCTGCTTGTTTATCAGTATTGTAGTAAGAACAAATGTCTGCTGAGAGAGAGAGGGAGCGCCGTGGTCTGGCGCCTGATAGGCCTACTAATTGGAATACTGATTTGTCCAATGTGCATTTGGTAGAAACCGTTTGCGCATTAATTGGGGAAGATGGCAACCCAACCACTCGAGGCATACCCGATTTCAGGGTAAACTTCGGTGCTACCATTCTCTCACAAACGTTTGCAAAAGGTGATTGGAACAATCTTCAGTTAAGAATGAAATATTGTGGCGCTATAGATCATTGGGCAAAATAAAATAAAGAAAAAAACAAAAAAGAAAAAAAAAGAAAACTGCAACTAACCGTTAGTGTTCGTAACGTTGCCTGTGCTGTAAGCTAGTACGCTAGACAGCCAGACATTACCACCACACTTAACCACCACACTTCCTCCACTGCGCACGCGCCACTGCGCGGGTGCGGGTAATATATAGGAGTAAACAGTGAAAAGAAAAAAGGTCTATTACCAGTCTGTTAATGTATTTACAAAAGTTATTTTGCAAAAGTCGCTTGTCGGTAGGTCAGAAACACTCGTACCAAGTCCCAGTAACCAATCAGGAACGTCGGATGCAGTATGTCACACGGCAAACAGATTCCACAAAGCAGGAGAAGCAAGAGAAAAATTGAGACAGCCAGACAGTACCACCACACTTAACCACCGCACTTCCTCCACTGCGCGTGCTGAACTGCATGGGTGTGGGTAATATATAAGAGGCGGGACAGAGGTTCAAGTCCCAGTAACCAATCAGGAACGTCGGATGCAGTACGGCAAACGGATTCCACGAAGCAGGAGAAGCAGGAGAAAAACGGGGACAGCCAGACAGTACCACCACACTGGATAGAATTCCAGATTTCCAAAATGAGTGTTGAATCAAATCTGCATAATGCGTAACTTTAATTGTGTCGTAAGGATGGTATAACCATGTATCGGTTCTGCTTCACACATTTATACCCGATAATTGGAGTAAATAGGAAATGTAGGGGCTGGAACCCCGCATGTAATGTTAGAAAAGCTCTAATAGCCGGCAGAGGGAATCCCAGAACCCCCCTTGTGTTTGCATGAGACACACAAGAGACAGTAGCGGCAAGGACACAGGAGAGTGCAGGGGAAGGAAAGACTAGCGGAGGATGGCAGATTAGAGCAGTAGAGTCCAAACAGCCAGAAATAGGCCAGTGAGAAAGGTGTAATGGGGCAAGCAGGCACGCAGCGTGAATGTAGAGATCAAGCCAGCTATCCCCATCTAAAGGAACTTAAAACACATCATCCCTTATTTCCTGCAAAGCTCAGATCCTGATTGATTGCCAAAATGTCAATGTCCTACTCTAGGTACTTATGTGCTATTTTTGTTTTTTGAAATTCAGAATATGGGCCTCATCACGAGTCTGGTGCTAACCCTTAAATGCGGCGTTAGCACCATTACCGCCGCATTTAAGGGTCCGCCAGATCATAGCTTTGGCGGATTTCCCCCCGGCTTTAAACTGGGGGGAAATCTGTGGCAAAATTGCAGATTTTTGGCGCGATTACCGCCGGAGGCGATCCGCGCTAATAGCGCGGGGGGGGGGTTTGTAGGGCTATTAGCGCTGGTGCTAATAGCGCCGGCGTTACCGCCCAACTCGTGATGAGGCCCATTTCTGGATTTTTATAGTTTTTGGTTGCTCGATTTATAAATTCCTCGAAGTAGTATTAAGGTGCTTCTGGAAGATTGGTCCTTTGGAGGCCTTAGGAGAGAGTTGCTGATCATCAAGGCCTATCACTTAGGGTCCTGCTGTGTCACACTGATCTGCTCAAGATGTGGGTCTGGAGGTGGATCCATACCCAGGAGGTGAGTCCAATGAAGAAGATGTGAAAACAAAAGAATGTGTTTTCTTCAAATAAATGTAAGGGCTATGTTTGACAGCAATAATATGCCGATTATTTCTAGAAAATAAGGGCTCTCATAAAGGTCAAAAATGTGTTTCTTCTGGATGTTCACCATAAATCAACCAGAATATTTCCAGTATAAATGCTGGACAGATCTGAAAAACCATTGCAAAGTGCTTCTCACAAATAAGTGGTCTAACCATTAAACCAGATGCACATAGCAACATCAACATGTAATGCTAATACTCCAGGCATTCTCTTTTAATGGAGCCCTCTGACGTGTATCCAGGGTCTCATGCATAGCAACAGAGGATGACTGTGAAATGATAGCATATATTTTTACCACTCACCTGGATGTTTGTGAAACATGTTTAAAACCCCTCTCCTAGTATGAAATGACATGGTGCAGGGTCACATTAAGAAGATTTCTATTCAAACAGACAAACTGAATAAACAAAAACACTTCTCTATGAGAAAAGATCTGAAAGGAGGCACTGCTGCATGATGCATAATTAAGCACATTTTATTACAGCATGATGTAATTAAGCATATCTTAGAGGCGCTCCCATCGGTACCGCAATATGTTTCTGCAGCATCATTGCTTGAATCATGGCTTGAATGGTTTTGCAGAGACAAGACTTCAGGCCTACGTAGCCATCCTCGGAACTGGGGCGAAGGTTGCATCGTGAGAATGTCAGGCTTTAGAGCCCTGAGAGAGACCCTGATGTTAGGGTGCGTTGAGTGTGCCTCGTCAGACACACTGGATGTGTAGATGGTCACGCTACTGCTTTGTGGGACTGTAATTCGACAGGAACTACATGACTATCAGGGCTATAACCACGATAGTGGACATGACTCATTCAGACAGGCCAATAATTGTTTCCTGTGCACTCCTTCAGGAGAGAAAGACAATAACTATGTGTGTTCTTATATTGCGCTTCTTGCCATATTCCACTCATGCCTAAGTGCTGCAATAACCAGTGTTATTATTGCCCAATTTGATGCTATTGAAATGATACTGGAGATCGTGCCACTCGTCTCTTTTAATTCGAAGCGTTTCCCCCCGGGGAGTATTTTGGCGCTGCACACGGCCAGCGAGTGGCCGTGGGGGGTAGAGCGCCCCGCCCGGGGTACTTAAGGGCTCAGGGAAGGTTCGGGAGGCAGGCGACGGTTAGGACTTGGCAATTGTACAGGTCCCGTTGCCCGCTCCCGAGCCTTCCCTGGGTTCCCTGGGCCTAGTTGGCGGTGTAGCGCAGGTGAGATAGGGGATTTTAGTTTAGCGGAGGGAGGGTAGGTAATTAAAAAAAAAAAAAAAAAGGGAAAAAGTTTGGTTGTCATTAGCAGGGTAGGAGGGGTGCCGTAAATAAGACACCCCTCGGCTTACCGGTTTCTCCATGCTTCCGTGGCTTTAACTGCATAGTCCGCAGGCGGGGGGCGTTGGGCTCCGTTCTTTTTGTCGGTGGGAAGAGGATTATTTCCTCTCAGACCCGCGGTTCGTGTGGGCGTTGGTGCCGAAAGGGGAGCGGAGCTTCAGGGGCCCGGCAGCGTGTCTTCCGCGGGGCTCTTGGGAATTATTCCTGCTACGCTTTCGAGCGTTTGGTCCGTGTGAGAGGGCTTTTTCGGCAGCGCTCGCAGGAGAAGGGGGCTGGGCGGCGTGTTTAAAGGAGCCGCGTCCCGATTGTTGCTAGGTGGAGTGCGGTGCTCTAGGGACACGGCCAGGTGGCAGTGTTGTCCTGTTAGCAAGTGCTACTTAGTGCTGGCTACTGGGCGTTCAGGGCTCCTGCTTCCGGACTAGGTGGTGGGGAGGGAGAGTGTAAACTGCTAAGTGGTAGTTGGGCAGTTTTAAAAAAAAAAAAAAAATATTTATAATTTATAATTTTCAATTTAGCAGCAGTGAAGAAGAAATATAAAAATAAAAAAAAAAACAAATCTTTTCTTTTTAGGAAGGTTAGTTTAAAATTTGTTGCCTTTATTAATTGGCACTATTAGGGAGACTTCTTGCAGGGATCCACCTAGGTGTGTGTGGTGATTGGGGTTTTGGGGGCGCTTAGCTCCTTTCAGGTTTTAGGTTTTTTCAGGGCCAAAAGGGCTAGTCCACGGGTAGGTCCCGGCTCGGGGGCATTAGAGTATTTAGGGCAAATTTTGAAGGGGTGTTATTTGCTGGGCACACACATTTTAGTGTGCACAATGACAGGCCGGGGGGCGAGCAAGAAGGGGCTGGTGGATGCCGGGGCCTTGAAGAAGGCCCTGGAAATTATTAGCAGGGCCACTAAAGCCCAATTGGAAAGTGCGGTAGGGGAAGTTACGGGCGAGGACGAGAGCGGTGGGGGCCGGCCGCAGCGCAGAGCGGCGGCAGACGGTGCATTGGCGGCGGTGGTGGCTTGCACCCCTACGGCAGGGAGAGGGGAGATTTGGGAATCTAGGGGCAAGAAGATGAGGAGGGAGATAGACAGGAGGGCAGAGGGGGGTTTAATGGGTTCAGGGGGTCAGCCAGAGAGGGAGGAAGGGTATGATAGCTCTAGGGTAGAGGGGAGCGCTCGAGATGGTAGGGACCGAGGGAACAACAGTGGGGGCAGGGGGGGAGGGCAGGTGGGAGTGGCAGGGCAGAGAGGAAGAGGGGGAAAATACCTGCAGAAGAGCACAGGTGGGAGAAGGAGGGAGAGGTCCCCGTCAATTGAGGAGGGTAGGGTGGGGCGCGGAACGGCCCCCCCGGATAGGAGGAGTGGGGGCGGAGGGCGCTGCGCAGCCCCCGCTGGGCAGATGGAGGATGAGGGTTTTGGTACGGCCCCTCCTCGGTTAACGCAAGGAGAGCCTAGAGGGCACAGCACAGCCCCTAGCAACGAGGATGTCAGGGTGGAGGTCGGAACGCCTCGCCCAAGAGAAGAGGACCAGGCAGAGGTTCCCACAGCCCCGCCGAGAAGACATCAGAGGAGTGGCGGGGCGGACGCCCCGGGCTCGGAGGAAGATCAGCAAATCATCTCGGGCAGGAGCCCGCATCCTCAATGGTATTTAAGGGTGATGAAGTTGGTTGGGAGGAATACGGGGGGCAATGGGAATTTGAGGATTACAGGGCGGAAAGGGAAAGGGCGGAGGAGAGAAGAAGTTCAAGGTGGGACAAGGAAAGGGAAGTACAAGGGGGTCGGGGTGAAATGGGTCGAGGAAATTATTGGCTGGGCGATTGTGCTGACATGTTTTGTCCCCGCAGCAGGAGCCCTCTGAGAATGGAGAGGAGGAGCAGCGGTGTGGAGGCCAGGCCGCAGATGGCAGGTGTGGAAAGAGGTGAGCGGGAAAGGGAATGGTCATCTGCATGGCAGAGAGGGGTCACAAATAGGGGGTTGGGGGATGACCGGGGTGGTCGGCAAGGTGTGATGAAGGAAGTAGGGGTGCAGGCTTTTGGAGCTGAAGGGGTTGGAAAGAACATTTGCTCAGTGGAGGTCCAAACGGACAAGGTGGTGGAGCCATTGGGGCTCGAGGTGCAGGCAGGAAAAGATAAAGAGGTGGAGGTAAAGGGAAAGGAGAAGAAATTGCCATACATGGGGATAACAAAACCATTGGGGGCACATTTGATGGCAGCAACCAGGGAGAAGATACAGGGAGGTGAATTTGTGGATGTCTTCAAGTTGCTGCATAGCGAGGTGAGAGCGAAAGAGGGGTCTAAGGAGGAAGAGAGAGAGCTGGCTTCACGCCCGAGGGTCCCGGTGACCATTGAGAATTGGACGTCGGCGTTTATCATTTATGCCAGCGTGTATTGCGAAAAATTCCCGGAGCGTTGCGTGGCTCTGCTGAAATACATGGATGTAATAAGGAAGGCTTTCACGAGCTTTGGGGGCTTTGCTTGGGTAAGGTATGACGAGGAATTTAGAGCGAGAATGGCGGAGGACAGTCAGGCGGTCTGGGGGGAGATAGATATGGATCTTTGGCTGCAATGGATGGCCCCAACGAGGCCAGCCCCGACATTACACACGGCGAGCGGGCTGCCAGTGCCTTTCTGGCCCTTTCTTGGTCGCCCCGCCCATGAAGGGGCAGGGGGAGGAGGCAGGGGCCAATCCTCAGCAGCATGCTGGGGGTACAATAAGGAGAGCTGCGCAAGAACCATGTGTAGGTTCAAGCATGAGTGCAGCAAGTGCGGGGGGAAACACCCTCTCACGCAGTGTTTCCAACAAGGAGACAGGGGAAGGGGGAGAGGTGCAGGAAGAGGGGTTGGGGGGAAAAGCTTTTACTCCAATTAAAGTGGGGGTGAAGAATGGTTGCAATTTTACCCGGATAGGGAAGGGGCTAAGATTTTGAGTGAGGGTTTTGGGCAGGGGTTTACATTAGGTTACCAGGGTCCAAGGGTGCGGAGATGGGCGGAAAATCTGAAGTCGGCAAGAGAGAACACGGAGGTGGTAAGGCAAAAATTGAGCAAGGAATTGGCAGCGGGCAGGATGGTGGGTCCGTTTGATGAAGTACCGGGTGACCTAGTAATATCTCCACTGGGGGTGGTGCCCAAGAAAGCCCCGGGGGAGTTCAGACTGATTCATCACTTGTCTTGGCCGGAGGGTATGTCAGTTAATGACTTCATTGCCCCGGAAGAGTGTGGGGTTGTGTACGCGAGTGTAGACCAGGCGGTGGAGCTAATAAGGAAAGAAGGGCGAGGGGCCTTCATGGCCAAGTGCGATATCAAGGCGGCGTTTAGATTATTGCCAGTGCACCCAGAGGATTTTTGGTTGTTGGGGTTGCAGTTTGAGGACCGTATTTACATAGACAAAGCATTGCCTATGGGGTGCGCAATTTCCTGTGCGCTGTTTGAACGATTTAGCTCTTTTTTACAGTGGGTTTTCTCATTCAGCTCAGGGTGGGAGAGTGTGTTGCACTATTTGGATGACATTCTGTTCATTAGCGGGGCAAAAAGGGAGGAGGATTGCAGAAGAATGCTAAAGTTGTTTCAAGACTTGATGGAGGAGCTGGGGGTACCATAAGCCGAAGACAAGACGGAAGGGCCGGCAGTGGTGTTAACATTCCTGGGAATTGAGTTGGATTCAGTGGCCATGACCTCACGCTTGCCGCACGACAAGGTGAGCAAATTGGTGGCACTGTTGGAAAAAACAGTAGGGGCCAAGAAAATGATGCTGGTGGAGATGCAGAGATTGGTGGGACATCTGAACTTTGCATGTAAGGTGGTGGCCCCGGGGAGGACGTTTTGCAGAAATATGGCAAGGGCCATGGCGGGAGCGAAGTGCCCACATCACCGGATAAGAATATCGGGGGCAGTGAGGGAGGATTGCAGGATTTGGTTGCGTTTTTTGGAGAGTTTCAATGGAACGTCTATGTGGTTGCAGGGAGATCCAGTGACTTGGGAAGTGCAGATTCTCTCGGATGCAGCGGGGGCCGGTGGCTTTGGAGTGTTTTGGGGGGGAAAATGGTGTGCCAAAAAATGGCCGGAGAGATGGTTGAAGGAAGGGAGGAGCATAGCGTTCCTGGAGTTTTTTCCATTACTAGTTGCATTGGAGTTGTGGGGGAAGGAGCTGCGAAATAAGAAGGTGAATTTCAATGTAGACAACGAGTGCGTGGTCCATGTGGTGAACAGGCAGTCAGCGAGGGATCAGAGGGTGGCAAGGCTGATGAGAGAATTTGTCCTGCGTTGCATGGAATGGAATGTGGTGTTTAAAGCAACACATGTGCCAGGGAAGGATAATGGCATCGCTGATGCATTATCTCGTTTTCAATGGCAGAGATTCCGTGGATTGGCTCCAGAGGCAGATCGGGAGGGGCGGCAGATTCCGAAGGAGATGTGGAAGATAGGAGGCTGAGAGCGCTGGCACTGGTGGAGAGTTCATTGGCCGCGGCATCCAAGAAGTCATACAGGAGGGCCTGGGAGGATTTTATTAGAGGAGGAGCTAGTAGTTGGAGGGGTAGATGGGATGCGGAAGAGCGGAGGAGGGATGACGTGATTAATTTCATACTGAGGTGCATTGACAGGGGCTGGTCAAGGGCAACGATAACAGGAAAACTAGCAGGGATCTCCTTTTACGGAAAATGGTTTTGGGGTTTTCAACCAAGTGGGGGGGAGATGGCAAGTAGGATGTTGGAAGGATGGGCAAGGGAGAGTAAGAGGGACAAAGATAGGAGGAGGCCGATATCGGCTGAATTACTGCAGAGTTTGATTGAGGTTTTGGGGGGAGTTTGCTGGTCGGTATGGGAAGTGGAATTGTTTGCAGCTTGTTTTACATGGTTATTTTTTGGGGCCTTTAGGGTTTCTGAGTTGGTAGGGGGAAAAGGGGGGCTAGGAGGGCTGCAGTGGGATGATGTGCAGATTACAGAGGAAGGTCTAGACATCAAGATTAAAAAGTCAAAGACGGATCAGAAGGGAAAGGGCTCTTGGGTCCGGCTGGGTCGAGGGAGCGAGGCTCTATGCCCAATTAAGGTGGGTAAGGTATGGAAGGAGCGCTGTGGGTTTAACTCAGGTTTGGTTTTCCAGCATGCGGATGGATCCCCGGTTACAGCAGCGCAGGTTTTGGGTGTATTGCGTAAGGCGCTGGGCAGGGTAGGAGAAAAGGGGGAGGAGTTTGGGACTCATTCTTTTAGGATGGGCGCAGCATCTGAGGGTAGCAGACTGGGTTTTTCTGAAGAACGGGTGAAAAGCTTGGGGCGTTGGAGGTCGGGAAAATACAAGGGTTACGTTAGGGATTTTGGGAAAGGGGATTGCTGAAGACAGTTAGTAGGATTTGGGGGGCAAGTTGTTTTGTTTTGCAATAAGATGACTTGTCAGTAATTTTTGTAATTTTTGTTTCAGATGCTGCGCAAAGAAAGGGGGAGTTGGCGCAAGTTTGGATTGTTGGACATTCAATTGTGAAGTGGGCTGGCAAAGAGGCGGAGAAAAGGGTGTTTGGTAGACAGCTGGGGTGCAGTTATAAAGAAGTGGTGGTGAGGTGGCATGGTTTGGGGGGCCTGCGATGGGATCAGCTGCTGCCCATATTGGCAGGAATGAGAGAGCGATATGGAGTTCCTCAGGTGGTGATGCTGCATGCTGGGGAGAATGACCTGGTTAGGGATACGGGGGTGGCTCTGCTGAGAAAGATGAAGAGGGACTTAGGTTGGGTTAGGGATATGTGGCCTCAGGCGGTGGTGGTGTGGACGAAGTTGTTGCCGAGAAGGGTTTGGAGGGGTGCAAGGAATGAGGGAGCGATAGAGCGGGCTAGAAAGGGGATAAACAGGGAAATGGAGAAATTTTGTGCGTTAGTGAAAGTGAGGGTCATGGACCATAAGGAGATAACATACGAGGGGTTTCTTGTTTTTAGAGGGGATGGGGTACTCTTGTCCATATACGGGAACAGTTACTACCTTGCGGACTTGAGTTTGTGGCTGGGAGACTGGGTGAAAAGTTTGAGGTAGAAAAATGGGGGGGGTTTTGGGGCAGAAGAACTCCTCGGGGGAGGGTTTTTCTGGTGCCGGGGCATGGCCCCTTTTGATGTGGGGGGGGGAAGCACAATGGGGGAATGACACGGGAAAGGAGGGGGTGGCGCTGTTTGCACAAGCAGGTCACCCCGGGGGATCAGGTATTGAGCCTGGAGGGGCATGGCCCCTGGGGAGAAAGCGGGACGCCTAGAAAAGGGGCAAGGATTCGGTAGGATCCAAGGGATCATTAGGGAGGAAATGGGTTATTTAATTATTTAATTGTTGGGGGAAAATGGGAAATGTTTAAGTTATTTAATTGATTGTTCAAATAGCTATTTAGTTTGTTAGGCCATGGAGCCAGTTAAGCGTTGTGATTGTAAGCTTTGGCCTGTCACATTAAAGCAACCTTTTCCACTTTTAAATGAGTCTGGGTTTTTGTGCAGTAAGCCAAAAGGGGGACCCCGGGGGGAACGCGAAGCGTTTCCCCCCGGGGAGTATTTTGGCGCTGCACACGGCCAGCGAGTGGCCGTGGGGGGTAGAGCGCCCCGCCCGGGGTACTTAAGGGCTCAGGGAAGGTTCGGGAGGCAGGCGACGGTTAGGACTTGGCAATTGTCCCGCCCTCCCACCCCTTCATTTTGTTTAAGGAAGTTAGTTATGTAATTGGGGGGGGGGTCGTTCGTCAGTGGATTATGAGGAGGAGGGGGGGGTTTATGGTTTAGGGGTCGGTTAAGAGGGTAGGGATGGTAGCTTGGTGTGACAGGTCAGGGCATCGGGAAAGGTGTGTGTAATATTGTTGCTGATGTGGCAGGTCAGGCTGGCTGCAGGTCACAGGTAAGAGGAGTTTGGTGTAGAGGGGAGTTTCAGGGGGTCAAAGGTGGCCGGGGCACCGGGGGCATGGCCCCTTTTGATGTGGGGGGGGAAGCACAATGGGGGAATGACACGGGAAAGGAGGGGGTGGCGCTGTTTGCACAAGCAGGTCACCCCGGGGGATCAGGTATTGAGCCTGGAGGGGCATGGCCCCTGGGGAGAAAGCGGGACGCCTGGAAAAGGGGCAAGGATTCGGTAGGATCCAAGGGATCATTAGGGAGGAAATAGGTTATTTAATTATTTAATTGTTGGGGGAAAATGGGAAATGTTTAAGTTATTTAATTGATTGTTCAAATACATATTTAGTTTGTTAGGCCATGGAGCCAGTTAAGCGTTGTGATTGTAAGCTTTGGCCTGTCACATTAAAGCTACCTTTTCCACTTTTAAATGAGTCTGGGTTTTTGTGCAGTAAGCCAAAAAGAGTGCACTGCCTCAGAACGCTTTTACTTCTCAGTCCCCTGTAGAGCAGGCCAAGAGCCATGGGGCTCAGACTGCTCTTGTTATTCCTCAGAGTGTGATCTAGTGTGCCAGGCAGTAGCTCGTAATCTGCTAAAACCATTGTTAGATTACCATAATAGTGAGACCCTCATTCAAAATTTTCCTGTTTTTCAATTTTAAACGACAACTCGAACTACCCGTTCTTTCAGATACTCCTATCCTGCCAGTAATACATTCCTAGTTAAAATCTCCTGCAAGGAGTATAGGTCCCCTGGGTTCCAAGTCGTAGAACAGCAAGAGAAAGATGGCTTGAACTCAAGTCCAACATTCGACTTAAGTCACCGGGAGGGAGACATTTCAAGGATAACAGACATAGCAAATCTCAGATCAGATTCATGATTCTGGAAGTTGTCCAAATATCACCAAGAGGTGTCAAAAAAATTCAGAAACTCATCCAGAGAGAGATCCACTGGAACCATGTAATGGATACTGTCCACCCTAAAGAAATGAACGAGGAGTTCAATTTACATTCCTTTATATAAAAGTCAAGGCTGGTACCCTTAGAGACGTTTTCGACTAGAATGTATCAAGGATAATTGTTTAAAAGCATTTTCTTCCTCTTATTTTCTTTATACATGCATACATTTGTATGTCCAATGGGCAAATGTATGATTAATTGCTTTTTAAAGATTTTTTAATTTGTATATTCGGTGCATATGTAGATATCTTGGATTAACCCCTCACCTTTATGTTTGAGAGTCTGGGTTTCGGTAAAGTTAATAGATTATATCAGAGTATCAATCTGGACACATGATTACCATGTTTGTAAAGAATCCTTTCAAATCACTGGTTGATGTTAACATGAATTGCTTGCATACGCTTTAGGTAACTTATTTAGCAACATTATAGTTTGGGTGTGTTTAAACCATTTTGATTATTGGATATAGCATCAATAATAACTTAGAAATATAGAGTAATCATTCCGTTCAGTAAGATACACTTCTAAGTGTAAAATGGCTGACACTTTTTCAACCTCTCTTGAATCACTGCTTTAGTATATAACTAGTTTCTAAGGTCAAGACAGGTTGTTTATTCAACCTCTGTCCCCATTCAGTCCTACCTTACGTTCCTATGAAAGTTTCCATGGCGATCATTTTCCTAACTGTCCCATATGCGTCTGGGGTGACAGCATTCTGTTTGCAGCTTTGTGCCCTGGGTATCGCACTGCATTAGTTAAGAGATATTGACCCTATCAAGATTTCAGTTTGGACTGCAGTGTATGTATCTATATACATTACATATATGGCTATATTTGTACAGCTTTGCCCTCAAGTGTTTACTTGTTCATGACAATCACTGTTACGATTGCTGACTCAACTTGGAATTTCCAAGATATTGCTTCGAGCAGAGTTGGGACCCATATGGGATTCCATATATGTTTTGAGGTACTTTCTATTTTCATCATTTACTTCTAATAATTAAAGGCTGACTGGCCGCCACTGGTCTATAGATCTTCTCCCAAATGTGTTTATTTTCCTGTCTACAACCTAGCTTTTGGTACATCATTCACATTTTTGAAGGACTTGAGTGTTTGTTCAAAAAGCTTAGGTATGCCTTTTGATTTCCTTTGATCACTACACTTTTCAGGCATGCTTTGCACAGTGAATCTGGGCCAGGCTCACAATCTTTGAGGAGACTGAGGTTCTTGTAGTTTCCTGTTGATAGACACAGGTTTCCCATTTATTACAACATGATTCACATGGACAGCGATTTTAGGTATCCTTGTTTCATCTGATGGATTACTTCTAACTTATTCTTGAAACTACATATGCATCAGAATTATTTGGTACACATATGAGAATGTGCATGAAGTTCTTGGGATATATAACAATGACTTATTTCTTTTGGAATTGAATAAAACGTCTTAGACCATCTATGAATTCACTTTTGTATATATTAATGGAATTACTATTGTATCTGATTGTGTTGTAGAAATTTGATTTGCACCTGATCAAGGGAGTATCTTCCAGAAATGTGTTATGCAGCTTACAATTGAATATAAAAGAAGATATGAAAACTTTAACAACTCATCATTATTTTTTCAAGAATCACGCTATTCATCATATTATATTATATTATATATGTGACAATATTAATGTATGTGTATTTGAATTATTCTGGCTGACTATTTCAGAAAAAATTTGTGCAGGGTACAGGAGTGCCCGATAATTCATACACCATCTGTTTTCCAAGTCGTACCTGCCAGCCACAAATATCATTATGTGGGTAAAGATTTCACCCACGGGGCATATCCCCTGAGGCCAGTATAAGTTGACTATAAGAATACTCAAGTTCTCTCCCCCTCTCATTGCTATATGGGTTGCCATACGACAGAAAGAGACGTAAAAACTTCCCACCACAATTATCTCAGGGCAGGAGCATACCAAGGTGATTAACCCACCAAAGGGACGCCTGCTTTCCCCTTGCCGGGCAGCCTGAAACAGAACTGAATAACGATCAAAACAGGGGTTTAGCACGACCAGGTCTCTTGAAGAGTGATGATGCAATATGTCCTTAGTTTTAATGACAAATGGATGTTATTACACACAGGGCCGTTTCCATGAGTGTTAAAGGACAGAATAAACAAAAAGCCAAGACTTTGAGGAATTGAATCCACATTTTCAATAAATCCACATTCTCTGTCTAATTTGACCGATTCCCCAAGAGCCAGGTTCAATTCCGACTCTCCTCTGACTCCCACATTTTTCTCTTCAGAGACAGCAACTGCTCGTCAAGCGTGCAATTGCCCCCTCCTTCGTGAGCCTTGTTCTGCCCCTTTTATTCTCCCCTTCAGCAATAATAACCCCCTCTGGGAAAGGCTAAATTGAAAAAACAGATATGGTAAGACCCTGTTAAACAGAAATTATATAGTGCCTCCTTAGTATTTATATTGGCCTAAGCCTACTCGCGCTACACGGAACACCCCGTTGCAAAGTTCTTATTTTTGGGTTAACTTCGGCACCATTTTAAGATTCATCCACCATTTTGATTTCTACTCGTGTGTTCTTCGTTCTAAAATGGTGGATTATGTTTTCGACTTACAACCAAGCCTTCCGACCTTTGAGTTCTGTTAATGTTTAGGCTGTCCGAGAGCCAACTGTTTAGACTGAGCAATCAGACCTTGTGCTTCATATGAACTGTTGTTTAAGTGTTGTCTGTGCTCACAAGACTCATCCTTGTATAAACATTGGGACAATGAAGAACAATCCTCGAGAGTATGCATTGGCTGAACTGCATAGAAAAGGAACTTAGTACAAGGCTTACCACGGGATCCGAGAACATACATCGCTATTGTGTCTTCATGGAAATTCAACCCTATGTAATCCTTTGCATAATATTGTATAATTTGTATGTGAACTGGGCACGTACTCTAGACCACTAATTATTAACATGAAGAGAGGTTGGACAATATTACAGAAATTGTATAAAAGGCATGAACGTTTAGATGTCCAGCACTCTCTCACCTCTCTTTGGTACACACTGCAAGATGTTGGGAGCCAGATAGCTATCTGTTTTGCTTTTTAAACTGTACAGTAATAAAAGATCTGTGAATCTTTTCAGCCCGTGATTGGTGTATTTCCTTTGTGGTACTCAGCCTCGATATTTGAAGAGTAGACGCGGCTATCGGACGGGGATCAGATGGTGAGAAAAGGGGTCTCTTCTTGGATGAGACGCAACACCTCAACAGTACTGCACAAGTTGATCCCTGGACGGTGAGCATGCGGTCCGAGACGGCATCTTGACGAGGGTCCAAATATCAAGGCGGGCAGTTTTGGCAAAATCACCAACCACTATGGTCCTTTGTTGTCCTTTG
This sequence comes from Ambystoma mexicanum, assembly GCF_040938575.1. NCBI lineage: Eukaryota > Metazoa > Chordata > Amphibia > Caudata > Ambystomatidae > Ambystoma > Ambystoma mexicanum. The sequence continues at coordinate 754,607,120 of NC_090923.1, forward strand.
TAATCCGATCGGACCTCCCTTTCTCCTTTGAATCAGGTGAGTCATGCCCCGATTCCTAAGTATCCTGATATTTAGTTGTAGCATTGTACTCGCGAGCACAATCAGTGCCAGGTAACACCAGTAATCTGACATGCCTGGGAAATTGTCTTCCTGTTTCAGGTCGTTATTCCACAGAGACAGACAATCTTTGGAATTTGGCCGTCCGGCACCACAGGAAGAGTCGCCGGCATGTACTATGTACTGTAAATACGGCATTAGTATTATAGTATTCAATGATATTTGGCACAGCCAAACTAGACATGCTTCTGAACTTCAGTGGCCAATCAATGGTAGTTTTGAGATTGCCCGAATAGAGTATTTAGAATCCATATTGTTAAAGAAAAAAGCTAGACCTGCAGCATTTGATGAAATAGAAAATTGGAAAAAGGAAGCTATGCAGCAACTTAAGAGTAAAGAGAAGCATGCACGTCGACACATGTCAAACTCAGAAAAGGCATTATTGTATGATCAACAGACACAGTCAGAGTCTGTTAGAAACATGGATAGGGCTTTTCAACTTGGTGTACAGAAAATATATCTGTCTAAAGATTTTCATGCCTCAGACGAACGAATTGATAAACTCTTAAATGAATGTAGGCCTGGTGCCACTGCACCACCTCCGTATGTACCTCTTTCTGCTGTCTTAGCTCTTCCTGCTGTCGTTCCACCTCCTGTAGCAATTCCTATTCTTCCTGTTTCTCCTCTGCCACCAGTTATTGCTCCGCTTCCTGTTGTTGTTCCTCTGCCTATACCTTCACCTTTACCGACTATTACTGTTCCAGTAGATTTGTCTTTATTGCCAGTAGTAGTGTCTCCACTACCTGCTGTACAGGATTTGTCTTCTCTCTTTTTTCCAAGCGGTTTTGCTCCACTTGTAGCTGATAAAGGGGTGAGTGCTGAATCAACAATTGTAATGAGGAACACAGTTTCCAAAGAGACAAGGAGAAATTTGAATGCATGGGCTAAGCAATGTATAGAGAAAGGTGAACAATCCACTGTCTTAGCTACACTCTCTAATCTAGAAAGTATTCTCGATCAGAATGTCTTAATTGAGGGGATGGGGATACATCTGGCTTTAATGTGGAATAGATTGATGGACACAGATGTCCCACAAGGGTTGAGGGATTTGAATGTTTTAGCTTATTCAAGGGATACTGCGGAGAAAGTACATGAGCATGTCGAGAGGGTTTTTGAGTTAGAAGGGAGTTAGAATGGTTGCAGAATGATGAAATAGATGGTGATAGTTTGGACGCTTTTTACGTGCAGAAACAGTTCCTTCCTCCATGTAAGTCAACGAGTGAAGAAACGCGAATTTGCACAAGGGATGCGCTTAGATGGATTTTGGATATGTCGATATCTCCCGTAGAAGTATATGATACTTATAGTCAGTATACTCCAGAAATGCACAGGAAAGTGTTACAGGTAATGGTAGAATACCTGCATGATGAATGTATAAAGAAAAAGGTTTGTTGTCCCGCAGAATTATTGAATATTTATAAGAGAGCTTTTGCGTCTGATACTACTTACACCACTTTAGTGCTCGATTTGGCTCTGTTGCTTAGTAAACGTTCGGAGTTGCCTACTTCTCAGTTGCCTGTGAGAGAGGTTCCTCCGACATTTGTTCGCAAAGTTGAGACTCCGGCTAATGTTGCAACGAGTTCAGCAGCCTATGATACTGAAACTCACTACATATCACAGTTTGTTCATGTCATGTTCTCAAGACAGGAAGTGAATACTATTAGACAGTCGATTCCAGACATTAGGAAGAATCCAACAGGGTTTTACAAAGAAATAGAATCTGTCTTGCATTCGTCAGTTTTCACTCTGGGTTATATAGACTTGTTGTTTCCTGTGCTCCTACCTGCTGATTTATGGAAACAGATTAGGACTGTAGATGATCCAGCAGGGTTAGGTGACACATGGGTTAACTTAGTTTGGTTAGATGGAGAAAGGACAGCTGGTGAAAGACCACCACAGGTGATACTGACTTTGCCAGATAGAATAGTAACAAAATTGAAGACTTTAATTCCTGAGAGAAGGATCGTTTGGGACAAACTTACTGCTTGTACCCAAGGAAAATCTGAAGGTGCTACCACGTTCTTTAATCGGTTCGAACAAGTATTCTCAGATTTTAGCAGACAGGATTTAAGCACCGAGTAAGGGAAAAGATTGTTTGTGGATAACCTTGTGCGTGGATTGTTGCCTGATATCCAGTCAGAAATTATGACTTCCGAGAGTGCTTGGCAAGCTAAATCACAGTCCGAAGTATTGCATATGGCTCAGTATTACGAGAATAGAGTCAATAATGAGAAAGAAAGGACTGAAAAGAAAAGGGGAGATCTGAAAACCAAGGTATTATTGCAACACATGGTCAGAGGGCCTAGAGGTGGAAGTACACAGTTTCGAGGTCAGTTCGTTCCACAAAGTAATGTGCCGTTGGTTCCTGAACATGTGAACCAATGTGCTTATTGCAGAAAAGATGGTCATTGGTGAGCACAATGCCCGATCCTCCAGCAAAGGTCGAATAACACATATGGTGTCATGGGTAGACGATCCAGAGGCTGCCCTGGGGTAGGGGGTCCTGGTAGAAGCCAGTTCGCTCAAAATTCTCAGTCTTTCTCGCAAGATAATCAGCAACCTAGTGTAGATAGCAGAAATATTTTTGACAATCCTTCAACTGCCTATCTTTCTGAAGATCTTGTCTTCGATGATATATTGTTCCGTTAGGACAGCCCAAAGCAGGGTCTGGAACCAACGCCTATTCCCGTTAATCAGAAAGGTCCCTACGTTGAGATGATGGTGGGGAATAGGACGCATATATTTTTGATAGACACAGGAGAACAGAAGTGCTCCATTGATCATTCACGGGTTCCAGACATTCCACTGTCAGGGCAGAATAACCTTTCTGTAGGGTTTTCTGGTACACCAGTGGTTAGTCCAGTTACTCTGCCGGTACTGATTTCACTGGGTCCATTTACAGATTACTGTCTGTTTCTTCTGACAACGAACTGTGGAGAGAATTTGTTGGGGTTGAATCTGTTGAAGGAATTAAATGCAGTAATTCATTGTTCTTCGGATGGAGTGCGTTTGACGATTTCACCTCAGCAATCTTCTATCTCGCAGTTTTTGACTAGACCTTTGCCACCAGAATTTTGCGAAGTTCTGGCGTGTTTATGGGCGATTGACGACAATGATGTCGGTATTTTGCAAATTGAGCCTGTTAAAATTGTTTTGAAACCAGGAGTTAAGTTGCCACGAATTCTACAATATAAGATTTCAGTTGATGGTGAGCAAGCTTTGAAATGTATAGTTTCCGACTTTGTACATCGTGGAGTAATTGAAGAGATTGCAGGAAGTTTGTGCAATAGCCCAATTTTAACGTTGTATAAGAAAGGGGATAATGTGATTCCTTTCCATTATTGATTTGCGCGCTATCAATAAGATTGTTGCTCCACAATTTCCAATTGTTCCTGATGTAACGACAACACTAACATTGATTCCAGCTTCTGGCATTCATTTCAGTGTGGTGGATCTTAAGAATGCCTTCTTTAGCATAGTAGATGTTTGTTCGCATTCACCCTCGGGGACGCTCGCTTACATTTACCCATGCGCCACAAGGGTACATGGAGAGTCCGAGCATTTGTAGTAGGGCTTTGAAAGAACAGCTCGATATACTTGAGTTGCCTTCTACTTGTACATTGCTACAGTATGTCGACAACCTTCTCTTAGCTGCAGACTCAGAAAGTGCTTGCAAGGAAGGCACCGTGTTATTGCATATTCATCTAGCGAAGCATGGGCATAAAACTTCATTGAATAAGTTTCAGTATTGTCGACAGGAGGTCGCCTATTTAGGCTATCTCCTTTCAAAGGAGGGAAGAAGATTGACACCTGAATGAATTAAGAGCATGTCTAGCATGTCTGTCCCAAATACACAGAAGGAAGTCAGAGCCTTGATAGGAATGGCTTCTTACTGCAGACAGTGGATCCCTAATTTCTCACTAGTGATCAAACCAATGTTGGCATTGACAAAGAAGGGCATTTCTTTGCCACTACCGTGGAACTTAGAACACCAGAAAGCTTTTGATCTGCTCAAGACTGCACTGTGTTCAGCACCAGTTTTGGGCACACCAAATTATGATAAGGCCTTCGAGTTGTATGTGCATGAACGTGATGGATGTGCTTTGGCTGTGTTAACGCAGGAACATGGGGGGAAGAATAGACCGTACGGTTTATTTTCCTCCACACTTGATCCTGTTGCATGTGCTTTGTTGAGATGTTTGAGAGCTGTCGCTGCTGCTGCTGCATCTGTAAAACAGAGCGAGGGTATGGTCCTAGTTGGTGTTGGTACCTCACTCTGTAGGCGTTCTATTAAACAGAACGCAAATGCAACACCTTACTTCCACACGATTAACAAGATATGAACTGATCCTATTTGCACCACATATTCAAATTAAAAGGTTTTGTGTATTGAATATGGCTGAATTGTTACCTTTTTCGCAAGATATTGCTTGCAGTGACGGAATGTCACATGACTGCCTTCATACTATAGAGCAGGAAACTAAAGGCAGGATTGATTTGAAAGATACACCTCTGAATGATCCACAAAGGGAGCTGTTTTGCGATGGCTCCTGCTTCAAACATCCAGATGGTACTTCAACTGCTGCTTATGCCATCACTACATTAAGCACGATCGTGGAAACCAAGAGAATTTCGCGTAACTCCGCGCAGGCCGCAGAGATTATTGCACTCGAGCTTGTGAACTTTCCAAAGGGCTTAGAGTGAATATTATTACTGACAGCTAGTATGCCTTTCGGGTGGTTCACAACTTCGGTAGATTATGAGCAGAACAAGGTTTCTTGACCTCACACAGAATGATAATCCAACATGGCACTCTGAGCTACTCTCAGCACTAGCGCTTCCTACACAACTAGCAATCATGAAGTGCATGGCACATCAGAAAGTAGTAGATGATGTGGGGAAAGGGAATGCTTTTGCTGACAGGATAGCTAAACAGACTATTACTGATTTGTACTCAGAAATGTATGTTACAAAGGAAGCCACTGTAACGCTCACCTGGCTCCCACGGAGGCGCTGGTCTGGTCTGGGTTGCTGTGGCCTCTTCAAGCGTGATGCGCAGAATTCGGACCACCGATTAAACAGGACCCCCAAATCTTGCTTGTCTGGCCCGTAGGAATATCCTTCTGCAGATGAGAAAGGGGATTAACTGTCTGCTGAATAGTGTGCCTGCTCCCCCCTTTCCCTCTTCGTTCTTCTCTGACTTCCTCCAAAACTCCCGGTTTAAGCTCACCTTATGGTTTGGAAGGATGAACTCTCCATCCTGCTTCTGGTGCAGGGGCACGCGTTCGTCCAGTTACTTCACTGGTTTTCAGAATGGCGCTGGCAAATCCACTTGACTTTTCTGAGCGATACGCCGTAAGTATGAAGATGCAAAAGTTCAACTGTGAGCCTCCTTTTATGTTGTCTTTTCTGTCCTTTATTTCAGGTGCAGAACAAAGGCGATGCGTTGCGGGATTAAATTGCCGGTGGTAAAATCAGGTGAGTTAGTGATGAGGGCGACCCCTCTAAATGTCTTTATAATTCCCCAGTAATGTCTTTTGTCCTTTCCCCATAGGGGCCGGGGTGCGGTACTTGCCAAAGATGTGGCGCCGACCCGAGATGTGGAAGGGTTCACCAAGAAAAGCCGGTAAGTAATATGGCTGAAAATTCGGCTTTCCTCTTGTGTTCCCTTGCTCACCTTTTGTCTCTTCTTCTCTCCCCTAGGTGCAGAGATGTGGCGACCAGTGCTGAGAGCCGCGATGGAGCCGGGCGGCGTCTCGGGAACAGGTGAGTGAAGCGCGGCGCTGCAGAGAGCAACGTGGTGCTTTTAAATGGAAGTCTTCCTTCAGGAATGCTGGCGTGAAGATTCCGGATGCAGGTAAGAAGGCTGAATAAGTTCTTGGTTTTCACCTTTCTCTTCTCTTATTCCCTTACAGGTGTTCCAGGTTCGAGGCGGGCGTGGCTGGAGTCCAGGTGCAGGGGCAGACACAGTGAGCGTTCAGCTGCTGGGATGCAGAACAACACGAAGCACGTGTGGCTGTCCGGGCGTGGCTTAAATAGCCTTGGAAGAAGTTCCAGGTGAGTATTCTTCCACAGCCCCACCCAAGTAACAAAATAGTTCCTTCAGAAAAATAGTCCCTCCTAAGCCTCATTTGGCTTGGTTCTTCATGCAGCATGGTCTGCATCAGGTGAGTGTGCAGCATGGTCTGCTTCAGGTAAGTGCACCAAACACTTCCCCTTATGAGCCTGGCGCCTATGGCGCCAGGACTGATGTCCAATATGAGCCTGGCGCCAGCGGCGCCAGGACAGAGTCCAAAGAGCCCCTATAAAGGGCCGCTGGGCTTTTACCCGGGGGCGTGATGCATGCTCCCGGGGGTGCTGGGCCTAGCCTGGTGCTCCGGGGGTAGGCATCATGACAGCCACAGACACTTGTACTGTAGATGAAGGGATTGACTCTATAAAGAATATTCAAGCTGATGCCACTTTAGAAGATCTCAAACATTGGGCTGAGGTTTTGGCAAGGTTGGATGAGGAAGGGTGTTGGGTAGATAATTCAAAAGGAAGATGTATGTTACCCGATGCATATGTCACCGCCATGATCACAATGGCCCATGGTCCCACTCACAAATGCGCTAGGAAAATCTGTAAAATGCTAGAATCTGTCTGGGTTAATGCTAACATCTTAAAAACTGCTGAGCGTTTTGTCCAGTATTGTATGGTTTGCTCACAGCATAATGCGGGGAAGAGTACGACAACACTGAAGGGTAGTTTTGGTCCCCCCTCTGTGCCTTTTGAAGTGATTCATTTCGACTTCATCGACATGGAGCGCTGTAACAACTACAAATATGTCTTGGTAGTCATTTGTGCCTTTAGCAAGTGGGTTGAAGCCTTCCCTGTGAAAGATGCTACAGCAATGACAACGGCGAAAACCATACTTAAGGTATATTTTCCTAGTTTTGGTTTGCCGAGGGTCATCTGGTTGGATAATGGTTCACATTTTATTGCTGCTGTTATTCTGCAAGTATGTGCAGGATTACAGATCGATAAACAGTTTAATTTGGCTAGACACGCTCAAAGTGCTGGACTTGTAGAATGCCACATTGCTATCTTGAAGAATAAAATTGCCACGGTCTGTGCTAGCAGTAATTTGAAATAGCCACACGCTTTACCCATAGCACTACTGTCCATGCAGACAAACCCACAGACTAGAACTGGACTCTCCCCCTACGAGATCAGTATGGGGAGGCCAGCTAACATTTGGAGCCTGCCCAAGCCAAAAAAATTAAAGGATTTAGATCATTTGCTTCTTTCTGAATACTGTGACCAGTTAACTCAAAACTTGTATTTGATTCATCAATAGGTGCAAGAAGCCCTCCCAGTTAAATATGAGGTGCCAGGTCACAGAATTCGACCCGGTGACTGGGTGCTCACAAAGTCATTTGAGAGAGCATCCAGCCTTGCACCGCGTTGGAGTAGCTGGTAGATGACACTGGATACACACGACACACATCAAGAGGATAACTTTCCCTTTGCCACGCGACGGAGAAGAAAAGAAGAAAACGACTTGCTCTGTTTCTGATGATCAGTCGGTCTTGAACAACATCATGGGTATTTCGGAGACTCTTCCTGAGCCCGTGGGGCCTGGGGAGACTGCTGTTTTGTCTCTGAACTCTTCTCCTGATCTTTCTGCACCCTTAAACGACTTTGCCTCTGTTTCACCTCTTCCATCAGGAAGCAACGACACACTGTTCACAGATCACGCAGTACCTGGAGTCTTAAGGTACGATCTGCGTCCACGGCACTAGACTTACAGCACAGCACTGCAGTGCCCACAGGAAACAACTGTTGAGCTCGTCCCTTGCCACTTTGACGCTGAAACATAAGTAAGTGGTTGGAACCAGCAAAAGCTATCTTCAATCGAGTTCACGTGGTCAGGAGATCACCAGCAAATGAACTAGGGTGTTTATCGAAGAAACTTTTTGGGAAAGAGCTTTGAGGAACAATTCCTGCCGCTATCTCTACTCGTACGGAGCAACCGATCGATTGTGTGGCTAACAAAGACATTGGACAGAAAAATACATGCTTCTTGAGGATGTATTGTTTCCTTGTAATTATGTTAACCGGTTTGACAGTAGTAATTGCTCTTCGGTTTTGGTACATTGAAAGGGTACGTCCCCTTGAAACATTTTTACCTACTGAAAGTGTTCAACTATGTCTACACCTTTCGTGCATCTGCATACTCTACCTCCTAGGGATTCCCAACACAGACAGAGTTATCACACTAATACACTTTTGATAATTATGAATATGACTCATGTGATCTTGAATAGAGCTAATTGCTGGATCTGTTCGCATTTGTCACAACACGGGGAAAAAGGGTTGGGCTGGTATGTTCATCCTTTGCCTCTAGCTACTGCATGCTACGCCTCTCTAAGGGCATTATTCTTTGGCCGTTGGAATGATAGCATCTCAGGGAATTTTGACGTGACTAATTTGAATGAATTTGAAAGGCCAGTCCTGAGGCCTCTGGGATGCTCTCTTTTTGCAGATAGGAACAAGCTTAACGTTGCTTCTATTAGACTTTCTGATAGACTATCTAGACCTTTCCAATCGCTAATTTCTTTTAAGATGGCTCTGGTAGGCAACCGGGATGCTACACCTCCTTCCTATACTATCAATCACAGCCCCAACTCTGTTTCCTTCTGCATACAAAGGAATGGTTCTCAGTCAATGGGTACTTTTGAGGGTTGTACTAATGTTGCAAATTTGACTAGCGAGGACAGACCTTTGTATGTAGGTGATCCTGTTTATTTTGTCTGTGCCAATGAGGCTTATCCGTGGCTACCTAGGGATTGGCAAGGTACTTGTTATTTGGGTATCTTGCTACCAGGGGTATATGTAACTAGCACCTCTGAGGTCTCTAGGGCTCGTCCAAGGCGGAACAAGAACGGTGATACTCCTTCTCAAGTCATGGGTGATGTAGCAAAATCCTTTGTGCCATTTCGGGGTCAGATCATGAATTCCGAGGATATTAGTAAACTAGCAAGAGTAATGGAGAGAACCATCAACCGGACCACCGATATACTCTACAACATGACGCTAGAACAGAAAGCAATTAGATTAGTGGCTCTACAGAACTGGATGGTGTTAGACGTCATCCTGGCTGAGCGTGGTGGAGTACGTAAATTGGTGGGATCGGCTTGTTGCGTTTTTGTACCTGATTCCTACCCGACCATATTCAAGGCAATACAAAATCTGCACGTCCTAAGTACAGAAGTGCATGTTCCCGAGGGAAAATGGGATCTTAGTTCTTGGTTCTGGGACTTTTTACGGTCTTGGGGGATGGAAACTTCTTTCAGTCTTAATGGTTATCCTTGGTATTCTATTGTTCTGTTGTTGCATACAATGGGCCTCATTACGACTTTGGAGGCAGCCATGGTGCTATTAGCACCATGCTGCCTCCGAAATCGTGTCCGGGTCCGGGTTCCCTGAATGGGGAAATACCAGGCCATTCCGACATCGGAGGGCCCGGTATTTCCTCCTTCAGGGAACCTGGCCCCCATAGGGCTCAATGGGAATGGGGACGAAGCTAACAACGGGCCCGTTAATTACGGGCCCGTTGTTAACTCCCTGGTCCCCTCGCGGGACCCGCTATGGATGTCTGGAAAAACCCGACGTCCAGAGTGGGTCCCGTAAGGGAACCTCGTAATAGTGCGGAGTGGGTTTAAAGGCGCCGGCACCATTACCAGTGCCATTAAACCCATTCCGCACTAGTCGTAATGAGGCCCAATGTCTTCCTGTCATATGTTCGATGTTAGGGGAATGTTGTGCGCAAACTGTAGGAACATTGGGACCAAAAGTACACACACCTGAGAAGATGACTAATGTTTTTGTAATAAAGGATATTACTGTTAAGGATATGATGGCAATTGATATATCTGATGAATGTGATCCAGGATGTACGGACATTGAAACGTGGAGTTACGAGTAAAGCGAATATTTTTAGTAAGGCCCTTGGCTTAGGCCAAAAGGAGGGTTTGTTAAACGGTCATTATATAGTGCCTCCTTAGTATTTATATTGGCCTAAGCCTACTCGCACTACACGGAAAACCATGTTGCAAAGTTCCAATTTGTGGGTTAACTTCGGCACCATTTTAAGATTCATCCGCCATTTTGATTTCTATTCGTGTGTTCTTCATTCTAAAATGGTGAACTATGTTTTTGACTTACAACCAAGCCTTCCGACCTTTGAGTTCTGTTAATGTTTAGGCTGTCCGAGAGCCAACTGTTTAGACTGAGCAATGGGACCTTGTGCTTCATATGAACTGTTGTTTAAGTGTTGTCTGTGCTCACTAGACTCATCCTTGTATAAATATTGGGACAATGAAGAACAAACCTCGAGTGTATGCATTGGCTTAACTGCATAGAAAAGGAACTTAGTACAAGAATTACTGCAGGATCCGAGAACATACATCGCTAATGTGTCTTCATGGAAATGCAAACCTATGTAATCATTTGTATAATATTGTATAATCTGTATGTGAACTAGGCACGAACTCTAGACCACAAATTATTAACATGAAGAAAGGCTGGACAATATTACCCAAATTGTATAAAAGGCAAAAACGTTTAGATGTCCAGCACTCTCTCACCTCTCTTTATCGGCTGGTACACACTGCGAGGTGTTAGGAGCCAGATAGCTATCTGTTTTGCTTTGTAAACTGTTCAGTAATAAAAGATCTGTGAATCTTTTCAGCCCGTGATTGGTGTATTTCCTTTATGGTACTCAGCCTCGATATTTCTTTGTTCTTTCAACCCAGCTGCCATACATTGTCAAGTTCCTTTAACAATACATCCCACACAACTCTTGATAACAGATAAATCACTAAACTGTCGGTCCTCTGCCAAACAGGAAACTGAACCCTTGTCAAATTCTTAGAAATTATGCTGGCCAAACTTGAAATGTCTTGTAATAGAATCAACACGTTAGACTGATTTCAATTAACCATACTGATTTCAAGCATAACACTTTACACCAAAACGGCATACAGGTTTGGAGACAGACAATTTTCTTGATTCCTCTTTGGTAGCGGGGGACATAGGTTGGCAAAACCCACCGGGCCCGGGGGCAACCTTTCCTTCGGATGCTGCTGAAACAGCAGCTTTTGCTCCAGCATGAATTGCGGACCATTAGCTCTGCTCTAAGTGATCCACTACCCGAGAAGAATCCTTTGCTGTAGCAGCGATTGCTATGAAAAGTGGTACAGGTTTCAGAGGTGGCCAAGTTGTAGGGTCTCAAAATTGATAAATGCCCGTGGGCTCAACAGAGGAACTCTCCACCACCAAAGTGTACAACACTCTGCATGGGCAAGGGGCGGGAATCCAGTTCATTTAGCATCTGTGGATAGTTTGGCGGCTTTGATACCATTGATCAGTGGTTGCTTTGGAGCAAGCACTGTGGAGAGAGAAGGGTGGGCACCACTTATGTTGTACAGTCTTTAAATAAATTGCTTGAAGATTGTTTCATAGCGATCTATCATAGTATACTACTAAGGCCTAGGCACTTAGGTATGCAACATTGCAAAGAAGAGAACCAGGAAGTCTTTCCAATTCGTAGTATGCTCACGTGATGCTCTTAGGATAAGTTGCACATATGTGTTTGCTATTTTTAAGCTCTTCATGTAAATCTCAAAAATAACGATGCATCACTGGTATGGTAAAGGTTATTTCCAGATATTTAATTATTTAATTTTCTGCAAGGCAGTATGCATCCCCAGATATATGTCTCAGTAGTGTGAGCCAATGCATCTCTGAACAGGTTCCGTCTTCAGGGCTAAAAGACATGCATCTTAATCAAATTTAACAAAAACCAGCAACACAAAAACGAAAAAGTCAAATGGTGGTTCAAATAAAGATTCCAAACAATCCGTTGTGTGTAATACAGAGTCAATAGATATAGATAGTATATGCCCAAAGTTTGTATTTTCATGTTCAGTGCCGAAAAAATGAGACAAAAAGACAGAACAAATACACATATGAATTGGTAGTTACTGCTGTGTATGGGCTGGTATAGCAGAGAAAGGTCTAAAGTAATTACCTGGCTGCCTGTTAAACCTTTAGATCTATATGGAGAATAACATATATTGTTTCTATATAAGTGAAAGTCACTGCCACTGAATCGTCATCATGTTCATTGTAATAAAGTGAAAATAAGAACTTGCATCGCACATTACCTGGAAAGAAGATGTCAAAGAGATGACAATCTTGATGTGGTCCTTTCTACCTGGTGGTAAAAAGCTGGGTATTAGTGTTCAACCTGCACTAACAGCACAAGAAGTCTGTGCAGGTGATTTTAGAAGCAGAGTTATTTAGGTTCAGTAAACTTACCTACCCCCGGGAAACGCATGATGCTGCGGCATGAAGATAGATGTGGACCTCGCAGGCTTCTCGTACTGGCGAGCTTAGTTTACATTGTGTTCGCCGTTGCCAGCTGACGGGCCGTCTTGCGTTTGGGTATGCAATGACCTGGTGTACGACTCCGAAAAGTAGCTTGGTTGACAATGTCCAATGAGGCCAATGGGTTAAAAACATAAATATCAAAGTAGAGTCTCTGTCCAGAGGCTGAAGGAAGAATTCATCTCTCATGAAAAAAGGGCCTACTCTTTGAATTGTAACTGTCCGCAACCCAGACTGTTGATCATGGAGACTGTTGTTGGATTCACTCATGGAACTGGGTAGTGGACACTTTTTCAAGGATTTTGTCAATGAAAGGTTTGCAAATTGGATGGTAGTTTATAAAGTTGTACGGATTGTCAGTTGCTTCTTTGAGAACAGGTGAGATCTGGGTCTTTTTGAGATAATGAGCAAAGGTGACCTAACTAAAGGAGCTGTTGCACAGTGTGGCTAAGGATGAGGCCTGTATGTCAGTATGGCTATTCCCAGGTTTGGCCCTGCTAGAAGTAAACATGTGGTCATTAGCCCAAAGAAGGAATATTATGAAGATGATGATGGTGGTTGCGTAAGATGAGAAGAAGACACAAGGATGTGATACCTATAATGATTCGGAGTGGGGGCCACACATTGATAGACAAGAAGATACAGCTTGATATTAAAATCCCCTCAAAAGAGGACCCTGCTAGAAATAATTTGGAGGGTTTCTACATAGTTAGGCCACTCTTTGGTGAACAAGCATGAGTCTCCGGGAGGCCTGTAGCAGATGACAATGGTGTGCCTTGTGTTGGGTACAAATAGGTATTTACATGCAAGTCTCTCAAAGGAATAAGTAGCAAGTGTGGAGAACAAAGTCGTGGAGATGAGAGCATGCACAATATGGAAAACCTGCCATTCCTGCTTTGTTAGGTTTTTGATTACATTGATCTACAGGTAGTAATGTCTCAGCCATGGTGATGCAACTGCAGGTGAACCACTTTTGAATGGCATGAGCACTGTGTCTATGTATCAATCTTGAGTTAAAGTTATTCATTCTGAAGAAGCACCAATCTTTGAAAGCCTTTTTAGGGAGATGGAATAGTTTACAAACAGGCAGGTTGGTAAGCCTATTTTCCTTATAGCTGATGGTAAGGAGAGAGAAGCAAAACATTTGAAGGAGGTCAAAGGAAATAGATTCTTCTGGTTGCTCTGGGCCACAAACATTTAGTCAGTGTACTCATTTATCGGGAGGTTGAAGCGATAACAGGGGTTGTGCAGCAAATTCCACTGGTTGATCCCATTGAGCTCAATAAACCCAGCAGTGGAAAGTTCGGATAGCATGAGAGACTGTCAGGAGCTGCGTTCGTGTGTTTAAACAAGAATGCCTATTGCCTTTTCATTGAATGCAAAGTTGAGATGTCTTTGTAGTGTGAAGTTATTCCACTTTTTCATTGCAGATTTGGAAGAACAATTCTGAGGGACAATAAGGTTGAAGAATTTGGTAAAAAATTGGTATTGAGGTAGACATAGGGGAAATATGAAATGGGGAGGTGTATGGTCAGCACATGGGGCAATATTCAAAACATAGTGGTCAGTGAGATGTGAATAGGGTAATAAACAGGAGTGAGTGGAGCCAGCACATATTAGCCACAGGGAGCAAAAGATAAACATTGCTCTAGCCCATCACTATACTTTGGTGGGCGGTAATGAGGCTGTAATACATTGTAGAACATGCATGAAGTGTGCAGTAATCAGACATAACATAGTATATTCAGGACAAGGTAATAAAGAAGTATGGGTCACAGGAGATGAAAAGTGTTGCTGTGGTGCAGGGCACTTGAGACGGGAAATGCATGTATGGCACAGCACGCGAGCAAGCCTGCAAGGTTCTATCATGGCAAAGGCACAAGCACAGCTGGAGGTGCCACAAGCAGTGAAGAATACATGGGATAGAACCTGATCAATGCACAGAGATAGTGCCTATTCAATGCACATACAGCCGACTAACAATAATAGGATACGTGCAGTTACGCCGACAGATGCATTTATGCATGCAGCACAGTACAGAATGGCAGGGATGCAGTTGTGGCAATGAACCCCATGTCATATAAGGCTTAGATGATCTTTCTATCCTATTTACTTTGTCAAGTGAACAGGCTTTTGTAACACATTGATGAAGGAGCCATGTTTGTTGGCTCTGAAAAGCAGCAAGGACACAAGGCATTGTGATTAGAAAGTGGGAGGGCCCACAAGGCACTGCTGAGAGATAGCATTGAATGATTAGGATCATCTAGGCTTGCTGAAACCCACCAACATCTGAAACCATGACTTCAACAACAACAATGTTCAGAAAGACACCGAGCGAAGAGACCACAGATAGCTACCAATACGTCTCCAAGGGAGAGTTAAGAACTGCATGCCAAAGATGGCAACCTTGATGGCAACATTAGCGTCCTGCAGGCTCTAAGAGATGCAAATGCTGACTCCTAGATTCTCGATTCTACTACAAAGTTCTAACAACCTAACAGCCGTGCGCGCCATCAAGTTGATTATACCCATTCCCTCCCTACCTGCCCGCCTACAATACCTAAGATACAATCCCATCTATGCACTAAAACATCCAGACTCCACAATGCCCCTATCCCGCCTTCCCTTTACCATCACTACCTCGGTGCGACTACATTGATGCAAGATATCGCTGGTCCTATAACCACTTGGTATACTTATCCTGCCAAGACCTACCCTGCAACCTACAATAAATCACAACAGGAGATCTGGAAAATGGGCTCTTGAGATGCATAGTGCTGAGCCTAAGGATAATGACCCTCTGACTGAGCAAAGCTTAACTTACTCTGGTCCTACCTGTGAATCTACCGCAGAGTGCCGCTACTGCGAAACATGAGGATCACTGCCAGTTTATCCAGATCCAGAATATAACCCAGGAACAGTGGGCTCCTAAAAGTAAATCATCCACTCTAGACACTCGCCTCTCCTACCACGATGATCACTCTCTACACCAACACATAATAGAGCGCAGCTATACCCCTCGATCAATTTCAGCCTAGCAACTCACATATGAACAATACTCCCTGAATACCTGAACACCCTACTAGAACGCAGCTACACCCCACGAAAGAATTGGCCTAGCTGCACACATAAAAGTCCTACACAGGCCAAATGCTGCCAAGATGTTGTCTCAGAGAACATCCACCGGACTGCACACATTCGACTGATCTCTCACTACCACCACACCTAGTATTAGGATGCAGCTACCATCATACAAATCACCCCAGCTGCACACATATTGAGTGTACCAAAGCACCCTACTCTAACCTGTTCTCTCGACTGACCAGGACTACGGTCCCCAAGGGCGTTCAACCCACGAGCGCTTTGAGATCATACCAATGATATAGAAGGCGCTATATAAATGCCATGTAACAGTAACAATTATAGCACATGACTAGATGAAGCGAGGATGTGTAAATGAGAAATGACATAAATGACTAAATGAAGCAAAGATCTGTACGCGGGAGACGGTTCTCTCCCTAAAAAAAGAAATATGTACATGGCCATGAGAAAAGAAATAAAAAACGTGCCTGGTGTAATTAACTGGCCACGTGTATTGGACTCCTTCAAAGGTACTACAAGGTATAAAAGGAGACTGCTTTACCTGCTCTTTCAGGTTATTTACATCCATTGAAATTAAATAAAGTGAGCCTTATTGTTGCAAACCGAAATTGCAAAGGGGAGTTTGTTTGCTTCGACACTTTCTGCCATTAATCTCTCTCATCCCTTTTATATGTTTTCAAAACTTTATAGAATGATCCAAGATGCCACTGAAATTGACAAGACTAGTAAGGATGCTGACTCGCTTCAGCAGATCTGCTCTGCTTAGAGGCTGCAATTTGTGCATGTTCTTGAAGCAAGGATGCAGTTGCATTATAGGCCACTTACTAGAGAGAGGTAGTGTTTCAATTCACCTATTCTGCATTGTGCTCTGACGGTCTGTGAATCATTTGCAAACATAATATCCATTAATTCATGAAAGGTCACGGGTCATTTCACTAGAGTTCATTTGTCTTTCTTTGCTCCCCTTAAAACATCATTTTGAATATTAATATCTCGTTCAGCATCTGAAGGCAATTGTTTAAAATGGCCTCTGTATGAAAGGCCCTTCCTTTCTTAGGCACCACTTATTGGATGTACATTCAAGCAAACTCAGCTGCATGGCCTACTTGAGACCCCATAAGAAATAAACGTGAATTCTCACTCCAATGAAACATAACTGGGCAGCAGATGACACGTGCAGTGGCCCAGAAGCCAACTTCTTCACATCACCCCCTGGGCTGCTCTGAATGAAATCTATCTTTGTAGGGTCACAATGAAAAAGTGCCCGGAAACTGTGGGATGAGAATCACATTTTCAGAAAGAGTTAACAGATACCCAGGTACACCCGCAGCATTCAAACACTTTAGCACTTTCTTGAATCACCTTATGCACTTTGAAGTGTCCCATCCAAAGATATGTGCATTGGATTTGATTCGTAAAAGCAAAGTGCTCCTGCAAGAACCAGTAAACAAGCGCAAATTTGCCAGGAGTAAACTGTGACATTGTCACAAATGGATTGCACTGCAATTTTCATTCTTAAGTGTTAAAAAGTGTGGCATGTGCCCTACTCACACATAGCTTAATCATACTTGTGGTGTGTGCCCCATGACAGTGAGCAGAGCACGCAGATCATGGTGTAAATACAAAAAAGGAGCAAATCCCAAAGCAAGTGTGAGGAATCACAAAACATAAGTACTAGGTGTACTGTCGTGTCATTGGCTGCAATGACACGTGACGGGCTGGCACAGGAACTTAGGACGGTCATGTGACCATTGGTGATGTGGGAGGGCCTGTGGAAATAAGGATCCAGTTCTCCGCCAAGCACCCAGTCGTGTGATTGTCTTTCATTCATGTGTCCCACGTCAGCGTATGTGTGAACGGCTCAGCGGGAACACAATATATGGTTTAAGCACCACCTATAAGCCAAAACTATTGCATTTGAGTACAGGTAGGGGAAATATGACACCTGAGGATGGATACATAGTTTGTGGGTGATGTTTGGTTATTTACCCACCAATTCACGGCCCCTCGCCATGCTAATCGCTTTGACCATTCCCACCCACTACCTGGCCCTGTCTGTCAAAAACACATCTTCTTAGGATCTCTTTGAGGCCAGTGTTTTTTCTAAGCTGTCTGCTGAGAGTTAATGACCTAATTACAGCTGTAAGTGGCTACTGGTGTAATAAAAGTGTCTTCACCAAATGTGCCTTCAGCCACTAGATTGAAATCTCTTACATGCACTGAAATCCTGTTAAGAACAAGCAACAACAAATACACAGTTTTGGCTATCGGTATTAGATAACAATGTGCCTGGTACTGACAAAATATGGCCAAGTAATTGCTCCATTTGGCAGTTGTCGTGATCTTATGGCCAAGCAGTTCTATTATGTGACTATGAAATGCCCAAACTGTTGGCTTTCCCAAATTGGTGTAAATGTATAGTTTATTCACTTCGCATTTTCCCATGTACAGGTTTCTTGCCCAGAACAGATGGCAGCTCAAAACGCTTTTTGTTTTTTTCTAATCACAGACATTTGCCTGAACCATTACTCCATGATTAGCTTACATATGCAACTTGACATGAGTTAATTACTTATTTTGTATTTATGTATTTATTGAAAATTAAAAGTTCTTCACCAGGCAACCTGATACATAGGGCAAAGTGATGGCTGGAACAGTCCCATTGCTTTATAAACCCATAAACATTTTGGACATAGTAGGTACATGATTAAAAATGTTAGTGACCAGCGTCACCACTCGATAGTCATGTTCCTATGTGTATGTCTGAATTATGTTTGGAATAAATTACTGTAAATTAATTCTTTCATGTAGAAGTTAGTTTGTTTTTCAATGTCTAACCTTCATGTGTGAGTGGTAATAGCAATTACCCTTTACTAATGAACAGCATTTTATACTAAATAGGCCGGGGAGGGGACGTTGAAGTCTGTCTAGCAAGTCATAATCTTCAACTGTTGTGAGGGTTTTGGGAGGAAAGAGCCTATGGGATAATATGTCTTGAAGTGAACTTTCTGGGATTAGAAGAGCAAGGAGACGCTTTGGAAATGAAGTGTACTGGATTAACAGGAACACTTTAGTTGAGTTGAAGGAGAGTACAAAAGAGTTTCAATGGGAAAGGTGCAGACTTTCTGGAATCTGCGATACGCTTTTCTTCACCTTCACATAAGAGCCCACAGAAGGGCAGACGGACATGGGTCATTCAGACATGTAATACGTAACTGCTCCACACATTTTCTGTGGTCCAGGCATGCTGAAGAAGTGGCAAAGGCATGTTGTACGTTCGGGCAGCAGGCTGGAATTCAGGCAAAGCGAGAACAATGGAAGTATGTAGATTCGGGCCCATGGTACTATAGTTAGTTTATTGGGATTGTAACAATCCATTAAACAGCCCATATACAAGCAACAGTACATTATAAAATATGAAAACATGCTCATCAAATAAAACAGTTAAAAGCACAGTGAAAATATATCAGACCATACAATTTAAAAGGATGCAAAAGGCACCAGCACTGGAAGGAGTGCACAAAACCCAGTATAACAAACCACCAAATAGTTAGTGAAAACAATATCCACTTTAGAAGAGACATGCTGAGGCAGGAAGAAAGCATACACTAGATAAAACTCAGCAAAATGAATCATTAAAAAACAAGGCAGCTAGGGCATAAAGGCCAAGAGGACTATAAACTAAGGAGCCGGGATCCACGAACCCAGGCTCCTTTCTAATAGCTGCCAAGGGCAAAGGCAATTCCCACATGAACATCAACCTGAAACAAGCTTGTTTCCAATGACGGAAAACAGATTCACGGAGGAAATTGAAAAGAAAGCATTTGCGGATGTCGTTGTAAAATGGGCAAAAAGAATAAAATGTTCAAGAGATTCCCACTCATTGCAAAAACAAAACCCATCCCGTTGGGCTCCCCGGAACAACTTGAAAGTCACTGACTTTAGATGGCAACCATTTACCTTTGGCTAGCAAGGACCGGTGAAAAGTATTGGGACCATAACAGTATAGTCAGCAGGCCCACTACTGGAGAGAGTGGGAGGTAGCGTCTAACAGAGGCATTTCTCAAGTTTGCATCCTCTCTCAAGGAGGCCAGTAATGTACCAAATCTCTCCTTTATCAGCCTAATTGGAAAACTAGCAATTCTCTCCGGATTCCGAACCAGTCACCCATCCCCAAGGTACTCAGGGAATTCTTGATATAGGCGAGCTATTCAATGTTCTGATAGATCCCCAGCATAAAAAAACATTCCTGAGGAGCAGTCTGGTTAATGACCTTCTTCATTTGCCCACACAGATCGCCAAAACAAGACTGGCTGCAGGGCAAATAAATCCGTCAAATGTTCCATACCTAACTCTGAATGCAACATATATGATGGTGCACAAACGGATACCCCAAGGAGGTGTGCACAAAAGGAGTTCTAAGCACTCTGTAAAGACTCCATGTTTGTAGACACCCAGAGTTCACTACCACATGCCCCATTTGTCAGAGCATTCCCTCTATACACTGCCAGCATGTGCTCTACTGAGAGTTGTCCCATGTTTTTTGCAAATCTAAGGAGTCCTCCAATGGCCTGGTTCATCCTGGTTCTATGTGCTTCAATATTCTCCTTCCATGTTAATCTATAGTTGAACTGGATCCCCAGGTAGACGTCTGTACAGTCCGGTAAATGGACACCATTCAGCACTATGGGGGGGAGAGGGGGATCTTACGAGGACGGTTGGCAAAGCACATAACATAACAGTTCCCAGCATTTGCTGAAAGGCCCCGGCTTGACATGCAATCACCATTTGTCCTCACAAGTGTCTGTAAAGATCTGGACGTCCGAGTCAACATTACTACATTGTCTGCATAACTTAAGATCGTGAATCTCCTGCCCCTGCATTGAGGGACATCCACATTGGATTCCGCTAGAAACGAGACAAGGGAATATGTGTAAAGATTAAACAGCAGAGGGGACAGAATGCACCCCTGCCTGCCTCACTCCCTTCCCTACAACAATGGGAACACTCAGTTCCCCGCTTGCCCTGTAGCACACACTGGCACAAGTATAAGTATGCAGTACCTCTAACGATCAAATCAGGGGCTTCGGGATTCCCATCCCATCCAGAGTCACCCATAGGAGTCTCCTGTCGATGTGGACAAAGGCCGAACTGAAGTCCATGAATGCCACAGTAAACAGGGATTGCTTTACATTAGTAATCTGAAAAAAGGTACAAAAATACTCCACGGAAGAGCTGACACTGCGCACGAGAAAACAGAGCTTTAGTAACCCCCACACAGCTGGTAGGCATCAATTCACACAGGCGTGCAAGCTGAACTGATTGAAAGGTCTCATCTACGCCCACTGCAGACACAACTTTTTAAACATAAACCACAGGATTAGAATAAAACATATTAGTTATATTTTCAGGCAGGTCAAAAAAAGTGATTGTTGGACCATCATCAGACCACTGTAGCCCCATACATTGTTGTAGTTCTACTGGGCAACACATTTCCTGAAACAAAAACCCACAACACCCCTTTTATATGTCATAATCCCACCCCCCCTAACAACCCCCAATTACATCATTTAAACCCACCAGCAGAAAAACTCTTTGCTTTGATTTTCTGGCACAGTTCAATTATGCAAAATAGCTGTGCAGCTGGAAGTTTTAACTGGATTCTGTTGTCCAGAGATAACATGGACATCTTAACAGTGCCAAGGTTGAACACTATATCCCAGCTCCCTGGTTGGTTCCCCTCATTCTATGCCCCCCTGCATCTGTCATCTCCCCAACTCTCTCCTTACACCGTGCCAATTCAAGTTAGAAAAATCTTCATGCACCACCATTGGTGAATTTGTATTTTCTGCTATTTAATTCTCAACTGCTATTGTATTCACTGCCAGAGTCCTTGCACCTGTCATCCTGCATGAGCCCTCCCACCATGAGAAACTTCCCCCGTGCACCAGTTAACTGGGAATTGTGGACTTCGATATTGGCAACTTACTTAGTGCTTCTTCATGTGTCCACAGAAATTCAATTTTACTGTGAGCTGTGGTCTTTTACTAAAATATAATCTCTTCTACAATGTTTGCTTTGGGCCTACCAAAACTAGCCAATGTCTTGTTCACTTTTTATACCTAATTCTTAAGCTACATATACCATACTCAAACCTATATCCATTCAATATAATATACATTCAATATAAATGTGCTCACCATCATGGGGGTCATTACGACCCTGGCGCTAAGGGATTACCGGTACCAGTAATCCCTTAACGCCCAATTCCCATAACGGCGGCTGGAACCAGCCGTTATTGCAGGGACCCGCAAAGGGACCCTGGCGATAATTATGTTACCGCAATTTGCGGTACCATAATTACTGCCTTTCCCCATTCCCATTATGCCCTAGGGGGCAAAAATGGGAATGGGGAAGGGCCATGGTGAAATGGGGAAGTACTGCCCCGCCAACCTTGGAATGGGGTGGTACTTCCCCATTTCACCATGGCGGACTCGTTACAATACCGGCAGCAACCATGGTGCTAATAGCGCCATGGTTTAGCGCCGGTGTTGTAATGAGGGCCCATGTGTTTTAAAAGACAATTTTGCCCCTGGATGTATATCTTTTATATATATTTTTATATTATGTCCCTGCTCACTAACATGTGGCATTCTAGATGTAATATACGTGCGTCATGACATCACCCTAAACATGACTGTTATGTCACTGCATCACTTACATAGCTTGTACGTGTGCCCCCATCTTGTGGACACTAGATTTACATCTCTTCATTCCCCCTTCGATCATATAAGTTATCGGCACTCCTATCTTGTTACCTGTTGCCCCTTCTTTCACAATCCATATCCATACTACCCCATGCATGCTGACCCCCTCCAACCCAGTGCTCTTTCCTAGGTAGGAGGTGCTATTGAGAGTGCTCCTAGAGAACCAATAGCCTTTCCCACCATGTGGTGTTCTGTTGTTGTTTGTGACCAATTATGCCACACCTTTTCAGAGGTGTGGCATAATTGGGCCTCTTTTTCTTGCTCCAAAAAGCATCATCATATACTTTCCTTTTTCCCACCCCCTTACATAGTTACAGCAGCAGTTGACATGTGTAATGAGTCATAGTGCCACCATGAGAATCAGGACATTTGTTTTCTTTTTTTAGTGACGTTAGGTGGGGACCCACGCATAACCAACATGAAAGGAAGTTTTAGTAATTGCATTAAACCAGTCTGGTATCACAGTCACATTAATCTTGAAGAGTATCTAACCTGAAATGAAATGCCCATTACTTCACCACAAAACACTTAGCTCTCTCTTGGACTTCATCGCCAGCTGAACAAAACCAGTGGCCACCTTGCTGAAACTCCTTTGGAATATCTCAAATTCTGTTATCCTACTGCTCATTCTTCTTGGTGTCAAGTTCAGGGACCTTCCATCATTCCACTGCTCCTTCTGGTTGATTTGTGGGAAGTTCAACAAGTTCAGGGATCTCTTAATAAGTGTCCAGGCCGCACTTTGAAAAGCTGGATCTTCAAGAGCAAGATGGTCAGTCAGGGGGACAATGTCAGAGGGGGGACACGGGGCAGGGGAGTACAGGGGAGCATTGTTTGTCCCAGTTGGGTGGCAGTTGGGCAAAACACAGTACACCTTAGTTCAGTGAGGGTCAGGCAACTGTTGATACTTTTGTGAGGGCCACTGTCCCTGATTGCAGGCTCGGCTGCTGTATTACTACTCTGCATACTCTGTTGCCATCCAGGTTTGTAGTAATCTTCCATCTAAAACATAAAGAACTTAGACGAGTGCCTTGAAGTGTCAGTATACCTTATTATCATCACTCCAGGCCAGATCCTGGACATCATTACTTCCATATTTTTGTTATTCATGAAAACTGCATCCGCCCTAACAAACCGTAGTAGCCCTTCTCTTTTTCATGACACCATGTGCCCTTTGGTGAATAGCTGCTCCCCCTTCTTTTATTTATTTTAGTATCGTTTTTTTCATCTGCACTATGCTTGGGTATCCCTGTGACATATGGGATGAGAGAGTGCACACAACATTTGTCATGTTGCCCTCTCTTGTCACACCTTCTTTACATATACCACATGCTTTCTTACTCAGAACTGCACCGACCTTGAATACCATCTCCAAACACCCAAAGAATCATTTTCACCTGTTACATTATTAATACTACTGGCGATTTACTGTTTCCTTACTTCTTTAAACAAAAGGAAAAGAAAACCAAAGAACAAACAACAATTTTAAAAAACGAATTTCTCCTTCTGGGATGCTCTTTTTACTTCCTGCTGCATCCATGTATGAATACTTGCTGGTCCTCTATAGATGTGAAATGAGGACAAAAAAATGGCCTATACTTCCTAGTAGTCGACCCTCCTTTCTTCTGCTGCACAGAAGACCCTGGCCTTGTCACGGCATACTTCTTTAAGCTGATGGGGCTGGTGATGCTTGTGCTTTTGTCCACAAGCAGGTGAAGCATTGTTAATTCGCTAGGAGTGGTGGCTGTGATGTAACGTCCTTTGTCTCTTGTCTGCGGAAGGGATGGCAGGTCTGCTTTGACGTGCTTCTAGCTGTTGCAAAATCTTCTCTGTGTTTTTCTTTTTAGCTTTTTACAGATGAGGTTGGATTGTGATCTGTTCTGTTCATGCCATGTTCATCCTGGCAAAATATAAATTTAACAATTGTTGTTACTTCCCTAAAATAACCCTACAGTTACACTCCTACCACTAGAGCTCTAGCGAGTGCATTTGATGTTCTGCGTGCATGCAAGTGGGAATTTCTTTTTACATGTGTTTGCCTATCACTTATCCCTTCTCTACAATAATTTTTGGTCCCTTTGCTAAAGCACAATCTATCCACATTACATTTTTGTTAATTTCTTAAACACATACACATTCAATGCTCAATATAAATACAGCATGACAAGTGTTACTACACCTTTTATCTATTGGTCTCCTTTGTTCTGCATGCAGAGGACAAATTCCTCTGTAATGCCATATGGACATGTGAAACATTACTGATACGCCTGCTACAATATGCTACAAAATGCTACCAAGCAAAAAGCACATTTGTACGCCTCACCACTCTACCTGTACTTACCTGTACCTTATTCCCTTCAATAAAGGTCAGTAGGGAAACTCAAACATCCCCTTTTTCTGTCCATAAATACTTACCCATTCCTTCTTGTCTCCTCCCCTTTGTGTATCCCAAGTACTTACCTTTCATTCTTGTCACCAAAGAAAAACATTAGGGGAAATGAACCCTCCCCTTTGTCCAATAATAGCTCTTTTCTTATGAAGCTCCTTCCAATTATATGAATAAGCTGTACTCTAATAAGACCTTACAGGAATCCTTTTGCATTTAAAATAATAATCTTTTGGAAACTATAATACAAATCACTATTTCTGTTAGTGAATTAAATATTTATTTTATTACTTACTCTCTTACGGTATTCCTTGTATTTCTAGGTATGCCTTTACTATGTATACTGCCCCTTGCCGGGTATGCCCTGATATTTTGGCCCTGGCAATTGCATATTATACTGTGCCACTTTATTCCTTATAGCCCTTCCTCAGTAATTTTGAAAAGATCCAAATGTACAATGGATGTGACAGGTGGTCACATTCCATGTGCTTTTATGTTGTCTCTACAAGGTATTTGGTTGCTGTTGCTGAATTTGGGGATATGTTTGCATTGTAAGAATATTGTGTCTGATATTGTGGAGGGATACAAATGTGTGGGATGTGCAGCCCCCCCTTTGTAGCAATGAGGTGACAAACCCAACAGGTGGTACACGTCTACTTCTGCATATTTTTCCATAATGCCTTTTCTTTCCACATGTCCAACATTGTATCCACTAAATCAAGACCTCCTTGCCTCAAATCCTTCACCAAATGTATGTCCAAATCCATTTCCCCAACCTCTTTGCTAGTTCTCCCTCCCTCTGGGATAATACCTGTTCACCTCTCCCTGTATTATATCCCATTGATGGTTTTTTTTTGGTATCCTTGCTCATACTCTTACATGCCAGTGTTAATAATAACTGTCCCTTTCACTATAATCTTTGCTTATTTATGTTGCCCCAATGTGTCTTTCTTTCTCTCTCTGTCTTCTACTTTCTTTCTTTGTTTTTTTTTTAATTGCAATTGTCTAAACAGGGAGTACAACAGTTGTCAACAGACAACCTACAGCATATGTCTCTCAGCAATTCACATGACAAACACAGTTTATATTGCAAAAACACTTCATACGTGATGTCATGCTATGTGGCAAAATAAGAAAACCTAAGTGGGATTGTGGTATGTCTACGGGGAACATCTAGATTAACTTTCTATATAGGGGCGGGTTGTGATTGGGTCTCTACAGTCAGGTGATTAGCTATGCCCACCCCTAGTGAAAGTCATCTCCCGTGTCATGAAAATACACAATGTTTCATTGGCTTTCAAACTATAG
The DNA here is from genome assembly GCF_040938575.1 of Ambystoma mexicanum. Taxonomy (NCBI): domain Eukaryota; kingdom Metazoa; phylum Chordata; class Amphibia; order Caudata; family Ambystomatidae; genus Ambystoma; species Ambystoma mexicanum. Next base: position 754,633,232 of record NC_090923.1, read on the forward strand.
GGCTCTTTGCTACGTGGCCCTCTACAATTGTTTGGAACGCTTGTACCCTTCTGGAATTTTCCACTCGCTAGCAGCACGCAAGCTGGTACCCCAGGTGCTGAAGGGTTGGACTTGACCATGCTTCCCCACCCAATTAGCCCAACATTCACATCACTCCTGCTGTCTGCCATTCAATTAGTCCTCTGAACTGGGCCTTGCAAAGGATCACTGTGCCTGAGAATAAAAGGGAGTGTGAGCATGACCTTATCTTCTGGTCTCGGTGTAGCTCACCCCAAAGTCTATTTTCATCTTACCATGTGACAGGCGACCGTGTTTTGAGCTCCTGCTTCGCATTTAACACTATTAAATGAATACAACTTGGCACTTCTAATGTTTCTCCATTACACCTCAACAGAAGCCTATCTTGCTTCTCACATTCAGTGTATTTCCTTGAATACATAACCATATTTTTGGCGGCTCCAACTCTTGAAATTGAGCTAGACAAGCCTTTCTCAACTTTTCCTTCAGTATCAGCTGTTTTCTTCAACTGCGCAACACTTTCAGCCCTTCTATTCATAGGGTCCAAGTTTGCTAAAATACATTGTGGAACATCCAGAGTCTATACACACACACCCACATATATATATATAAGCTGCCCAAAAAGTGCTCTTCCTATGGAAACAGCAACTTAACCATAACTACACAGCCACTACCGTGGCTATGTAATATATATATATATATATTTATATATAGATATATATGTATTGACGGCACCGCCTGCAGTCTATTCACTACGTATATCCAGCTTCATGATTACTTAGTCTACTTGCGTTTCAGCATCTGTACAATTATAAAACGGCTTGCATTTTCTTCAGTGCTCTCCACACGTGCAATCTTCATTTTGCTCACAAAATGTTGCTTGATTCTTTACTTCGCCATCAGATTCTATAAGGTCTATGTATTCTTTTCATTGGCATCTCTTCTGGGTGCGTCATTTCCGCTTCATGTGACGTCACCAATATTCTCTTTCATTCATCTTCACACTTCTTCTGGAACTTCCTTCAGAAGACCGTCATTTCTCTGTGGGTACATCATATAGGGCTTTCTCAATCGATTCCTTGTTTTAAGGACTCTTCATGGTATAAGTACCATCACTGGCGTTGCGCATGTCGCAATGTCCCATTTCCAACATATCGGCAAAATGGGGGCGGGACTTTCAGTAGTGGCACTTGGCTCCTCCTCTACAGTAGTTTCCACCCTCAAGCTTTATGTAATAATGTCCCTTATGGACAGTTCCTATGTGCCAGATGAAACTGTTCCACGATAACAGATTTCAAAATGGAAGCAGACATTATTTTTCACAGGTTAAGTGAATGCGGATATCCTCGTAATCTGCTGAGACATGCTCGTAAAAGGGCACAATACTAGGATCAAGAACAGTTACTCTCACCTAAAGAACACTCCAAGATGGATAGACTGGTTCCATACCAATAGCTTAAGCGATGATCCTAATTTACAGAAGGAATGTCAGAACTTGGTTTAGTTCGATGTGACGGACAAGTGATTGGTTATTGCCGTTTTTTCAAAAGAGTATTCTGATATTGTGCTATGTTCTCTTTCTCTGTGATGTAATATGTCTATATACAGAGATGTAATATTTATTTGGGATGATGAATGCGCTGCCATTTATGTTGGATATTTTATAATCCTTGCCCTCTCTGTCGTTTTGTGACCAGGAATAAATGAATTGCGTTTTGGATATGGTCACAAGACCTGAGAATGATTCACGCGATTCCCGGTCAGGCGTCTGCGAGGAAAGCGTGTAATTGACGTTGTTCACGTTGTGAAACACATTATTCATGATGAGCCGATATGGTGGAGGTAGATTTCATGAATTTAGGTGAATAGGTGAGTTTGGCCAGCTGGGTCCTGTGATACCACTTAGAATAATTGTGAGAGGTGCAAAGAACCTGTTTTTCACGTGATCAGCTCTGTGAATTTAGTATTCTTGATTTCAGGATGTTTTGACTAAAGAGGTTTCAGAAGAATCAGATAGACTGTGGGAAACTCTGCCGTGCTGGGAGATTGGCTACAGGTGTTAGTGGCACGGGCAAAAGGGAATGCAATGAGCATGCATAGTTTTATTAATATGACAAGTGCATTTCGGTATTCAAACTTGATTAAAATTATATTTCAGGCATCATTTGTGCCAGATTAATTGAAGAAAACGTGATATTCATTTTCATTCTCATCTATATTTGAAATCCAATAAGGAGAGGTAAACAGATTTCATTTACCTTATAGTGGCTGTTGGTTCACCCGCCATTGTCACTTGAATTGGCTTCAGGTTTATGTTGGCTTCAGGTTTATGTTGTATGTTTGTTTTGTTCAGATTCTTGGAGACGGTCCTCAAGAAAACTGCTACACTCTGGACCTTTTTCCTGGATCAGTTGAAACTAGCATGATGGGAGGTCATGAAAATTGCTGTGAGGATGCCCTATTATTGAGAGGTCCCTTGACTCCACCTAGTAGAGTTTAAGAAAAGGGTAAACTTCGATTCCCTAATTTTTGGGATCTTTGGCATTTATGGTTTTGTGTCCTATTTCTTTTATGCACTAATACACTCTTTCAGAAATGTGAAACTTTAAAAGGAACGGATCCACTTTCAATGAATTCTTGATGTTACCTGGATTTTGTGTGATTTAATTGTGGTTTATTACATGTGTATTTCTTTGTGATTGTCTAATTTAATCAGTTTTTATTCGATGCAGTATTTTTCTACTTATTTTGAATAATATAACACATTGGTATTAGCACATTGGTGTGTGTACCTCTGCCCTGTAACGTAAAACTGTGCTGGAAGTGTTTCAGAAATAATTTCTTTCTATTTTTGACTGGATGTATTACCCATGTGGCACCAACTTGCACATTTTTGTGTATTTCTCAACTATTAGCAAACTCAAAAAACATGCCAGGATGGTGATAGCAATAAACACTGAACCTGCTATGCCCCCACCCATCAGGGTTTATTGCTTAAGTGTGAATTAAATTGACCGATCAGAATCTACTGTAGAAACCAAACGTGGTAGGGTGTTGTATAAGGGTCAGGGGAGGTGTGTATCTGTTGGGCAGATTTTTATAGCAACATCTGTTCGAAGTGGAGAAACTGTGAAGGCATCATGAAACAAGACGCAGGCAACAGATTCAAAGTTCAATTAAAAAGTCTCAGTTAACTTACATTTCAGGATGGTCTAAGGCCTAGCTTGCCCTAAACTAAGGTAGGAATTCCTTACTTAAATAAACTAAGGATAGTCTAAGTCAGTAAGTTCCACTTAAAAGTCTGTCTGTGTCCAAAACCTATACTTGCCCTCACAACGAAAGCTAAACAATATTTAGGGATGTCAGCAACCAAAGTAACAGTGTTCAAACGAACATTCGGAGCTGCGTGCAGCTCCAGGCTTACTATTGGCTCCCTTCCCCAAATTCAAGAAAGTTCCTACAAAAGGGTCTCGAAGTTCCCTTCCCCAAGATCAGCACAGTTACACAAAATAGCCTCAGGGTTCCCTTCCCCAAGTTCAACACAGTTCCACAAAATGTTCTCGGGGATCCCTGCCCTCAAGTTCAACACAGTTGAAAAAAAAAGGTCTTGGGGTTTCCTTCCCCATGTTTGTCACAGTTCCACATAAATAGTCTTGGAGTTCCCTTCCCCAAGTTCAACACAGTTCTGCAAAATGGTCTTGGGGGTCCCCTTTACCATGTTCAGCACAGTTCTTTAGGCTTCAGATTTAAAGTCTCATCAACTTGTGTAGTTTGCCTTTTCTTTCCATCACTTGAAAAACTTAGGTGGACCAGCCTCTTAAATATCTTGGTTTCTAAGGAAGGGTTCCTCGGTCTAGGTGCAGTTGTCGGACACGATCCTCAATCTCTTTCCTCTCAGATCGACCCTCCCAGGTCCAACTTGGATCCTTTCATCTATCTTCCTCTCTACCTGTGATGTTCCCCAGGGGTCTAACCTCTCGCCCTGGCTTTTCAACCAATACCTGGCAACTCTCGCCCACTGCATTGCCACTTTCTGCTCAAATTTCCAGTGCTACGCTGATGACACCCAACTCATTTTCAGGCTGCCCTCTGCCACCTCCTCTCCCTCTTTCATCTCTGATTGCCTAACTGACATTCAAGATTGGTGTGCCGCCAATGATCTTTGTCTGAATGCCAGCAAGACGGAGATCCTCCTCATCGGCACACCTTCACCATCCTTTCCCCTCACTCTATGGCCGGCCTCCCTTGGCCATCCTCCTACCCCCACCTGCGAGGCTAAGAACCTCAGGGTCATCTTTGACTCCACCCTTTCCTTCTCCGCCCTCATCTGTGAGGTCTCTAAAAAGTCAAATTTCATACTGCACCTCCTCAGAGGTACTCTGCCTTTCCTCTCCTTCCCCCAGAAGCTCATGGTATCCCAAGCTCTGGTTCTCTCTAGCTTGGACTATTGTAACAGCCTCTTTCTATATCTACCGGCCTCTACTCTCCGCCTTCTGCAGCTAATCCAGAACAGGACTGCAAGACTTGTCCTTGGCCTCAAGCCCTGGGATCATATCTCTCCAGCTCTGAAATCTCTTCATTGGCTCCCAGTGGATGCAAGGATTAAATTCAAAACCCTCTGCATTGCCCACAAGGCTTTCTGGTGTACGGGTCCAAAATACCTTCAGCTATCTCTCTGCACATACCTCCCCTCTTGAGCTCTTCGCTCCTCTACCTCCAACTCCCTCAGGGTCAGTTGTTTTTCAAAGAAACAAGCTGGGGGTAGATCTCTGTCTTCAGCTGGGGTCTCCCTCTGGAACAGCCTCTCTGCCACTCTAAAACTTGAGGAGAACCATCTCCGGTTCCGGAAGTACCTCAAGACCTTCCTCTTTTCTTCTGCCTTCACTCCTCTTCTTCCCTGCTGATCTGTTCTCTCTTGGCAACATGCACCTGGCCACCCTCTGTCCTCCAGGCCCAGGTACCTGCTCACCCGGCCACCCTCCCCCACTGCCTCCGGGCCACCCCTTGCACTGGGTTCTGTATCTGTACCCATACAGCCCCCCTTTTTCTTCCTGCACTTATCAGACCTACCCTGTCTGCTGCCTTAAACCTAGCACTTGCAAATTGCTGGCTGCACTACCACTGTTTGTTGCCTTTATTATTTATTATTAATCTGTTTCTCCTCTGCTTCACACTTTCCACTTCTCCCCCCTTACATGCACTTTTCTCCTCCCCCTCTCCCATGCACTTGCACGTTCTCAATGTCACTGGGCCTAATAAGATCACTGTTTTGTTCTCCCCTGTTCCCCTCCCTTGCCTTGTCGCGCTCTGAAACACTTGTGTACGAGCACGATAGAAATAAAATATCAATATCAATACCCATTACAGGTCATGCAACTGATAACACTTGGCACTTTACAACAGTTAATTCTTTCTTATAGGACTTCCTTGACAACACAGGTTTCCTTTCTGCATCTGTGTTGTAAGTACACATATATTTCTGGTTCACTTTGCTGGCGTTTTGGCTTTATCAAACTGTGACTCTGGCACACTTTCTTTCATGGTATTTCTCCTGGTTATCACCTTGATTTCACCCTATCCAATAGTGTTTTGCTTTCCGCTCTTTTCACTTTGCATGCAAATGATGTTTCTTTAAATTCCTCTCGTTTGCAAATGCACTTCACTTTCAATTTCATTCATGCAATATTCTCATATTCCTTTCTTTGATTCAGCATTCAAAGCATAATCATTGTTTTTTGACTTGTTCGGTATTCAACAGTTCATATTTGGTCATCCGACCCATTTAGCAGTATTCAAAACTCATTATTGCTTGAGAATTAATTTGGTATTCAATAATTCATTTTTCGGTCTTCAGACCCCTTTATCATATATTCTTGTTTGTACGGCATTTGCTGCCACTCACGCCATGCCCCTGAAGTGCCATGGTCTGTGTGAACCTTCTTTGTCACTCACCAGTGTGTGGTCACTCCTACAAGTGCTCTGTTCTCGCTACAGGGATCTCGCTCGCTCCTCTATCACTCCAAAGGAGCTCTGGTGAGAAGCGCTTGCTTCCACCAGTTCTTCCCACAGAGGTCAGTGGCATCTTTGTGCTCCTCACTCCCAACAGGGAACACAAGGCAATGGGCTTTGCACAGCGCCAGATCCTCTGGTGGCCCACAATGGTATCTGCGTCTCTTGGATTCTCTGCTCTCAGCATCCTGTTTAACGGCCCATATTCTGCCGCTTGACCTTGGATGGCCTGCTCCGCGGCCCAACTGATTCTCTTATATGCTGCTTCTGACTCTTTTTATACACCTGCAACCATTCACCTTGTTACAGGTGTGAACACTTAGTTTCACTTGCCTAACCATAGTATTTGGGACATGTATGACCCTTACAGCAGTCCTCAGGCTTCCCCCTCATCTCAGTACCAGAGTGGCGAAATTACTTGTTAGCGTTCACTACTCTTAGTTGCCTCTTCCTTGTTCCAGTACTATAATGGTCTGAATGAGGAAAAAGGGGAGATGGTGACAACAGCCTATTAAGGTGGTGGGAGGGTATGGTTGGTTCTCACTAGAAATGTGGGGGATACCATGTCTCGCCTGGGGATATCCGCTACCCAAACCCCTGGGACCCAGAACCCAGGTGATCCTCCCTTGCAACTCTACCTCAGCGTCAGGATCCAAAAGCGATGGTATTTCCCTGGCCACCTAAGAATAGGATGCAAGGGGAGTAGGTGTGAGGATAACCTCAGATTTCTCACAAAACCCAGATAGTACATGTGTCTCTGCGTCGGCCACACCAGTCAACTGGCAGCCTCATATTTGTTCCTCTGAAATGAACAATGGTATATGTCTCAAAAGAATCGTGTGCACCAGGAGGAATTGTGCATGCAGTGCCTTTGGACATGCATATGGAACCAGAGAATGATGTTCAAGAGGCAGAGGAAGTTGAGTCACCACCAACCAAGAAGCATGGGCCAGAAGATATGACATCACCTCAGCAATAAAGAGTGCAATCCATGGATACAGAAGTTTAGGAAGAGGAGGAGAATCCTGAAAATTCTGCACCCCTAAATTCCTTGTAAACCGATGAGAATAAAGACCATGACAAAATGGCAATTCATCCCCTGATTCGAAATCGAGACCTGGACACCTCCATTTTGACAATACCACAGCTATTGAGAGAGCCCAAGAGACAGAAGGCATTGTCAAATCCAATCAATTTTCAAGTGGAAGCACTGTACACAGTAATCAAGCTTCAGACACTAACCATGTGGGCATAGAGCCCTTTGGGTATCGTGCATGCAAGGGATGGGGATGCAGAATTACTCTGACACCAAATAATCAAACCAACTCAGGAAGATGGTAACATTTACTGTTTTAATATCAATTGTCTAAAACAGGGAGTTAGAACGGACATCAATGGACGTCCGCTCGAGTTCTCGGTACATTTCACATACAAACACATTTATATACTAAAAAGTAATCATAGGTGACTTCATACTACTTGTCAAATGAGAAAAACCTATGAGAGGATGTGATAGGCTCAAGGGGAACATCTATGTATACTTTCTATATGGGATGGGATTGTGATTGGAGGTCTACTGTCAAGTGGACAACTTATGCGTACCTCTAAAACATGTAATCTTCAACACTATGAAGTACATGGTATATCATTGGCTCTCAAACTATAAGGCCCTTCGTTATACGGCACTCTTAATTGGTTGGCACGCTTGTGCCATGTCTGGAACATTCGGTTCACTTAGCAGCATGAAAGCTCATACCCAGATGCGAGGAGGTGGACTTGACTTTACCTCCTCATCCAATTATCCCAACTCTCCCATCACCCATGCCTTCTGCCATGAAGAGTGTCTTTGAACTTGGCCTTGCAAAGTATTCTTGCCTCTGGGAATATAAAGGAGTGCGAGCATGCATTATCGCTGTTCTAGGACTCCAAGCTCCATCCTTGGCTCATGTGACAAGGGACCACTATTTGTACCATTTTGCAGCATTTAAAGATCTCTAATGAATAAAACTCAGCACACTTGGTGTTCTTTCTTTGCACCTTAACAAAGGATGATTCAGCTTCTCACATTCACTGTCTTTGAGAATAGATAGCCGGCCTTGGCTGCCTCAGCTTTGACACCAGGCCAAACAGCCTCGCCATTCGTATCCACGATCTCAGCTAATTCTTGCTGCAACACAGTTCTCTGCCTTTCCTCTCCATGGGTATGGGCTTATTAAATTCATGACACTGATGTCCAGCTTCTATACAAGGGCAGCTTTGCCTGCAGTCTATTCACTACATGTAGCCAGCTTCTAAAATGACTTAATCTAATTGCTTCGCTATATCTGTACAGTTATTGAACTGCTTGCATTTCCTGCAGTGCGTCACACACGTGCAATCTTCACTTCACATATGAAAGTTTACTTGATTCTTAACTTCGTCATCAGTTTCTATAAGCTCCATACATTTTCTTCTGCCAGTATCTCAGGGCATCAGGCTTGTCTCTCGTGTCATCACCAGCTCCTCTTTCATTCGGTCTCATATTCCTTCAGGGAGTTCCTCCCTCAGATTATCGTCTCTTCGGGAATACATCTGATAGGGTTTTCTCAATGGGTATCGTCTGTCTAATATCTGCTGGAGTATGGTCACAACTGCTGGTCAAACATGGCACAATCTCAGGCTTCCAGCATACCGGAGGTAGGGAGCAGGACTTCCTGCAGAGGCATGCAACTGCTTCTCTACATGAGTGTGCCAGTCTACACTCATTACCAAAAACTGTCTGAAGAAACACCTGCACACGTGCAATCAGTATTACTGCTTTGCAGACAGTCACATCAACAGTGTCCACTTCTCCACCAATCATATTCAAAGAAGGTGGAGTATTAGGGTCAATCTCAGGCCTCCTATAAAATCAATAGTGTGTGTTTATTTCACATCTAAAAAACAACAATCCTATCTTACCACCTGTCATATATACAAGAAATCGGTCTTGAAAAGAAAAAAAAACCAAACCCATTTAGGCAACCCTTCCTTGTAGGCCCACATGACAGGACATCATAAGCTTGATTGGCAAAGGGAAATAGGGAGATGGGCATCAACCCAGACCCCTCAACTCCAGATAAGGGGCACATGTGCATGACTACAACAGAAAATGTTGATGATTTACAGATTTTCACAAGCTTTGTCAGAACACCAACTTTGACTCTAGCATGAAGGTAATTCAGGAATAATGAACGGAAATTAAAGATGTACATGCATTGTTCTATTTCCTGTTGTAATATATATGTATTTATGACATTAACAATAGTAAAATACAGAAATAAAAATCACATGCGGCTTCTCCTTAAGATAGTAACACATTCCTTGATCCCCCTCCTTGCATCATTTGTTTTAAATCAAAAGCTCATTAGTATTCATAACAATCTGTTACTTAATGATACTGCAAATTAATTTCAGCCTGCACGTGTTTCATCACATATGTTCTAATTACTTATGTCTGTACTTCATGATAATCCTAATGTTTGTCTATTTTGTTTCATATAGTCTCCAAATATCTCTCAATTGTGTGTGATTTGAATCTAGACGCACCATTCTTTGAATCCCTGATCAATTTCTTGCACTCTGAGTATTTCTTTAGTTCTTAATTTTCTCAAAATCTTACATTGAATGAATATCTAGTTAGATGCTGGGGATCGCCTCCCTCCTGCAGTGTGATAACTGTGTGTGGCCGCATTGTTTGGTATTCTATTCTAGAACACCACCTTTACCTGCAGTGCCCATGGCATGGAGACAGCTTGTTATGTCCAGATGAATGCACCAGTCCACTGTTGCAGAGACTTTTGAGCATGTCAGAAAATATCACAAAAGACATTAAAAGCTCCATCTATTAAATGGCAACCTTGGAGTAATGTTGGCAATAGATTTACTGTTTTATTCCTTTATAGAAAACCATGGATTCAGATGGTTCCTTATCCTTGGTGATCCCTGCTGGTAAATTACAATTTACCACTACTTCACTTCAACTTCAGAACCCCGTCTGTACAGCCATGTTGTGGAAGAAGTGGGAATGGCAGTGGACGGCTGTCAAGGTAACTATGTCCATCTAGCAATGGCTATGTGAACCAGTGGTTAAGGCAAATATTTCATAGCCATCCCCAGAGCTGGGTCACCTTTAACCATACCTATCATCACCAAAGCCCAGGATAGCAGCAACCAAATATCAGTTGCCAGCCACCTTGTGTATCGAAGGCTTTCACATCAGGTTCCACAAGTGAGTTGTTGTATCTGAGAAAGTAATGGAGGTTGTGGCACATTTGCTTTCATATAGTTTACAAGTGTTCTATGTGGCAGCTAAAAAGGGATCAACAGCTCTAGCTCTCCGGAGGGTAGGCAAAACCATGTCCTACGTTTCCCATTTCCTACATCTTTTGGTCACCGATTTCATAAGCGGGAGCCGCCACCCAAATGAGGTACTAAGTGAGGAAATGAAGATGAGCAACCTCTGAAGCATCTCGTGCAGTGCCCGGGATCCTAGGAAAGATGAAGTCATGCCACCATCTCCCTTACAACCAGCTGAAAAACGCAATGGCGACTCAGTGGAATGTAACCCTCCATATGTTGGAGTGTCTGTGGAAAAGTAAGTGCACTAGAGATAATGACTATTGCAATAACCAGAGCCAGCTGGATGACACGTAGTTAACAACTACAGAGTGGCAAATGTTGAGCAATGCTCGTTCTTTGCTTGAGCAAATTGTAGAAACCACCCAATGGGTGAGCCTTATGCAAACAAGCACAATGAGGTGCTGCCACGAGTGTGCTGTTTGAAATTACAACAAACCAACATAAAACCAGAGCATGAACTTTCTTGTGATGCAGAAGAAGGGTAAATGGCTATGAATCACTTCTCAAACTTCCAGTTGGATCCAGTAATTGTGATTAAGAATGTCTCCAGGCATCTTTTTTTGACCCAGAGTGTAAATTCAACTTTTAAACTTTCAAACAGCATGTACGTGAGTATCAGAAAAACACAGGTCTTTCTCCTTTGCAAGAGGATCTGCTAGCCATGCAAACGGATGCACTGAAGAGGCATTTAAAGCATAACTGGAAAAAGAAGAGAGAGTCAAAGATCAGAAATCAACAACCCAGTGTGGGACTCCATGGCTGCAACAACGTTCAGGCGACATTGCACATTCATTCACCATGACTTCTGACTCTAAACCAGCTTGCACCAAGGTGAGCTTTCAGAGAATGGAAACATGTAAGCGGTTGTGGGACAGATTCCACCCTCGGTCCGGCTTTCCATATGCTTTGTGATCTCCAAGGAAATTCAGCAAGCCCGCTGTAGACGAAATGGTTGATGCCTGTTCTCGACATATGCCATATTTATAGTGATAATGATCTGCTGGATATCTGGCTTGAGGTGAGGTCGGCGTAGCCATATGCACTTGTTCAATTAGCTGTGGAAATTCTAAGCTGCTTCCTCCTATTGTGATGTCTGAGCTGAAATCTATCAATATAGAGGATATTTTCTGTGACCACAGTAGACACCTCATGACACAGAGGTGATAGAGCTTACTTTTATAAAAATTAAGATGTTTTTTTTTAATCTCCGACGTCTACTGCACGATAAAATGGCAGGCCCTTGCTTGGAAGACCGCACAACAGATTCCTCAGATGAGGAAGATTTGTGGGGAAGCCAGCTTCAGTCACGTGTATGGAAAGGTATTAGGAAAGATGGTGGAGACTTTAACTCTGCCAGTAGTGCAATCCAGCAGAGCGACTCTTCAAGTCCTAGTACCAAGCACACAATCGGAAGGATCTGCCTCAGCCACATAACATCCTCTACATAGTCTCATATGCTTGACTTCTGTCTGGTTAAAGCCAATATTGCGTTCATTGGTGGTCCTGTCTCATTATATTCACTCATTCAACCTGTAAAACCACTCTCTGAGTCCTAGTTCCACACTCACAAACTGGAGGCTCTGGCTCAATTGTTTGGGATGTAGAAACCAGCACAACCACTAATGTGATTCTGCACTCTCACATTGCCCCATGTCCCCTCCACTTTTGCCACCCTCTTGCCCAGTCATCTAGAAGAGGACAGGATGGTGCAGAAGCCTGTGTTACACTATGGCATTCACCACTGGCTAATCATGCTTCCCATATAGACTGAGAGAGATCATGCCATACACACAGTATGTACATGCATTCTTCATCACTCGGTCCAGCTGCTCTGCGCAAATGGCACCACAGTCTGAATTCTACCGCCACCCATAAGAGGATGGTTTGCTAGCAGTGTTGATGTGACCCTGCTAGTTTATCATGCCACTGAGTCATGCTGTGCTGGGCCAGACATGGGGGATGGGGATGCAGCTTGTCTAGTCCAGATTCAGGGGTTAAGATTGCTTGCTAGAGCCTGACAGGTGACAAGCTGGAATGTCATCTAAAACTACCATGCAGCAAGCATCACTGCTGTAGGATTTACATGCTTTCACATTGAGGCGATGCCCAAGACACCTTTGCTTGGGTTACCCTGATGAACTCTCTTTCCACAGAGGTTGCATATTACACTGCCTGCCTTCCCCTGACAGTCACATGCACCGGAAAGCTGAAGTTTTCCCACACATATGATCAACTGCATGATGATGTCGTAGGTGAAATGTCATTTGACATTACTTCCCCATCTTCATGGGCAGAAAATACTGCAGAGGCCCCAGTCTCACCCACCTGAAACATCTGCTGGGGCACTACCTCCTTTTCCACCTGCCATTCACCGCCCTGCACTTCTGTGGTTACCTCTCTCTGCTTTACTTCCAGTAACTCCTCTTCCCTGCCATTGCCACGGTCAAGGTATTTGCCCACCTTCTCCAGGTACTCTTTGAGTTAATTTGCATCTACCAAAAACTCTTCCAGATTGATAGCTACATCCTCTTCTTCCTCATGCTCCATCTCACCCTCCTCTTGTTCCGGCTCACACTCAATCAATCTTTCCACTCATCAAGCACCATATCCCTTTCCTCAACCACCACCTTCCCCTCCTCAACCATTGTCTCCCCAACATCCTTCTTAACCTCTGACTGCCCTTCGTCTTTGGGCTGTGACTTCCCCTGTTGGTTGACTTCACCCGCCTCTGACATGTAAGTTGAAGAGTAGTCCAGTTCCTCATCGTCTACCCCAGAATTCCGTCCAAATACAAGACATGTTGCCGAAGGTCCCAAAATGCGAAACACAAATCTTCCCAAGGTGCCTAATGTGAGTTTGGTGTCAATACGTAACGTATAATACAAGTGACTAAGACAAAAAAGGGATTCTTGTAAGGCTCTGAAGATGGAAAGAGTTCACCAAAAAAAAACAGTAGGTAAGGTAACTAAGCACAGCACAAGAATGCATCTCAGTTTCCTGTACAAAGCTTTCACTACAAATTCATGAAAGGAAAGGTGTTAGTAGACCTTTTTTGCTTTACTAAAAACATTTATTTAAAAAGGGAGTAAGGGTAAAAAGGGATGATTAGAAAGAGAGCCCAAATAACACACACAAACAAACAAAAGGGGATTAAACAGAGAAAGAAAAAATGTGAAATCTTCACTAACAACTAACCAACTGTTACAAAGCCCTCCTAAACTCACAAAGCACTCCAAAATGCTTAACAAAAAATCACCATTTTGTGTCTATTTCATGTCCACTTCTAAACCGACAGCTCAACAAAACCTACAAAGGAAGCAGGAAGCCATTTTTTAAAAGCCTTGCTTTAGAAGGGCCTAGGGCATACGTTTGTCTGGCAGGTTAAACTCCCATCTTGAATCTTGGCCCTTGCAACTGGACAGCGGGCCACAGATCCTGCCCGAGACCCCGCTTTGGGGTTGAACCCTCAGCGATCCTTCAGTTTGAAAAGAGAAAAGCTTGACTGTCCCATGTGTTACATTTTGGGATGGTCGAACAGCAATGAAAACAATAATCTGTGTAGTTTAGTTGGGTCAGTGATCTGCATTCTTGTGATCTTGAGTAAATATTATGCATTCTGATCTTGTGTTTTGTATATTAAACACATCACTAATTAAAATGTAGGCAACAGCATTGTCCTCTTTTAAATTGAATTATTTTGGAACTCGTAGACCACCTTGCTATCTACCTGCCGCTTCCATGTTTTCACATGAACTTAAAACTGACCACATTGAAACTTGGTGTTATGTCCGAAAGATGGACTGGTTGGCTTTAGTGCAATAGGGCAATGCCTGAAGGGTATGTTGGATAAGACTGACAGTGAGGTCCATTTATTTTGGACCACCATGTGTCACTTTGATAACTCCTTGAATAGGCCCAGCTGTTTGTTTATAAAATGCACCATTTCCCCCAAAATGCACTTCAAGTGCTACTGACACAGTTCGTTGCAAAAGTCACAAATTGGGATTTGTGAATACAGGTCACTTTAATTGGTGCAGTGTGGGTTATCCCAGTCAAAGCCTGTGTAGGAGATTGTGCTTTTGACTGCTGTGCTCAGTGGGTTCGTGCTCTGCAGGCTCTCGGTAAGTGAATCTCTGGGGTGAACACATTCTACGGGAAACCATCCTGAGCCCTTCACTGGATGGCTTTTATAGGGTACCTTTGCATGTCATGTATTGCTGGCAGTGCCCGGATCAAGGCAGAGCTTGTGAGCAGAGCCTGTCAGAGATGAAAGACGGGGGTGTTTGTGTCCAGAGTTCGACTGGCCCTTTCGGTCTTTCAGCCCGTGGCCGAACGACTTTGGGGTCCCCTGGGGCCGGTTTTCTAGCGGCCACCTCGGGGCCGTTTAAAAAAAAAAATTACAATGTAATTTATTGGCAGGCCCGGCCCTGGGCTCCCGGCCTTGTGTGTGTGTGTGTGTGTGTGTCGGCTGCCATTGCAAGGGGACGGTGCCGTGCCGCCTTTGATCTGTGGGAGGGAGGCAGGCTGAAGCAATTGCAAACAACACTAAAGCAATTCTAACACCTGCCTCCCTCCGAGTCCTGACCCTGGGGGGGCAGAGCAGCCTGCCTGCAGGGCTCAGAGCTGGGGCCGGCACTGCCAGAACAGACACATTTCACACTAGTTGCTTCAACTTTGCAGGAAGTAACAACACATTTGTTTTCGCGCCTTGAAACACTTGTGTATAGGCGCGTTACAAATGCCATATCATATCATTTCATATCATTGCACTTCTTTGCAAAGTTGAAGCACCTTCAACTTGTGCCTGGGGGCTGGGGCCCAGGGCCGCCGGCGCAGCTGAACAAGCCAATGAAAATTTGGCTGCACAGGCTGCCCCTGCCCGCCCAATAGACTGTGCCGCCAATTGACAGTATGCTGCTATTTCTTTGCTATTTCTTTGCTAATTGTCTTGGCCCTGGGCCTTTGACCCACCCTGAACCTGGGCTTGGCATGATTTATTTGGACCGACACAGCGCAGCAGGCAGTACTCGCCGGGCAGAGACTGAGAGAGAGCCACCACCAGGCACCAGCTGAGCTGAGCCCCAGTGCAAGTACATCAGTGGACCTCACCAACTTGGAGGCCGCCGTCCCAGTGCCAGTGCCCAGTGCCCACACACAGCCACAGGAGGACCACCACCACCAAGCAGCAGGTGAGGCGGCCAGCAGACAGTGCCCAGGACCACGCAGGCCACAGACAGCACAGCAGCCAGCCAACAGCCAGCTAGTCTGCCACTGAGGTAAGGACTATTCTCGTAGGGGTTTGGCAAATGCAGGATGAGGCAGGGTCCACAGGGGGTCAAAGAACCCATTTGCGGCGAGTGACTGTGAATACCGTTTGTACATTTTCCACTTCCACTTGGGCTGTGGAAGAGCCCGAGCGCTCTATTTTCAGCAGGTTAAAACTACTGGGGTTATTTCCTGGCCCCTCACAGCAATACCCTTTCCATGTGTGCACTTGCACGCTCTGAATTTTGTTTTTAATGTTTTAATGTGTTTATAGAACACAAAAAATGTGCTGGGCCTCCTGCGACAGGGTCAACCAGTGGCTGACACTCAGATCCGACTGCATGGCACAGTGAAACCTGTGTTTTGAATTCATGTGCACATTTGCAGCAAGTGCGTACAGATGGTAAATTTTGGTCAGGCAATATTGGATGGGGGAGCGTGGGGATCTCGCCCCCTAAATTTTGCAGCAAAAAACAGTAAAAGAAGCACTGTAAAAATGGTTTGGTAAAAACACAGAAGAGACACAACAAAAAAGTGGCCGTACTAGTGGTCTTACAAATTGGGCTATTTTGTGTTACTGAACAATTGAATAACCTGTTGATAGAACTGAAAAAATCTTGTTTTTTCCTGTTCGATGTGCAAAAATGTATTTTTTTGCACCACTAAATGATACTAACCCTCTCACTGTGTGATTTCTGAACAAGCGAGAGTATCCATTGTGTAATTGTTTTTCCAACCATTGGATTTATGTTTCTTTTTCTGCTTAGTAATTAGCCAGCTATGGCTTATGATTTCTTGGTTAATATACAAAATCAATAAATTGAATTTAATTACAATTAAGAACAAGGGATTTGTGCCTTCTTCTATCATGTTTGATGACCTAATAATGCATGTAAAGGATATTTGGCTTACTATTTTGAAGCACTACCCTGAAAGTTTTTATAATAGAATTATTTAGACACCCCAGGATTAGGACAGTGTCTGTAAGTGAATCTGTGGATAGAGCCTTTTCTGTTCCCCATTGTACTGCAGCCCTTTTTCCTTCCACAGTAGGGGCTATCCCTTTCGTTAAAAGGTATCAAGTTACAGTTTCACTGTAATAGGGATCTATGACTATTTTTATGACAATTTTTGCAAGACATGGTCCATTGACCAAACCATTAGAGAGAATTTTGATTTGATAAATTCTAATTTCAAGGAGCTGCCTGTGGGCCAGCCTGGGATAGCCGCGGGGGTTCTTCGCTGTCTGGGACCTGTCTTACCTATCCTTACCATTTGCGTCATCCTCTTGCTGCGGGGACCTTCCCCCGCTCGTTCGACCGATGGTTTTGGTCCTCTGCTCTTGCAATTCAATTGACACTCTGATTTGATTGTTCTGTCCCCCCAAAATACAGCTGGGTAACTTGTTGATAGAACTGAAAAAATCCTGTTTTTTCCTGTTCACTGTGCACAAATATGTTTTTGTTGCACCACTAAATGATACTAACCCTCTCACTGTGTGATTTCTGAACAAACAAGAGTATCCATTGTGTAATTGTTTTTCCAACCATTGGATTTATGTTTCTTTTTCTGCTTAGTAATTAGCCAACTGTGGCTTATGATTTCTTGGTTAATTTAAAAAATCAATACATTAAATTTAATTACAATTAAGAACGAGGGATTTGTGCCTTCTTCTCTCACGTTTGATGACCTAAAAATGCATGTAAAGGATATTTGGCTTACTATTTTGAAGCACTACCCTGAACGTTTTTATAATATAATTATTTAGACACCCCAGCATTAGGACAGTGTCTGTAAGTGAATCTGTGGATGGAGCCTTTTCTGTTCCCCATTCTACCTCTACCTGGCACATGGGGAGGTGAGCTATGCAAATGGCTGCGGTACGCGAGTACATAAACTCTCACCCAGCAGATGTTCTGTTGGGCACAGCGCTCAGTTGCCATTTGTACGGTCCCCAGGCGCTCTGGCAGGTTTGGAATTAAGGATTCTTGAGGTTAGACCATACCCACTCACACTCTCCATGAGCCTTCTTTTTTCTTTTCTTCTCATTTCAGCCACAACGTTGTGGCCTTTAATTGTGATCAGGTCCTTCAAGGTACGCTGCACTGTCTGATAACGGTGTGCCAACGGTTGTTACCTAAGGTCGCTGGGCCATTACGAGATTGTACAGCCCACCTCAAATGCCATTATCAGTTAATTACCACCTGGGGAGTTGCAGAATCCCATTAGCAGGCAAGTAATGCGGGATGTATCAGTCAGTGTAAACCCACAACCATTCCTGTTTCCTGTGCCTCTCCTGCAGAATTCCATGTGTTTTGTTTTGGCTGGTGCTGTGGGCACCAAATTCGCCCATCACAGTCCCTGCCCCCACACCACCTCCACCAGTCCCTCACACCCCTGCACATCATTTCCTCAGACACATACGCTCACTTACCTGCCGCAGGTGTCTCTCTCCTCGCGCTACATCTTGGCCGCAGCTTCATGATTTAGAAATAGTAAAAAGACTGCCGCCCTATTCCTAACAACGGCTTTATTTGTTCATAGATTATTTAGACGATAATTGGGCATGTGCGAAATGCACAAAGCTGATTCCGTGGCATAACACAGAACAGGCTTTCGATTATGATAATGATAATGATGTGTTATTTATATACCGCCTTAATCCAAAGCGCTTTACAGAGCACATATTTACATACAATATCACCCAACCGAAAATATCACCCACCATAACTCTCTTTATTTTGCTCCACATCAGCAAGAAGAAAGAAAATTACAACACCCAAGGACTTCTAGTGGGAAGGGACACTGGAGAAGTGGGAAAAGAAGGATGATATTCATCAGTGTTTGGGGATACTGTAGGGTTTAGGGGTGTTCGAGCTGGGTGCTCATCAGTGTTTGGGGATACTCTAGGGAGGGTTTAGGGGTGTTTGAGCTTGAGGGGAAAGGGGCACTCATCAGGATTTGGGGATACCCTAGGGTGTAGGGGTGTTAAAGCTTGAGGGTTAAGGGGCGCTCAAGGGGATTTGAGGTGAGGATACACTAGCGTATCGGGGCACAGGCACTAGAGCTTGAGGGCGAAGGGGTGTTCATTATTTTTTTGGGATACACTAGGGCTTGGTGGTGTTGGAGCCTGAGGGGGGGTGTTCATCAGGGGGAGCCCCTACAGAACAGGTGTGTTTTTGACTGAGAAGGGGCAGGATTCGAGAAGGCCTCCCTCGGTGTTGAAACTGACAAGCTTCAATCTTGTGACTAAAATGTGATTGCAGAGCACACACGTGGATCTGGTTTCACAAAATGTTTCAAGTCACTGCAAACTCCCTGCTGTCTCGATACGTCAATGGCAGCTGTCTGCAGTCTCTGCTTTCCCATGCTGATCACGTGTTCCCACTGTTTGCCATAGCTCTAGAGCACCTTGCCAAACCCGGATTTCCCCAAGGAAAAGCGGGCCACACGCTATTAGTCCCACTATATCTCTGAATGACTGTCTGCAGCATACTTCTGACAGCATTATTAGGCTACAAGTTCCGCTAAACAGCGTGGTGGATCACTGCTAGTGGTGAACAAAGACAGTTGTGGTGGCAGAGAGATTTTAGGTGGGAGTACTACGCCCGAAGCACATGCTCTATGAATGCACGATTCAGGATTCACTTCCCTGTGCTTTTCACCTGCCAGTGAAGCGTCCTATGGGGCCTGCTGCAGCAGGCACCCCCTGTACCCCTTTCCTATGGCTCCCCTGCTGCAGGCGTCCCTCTGCACCCATTTCCTATAGCTCCCCTGCTGCAGGTGCCCCCCTGCACCTTTCCTACAGTTCTGAAGTTGCCAGTAGCAGGGTTCACGCAGGAGCAGGGGCGGAGCCGGCCTCAGAAGTTTTAGGGTTGGGGGCTGTTGGACAGTTTTAAAAAGCAGGTTGAAAGTGGGGCCTCGAGTGACAGAATATCCAGCGACCTCCAAAAGCTTGCATGTCCCGCATCATAGCGCCGAGAGGCCACGCAAGTGGCGACAGGGCACAGTGCATGACCGAGTAACACAACATAACACAGCCCGTGCTTTTTATCTGTGCCCTCTGACCTTGATGACGCTCCTGCGTATGCTGTCTGTCTGCTCCCAACTGTTTTGTTTTTGGGAAAAAAATGAGGGAAAAAGTGTCAGTACTGAAAAGTCAGAGCTGGGAGAAGTCTCGGACTGGCCTGTAGGACAATAGGCCCAGGGCCAACCAAAAACACAAAATGCTGGTGTGGGCCCATTATTTGGCCAAAGTGGGACCCTTATTGGCCCATGTGGGCCAGTTTGATGAGTTAATTCACACTGCGACTAGTAGTTTTGAACAGTGTTGCTGAATAAATATTCTTTAAAATGTACAATTTGCATGTCACTTTATCAAAATTTCCCCCTGGGTACTATTCAATCAGTATCACAAAAGGAATGAAAAGCCATTTGCAACTGCGGGCCACTTTTTCTTTGGAGGAGACAACAAGGGACACCCTGGTAACAACTAACCTAAGCTAAGTGCTGCACTACCTCATGTGTGTTTTTTATGTTGTTGTGCCTTTGCATACTGCTATAGTGATATTATATATGTGTGTAGTGTCAGAAGCAGAGACGTGTGTTTCTATGAGTGTAACAGCTAGCTGGAAGCATGCGCAGTGATCAAAACCTTACCCTAACATCCCCAACCTATCCATAACCTCTCCCTAAACCTCATTCCGGTTTCCCTACCCCCCTCCTATCCAACCATTTTCACCCTACCCTAACCTTCCTTCCCTGCTGGGGTTGCGGAGCCCTGTTGTATAAGCATTGACTTGCAGCAGGTCCCAAAACCGCAGTGGGGGTGGTTGGTTCATGCCACTCCTGCACCTCAGAGCTGTGGACGGACTCTGTCACAGAGCTGTATGCAAAGTAATGTTATTTTATGAGTTGTGTTGTAATATAACAGACACATGAACCCTCAATATGTAGCATTTTCTGTAAAAGTCGTGAATTGACACGATTCACGGATGATGGTTTGAGGGCCACTTTTTTTGAGGCGAGGGGTGTGCCACTTTTTTGAGGCGAGGGGTGGGACACTTTTTTTTTGGTGTCTGGGCCTATTTCTTGTCCCAGTCCGACCTTGATTGTGTCTAATAAACGCTGCCCATGGCAGGCGTTTTGAAACGCTGCTACGTTTATACGGTGTGGCCTTGGCCGAGAGAACGAGCTTGGATCTCCACCTGGGGAGTCATAACGAGCCATCACACTTCATTTCATGGCCATGCATCTGTATCACTCCTGACTGCAGGATGCAGTTTAGCAGACTCTCGAGGAGATGCGATGGGAGACAGCGTACCTGTCCAGGCTCGAACTGGCCTATAGGGCAATAGGCAATGCCCCGAGCCAAAAAAACAAAATGCTAGCGTGGGCCAGTTTTTTTAATCAAAGTGGGCCACTTTTTTGGCCAGTGTTGGCGATTTTGATGAGTTGCTTAACTGTGTGGTTAGTAGTTTTGACCATTGTTGCTGAATAGATATTCTATAAATTGCACAATTTGCATTACGTTTTATTAAAAAACTCCCCTTTGGGTTCGATTCAGTCTCTCACAAAAGGAATGAATTGGCATTTGCAACTGTGGGCCACTTATTCACATGTGCCCGGGACAATGTTATGCCCCAGTCCCATCCTGTACCTGTCCTTGGAATGAACCGAGAAGCTGCACACCCCGGCATGGCCATCACGAGACTGCTTACATGATAAGGGAAGCCTCAGAAGCCTGTCTGCTCGTTAATATTGAAATTGCTTAATTAAAAAAAGAAAAGCTCAAGTCTTTCTGGAGATAACTAACAAGAACAATGTTGGGGGAAAAAGTGATTGCAGTAGACGCATCGCTCCCCAATATGAACGCTGCGTCCATTGGTGTTAAAGGAATCTGGGTTCTCTCCAACCCCAGATTACAAGCCGCAGCCCACAATTAACTAGATCTCAGAGCCCAGTGTTGAGTGGAAGTCGAGTCATTTTCCCAAAACGTTGGGGCCACAGGTTATGTTTCCTCAAAACTGGGCACTTGTGCGCTTGCCCAGCTCCCCTCTGGGTGCCTCTTAGAAGAGCGTCACCAGCACAGAGGGACAATGAGCACTTTCTCAAGCATTCATAAGGCACAAGCCACCAGAGTTACCTGCAATTTGCTGTCTCACTTCAGAAAGCTACATTATGCTTACTAGTCTTAATGTTCTGGCCTATGCATGTTTCCATTACAGGTGTGCGGTCAACTACAACACCTTCCAGGAATCACGCTTCACACACTTACCATGTGCCAGACCGCACTCTTTTCCAAAACTGCCTGAAGAAATACCGGCACACCTGCAGTCGGTAGTACAGCTTTGCGGACAGCCACATCAACAGTGTCCACTTCTCCACCAAGCACACCCCAAGAACGCGGAGGATAAGAGTCAATCTCAGGCCTCCTAGAAAAGCAAGAGTGTGTGGTTATTTTACATCTAAAAAGCAAGAATCCTACCTTGCCACCTGCCATATATACGAGAAATGTGTTTTGCAAAGAAAGCCGCAAACCCATTTGGGCAACTCTTCCTTGTAGGCCCACATGAGAAGACACCATAAGCCTGAGCAGCAATAGGAAAAAAGTGAGATGGGCAGCCACCCAGAACCACTCAACTCCGGATAAGGGGGACATGTGCATGACTACAACAGAACATGTTGATAATTTACAGATTTTCAAAAGCTTTGTCAGAACACCAACTTTGACTCTAGCATAAAGGTAATTCAGAAATAATGCACAGAAATTAAAGATGTACATGTATTTTTCTATTTCCGGTTGTAATGTATATATGCTTATGACAACAATATTAAAATATAAAAATGAAAATCACACGCAGCTTCTCCTAAGGATAGTAACAACTTCCTTGGTCCCACTCTGAACATCATTTGTTGTAAATCAAAAGCTCATTAGTATTCATAGCAATCTGTTAATTAATTATACTGCAAATTAATTTCACCCTACACGTGTTTCATCACTTATTTTCTTATTTCTTATGTCTGTACTACATGATAATACTAACGTTTGTCTGTTGTTTCATATAGTCTCCAAATATCTCCCAAATGTGTGTTGACTTGAATCTAGTCGCAATATTCTTTGAATTTCTGATCAATTTCTTGCGCTCTGGATATTGTTATGTTCTTAACTGTCTCAAACTCTTAAATTGTATGAATATCTAGTTAGATGCTGGGGGTCGCCCCTCTCCTGCAGTGTGTTAACTGTGTGTGTCCCATTGTTTGGTATTCTATTCTAGAACACCACCTTTACCTGCAGTGCCCATGGCATCCAGGCATCTTGTTATTTCCAGATGAATGTGCCAGTTCACTGCTGCAGAGACTTTTGAGCATGTCAGAAAATATTACAAACGGCATTAAAAACGCCATCTATTCAATGGGAACCTTGGAGTAATATTGCAATAGATTTACTGTTTTATTTCCTTATAGAAAACCATGCATTCAGATGGCTCCTTATCCTTGGTGATCTCTGCTGGTAAATTTACATTTACCACTATTTCACTTCAACTTCAGAACCCCGCCTGTACAGCCATGTTGTGGAAGAAGTGTGAATGGCACCGGACTGCTTTCAGGGTAACTATGTCCATCCAGCAATACACATGTGAACCAGTGGTCAAGGCAAAGATTGCATGGCCATCATCAGAGCTTGGTCACCTTTAATCATACCTATCATCACCAAAGCCCAGGACAGCAGCCACCAAATATCAGTGGTCAGCCACCTATTTGCTTTGACAGCAGGTTCCACAGGTAAGTTGATGTATCTGAGAAAGTAACAGAGGTTGTGGCACACTTGCTTTCATATAGTTTACAAGTGAGCTACGTGGCAGCTAAAAAGGGATCATTAGTTCTAGCTCTCCCGAGGGTAGGCAAAACCATGCTCGACTTTTCCCATTTCCTACAGTCACCGATTTCATAAGCGGGAGCCGCCACCCAAATGAGGTACTAAGTGAGGACATGAAGATGAGCGCCCTCTTTAGCATCTCGTACAGTGCCCGGGGTGTTAGGAAAGATGAAGTCATGTCACCATCTCCCTTACAACCAGCTGAAAAACGCAATGGCAACTCAGTGGAATGTAACCCTCCATATGTTGGAGTGTCTGCGGAAAAGTAAGTGCACTACAGATAATGACTATTGCAATAGCCAGAGCCAGCTGGATGACACGTAGTTAACAACTACAGAGTGGCAAATGTTGAGCAATGCTCGTTCTTTGCTTGAGCAAATTGTAGAAACCACCCAATGGGTAAGCCTGTATGCAAACAAGCACAATGAGGTGCTGCCACTAGTGTACTGTTTGGAATTACGACAATCCAACATAAAACAAGAGCATGACATTTCTTGTGATTCAGAAGCAGGGAAAATGGCTTTGAATCACTTCTCAAACTTCCAGTTGGATCCACACATTGTTGGATAAAGGGAATTGAAGAATTTCTCCAGGCATAATTTCTTGACCCAGAGTGTAAAGTCAACATTTAAACTTTTAAACAGCAAGTGCGTGAGTATCAGAAAAACAAAGGTGTTTCTCCTTTGCAAGAGGATCTGCTAGCCATGCAAAAGGTGAAACCCTCACTCACAACTACCCAACTCTTACAAAACTCTCCTAAACTCACAAAACTCTCCTAAACTCACAAAGCACTCCGAAATGCTTTAAATAAATCACCTTGTGTGCCTTTCACGTCCACTTTTAACCCAACAGCTCAACAAGACCTACAAAGGCAGCAGCAAGCAACTGTTTAAAAGCCTTGATTTAGAGTGGCATAGGGCATAGGTTGCCTGGCAGGTTAAACTCCCATCTTGAATCTTGGTCCTTGCAACTGGACAGCGGACCACCCTGCCTGAGACCCCGCTTTGGGGTTGGACCCTCAGAGACCCTTCAGGAGTACTGCAGGTAAGGTTGAACCTGCAGGGAAAAGCTTGACTGCCCACGTGTCACATTTTGGAAAGGTCGAACACCCCTGTACCTTAAGTGTAAGGCAACAGCAATGAAAACAATAATCAGTGCAGTGTGGATGGGTCAATGATCTGCATCCTTGTGATCATGAGTAATTATTATGCATTCTGATATTGCGTGTTGTATATTAAACACATCACTAATTAAAATGTAGCAAACAGGATTGTTTTTTTTTAATTAATTAATTTAGAGCTAGTAAACCATCTTGTCATCTCCGTGCCCTCTCCATGTTTTCACATTATCTTAAACACGGACCAAATTGAAACTGGGTGTTATGTCCGTGCCTGAAGGGTATGGTGGATAGGCCAGGGAGGCCCTTTAATTTTGGGCCACCATGTGTCACTTTGATAACTCCCTGAATAGTATAAAATGCACCATTTGCCCCAAAATGCACTCCAAGAGATACTCACATAGTTTGACGCAAAAGTCACACATTGGGATTTGCGAATACAGGTCACTTTAATTGGTGCAGTGTAGGTTCTGATAGTCCAAGCCTGTGTGGGAGATTGTGCTTTTGACTGCAGTGCTCAGTGGGTTTGTGCTCTGCCGGCTCTCGGTAAGTGAATCTCTGGCGTGAGCCCATTCTACGGGAAACCATTGTGAGGCCTTCACTGGATGGCTTTCATAGGGTACCTTTGCATGTCCTCTAGTGCTGGCAGTGCCCGGCTCAAGGCAGAGCTTGCGAGCCGAGCCTGTCAGAGATGAAAGACGATGGTGATTGTGTCTAATAAACGCTGCCTAGGGCAGGCTTTTGAAACGCTGCTACGTTTATACGGCGTGGCCTTGGCCGCGAGAGCGAGCTTGGATCTCCACCCGGGGAGTCATAACGAGCAATCACTCTTCATTTCATAGCCATCACTCCTGACTGCAGGGTGCAGCATAGCAGACTCTCAACGAGATGCGATGGGAGACAGCATACCTGTCCAGGCTCGAACTGGCCTATAGGGCAATGCCGAAAACCAAAAAGGCAAAGTGCTAGTGTGGGCCAGTTTTTTTTATCAAAGTGGGCCAATTTTTTGGCCAGTGTGGGCCATTTTGATGAGTTGATTAACTATGTGGCTAGTAGTTTTGACCATTTTTGCTGAATAGATATTCTTTAAATTGCACAATTTGTCTTAGGTTTTATCAAAAAACTCCTCATTAGGTACAATTCAGTCTCTCACAAAAGGAATGAATTGGCATTTGCAACTGTGGGCCACTTTTTCACATGTGCCAGAGACAATGTTATGCCCCAGTCCCACCCTGTACCTGTCCTTGGAATGAACCGAGAAGCTGCACACCCCGGCATGGCCACCACGAGACTGCTTATATGGTAAGGGAAGGCTCAGAAGCCTGTCTGCTCGTTAATATTGAAATTGCTTAATAAAAAAAAGAAAAGTTCAAGTCTTTCTGGAGATAACTAAGAAGAACAATGTTGGGGGAAAAGGAATGTGGGTTTTTTCCAACCGCAGATTACAAGCCGCAGACCATAATTAACTAGTTCTCAGAATCCAGTGTTCAGTGGAAGACGAATAATGTTCCCAAAGCGTTGGGGCCACAGGTTGTGTTTCCTCTAAGCTGGACACTTGTGTGCTTGCCCAGTTCCCCCCTGGGTGCCTATGAGAAGAGCGTCACTAGCACAGAGGGACAACGAGCACTTTCTCAAGCATTCATAAGGCACAAGCCACCAAAGTTACCTGCAATTTGCTGTCTCACTTCAGACAGCTACATTATGCTAACTAGTCTTGATGTTCTGGCCTATCCCTGTTTACATTACAGGTGTGCAGTGATCTACAACGCCTTCCCGGAATCACGCTTCAGACACTAATCATGTGCCAGTCCACGCTCTTTTCCAAAACTGCCTGAACTACCTGCTATCGATAGTACAGCTCTGCAAGCAGCCACATCAGCGGTGTCCACTTCTCCACCAAGCACACCCCAAAAACGCGGAGGTTAATGGTCAATCTCAGGCCTCCTAGAAAAGCAAGAGCGTGTGGTTATTTTACATCTAAAAAGCAACAATCCTATCTTGCCACCTGTCATATATACTAGAAATGTGTTTTGCAAAGAAAGCCGCAAACCCATTTGGGCAACTCTTCCTTGTAGGCCCACATGAGAAGACAACATAAGCCTGAGCGGCAATATGAAAAAAGTGAGGGGGCAGCCACCCAGAACCCCTTAACTCCAAATAAGGGGGACATGTGTATGACTACAACAGAACATGTTGGTGATTTACAGATTTTCACAAGCTCTGTCAGAACAACAGCATTGACTCTAGCATAACGGTAATTCAGGAATAATGCGCGGAAATTAAAGATGTACATGAATGCTTCTATTTCCTGTTGTAATGCATATATGCTCATGACAACATTATTAAAATATAGAGATGAAAATCACACGCAGCTTCTCCTAGGGATAGTAACAACTTCCTTGGTCCCCTTCCTTACATCATTTGTTGTAAATCAAAAGCTCATTAGTATTCATAGCAATCTGTTAATTAATTATACTGCAAATTAATTTCACCCTACACGTGTTTCATCACATATTTTCTTATTTCTTATGTCTGTACTACATGATAATACTAACGTTTGTCTGTTGTTTCATATAGTCTCCAAATATCTCTCAAATGTGTGTGACTTGAATCTAGTCGCACCATTCTTTGAATTTCTGATCAATTTCTTGTGCTCTGAGTATTTTTGATGTTCTTAACTTTCTCAAAATCTTTAATTGAATGAATATCTAGTTAGATGCTGGGGATCGCCTCTCTCCTGCAGCACTGTTTGTGTCCCATTGCTTAGTATTCTATTCCAGAAGACCACCTTTACCTGCGGTGCATGGCCTGCAGACAGCTTATGTCCAGATGAATGTGCCAGTCCACTGTTGCAAATACTTTTGAGCATGTCAGAAAATATCACAAAAGACATTAAAAGCGACATCGATTCAATGGCAACCTTGGAGTCATGTTGGCAATAGATTTACTGTTTTATTCCTTTATAGAAAAGCATGGATTCAGATGGCTCCTTATCCTTGGTGATCCCTGCTGGTAAATTACAATTTACCACTATTTCACTTCAACTTTAGAACCCCGCCTGTACAGCCATGTTGTTGAAGAAGTGGGAATGGCAGTGGACGGCTGTCAAAGTAACTATGTCCAACTAGCAATGGACATCTGATCTAGTGGTCAAGGCAAAGATTTCATAGCTATCACAACATCTGGGTCACCTTTAACCATACCTATCATCACCATAGCCCAGGACAGCAGCCACAAAATATCAGTGGCCAGCCACCGTGTGTATGGAAGGCTTTCACAGCAGGTTCCACAGGTGAGTGGCTGTATATGAGAAAGTAAAGGAGGCTGTGGCACATTTGCTCTCATATAGTGTACAAGTGTTCTATGTGGCAGCTAAAAAGGGGATCAACAGTTCTAGCTCTCCCGAGGGTAGGCAAAACCATGTCCTACGTTTCCCATTTCCTACATCTTTTGGTCACCGATTTCATAAGCGAGAGTCGCCACACAAATGAAGTACTAAGTGAGGACATGAAGATGAGCAACCTCTTAAGCATCTCGTGCAGTGCCCGGGATCCTAGGAAAGATGAAGTCATGCCACCATTTCCCTTACAACCAGCTGAAAAACGCAATGGCAACTCAGTGGAATTTAACCCTCCACATGTTGGAGTGTCTGTGGAAAAGTAAGTGCACTACAGATAATGACTATTGCAATAACCAGAGCCAGCTGGATGACACTTAGTTAACAACTACAGAGTGGCAAATATTGAGCAATGCTTGTTCTTTGCTTGAGCAAATTGTAGAAACCACCCAATGGGTAAGCCTGTATGCAAACAAGCACAATGAGGTGCTGCCACTAGTGTACTTTTTGGAATTACAACAAACCAACATAAAACGAGAGCATGAACTTTCTTGTGATGCAGAAGAAGGGTAAATGGCTATGAATCAGTTCTCAAACTTCCAGTTGGATCAGCGCATTGTGGGATGAAAGGAAATGAAGAACTTCTCCAGGCATCATTTCTTAACCCAGAGTGTAAGGTCAACTTTTAAACTTTTAAACAGCATGTGCGTGAGTATCAGAAAAACAAAGGTGTTTCTCCTTTGCAAGAGGATCTGCTAGCCATGCAAAAGGATGCACTTAAGAGCCATTTAAAGCATAACTGGAAAAAGAAGAGAGAGCCAAAAATTAGAATCAGCAACCCAGTGTGAGACTCCAACGCTGCAACGACGTTTAGAGGACATTGTACACTCATTCACCATGACTTCTGACACTAATCCAGCTTGCACTAAGGTGAGCTTTCTGAGAATGGAAAAATGTAAGAGGTTGTGGGACAGCCTCCTCCCTCGGTCAGGCTTTCCATATGCTTCGTGGTCTCCAAGGAAATTCAGCAAGCCCACTGTAGATGGGATGGTTGATGCCTCTTCTCGACATATGCCATATTGGTAGTGATAAGCATCTTGTGTATTTCTGGCATGCAGTGAGGTCAGTGTAGCCATATGCACTTGTTCAATTAGCTGTGGAAATTCTAAGCTGCCTAGTGTGATGTATGAACTAAAATTTAGCAATATAGAGGATATTTTCTCTGACCACAGTAGACACCTCATGACACAGGCGACAGAGCTTACTTTTATAAAGAATTAAGAAGATTTTTATCTCCGACGACTGCTGCAGGATAAAACAGCAGGCCCTTGCTTGAAAGACCACACAACAGATTCCTCAGATGAGGAAGATTTGTGGGCAAGCCAGCTTCAGTCACGTGTATGGAAAGGTATTATGAAAGATGGTGGAGACATTAACTCTGTCAGGAGTGGCTAAGTTCATTGCAAAAGTGATTCTTTACTTTTTCTTTATCTTGAATGTATTTTGCTCTGCAATCCAGCAGAGCGACTCTTCAAGTCCTAGTACCAAGGGCACAATCGGAAGGGTCTGCCTCAGCCACATAACATCCTCTACATAGTCTCATATTCTTGACTACTGTCTGGTTAAAACCCATATTGGGTTCGGTGGTGGTCCTGGCTATTATATTCATTCATTCAACCTGTAAAACCACTCTCTTTGTCCGAGTTCCACCCTCACAAACTGGAGGCTCTGGCTCAATTTTTTGGGATGTAGAAACCAGCACAACCACTAATGCGATTCTGCACTCTCAAATTGCCTCAACTTCCCTCCACTTTTGCCACCCTCTTGCCCAGTCATCTAGAAGAGGGCAGCATGGTGCAGAAGCCTGAGGTCCACTATGGCATTCACCACTAGCCCGAGGCAAATGAGCATTCAGTGTGGACCGCACACCCTTGATTCCCACTTGGGTTTATTTCAATGCTTATAGTTCCTAAAATAATCACGTTAACTTCCTCGTAGGTTTTCAGATGTTGTAAGTTTAATCTCAAATTTTGTTGTCATTCATCAAATATCAAAATAATTCTTTCAGCAAAATGTGGCAAAATGGCCAATGCATTCCATCAGGGCCTAGTCTGATACCTTTTTTTCAATGACACATCACAAAAAACATCATCGTATTTTCTGTTTCTTTGTAACTGTACAGTAGATTAAAAGATCTGTGAATCTTTATAGCCAGTGTTTGGTGTATTTCCTTTTGTGGTACTCAGTCTCGATATTTCCTTGCTTTTACAGATGGCACCCGAATAGGGACCCTCAAGATTGATGCCATCACGTTGAAGTGTTGACGCGGCTATCGGACCAGGATCGGACTGTGAGAAAGGGGGCCCCTTCTTGGATGAGACGCAATACCTCAACAGTACTGCACGACCCGATCCCTGAACGGTGAGCCCACGGTTGAGACGGCATCTTGACGAGGGTCCATATATCGAGGCGGTCAGTTTTGCCAAAATCACCAACCACGAGGGTCCTTTGTTGTCCCTAGTTATCCGATCGGACCGCCTTTAGTTCTTTGATCAGGTGAGTCGTGACCCGATTCTTAAGTATCCTGATAATTTGTTTTGGCGCATTGTTCTCGCGAGTACAATTATTGACCAGGTAACACCAGGAATATGATATGCCTGAGAAATTGTCTGCCTGCTTTAGGGCATTATTCCACAGAGACAGTCAATCTTTGGAATTTGGCCGTCTGGCACCACAGGAGGGGTCACCTGCTTGTACTCTGTACTGTAAGCATGGCATTGGTAGTGTAGTGTTTAATGATATTTGGCACTGACAAACTAGACATGCTTCTGAACTTCAGTGGCCAACCAATGGTAGTTTTGAAATTCCTCATATAGAATATTTAGAATCTATATTGTTAAAGAAAAGGCTAGACTTGCAGCATTCTATGTATTGCAAAATGGGAAAAAAAGAAGCTATGCAGCAACTTAAAAGTAGAGAGAAACTTGCGCGCCATCACATGTCCAACGCCGAAAAAGCATTGTTGGATGATCAAAGTAAACAGTCTGAGTCAGTTAGAAATATGGATTGGGCTTTTCAACTCGGTATTCAGAAAATGTATCCGTCTAAAGATTTCCATGTGTCCGATGAATTAATTGACAAACTTCTAAATGAACGAGGTCTGGTGCCACTGCGCCACCACGGTATGTACCTATTCCTGCTGCTTTACCTCTTCCTGCTGTCGTTCTTCCTCCCATAGTAATTCCTGCTCCTCCTATCATTCCTCCTATTGCTCCTCTTACACCGGTTATTGTTCCTCCTCCTCTGTTGCTCCTCCAATTGCACGTCTGCCTTTGCCTACTGTTACGGGTCTGGTAGATTTGCCTTCTGCACCAGTGATAGCACCCTTGTTACCGATTGTACGAGATTTGTCTACTTTTCCTCTTCCGAGTGATTCTGTAGTTGATAAGGGAGCGGAATCAAAGATTGTAACTCGCAATACAGTGTCTAAAGAGAGAAAACGTGATTTGACTGCATGGGCTAGACAGTGCATGGAGAAGAGTGAACAATCTGATGTTTTTGCCACACTCTCTAATCTAGAAAATTTTCCTGAGAAAAATGTTTTTATCGAAGGACTGGGAATTCATTTATGTGTAATTTGGAACAGACTGGATGACGTAGGTCTCCCACAAGGGTTGAGGGATCTGAATGTTTTAGTTTTAGCATATTCAAGAGATACTGCGGAGAAATTATATGAGCACGTCCAGAGGGTTTTTGAGTATAGAAGGGAGTTAGAAAAGATACGAAATGAAGAAATTGATGGTGATAGTTTGAACGCTATTTTTGTACAGAAACGGTTCCTTCCTCTTTGTAAGTCGATGAGTAAGGAAACACGAATTTGCACAAAAGATGCGATTAGATGGATTTCAGACATGTCGATATCTCCCGTAGAAGTATATGACACATATAGTCAGTATAGTATACGCCAGAAATGCAGAAGAAAGTGATACAGGTTATGGTAGAATACCTGCAGGATGAATGTATAAAAAGAAAGATTTGTTGTCCCGCAGAATTATTGAATATCTATAAGAGAGCTTTTTCGTCTGACACTCCTTCAGCTGCTTTAGCGCTCGATTTTCCTCTATTGCTCTGTAAGCGTTCAGAGTTTCCTATCTCTCAGTTGCCTATGAGAGAGGTTCCTCTGACTTTTGTCCCAAAAGTTGAGATTCCAGCTAATGTTGCAGCAGGAACTGCTGCTTATGACATTCCTGCTCATTATGTATTACAGTTTGTTCACGTCCCGTTCTCAAGACAGGAAGTGAACACCATCAAACAATCCATCCCTGATATTAGAAAGAATCCGACAGGGTTCTATAAAGAGATAGAATCCGTTTTGCAGTCATCAGTATTTACTCTGAGCGATATAGATTTGTTATTTCCCATGCTCCTTCCCATTGATTTGTGGAAACAGATTAGGACAGTGGATGATGTACCAGGGTTAGGGGACACATGGGATAATATGGTTAGACAAGATAGAGATAGACCAGCTGGCGAGAGACCGCCCCAGGTAATACTGACTTTGCCTGATAGAATAGTGACGAAACTAAAAGCCATCATTCCTGAGAGAAGGATTATTTGAGACACACTTACTGCTTGTGTCCAAAGGAAGTCTAAGGGTGCTACCGAATTCTTTAATCAGTTTGAACAAGTGTTTTCAGATTTTAGTGGACAAGATTTGAGCACAGAGTCTGGAAAACTACTATTTGTAGACACATTTGTGCATGCATTGTTGCCTGACATCCAGTCGCAAATTATGACTTCTGAGAGCGCTTGGCAAGCTAAGTCTCAGTCTGAAGTATTGCAAATGGCTCAGTACTATGAAAACCAAGTCAATAATGAAAAAGAGGGAATCGAACAGAGAAAGGGAGACCTGAAAACTAAAGTTCTATTGCAACAGATTGTTAGAGGCCCTAGAGGGGGTAATACATAGTTTAGGGGACAGTATGCGCCACAGGGTAATGTGCCGTTGGGTCCTGTACATGCGAACCAATGTGCTTATTGCAGACAAGAGGGTCATTGGCGAGCACAATGCCCGATCCTCCAGCAGAGGTCGGATAACACATTTGGTATCATGGGTAGATGATCCAGAGGCCGCCCTGGGGCTGGGGGTCCTGGTAGAAGTCAGTTTTCTCAGAATTCACAACCTTTTTCACAGGATAATAGTCTCCAAGTGTGGATAATAAAAACATTTTTGATCATCCTTCTACTGCATATCTCTCTGAGGACCTTCCTTTTGATGATATTTTGTTTCGCTAGGATTGCCCGAAGCAGGGTTTGTAACCAATGCCTATTCCCGTTAATCAGAATGGTCCCTACATTGAAATGATAGTGGGAAATAGGAAACATCTGTTCTTGATAGATAGAGGAGCGCAGAAGTGTTCCATTGACCATTCACGGGTTCCAAACATTCCACTGTCAGGGCAAACCAATGTTTCTGTAGGGATTTCTGGTACACCTGTGGTTAGTCTGGTTTCTTCACCGGTACCGATTACATTGGGTCCATTTACGGATCACTGTCCATTTCTTTTGACAACTAACTGTGGAGAGAATTTGTTGGGGTTGAATCTGTTGAAAGAATTAAATGCAGTAATTCATTGTTCTTCGGATGGAGTGCGTTTGATGAGTTCACCACAGCAACTTTCTGTCTCTCAGTTCCTGACTAGACCTTTTCCGCCAGAATTTAGTGATGTTCTGGAGTGTTTATGGGCGATTGATGACAATGATGTTGGTGTTCTGCAAATTGAGCCTGTTAAAATAATTTGGAACACGGAGTAAAGTTGCCACGTATTCCTCAGTATAAAATTTCGGTTGATGGCGAGCAAGCTTTGAAGTGCATAGTCTCCGATTTTGTACATCGTGGGGTATTTGAGGAAATTGCAGGTTGTTTGTGCAATAGTCCGATTTTGCCTGTGTATAAGAAAGGCGACAATGCAATTCCTTTTTGTTTTATCATTGATTTACGTGCTATCAATAAGATTGTTGCTCCACAATTTCCTATTGTGCCTGATGAGACGACGATACTAACCATGATCCCATGTTCTGCTACTCACTTTAGTGTTGTAGACCTTAAGAATGCTTTCTTCAGCATTCCGATACACAAAGTTAGCAGATAGCTGTTCGCGTTCACCCTATAGGGACGCTCGTTCACATTCACCTGTGCGCCACAGGGGTACACGGAAAGTCATTTATAGTAGGGCTTTGAAAGAGCAGCTTGACGCACTTGAGTTGCCTACCGCTTGTGCATTGCTTCAATATGTAGATGATCTTCTTTTAGCTGCTGACTCAGAAAGTGCCTGTAAGGAGGGCACCGTGTTGTTGCTTATTCACCGGCAAAACATGGACACAAAGCTTCACTCAAAAAGTTTCAAAATTGTTGACAGGAGGTCGCCTATTTAGGCTATCTCCTGTCAAAGGAGGGAAGACGGTTGACGCCTGAGCGGATAAAAATCATTTCTAGCATGTCTGTCCCAAATACACAGAAGGAAGTCAGAGCCTTGATAGAAATGGCTTCTTACTGTAGGCAGTGGATCCCCAATTTTTCGCTAGTGATTAAACCAATGTTGGCTTTGACAAAGAAGGCCATTTATTTGCTATTGCCGTGGATCTTGGAACACCAGAAATCATTTGATCTGCTCAAGACTGCACTGTGTTCAGCACCCGTTTTGGGCACACCAAATTATGAAAAGGCCTTTGAGTTGTATGTGCATGAACGTGATGGATGTGCTTTGGCTGTATTAACGCAGGAACATGGAGGGAAGAATAGGCTGTGCTGCTACTTTTCTTCCACCCTTGATCCTGTTGCATGCGCTTTGCCAAGATGTTTGAGAGCTGTCGCTGCTTCTGCTGCATCTGTAAAACAGAGCGAGGGTATGGTCCTAGGCCATGATTTAACCTTGTTGGTACCTCACTCTGGAGATGTTCTATTAAATAGAACACAACACAACACCTTACTTCTGCACGATTAACGAGATACAAATTGATCTTGTTTGCACCGCATATCAACATTAAAAGGTGTTGTGTATTGAATCTGGCTGAACTGTTACCTCTCCTGCAAGGCACTGCTTGCAGTGATGAAACGTCACATGACTGCCTTTACACCACAGAGCAAGAAACTAAAGGCACGATTGATCTGAAAGACACACCTTTGAACAATCCACAAGGGGAGATGTTTTGTGATGGCTCCTGTTTCAAACTTCCGGATCGTACATCCACGGCTGCTTATGCCATCACCACATTAAGCACGATTGTGGAAACCAAGAGAATCACGCATAACTCTGTGCAGGCTGCAGAGATTATTGCATTGACTCGAGCTTGTGAACTTTCCGAAGGGCTTAGAGTAAATATATATACTGATGGTCAGTATGCTTTTGGGGTAGTT
Organism: Ambystoma mexicanum; assembly: GCF_040938575.1. Classification (NCBI taxonomy): domain Eukaryota; kingdom Metazoa; phylum Chordata; class Amphibia; order Caudata; family Ambystomatidae; genus Ambystoma; species Ambystoma mexicanum. The sequence continues at coordinate 754,668,654 of NC_090923.1, forward strand.
CACAACTTCGGTAGACTTTGGGCAGAACGAGGTTTCTTGACCTCACATGAACAAAGATTCAATACGGCTCCTTGATAGTATGGCTACTTTCAGTGCTTGCACTCCCCGCTCCGTTAGCGATCATGAAATGCGCAGCGCATCAGAAAATCGTAAATGATGTAGGAAACGGGAACGCTTTTGCTGACCAGATAGCCAAACAAACTGCCACTGATCTCCATTCAGAAATGTACACTGCAAGGGAAGCCACAAATGTTTGTACCATAGATGAAGGTATTGAATCTGGAAAGAATATCCAAGCCGATGCCACGTTAGAAGAAACTAAGCAATGGGCTGAGGGTTTGGCGAGGTTGGATGATGACGGGTGTTGGGTGGATAAGTTAAAGGGAAAATGGATGCTGCCAGACACGTACATTACCATGATGGTCACAATGGCTCATGGGCCCACCCACATCTGTGCAAGGAAGGTTTCCAAAATGTTAGAAAAAGTCTGGGTGAAAGATAAAATCTCGGCACCAGCTGAACGTTTTGTCCAAAGTTGCATGATCTGTCTACAGCATAATATGGGAAAGGGTACATTGACACCAAGGGGTAGTTTTTGGTCCAACTTCTGTCCGCTTTGAAGTTATCCACTTTTATTTCATTGAAATGGAGCGTTGTAATAACATTAAGTTCGTATTAGTTGTTATTTGTGCCTTTAGTAAATGGGTTGAAGCCTTTCCTGTCAAAGATGCTACAACAATGACAACGGCGGAAACCATGCTTAAGGAATATTTTCCTAGGTTCGGTTTGCCAAGGGTCATCTGGTCAGACAATGGTCCACATTTTATCGCTGCTGTAATTCTGCAGATATGCGTGGGGTTACAGATCGATAAACGGTTCCATTCGGCTAGACATGCTCAAAGTGCTGGATTGGTAGAGAGACTCACTGGAATTTTGAAGAACAAGCTCGCTAAGACGTGTGCCGGCACCAAATAGTGTTACTATCTATGAGCACCACCCCACAGACTAAGACTGGGCTCTCCCCATATGAGGTGGTTATGGGTAGGCCAGCTAACATTTGGAACTTGCCTAAGCCTAAGGGACTGAGGGATATCGAGCATGTACTTCTTTCCGAATACTGCAAGCAGTTGACTAAAAATCTGTGTTTGATTCATCAACAGGTGTGAGACGCCCTCCCAGTCAAATACAAGGGGCCAGGTCACAGTATCCGACCTGGTAGCTGGGTGCTTGTAAAAGCATTTGAAAGAGCATCCTGTCTTGCACCGCGTTGGAGGGCCCTCACCAGGTCCTCCTGGCCACACAGACCGCCGTACAAGTGACTGGACGAAAGCAATGGATCCAAGTGTCGCATGTCAAGAGGATTCCCTTCCCTTTGCCACATGATACAGAAGATACGGAAAACCTTACCTGCTCTGCTCCCAACGATCACTCAGCATTGAGCAGTACTGAGAGTGCTTCAGAGACACTCCCTGAGCCTGTGGGACCTGGGGAAACAGCCGCTTCATCTCTACACTCTCCGACAGATCCTCTTTCACCACTGTTAGGTTCTGTTGCAAATTCACCACTTCCATCAGGAAGCAACGACACGTTGTTCGCAGATCACGCTGCACCAGGAGTCACAAGGTACAATCTGCGTCCACGGAGCTAGACTTACTGCACGGTTCGGCGGTGCCAACAGGAAAATCATCATAGGGCTTGTCTTTTGGCCCTGTCTTTTGCATACAAAAGATAATTGTTGGCTAGGGATAGGGAAGCACTTAGAAAACGCGTGATCAGGAGATCGCCAGCAAATGAACTCCTGCGTTTTTCGATCTATAGGAACATTGCCTGTTATCGCTCTCACTCGTACGGAACAAAGAAG